>NC_141458.1:52562500-53870000 GCF_015680905.1 Coptis chinensis | reverse complement strand
ATTATAATAATTATAATACCAATAGAGGTATCGTTCGGTTAATAATACTAACTATCACAACCCACCCATAAATAATCAACGAGATAGTTCCAAATCGCACCACCGTGACTACTACACCTACACAACCGGATCGTGATCGACGCCTTTATACAAGGTTACCCAACAACTTTTCCAATCAATGACTAAATCAAGCGAGCGGATCTTACAATCAATAAATCAGGGCATACAACAGTTAGCCCAAGAGAAAGCCCAACCAAAAGGCGTGTTTCCAGGTCAAGCTATACCAAACCCTAAAACAACAAACACAGCCTTTGAGGTAAACGGTAATTCTAGTACGGAAACTACAATCGTAGGTGACCTAAATGCCATCACCACTCTCCGTTCTGGAAGAGTGGTTGATAACAAAGTAACTGCTCCTATAGTTACCCCATCAGTACTCCCTACACCAGATATCGCACTAGATACCGAAATAGAAACTGAGGAGCCTACCATGGTAGAGGTACCAGTTAAACCACAACCAAAGAAACCGAAAGCCAAGGTTACCGCGACAAGTAGAGCCATATGCTAAATATAGAGCTTAAACCACCGTTCCTCAAAAATTAGCCATGCTAACTAGGGATACAAACTTTGAGGAAATTAGGAAGCGTTTTCAAGAATCTAACGATAAACCTCCCTTTTCTCGAAGCTATTAAAAGCTTCCTAACCACGCTTAAGTTTCTTAAAGAGTTGTGCACTACTAGGCGTAAGGCTAACATACCCAAAGACGCCTTTTTAAGCGAGCAGGTTCCCAACTTTATCCGAAAATAATGGAATTGTTAAGTACAAGGACCACCGGTCGCCCTACTATAAAATGCACCTTAGGAGATTCCCACACGACGACCGCTTTATTAGACACGGGGCGAGTGTTAACTTACTCCATTATTACTTGTATAAACAAATAGGTTCACAGGAAATGCAACCTACAAAAATAACGTTGCAATTAGCGGACAGTCAATTAAGTATCCTAAAGGTGTAGTGGAAAAGCGTGCTTGTTAAGGTTCGGGATTTCTACTATCCTGGCGATTTTGTTATCCTCGATACGAAGTCGCTAATGACTCGTACCGATCATCTTAGGGGCGCCCCTTCTTGGCAACCGCCAATGCACTTATAAATTGTCGCGATGGAAAGATGTCCTTATCTTTTGGCCATCTTTACGCCGAGGTAAATGTTTTAAAATGATGAAACAGATTACGGATTCGATCTATAGATGGGGAGGTTAGCATGATCGAGAGTTTAGCTCAAGATTATTTTAACAACACGTTTCCTGAAAACAATATGTACAAATTCCTTTCTTTTGGAACTTCTGATTTTGTAAATGACTCCTACTTAGAGGAAGTCAACACCATCCTAGAGTCCACACCAATTGTAGACCCGTCGGTTGCTCCATACACGGATTATGAAGACTTGCTACCTGAGCAGGTATTCATTATGCAAAATGAGGACCCGGACGAAATATCTATTGATTTTCCACCCACCCCGGTGCTTAAACCTCTTCCCCCGGAATTAAAATATATACAACTTGATCCGGATGGTAGTCATCCGGTAATTATATCTTCTTTGTTATCTAAAGATGAAGAGACATCTTTAATAAGGGTGATTAGGGAACATCGGTCTGCGATTGGTTGGTCCTTAGTCGACATTAAGGGCATCGACCTAATGTCCGCACTCATCGTGATACATTTGGAGGATAACGCGAAGACTTCTCGCTGAACCCGCCGTCGCTTGAACCCCTGCCATGAAAGAGGTGGTTAGGGAAGAAGTGTTGCGATTCTTGGATCTTGGTATTATATACCCAATCTCCGATAGCGAATGGGTAAGTCCCATTCATGTAGTTCCTAAGAAGTCGGGAATTACCATGGTACGTAACGGGAAGGGTGACTATGTTGTCACTCAAGGTCCTATGAAATGGAGAATCTGTATTGATTCTGAGGCGTTTAAATGCTATGACACGAAAGGATCACTTTCCCTTACCATTTATAGATCAGATGCTAGAACGTCTAGCTGGTCATGCCTTTTATTGTTTCCTGGATGGCTACTCTGGCTATTTTCAGATTATTATTGATATTGATGACCAAGAAAAGACCACCTTCACATGTCCGCCGGAACATATGCCTATAAGCGAATGCCTTTTGGCCTTTGTAATGCTCCCGGAACCTTCGGTGTATGCTTCATATATTTAGTGACATGGTAGAGCTTTATGGAAGTTTTCATGGATGATTTTTCTATCTATGGAGACTCCTTCACTGAATTTGTTTGTCTAACTTTGTCTAAGGTTTTGACACGGTGTGAAGAAAAGAGCCTCGTTTTAAATTGGGAAAAGTGTCATTTCATGGTCAAAAGGGCATAGTACTAGGTCATATTGTATCTAGTGATGGCATCGAAGTAGATAAAGCCAAACTAGATAAGATAGCGACCCTACCTAAAACCACGGACTGTGTCAGGTGAGATTAGAGCCTTTCTAGGCCATGCGGGGTTTTATAGGCGTTTCATCAAGGATTTTTGAAAATAGCTAGGCCTTTAACTAACCTCCTTTTGAAAGATGCCATCTTTGATTTTAATTTTAATCTGAAAGCGGGCTTTTGAAACCTTAAAAGCCGCCCTAACCATTGCACCTATTATCTGACCTCTGATTGGTCTAAACCATTCGAACTCATGTGTGATGCTAGTGACTATGCAGTTGGTCTTGTCTTAGGACGTGAGAAAATAGATAATAAGTCCCTTTGTCATTTATTATGCTAGTAAAACATTAAACGGCGCTCAACGGAATTATACAACTACTGAAAAAAGAATTCTTAGCTGTCATTTATGCTCTAGATAAGTTTAGATCCTTATTTGGTTGGTTCTAAAACTTTAGTTTACACGGACCATGCAGCCCTTAGGTACCTTCTTGCAAAGAAGGATGCTAAGCAGAGATTAATCCGATGGATTCTTCTCCTGCAAGAGTTCACATTAGAAATAAAAGACAAAAGAGGGGTCGAAAACGTAGTTGCCGACCACTTATCTAGACTTACAAATGACGATAGCAGTGATTCTGAGTCCATACCGGACTCTTTTCCGGATGAGCATCTGTATGCTATTTTTTCATCACCATGGTATGCAGACATCGTAAATTATTTAGCGGCTGATGTTATGCCTTATAATTGGTCAAGAAATGAACGTAAGAAGTTCTTGGCCAGAGTCAAGTTATACTCTTTTGGGATGAGCCCTACCTTTTAAGTATTATGCGGATCGATTATTCGTCGTTTGCATTCCCGGTGGGAATATAATGAAGTTCTATCCTTCTGCCATGACAAAGAGTGTGGTGGCCACTTTAGTGGAATGAAAACAGCCGCTAAAGTTCTTCAATGTGGATTTTATTGGCCTACCCTTTTTAAGGATGCCCAAGTGCATTGCAAGACGTGTATTCGTTGCCAACAACTTGGGCGAATCACGAAGCGTAATATGATGCCTTTAAATCCAATCTTGATAGTAGAAATTTTCGATGTTTGGGGTATTGATTTCATGGGCCCTTTCCCTGTTTCCCACGGTTATATTTATATTCTAGTTGCCGTGGACTATGTGTCTAAATGGATAGAGGCCCTAGCTTGCCGTAGCAATGACCATAAGACCGTGGTATTTTTTATTAAAGAATACATTTTCTGTCGGTTTGGCATTCCTAAAGCCATCATTAGTGATGGTGGAACGCATTTTTTGCTTGAGTTGTTGCATCCCTAGTTAAAAAGTACGGAGTTACACACAAAATAGCAACTCCTTATCATCCACAAACTAGCGGACAAGTAGAAGTTTCTAATAGGGAAATCAAAAAGATTTTGGAAACAACAGTAAACCCTGATAGGAAAAGATGGTCGGCGTCTATCGGATGCCTTATGGGCATATAGAACTGCTTTCAAAACTCCTATAGGTATGTCTCCCTTTAGACTTGTATTTGGGAAACCATGTCATTTGCCCGTTGAATTAGAGCACCGTGCTCGTGGGCTATAAAAGCCTTAACTTCAATATCGATGAGGCGGTGTCAAACATGAAGTTACAATTAAATGAGCTTGAAGAAATCCGTAGCGACTCTTACGATCTCGCGAAGGATTATAAAGCTAACATGAAACGTGTTCATGATAAGCATATCCTGCGTAAAGAGTTTGTGGTCGGACAAAAGGTTTTGCTTTACAACTCCCGTCTACATATTTTCCCAGGGAAACTAAAAACCCGTTGGTCTGGCCCTTTTCTGGTTACTGAAGTCACCCCTTACGGGGCAATTACCTTGGTAAATCCCAATGACAACAGTACCTTTCAAGTTAATGGTCAACGGTTAAAACATTTTCACGAACTTTTGTCCCCTGATGTGGAGGAAGTCCTTTTACAGGACCCTGTCTATGAGGACTGACCTTGTCATTTGGTGTACTTACTTTCATTTCCATATACTGATAAGTACACCATTCAGGTAACCGGGCCCTCCTTATGGAGTGTGGCTGTAAAGTACCGGATCCTAAGTCCACAGTTCACATAATTCCGTTTTCCACTTTCGCGATGTTTTTTCGATTGTTGAGTCATGTTCCTCTATGGAGTGAATTATGTATTTATTGTTTTTCGTGTTTCTTATAGTAAACAAATAAAAATAAATTAAAATTCATAAAAATCATAGACATAGCAATCCAACAAGTCTTGGGAATCGACTTTAAAGCGACCCGACGTTGTAAACAAATTTTGTGGTTAAAAATTTGTTTGGGGTGGAAATCAGTCTTTCCATCCGGATTGCTCGAACTTTCTAGTAGTTGTGTTGTTTAGGTCCATTAGTATAGTTCAATTGGGTCGACGTTACCAAATTTAGTGTTCATTCGTTCGCATAACTTACGTCATGCACGCACTACGAGGCGTTTTCCACTATCTTATTCGTCACCCCCGGTTGGAATCGAGTGTTTTATGGATCATTGGATTGGAAATTCTCTCCTGATCATTTCCATATCTCATTCGCAAGAATCGGACCGATAACGAAGCGGGAAATCTAGTTTGAAATTGCGCTAAAAATCGACAAAAGTCGAAAACTACGAATTGGGCTTGGGCCTTCGCTTATATATTAATCGCTTGGCCAGCGCAAGCTTAATCAGAGCGACCAGCGCCGGCTCAAACTCTGTAAGTCAAAAATCAAAAAGAGGCGACTCGCTCTATATGGCAGCGCCAGCTACCTTTCTCAAAACCGGTCGCGATCTTCTTCTTCTCCAGCCGCTTGACACAAACTATAAATCCAAACCCTAGCAACCCCAAAAAAAAAAAAAAAAAAAAAAAAAATAAATAATAATAATAAATAAAAATAGAATATATCCAAATAGAAACACCACCCACGCCCATAATAGAAACTCAACACCAATCTTCCAAAATCTCCAACCGATCCCACCATCGAAACCACCAACCAATTCGAGTTTCGAACCTGCCGCCGAACCTACCATAACCACCACTGTTGGTTTGGTTAGTTTTCATCAAACTCGCATCCACCACCATCTACAAACCCCAAATCAGTAAATAGCTTCAATGGCGCAACGACGTAGAATTCTGAAAAAAAAGCGTTTGCTTAGAGCGTTTAGCCAGCGCCATTTTATGACGCGGAGATGTTAAAGAGACATTGGAGCAATTTGTGGTATTTTTGAGAGGATTTCTATCACTATGAATTGGTAGAACAGGTTTTATAAGAAACGAGAAGTGGAGGGAAATAGGATTTTCATTAGGATAGCGAGGAGCGGAGGGATTACGAGATAGTTGTTGGTCGAGCTATTAGGAATCACCCCTGTAACCAACCTAGATCGACCATTCGGGAATCCAAGAATACTGCAGTTCTGTTTTGATGAAAGATACGGTCATAGAGGGTGAATACAATACGATATCTCATTGCGTTAAGCGGGGCGAGAACGAGAACCAATCGGGTTGTATTTCGGTGGATTGGTAAGAACGCCCCTCGGGAAAGACAAAGTCGGCGACATCGGACTTCGATGTCGCGACGTTCTCGGAATTTGCAAACGAAGGAGTATAATTTCTGCATCCTTGATTTAATTTTGAATGTGATTAGAGGTGGGAAAGAGCCTGGCGCCTCTTCCGTATTGATCACTAAGATTATGCTCTCATTTAGAGCCGCCGCTAGGTCCGCTCCTATTAAGATCAAATTGCCCTCTAATGAAAGTATTTATAAGGAATGCATTCAAAAGACTTGGCGTTGTCTGCAGAGACGGAAGTTGAGTCGGATGATGAAAAGGAAGATATGACATGGTTGGTTGAGGATAATTTTGATAGTCATATTTCTAATTTAGACCGAATGATAATCTTTGCAAACGGGTTGCGATGCGGTTATCATATCTGTGAAGATATTAGACATAGGCAGATTTATGCCGAAATAAGCAAAGCGGACCTTCGGGACGGCGGTTGAAATGCTCGTAAAGCGGTCAGGATGATATCTTGTCTAACATGGAGGTTATCCACAATAACCACCAAGCCCAAGATACCGTACTCAAGGCTGAGATGGAAGCACGGCTTGTTCGGGATAGAGATGCTACGACGCATGCCACTTTCGTGGATGAGTCCGTCTCACCGAGTCGAGAGGCATGAGTCGTCGCCGCCGCCAGCGGATGGCTCAAGCCATTCGACACCTGAGCCGTCTCCATCTCGGGGACCATCTTCTTCACGCCTAGGTGTGCACCATCGATTGTGTCCTTTAATTACATTGTTTTATTGTTTTGTTAGTGGAATTTATTTTCAGTAGTTAGATTTGAGTATTAAGTTGGTTGTTTTAGATTGCTTGGATTTCATATTATTTTAATATAATTTATTTTGATCATCTTTCGAAAGGTTGTCTTGGAGTAAAAGTTGAAATTAGGCCGATATCGGCATATCTATGATTTTTTGTAGTGGTAGCATGATATATAGGAGAGTTTAGAAGTTACTATTCTAAACCAAGTTTAAAAGATACCAGGGTTGTTAGGAAATCAAAGCTATGGATAGTTTCCGTATTCGGGTTTGGCAGTTTCCTATTTCCGGAAATGGCCTTAAAACAATTTGGCAACTTGCCGATTCGTTTTGGAAACCCAGAACCTATTTAAACTTCCATCATACTACACTCACAACCCACACTACACCCCACAATCATCTTTCACTTTTCACTCCAGCTTGTTTTTCTTGTTTTTCTTAGTAACTCAATTTTGCACTTCACGAAGCGCCGCAGCGCAAAAGCCGAGCGACTTCGCCCTACTTTTTCATGTAAACTGAAAAATCACTAGAGCGCCAGCGCCAAGTAGTAAGCCGACCAGCTCAAACACCGGAAATCGAAAATTTAGCAGGCGCCAGCTTAAGTAGAGCGCGACCGGCCAAACACCGAATTCAAAACCAAGAGCGCCGCAAGAAGATAAGCCAGCGCTTCAAGATAGCGGCGCCAGCGCCTCTCCGGTAAACACAGAAAATTTTAGATTTTCTGAGGTTCTTCCAGGTTTTCGCAGCTATTCTACAAAGTAGTGTTGAGATGACACCACCTATAGTCATTCCTGAACAGTCTTTTGAAGACTTGATGGGAACCTATACCTATGGAGCATCGTTCCGCGAGCGGATCTTGCAGTTAGGATGGCGACATCTTCTGGTGAGTGATGACGATTCTTTTTCACCTAAGCTAACGGAATTCTTTTATAATAATATTACTTTCTTTTGTACCCAAGAAGGAGAACAAAAGTTTTCCCTTACTATTGATGGTACGTCTATGGAATTCAGTAAGCACTTGATAGCTTTGGTTTCGGGATTGCCATTACCTGACCCTATGCACACGTGGGGATATATGACAGATAACTCATACCTATATGAATATGCCTATTTCCATGAGTATTATGGGGGAGGGGTATTTCGTATCATGGACCAAGACCAATATAACATCGCCAAAGTAGCCTATCACTGAATGTAGGCACAACCATGTTGTTCATCATGATGAACATTCTAGGGGAACGGCAGTTTACTTCTGCCAATAATACCGCTGGTGACGTTTTCCTTGCTTTAGCTGAGGGACGTCGTAGGTATGACATTCCCCGAGTTTTAGTTGCTACTCTGAAGCGAGCCCATACCTTGAGGCATAAGTACCTTCTTATGCCTGTCTTTGGTTTGCCGCCTTATATGGCGCTTGCCTACCGTGATATTCATTATTACGAATACAGATTGGAAAAGGGTCGAAATCATGAGACCTACCAATCGGTGGTCGATCATTCCGAGCCATGACTTGGCGGGATGGCAGGTGCAACCACATTTGGTTGCTCCTTACACCCCATCAGACCAAATAACACTAGAGAGGTTAGCATTAGTTGATGATACACGACGTAAGGCGTGGCAAGTTGTTATGGCATGGCAGGATGCGAAAGAACCTCATATAGAAGAGGAGGATGACGAGTAAATGCTGGGGTGCAGGTAAGTTTTTACTTAAGTTAGTGTCTGCTTATGTCCCAAGCAATTTAAGTCTGTTAACCCCATAATGGGTGGAACTCTTATAGTGTTGCGTCAGTTTTTATTTCCTATATTAGTATGTTCTAACCGTGTTTTGCAGATATTCCGAATTTCACGCAGCGTTTCCATGGTATTTTTCTACCCTCTTTATTTAAATGCTTTGAGGACAAAGCATGCTTTTTTGTTCGGGGGGGGCATAGAAACTCGTGTAATTAAGGCATCTGTTAGGATATAGATATGTATAATATGCACTTGTTTTCTAGTTAAAATTTCAAAAATTCAAAAATATAAATAAAAAGTATGCTAGACACTTAGGAATATTGGTATTGTTTTCTTTCTCCATGCTTTTAACAATCTAGAAGTCTCAATGAGGCTGTTGCATCAGAATAATTGTTAGAAACTTAGGTTAATATGTAGGTAATAATCTTTGCATCTATCTATAAATTTATTACATGAGTATCTATGATGTTAGCAGTAAGTTTCTGAAATCTAGGCTAGAGTACTTATTCTACAAATCCTGTGAGAATATAGCCTAAAGCCTTATATGAGTGAAACATTTGAGAAATGACACAAGGGAGAAGTAAAATCCGGATAGAGAAATCACACGCCCACTTGCTTGATCACTATGCCATATCCGAGAATTTAGGAATTCTTTGGATCGATATAGCCAGAAATTCAAACCTATGAATTACTTTCCGCTAATTAAGCCCTCTGAGCCCCTTCTTTAGCCTTCCATAAACCACAATTCCTTTACCCTGTTACAAAAACAAAACAAAATAAAAAAAAAAAAAGAATAAATCAACCTACCCAATCTAGAATAAGTCTGAGAATAGAATGAGTGAAGAAAGGAGAAGAGAAAAACCTGTGTAAACAAAAGTTAGTTAATTGCTTCAGAAAATAAAGAAAAGAAGTTTCCATCCAAAGAAAAAAAAAAAAAAAAAAATAAATAAAAAAACTCCAAAAAAAAAAAAAAAAAAAAAAAAAAAAAAAAGAATAAAAGGAGTCAAAAGCCAAAGAAAAAGAAAAAAAAAAAAAAAAAAAAATGGCTAAGGATGGAAACAAAGTGTAGAAGCAAAAGTAAATAACAAGGTTTTCTCTAGTTACATAATATGAAGACTCTATTATCTCAGACTTGTCCTTTTTGAATATCCATTTCCTTCCTTCTTAAACCATCTCCTAATCTCCATGAACACCTAATAAAGACCTCTAGCTCAATTAGGAATAGGTTAGTGTGATAGTAAGTGGCAGATGTGTTTGATCGACCCCGGCTTCCTTGTTGTCATTGAGATTGTAAGGTAAAGTGTGCCCACTGCACACTGGAGTAGCGAAACTTGAGTGGAAAAATCAGAGAGGTTTTTGTCTTGACATTTATGTGAGGACCTACTTAAGGACGCTATTATTCGAAGTTCTCTAAAACAAACCCGCTAAACATTTCATAGTATTACTCATTGTTATATGTTTATTGTAGATGATTGATTATTATGCATATATTAACTTAGGGTTTTTCTTGTTATTCTTATGTAATTGCTATAGAGATGTATAGATAGTTGAGCATGAAGGGGAAAACAATAGTTTTATTTCTTAGTGGATTTGTAGTATAGATGAAGTTTGTGAGTACCTTTCATTGGAAAACTCTCACGAGGCTATAACTTCGTCCACTAGGGAATTCCTAGTGGTTTAAGGCCTTGTTGCATATGGTCAATGCAATCGCGACTCAGCTAAACGAGATTAGGTAGAACTCCATTTTTGGTCACTTATTCTAATTTCTCATATTTGCTTGAGGACAAGCAAAATGTCTTTGTTTTGGGGTGGTTTGATAAGAGCCCAAAACTGTAGTTTTAACCCCTTAATAATCATACTGTTAGACCAATTATGTGAATAATAAGTAAGAGTTAATACTGATTACGTGTTTTATGCATTTCGGGCTTCAAAGTCCATTATCTTGCAGAAATGTGCCACTTTAGCGAGATAAAGGAGCAAAAGTCGTGAGAACTTCTGAATGCCATATCTTTGGACTCAGACCTCGGATTGAGGCCTACCTTATGTCAAAACGACCGGCTCGAAAGAGCTTTGCAATGGTCCAAGCCTTGACCCAATCAGAGGAGCAGAAGTGGACGAAAAGTCTGTGGAAGCTAACTGCAGCTGAAGAGGCCTTTTGATCGAAAAGAATTGGGTTTTGGGCCCGATTCTCGCCCAACCCATGGCTCCAAGCCCATGCACGAATTTTGGATCTGGATGTATAAAAACAAAAGCTTAGCTCTTTGTTAATGGTAGCTAGTTAGACCTAAATTAAGATATAGAATTATAGATCTAGTTTTATTAATTAAATTAAGTTTTAGTTCCATTTAAATTCTTGTTTTAGATTAAATTCTTGAATCATTGTTCTTGATTGATTAGATAAATAAAAATAGTTATTATTCAATTTCGGTTTTGTCATTTCCATTCTAGATCTAATTTCAATTCTTGTCATTGTTTTATTCCAGCCATTAAATTAGATTCATTATTGCTAAATTAAGTAAGTCTTAATTTCTCACATTATGTTTAGTTTAGATTCAATGGTAAATGTTAGATTGATGACTCAAGGCTAAACCTCCATTAGAGGGGTTGATGAAGCTTTGATGAAACCTTAGTTGTTTAGTATAGAAACGTTGTAGCATCTATTCCACTCAAGAAGGTCGCGTTTCGCCATGAGAATGGGTGGGCGACCTCACATGCTAGTTAGTACTTGGTAGAAATGCCATGAACACTAGGGATTAGACTTGGAATTCTTGCCGTGAAAACGTAAGAATCGAGATACCACAATCTGTACTAGGTCATTAAGTTGGATTCGAGGTGGATTCGATTCCCCTCTAATTCCTTTATCTAGAGTCAAACAATAGTATTTCCATAGCATTTGTAGTTAATTTCTAGTAATCATCTTAAGTAAGTATCGTAGTATAATATTTCGTAAAGCTCTCATTGACTTAAGAGCGACTAGTTAGACTAAGAAAACAATCCATGCTAGGGAACTAGGAGTGGAGCGAACTTAACTGTACTCCATATAGTGCAATTCGTGATTGAGAGTAGAAGCTTGATAATTGAGACTCGTAAAAGTCAAGTTTAGTTTACTTACGTTGTGGATTCGTAGTTCATTTCTTAGGTAAACTATTCATTTTACATTTATCACTCATGCTATTAAATCCTCTATCCCTCCTGATGAATTGGAAGGGATGTTCAAAACCTACCGAGGCGAGCAGCTGTCACGGAGTCAACATAATGTTATTGATAGGGGAGGAGAAAACTTGCTGGAAGATGCTTCGGTTGAAGAATTTAACAAGTGTTATACTGAGCAGAGTCAACCTGAGCCGGCTGTTAGGGAAAGTGAACACTTGAGGGGGTGCATAAGTGACAAGGAAGTATACGAATCGTATGTGTTAAGGAATTAGAAATTGCAACTAGAGGCAGTAGGTAATGAGAAGGCGCTTCTTGAGATTAAAACGGCGGGTATCGATGGGGAACATGCTCATCAAGAGGAAAATCCAAGTAATGAAATTGCAACAATTTTGACTGTGGATGTCGTAAGTGCATCCAAGGTAAATGAAATTTAAATGTGTCCCTATCACTTATTTATCTTCTTAGTGGAGATTAAATGCTTTGTATATGAGTGGGACATTATGTGGCTTCTTTGAGACATCATAGCTACTTTTTGAGCTTATATAAAGTTTTATTTAGGTTGTCTGTGTGACTCGAAGTGATGGTGAAGTTGAATTAGTTCCAATTTGTGAGGAAAACTTAGAAGATGGGGAACTAGAATTTGATCCTAACGAACAATACACTGATGATTTTGCATTTGATATGGTAATATCGATGGTTGTGCTTCACTATTAATTACTTTTTTTTTAAATATTGTCGTGTCTATAGGTTATTATTATGTTTTTTTAGGCTACTATTTTGAAGTAATTGGGGATGCAAGCCGAAGAAAGATGCACTATGCTTGCTATGAGTGTTTAGGGTGGTAGTGCTGATGCTATGGAAGGTGCTGATTCTGAACAAAACTGTGTTCGTGGGAAGACTATTTCTGAAATTCTAATTGCTCCAACTGCTCCTTTAGAATGGGAAACTGTAGTCAAGGTACATTATTCGGTTTTTACATAACTCCCAAATTACTCTAAGTTATCATCTAAACGTGGATGGAAAAGTTGCTATTTAAGTGGGACATTATGTCCCTGCTGTGAGACATCATAACTGCTTTTTGGTACAAGATACTTTTAAGACATCAGTTGTGGATGATCGTGGTATTGAACTTTCTGAGAATTTGTTGTTGTCAGAGAATATGGAGGAAGATTGAATCATGGTTGATGACCAAAAAGATGGACACAATTTTGTCCCTGTTTCTGTGCTGCAGGATGATATGGCACAGAGGTCGCAGCTACGAATTTTCCCTAAAAACAAGAGGAGTTAACTCCAGGTGGAAGTGGCTGACATTTGCCATGATCTGATTCTTGGTATTTTCAATCAGAGAGTGGGATTGCTAAAAAGAGCTCCTGGTGTTGCTAGTCGGAAAAGTGTTGGAGATGACCTGACAGAATTGCATACCTCGAATGTACAAGTGCAGTATTACTGGAATAAGCACGACAATGATGAAACCAGCCACTTTGACATTGGTAGACGGTACGGGAGTGAGTTTCAAATTGACATCAGTAGCTTTTATGGACTGTTTGGGGGGAGGATGTCTTAATGATTTGGTATGTCTCTTTCTATTAAAGTACTTCTTGTACATATACTTGTTGTTGATTATTTATTCTTGTTTTTTGGGTTCTAGGTACTAGACTCCTACATGTACTTACTGAGTAGGTGGTACACTGCCGTAGTACACCCCGGTGGAATGGAGAATTTGTACATCATAGTTACTGAGTCGTGGTTCTCGGTAATTTCACACATGTTTCTAGTCATTTATTCTATAATGATTTATTTGTTCAGTATAATGATTTATTTTATTTTATTTTATTATTGTAATGACAGCATTATTTGTGTGATTTGTACAACGGATTGGCCACTGATTTAGAAGACAAGCAGATGCCCGTAGAAGATAAGCTTTCTACAGCAAGACTGCAAATTGTAAGTAATTTAAAGACTCGTATCATCGGAATGGTTCGGCGTGACAATTTGAGACCACACTTGAGAAATTGCCATAGGTTAATGATGACGATCAATGTTGAAGGAGAGCATTGGATCCTCATCGTTGTTAACTTTGTCACGTGGGGTGTTCAAATCTACGACTCACTGGAGAAGGATGGTGCCACCTGGGTTCTTGACCCAACACCACCTTTAACTAATTTGTTGACAGTGCTTCCTTACGCACTTCTTAGCCTAGATAGTGGATGTATAGACATCGCCAAATTGGGTCGTCAGTGGAATCTGGAGTTTGTGAAATGCGCCAAACAGGATGACAAAAACAGTTGTGGCGTGTTCACACTTGCTTTTGCAGACTGCCTACTCCAAGATTTTCCACCTGTCTTTGCATAGAAATAGCGAACATATATCAGGAAAAGATTAGCGAAAAACTTGTTAGAGTGTGGGATTACTGAGGAAGAGTATTGTCGGCGCCAAGGTGGTCGAGGTTTGGACTTTGATGCGGGAGATAAAACTGTTGATGTCAATGGTTTAGCTTTTAAAAATGATGTTGAAAAACCTGCTAATGTGAAGGGTCAAATATTTGAAGTTCAAATTGGACCAACTGCTGCTGCAAAGGTGGAACGGGCTGACAAGGTTGTTTAAATATGTACTAAACACTATGTAGGACATTATGTGGCAGTTCTAAGACATCATAGTTCCCTTCTGACTTCTAACCATAATTTATGCAGGTGGCTTGTAGGATTAAAACTCCATTGGTAATGACTGTGGGGAGATCTTCAAAGTGTCACATATTATATTGTTATTATCGTAACACTTTATGTTCCTCTGTCGAGACAACATACTTACTATCTCTTACGATTTTGATTTTTTCTTAGTTTACCGATGGGAAAGTTCTGGGTCAGGAAGAAATTGTAGATCATGGTACTGTGAGTTGCTCTAGGAGTTCTAGTTACGGTACTCTGAGAGTTGGTTAGTTAAATTGGTGGAATAAATTCTATGATTTGGAGGAGCAAGCTGCCGAATTATGTGATCAGAAGCTTCTGGAACACATGATTGTGGATGGCCCATTAATAAAGAGGAATTCCTCCATTTTTACCAGGATAAATATACCTTTGGAGCCCGCATTATGCATTGATCCAAAATACCTTGCACAGTTGTATTGGTGGTACCATGAACATGGCCTAATAAATTCTGGTGTTTCTAACTCTGTAAAGCTCAGGTTTTATGGTTGGGGTTTGGACTTAAGCATGAGCACATACCACTTGCTTAGCCCTATTCAGTGGCTAAATGATGAGTTATGTCAACTGCTGCTCTGAACTTACCCAACTTAATTCACAACTCGTTTCGTCCTATTGATAAATTCGTTATTTCTTTTTGTCACCAAGGTCATCATTTCGATCTACATGGCGCTTCTTGACTGGGCCCATAACAGACTTGTCAACTTTGATGATGTACTCAGAAAACGTGATTCATCGCAATCCTACACTGTCATCCCCGATACACTGATCTCGGTTATTTGACTGAAACCTTCTTCTTTTCTCGTACTTTTCTAGGCTTTCTGAGACCGTGCAAATAAATTTTGTTTCAACTGATGCAGGTCAGCTAGGAGTCAATGTATGTGAGTGTTGAAGCGGGCCTGACTACGGAACAAAAAATTTTTGTCCTTGCTTCAAACATTTCATCGAAACAAAAGATGACCTTCAGAGATATGCTCCAACAAAACACCCACATCCCATACGTCACCAGATCTAAGGGCATGATGATGGCCTTCAATATCTCAAACATGCATTAGATACTGGTGGTCTTCAACTTCCCCACTTGGACTTGCTGGATATATGATTCGTTGACAGAGCCTATCGCCAACCCTACACCCCGCCTCGAAAAGCTCGGTACTCTGCTTCAGTATGCCCTCTTAATGCTCGACAAAGGCTGTATACCACAATCGAAGCTCCAAAAAAAGTGGAATATCAAATATGCCGACTGTGTAAAGTAGACAGATTCTTACAATTGCGGGGGCTTTGTACTAGCTTTTGCAGATCAGCTACTACGAAATCAGCGTCTCAATTTCACCCGGACTGGGGCCATGATCAGAAATATGGTGGCCAAAGACTTGCTTTCCTGTGGCTTGACCTGCTTGCATGTTGGTTGAACGGAATGGTAGAATCGGTGTTGACCGTGAAAAAACACAAAAATGCAGTGCTTGAGTCCCTGGATGAACAAACTAAACTACGTGCTACAGGATTTTGTTTTTAATTACTTTAATTAAGATTAATCATTCTTAATTAAGTATTTTTGCCTACACTACTAACATCACCTAAACGAAGACAATATGTCATCAATTGGAGTATACCACGAATTGAAAGTTTATATAGATCTCGCTTTCCCACGTGATCTATTTTCCAGACTAAGACAACATACAATACCATTGAGACATTATAAACCTTCTTTGGAAATAAATTGATCTCTGATACCTCTGCTCATATTACCATTTTCGAGACAACATCATAGCATTCCAGTATTAATTATTAAAGCTATGCTCACGTGGTGCTTCTTAGATTTATTTGTATATTGGTACTTTATATATGGGCAAGATCATGCTCCACTACATGTTTTGACTTCTCTTTTTCGACTGGATATATTTATATTTTCTTTAATATTTTGTTTTGGGCATACACATATTTGTTCTTATCTAGGTATACATTTGTACGACACATAAAAACTAGAACTACCATGTTCTACCGTCGCATTCACATCTTTCTTTTTTACGGGTATACTTTTGTACAGATAAAAACTACCTTGTTCTACCATACACTTATAATGGGATTAACATAACCATATCATTAATTAAAATGAAAAATCAGGCCCTGTCATACATTTCCTATACAAGAACTCCATTTCACAACAACAAAACTAAGATATAAGACAATAGGGAAGTTCCCAAACATTTTCAATACAATTTACTCTACTTCACCATCTTGCTCATAGAAGTCCCGTTCTAATGATCCTCTGGCACGTATGCATATATCGTTCCTTTGGCTTCGCAAGCACATAGCGTTTAGGATCGCTTTCAACCATTCGATGTCCTCTGAATCTGTCATACCAGACCCAATATTGTCATATCTGTTTTCTTTTCAACAACTACTCTAGAATGAAAGATGGTGTATATCTGAGTAAATATGGTAGGAGAAAAGAGAGGGAAAGGAATTTGGGCGGGAACAAAGGGAGTTTTCGTTGGTGACTGTGTACTCAGGAGTGAATGTTGTTTAGAGAGAAGAAGAGACATCCTGTTTGGGTAGGAATAGGAGAGAGAAAATAACTTCTAATGTATTAGGTAGGAAGAGATGTGACAAGAGGGTGGAAGATGTTCAAAGGTGTATATGTAAATTCGTATAATGATATATCATTTTTTTCCAAAAACAAAACACTATTTCCTTGAAGGGTATTAGGGGTATTTCATACAATCAGCAAGTGGGGACCATGTCCGACAGTGGAATAAATCATTGTTTCGACCCCCACCTACGTGGCAAACATCCATTAGTAAGGCTCTCCACTTTATTCGTTTAATCGACAGGGCTAAAGCCCAATTTGCAATATCATGGATCAATGTACAGGCCCATTAACTCATGTGTCTAGGGCTGAACCCTAGCCACATGGCTTGCCACTTATGTATATTAATTTATGTCTAGATTAGTTTTGTATCAAAGAGATAATCATCAATTAAGAGTCATATTCAATTACAATTACTTGAGCTACAAGAAATCTCTACTCTACACATATAAATACCAAACTATTTTTCATAAAGAACTATGTTCTTGAGACTTGATCCCATCGATAATTTGGGTACGTAGGCAACCAAAAGGTACAGTCTCATCATTCACTCAATCACCATCACTTTTCTCACTACTTTTCTACGTTATTTATCTCTTTCATCACCACTTAGTGTTTTGATCATATTTGGTCGAAACAATCATCTCTGCCACATTCAATGGGTTATGTTGTCCTAATATTTAAGTCAACATCCGATTCAAGAAGAAACCCTTATAAATTAGTACTAGCCAATTAGCCCTCCTACGGCCGGGCTTGCTACATTGATAGTTCACGGTGAATTGATTTTATTTTATCAAACTATTAACAACTATAATACAGCATTACCCAGCATTACCTGTCATTAGCTGCATTACATACCATTAGCAGAGTATTAATTGACCTTCCTCCACTTAAATATAATTGATGTATAAGTAGCATCAAAAATTAATAGCGGACCTGCCATATGAAATTAATTTTTCTTTGTACTAATTCTTTTGAGGAGTAAGAATAATGATTCTTTTAAGGAGTAGTAAGTATAAACAAATTGATCAATAGCTTGTCTGTAACCGATCCATTGTCATTTCAATCTAAAATTGTGGAGTTTCATGAAATTCTAGCTTACGAACCATTATTATGAAATTCTAGGTTATGAACCATCCAATTGTGAATTACCATAATTAACCAATAATAATTAATACCCTACGAACCATGATATTCTCAATCTCGCAAAGAGTATCATTCATTCTTTCTTTATATGGTCTTCACTCAGCTGTAGACTTTGGTTGTGGGTTTTTTTTCTGTATCGAAATAAAATATCTTCACCAATGCTTTTCTGATGATTTTCAAAAAGTATTTCTGGAGATGTAACCTTACACAGCAAGATTAAAGTGACAAAAGGTTCTTTTAAAGAAGTTGGATTTGCCCACTCGCTGGCTTGCTTCATAGCATCGTTGTGAGTACAACTCACCTTTTCAATGAGAGAGAAATAGCATGACTTCACATCTTCCAAATCAATTTACCTTGCTCTTTCTATAAAAGTTATACTTGTTGCTAAATAAATAACATATTAGTAACAATTTATCGGACAACACATTATAGTAATGAGAGACAAAGTTAGATGATAACTTTTACTCATATAAATTGGTCCCATCGACAGTCACCAGTTCGTTTCTAATCTATGTAGCCGAAGCGTTAATCAGTAGCTACTCAGTCTAGGAGCACATAGTGATGATTCCTAGTCATAGGAATTAATCGGGGAATTATGAGGATCTAATTGAAAATAAGAAAAATATAATAACCATATATAAGAATAACAACTGAACAGCAGACGCTATAGTTGAGTTAATGAAATTCTTGATTAAAAAGTAAAAACATATAAGCAAGTACAGGAAATGTATAATTGTATAAATGCAGCTTGAGAAAGGAGTCTCCGCTTTTTCAGCCATTGATGCAAGTGTAGTGTGTGATATTCTAAATAGGCGTGTGTGTTGGCATTTAAAATATAAAACTTTAGATGGTTTCTTCTTACCAAACCTTAATCTCATGTATGGCTAAGTCAAAGATTAAAGAAACAATCACAGTAGTCAAACAAGCCTGATTATACTAGAATTTAACTCCTCTGACAGAAGAAACGAGGAGTGGAAGAAGGAGAACCTGAATGCCTCCTTGCTACGCTTACTAGCACCTTCAAGCACAAGTAACAACGTCTTGTAGAAGCCTGGAGCACCATACCAGCACAATTCTAGGAGCAATAAGTGACCTAGAAGGGACTTGCAAAATTTGATAGCAATCAGTACTGAGTAGAGGGCGTGTGCCCTTCGATGTAGTGCAAATGGGGGGCGTGCGCCCTGTGTACTATGGACAGAAGAGGGGGCGCGCGCTCTATGTGGAAGACTAAATAGGGGGCGTGCGCCCCTTGAGTGTGGAATGGAGAAACAGGTTCTCTCCAGTGGGCTTCGGTTGATGATAATGGGTTGGGCCTTTAGTCGTATGGTTGATTGGATATATATGGGCTTCCTAGAATTTACTAGACTTTGCAATTTACTGTGGGTTCCACACACTAGGTTGCGAGACTAGGCTTTTTGGAAGGCGAACGGGCCACTCGAGTACTGGGTAATACTCTATAGACTTGAGAGAATCTACTGTAAAAAAATTTAAATAGTACGTACTAGGTAAGGGGGCGTGCGCCCTCTAGAAGTTGCACAATCAAACGAATTTTCTTCAGCAGAATCACAAAGATGCCAGGAGATGAATGACAACTCGTATGGATCATGTAACATAGAAATTTGAAAACTTAGTATTGAATCCAGTAGAAAATTACGGAAAATACAAAAAATAGTAAAGAAAAATAGCAAGGTGGGAAGGGAATAACGGGCTTGTGTGAATTCAAGTTCGAAATTCAATCTAAAGCAAACTAAGATGGAAGCGGCACCATTTGATAGTCGTAAAAATAGTCTTTTACCCTATTAATGCTAAAGAACACTACTAAAAGTAAACTAAACTATTCTTACTATTAATTCAAAGTTTTACTCTCAAACATGGCTTCACAATATAACAAGAGTAAAGATTCGTTCCACTCTTAGTTTATTAGATCTAAATGAATTCCACATTGCAAACAATGAAAACAACGCGAGAGTAATGAATTAAATATAACTAATGGTGAAAATCGAATTTAAGCTATACTAATTTAAACTAAACAATTAAATCTATTTGATGAGTATGGAAGATAAAATAGAGGGAGTTGAATCCACTTAATGCTTTCCTAATCATGCTAGCATAGAGTTTGTTGCAAAAACCCTAATCCTTATGTTTTAACACAAGGTTCAAACATAAACGTTAGGCCTTTAATGATCCCTAATTACTTATGGTATCTCTAGTCACACAATAATTAGCATGAGAGGAAGTTTAAACCCATTCTTATGGCGGATTAACTATCATCTAGTCTAGGTTAATTCTACTTATGTCTAAGTAGAGAAACCTAGGCTTGAAGTTCTATAACAACTACTTTATACTAACATAAATCAAGTACTCGCCAAATTTCAATCAAACCCTTCTAATAAAGGTTTAGCTATGAATCATTAAACTATCATATAATAAATAATAAGAAGAAGACATAATGTAAAGAATAACTTGTATTAAAATAAGAACTTGAAGTGTTGTAATGGTGGTTTAGGCTAATATCATAAACCCTAAAACTATATTAAACTATGGGGGAAGAGATAGTTTTTCTTTTCCTTAAACCTCTTTATAAAATAAAGGTTTAGGTTACAATTTCGTGCATGGGCTTTGGAGCTGTGTTTTGGGCCACTAAGTTAAGCCAAAAACCTAAATACTTATGTCCAAAAGGGTTCTCTCTGTTAGAGTTTACTACAACATCCTTTTCATCCACCTTTACCACTCTGATTGCATCGAGACATAGACCATTAGAAAGCACTTTCCGAACTGGTCGTTTTGACATATAATAGACCCAATTTCGAGGTCTAAGTCCAAAAATACAGCCTATTGAAGTTCTATTGACTTTTCTATTCTTTTTCTGCCCGAGTTGACTTTGACTTTCCAGCTTCGACTAGGCTTTAAAAGGTTTTTTCACCTTGAAACTTGGGCTTTAACCATAGAAATTCTCTAGCAGACAATCTGACTCATTTCTCTTGTAAAAGTGATGTATTTCTTCACATATTTGACTCAAATACCTGGAAAACACAAAAACACGTAAACAATACTAAACTCTTATTATTATAAACATAATTGGCCTAAATGGGATACTATTAAGGGGTTTAAACTACAGTTGTAGGCGCTTATCATGAGTCAATCACCATACGTGCAGTGAAAACAAGGCCATGAGAAGGACTTGTAAGTGTTTTGGGAGATGTATGGCAGAGTGGTTGTAGGCTCGTGATAAGGGAGGTCCAAACTCATAGTAATCATCGTCTCAAAAAAGACATGTTATGTATCGCCCATTTGTATTGTGAATCCATCAATGAAGAAACCATGTGCACTGTTGAAAGCAGTTGTGTCTTCCATATGAGCATATAAATATGCGCCAAACTTGGAGAATAAGTTTGCTCAGGTTGAAGAACGAGGAAAGACCAACCATTTTCGGTGATATAGTCACAGAAATGAAGTCCATAAGAGGGAAAGTCCAACATAACTTGGAAAGATTGTTCAGGAATGATTGTCGGAGTGGCCATGCTTGATGATAAGGGAAAGGTGTGAAGAACAATAAAGGAACAAAAACTTAGTTGGAGATGAAGAACGGGTTGCTTAGTTTGAAACTTAGAATGAAGGTGGCTAATTATGTTGTAGAGGAAAGTGTGGAATGGATGATGCTCAAAGGCATACCTTATAGAAATGAATCTCGACAGACTATTAATTAGTGTGATTAAAAGTAAACAAAAATAGTTACATTGTTTTAAGCAACGAAAAGGTCACACCTTCAGTGAAGAAATTATGTTCGCCACGCCTGATGTACGAAGTGCGAAAGAAGCAAAATCCAATCAATTCCTTAGAAATGGATGAAAGAAAATGGATGATGATAGACCCCACTTGCAAACAAATTTAAAACAAACGTTTAAAATTTGTTTGAAATGACGGTTTATTAATAACAAACTAGAATTATTACAACTTAAAAGCACACCAAAACGTAATTATTGCTCACCAAAAAAAAACCAAAAACATACAAAGTCAAAAGAGTTTGACTAAGAAATAAAACATTCTTAACAAAGAACTCAAAATTTAATTTTGAACAAAGGAAAAGGATTTAGGGCCTGGTTGATGACGATGATGATTAAGTTGAAGAAAATCATTTACAAGACTGTTGAGTTGATATATTAATCTGCTGGATGACCTGCTACTGAAGGACACCCTGGTTCGCAAAAATCTCGTTTTGGTTCTCTAGTATGAGAGCGTGATTTTCCAAGAACTGTGTGTGGTGTTGTAAGAATTCTTCTTGTTCCTCATTGTGCATCGTCCGACGTTCATGTAATTCCAGTAGACTTGTAATGATGATGTCTTGAAGTGCATGCAGTGCCCCCAGGCATTGGTGAAGAAATTGAACGCCTTCCATAGAATTAAATATGTTGTCCAGGGCATCCTCAACGAAGAGATGTATAGAGGAGGGAGATTGGTTGTCTTGTTCATCGTCTAGGTTCATTTCAACATCGGGAGTCCAAAAACCGGTCTTGCAATTTGAGTGAATTGTGATATTTCCAGCTGTTTTAAGAGGGATCCCTAGATAAACAGCTTGAAAACCCCAACATAACATGATTTGCGACACTATGGTAATCAAAGGGGCTGACCTTCTTCTGGCATATGCAATCGAGTTCCAGAGATACTGGATTATGCAAAAAGCATCCCTTTGAGTCTGTATCACCCAAAGTAGGTGGAGAAGGGGGTTTGGTCACTTCAGATGTTTTTGATGTTCCAACCACATTGTGTGCTAACCAGTGGATTACACCTAGTTGGTTATGTTGCAAGGAGCGCTGATAAACAACGTGGTTTTTGCAGTTGAATTTGCCATAAGGAACAATTGCAAGCATCAGTTGCCTGACGATGTCGAATTTTGTTTCCTGAAGATGCACCTCAGGGTTCGTCATGAGAATTTGAACGATCTCAGAGATGATTTCCTTAGTCAATTTACACTGTCGTCCATTAGCACAGAAGAAAATTTTACCATTGTCAAAATTGCTATGTTTGTAGAACATTATAACCAATTCTCTGGAATAAACGACTTCCGAATGATGTAAAAGACACCACCACCCTCTACATAAAATTTTAGTGTCAAAATATGGATAAAATAGGCCACCATGAAATTTTTGTAGTTTTTTTGCTCGGGTTCTAAATTTCTTTTTCAGCCATTAAAATTTTAAGTGAGGGAAGAATAGAGAAGATAGAGTGAAAAGAAGATGGCTAAAAGACAGAGATTGGCAGCCAAGATATAAATATTCACGGATCAAGATGGAATGAGTTGTTAGATTCGGAATTAATATGTGGGAAAAATATGGATGAAACATGTGCTCTTGTTGCACCACGCTTACGTGTCAGTACGTAGCGAGTGAGAATTTTGAAGGTGGGTCTTTTAATAAGGTCAGATTCCGAAGGTGAAAAATGAGTTGTTCAAAAATATTAGAAAATACAGAGGAATGTTTCATAGGATAGTTAGGCCAACATATATTCTAAAATGATGGAGCAAACCTTAAAAGGTAAAGTTTTTCAGAACTGAAAGAGTAACGCACGCAACTGGATTTGAGTACATTTTTTAAAGTTTTTGATGATATATTTATGTTTTGGTTGGTCTTGATGATGTTTTTGATTTTGTTAGTTTTATGAGAAGTGAAAATAAAAAATACAACTAATGCACACAATAATCGAAACATAGATAATTTCTCATATTAATTCGTAACAGAGAACAAATATTTGAGAATTTGCAATTTAGAGTAAGGACTATACAGATGACACTCTCTGCCGTTTGTTGCAACTTAACAGACAGATAATAGAGTTTTTGCCATTCATCTCCTAAACTTAATAGTTGTTAAAAAAAACATAATTGGAATGGTTTTTTTTATTTTGGGCTGCCAAATTTGGCTGGGCAAGCTAAAAAGCCTATTTGGCACCTTTTAGCAGCTCCCCATTGGACTTGCTCTTATAGAATTAAAACCTCTTATAATAAATTTATGGGTTAATTTGAGATACCCTTGTTTGATAAATTTTTTTTGAGATACCCCTCGTTTTGCAAATCAAGAGAGACTAACGTCTCCCGGCAGTTAAGAAATTTTTAGTGACCAAACTAACCCTACATCCATTTAGTCATTATCTCAACTAGAAATAATGCACGTGCTCTGCACATGGTGAAAAAAAACAAAATCTCATAGAAGCGTACGTGACGATTGTCTTTTACCTTGGAAAAGTATACTACTAAGAGAGGTAAACTAAGGTTTGGCAATTAAGCAAAACTGAAGGGGCAATACATTGTACTTGGCACACAGAGTGCAATGTGTTAACTATTTACATAAAGTTAATGAAATGAATAATCTACTATTGGCATAAAACTGCATACTGATAAGAGCCCAAAACTGTAGTTTTAACCCCTTAATAATCATACTGTTAGACCAATTATGTGAATAATAAGTAAGAGTTAATACTGATTACGTGTTTTTATGCATTTCAGGCTTCAAAGTCCATTATGTGCAGAAATGTGCCACTTTAGCGAGATAAAGGAGCAAAAGTCGTGAGAACTTCGAATGCCATATCTTTGGACTCGGACACTCGAATTGGGCCTACCTTATGTCAAAACGACTGGCTCGAAAAGAGCTTTGCAATGGTCTAAGCCTTGACCCAATCAGAGGAGCAAAAGTGGACGAAAAGTCTGTTGAAGCCGAATCTAGCTGAAGAGGCCTTTTTGGACTGAAAGAATTGGGTTTTGGGCCTGATTCTCCGGCCCAAAACATGGCTCCAAGCCCATGCACGATTTTTGGATTTGGAAGTATAAAAACAAAATCTTGACTCTTTGTTAATGGCAGTTAGGTTAGGAAGCTCATTGTTAATGGTAGATTTTTTGGTAGAGAATTAGGGTAGATAGGTTAGAGTAAAAAGTAGCCATTAAAATAGCTTCTAGATCTAGTTTTATTTAATTGTTTTTGATTAAGTGTAGTTTCAAATCAAATTCTTGTCTTAGATTAAACTATTAGAATCATAGTTCTTCATTAGTATTAATAAATAAATAGCTATTAGTTAATTTCGATTTTTGTCATTTCCATTTCTAGATCTAATTTCAATTCTTGTGTTTATTTCATTTTAGTCATTAAATTAGATTTCATTATTGTTTAATTAAGTAAATTTCAATGCTTTATATTATGTTTAGTTTTAATCTAAATGGAAATGATTGCGTAATGAATCAAGGCTAAAACCTCCGTTAGAGGGGTTGATGAAGCCTTGATGAAAACTTAGTTGTTAGTATAGAATTGTTTGTAGATTCTATTCCACTCTAGAAGGTCGTGTTTCGCCATGAGAATGGGTGGACGACCTCACATGCTAGTTAGTACTCGGTAGAAATGCCATGAACACTAGGGATTAGAACTCGAATTTCTTGCCGTAAGAACGTGAGATTCGAGATACAAGAATCTATACTAGGATATTAAGTTGGATTCGAGGTGGATTCAATTCCCCTCTAATCCTTTATCTAGATTCAAAAACAATCATATTTCCGTAGCTTTCGTAGATTAACTTTAGTTTATATTTTATCTTGTTATTTATTATATTATTATATCTTGTTATTTAAATTAACGCGTCTTGTTAGCATAACATTTCGTAAAGCTCTCATTAGACCTAAGACTGATTTCTTAGACTTAGAAAACAATCCATGCTAGGGAACTAGGAGTGGAACGAACTTCCTACTCCACTTAGTGCAATTCGCATCGAGAGTAGAAGCTTTGATAATTGAGATTAAAAGATTAGTTTTAGTTTACTTACGGATTGAATTCATCGTTCATTTCGTAGGTAAACTATTCATTTTACATTTATCAAATGGCGCCGCTGCAATAGTAGTCCTAGTACTTGTACTTTAGCATTGTTTTCTTTGTAGAAGTAGTCATTTTTAAGTCCCATTAAACCCACCCACCCTTGGTTGTTTCATACTGTGGTTGCCCATTTCAGCTTTGATAAATTCGAGAAAATACGGATAGGCCAGCGCTTCAAGGAGAGAGCGACCAGCTAAGTTCTTGGAATTTCATCTACCACCGAAGCGCCAGCATATACAAGCGCGACCAGCGCTCAAACACTGTAATTAATTTACACCGAAGCGACCCGCTTCAGGAGAAGAGCCAGCGCTTTAGCTGATTTTTCCGAATTGACGGTTTTGATTGAACTTTGATCTTTCATATTTTTCGGTGTTCTAACCTGCTCTATACACCTGAACAAGCGTAAACAAGGCGCTATTCATAAGCGAAGCAAGGGCGCAATCAGGTATTCCTTTCTTCCACACCTCGTGATCTCCTGTTAGAGGTTTATACTAGTATATCAGAATTGTTTGGAGTGTTGCATGTTTAGTTAAGCTCGACTTAGTCTTGCATGAGATTAAGGTGCGGTCGAACAAAACACCTAACGTAAATACACAACAACAACAACAACAACAAACAAGTCTATCTAGTATACCACACACTACACCTCTAGCTACTATTTCACACACACCACCACCGATATAATGGGGAAGAAAGAGAGACTCCTCTCGGACTTCTACAAAGCCTTGGCGATAGCCCCAAATCTTGCATCGTTCTAGCGGACCGGTGGGATTTGAGAATCCCTCCAAATATTTTTAATTTGTTACCGTTTTTCATGGTTTAGACCATGAAAAACCTTATCGGCTACATCGTAGGATTGAACAAGTCCTAACAACATTCCACCATCCTACGGTTGGTACGGAACAAATTAAATTAAGGGTATTCCCTTTCACCTTAGCCGATAAGGCGGCGTCTTGGTTAACGCCCTTGGCGCTAATTTTGTGGACTCGTGGGCTAAACTTGTTCAATTTGTTTATGGAACATTTTACCCCCCCCAAAAAGACGGATGAGATGCTTTCCAAGATTCATTTCTTTTCGACAAAATCCTCATGAATCATTTTCGTGAGGCTTGGAATCGTTTCACCCGATCTCCTTATAGAGTGTCCACATCATAACTTAGCGAAAGACACGTTAGTTCGTGCCTTTTTCAAAGGACTTCTACACCACCATAAAGAAGTCCTTGACATAATGAATGGGGGTAGTTTCTTAAGCAAAGGAGCCTCGGAGGCTTATAAATTTTTAGAGGACCAAACTAAAGCGTAATAATAATAATTGGGGGGGTAGTGACGATTACTCCCGCTCCGCTAGTTCTACTAATACAGTTAAGGCCGCCGGTATGTTTGAAATTAAACACGATTCCGAGCTTAAAACTCTAATCGAATCACTCACTAAAAAGGTAGAGGCCATTTATGTACAACAAAAGCCTATCCTCGTCATGAATGTAAATTCAAACCCATGTAGTTTCTTTGGAGTTCTCGAGCATCCCGACTCCATCGGTCCTATAGCCTATGAACAGGCTTGTTCCATTAATAGTGAACCTAACGCCCTTGGAGACAAAATCCCAACTCCGGTTGGAGAAATAACCAACAAGTCACACCTCAAGGGTACAATAATCAATATGTTAGGCTAACGCCGCGGCTTTAACCAAGCTCCACCACGACAAGGGCAGTGGTCGTGGTAATTTTAATAATTATAACAACCAAGTGCAACCTCGACAAGGTCAAGCACAAGGTCAAGGTAATTATAATAATTATAATGCTAATAGAGGTATCGTTCGGTCAATAATAATTATCAAAATCCACCCATAAATAATTCCGTGAAATAGTTCGTCCACACCACCCCGTGACTACTACACCCACACAACCGGATCGCGCCTTTGACACCTTCATACAAGTGAGCCAAAAACTTTTCCAAACCATGGCTCAATCTAACCAACGGCTTCTACAATCCGTTAATAATTTAACCCAACGGTTGGCTCAAGATAAAGCCCAAACCAAAGGTGTGTTGCCAGTCACGCAATACCTAATCCTAAAACAACAAAACACAGCCTTTGAGGTAACCGATAATACTAGTAATGAATATGAAAATGTAGGTGAGATAAATGCCATCACCACTCTCCGTTCGGCAGAGTGGTTGATTGATAAAAGGTAACTATGCCTATAGTTACCCCCCACCAAGAGTCCCCCTACACCTACTATTTTACTAGATACCGAAATAGAAACTGAAGAGCCCACCACCGTAGAGGTACCCGGTTACAACATAAACTAAGAAGAAAGAAAGCCACGGTTAAACATCCGGTGATACCATTGCTAAATATAGACGAAACCACCGTTTCCACAAAAATTAGCCATGTTAACTAGGGATACAAATTACGAGGAGATTAGGACGTTTTCAAGAATCTAACTATAAACCTTCCCTTCCTCGAAGCTATTAAAAGCTACCACATCATGTTAAGTTTCTTAAGGAATTGTGTACTACTAGGCGTAAGACAAATATACCAAAAGGCGCCTTTTAATGGAGAACAATTCCCAACCTTATCTGAACATAATGGAATTGTTAAGTACAAGGACCCCGGTCATCCCATTGTCTAATGCACCTTAGGAGATTCCTATCTGACGACGGCGTTATTAGACACGGGGGCTAGTGTTAACTTACTCCCATTTTATTTGTATAGACAAATAGGTCTAGACAAGATGCAACCCACTAAAATGGCGTTGCAATTAGCTGATCGGTCTATTAAGTATCCTAAGGGTGTAGTCGAAAATGTTTGGTAAAAGTTCGGGATTTCTACTATCCGGCTGATTTTGTAGTCCTCGATACGAAAGTAAGCTAACGACTCTGTCCGATCATTTTAGGCGTCCTTTCACGGCAACCGCCAATGCGCTCATTAATTGCCTTGATGGTTCAATGTCCATGTCTTTTGGCCATCTTCTTTGTTGAAGTCAATGTTTTTAAAACAAGGACACGTTACCGATTAGATCTATGGATGGAGAGGTTAGCATGATCGAAAGCGTTGCTTTCGAGATTATTTCAACAACACGTTCCTTGATAATCATATGCCCAAAATTCTTTCCTTTGGAAAGTCGGACTCAACATCTTCATTCCTACACTAGTCGATACACATATTATTGATGAGGACGGGATAGATGACTTTTCTCAAAGATGTAGAGGACTACCATAGTAATGTGGATATGACCAATCTAGATGAGGAATTGATGAGTTTCTTGAGTAGGTGACAATTCACCCTATCAAGAACTAACTTGCACAACATCCACCTCGACTCCCCTCCTTCCACCCTTTCAAAGGAATCTCGAAGTTTGCACTTTCGATCCTTTTGTTTCTCCTATGCTTCATAATTTTTTAAATCCTCTAGAAAACAGATACTTCGAAGGACAAACTATTTGACACCTTCATTTTTCAGAATTGAGGCAGTCCCTACACACCAATGAATGAGTTGATTGCTAAAACCACATCCTCATTGGTATGTGATCAGTTTTTCTACAACTTATCCATATCCACCATATTCTCCACAACCATTCACTTTTCCACACTTATTTAATAGAACACCCACTCATTCAAAATGAAAAAAGAAGGTGCATGCTAGGTTAAGTAAGAGGGTTATCCGACTTCGTTTTCATTCCACTAGGGCTCGTCGGGAAATCTTGGTGCTTGATTGTGTTTGGATATGTTTTCTGTGATATTTATTTATGGAATGATCCACAACTGTTTCGGTTGTTGATATATGATCAACTGCATGTTCATACATATGTTTTAGATAAAGTTTTCGAGTATCTGACTGTAAACGACTCAATTTCTGTGTTTGGTGCACTTCCTTTCACTTTAATATATTGGTGAGTGCACCATTAAGGTAACCGGGCCCTCCCTATGGAGTGTGTGGCTGTAAGTACCGGATCCTAAGTCCACGGTTCACATAGTTCACGTTTTCCACTCTTGCATGTTTTTCTCGGATTTTTTAGTCATGTTTCTCTATGGTGCGAATTATGTCTTTATTGCTTATTGTTTTTCCTTCTAAAAATAAAATAAAAATAAAATAAAAATAAAAAATAAAAATACACATAGTAATCTAGAAAGTCTCGGGAATCTGACTTTAAAAGACCCACTGCTAAAAACAAATTTTCTAAGCTTCGTTGTAAAAAATTTGTTTTGGGGGGTGGGGTGTTAAATGTTTCGCATACTAAAATGTTTTATGTCCCATTAGAGTTGCTTAGGCCGTTTTATTGTATTACGATTTGGATTGACATAATCTATTAATTTAGAGTTCATTCGTTCGCATAACTTACGTCATGCACGCACTTCGAGGCATTTTCCACTATCTCGTATGTTATCTGAAGTCGGAATAGAGTGTTTTATGGATCATTGGATAGGAAATTCTCTCCTGATCATTTCCATATCTCATTCGCAAAAATCGGACCGGTAATGAAGCGGCAATTTTGATTTGAAGTTCGCGAAAAAAAAAAAAAATAATCAAAAATTTCGATTTTGGGCTTGGGCCCAACCCGCGCCCACAGACAGCGCGCACGCGCCCTTACCTCCACGAACAGTTGCATTTCTTCTTCCTCCATTCCGCCATTAACGCAAAAGCTTAAACCAAAACCTAAAACAAAATAAAAATTAAAAAGAAAATACAATAAACCCACGCCCAAAATCAAATCCCAACCCAAATCGACTCCAAACTCCACCCACCACAAACACCACCAATTCAAACCACCAAAACCACGAAAAATTCGAAATTCAAAACTGCGCCACCACTCCACCACCCACTGTTGTTTCAACCAGCCTATTAAAATCCCACCACCACATCACATTTCAACCCTCACTCCATTCCAAACACTAGATGGCTCAACAACGCCGAATTTTACCGAGCAAGTTTTTTCGCCGACCACTTCGCGCCGCTTTTACGGTGACGAAATGGCTAGTAGAGACTGGAGTAGTTTATGGTACTTTCGACGAAGCCTTCTACCACCGAAGACTTGGTCCGACGGTTCTACAACACCGAGGGGAGTTGGAGGGGAGTAGGATTTTTGTGTTGGTAAGGAAGAAGAGGAAGGAGTTGACTACTGGATTTGTTGGTGAGATTCTAAGGCATTCCGCCTAGAATCCATCCGATGCCACTTTACAGAGCCCCGGTTTGTGGGGTAGAGCCTTTGATGGGCGTGGATGTCATCAATGGGAGCTACAATACAAACTCCCATTGTGTTCGCCGGACATCCCTCGGGACCAACCAAACCATTTCGGTGGATTGGTCGGAATGTCCTAGGGAAGGACAAGGTCATTGACATCGGTCCGACCTGCCTCCACATCTTATGGGTACTCGGGAGCGAAGTCACGATTTCTGTATCTTGGAGTTTTGCTTGAGCATGATTAGGGGGCGGGTCGGAAAGTCTTTGGCACCTCTTCCGTGTTAATTACCAAGATCATCTTTGAAGATGAAAGCGACTCCGGCGTCGATAGGATTTACATTACCCCGCACCGTAACTTCGCTTCGGCGTATCTAGGGAGTGTGTCCAACAAGTCTGGAAATTGCCCGAGGATAGGGAACGGGGATGAGGTAGAGGAGGAGGATGAGGATGATTCGGAGGAGGATGAGGAGGGCGTGACTTGCTTTGATCACGGATGCCTTCCGAGGAGGTGTTGTCGGCGTAATCGCATGGCGCGCGGCTTCATAGGGGCATGCGTTCACTAAACACTATCTGTGCAGACCTCCGGACTCGACAGGCGACTATTCATCACAACTTCGAGATCCGCACCCAGAGAGAGGATGAGAGATGGGAACAGGCGAGGGCTGAGATGGAAGCCCAGCGCCAGTTTAGAGTGGATATGCTTGCACGCTTCCCACCTCATCTGATTTCGCGCCGAGGACTTCATTTTGAGGGCATGGCGTCGTCGACGAAGGACGACTGCTGGCTTTGGACCGGGGAGCCCAGGAGCCACCACTAGAGAGTGTGCCCTCCGCCACCAGTGGCGAGGTGTTTAGAGAGTGTGAGGATTGATAGTGGTTGTTGTTTTATTTATTTTTGTTGTTTTTATTGTAATGTAACTTTTATTTTCGTAATTTGAATTTTGTAGTGAAAGGTACTCCGAATGAAAATTTTAATATAAGGGGTTATTTTCAGTATGTGTGGTTGTTTCATATTGATCCCACCTTCCCAACTTGTTTGGGGGTGGTTTTATCAATTCAAGCTTTATTTTTATATAACCCTAGTGTTAGAATTTATTGCGGAGTAAAGGTGAAATTATGGCCGTTTAGGCATATCTATGATTGAGAATCATTGTAGGATGAAATCTAGATTAAATAGGTACATTCAATCATAAAATCAACCTAAAAGATACTGGGTTTGAATTAGAATCAAGAAAATGAGTTGTTTCCGTTTTCGGGTTTGGAAATTTTAGGATTTAAACCGCCATAAATACTTTTTGGCAACTTCGATCCGTTTAGCAACTTAAAACATATATAAACTTTATACATTCTACACTCACAACTCACACTACATCTAACTTCCATCACGCACCCTTCACACCCGCGATTCCCACGTCTCCATTTTAGCAAATCTGCATCTTCGGGGCCGCAGCGGGAGGAGGCCGGCTCGCGCGACCCTACACTTTGACAGAAAATTTTTGCTCGAGGCCGGCGCCAAGTCAAAGCAGCGACTTCGCTCAAAACACTGGAATTCCAAAATACAAAAAAATACGGCAGTTACTAGTTGGCCTTCGGCACCGACTTCCGTGGACCAGAAAAATTCCAGTTTTTCGCGAGTTGTGCCGGTTGTTTTGCGGTTGTTCCGAGCGTAGTTTTGAGATGACATCTCCTATAATAATACCGAACAGTCTTTCGAAGATTTGTTCCAAAAAGCACTACTTACGGTGCTTGGTTTTCGAGGTGATCACATCGTTGGTGGGAAAATCTTATGGTAAGACCGGCTGAACTTTATTCTCCAAAGACTGCATCTTATTTTTATAATAACTGCATTTTCTTTGAGAGACCGGATGGAGAACAAGTGTTCTCCATCAACATTGACGATGAACCAATGGAAATTACCGTGTTCTTGCTAGCATTTGTTCTTGGACTTGCTATGCCCGGCTGAGATACAAGACCCATGGTGCTATTAGATTCGATAATATGCATGTCTACACTTATGAGTTTTGCACGAGGCTTATGGGGGGGGCATTTTTCCGTATTGAGGACCAAGGGGACTATAAGCGTTGCCCTTGGTAGCTGTTTGTCCATGAACATAGGAACTGTTATGTTTTGGATTATGCTAAACATTTTAGGGAATGGCGTTTTTTCTTACGTGAATGACTCCACTTGCGCGTTTTTCCTTGCTTTAGCCACGGGGATGGGTTCTATGACCTTCCCGAACTTTGATGTCTAGTTTAGCACGAGCCCATACCATGAGGCATAAGTACCTTCTTATGCATGTTCTAATTTCACGTATTATGCTATGTTTCTTTCTGTTTTTGTACACGTTTCACGGATTGGATTAGGGTAGACACGGTCGCGACCCACCAATAGTATTATTCGATCTTTTTCCGTGCAATGACTTGGCAAGGGTGGCGGATACAACCTCACCAGGTTGCACCCTACACCCCATCAGACCAAGTGGCACTTAATAGGTTAGCAACCATAGATGATAAATGGCGTGAAGCCTGGCAAATTATCATAGCATGGCAGGACGCGAAGGAGCCTCACTTCTTTATAGAAGTAGAGGATGACGAAGATGACGAATAACAGCGGGAGTGGAGGTAAGTTTTAGTTTCTGTTAGTGTCTGCTTATGTCCCAAGCAATTTAATTCTGTTAACCCCATAATGGGTGGAACTCTTATAGAGTTGCGTCAGTTTTTATTTCCTATATTAGTACGTTCTAACCTTGTTTTTTGCGGATGTTTCGAATTTCCGCAGCGTTTCAATGGTATTTTTCCTACCCTCTTTATTTAAATGCTTTGAGGACAAAGCATGCTTCTTGTTGGGGGGGCATAGAAACACGTGTAATTAAGACATCTGCTAGGATATAAATATGTATAATATGCATTTGTTTTCTAGTTAAAATTTCAAAAATTCAAAAATATAAATAAATAAGTTATGTTATACACTTAGGAATATTGGTATTGTTTCTTTCTCCATGCTCTTAACAATCTAGAAGTCTCACGTAGCTGTTGCATCAGAATAATTGTTAGAAACTTAGGTTAATATATAGGTAATAATCTTTACACCTATCTATAAATATATTACATGAGTATCTATGATTGTTAGCAGAAAGTTTCTGAAATCTAGGCTAGAGTACTTATTCTACAAATCCTGTGAGAATATAGCCTAAAGCCTTATATGAGCGAAACATTTGAGAAATGACACAAGGGAGAAGTAAAATCCGGATAGAGAAATCACACGTCCACTTGCTTGATCACTAAACCATATCCTAAGCGAGAATTTAGGCCCTTTTGGATCGATATAGCTAGAAATTCTGACCTAAGTATATTTTTAAGCTAATTAAGCCTAATCGAGCCTTTCATTAGCCCTTCCATAAACCACAATTCCTTTACCCTGTTACAAAAACAAAACAAAATAAAAATAAAAAAATAAATCAACCTACCCAATTTAGAATAAGTCTGAGAATAGAATGAATGAAGAAAGGATAAGAGAAAAACCTATGTAAACAAAAATTAGTTAGTTGCTTCAGAAAATAAAGAAAAGAAGTTTCCATCCAAAGAAAAGAAAAATAGAAATAGAAATAAAATAAAAACTCCAAAAATAGAATAAAAGGGAGTCAAAAGCCAAAGAAAAATATGGCTAAGGATGGAAACAAAGTGTAGAAGCAAAAAGTAAATAACAAGGTTTTCTCTAGTTACATAATATGAAGACTCTATTATCTCAGACTTGTCCTTTTGAATATCCATTTCCTTCCTTCTTAAACCATCTCCTAATCCCCGTAACACCTAATAAAGACCTCTAGCTCAATTAGGAATAGGTTAATGTGATAGTAAGTGGCAGATGTGTTTGATCGACTCCGGCTTCCTATGTGTCATTGAGATTGTAAGGTAAAGTGTGCCCCATTTGATAATCTGGAGTAGCTTAAACTTGAGTGGAAAAATCAGAGTGTTGTTTCTTGACTATTATTGTGAGAACCTACTTAAGGACGCTATTCTGAGTTCTCAGAAACAAACCTGCTAAACATTTTATAGTACTACTCATTGTGTATATGTTTATTGTAGATGATAGATTATTATGCATATATTAACTTAGGTTTCTGACTTGGTTATTCTTATTCAATTACTAGAGATGTATAGTTAGTTGAGCATGAATAAGGAAACAATAGTTTTATTTTCTTAGTCGTTGTAGTATAGATGAAGTTTGTCGATTACACCTTCATCGGAAAAACTCTCACGAGGCTATATAACTCGTCCACTAGGGAATTCCTAGTGGTTTAAGGCCTTGTTGCATATGGTCAATGCAATCACACTCAGCGAAACGAGAGTAGTTAGAACTCCATTTTTGGTCACTTATTCTAATTTCTCATCTTTGCTTGAGGACAAGCAAAATGCTGTTTGGGGGTGGTTTGATAAAAGCCCAAAACTATAGTTTTAACCCCTTAATAATCATACTGTTAGACCAATTATGTGAATAATAAGTAAGAGTTAATACTGATTACGTGTTTTTATGCATTTCAGGCTTCAAAGTCCATTATGTGCAGAAATGTGCCACTTTAGCGAGATAAAGGAGCAAAAGTCAGCAGAACTTCGAATGCCATATCTTTGGACTCAGACCTCGGAATTGGGCCTACCTTATGTCAAAACGACCGGCTCGAAAAGAGCTTTGCAATGGTCCAATCCTTGACCCAATTAGAGGACCAGAAGTGGACGAAAAGTCTGTTGAAGCCGAATCTAGCTAAAGAGGCCTTTTTGGACTGAAAGAATTGGGTTTTGGGCCTGATTCTCCGGCCCAAAACATGGCTCCAAGCCCATGCACGATTTTTGGATCTGGAAGTATAAAAACAAAAGCTTGACTCTTTGTTAATGGCAGTTAGGTTAGGAAGCTCATTGTTAATGGTAGATTTTTTGGTAGAGAATTAGGGTAGATAGGTTAGAGTAAAAAGTAGCCATTAAAATAGCTTCTAGATCTAGTTTTATTTAATTGTTTTTGATTAAGTGTAGTTTCAAATCAAATTCTTGTCTTAGATTAAACTATTAGAATCATAGTTCTTCATTAGTATTAATAAATAAATAGCTATTAGTTAATTTCGATTTTTGTCATTTCCATTTCTAGATCTAATTTTAATTCTTGTGTTTATTTCATTTTAGTCATTAAATTAGATTTCATTATTGTTTAATTAAGTAAATTTCAATGCTTTATATTATGTTTAGTTTTAATCTAAATGGAAATGATTGCGTAATGAATCAAGGCTAAAACCTCCGTTAGAGGGGTTGATGAAGCCTTGATGAAAACTTAGTTGTTAGTATAGAATTGTTTGTAGATTCTATTCCACTCTAGAAGGTCATGTTTCGCCATGAGAATGGGTGGGCGACCTCACATGCTAGTTAGTACTTTCGGTAGAAATGCCATGAACACTATGGATTAGAACTCAAATTTTTGCCAAGAAGAGCGTGAGAATCGAGATACAAGAATCTATACTAGGATATTAAGTTGGATTCGAGGTGGATTCAATTCCCCTCTAATCCTTTATCTAGATTCAAAAACAATCGTATTTCCGTAGCTTTCGTAGATTAACTTTAGTTTATATTTTATCTTGTTATTTATCATATTATTATATCTTGTTATTTAAATTAACGCGTCTTGTTAGCATAACATTTCGTAAAGCTCTCATTAGACCAAAGACTGATTTCTTAGACTTAGAAAACAATCCATGCTAGGGAACTAGGAGTGGAACGAACTTCCTACTCCACTTAGTGCAATTCGCATCGAGAGTAGAAGCTTTGATAATTGAGATTAAAAGATTAGTTTTAGTTTACTTACGGATTGAATTCATCGTTCATTTCGTAGGTAAACTATTCATTTTACATTTATCACATACTTTTGCACAAGTGTGGATGGTTGGCCCACACATTGTAGAAAACTATACTTTGAATGATCAAACCGTAAACTTGCTCCCACATAAATATTTCCTTGCTTGGTACTTTGAAGCAATAATGACATCGTATAGTTTCAAACAACCTGTATAATGGTTGCTGCAAGAAAGGTGTATATTTGTTAAGCAACAAAAACAACTAAAAAAGAATATCCATCGGTGGAACCATCATTTAGTTATCTTCTTTTACTTTGTAATGATGAACAAAAAAAATTATGTATAAAAATTAAGTCCAAATTTATGGACAGACTTGTCCACAAACAACACGTTTCTATTGGTCAAATCCATTTTCTGGCAGTTTAATAGTTTTTTTGGGCAGTAAAACAGTTTTTTCGGGCAGCCACTCCACCAATCAGTAGTTGAGGTTTTGTGGACAGCAAACAGTTGCCTGTCCATAAACTTATTCTGATAAAAATTCTATAATGGACCATATTGACTCCTATGCAAATGAGTTACATGGTCTTATCAATGAAACCTGAAATGGTATGAAGAATTGGACAACGCTTACCAACAAAAAAATTCTTAACGTGAAAAATAGTAACACACCCTAGTTGTCCTGGGTTGCAGTTAGAGATAGAGGATGCCACCTGCACTACCTGATAGTTTCATGTTTGTAGTCTCTGGTTCTAAGCCCCAGCATTGTGAGAGTTGTTGACTCCGCATTATTCATGATGCCCTTAGCTACTTTGTTTGCATAATGATCCAATATGTACCTTCCCTTACTACCATTAGCTAGAGTGACACCCACAACAAGTCCAAAATTCCTTAATAATAAGGCTCGAGTGCTTGACATTGGTATCTACTCCTTGCAAGTTATTGAAATATTTGTCGAAGCGGAACACCATGCAAAACTATTGCCAAAGCTCCCGTGTTATAGAATTGTCCCAAAGTGGTGATGTACAGGTGGAACCACCAAAACCATTTAGTGTCGGAAAAATAAAGTGGAGTTAACAAAAACTAAATAGAAAAGGCTTCTGACATAGTAAACACCTTGTGCATAGTAAATTGCAAATTTAATGGAACGGAAGTGATATTTATTAAACAACAGCAAAAATGATATAAACTAAGCCATAAAGATTAAAGCAATTGAAAAGTGGAATGCCTAGAGATGGAGCAAACAAAGCAGTAGTACATTGGCTGCAAAATGAAGTAGTGGTTCTAAAAGCCGAAATAAGCAATAACAACATTTAACACCTCAAACATTGTAAGCTACAAGTAGCTACAACTCTAAATTGAAGGCACCTAAAAGCTTTTCACTCAATTATGAGCAAATGAACAAATATTTCGTTGAGAAATCAACTTTTATGGCTCAATAAACCAATGTATATAAGAAGCAAATATATAGAAATTAAATGTTCAACAATATTTTTGAATATGCATTACTACAGTGTTTACTTATAGACTCATTGCTAACAAAATATGTACAATGACAAAAAAAATACCTACTTCATTTAATTGAAAAAAGAAAAAGTGAACCCCTAGAATCGTTAACATTAGTAACTTAAAGTCCATGGACTACTTGCATTACTACCTAAAAGAGACAAATTTTCGCGTATATTAGTTAACCAATGGGTTCTAAGAAACTCCATTTAGTGATAATAAGGATGGGTTACTTCTTTGTGAGCATACATGAGAACATATAAATGTTAGCTCGCCCAGGTTCATTCACAGTATGAACTCAAATTTGCTATTGTGACCTGTCCAATAGATTTCAACAAATGCAACAATGCAATAGTCTCTATGCTTCAAAGCACTGAACCAAATATTGAGAACACAACTAAAATGATTCAAGGTCTCGAAGAGAAAGCCTAAAGAGAGCCTCAACTTTAGTGGCAAACTTTTTTGGTTTAAAAAGGAGCTCCAAAGTGTATTCAAAATATCAATATGAAGAGTTGTATATTTGTCAGAGTTCAAATTGAAGAAATAGTAGCCTAGAACCTAATTGGCACCCTAAAGCCACTAAAAGGATGGGAATCAAAATCAAGGCCAAGAACTAACAATAAAGCCAACACTCGTTTAGAACGAAAAATGTGGATCAATCATTCTCCCATTCAAAGTATGCCCAAAAAAATACTAACGATAAAAGTATGACTAAGCATGCTTACGGAGGCTACCTATCAATGCAATCAAATTAAATATGATCTTCGATCAAAAAATAGAACTATATATAACAACACCATTCCATTATTTTTGAACATAGCCAAAGATGAGATATGCCAAACAAGAAAATCTACATTCTACAACACTCAAATAATGGTATTGCACCTAAATAAGAAACCAACAATTATAGAATTCATATACAACTTAAGAAGGCTTAACTAATATGTTTATCTAAGATATGTGCATTTTTGGGTTGCCATCTCCTAAAAGGGAAATGATTAGGACAAAGTCACCTATATGCTTTTAATATCAAACTTTTTTTATCAAAAAATCTAATCGAATTAATACATCAGGAAATCAATTTTTTGTGCAACGGCATTTGCCAGTCAATGTACAAACAATATAATTCTAAAATTGATATAGTGATATCATAGTAACAATGCATAAACCCCTTTTACCCCTTTTACCTATTGCCTGTTCAACTCCTATGATCGTGGATGTGTAGAAGAATTGCTTCATGCCTGCAGAGTTTAGATTTTTTTCACTGTAAAGTTAAAATGGTAAATGCAATACTAAGAAAAAGAATTATTATTTCACTTATAAATTTAAATCTCATGAGACAATGTATATCAAAAGTATGACTGCAGGAAATACCAGAAGGTCCTTATCACAAAAAAATAACTAAACAAAAAAATGATAGGAATCAATTTGTTCATAGATGAAGGGGAATGCATTAATATGAATAGAAATTCAAAAGTTCAAAAACATTAATTCATTAAAACTCTGTGAATAGTAGAGTGGAGGTGTGTCTTCGATCTCTGTGAAATTTAAAGAGATTTCATGTTCAGTTGGTGCTTAACGTACTGTTTCCACTTCTGACACAAATTTAACACAAAGCCTATTGGTATTACGATGTTCACTACATTTATCTTACTAACAAATTCAACCCATGATTCACATATCTAGGAAAGTGGAATTTATAACACAATCACTTCCGAACAGTTAAGACTAATTCTAAACGCTAATCAAATTAATTATTCATTCAAATCCTATAGCTTAGCCGCTTCCCACAACTGTGTTTAACGCCTCTCAAATATATAGACAGATTTTATAACTTGAAAGCTTGCTCAATCAACGGCTTCCTCAGTTATGTAAGTAATTTCTACCAGTTTATTCCCATGCTCATCTAAAACATCACCTCCTTTGAAACTCAAAGTAATATTTTATTTGATGTGTATACGCTTATTGGATTTAATTATACACTGCAAGAAAGAGAGAGAGTACCTACGAAGGAGTCTTTGACTCTTTGTCAAGTTCTGGTGGAAGCCTAATGTCTGCTATGTATGGCTTGTAGTCTGGCATTCGCTGTTAAGTGGAGCCAATAAGAATTGAATTAGGTTTTTAGGTACCTTAGGAAAAACAAACTCCAAAATACCTCATATTATTTTATAAAAGTATAAAACACCACTTGTAAATGCTATTATTGCTATGGCAGTTAATTTAGTTAATGGAGATGGTGAGGTTTGCCTGAGCACAAAAAGTTATTGGAATTGCTACTATATTGCTAAACAATGACCATGGCAGACCACCTAAATCAAAATGACACATGAAATGCGTAAATGTTCTGAGGGTGCACATCAGAGTTACCTCTGTAAGTTTGTTCCTCAGTTGTTAAGCAATTTCACACTGCTCCATATTCAAAGCACACTGCCATTTGTAAAATACGTTAGACAATTATTTTTTAGGAAAAAAAAGGAATGCCAGAAATCAAACTAATTAATCTTTTATAGAATTAATCAAACCACAATTTCCTTGATTAAAAATTAGACAAAACAACCAATAGAAACACAATCAAATAAAAGTGAATAAATACATACTTGTAAATCATCATAAAGATACTCGTGCTTCATGGAAAGATCCATGGCACGCTTGAGCCGCTCGTTCGTAGCATCAGCAATTTCACGAAAAAGCCTGGCAAGCGCTTCTTTAATGTCCATATCCTCCTTAGGGTCATACAGATCTTTAAATCAAAGCCCGATAAAATACCATAAACAAACCAACCTTATATACCCAAAAAATGATGAGGTAACGATGCCAAATCAGGACTTGCTTTGCTTTGGTTTATCTTTTGGAATCTATGCAAGTTAAATGCACACTTCATCGATACTTCCAAAAATGGTCGAGATTAAAAAAAATAAAAGAACAAATGATATCTTAGAATTCGACACACAAGAGTGCATGGCTATGATTTATATATAATTTAAGAAAATGTAAGATTGGGGAGAAGAATCAACAATGGACTCTTAACTTATTTTGATTAAACATATTTCGTTCCTACACTCTTGAATATGTGGTTAAACCTCCCAAAAATATGTAAGATAGATAGTTTGGTGAATGTTCCATCTATAGACGTAAAAGGATATGAACCGAAGTATCTTACCTTCTCTACAAAACAGGGGAATTCTTCAGATAACAGGTGCAAGAAAAAAATGGAAATAGAACCATAAACACATACCAATAACTTACATCAGTCCATATGAAAATACATAATAACATAGAAAAGTCGTTAAATTACATCAATCCATCTAAAAATACATAATAACATAGAAAAGTTGAATGGTCTACCTCTAGAACTCCAGTGTATTCATCCGTCCACGCCCCTGTCACGCATAACCGCCATGAGCCTTACTTCCTCTACATGACCAAAAGACATTAGTTCTTATGCAATTCCCAATTCTGACTTTTGTTTACACAAATCTAATTAACTTTTAAACCACACCTAATCAATAACTCAATCCTCCATCAAGAATTACTTGACCATAGAATATAACGAATTGTTCTCCCCTTTCTTAAGCTTGTTCTCATGGTGATAATTGTCATTTCTTGGTTCTCTTTGCTTTGTACGTTGTCTAAGAAACTATGCTGACAAATTTTGTTTGAATCTTAAAAAGAAAAAAAAAAACTTCTTAGATGAATGAATGAACTACTTCCACTTTTTAGGTAAACTATATATGTCTAAAATGTTACATGATCACGCCCTTGTGTAAACAAAAAAAGACCAAGAGAGTGAAACTTTGATTACCCAAAATCACGAAAAACAATAAGTTAGCAGTGAACAGTAATCTCATACACTAAACATTCGGTTGAACTGTCATATACCATTACTACCATAAAAAAAAAACAAGAAGGGAACAATAGCACACTTTTGGATGAGTAACTGAGAACCCTCATGACCATTTACTTTATGGATAACCCAAATAAAAATTGTTAGAGCCATAGAAAATCATGGATAATCAATCTAAGTCATTTTAGCATTCCACACCAAAATAAAAAAATTTGAAATCGACCCATTTCAGCATTACAATCCGAATTTCAAATAACAAATAACTCAAAACTAACATTCATACCACCCATTGCAGATCCAATAAACACCACACATCAACTTTATCTAACTCAATCATTACGTCATCTATGATCCCACCATCCGCCAAGGCTTTCTTGCCAGCAATAAGCATATAAAACATGAATATGTCGACTCTCTTAGAGAGTTTTGGTGCTACCCATCCATCTGTTGAGAATAGGAGAGTTTGTGTCAGTACATCAACCAAATTACTTGCTATGATCTAAGGCCACTTTACACCAAATGCCCAGTTAAAGGAAAGATCAAGTTGCACAATTTGCTGTTTCAAAAAAAAAAGAAAAACCCATTTTAATAAGCCCCAAACTAGAAGTATATGCGAACAAAGACTTAAAAGGGAAGTAAGAGAAAGGCACGCACACACACCTGCAGAACATTGATCTTAAAAATAAGGGAACACATATTTACCTACCCAAATTTCATATCCAAAGAAGAGCTTGATAGAGATTCCCTGTCAAGAACCACATAGATGACTTGAGGATACTCAAAGAGGTGATAGAAAATTTTCAAACCTCTAATCTATTTAAATGTACCTAGAGTCGACACCTTTGATAAAAGTAGAGAATATTCTGCATTTCCCATCAGTAGATGTTGTTGCAAGAAGTATCTAAAATATAATGCACACATTTGAACATCAGAAAGAAATTGCTAATTCTCATGCACTTAGCTGAAATAGTTGCAAACTAAGCTGCTCCACCACTCAAAAGAAAAGAAAAGAAAAAAACATTGGGATGCAAATACAATGGACACTTACTACTCAACCTCTTGACGAAATAATTCAATTTGTAACCAGGCCAAAAATTAAATAGAAACATGAAGCAAACATCAAGGCTTACTTATCAAAGGGATTGAAGCGGCAGTTTGAGGAGGTGAAAGCCATAATTAACCAAAACCTACCTAAACATTGCAGAGTTGAATTAAAAAGACACGACTAAGAACTTCATATCACTCTCTTGTTTGTCTTTTAATCCAATAAACAAAAAAGATAAAACAAATTCATTTTTTTTTACCTCCATTGAATGGCTCTTTGATTGAATGGCTGGACCGAATTGTTGTAATGAAGAACTCAATATGGAGAGAGAGAGAGAGAGAGAGAGAGAGAGAGAGAACTTTTTTTTTTTTTTTAATTGTTGAGAAGAGAGGGGAGAGAGAGAGAGAGTGGGAGAGAGGGATTGAGAGGAGAGACAAAAGGGAAAATGGGAAAACTTTTTTTTTTTTATAAATGGTAATAAATTGAGAGGGACATTAATGTGAAGGAGCGTTAAATGGCGAACAATTGATTAGTGGCGTCTTGAGTTGATTCGACTTGAACTTGAATTTACACATACGTCCTTAAGGGTACTATATCATCTTAAGGGTATATGATAAATGATAAATTTGACTAGCTTACCTACGAAATGAACGATGAAACTCAAAACGTAAGTAAACTAAAACTATTTATGATGTTATATGCTTATCAAAGATTTCTACTCTCAATCCTATGAGATATAGTGGAGTAGAGTGATTCGTTCCACTCCTAGTCCTTCAAGATCTTTGTGTTATCACGTGTAATTACTCTACTTAAGGTCTAATGAGAGATTTACAAAAGGCAACTAGACTTCTACGATGCAACTACCCACAAGATGCCACTAGTCGGTTATCAAAATAACTAAGGGAATGCTACGTTGATTCAATGATAAGGAGTTAGAGGGGATTGATTCCACCTTAACTTCGACTTAATCCTATTAACCATTTAATCGTCGTAAATCGAATTGAAACTGCCCGTAGAACAATTGGTTCTTCCTAATCCCTAATTACACATGGCATTCCTACCAATTCATAACTAGCATGTGAGCGATTAAACCCATTCTCATGGTGAACTAATCGTTTTAGAGTGGAAAGGAAATTACGGCGATCTACGATAGTTGGAATCAAGCTTTCATCAAGGCTTCTCAACCCCCTCTAATGGAGGTTTAGCGAGAATCATTACTGTAATCATTTCGATTAAAGTTAAACTAAACATGATATAAAGAATTAAAATTTACTAATCTAAATTAAACAATAATTAAAATCTAATTAATAACTAAGAATTGAATAACAAGTAGTAAATGAATAAGATCTAACACAAATGTAAATGACAAGAATCGAAATTTAACAACTAGCTATTTTATTAATCAAACTAATTAAGAGTAATGATTCTAATAGTTTAATCTAAAACAAGAATTGGATTTGAAATTAAACTTAATTAAAACAATTAAATCTAGATCTAGAAGCTATTCTAATGGCTACTTTATTATTAAGCTCCTTTATTTTCTAACCTAAAAATCTACTATTCTCTACTAAAAGATCTACCATTAACAAAGAGCTAAGCTTTTGTTTTTATACTTTCAGATCCAAAAATCGTGCATGGGCTTGGAGCCATGTTTTGGGCCAGAGAATCAGGCCCAAAACCCAATTCTTTCAGTCCAAAAAGGCCTCTTCAGCTGCAGTTGGCTTCAACAGACTTTTCGTCCACTTATGCTCCTCTGATTAGATCACAACTTAGACCACTGGAAAGCTCTTTCCGAGCCGGTCGTTTTGACATAAGGTAGGCCCCATTTCAAGGTCTGAGTCCAAAGATATGGCCTTCGAAGTTCTCACGACTTTGTGTCTTCATTTTACGCCGCCGTCGACTTTTCGACTTTTGACCGGGCTTTAGAAAGGCTTTGTCTTCTTGAATCTTGGCCTTTAATCACGGAACTCCTTAGTAACCGACCTTTGCTCCTTTATCTCACTAAAGTGGCACATTTCTGCACATAATGGACTTTGAAGCCTGAAATGCATAAAAACACATAATCAGTGTTAACTCTTAATTATTACTCACATAATTGGTCTAAAAGTATATGCATTCTGGGGTTAAAACTACAGTTTTGGACTCTTATCAGACCACCCCCAAACAGTATTTTGCTTGTCCTCAAGCAAAGATGAGAAATTAGAATAAGTGACCAAAAATGGAGTTCTAACTACTCTCATTTCGCTGAGTGCGATTGCATTGACCATATCAACAAGGGCTTAAACCACTAGGAATTCCCTAGTGGACGAGTTATAACCTCGTGAGAGTTTTTCGAGTGAAGGTACTCACAAACTTCATTTATACTACAACGACTAAGAAATAAAACTATTGTTTCCTTATTCATGCTCTAAATTATCTATACCTCTCATTAGCAATGCATATAGAGTAATCAAGTCGAAACCTAAGCTAATATATGCATAATAATCAATCATCTACAATAAACATATATACAATGAGTAATACTATGAAATGCCTAGCAGGTTCGTTTAAACTTCGAATAAGCGTCCTTAAGTAGGTTCTCACAATAATAGTCAAGATCAACACTCGATTTTTCCACTCAAGTTTATTTACTCAGTGTGCGGTGGGCACACTTTACCTTACAATCTCAATGACAACAAGGAAGTTCGAGTCGATCAAACACATCTGCCACTTACTATCACACTAACATATTCCTAATTGAGCTAGAGGTCTTTATTAGGTGTTTCGGGGATTAGGAGATGGTTTAAGAAGGAAGGAAATGGATATTCAAAAGGACAAGTCTGAGATAATAGAGTATTCATATTATGTAACTTAGAGAAAACCTTGTTATTTTCTTTTGCTTCTATACTTTGTTTCCATCCTTAGCCATATTTTTTTCCTTTTTCTTTACTTTGGCTTTTAACTCCCTTTTATTCTTTTTATTTTTGGAGTTTTTATTTTATTTCTATTTTTATTTTTCTTTTCTTTGGATGGAAACTTCTTTTCTTTATTTTCTGAAGCAATTAACTAACTTTTGTTTACACAGGTTTTTCTCTTCTTCTTTCTTCCTCATTCTATTCTCAGACTTATCTTAATTGGGTAGGTTGAATATTTTTTTTTTTTTTTTTTTTTTTTGCAACAGGGTAAAGGATTTGTGGTTTATGAAAGGCTAAAGAAAGGCTCAGAGGGGCGACTAGCGGAAAATAATTCATAGGTTTGAATTTCTGGCTATATCGATCCAAAGAGGGCCTAAATTCTCGCTTAGGATATGGTTTAGTGATCAAGCAAGTGGACGTGTGATATCTCTATCCGGAATTTACTTCTCCCTTGTGTCATTTCTCAAATGTTTCGCTCATATAAGGCTTTAGGCTATATTCTCACAAGATTTATAGAATAAGTACTCTAGCCTAGATTTCAGAAACTTACTGCTAACAATCATAGATACTCATGTAATATATTTATAGATAGATGCAAAGATTACTACCTACATATTAACCTATGTTTCTAAAAATTATTCTGATGCAAAAGCTACGTGAGATTTCTAGATTGTTAAGAGCATAGAGAAGGAAAACAATACCACTATTCCTAAGTGTATAGCATGAACTTATTTATTTATATTTTTGAATTTTTAAAATTTTAACTAGAAAACAAATGCATATTAACTCTATCTATATCCTAACAGATGCCTTAATTACACGTGTTTCTATACCATTGAAATGCGTGAAATTCATGGATATCTGCAAAACAAAGTTAGAACGTACTAATATAGGAAATAAAAACTGATGCAACTCTATACGAGTTCTACCCATTATGGGGTTAACAAGAATGAAATTGATTGGGACATAAGCAGACACTAACTAGAATGAAAACTTACCTTATCTCCCGCATTACTCATCATCTTACTCATCCTCTTCTTCCATAAAGAAGTGAGGTTCCTTTGCGTCCTGCCATGCCATGATAATTTGTTAGGCTTCCCGCCATTTATCATCTATTATTGCTAACCTATTAAGAGCCACTTGGTCTGATGGGGTGTAGGGTGCAACCTGATGAGGTTGTATCCTCCACCCTTGCCAAGTCATTGCATGAAAGGATCGAATAATACTATTGGTGGGTCGTACTGTGTCGACCGTAATCCAATCCGTAAAACGTGTACAAAAAACAGGAAAGAAACATAGCATAATACGGGAAACTAGAACGGGCATAAGAAGGAACTTATGCCTCATGCTATGGGATCGAGCTAAACTAGACATCAAGGTTCGGGGAAGGTCATGACACATACGTCCCGTGGCTAAAGCAAGGAAAACGCTGCAAGTGGCATCATTCACAAAAGAAAAACGTCATTCCCCTAAAATGTTTAGCATGACCCAAAACATAACAGTTCCTATGTTCATGGGCAGGCTACCAAAAGTGACGTTATAGTCCCCTTGGTCCTCGATACGGAAAATGCTGCGCCCGTCGACTCATGCAAGAACTTCGTAAGTGTAGACATACATATTATCTACCCAATAGCACCATGGGTCTTGTATTTCAGCGGGCATAGCAAGTCCAAGAACAAATGCTAGCAAGAACCTGGTAATTTCCATTGGTTCATTATCAATGTTGATGGAGAACACTTGTTCTCCATCTGGTCTTTCAAAGAAAATGCAGTTATCGTAAAAATAAGATGCTAGTGTTGGAGAATAAAGTGCATCAGTTCTTACCATAAAAGCGGCTCAATAGCCAGCGTATGTGATCGCCCTCATGAAAACCAAGCACCATAAGTAGTGCTTTGGAACAAATCTTCGAAAGACTGTTCCGGTATCAGTGTTGGAGATGTCATCTCAAAATTACGCTCTGGAATAGCTGCGAATGATCCGGATACTACCCGCAGAAAACTGGAAATTTTCTGGTCCACGGAAGTCGCATGAGCGAGTCGGCTCGATAGGGCTTCGAAAGTCGCTCGAGTATTTGAAATTTCAGTGTTTGAGCTGGTCGGCGCTCAGCTTGGGCAAGTGCACTCGACAAAAAATGTGAAAAAAAATATCTGAGGCCGAGTGCGCTCTGTAGAAGCCTTGAAAATGCTTCGGAGTTCTTGAAACTTCGGAAAATGAGCCGACGCATTGGGAATCGTGGGAGTGAAAGGTGAGTGATGGAGTTTAGGTGTAGTGTGAGTTGTGAGTGGTAGAATGCATGAAGTTTATATAGGTTTTAAGTTGCTAAAACGGATCAAGAAGTTGCCAAAAGTATTTACTGGCGGTTCAGGAAATTCTTAAATTTCCAAACCGAAAGCGGAAACAACTCATTATCTTGATTCTAATTCAAACCTAGTATCTTTTTAGGTTGAATTTATGATAGAATCTACCTATTTAATCTATATTTCATCCTACCCTTATACTTATTCACGGATATGCCGAAGCGGCCATATTTTCACCTTGACTCCATAATAAATTCTAAACGAGGGTTATATAAAAATCATCTTTGGAATAGATAAAACCACCCCCAAACAATTTGGGAAGGTGGGATCAATATGAGACAACCACGCATAATAAAAATAACCGCATTATATTAAAATTTTCATTTGAGTACATTTCACTACAAAATTCAAATTACGGAAATAAAACTTACATTAAAATAAATAACAATAATGAAACTATAAATAAACATAAAACATCAAGCGATCTTTGTCCTAACTACTCGATGCTTGGTAGCGGAGGGCACATGGTCCGGGAGGCTGCTCACGGGCTCACGATGGGCGACACCATTAGATCGCTTCGGCGACGGCGCTTTCGTGCCTCGATGGTGTGTCCTCGAAGGAGAGTCCCCGTGAGGTGGGAATCGTGTAAGCATCTCTTCCCAGGCGGTCTGCCGAGGTTCTAGCTTCGGCCCTCATCCATTCCCACCTCTCATCCTCTCTGCGGGTATGGACCTCAAAGTTATGATGCATCGTTGCTGTCGAGTCCGGAGGTCTTCGCGAGATAGTGTTAGCGAGCATGCCCGCGATGAATCACAGCCATGCGTTACGCATCGACCGACACCTCTCCAAGACATCCGCATCAAAACACGTCAAATCCTCCTCATCCTCCGAGGCATTTCGATTTCCCCGGCCTCCTCGGCATTTCTCCTCTCCACCAGCCTCTTCTTCTTCTTCTCTATCCTCAGCCAACCTCCACACTCATTAGACACACTCCCTATAGATGCGCGGGTTACGGTGTAGGGTGATGTAAGTCCTATCAGTCGCCTGAGCTGCTCTTAACTTCAACATGATCTTGGTTATCAACACAGGGAGAGGGGCAACAGACTTCCCTACTCCCCTAATCATGCTAAGCAGAAACTCCAAGATGCAGAACTCATACTTCCGCTCCTGGAATATCCATAAGATGTGGAAGCGATTCGGGCCGATGTCATTTGACCTTCTCCTTCCCGGGGCGTTAGACCAATCCATCGAGCTGCGGCCGGTGGTTGGTCCTAAGGGAAGCCTGTCGAACACAATGCGATCTTGCATTATAGTCCCCTCCAATAACTGTCTCGTTCATCAATGGCTCTACCCCATTATGTTGGGACTCCTGCAGGGTGACATCCAGATGGATTCTAGGCGGAATGCCTAGAATCTCAGCTAACAACCCAGTCGTCACTTCCTTCCTCCTCTTCCCCACCACAACAAAAATCCTAGTCCCTTCCAACTCCCTCGTATTGTAGAACCATCTGACTAAGTCCTCGTGGTAATAGGCTTCAGTCGAGTACCACAAGCTATTCCAGTCTCGACTGATCATTTTGTCACCATAGAACGGCGCGAAGTGGTCGCCAGTAAAAGCTTGCTCCGGCAAAATTCGGCGTTGTTGAGCCATTGGAAGTTTGGAATGTAGTGGGGGTTTAAATGGGATGTGGTGGTGGGATTTAAATCGAACGACTGAAGCAACAGTGGTGGTGGTGAAGTGGTGGCCTTGGCGACACCAAAATTTGGAGTTTCGGTGGTTTTTGCTTATTTAATTTGGTGGAGGTGGTGGTAGGGCGTGTTTGGAGTCGATTTGGGTTGGGTATTGATTTTGGGCTTGGGTTAATTTTCGTTTTCTTTTTAATTTGATTTTGTTTTAGGTTTTGTTGAAGCTTTGGGCATTAATGGCGGTATGGAGAAGAAGATCGATTGGTTGGCTAAGGTAAAGGCTCGATGTCGATGGAGTGGGCGATTGGCACGGGTTGGGTTGGAAGCCCAAATCGAAATTTGTGATTTTTTTTCGATAAATCAAAATTGCCGCTTCGTTACCGGTCCGATTTTTGCGAATGAGTTATGGAAATGATCAGGAGAGAATTTCCAATCCAATGATCCATAAAATACTCTATTCCGACCGTGGATGACATATAAGATAGTGGAAAATGCCTCAAATTGCGTGCATGACGTACGTTATGCGAACAATTGGACTCTAAAATCATGGATTATGTCAACCCGAATCGTAATACAATTAAACGGCCTAAGCAATTGTAATGGGACATAAACATTCTAGGATGGAAACATTTAACACCCACCCCCAAACAAATTTTTACAACGAAGCTTAGAAAATTTGTTTTTAGCAGTGGGTCTTTTAAAGTCAGATTCCCGAGACTTCCTATATTACTATGTTTATTCTTTATATATATATATATATATATATTTATTTTTAATTTTAAAAAGAAAACAATAAACAAGAAAGACATAATTCACCCCATAGAGAAACATGACTCAAAAATCCGAGAAAACATGCAAGAGTGGAAAACGTGAATTATGTTTAAATGTGGACTTAGGATCCGGTACTTACAGCCACACACTCCATAGAGAGGGCCCGGTTACCTTAATGGTGCACTCACCAATATATGGAAATGAAAGGAAATGCACCAAACACAAAAGTTGAGTCATTTATAGTCAGATACTCGAGACTTTATCTAAACGTATGTATGAACATACAGTTTACCATATATCAACAACCGAAATAGTTGTGGATCATTCCATAAATAAATATCACAGAAAACATATCCAAACACAATCAAGCATCAATATTTCCTATGACGCAACCTAGTGAAATGAAAGTGAAGTCGGATAACCCTATTACGTAACCTAGCATGCACCTTCTTTTTCATTTTTGAATGAGTGGGTGTTCTACTAGTAAATAAGTGTGGGAAAAGTGAATGGTTGTGGAGAATATGGTGGATATGGATAAGTTGTAGAAAGACAGACACTGTAAACAATGAGGATGTGGTTTTAGCACAAAACTCATTCATTGTGTGTGTAGGGACTGTCTCAAGTCTGAAAATGAAGGTGTCAAATGGGTTGTCCTTCTGAAGTATTTGTTTACTAGGTGGATTTAAAAATTATGGAGCACGGGGAGAAACAAAAGGATCGAGTGCAAACTCGAGATTCCTTTCAAAGGGTGGAAGGAGGGGAGTCGAGGTGGATGTTGTGCAAAGTAGTTCTTGATAGGGTGAATCATCACCTGCTCTAAGAAACTCATCGAATTGCTCATCTAGATTGGTCATATCCTCGTTACTATGATAGTCCCTACATCTTTGAGAAAGTCATCTATCTCATCCTCATCCGTAATATGTGTATCGACTAGTGTAGGGATGGAAATGTTGGAGTCTGAACTTCCAAAGGAAATAAATTTGGGCATAGGATTATCCGGGAACGTGTTGTTGAAATAATCTCGAGCAAAGCTCTCGATCATGCTAACCTCTCCATCCATAGACAAATCGGGTAATTGTGTCTTTGTTTTAAAACATTGACTTCAAACAACAAGATGGCCAAAAGACATGGACATTGAACCATGTGACAATTAATGGCGCATTGGCGGTTGCGAGAAAGGGCGCCTAAGATGATCGAGGGCAGTGCGTTAGCGACTTTTGTATCGAGGATGACAAAATCAGCGGATAGTAAAAATCTGAATTTTTACGAGAACATTTTCGGCGACACCCTTAGGATACTTAATAGACCGATCGACTAATTGCAGCGTCATTTTAGTGGGTTGCATCTCGTCTAGACCTATTTGTCTATACAAGTAAAGCGGGGAGTAAGTTAACACTAGCCCCCAAGTCTAATAACGGTCATCATTATAAGAATCTCCTAAGGTGCATTATGCGATGGGGCGACCGGGTCCTTGTACTTAACAATTCCACTATGTTCGGATAAAGTTGGGAATTGTTACGTTTAAAAGCGTCTTTTGGTATATTGGTCTTACGCCTAGTAGTACACAATTCCTTTGAAACTTAGCATGGTGTGGTAGCTTTTTATAGCTCGAGGAAGGGAAGGTTTATAGTTAGATTCTTGAAAACATCCCTAATCTCCTCATAATTTGTATCCCTAGTTAACACGGCTAATTTTTGTGAAAAACGGCGGTTTTCGTTTTATATTTAGCAATGGTATTACCTAGATGTTTAACCCAGTGGCTTCTGTTTCTTAGGTTGTGTTATGGAATGGTACCTCTACGGTGGTAGGCTCTTCAGTTTCTATTTCGGTATCTAGTAATATAGCAGGTGTAGGGGCTACTGGTGGGGTAACTACATAGTTACTTTGTTATCAACCACTCTGCCAGAATGGAGAGTGGTGATGGCCTTTAGCTCACCTACATTTTCATATTCCTTACTAGTATTATCGGTTACCTCAAAGGCTGTATTTGTTGTTTTAGTATTAGGTATTGCGTGACTTGGAAACACACCTTTGGGTTGGGCTTTATTTTGAGCAAACTGTTGGGTTAAATTATTAGCGGATTGTAGAAATTTTGTTGGTTAGATTGAGCCATGGTTTGGAAAAGTTTTTGGCTCACTTGTATGAAGGTGTCAAGACGATCCGGTTGTGTGGGTGTAGTAGTCCGCGGGTGGTGTGGATGGAACTATTTCACATGAATTATTTATGGGTGGATTTTGATAGTTATTATTTACCGGAACGATACCTCTATTAGCGTTATAATTATTATAACTACTTTGACTTTGTACTTGACCTTGACGAGGTTGCACTTGGTTGTTATAATTATTAAAATTCCCCTGACCCTATCCTTGTCGTAGTGGGGCTTGGTTAAAGGCGTGCGTAGGCCTAACATATTGATTATTGTACCTTTGAGGTGTGGCGTTTTGGTTATTTCTCCAACCGAAGTTGGGATTTTGTCTCAAGGCGTTAGGTTCACTATTTATGGAACAAGCTTTGTTCATAGGCAATAGGACGGTTAGTCGGGATGCTCGGGGCTCAACAGAAACTACATGGATTTGAATTTACATTCATGACAGGGATAGGCTTTTGTTGAATAGAAATGGCCTCTACCTTTTTAGTGAGTGATTCGATTAGAGTTTTAAGCTCGGAATCGTATTTAATTTTAAACATACCGGCGGCCTTAACTGTATTAGAAGAACTAGTAGAGCGGTGGATATCATCACTACCCCCCTAGTTGTTATTTCTCTTAGTTTGATCCTCTAAAAATTTATAAGCCTCCGAGGCTCCTTTGCTTAAGAAACTACCCCCATTCATTATGTCTAGGACTTCTTTATGGTGGTGTAGAAGTCCTTTGAAAAAGGCACGAACTAACGTGTCTTTCGCTAAGTTATAATGTGGACACTCTATAAGGAGATCGGTGAAACGATTCCAAGCCTCTGAAAATGTTTCATGAGGATTTTGTCGAAAGAAATTAATCTTGGAAAGCATCCCATCCGTCTTTAGGGGTGGGTAAAAATGTTTCATAAACAACTGAACAAGTTTAGCCCACGAGTCCACGAATTAGGCATTTTGGGCGTTAACAGGACGCCGCCTTATCGGCTAAGGTGAAAGGGAATACCCCGAGTTTAATTTGTTCCGCACCAACCGTAGGATGGTGGAATGTTGTTAGGACTTGTTCAATCCTACGCGTGTGCTGATAAGGTTTTTCATGGTCTAATCCATGAAAAGCGGGTAACAAATTAAAATATTTGGGGGATTCGAAATCCCCACCGGGTATGCTAGAGCGATGCAAGATTTGGGGCTATCGCTCAAGGCTTTGTAGGCGTCGAGAGAGGAGTCTCTTCTTCTTCGGGCATTGTGTCGGTGATGTGTGTGAAATAGTAGCTAGAGGTGTAGTGGGTGGTATACTAGATAGACTTGTTTGTTGGCGTTGTTGTGTAATTACGTTACGTGTTTTGTTCGGCCGGACCTTAATCTCATACAAGGCTAAAACCAAACTTAGCTAAACACATCAACACTCCAAACAATTCGGATATACTAGTATAAACCTCTAACGAGGAGATCGCGAGGTGTGGAAGAAAGGAATACCCGATTGCATCCTTGCTTCGCTTATAAATAGCGTCTTGTTTACTGGCGTGTTTGAGTGTGTATAACAAGTTAGGGAATGAAAAATTTGAAAAATCAAAGTTCGAGTCAAAGCGGTAGAATTCGAGGAAAAATTAACAAAGGCGGTGGGCTTCGCATAGAAGTATTGATTCACGCTCGGGTAATTTTCAAATTACAATGTTTTTTTTTTGGGTCGTCTTTCGGTGTTATTCGAGTATAGAGTAGTAAGTCGCTCCATTCCTTGCGGCGTGCTCAATGTAATTTCTCGCTGAAATTTTTCAACGATGAAACGGAAAGCCACAGTATGAATCAAACACGGGGGTGGGTGAAATGGGACTTTTAAGAAAAGTACTTACACTATGAAAACAATGCGAAAGTGCAACTAAGATGGCAGCGGCGCCATTTGATAAATGATAAATTTGACTAGCTTACCTACGAAATGAACGATGAAACTCAAAACGTAAGTAAACTAAAACTATTTATGATGTTATATGCTTATCAAAGATTTCTACTCTCAATCCTATGAGATATAGTGGAGTAGAGTGATTCGTTGCACTCCTAGTCCTTCCGCATGATGTGTTATCACGTGTAATTACTCTACTTAAAGTCTAATGAGAGATTTACGAAAAGGCAACTAGACTACGATGCAACTACCTACAAGATGCCACTAGTCGGTTATCAAAATAACTAAGGGAATGCTACGTTGATTCAATGATAAGGAGTTAGAGGGGGATTGATTCCACCTTAACTCGACTTAATCTATTAACGACGAATCGTAAGTAATCGAATTGAAGCGCTGCTTGAGAAACAATTGGTTCTTCCTAATCCCTAATTACACATGGCATTCCTACCAATTCATAACTAGCATGTGAGCGATTAAACCCATTCTCATGGTGAACTAATCGTTTCTAGAGTGGAAAAGAAATTACGGCGATTCTATGATGAGTGAATTAAGCGTTCATCAAGGCTTCTCAACCCCTCTAATGGAGGTTTAGCGAGAATCATTCTTAATCATTTCGATTAAAGTTAAACTAAACATGATATAAAGAATTGAAATTTACTAATCTAAATTAAACAATAATTAAAATCTAATTAATAACTAAGAATTGAATAACAAGTAGTAAATGAATAAGATCTAACACAAATGTAAATGACAAGAATCGAAATTTAACAACTAGCTATTTTATTAATCAAACTAATTAAGAGTAATGATTCTAATAGTTTAATCTAAAACAAGAATTGGATTTGAAATTAAACTTAATTAAAACAATTAAATCTAGATCTAGAAGTTATTCTAATGGCTACTTTCTATTCTAAGCTCCTTTATTTTCTAACCTAAAAATCTACTATTCTCTACTAAAAGATCTACCATTAACAAAGAGCTAAGCTTTTGTTTTTATACTTTCAGATCCAAAAATCCTGCATGGGCTTGGAGCCATGTTTTGGGCGGAGAATCGGGCCAAACCCAATTCTTTTCGATCAAAAGGCCTCTTCAGCTGCAGTTGGCTTCAACAGACTTTTCATCCACTTTTGCTCCTCTGATTGGATCACGGCTTAGACCATTGGAAAGCTCTTTTGAGGCGGTCGTTTTGACATAAGATAGACCCCATTCGAGGTCCGAGTCCAAAGATATGGCCCGAGGAAGTTTATAAGAGCCCAAAAGCTGTAGTTTTAACCCCTTAATAATCATCTTTGTTAGACCAATTATGTGAATAATAAGTAAGAGTTAATACTGATTATGTGTTTTATGCATTTCAGGCTTCAAAGTCCATTATGTGCGAGAAATGTGCCACTTTAGCGAGATAAAGGAGCAAAAGTCGTGAGAACTTCGAATGCCATATCTTTGGACTCGGACCCGGATTGAGGCCTACCTTATGTCAAAACGACCGGCTCGGAAAGAGCTTTGCAATGGTCCAAGCCTTGACCCAATCAGATGAGCATAAGTGGACGAAAAGTCTATGGAAGCCAACTGCAGCTGAAGAGGCTTTTTGAATTTGAAAAATTTGGTTTTTGGGCCACGATTCTCCGCCCCAAAACATGGCTCCAAGCCCATGCACGATTTTGGATCTGAATGTATAAAACAAAAGCTTAGCTCTTTGTTAATGGCAGTTAGGTTAGGTAGATAGTTAGACCTAGGTTAGTTAGCCTCCATTAATTAGTTTTAGAACTTAGTTTAATTAGTTTCAATTCATTGTATTAGATTAAACCTTTGAATCTTGTTCTTCAATTTGATTAGATAAATAAAGTAGTATTCTTTATCAATTTCGATTTTGTCATTTCCAATTCTAGATCTAATTTCAATTCTGTCTTTATTTCATTTTTAGTCATTAAATTAGATTTCATTATTGTTTAAATTAAGTAAATTTCAATGCTTTATATTATGTTTAGATTTAATTTAAATGGAAATGATTCGGAATGATTCAAGGCTAAACCTCCATTAGGGGGTTGAGAAACCTTGATGAAAGCTTGATTCAATTATCGGAGATTGTCGTAATTTCCTTTCCACTCTAGAAGCGTTTAGTTCACCATGAGAATGGGTTTAATCGTTCACATGCTAATTATTAATTGGTAGAAATGCCATGTGTAATTAGGGATTAGGAAGAACCGATTGTTTCAGCGTAGCGATTCAATTCGGATTCGACGACTTCGTCCGCTAGTGGATTAAGTTGAGTTAAAGGTGGAATCAATCCCCTCTAACTCCTTAACATCGAATCAACGCGTAGCATTCCTTGGATTATTGTCGATAGTCGACTAGTTGCATTTAGGTGGGTAGTTGCATCGTAGTCTAATTCCCCGCCCGTAAAGCTCTCATTGACTTAAGGCGATTTCTTAGACTTAGAAAACAATCCATGCTAGGGAACTAGGAGTGGAGCGAACTTCCTACTCCACTTAGTGCACCGGTCGAGAGTAGAAGCTTTGATAATTGAGATAGTAAAAGTCGGTTTTAGTTTACTTACGTTTTGAATTCATCGTTCATTTAAAGTAGGTAAACTATACATTTTACGTTTATCAAATTAAACGTATGCTGCCATCTTAGTTACACTTTAGCATTGTTTTCCTTGTAGAAGTAGTCATTTTAAGTCCCATTAAACCCACCCACCCTTGTTTGTTTCATCTGTGGTTTGCCCATTTCAGTGACAAATTCGAAAAATACCGGAGGCCCAGCAAGGAGAGCGCGACCAGCGCTAAGTTCTTGGAATTTCGTCTACCAAAGGCGCCCAGCCATACCGCGACCAGCGGCTCAAACAAATAATTGAATTTACGAAGCGACCAGCCCATTTGGGAGCCGCCACCGCGACTAAAACAACTGTAATTTGACAATTACCGGGCCTTGGCCTTCTATCAGCATACGTGTTAAATTTTTCGGATTTAGGCGGTTTTGATTCGAACTTTGATCTTTCATATTTTTCGGTGTTCTAACTGCTCTATATATGCTTGAACAAAGCGTAAACAAGGCGCTATTCATAAAGCGAAGCAAGGGCCTTAATCAGGTATTCCTTTCTTCCACACCTCGCATCTCGGTTAGAGGTTTCTACTAGTATATCGAATTGTTTGGAATGTTGCATGTTTTGTTAAGTTCGACTTAGTCTTGCATGAGATTAAGGTCGGCCGAACAAAACACCGAGCGTAAATACACAACAACATCAACAATCAAATCTATCTAGTATACCACCCACTACACCTCTAACTACTATTTCACACACACCACGATATAATGGGGAAGAAAAGAGACTCCTCTCTCGGACTTCTACAAAGCCTTGGCGATAGCCCCAATCTTGCATCGTTACAGCGGACCAGTGAGGATTTGAGAATCCCTCCAAATATTTTTAATTTGTTACCCGTTTTTCATGGTTTAGACCATGAAAAACCTTATCAACTACATCGTAGGATTGAACAAGTCCTAACAACATTCCACCATCCTACGGTTGGAGCGGAACAAATTAAATTAAGGTATTCCCTTTCACCTTAGCCGATAAAGGCGTCTTGGTTTTCTTGCCCAAAGCGCCTAATTACGTGGACTTCGTGGGCTAAACTTGTTGTTCACTCTTTATGGAACATTTTACCCCCCTAAAGACGGATGAGATGCTTTCCAAGATTCATTTCTTTCGACAAAATCCTCATGAATCATTTTTGAGGCTTGGAATCGTTTCACCGATCTGCTTATAGAGTGTCCACACCATAACTTAGCGAAAAGACCGTTAGTTAGGTGCCTTTTTCAAAGGACTTCTACACCACCATAAAGAAGTCCTTGACATAATGAATGGGGGTAGTTTCTTAAGCAAAGGAGCCTGGGAGGCTTATAAATTTTAGAGGACCAAACTAAAGCGAAATAATAATTGGGGGTAGTGGCGATTACTCGGCTCCGCTAGTTCTTCTTCAACGATTAAAGGCTGCGGTATGTTTGAAATTAAACACGATTCGAGCTTAAAACTCTAATCGAATCACTCACTAAAAGGTAGAGGTTATTTACGTACAACAAAAGCCTATCCCGTCATGAATGTAAATTCAAACCCATGTAGTTTACATTTGGAGTCCACGAGCATCCGGCTCCCAGCGTCTATAGCCTATGAGCGAGGCTTGTTCCATTAATAGTGAACCCGCCCTTGGAGACAAAATCCCAACTCGGTTGGAGAAATAACCAACAAGTCACACCTCAAGGGTACAATAATCAATATGTTAGGCCAACGAGCGGCTTTAACCAAGCTCCACTACGACAAGGGCGTGGTCGAGGGTAATTTTAATAATTATAACAACCAAGTGCAACCTCGACAAGGTCAAGCACAAGGTCAAGGTAATTATAATAATTATAATGCTAATAGAGGTATCGTTAGGTCAATAATAATTATCAAAATCCACCCATAAATAATTCACGTCAAATAGTTCAGTCACACCACATGACCACTACACCACAACGGATCGCCTTTGACACCTTCATACAAGTGAGCAAAAACTTTTCCAAACCATGGCTCAATCTAACCAACGGCTTCTACAAATCTGTTAATAATTTAACCCACGGTTGGCTCAAGATAAAGCCCAAAACAAAGGTGTGTTGCGGTCGCAATACCTAATCCTAAAACAACAAAACCGACCTTTGAGGTAGCCGATAATACTAGTAATGAATATGAAAATGTAGGTGAGATAAATGCCATCACCACTCTGAAGTGGTTGATAACAAGGTAACTATGCCTATAGTTACCCCACCCGATAACCCTACACCTACTATTTTACTAGATACCGAAATAGAAGCTGAAGAGCCTACCAGCGTAAAGGTACGGTTACAACCAACCTAAGAAACGAAGCCCGCGGTTAAACATCCGGTGATACCATTGCTAAATATAGACGAAACCACCGTTTCCACAAAAATTAGCCATGTTAACTAGGGATACAAATTACGAGGAGATTAGGGGCGTTTTCAAGAATCTAACTATAAACCTTCCCTTCCTCGAAGCTATTAAAAGCTACCACATCATGCTAAGTTTCTTAAGGAATTGTGTACTACTAGGCGTAAGACAAATATACCAAAAGGCGCCTTTTTAGCGAACAATTCAACCTTATCGAAAAATAATGGAATTGTTAAGTACAAAGGACCACGGTTAGATCCTCTTGTCTGATGCACCTTAGGAGATTCCTATCACGACGACAGCGTTATTAGACACGGGGGCTAGTGTTAACTTACTCCCATTTTATTTGTATAGACAAATAGGTCTAGACAAGATGCAACCCACTAAAATGGCGTTGCAATTAGGTCGATCATTATTAAGTATCCTAAGGGTGTAGTCGAAAATGTTTGGTAAAAGTTCGGGATTTCTACTATCAGGCTGATTTTGTAGTCCTCGATCTGGTAAATCGCTTGCGACTCTTCGATCAATTTAGGCGTCCTTTCCTTTTGCCAATGCGCTCATTAATTGCCGTGATGGTTCAATGTCCATGTCTTTTGGCCATCTTCTTTGTTAAAGTCAATGTTTTAAAACAAGGACACGATTACCCGATTCGTCTATGGATGGAGAGGTAAGCATGATCGAGAGCTTTTTCGAGATTATTTCAACAACACGTTCCACGATAGTCATATGCCCAAAATTCTTTCCTTTGGAAAGTCGGACTCAACATTTTCATCGCTACACTAGTCGATACACATATTATTGATGAGGGCCGGGATAGATGACTTTCTCAAAGATGTAGAGGACTACCATAGTAATGTGGATATGACCAATCTAGATGAGGAATTCGATGAGTTTCTTGGTAGGTGACGATTCACCCTATCAAGATCTACCTTACCTGACATCGCTCGATTCCCTCCTTCCACCCTTTCAAAGGAATCTCGAGTTTGCACTTTCGATCCTTTTGTTTCTCGTGCTTCATAATTTTTTAAATCCTCTAGCAAAGCGGATACTTGAAGGACAAACTATTTGACACCTTCATTTTCAGAATTGAGGCGGTCCACTACACACCTGATGAATGAGTTGGTGCTAAAACCACATCCTCATTGTTAATGCGGGCTGTCTTTCTACAACTTATCCATATCCACCATATTCTCCATAACCATTCACTTTTCCACACTTATTTACTAAAACACCCACTCATTCAAAAAATAAAAAGAAGGTGCATGATAGGTTACCACAATAGGGTTATCCGACCGTTTTCATTCCACTAGGCTGCGTCGTAGGAAATCTTGGTGCTTGATTGTGTTTGGATATGTTTTCTGTGATATTTATTTATGGAATGATCCACAACTATTTCAGTTGTTGATATATGATCAAGCGCATGTTCATACATATATTTTAGATAAAGTCACTAAAGTATCGACTATAAGCGACTCAAATTACGTGTTTGGTGCACTTCCTTTCCCTTTAATATATTGGTGAGTGCACCATTAAGGTAACAGGGCCCTCCCTATGGAGTGTGTGGCTGTAAAGTACCGGATCCTAAGTCCACGGTTCACATAGTTCACGTTTTCCACTCTTGCATGTTTTTCACCGGATTTTTTGAGTCATGTTTCTCTATGGTGTGAATTATGTCTTTATTGCTTATTGTTTTTCCTTCTAAAAATAAAATAAATAAATAAATAAATAAATAAAAATAAAAATAAACATAGTAATCTAGGAAGTCTGGGGAATCGACTTTAAAAGACCTTGCTAAAACAAATTTTCTAAGCCGTTTGTAAAAATTTGTTTGGGGGTCAAAGTGTTAAATGTTCCGATACTAAAATGTTTTATGTCCCATTAGAGTTGCTTAGGCTGTTTTATTGTATTACGATTCGGATTGACATAATCTATTAATTTAGAGTTCATTCGTTCGCATAACTTACGTCATGCACGCACTTCGAGGCATTTTCCACTATCTCGTATGTCACCTAAAGTCAGAATAGAGTGTTTTATGGATCATTGGATAGGAAATTCTCTCCTGATCATTTCCATATCTCATTCGCAAAAATCGGACCGGTAACGAAGCGGCAATTTTGAATTGAAATTCGCGAAAAAATCAAAAAAATCAAAAATTTCGATTTTGGGCTTGGGCCCAACCCGCGCCCACGACCAGCGCGCTCGCGCCCTTACCTTTAGCAACAGTTCATCGTTTTTTTTTCCTCCATTCCGCCATTAACAAAGCTCCAAACCTAAACAAAATAAAATTAAAAAGAAAAATACAATAAACCCGCGCCCAAAATCAAATCTAACCCAAAATCTTCTCTAAAACCAAACCACCACAACCCCTACCGATTTAAATCACTAAAACCACGAAATTTACAAATTTTGGTCTTTGCGCCCGCCACCACTCCACCACCACCCTTGCTCTTTCAGGACGGTCAATTTAAACCACCACCACCACATCATATTTAAACCCTCACTCCATTCCAAACACTAGATGGCTCAATGGCGCCGAATTATCTTGGGAGCAAGTTTTTCCTTTGCCGACCACTTCGCCGATTTTACGGTGTGAAATGGCTAGTAGAGGCTGGGGTAGTTTGTGGTACTTCGACGAAGCCTTCTACCATGAAGACTTGGTCCGACGGTTCTACAACACCGGGGAGTTGGAGGGGTAGGATTTTTGTGATGGTGCGGAAGAAGAGGAGGAGTTGACAATTTGTTGGTCGAGATTCTAGGCATTCGCCTAGAATCCATCCGATGCCACTCTCTGAGGAGCCCGGTTTGTGGGTAGAGCCTTTGATGGGCGTGACTGTCATCAATGGGAGCTACAATACAAACTCCCATTGTGTTAGCCGAGGCATCCCTCGGGACCAACCGGTGAATTTCTGACCCGATGGATTGGTCGAATGTCTAAGGGAAGGACAAGGTCGTGACATCGGTCCGACTGCCTCCGTCTTATGGGTACTCGGGAGCGGAAATCACGATTTCTGTATCTTGGAGTTTTTTTGAAGCATGATAGGGGGTCGGAAAGTCTTTGGCACCTCTTCACGTGTTAATCACCAAGATCATCTTTGAAGATGAAAGCGACTCCCGTCGATAGGATTTACATTACCCCGCACCGTAACACGCGTATCTATAGGGAGTGTGTCCAACAAGTTTGGATGAGGGCTGAGGATAGAAGAAGAAGAAGAGGATGGTGGAGCTGAGAATGAAGAGGAGGCCGGGGACATCGGGATGATGGGAGGAGGAGGATGAGGAGGGCGTGACTTGCTTTGATCTGAATGCCTTCGAGAGGTGTTGAGTTCGATCGCGAACGCATGGCTATGCTTCATAGGGGCATCGTTCACTAAACACTATCTGTGCAGACCTCCGGACTCGACAGGCGACTATTCATCACAACCGAGATCCGCAGGAGAGAGGATGAGAGAGATGGGAGCGGTGAGATGGAAGCCAGGCGCCCGGTTTAAAGTGGATATGCTTACCGCGTTTCACCTCATACGGACTACGCTTACGAGGACACAGCTTACGAGGCATGGCGTCGTCGGCGAAGGGCGGCTAGCTGCTTTGGACCCGGACCGGAGCCAGGGAGCCACCACTAGAGAGTGTGCCCTCCGCCCCGATGGCGAGGTGTTTAGAAGTCGAGGTTTGATAGTGGTTGTTCTTTTATTTATTTTTGTTGTTTTATTGTAATGTAACTTTTATTTTTCGTAATTTGAATTTTTTGTAGTGAAAGGTACTATGAATGAAAATTTTAATATAAGGGGTTATTTTCGGTATGTGTGGTTGTTTCATATTGATCCCACCTTCCCAACTTGTTTGGGGGTGGTTTTATCAATTCAAGCTTTTATTTTTATATAACCCTACTTTGTTAGAATTTATTCTTGAGTCAAGGTGAAAATATGGTTGTTTAGGCAGAAATATGATTAAGTATCATTGTAGGATGAAATCTAGATTAAATAGGTACATTCAATCATATAATCAACCTAAAAGATCTTGGGTTTGAATTAGAATCAAGAAAATGAGTTGTTTCCGTTTTGGGTTTGGAAATTTTAGGATCTCGGAAACTGCCGTAATTAGTTTTGGCAACTTTCCGACCCATTTTAGCAACTTAAAACCTATATAAACTTGATACAATCTATCCTCACAACTCACACTACACCTAAACTCCATCCGCACCTTTCACACCCGCCGATTCCCCCGTTTCGTCTCCATTTTTGCAAATCACCTTTCGGCCTTCGCAGGGCCTTGACCGATGAGAATATTTTTCTCGAGGCGCCCGTTACTTGAGGCAAAAGCGACTTCGCTAAAACACTGGAATTCCAAAATACAAAGAGCGACTTCGGCCTAGTTAATGGCCTTCAGCGCCTACTGACTTCCGTGGACCGAAATTTTCCGGTTTTTCGGCGTAGTACCGGTTGTTTCAATTTGTTCAGGCGTAGTTTTGAGATGACATCTCCTATAATAATACGAACAGTCTTTGAAGATTTGTTCCAAAGCACTACTACTTGTGGTGCTTGGTTTTATGAGTGATCACATCGTTAATTTGGGAACCTCTTATGGTAAGACCGGTGAACTTTATTCTCCAAAGACTTGCATCTTATTTTTATAATAGCTGCATTTTCTTTGAGAGACCGGACGGAGAACAAGTGTTCTCCATCAACATTGACGATGAACCAATGGAAATTACCGGGTTCTTGCTAGCATTTGTTCTTGGACTTGCTATGCCGGCTGAGATACAAGACCCATGGTGCTATTGATTCGATAATATGCATGTCTACACTTATGAGTCTTTTGCGAGGCTTATGGGGCAGGCATTTTCCGTATTGAGGACCAAGGGGACTATAGCGTTGCCCTTGGTAGCTTTGTCCATGAACATAGGAGCTATTATGTTTTGGATTATGCTAAACATTTTAGGGGAATGGCGTTTTTCTTACGTGAATGGCGCCACTTGCGAGATTTTTCCTTGCTTTAGCCGGGGGCCCGGTTCTATGACCTTCCCGAACTTTGATGTCTAGTTTAGCACGAGCCCATACCATGAGGCATAAGTACCTTCTTATGCCCCACGTATTATGCTATGTTTCTTTCCTGTTTTTGTACCACGTTTCATGGATTGGATTAGGGTAGACCGCGGTCGCGACCACCAATAGTATTATTCAATCTTTCCGTGCAATGACTTGGCAAAGGTGGCGGATACAACCTCACGAGGTTGCACCACACACCCCATCGGACCAAGTGGCACTTAATAGGTTAGCAACCATATATGATAAATGGCGTGAAGCCCGGCAAATTATCATAGCATGGGCAGGCCGAAGGAGCCTCACTTCTTTATAGAAGTGGAGGATGCGAAGATGTGAATATACTTGGCGGGAGTGGAGGTAAGTTTTAGTTTACATTGTGTAATGCGCTTATGTTCCAAGCAATTTAATTACATTAACCCCATAATGGGTGGAACTCTTATAGAGTTCGCGTCGGTTTTTATTTCCTATATTAGTGCGTTCTAACCTTGTTTTGCGGATGTTTACGAATTTCCACGGCGCTTGATGGTATTTTTCCTACCCTCTTTATTTAAATGCTTTGAGGACAAAGCATGCTTCTTGTTTGGGGGGGGGCATAGAAACACGTGTAATTAAGACATCTGCTAGGATATAGATATGTATAATATGCACTTGTTTTCTAGTTAAAATTTCAAAAATTTAAAAATATAAATAAATAAGTTATGCTATACACTTAGGAATATTGGTATTGTTTCTTTCTCCATGCTCTTAACAATCTAGAAGTCTCACGTAGCTATTGCGTCAGAATAATTGTTAGAAACTTAGGTTAATATATAGGTAATAATCTTTACATCTATATATAAATATATTACATGAGTATCTATGATTGTTAGCGATGAAGTTTAGAAATCTAGGCTAGAGTACTTATTCTACAAATCTGTGAGAATATAGCCTAAAAGCTTTATATATATGAAACATTTGAGAAATGACACAAGGGAGAAGTAAAATCGGATAGAGAAATCACCGCGTCCACTTTGCTTGATCACTAAACCATATCCTAAGCGAGAATTTAGGCCCTTTTTGGATCGATATAGCTAGAAATTCTGACCTAAGTATATTTTTCGCTAGTAAGCCCCTTGAGCCTTTCATTAGCCCTTCCATAAACCACAATTCCTTTACCACATTACAAAAAACAAAACAAAATAAAAAAAAAAAAAAAATCAACCTACTTGATTTAGAATAAGTTAGAGAATAGATGATGATGAAGAAAGAAGAAGAAAAAAACACGTGTAAAAAAAAAAATTAGTTAGTGCTTCGAAAATAAAGAAAAAATAAGTTTCCATCCAAAGAAAAAAAAAATAAAAAATAGAAATAAAATAAAACTCAAAAAAATAGAATAAAAGGAGTCAAAAGCCAAAGAAAAGAAAAAAAAAAAAAATATGGCTAAGGATGGAAACAAAGTGTAGAAGCAAAAAGTAAATAACAAGGTTTTCTCTAGTTACATAATATGAAGACTCTATTATCTCGGACTTGTCCTTTTGAATATCCATTTCCTTCCTTCTTAAACCATCTCCTAATCCCCGTAACACCTAATAAAGACCTCTAGCTCGATTAGGAATAGGTTAGTGTGATAGTAAGTGGCGGATGTGTTTGATCGACTCCGAGCTTCAAAGTGTGTCATTGAGATTGTAAAGGTAAAGTGTGTCCATGTACTGTTTGGAGTAAAGCGAAACTTGAGTGGAAAAATCGAGTGTTGTTCTTGACTATTATTGTGAGAACCTACTTAAGGGCGCTTATTCGAAGTTCTCGAGAAACAAACACGCTAAACATTTTATAGTACTACTCATTGTGTATATGTTTATTGTAGATGATAGATTATTATGCATATATTAGCTTAGGTTTCGACTTGGTTATTCTTATTCAATTGCTAGAGATGTATAGATAGTTGAGCATGAATAAAGGGAACAATAGTTTTATTTTCTTAGTCGTTGTAGTATAGATGAAGTTTGTGAGTACCTTCACTGGAAAACTCTCTCACGAGCTATAACTTCGGCCCACTAGGGAATTCCTAGTGGTTTAAAGGCCGCCTGTTGCATATGGTCAATGCAATCGCGACTCAATAAAACGAGAGTAGTTAGAACTCCATTTTGGTCAACTTATTCTAATTTCTCATCTTTGCTTGAGGACAAGCAAAATCTTTGTTTGGGGGTGGTTTGATAAGAGCCCAAAACTGTAGTTTTAACCCTTAATAATCATCTTGTTAGACCCAATTATGTGAATAATAAGTAAGAGTTAATGCCGATTACGTGTTTTATGCATTTCAGGGCTTCAAAGTCCATTTGTGCAGAAATGTGCCACTTTAGCGAGATAAAGGAGCAAAAGTCATCAGAACTTTCGAATGCCATATCTTTGGACTCGGACCTCGGATTGAGGCCTACCTTATGTCAAAACGACCGGCTCGGGAAAGAGCTTTGCAATGGTCAAGCCTTGACCCAATCAGAGGAGCAGAAGTGGACGAAAAGTCTATGGAAGCCAAAAATTTGAAGAGGCCTTTTGAATTTGAAAGAATTGGGTTTTGGGCACGATTCTCGCCCCAAAACATGGCTCCAAGCCCATGCACGATTTTTGGATCTGAATGTATAAAAACAAAAGCTTAGCTCTTTGTTAATGGCAGTTAGGTTAGGTAGATAGTTAGACCTAGGTTAGTTAGCCTCCATTAATTAGTTTTAGAACTTAGTTTAATTAGTTTCAATTCATTGTATTAGATTAAACCTTTGAATCTTGTTCTTCAATTTGATTAGATAAATAAAGTAGTATTCTTTATCAATTTCGATTTTGTCATTTCCAATTCTAGATCTAATTTCAATTCCTGTCTTTATTTCATTTTAGTCATTAAATTAGATTTCATTATTGTTTAAATTAAGTAAATTTCAATGCTTTATATTATGTTTAGATTTAATTTAAATGGAAATGATTGCGGAATGATTCAAGGCTAAACCTCCATTAGAGGGGGTTGAGAAACCTTGATGAAAGCTTGATTCCAATTATCGGAGATTGTCGTAATTTCCTTTCCACTCTAGAAACGTTTAGTTCACCATGAGAATGGGTTTAATCGTTCACATGCTAATTATTAATTGGTAGAAATGCCATGTGTAATTAGGGATTAGGAAGAACCGATTGTTCTGCGCATAGCGATTCAATTCGGATTACGACTTCACTGCCGCTAGTGGATTAAGTTGAGTTAAGGTGGAATCAATCCCCTCTAACTCCTTAACATCGAATCAACGTAGCATTCCCTTTAGTTGTCCGATAGTCGACTAGTTGCATTTAGGTGGGTAGTTGCATCGTAGTCTAATTCCCCTTCAGTAAAAGCTCTAATTGACTTAAGATCCATTTCTTAGACTTAGAAAACAATCCATGCTAGGGAACTAGGAGTGGAACGAACTTCCTACTCCACTTAGTGCAATTCGTGATCGAGAGTAGAAGCTTTGATAATTGAGATAGTAAAAGTCCGGTTTTAGTTTACTTACGTTTTGAATTCATCGTTCATTTAAGTGGGTAAACTATACATTTTACGTTTATCGAAGTTCTCACGACTTTTGTGTCTTGTTTACGCCCAGCGTCGACTTTTCGACTTTTGGTAGGGCTTTAGAAATCTTTGTCTTCTTGAATCTTGGCCTTTAATCACGGAACTCCCAAGAACCGACCTTTGCTCCTTTATCTCACTAAAGTGCACATTTTCGCACATAATGGACTTTGAAGCCTGAAATGCATAAAAACACGTAATCAGTGTTAACTCTTAATTATTACTCACATAATTGGTCTAAAAGTATGTCTATTATAGGGTTAAAACTACAGTTTTGAGCTCTTATCAGTATAAATGGTAGTAAATTTTGAAATGACAAAATAGTCCTTAAAGGTATTGAATAATTTGTTTGAATATTTTATCAAGGGTATTTAGTGGGAGAAAAAAGTGACTGGTCCAATTTAAATGTCCATGTTAATTAGAGCAAGTCCAATGGGGGGCTATATGAACTGCTAAAGACAACTATAGCACCCCAACCACAAAAATGTCATTCCAATGGGCTTGCTAAAAGGGTCTTAAATTTGAAAGGAGTCAAAAACCCAGCCAAAGTTAAGACCATTGCAATTTGCTTGCTATAATAAGTTTCGAGACGGACGGTAAAACCTGTCCCATCCAAAAAAATTTTAAAAAAGAATGGACGGACAGCAGAAACTATGTCGTCTGTATCATTTAGCCCTTCAAAACAGACAATGCCATTGGATTGGTTTTTTTATTTTGGGGAGCCAAATTTGGTTGGGTAAGCTAAAAGACCTATATGGCACTTATGTGGCACTTTTAGTAGCCCAATTTAGCAGTTCTCCATTGGACTTGCTCTTATGGTGTACTCTACTAATTGAGATGGAATGAATAATCTACGTGTATGCCACTTAAGCACATCACAGCTAATAACATGTTACCAATGAAATAAAATCCCATCCCTACATTTGAACGGTCCAGATTTTTTATGACAACTACCAACCAATCTTAGTTGAAATCCTAACCGGCCACCTCCTCCTCCACCCACCACCACCTCCTTCACAGCGACTACAACCACCTTTACCAAGTTTCAAAGTAAGTAAGAAAATTTGATATAACAAATAGAGATATTTTAACAAAAGCCCCAATCTAAACCAAAATTGCCAATTGGGTTTTACTTGGAACAATCAATCCAATGGAAAAAGACAAATAACCCAAATTAACTAGAGAATTTTTCAAGAATGTGAGATCCAATTCGCCAAAATGCTTGTGGGTTTGAAAAAATAACTGTTGCTATAATGGTGAATCCTTGGATCGAGTTGAATCAAGGTTGAAAATATCCACGAATGGGTCTCTGTAATGGTGGACTCCATCAAATTCAAACATAACAGTTAGTCAAAGTACCACAACTTTAGGTCTTTAATGGGGTTTAATTGTTTACGATGTTTAACCCATTTGAAATGTTATGGTGGGTGATATTATTTTTTTTTTTTGATAAACTGGTGGGTGATATTATTGGAATGCCATTACAGAGTCACTTTGCCTTTTATATTAACTACCACCGTCACAAATCAGTTACTAATCTCAATTATTTGCTTTAATATTAACCCATTTTAATTGTTTACGAATTGCATTTCTATTCGATTTCTCATAAAATTTGTGAAGAAGGGAAGGTGCATATGGGTATCGGTAATAGGGTACATGGCGAGTCGTGGTGGAGAAGAGATTGAGTGAACTCTGTGATTTAATGCCGTATTTAAAATCAATGAAAATATCAATGAAAATGTATTGAGTCAACTCAATTATATTGCATTTCATTTTGGCCATGGGATTGTCATCAAGATTTTGCCTGACCATTGTGATTAATTAGGGGTATCTCAAATTAACCCTAAATTTTTATAGTAGAATACCAAAAAACAAACCAAAAAAAAAATGTTCTAAATCAGTATGTATATATATATATATATATAAAAGCTCGCGCATATTCTCTTTCATCACCATATCGCTCTATTTTCCAACCCAAGCAATATTAGTAATTCCTAAAAAAGATGATGTCCTAATAATTAGAAACACTTCTCCAAGTTTGTTTAAATCTCCCTAATCTATTTTTAATTTTCTATGGTCTCATCAAAATAAATAGTTGGGTTAACTAGTATTACCCCCACTAGATGAGCCAATTAGGATTTTTCCCCACGGGAAATTAGGGTCTCCCCCGTAAATACACACAAAAAAAAAGTCAAAGTGGGTTGTGTGTATTTAGGGGGGAGACCCTAATTTTCCATCTAGTGGGGGGAAATCCTAATTGGCTCATCTAGTGGGGGGTAATACTAGTTCACCCTAAATAGTTTATGGTATAGACCGTATGAACTTTGATGCACTATTTTAAGATTCGGTGGTGCATGATGCCACACAGTCTTAAAATTTTCACCGGTTAAAAGACAGAGGTCCGAATGTTTACAGTGTCGAATGATGAGACTGAGACGGCCATTGAACAAGGAAAACCATATCAAACAGAAAAAGTTAATAATGCTGCCATCTATCGATTATTATCGAGAGCTATAGATAATAGAGTTTAACTCACTCACTTAAACAGAGCCTTGAGAATGTCAGATGAGAGAATCGATACATTAACCAGCATAATCAATAGAGATCCAGTTCAATTAAACTTAGTTCGTCCTCCATTGGAATTGAATTTATATCATCAGAAGAACTTAAAGATAATACACTACCAGATACTAAGATTAGAAACATGGACAGTATCCACAATACCAGATTGCTAGTAAACACTAATCTGCAATGAGTCAAGATGCGTGTGAAAACAAAAGAATGCTTCAAAGGAGAACTACAAGGAATATATGCTACTAAGATCATGAAGTTTCAACAAACTTTGCTAGGTCGGCCTGCATCTAGGAAATCATATACAGGATTGCACCACGCTCTAATCACATTGTGACTGAAATTGTAAAACCAGGAAAAACATAAGAGAATAAATCAATCTTTATATATTGTCGATCACCTTAAGTAACTATAATGAGAACCATAAGAGATTTACATTATTCAGTCACGGAGATTATAAGAGATTCAGTTCAATCAGTTTAGAAAGCATTAATAATGCATGATTTTCAACAAAAATGCGCTGGAGGCTGGGCTTCTCAAATCCCAGCTGATTACTTAAAACGGTGTAACCTAAAAAACCCACAAGTAAGAAACCAAAAAGTTCTATCTGTCAGCCGGCTGCTAACAAACCTCTTCTCTTTCACCACCACTAAATCTCATTCTCCAATCATGGCAACCCAGATGAGCAAAAAAAAAAGAAAGGTATATTCCCTCTCTTCCCATTCTCTTACTAGATCTAATATTACTTTTTTATTTTTATTTTCTAATGTGTTCATTTTGGGTTAACAGTTTGTGGCTGACGAAATATTTTTCGACGAACTGAACAAAGTATTGGCAAGAGAACTTGCTGAAGATGGTCACTCCCATGCGTACTGAAATCATCATCCGTGCCACCCGTACCCAAAACGTTCTCGGTAAATTAAATTAAAATAAAAATCTCATTTTTTTTCCCGATATTTATATTTTGCTAATTGGGTTATTTGGTTTGTTAAAGGTAAGAAGGGGAGGAGGATTAGGGAACTGACATCAGTCATTCATAAAAGGTTCAAGTTTCCTATAAACGGTGTTGAGCTTTATGGTGAGAAGATTAACAATAGGGGTCTTTGCGCTATTGCTCAAGCTGAGTCTCTTCGATATAAGCTTCTTGGTGGCCTCACTGTTTGCAGGTATAATCTCATTTCTTTCATTAGAAATTAATTATATTGATTTTATGTCTGTGATTTGAGTAGTGTCTTGATTAGGTCATTATTACAACGTCTTGGTTATGTCTTTCAAAAACTCAATGGAGCAAGTACTAGTGGAAGCACGTACTAAAAAATTTACAACTTCTATTGAAAATTTGTTGTTTAATTTTGCATGGTCTGCCTTTTCAATATCATTTTGTTGATCTTGTTTTTCATTGTGTTTATTTTTATTTTCTTGCTTATTCAATATTTTATATTGGTTGTTTCTTTTTTTTTTTTTGAGTAACGAAACAATTTTAGTCAAATTTACATAATCCTTATCAAAGATATTATCATTAAGATCATTGAATATTTATTTTTTGTATAATATATTTTACAAACTTATGTTTTTCAGAACTTTTGAAATAATATGATTTATTGTGGTATAATACGAGTATAATTTCCACAATTTTTGTTGACTTAAATATTTTGGGTCTCTGTTGTACTAAACTTTACAGGGAAAGAACCAAAGTAGTGGAAAGAAGGCAAGGGGCCGTCTTAGAGGCTCGAAAAACAAATCTTATAGATGATGACATCGATGTGCTTTTGGAACGTCCGAGGTACAAATGATGTAGAGAAAGCTAGAGCAGTCAATAAGGTTCGAGTAGAAAAGAAATTGAGTGTTTTTTGTTTACTTGAAACCAAGGTTTGACAGGATAAGTATGATTCCATTAGAAACATTTGTTGCCCAACTTGGGATCATACAAATAATTATAGCAAGGACACTTCGGGCAAAATATGGATTTAATTTGCTGGGACCCTTTCAAGATGGATATAATTAAGCTACAGGAATCGGATCAATTCATACATTGCAAGGTTTGGTTCAAGCCTACCAATGAGGAAATTCTACTTACTGTAATCTATGCCAGAAATGTCAAAACTCTCAGACTGAATCTATGAAGGGACATTCAAGCTATCCACTCTTTAGTACATATGTCGTGGGCTGTAGTTGATGACTTCAATAACATTACCAAAGCAGAGGAAAGAGTAGGGGGCAATCCCATGCACCCAAGAGAAGCCGGGGAATTCATGGAATGTCTACAAAAATCTGGACTCTCTAACCTTAGTTATAGTGTGTTTTTATACATGTGGAATAACAAGGTGGAAGGTAGAAACAGAATATTGTCCAAAATTGATAGATGTTTGGTTAATAGTCTATGGAATGCAGGCCCCCCTAACTCCACGGCTGAGTTCCTACCACACGGAGTATTGGATCACTCACCAGTACTTCTCTCCTGGAATGATTTTGGCAATAAAGCTTGGCCTTTTAGATTCAAGAATTTTAGGTTAAGCAAAAATAATTCCAATCTATCTTACAGGATGTTTGGAAGGTCAACATCTACTCCAACCCAATGTATATCCTCATGCAAAAACTTAAATTGTTGAAGGAAAGGCTTAAACCTTGGGCTAGGAAAAATTTCTCCAACATTCATGGGATAGTAGAACAAGCAAGGGAGTGGCTTTATGATGTACAAAGGCAAGTTCAGGCAAACCCTTGGGATCTCTTCCTAGGACAAAAGGAAATGGAAGCATTACAACAATATAGTGAACTAGCAACCATTGAAGACGCTGAAATCCAAAGTAAGCAAGATAATGAGTGGATGAGAGAAATGGATAAATGTACTACATTTTTCTTTAAGTCTCTAGAAGAAAAGAAAGCTAGAAGCGGAATATGGGCTCTCCAGAACTCTCAGGGAGTTTCTGTCACCGATCAAGCAGAAGTCACAAAGAATATTCTTGATTACTATTCTGACATTCTGGGCTCTGTGTCGGACGAAATAATTGGAGAAGCTTTCTTTAATAACTTATACATCAAAGCTTGTATTCCTCCACACATGCAAAATGTTCTTGAAACAGAGGTCACCCCTGAGGAAATCAAGTTTGCAGTTTTTTGATATGAAGGAAAATACAGCTCCATGACCAGATGGCTTCACTCCTTTTTTCTTTATGAGTTGTTGGTCCATAGTTGGTCATGATTTTACTTCTGCCATCCAAAATGCCTTTAAATTTTGTAAATTTTCGAGAGGTGTTAATGCTACTTTTATTTGTGTTATTCCTAAAGTCAACAATCCTTCTAAGGTTGAAGACTTTAGACCTATAGCATTGTGCAACACTGTCTATAAATGCATATCTAAAGTCATAGCTAATAGACTAAAATTAGTTATCAATGATTTAGTGCAGACTAATCAATCAACTTTCGCCCCTGGCAGATCAATTCAGGATAATATCCTCTTATCTCATGAACTTCTTCGGGGGTATGACAGGAAGCACTGAACTCCACGATGCTCTATCAAGTTGGACATCAGAAAGGCTTATGACATGGTTAGCTTAGATTCTATAAAGGCCATGATCAAATTGTTCAAGTTCCCAGCCAATATGTGCAATTGGATTGAATTATGTATTTCCACTCCATCTTACTCTGTCCTAATTAACGGTGCTCCCGAAGGTTATTTTGCAGAAGGAAGAGGCTTAAGACAAGGCGATCCCTTATCTCTATACCTTTTCGTTTTGGTCATGGAGATTCTCAGCTGCATTCTCGCATAGAGTTTCAACAACAAGTCTATCCTATTCCACTCAAAATGCAGGAAAGTGAAATTATCACATTTGGCATTTGCCGATGATGTCCTCATGTTTTGTAAAGGAGAGTTGGAATAAGTACAAGCTATCAGAGAGTGTCTAGAAGTCTTTGGTAAAGCAACTGGACTACAGATTAACAAACATAAAACTTCTCTGTTAGTAGGAGGTATTAATGATCAAGACGCTCAAGCTCTAGCTGATATCTTAGGTGTGGAACTAATCAAACCACCAGTAAGGTACCTTGAACTTCAACTTATCTTAGCTAGGTTGGGCATTAGAGAATGTCAACCACTTGTAGAGAAAGTCAAGACCAAAATTTCCAACTAGAAGTCAAGACTACTGTCACATGTTAGAAGGTTACAGCACATTATTTCTGTTTTACTGGATCTCCACACATACTAGGCGAAGACATTCATCCTTCCTAAGACAGTCTTGGAACAGGTAGAGAAAATTTGTGCCCAATTCCTATGGTCTAGTCCAAGTCTGAAGAAAGGGCATCACCAAGCAAATTGGAACACTGTGTGCCAACCAAAAGAAGAAAGCGGATTGGGAATAATGAATTTACACAGATGGAATCTTGGTGCTTATTGTGGACTAATTTTTAAACTAGTCACATGGGAGGACACAATATGGGTTGACTGGACATGGAAGCAACACATCAAAGACAAGTTTTTTTGGTCTATGACTATTCCCAAGGATTGCTCCTGGACTTGGAGAAGTATTCTGAACACAAGAAAAGAAGCAAAAAAATTCATCATCTATTCTATCTCTAATGGAGAGAACACTTTATTGTGGCATGATATATGGTGTTCTCGATCACCATTGATAGAAGATACCGAAGCTAGAGCTGAATGGAATTTTCTCTTGAACTCAACAGTGAGTGCTCTTCTCACTAATGGCTCTTGGAATATTGCAGTGAATGGGATACAATCACAATCCTTGAGAGAGACTATCATGACAGTTGATATCAATAGACATCTGAGTCGGGACAAGATCATTTGGACTCCACATCAGAGTGGGCTTTTCACTTCCAACAGTGCCTATCTTGCATTGTCAAAGAAAAGGGATAGGAAACAGTGGTATAGCATGGTCGGGGAAGTTGGGTTATGCCATGCCACTCATTCACTACCTGGCAACTCTTCTCGAATAACATCCCAACGCAAGAAAGGTTAGTACAAAAGAACATCATCCAATAATCTTCTTGTTGTCTGTGTAACGTCAGCAGAGAGACATCCCATCATCTGTTCTTCGAATGCAACTACTCCAAAGACTTTTTCTCTATAGTCAAAAGTAAGTTGGGTATCCTCATTGACAGTAGAAACACGAACAGAGAATGGTCTTCTCTTATCCGACTATGCAATAATGAGGATACGGGAGAAAATTTTAAAGTGTTTATTTGTGCTTCAGTAAACTGTATATGGAAGGAAAGAAATGCTAGAAGATTTCAGCAAGCAACTAAACCAGTTTCAGTTGTCTTTAACAAGATGGAAAAAGATATCAGGAACTACTTGCAGGTGCTTAAGCCAAAGGTGAGAGACACAGGCCTAATCAGAAACCTTTTTCGAAGTCTAAACATTGAGGTTCAATTCAAATAGCAGGCCAACACGGAATGCACTTGGAATCCCCCTGCAAAGGGCAGAGTCAAAGCTAACACAAATGGTGCACTTAACAATAAGGGGCCAGGACATGGAGGGGTTATAAGAGACGAAGAGGGGAGAGTTCTTGCTAGATTCAATGGTAGTGGAGGACAACATTCAGTTATCTTTCAAGAGATGAAAGCAATTAAAATTTGCTTAGACCGATGCATCGAAGCAGGCTACAAAGAGGTTGAATTGGAATTTGACTCCTTGAGAGAAATCAACGCAATCAACAAGCTAGAGAAACCACTGTGGTATTATCTAGATGTGCTTGCTGCCATAGAAGAAATAAAGTTAAAATTTAGTTTCATCTCTTTTTTGCATGTATTTAGAGAGGTGAACAGAGCTGCGGACTATCTTGCTAGTCTTGACCAGCATGTTAATTTCTCTACTCTGCATTTTATTCCTCCTATCGATCATGATCTTCATAATATTGTAAATGAGGATATGGGAAGGAGAATCTATGTAAGAAAATCTTAGTTTTTATTAATACAGGTGGTGGTCAGCCTAACCCCAGCTTAATTTGAAAAAAAAAACTTTATAGGGTTTAGTTATTATCTCTATAATATCTTTTCAATTACCTGAATATTTCTCTGAAAAAAGTTTACATAATCTAGGAATCTGTTGCGTAACAAAAATTAGGATATGGGCCATGTCCAATTTCGATTTATATACCTATTGATCATGATGCAATGAAATGGGTTTATAGTTTTCATGTGAAATGGGTTTGACATTTTTGTAAATTCGAGATTTAATACTTTATAGTTGATAAAAAGCTAAATTGTACATTTCTTGGGTTTTTACTTAAGTCTGAGGTCCACAGTCCGAAGTCCGAAGTCCGAAGACCAAAGTCCAAGGTCCAAAGTCCGTATAGTCGTCCGTTTAGTCAAGTTACCTTACTCACGTGGGTTTGGTAGGATAGGTCGAGTAAGGGATCGTCCAAACCTTAGGGCTCAACAAGGTCCACAACTGGAATTACAACTTTTAGTGAGTAGGATTTTAGGTTTTTTAGTTGGTTTAATTAAATTAACGGTAATGTAAATAATATAAATTACTAACGATGATTTCGATGTGAATAAACAAAGATAGAGAAACAAGGAGAGAGTTAATCATACTCATGCAAGAATCATTTTTTAACAATTTAAACTACCACATCACTACAGCTCTAATCCGTCTCGAATTCATAGACAAACTCGAGACGACGTCGAGTATCGATCCCTAGCGAAACGCGCACATCTCTGAGTCGCATCGCACTAGAATAAGGAGTTGAACTAATATTTTATCTCTGGAATATCATTTTAGCTCCTGGTTTGATTCTACATCAGCTGGACAAAATGGAGAGCTGTTGGACACAAAAGAGTCGCGCGCGAGATATTTTGATTCTCTCGCAAGACTGTTCTGGGGCATCAACACTCCAAATTTGTACAGTCTCAGTCATTTAGGGACCGGATGTATAATCTACACCTAATTACCAAGTAGTGATTCTAGAATATTAAAGAGTCAATCCAGATTCTCACACGAGTAGCATAACCCTCCCCCTGAGGGGGGGGAATTAACTCATGGTCATTGGAGGAATAATTAAACATACTGTATATAATAAATAAGTAAATGCAGGACAGAAATTAAACTTGAAAAGAAATGACTTTAATTAATAACAAATAACTTACAGTATTTAAGTTGCTGGAATGAAAATGACGGAATATAAGTGCTGGAATGAAAACTAATAAGCAGTGCTAAAGCATAAAATGTTGAAGGATCTTAAGACCCTATATATATAGGCTGGATGGCTAGAGACCCTCGTGAAGGGATTTTATTTGGTTTTGTTTTTTAGCTAATTTGAGACATTCAAAACTTTGGAATACAAAGTTTTGTCTCGAACTGTTTAAGTTTTCGTCCTTTTCTTTATTTAAGGTTTTGTCTTTTATTTTTTGGTTTTATCTTTTATCCCAATTCAATTCAAACATTGAATTGGTACGTGTCTTTACCATTGCAAGGTGATACAAAATTGTGACCATCACTTGCCACCTACCTATGCTGACTCGTCATGCCTTTTGGGGACGCAGAGTGGGTCCACTTAGTGTGTCCAGTGGTGGCACTGATATTGGCATTTTTACAACTTTCTGTCTTTGTGTAGAGTTCGTCGCCCTGGTCGCTCTGGCAGTTCACTAGCCAACATCGGCATCCAGATTTATTAGATGTGAGCTTCGGAAGTTTGCTGCTTCTTTATATGTGGACCCATTCTGCACTGGTTTTGTTCTTTTGGAAACTTCGGCTCTAGTCAGGCTTTGTTGGGCTTCACTGGGGTTGAGTGGAAAATTTCAAATATTTCAGTATTCCCATACTTCGATGCATGTTTTATCATTATATTCATGTTAACTACGGAAACCTGCAAAAGTACGAAATTATAATTATTACATGATTATTAAACACATAATTGATCAAAATGCTATGTCTCTCAGGGTTTAATATTATAGTTTTAGGTGCTTATCACACCACCCCCAAACAGCACTTTGCTTGTCCTCAAGCAAAGAAGAGACATTAAAATGATAAGTGGTAAAAAATGTGTTGTCCTAAGTTAAATCTCATTTCGCAGAGTGCGGTTGCATTGACCGTATGAAAAAAGGCCTTGAACCACTAGGAATTCCCTAGTGGACGAGTTATAGCCTCGTGAGAGTTTTCCAAAAAAGATACTCACAAACTTCATTTATACTACAACGACTCAGTAACAAAGGCTTGTTTCCTTAATCAATCTCAGGTATCTAGACATCTCACTAGCGGGGAAAAGAAGGATTTAATTCTTTCGAAATTCAAGTTAATATACATACAATAGTCAAAACATCTACCTATGAGCATGCATGCAGTGATCTTATAATGAAATGTATGAGCATGACCGTTTCTGGATCCTTTGGATAGCGTCCTTAAGTAAGTTCTCACAAGTATGTGTCGAAACACAATTTCTCTCTTATTTTTTCACTCAAGTTTTGCTATCTCTAGTGTGCAGTAGGCACATGTTTCCTCACATACTCAATGACAATCAAAGGAGCCGAGGTCGAGCAGTCACAACTACTACTTATTATCACACTATCCTACTCCTAATTGAGCTAGAGGTCTTTATTAGGTGTTATGGGGCTTAGGAGGTAGTGTAGAAGAAAATGGAATAGAAAATTCAAAAAAATTGATAAGTATGAGAGAATGAGGTTTTCGAGATATTTATACTAGAGAAATCTTTTTTCTTTCCTACTTCTAACATTGGTTTCCATACTTGGCTTTTTCAAGCTTTTGTATTCCCTTTTGATTTGATTTTGGGGGGAATTCTAACTTTGATATTTCTTTTGATTTTTGAAAACATATTTCTATTTTTCTTTTTCTTTTCTTCTGAAACAAGTAACTGATTTTGGTTTGTGACAAAGTTTTCTCTTCATTTTTCTGCACTTCATCCTATTTCTCATACTCATCATCTAGGTAGGCTTATTTATTTATGATTAATAGATGGGTAATGAATTTTTGGTGAAATAGAAAGGGTTAATGAAAGGTTTAGTGGGGCGACTAGTGGTAAATTTTTTTACAGGTGTGAACTTTTGGCTATATCGATCCAAGAAGGCCTAAATTCTCGCCTAGGATTTGGGTAGTGATCAAGTACGTAGACGTGTGAACTTCTCTATTCAGAAAAACTACTCCTCTATGTCATTACTCACATATCACACATTTTGAGGCTTTTTGGTTAGATTCTTATAGGATATGAAAACTAAGTTGTCTAACCGTGGGTCTCAGAAACTTACTGATGTGTACATTTAATGATAGTCAGTGCATGAATGCTCATGAAAAAAAGTAAAAACTATTTCATACATAGTAAATTAAGTTTCTAAGAACAAGTCCTAATTCTGATGCTAGGGTGAGATTTCTAAATATTTTTCATCACAGAAAAGGAAACAAGAATTTGTCACTAAATACGTTTATTTAGACATAAAGTAAACTATATACAACTATGCATGCTTAATTTTTGTGAAAGGTTCTCACCACCCCCAAACAGTCGGACACTATGTCCTCAAAGTGTTAAGAGGAAAAAAGAGTATACCTGAGAGGCTTTGAGCAAAAATATAGCTGACATCTTCCACATAAATTTATTGTAACACACTATATATTATACATCATAAATGAGAGCACACTGTTAGATTGGCACACTGTTAGGTTATTTATTTATCTCACATCAAAACATAAAACAAATATGTACATGCATCAACTCACATTGCCCCAACCAAAAACTGGGGGATGGTCCATCTTTGCTTCGTCCCTGTAGAAATGTCATTCCTTTGGAGAATCCTCAGGGGCTGCAGAATAAGAACTAGGAGTCCTGCGACGTCATGCAGGACGAGCTCCTGTGGATGCTAACTGCTCCTGGATATCTCCCAGAGTAACTTTGGTAGGAGTGTCTTTAGAAGATCTGGAAGAATCAGTGTTTCCCCAATGGGTGCTTCGTGAAGCCTGTTTCTCAAGGAAAGTGTATGCTTCAGTAGCGCCTTTGTCCATGAAACAACCGCCGTTCATGATATCTAATATTTTCTTTTGATGGTCAGAGAGACCATTAAAGAATGAACGGACTAATACAGCGGTGTCGAGTTGATGATGGGAACATTCGAGAAGCAAATCAGTAAATCTGCTCCATGCATCCGAAAAGGATTCCTGGGGATGTTGGCGAAAGAATTGAATCTTCTAAAGCATTTATGTAGTTTTCTTCTGAGTATAGAACTTTATCATGAATGCTTGTACGAGTTTGGCCCATGTGTTAATGGATTGCGGCGCTTGTCCGACGAGCCAAACTGAAGCATTATCAGCTAAGGTGAAGGGGAACAACCTAAGCAAGACTTGTTCGTTGGTAACGGTTGGATGGCGGAAAGTAGTGACTACTTGTTGCATCCGACGAAGATGATTGTACGGTTTTTCATGGTCTAAACCATGGTAAACAAGTAACAAACCGAAAATGTTTGGCAGAATGCGAAAATCACCTACAATCGCATCGAGTTTAATGCAGGAAGTAGGTCCTTCCTGTAAGGCAGTATAGAAATCCGAAAGGGGTTTCTCGACTATGGGATTTTCCTGAGCCATAACTAAGGGAGATAATGGCAACAAAGATGTTTGACAAGGTTGGTTTACGGAGGAGGAACTATGTCTAGGAGATAGCATAAGCAGTTGTTTATTGTATTTCTGACGACGATATGTAAGTTCTAATTCCTTATGTTTACTAGACCGTAATCTCATACAAATACAAATTTTAATTCAAGACTCATAAGGAACGAATTATGACTGGAGGTTTTAGAATTAAGGAAGGAGGGAGGTGAAGCACGTCATCCTGAGCTGTTGCTAACTTGAGCAGGTAAGCTAGGACAACTTGTGAATATTCCAGCAGCCTGGTCACCTAAGAGAATTGAGGGAGGTTGTTCATGCTGGCACGTTCCTTAATTAGGCAACCTCAATTTTTCAAGTTTCTTAGACACTGATGGAATAGGATGATGATTTATAATGGTGTATTATGCGGGGTATTATTAAGATGATTATGAAAAAAAATTTAATTATTAGGATTTTTTTAATTTTTTTTATTATTATTTTTTTTTAATTTTTTAATTTTTTTTAATTTTTTTAATTTTTTAATTTTTTAATTTTTAATTTTTTGTGTTTACGTAATTAATGTATTATGGAGACATGATTACGAAATATGTAATTAAAATGATAGATTCCAAAATATAAACTAAACATACATGCTAGTTTTACACAGGAAGTCTACACATACAAATCTATATTATTTATATGTGAATAGAATTATGTCCTACGCATGCAATAATCTATAGCTACCGATACGTGCAACTATATGTGAGCTAGGGGGATGTCGAGAACGAACTCATGCAAATGAATACCGCGTACGTGAATTGATGTAACATACACATACAAAAATATTCTAAGCAGGTGGTTTGAAATTACGCATACATCCAAATATATTCGAATCATATTAATCGTGTTAACATGAAGATGTAATGACGAACCATGTTTACATGCAACAAGTTCTCATGCCAACACACAAACATGCGAGGTAAAATAGGTTATAGCAAATAATATCCTTGACAAAGTTTGAGGAGTTTAAGAATTCGAAACCTGGCGTCCTGCAATTCCTTGCACAAACGATCAAACGAACTCCTGAGCTCGTGAACTTACTGGATAAACAGGACTAGAGAGTCCAAAAGAGTACTGAAAAGGAAAGTGGCCTGTACCTAAAAACCGGAGTGTTGATACTCCAGGTTAGTCTCGCACGCTACTAATATAGTCTCGTCCGAGACTCTTTTGTCAGTTAAATGCTTCAAGTTCCTACGAAATACTTAGACTATGCTAATAAAAATAAACAAGGTCTTGTTCATAGGTATATGTTAGTAGAAAAAGTTGGGGAAAACAGGTACATAACACGTTAGTATTGCAAAAAGAAATGGAAATCAAAAAGATGAGGGGGGGGTTTATATTTGATGTATTCCAGTTATTACATTAAATGTCTGGAGTCCTTCGGTACGTTATTTGATAAAACACTAAATTGTACGTTTCTTGGGTTTTTACTTAAGTCCGAGGTCCACAGTCCGAAGTCCGAAGACCAAAGTCCAAACTCCAAAGTCTGTATAGTCGTTCGTTTAGTCAAGTTACCTTACTCACGTGGGTTTGGTAGGATAGGTCGAGTAAGAGATCGTCCAAACCTTAGGGCTCGGCAAGGTTCACAACTGGAATTACAACTTTTAGTGAGTAGGATTTTAGGTTTTTTAGTTGGTTTATTTAAATTAACGGTAATGTAAATAATGTAAATTACTAACGATGATTTCGATGTGAATAAACAAAGATAGAGAAATAGGGAGAGGGTTAATCATACTCATGCAAGAATCATTTTTTAACAATTTATACTACCACATCACTACAGCTCTAATCCGTCTCGAATTCATAGACAAACTCGAGACGACGTCGAGTATCGATCCCTAGCGAAACGCGCACATCTCTGAGTCGCATCGCACTAGCATAAAGAGTTGAACTAATATTTCATCTCTGGAATATCATTTTAGCTCCTGGTTCGATTCTACATTAGCTGGACAAAATGGAGGGCTGTTAGACACAAAATAGTCGCGCGCGAGACATTTGGGTCTCTCGCGAGACTGTTCTGGGGCATCAGCACTCCAAATTTGTACAGTCTCAGTCATTTTGGGACCAGATGTATAATCTACACCTAATTCCTAAGCAGTGATTTTAGAATATTAAAGAGTCAATCCAGATTCTCACACGAGCGGCATAACCCTCCCCCCCTCGGGGGGATTAGCTCATGGTCATTGGAGGAATAATTAAACTTGATGTATACAATAAGTAAATGCAGGACAGAAATTAAACTTGAAAAGAAATGACTTTAATTAATAATAAATAACTTACAGTATTTAAGTTGCTGGAATGAAAATGACGGAATGTAAGTGCTGGAATGAAAACTAATAAGCAGTGTTAAAGCATAAAATGCTGAAGGAGAATATCTGAAGACCCCCCTCATATATATAGAATTTTGGATGGGCCGAGACCCTCGTGAAGGAATTTTATTTGGTTTTGCTTTTTAGCTAATTTGAGACATTCAAAACTTTGGAATACAAAGTTTTGTCTCGAACCGTTTAAGTTTTCGTCCTTTTCTTTATTTAAGGTTTTGTCTTTATGTTTTGGTTTTATCTTTTAGCCCAATTCAATTCAAACATTGAATTGGTACGTGTCTTTCCCATTGCAAGGTGGCACAAAATTGTGACCATCACTTGCCACCTGCCTATGCTGACTCGTCATGCCTTTTGGGCACGCAGAGTGGGTCCAGTTAATGTGTCCAATGGCGGTGCTGATATTGGCATTTTTACAACTTTCTGTCTTTGCGTAGAGTTCATCACCCTGGTCGCTCTGGCAGTTCACTAGCCAACATCGGCATCCAGATTTATCAGATGTGAGCTTCGGAAGTTTCCTGCTTCTTTATATATGGACCCGTTCTGTACTGGTTTTGTTCTTTTGGAAACTTCGGCTCTAGTCAGGCTTTGTTGGGCTTCACTGGGGTTGAGTGGGAAACTTCAAATATTCTAGTATTCCTGTACTTCGATGCATGTTTTATCATTATATTCATGTTAACTGCGGAAACCTGCAAAAGTACGAAATTATAATTATTACATGATTATTAAACACATAATTGATCAAAATGCTATGTCTCTCGAGGTTTAATATTACAGTTTTTGTGCTTATCAATAGTCATGATGATTGTTGAATAGACACGTCTTAATCTGTTAGATGACAAAATGTGTTCAAATGATATTAGTAGTACCAACTATTTGGCTACTGCCTAAAGTTTGAAAGTCTCCTTACAATTGTATTTTGAGGTAAAAAATATTGTAGTTTCATGGCATTAATTATTTATATTTGGGTGTTTCATTGAATTATGAGTGGGTTTACACACACCAAGCATAGTAGCACTTATACAAGTATGCATTGGTAAGTATACATTATGCATTTTCACCCTTCAGAAACAAGCGCATGTTCAACATTATAAATGCATAAGAATACATTGGTAACTTTATTGTAGTCATGGTAACTGTAATAATGACCGATGAAATATTCCAAAATACCGTTGATTAAACAATCTCCATTTCCATTCCATCTTGCTCTAATGCCTCTGTAAGGTTTCCAGATAACTATATATAGTGCAAGTCTGTGGAAACCTTCCCATAGGAATAATTGATTGGAATGTTTCACACTTGATTGAGCAATTGGACTTAATGCTATGAGTTTCACAATATAATTAGTATATATTTGTTCTAAACTTCCTGCACCTTTGATCTTTCCAACTTTACTTTAGTGAAACATTTATAGACTTTTAGACAAGAAAAAGATTTAGTGTGGGTGTGATGTTAAAGAGGTCTTCTAAAGAGTTTGGATTGAGTTGTTCACATTTTCATCTTACGTGAATAAACATATATACAATCATCTGTGAATAAACATATATACAATGAGTAATGCTATGTAATGCACTAACATGTCTGTTTCTGAAACTTTGGAATATCGTCCTTAAGTAGGTCCTCACATAAATGTCAAGACAAAAACACTCTGATTTTTCCGCTCAAGTTTCGCTACTCCAGTGTGCATTGGGTACACTTTACCTTACAATCTCAATAACACACAAGGAAGCCAAAATCGATCAAACTCATCTGTTACTTACTATCACACTAACATATTCCTAATTGAGCTAGAGGTCTTTATTAGGTGTTGTGGGGATTAGGTGATGGTTTAAGAATGAAGGAAATGGATATTCAAAAAGAACCAGCCTGAGATAATAGAGTCTTCATATTATGTAACTAGTGAAAACCTTGTTCTTACTTTGCTTCTACACTTTGTTTCCATCCTTAGCCATTTTTATCTTTTTCTTAGGCTTTTGACTCCTTAGATTCTATTTTTAGAGTTCTAACTCTTTATTTTATTTTTTTTTTTTTTTTTGGATGGAAACTTTCTTTTCTTATTTGAAGCAACTAACAATTTCTTGATTTCAAAGGTCTTTCTCTTTTCTATTCTTCATCTCTATTCTCAGACTCATTCAAAGAATGGGTAGGCTGATTTTTATTTTTATTTTGTTTTGTAAATGGGTAAATGATTTGCGGGTTATGAAAGGCTAAAGAAGAGCTCAGAGGGGCGACTAGCAGAAAATAATTACGTAAGGTTTGAATTTCTGGCTATATCGATCCAAAGATGGCCTAAATTCTCACTTAGGATATGATTTAGTGATCAAGCAAGTGGACGTGTGACTTCTCTATTCGAAATTAACTTTTCCTTTGTGTCATTTCTCAAATATTTCACTCATATAAGGCTTTAGGCTATATTCTCACAGGATTTGTAGAATAAGTACTCTAGCCTAGATTTCATAAACTTACTGCCAATACAACATAGATACTCATGCAATATATTTATAGAAAGATGCAAAGATTATTACCTACATATTAACCTAAGTTTCTAAAAACTATTCTAATGCAAAAGCTAATGTGAAACTTCTAAATTACTAAGAGCATAGAGAAAAAAACAATACCAATATTCCTAAGCGTATAGCATAAACTTTTTATTTATATATATATATATATATATATATATTTGAATTTTGAAATTTTTACTGGAAAACAAGTGCATATTATACATATCTATATCCTAACAGATGCCTTAAATTACGCGTGTTTCTATGCCACCCTTAAACAAGAAGCATGCTTTCTCCTCAAAGTATTGAAATAAAAAGGGTAGAAAAATACCGTGGAAAAGCGTGAAATTTTGGAACATCTGCAAAACAAGGTTAAAACATACTAATATAGAAAAATAAAAACAGACACAACTCTATATGAGTTGCACCCATTATGGGGTTACAAGAAGTAAAATGCTTTGGACATAAGTAGACACTAACTGAAATAAAACTTACCTTATCTCCAGCGTTTAAACGTCATCATCCTCCTCTTCACAGGAGCGAGGTTCTTTTGCGTCCTGCCATGCTATGATAACTTGCCAAGCCTTTCACCGTGTATCATTAACCCGTGCTAACCTGTCAAGTGTTACTCGGTCTGATGGGGTGTAAGGAGCAACCAAATGAGGTTGCACCTGCCATCCCGGCGAAGTCATAATTCGAAATGAACGAACAACGCAATGGGTGGGTCTCTTGATTTCAACCGCAACCCAATTCGTGAATTGGGTACAAAATTCAGTTAAACAACTGCGCATGATGCAGCAAACCAAAACAGGCATAAGAAGATACTTATGCCTTATGTTATGGGCTCTCGCTAGACTAGACACTAAAACTCTAGGAATGTCATATAAGAAACGTCCCTCGGCTAAAGCAAGGAAAAAGTCACCAGCTATATTATTTGCAGAAGTAAACCGCCACTCCCCTAAAATATTCATCAGGATAAATAACATGGTGGTGCCTATGTTCAGGGACAGACTACCAAGGGCTATGTTATATTGCCTTTGGTCCATTACACGAAACACCCCTCCCCCATAATACTCGTGAAAATATGCATAGTTATAGAGGTATGCATTATTAGTCATATATCCCCACGTTTTTGTAAGATCAGGCAAAGGCATTCCCACAACCAACACTACCAAAGACTTACTGAATTACATTGTCGTGTCATTAACTACGACGGAGAATTTTTGTTCTCCATCAGGTTGACAAAATAATTTAGCATTATTATAGAAATATGTAGTAAGTTGAGGTGAATACGAGTCGTTAGGACTTACCAGTAGATGCCGCCATCTTAACTGCACGATCCTCTCGCGGAACGATCCTCCATAGATCTCACTTCCCAACAAGTCTTCGAAAGACTGCTCAGGTATGACTGTAGGAGATGTCATCACAATAAATACTCTCTAGAAGTGCTGCAAACAACCCTAGAAAAACTCACAAAAAATCAGAAAATTAAAGTGGCTGCGAAGGTCAGGGCACGGGGTGCACTCTGAATTGGCCTTGGAAAGGCGCGGGGTGCGCTCTTATCTTGGGCGAGGTCCAGAGAAGAGAGCACATGGTGCGCTCTGAATTGGCCTTGGTAGGGGGCAGGGCACGCTCTGGTCTTGCTCGAGTTCTAGAGGCTTCAGCGCAGGGCGCGCTCCGTGTACTCTGAGCAGGATGAAGTGAAAAACAAAAGGAAAAATTTAGAGGTTCAAGGTGAGAGATGTAAGTGAGGGGTGTGGATTGTGAGTGTAGAGTGAATCAAGTATATATAGGGTTTTAGTTTCTAAAACGAATATTAACAAGTTGCCAAAAAAATTTAAGGCAATTGCTGGAAAGAAAATATTCTAAAACCAAAACGGAAACAAGTTAGGTGCATATTCCAAATATAAACCAATAGCTTTTTGGTTAATTTCAAAATAGCAACTTTCTAATTGTATTCATTGAAATTCCATTATACAGCAATATCTAATCTTAGCCACACCCATATCGGCAACATTCCCAACAACTAATATTTCCACAATTTGCAAAATTTAACTTCTAAAACGGTGGACAAGATAAAAACAATGCGAAAAACAATAATACCACCCCCAAACAATTCGGGAAGGTGGGATTTACTCAAAAATCATTACATACTTAGACAAAAACCAAATTAAATTCAAATAGAAATTCAAATAACAATTAACTACAGAATTCAAATTTAACTACTAAATTTAACAACTCAATATCCAATCTACTAAAAACAATAAAAAACAACATCAAAACAACAAATTTCCTAAACCACTAGCCACGAGATGAAGATGGGCCCTAAGATGAAGATGGGCCCGAGTCATCCTTCCTTCGGCGACGACGCTCATGCCTCACAGACTCCTTTGAGGAAGAACCCCCGATGGGTGGCATGCATTCTAGGATTTCCACTCGGAACCGGCGTTGTGCCTCCATAAATGCCTTCATCTCTTCACAACGCTCATCCTGGCGCCGAAAGTTTGTCTCCACAGTCTTCTGCAGGTTCACCTGTTCATCATGAATGGCAACCTGCCTATTCCGCAAGCCTTCACATATATGGTTCAGGGAACGCAAACCATGATGCAACACTAACATGCGTTCCATATCCGAATTACAGTTCTCCAAGGCATTGGCATCAAAACATGTCGTGTCCTCCTCATCATCCGAATCACCTTCTTCTACAACCCTTTCTCCCGGCAATCTCCAAACTTTCTGAACACATCCCATATAAGCAATTGCATTTGCATGCAACTTCAACATCGTTCGCTCAGTTTTGGGTTTCTCACTAAAAGACAACATAATCTTCGTAATTAAAGCAGGAAAGGGTGCAGTACATACTCTAACTCCTCTAATCATAGTGAACAAGATGCAAAAATCATACCTCTGTTTCTGTAGTATCCAGAGTACGTGCAAATAGTTCAGACCGATGTCACTGAATTTCTCTTTCCCAATGACATTCTTACCAACCCACTGAGATACAGCCAGCTTGTTGGTTCTTAGTGACGACTGTCGGACGCAATGCGATTACACATTGTACTCTCCTTCCACAACAATGTCTTTCATCAATGCTTTTACCCCGCCATACTGGGATTCCTGCACGGTGGCTACTAGCTGGCGGTTTGGCATAATGCCCAGAACCTCAGTCATAATCAAAGCATGCACTTCTCTCCTCACACCATTCGACTTCACAAAAATCTTCTTCCCCTCGATTTCGCGCTTCTTATAAAAATTCAAAACCAAATCCTCATAGTAAAAATCATCCTCCGTATACCACAACCATTGCCAATCCCTATGTTTCATCTCGTCATCGTAAAACGGTGCAAAATGGTCCGATTTGAAAACTTGTTCTGGGAGGATTTTGCGTTTTTGGGCCATTGAGTAATGGAATTCGAAATGTGAGTTTGAATAAGGTGGGGGAAGGTAAATGGAACAAGAAATCAAACCTTGGTTTGATTGGTCTTTTGATTTGGGCGAAATTTTTTGATTTTTTTCGATTTTTTCGAACTGTTGGAGAGAAGGGAACTGGCGGGGTGGAAATTTGGTGTGGGTGGGTTGATTTGAGGTGGTTAAGATCGGTGGTGGTGAAAATCGGTAGTGGTTTTTTTTTTTTTTTTTTTTTTTTAGGTTTTGGTTCGTTAATGGAGGTGGAAGGATAAGGGAGAAGAAGAACGCGATGCGTTCTTGGTTTTACTGTTTACTTGGGCCCAAGCCCAAACAAATTTGGAAATACCCATTTTGTCCCTATGCGCGTAAAAATTAAAATTGAAATTCTCGACTTGTTATCGGTCCGATTTTTGCGAATGAGATATGAAAACGATCATGAGAGAATTTCCAATCCAATGTTTGATAAAACACTCTATTCTAACTGTGGTTAATATATAAAAAGGTGGAAAATGCCTCAAAGTGCGTGAATGACGTAAGTTATATGAACGAATGAAATCTAAATTCATAGATAAAGTCAACCCGAATCAAAATATGATTAAATGGTATAAGCAACAAAAATGGAAAGTTGAGCAATCAAGGATGGAAAGACCAACACCGCACCCCTAAACAAATTTTATAGAACAGAGTTTAGAAAATTTGTTTTAAACGTGGGTCTTTTAAAGTCAGATTCCCGAGACTTCCTAGATTACTATTTTTATTATTTTGATATTTTTTATTTTTTATGTCTACGGATTAACATAAGAAAAATAATAAAGCAATAAAGACATAATTCACACTATAGAGAAACATGACTCAAAAACCGAGAAAATATGCAAGAGTGGAAAACGTGAATTATATTAAACGTGGACTTAGGATCCGGTACTTACAGCCACATACTCCAATAAGAGAGCCTGGTTATCTGAATGGTGCACTTACCAATATATGAAAGTGAGAGGAAGTACACCAAACAACAACAGTCAGTCCTCATAGACAGGGTCCTGTAAAAGGACTTCCTCCATATCAGGGGACATTAACTCGTGAAAATATTTTAATCGTTGGCCATTGACTTGAAAGGTATTGTTGTCCTTGGGATTTACCAAGGTGATTGCCCCATAAGAGGTGACTTCAGTAACCAGAAAAGGACCAGACCAATGGGTTTTTAATTTCCCTTGAAAAATATGCAAACAGGAGTTATAAAGCAAGACCTTTTGACCAACTACAAACTTTTTGCACAATATTTGCTTATCATGAACACGTTTCATGTTAGCCTTATAATCCTTTGCGAGATCATAAAAATCGCTACAGATTTCTTCAAGCTCATTCAATTGCAACTTGCGCTTGACACCAGCCTTATCAAAATTCAATTGCAATAGCCCAAATAGTACGGTGCTCCAATTAAACGGGCAAATGACAAGGTTTCCCAAATACAAGTTTGAAGGGAGACATACCTATAAGAGTTTTAAAAGAAGTCCTATATGCCCATATGGCATCAGTTAGACGCTTAGACCAACCTTTCCTATTATAATTTACAGTTGTTTCTAAGATTTTTTTTTTATTTCCCTATTAGAAATTTCTACTTGGCCGCTAGTTTGTGGATGATAAGGAGTTGCCACCTTATGTGTAAATCCGTACTTTCTAACTAGCGACGCAACAACTCTAATGCAAAAATGTGTTCCGCCATCGCTAATGATGGCTTTAGGAATGCCAAATCGACAGAAAATATATTCTTTAATAAAAAACATCATTGTCTTATGGTCATTGCTACGGCAAGCCATGACCTCTATCCATTTAGACACATAGTCCACGACAACTAGAATATAAATGTAGCGGTGGGAAATAGGAAAAGGACCCATGAAATCAATGCCCTATACATCAAAAATTTCTACCACCATGATTGGATTTAATGGCATCATATTACGCTTAGTGATTCACCCAAGTTGTTGGCAATGAACACACGTCTTGCAATGCACTTGGGCATCTTTAAAAAGGGTAGACCAATAAAACCCACATTGCATAATTTTAGCAGCTGTTTTCATACCACTAAAATGGCCACCACACTCTTTGTCATGGCAGAATGATAGAACCTCATTATATTCCCACTAGGGAATACAATGACGAATAATCTGATCCGCACAATACTTAAAAAGATAGGGCTCATCCTAGTAGTATAGCTTAACTCTGGCCAAGAACTTCTTATGTTCATTTCTTAACCAAACATCAAGAATAATATCAGAAGCTAAATAATTAACAATGTCAGCATATCATGGTACAGAAAAAATAACATACAGATACTCATTAGGAAAAGATTCAGGTATGGACTCAGAATCACTATCATCGTCATTTGTTAGTCTAGATAAGTGGTCTGCAACTACATTTTCGACCCCTCTTTTGTCCTTAATTTCTAAGGTGGACTCTTGTAGGAGAAGAATCCATCAGATTAATCTTTCCTTAGCATCCTTCTTTGCGAGAAGGTACCTAATGGATGCATGGTCCGTGTAAACTAAAGTCTTAGTACAAACCAAATAAGGACAAAACTTATATAAAGCATAAACAACAGCTAAGAATTTTTTTTCCGTAGTTGTATAATTCCTTTGAGCATCGTTTAAAGTTTTACTAGCATAATAAATGACCGTGGACTTATTATCTAGTTTCTGACCTAACACAGCACCAATGGCATAATCACTAGCATCGCACATGAGTTCGAAAGGTTTAGACCAATCGGGAGGCTGTATAATGGGTGCAGATGTTAAAGCGGCTTTTAAAGTTTCAAAAGCTTGTTTACAATTATAATTGAAATAAAAAAAATGGCATTCTTTTATTGCCAATTAGTTAAAGGCCTAGCTATTTTTGAAAAATCTTTGATAAAGCGCCTATAAAACCCTGCATGGCCTAGAAAGGCTCTAATATCACAGACAGTTCATGGTATAGGTAGAGACCCTATCTTATCTAGTTTGGCCTTATCTACTTTGATGTCATCACTAGACACAATGTGACCTAGCACTATTGCCCTTTTCACCATGAAATGACATTTTTCTCAATTTAAAACCAGACTCTTCTATTCACACTGTGTCAAAACCTTAGACAAGTTAGACAGGCAGTCAATGAAAGAGTCTCCATAGATAGAAAAATCATCCATGAAAACTTCCATGAAGCGCTCTACCATGTCACTAAATATATGAAGTATACACCGTTAGGAGGTACCAGGAGCATTACAAAGGCCAAAAGGCATTCATTTATAGGCATATGTTCCAAAAGGACATGTGAAGGTAGTCTTTTCTTGGTCATCAATATCAATAATAATTTGAAAATAGCCAGAGTAGCCATCTAAAAAACAATAATAAGCGTGACTAGCTAGACGTTCGAGCATCTGATCTATAAATAGTAAAGGAAAATGATTATTTCTTGTCATGGCATTTAAACGTCTGTAATCAATACAGATCCTCCATTTTAATGGGACTCGTGTAGAAACATATTCACCCTTAGCATTACGTACCATGGTAACCCCTGATTTCTTAGGAACTATATGAATGGGACTTACCCATTCGCTATCGGAGATTGGGTATATGATACCCGCATCGAGTAAACGTAAGACTTCTTCCCCGACCACCTCTTTCTTGGCAGGGTTCAAGCGACGCTGAGGTTCACGAGAAGTCTTTGCATTATCCTCCAAATAGATACGATAAGTGCCAACATTAGGGCCAATCCCTTTAATGTCGTCTAGGAATAAACCAATCGCTGAACGATGTTCCCTAATTATCCTAATCAACTGTGCCTCTTCATCCAAAGACAACAGAGAAGATATAATTAACAGATGACTACCATCTGGATCAAGTTGAATATACTTTAACTGAGAAAGAAGAGGTTTAAGCACCAGGGTGGTGGGAATGTCGATAAAGGCTTCTAGTAGTTCCTTATCTTGAGTAGTGAAGACTTGTTTAGGTAGCAGGTCTTCAAACTCAGTAGATGGAGCAATAGAAGGGTCTATTATAAGAGTAGACTCGATAATGGCATTGACTTTCTCTAAGTAAGAGTCATCGGCGAAAACTGGACTTCTAAAGGAAAGGAATTTATGCATCTGGTTTTTTGGAAACATGTTATTAAAATAGTCTTGAGCTAAGCTCTCGATCATGCTAACCTCCCCATCTACAGACGGATCTGGTAACTATTTTATCACTTTAAAAACATTTACCTCAATAGAAAGATACCTTAAGATGATCGGACCAGAGTCGTTAGCGACTTCTATATTGAGGATACCAAAATCAGTAGGATAATAGAAATCCGAAACCTTAACAAACACATTTTCAACCATACCCTTAGGATACTTAATAGATTGATCCGCTAATTGCAATGTCATTTTAGTAGGTTGCATTTCCTGTAAACCTATTTGTTTATATAAATAATAAGGGAGTAGGTTAACACTTGCCCCCAGGTCTAATAGCGTGGTCGTTGTGTGGGAATCTCCTAAGGTGCATTGTACAGTAGAACGACCAAGGTCCTTGTACTTAACGATTCCATTATGTTCAGTTAAAGTTGGAAATTGTTCAGTTGTCTTTAGGAATATTTGTCTTACGCCTAGTAGTGCAAAACTCTTTAAGAAACTTAGCATGGTGAGGTAACTTTTTAATTGCTTCCAAAAATGGTAGGTTATCGTTAGATTTTTGAAAACCTCCCTAATCTCATCGAAATTCGTATCCTTGGTTAACATAGCTAATCTCTGGGGAAACGGTGGTTTCTCTCTATATTTAGCGTATGGATCAACAGGATGTCTAACCTTGGCTTTTTGTTTCTTAGGTTGTGTTTTAACTGGTATCTCTACTGGGGTAGGATCTTCAGTTATTACTTCGGTATCTAGTACAATATCCGGTGTAGGGACTACTAGTGGGGTAACTACAGGCATCATTACGGCGTTATCAACCACTCTGCTAGAACGGAGAGTGGTGATGGCCTTTAGCTCACCTACATTTCCATTTTCATTACTAGTATTACCATTTACCTCAAAGGCTGTGTTTGTTATTTTAGGATTAGGTATCGCTTGACCTGAAAACACACCTTTGGGTTGTACTTTCTCTTGGGCTAACTACTGTAAGGAAAGTTGGATGGACTGTAAAATCTGTTGTTGGGTTTGCATAAAGGCGTCGAAATGATCTGGATATGGAGGAGTGTTTGTTACAGGTTGTGTGACAGGAACTATGTCACGTTGATTATTAACAGGTGGGTTGTGGTAGTTTTGATTAACCGGAACGATACCTCTATTAGCATTATAATTATTATTGTTATAATTATTATAATTCCCTTGTCCTTGTCCTTGTGGTGGTGGAGCTTGGTTGTAATTGTTTGCTGGCCTAACATTTTGATTATTATACTCTGGAGGTGTAACTTGTTGATTATTTCTCCAACTGAAGTTGGAATGTTGTCTCCAAGGGGCGTTAGGAATAGGATAGCTATTAATGGAACAAACATTATCTAGTTGTGATGTTTGCTATTCATAGGCGAGAGGACATTAGGAGTCGGGATGCTCATGACTCAAACAAAAATTACATGGATTAGAGTTGACATTCATGACGGGGATAGGCTTTTGTTGAACAGAAATAGCTTCTACCTTTCTAGTGAGAGATTCGATGAAAGTTTTAAGCTCAGGATCGGGTTTAATCTCAAACATACCGGCAACCTTAACTGTTGAAGAAGAACTAGCGGAGCGGAGGATATCATCACTACCCCCCACCCCCAATTATTATTACGCTTTGTTTAATCTTCTAAAAACCTATAAGCCTCTGAGGCTCCTTTACTGAAGAAACTACCCCCATTCATTATATCAAGGACCTCTTTATGGTGGTGTAAAAGTCCCTTGAAAAAGGCACAAACTAACGTGTCTTTTGCAAGGTTATGATGTAGACACTCTATAAGAAGGTCAGTGAAACGATTCCAAGCCTCTGAAAAGGATTCATGAGGATTTTGTCAAAAAAAATTAATCATGGAAAGAATTTCATCTGTCTTCAATGGTGGGTAAAAATGTTCCATACACAATTGAACAAGTTTGGCCCATGAGTCCATAGAATTAGGCGCTTGGGCAGTTAACCAAGATGCCGCCTTGTCGGCTAGGGTGAAAGAAAACACCCTTAGTTTAATTTGTTCGGCACCTACCGTAGGACGATGGAATGTGGTAAGAACTTGTTCAATCCTACGCATCTGCTGATAAGGTTTTTCATGGTCTAACCCATGAAAAACTGGTAACAAATTAAATATATATGGGGGGATTCGGAAATCCCCCACTAGGTCTGCAAGAACGATGTAAGATTTTGGGCTATCATTCAAGGCTTTGTGAAAGTCAGAGAGAGGAGACTCTCTTTCTTCAGCCATTATTTTAGGTGTAGCTTGTGGTATACTAGTTAGGTGTGGGTGTTGACATTCACGATAAATTACGTTAGTCATTTTTTCTCTACCTGACCTTAATCTCATGCAAGGCTAAGTCCAATATTAAAGAAACACTACAACAGTCAAAACAACCCTGATATGCTAGTATAAATCCTCTAACAGGAGTTTGCGAGGAGTGGAAGAAAAAAGTACCTTAATGCCTCTATGTTTTGCTTATGAATAGCATCTTGTATACGCGAGCTCAGTGTATTTAACAAGTTAGAAACACTGAATAACTTGAAGAAATGGAAATTTTGACTAACCTGTGGAAATCGGGCTGTTCAGGGGAGGGCGCGAGGTGTACTCAGATTTTGTCTTTCAAGGGCGCAGGGTGCGCTCGTGCCTTGGCTGATGTCTAGACAATAGAGCACGGGGTGCGCTCTGAATTGGCCTTGGTAGGGCGCAGGGTGCGTTCGTGCCTTGGCTGATGTCCAGACAATAGAGTGCGGGGTGCGCTCTGAATTTGCCTTGGAGGGCGCAGGGTACGCTCATGCCTTGGCTGATGTCCAGACAATAGAGAGCGGGGTGCGCTCTGAATTTGCCTTGGAAAGGAAGGCGCACTCGGTGTATCCCCTGTGAAAAAAATCAGTTAAAAGCAAACAACCACGTTTAGAACCAAACAAGGGTGGGGTGGGTTTAATGGGACTTTGGAAGGATTATCACTACTAAAGAAAATGAAACTAAAACACAACCGTCATGCATCGGCAATGCGTAAATGCAAATTTTTCATTTGATAAAAGGAAAATCGATAGTTTTACCTACGAATAAGCGATGAAACTCAAATGTAAGTAAAACTAAAACTATTTTCTTGCTTGTTATATCAAAGTTTCTACTCTCGTTTCAATGCAATATGTTTGGAGTAGAGAATTCGTTCCACTCCTAGTTCGTTTAGATGTAACGTTTCCTAGTTCGTGTAAGCTAACAAAGTCGTGAAAGTAATGGAATTGAAATTAACTACGGTGGTAATTCAACTAATCAAGATGCGATAAATGAAATGACATCAATTTAATACTAAATTGACAATATAAGGAGGAATTAGAGGAATTTGATTCCACCTTGATCCGACTCAATTAACTAACGAAGAATTTGTCGTAATCCGAATTGAAATGTTTTTGCATAACAATTGGGTCTATCTAATCCCTAATCATTCATGGTAATCTCTACCAACTAACAATCAGCATGTGAAGCAATCAAACCCATTCTCATGGAGAACTAATTAATTTCTAGAATGGAATAGATTACTACGATGATTTCTACGCTAATAAAATCAAGTTTCATCAAGGCCTTCTCAAACCATTCTAATAGAGGTTTTAGCCTTGAATCATTACACTATCATTTCTAACACAATAACAATAATAACAAGTCATTTGATATAAGTAATTTAAACTTTATAATTCTAATTGAACAATAGTCTAAGATTTAAAATGAATTAAAACTGAAGTTAAAACTAAGATTATGACTAACTAATTATCAATTTAAGACAAACTAAATGAAATGAACTAAGTAATGGATTCAAAAACTAAATTTACTATTCTAACTAATTTATTGATAATTCACTAGATAAATAATAAGTTATTGATTCTACAAACTAATTTCTTATTCTAAAAACTAAATCTATGAAAAACAACTAGATCTAAACTAAGTTATTGGATAATCACTAAGTAAAAACTAAGCAGATTAAGAACTAAGTTTTTGTTTCTTCATATGGAAGAGACCAGATCCACAATTTCGTGCATGGGCTGAGGAGCCATGTTTTGGGCCGGAAAATCGAGCCCAAAACCTCATTACTTCAGTCCACAAAGGGGTTTTCAGCTAGAAATGACTTCAATAGCATTTTCGTCCACTTCTGCTCCTCTGATTGGGTCAAGGATTGGACCAATATAAATCTTGCTCCTAGTCGGTCGTTTTAACATAAGTAGGCCAAATTCTGAGTTCTGAGTCCAAAGATACGACCTTCGGAAGTTCTGCTTACTTTTGTGCGCTATTTCTGCCCGTGTTGACTTTGACTTTTCAGCTTTGATCGGGCATTAAAAAGGCTTTTTTTCTCCTTGAATCTTGGCCTTTAATCATAGAACTTCGTAGCCACCAACCTTTACTCCTTTATCTCTCAAAAGGGACGCATTTCTGCACATATTCGACTCCAATGCCTGAAATACATAAGAACACGATAACAGTACTAACTCTTACTTATTAATCACATAATTGGTCTAAAAGTAATATTGTTAAGGGGTTAAAACTATAATTTTGGGCTCTTATCAAACCAGCACCATTTGATAAAAGGGAAAACGATAGTTTTACCTACAAATAAGCGAGGAAACTCAAATGTAAGTAAAACTAAAACTATTTTCTTGCTTATTATATCAAAGTTTCTACTCTCGTTTCAAAGCAATATGTTTAGAGTAGAGAATTTGTTCCACTCCTAGTTCGTTTAGATGTAACGTTTCCTAGTTCGTGTAAGCTAACAAAGTTATGAAAGTAATAGAATTGAAATTAACTATGACGATAATTCAACTAATCAAGATGCGAGAAATGAAATGACAGCAATTTAATACTAAATTGACAATAAGAGGAGGAATTAGGGGAATTTGATTCCACCTTGATTCGACTCAATTAACTAACGAAGAATTTGTCGTAATCCAAATTGAAATGTTTTCGCATAATAATTGGGTCTATCTAATCCCTAATCATTCATGGTAATCTCTACCAACTAACAATCAGCATGTGAAGCAATCAAACTCATTCTCATGGAGAACTAATTACTTTCTAGAATGGAATAGATTACTACGATGATTTCTACGCTAATAAAATCAAGTTTCATCAAGGCTTCCTCAAAACCCTCTAATGGAGGTTTTAGCCTTGAATCATTACACTATCATTTCTAACACAAGAACAATAATAACAAGTCATTTGATATAAGTAATTTAAACTTTATAATTCTAATTGAACAATAGTCTAAGATTCAAAATGAATTAAAACTAGATTTAAAACTAAGATTATGAATAACTAATTATCAATTTAAGACAAACTAAATGAAATTAACTAAGTAATGGATTCCAAAACTAAATTTACTGTTTGAACTAATTTATTGATAATTCACTAGATAGACAATAAGTTATTGATTCTACAAACTAATTTCTTGTTCTAAAAACTAAATCTACGAAAAAAAAACTAGATCTAAACTAAGTTATTGGATAATCACTAAGTAAAAACTAAGTAGCTTAAGAGCTAAGTATTTGTCTCTTCATATGGAGGAGACCAGATCCACCATTTCGTGCATTGGCTGAGGAACCATGTTGTGGGCCGGAAAATCAAGCTCAAAACCTTATTACTTCAGTCCACAAAGGGGTCAACTGGAAATGACTTCAATAGTATTTTCGTCTAGTTCTTCTCCTCTAATTAGGTCAAGGCTTAGACCATTAGAAATCTCGTTCTGAGACGGTCGTTTTGACATAAGGTAGGCCGAATTCCGAGGTCTGAGTCCAAAGATACGGCGCCCGGAAGTTCTCACGATTTTAAGGCATTTATTTTTCGCCCGCGTTGACTTTGACTTTTCAGCTTTGATCGGGCATTAAAAAGGCTTTTTTTCTCCTTGAATCTTGGCCTTTAATCATAGAACTCTGTAGCCACCAACCTTTACTCCTTTATCTCTCAAAAGGGACGCATTTCTGCACATATTCGACTCTAATGCCTGAAATACATAAGAACACGATAACAGTACTAACTCTTACTTATTAATCACATAATTGGTCTAAAAGTAATATTGTTAAGGGGTTAAAACTACAGTTTTGGGCTCTTATCAGTTCGTCTGATGGGATTTTTTGTATTTTAGAAAAATATGCTGGAATAGTATGTTCTGACCCATGGGCCCAAAATCGCGGTGGTTTATGGGTGAGTGATAAATATAAAATGAATAGTTTTACCTACGAGATAAAGCGATTAAACTTCGAAACGCAAGTAAAACTAAAACTAGACTTTGTTTCTTTCTTTTATCAATTCTTCTACTCTCGATCAATGAGCGATAGTGGAGTAGAGTGATTCGTTCCACTCTTAGTCCTTAGGTATGCTTGTTTCTCTAGTCTCAATACTCTACTAAAGCCAATGAGAGCTTTACTGAAGGGGCAACTAAACTATGGTGCAACTACCCACAAGATGCAACTAGTCGATTATCGGACAACTATGGGAATGCTACTTCACGGTGATTCTATGATAAGGAGTTAGAGGGGATTGATTCCACCTTAACTTCAACTTAATCCACTAACGAATTAGTCGTTAAGTAATCCAATTGAAACTACGGAACAATCGGTTCCTCCTAATCCCTAATTACACATGGCATTTCTACCAATTTATAACTAGCATGTGAACAATTAAACCCATTCTCATGGTGAACTAATTATTTATGGCGTGGAATAGAAATCACGGCGACTCTACGTTAAACGGAATCAAGCTTTCATCAAGGCTTCTCAACCCCTCTAATGGAGGTTTAGCCTTGAATCATTCATAATCATTTCCATTTAGATTAAAACTAAACATAATATAAAGCATTGAAATTTACTTAATTAAACAATAATGGAATCTAATTAATAACTAAGAATTGAATGGTAACAAGAATTGAATTTAGATCTAATAAATTGTAAATGACAAAAGCGAAATTGATAAAGAACACTACTTTATTGATCTAATCAAATTTAAGAGCAAGATTCAAATGTTTAATCTAATACAATAATTTAAATGGAACTAAACTTAATTAAAACTCTTAAATAAAACTAGATCTAGAAGCTATTTTAATGGCTACTTTCTATTCTAAGCTACCTCTATTTTCTAACCTAACCATCTACCATTGACTGCCATTAACACTGAGTCAAGCTTTTGTTTTATACACCCAGATCCAAAAATCGTGCATGGGCTTGGAACCATGTTTTGGGCCAGAGAATCGGGCCCAAAACCCAATTCTCTCAAATTCAAAAGGCCTCTTCAGCTGCAGTTGGCTTCCACAGACTTTTCGTCCACTTCTGCTCCTCTGATTGGGTCAAGGCTTAGACCATTACAAAGCTCTTTCCGAGCCGGTCGTTTTGACATAAGGTAGGCCTCAATCCGAGGTCTAAGTCCAAAGATATGGCATTGAGGAAGTTCTCATTGACTTTTGCTCCTTTATCTCGCTAAAGTGGCACATTTCGCACATAATGGACTTTGAAGCCCACGAAATGCATAAAACACGTAATCAGTATTAACTCTTACTTATTCACATAATTGGTCTAACAGTATGATTATTAAGGGGTTAAAACTACAGTTTTGGGCTCTTATCAAACCACCCCAAACAAACATTTTGCTTGTCCTCAAGCAAAGATGAGAAATTAGAATAAGTGACCAAAATGGAGTTCTAACTACTCTCGTTTTTATTTGAGTGCGATTGCATTGACCATATGCAACAAGGCCTTAAACCACTAGGAATTCCCTAGTGGACGAGTTATAACCTCGGAGAGTTTTCCGATGAAGGTACTTACAAACTTCATCTATACTACAACGACTAAGAAAATAAAACTATTGTTTCCTTATTCATGCTCCAAATTATCTATATCGCCTCACTAGCTATGAACAAGAATAACCAAGTCAAAACCTAAGCTAATATATGCATAATAATCTATCATCTACAATAAACATATACAATGATAGGTAGTACTATAAAATGTTTAGCGGGGTTTGTTTCGAGAACTTCGGAATAGCGTCCTTAAGTAGGTTCTCACAATAATAGTCAAGAAACACTCTGATTTTTCCACTCAAGTTTAAGCTACTCCGATTAATACAGTGGGGACACTTTACCTTACAATCTCAATGACACACAGAAGGGGAGTCGATCAAACACATCTGCCACTTACTATCACACTAACCTATTCCTAATTGAGCTAGAGGTCTTTATTAGGTGTTACGGGGATTAGGAGATGGTTTAAGAAGGAAGGAAATGGATATTCTAAAGGACAAGTCTGAGATAATAGAGTCTTCATATTATGTAACTAGAGAAAACCTTGTTATTTACTTTTGCTTCTACAATTTGTTTCCATCCTTAGCCATATTTTTTTTTCTTTTTCTTTGGCTTTTGACTCCCTTTTATTCTATTTTTGGAGTTTTTATTTTATTTCTATTTTTTTTTTCTTTTTCTTGGATGGAAACTTCTTTTTTTTTTTTTTTTTTTTGAAGCAACTAACTAATTTTTGTTTACACAGGTTTTTCTCTTCTTCTTTCTTCACTCATTCTATTTTCAGACTTATCTTAATTGGGTAGGTTGATTTATTATATATATATATATATTTTTTATTTTATTTTGTTTTTGTTTTTGTAACAGGGTAAAGGAATTGTGGTTTATGGAAGGGCTAATGAAAGGCTCAAAGAGGCGACTAGCGGAAAATAATTCATAGGTTTGAATTTCGGCTATATCGATCCAAAAAGGGCCTAAATTTCGCTTTTTAGGATATGGTTTAGTGATCAAGCAAGTGGGACGTGTGATTTCTCTATCCGGATTTTACTTCTCCCCTTGTGTCATTTCTCAATTGTTTCACTCATATAAGGTTTTAGGCTATATTCTCACAGGATTTGTAGAATAAGTACTCTAGCCTAGATTTGAAACTTTCTTGCCAAACAATCATAGATACTCATGTAATATATTTATAGATAGATGCAAAGATTATTACCTACATATTAACCTAAGTTCCTAACAATTATTACGATGCAAAAGCTATGTGAGACTTCTAGATTGTTAAGAGCATATAGAAAGAAACAATACCAATATTCCTAAGTGTATAGCATAACTTATTTATTTATATTTATAAATTTTTGAAATTTTTACTAGAAAACAAATGCATATTATACATATTTATATCCTAGCGGATGTCTTAATTACACGTGTTTCTATGCCCCCAACAAAAAGCATGCTTTGTCCTCAAAGCATTTAAATAAAGAGGGTAGTAAAAATACCATTGAAATGGCGTGGAATTCGGGAACATCCGCAAAAGAAGGTTAGAACGTACTAATATAGGAAATAAAAACTCGACTCAACTCTATAACGAAGTTCTACCCATTATGGGGTTAAAAGAATGAAATTGCTTGGGACATAAGCGGACACTCAACGTAAACTAAAACTTACCTCCACTTCGCTGTTATTCGTCATCTTCGTCATCCTCCACTTCTATAAAGAAGTGAGGTTCCTTCGCGTCCTGCCATGCTATGATAATTTGCCATGCTTCACGCCATTTATCATCTATGGTTGCTAACCTATTAAGTGCCACTTGGTCCGATGGGGTGTAGGGTGCAACTGGTGAGGTTGTATCCGCCACCCTTGCCAAGTCATTCAGACGGAAAGATCGAATAATACTATTGGTGGGTCGCACCATGTCTACCCTAATCCAATCCGTAAAACGCGTGTACAAAAACGAAAGAAAAACATAGCATAATACATGAAACTAGAGCAGGCATAAGAAGGTACTTATGCCTCATGGTATGGGCTCGTGCTAAACTAGACATCAAAGTTCGGGAAGGTCATAGAACCAGCGTCCATTGGCTAAAGCAAGGAAAACGCCGCAAGTGGCGCCATTCATCAAGAAAAACGCCATTCCCCTAAAATGTTTAGCATAATCCAAAACATAACAGTTCCTATGTTCATGGAAGGGCTACCAAGCGGCAACGTTATAGTCCCCTTTGGTCCTCAATAACGGAAAATGCCACGCCCCATAAGCCTCGTGCAAAGACTCATAAGTGTAGACATGCATATTATCGAACCTAATAGCACCATGGGTCTTGTATCTCTCCGGGCATAGCAAGTCCAAGAACAAATGCTAGCAAGAACCCGTAATTTCCATTGGTTCATCGTCAATGTTGATGGAGAACACTTGTTCTCCGGTCCGGTCTCTCAAAGAAAATGCAGTTATTATAAAAATAAGATGCAAGTCTTTGGAGAATAAAGTTCAGCCCGGTCTTACCATAAGAGGTTCCTACCAACGATGTGATCACCTCGCTAAAACCAAGCACCGTAAGTAGTGCTTTGGAACAAATCTTCGAAAAGACTGTTCCGGTATCAATGTTGGAGATGTCATCTCAAAATTACGCTTTGGAATAGCTCGCGAAAAGATCCGGATACTACGCTTAAAAACTGGAAAATTTCTGGTCCACGGAAGTCGAAAGGCGAAGGCCAACTAGTGGGCGAAGTCGCGCTCTTTGTAATTGGAATTCCAGTAAAGCGCTGGTCGCTTGACTTCGCTGGTGGGCGCTCTTAGTATTTTGGAATTCCAGTGTTTTAGCGTCGCGACTTCTATAAAAGAACGCTGGCCTCGAGTAAAATTTTATGTCGAAGTGTAGTATGAGCTGCCTTCTAGAAGCTGGGCCATTCGAAGTTGCGAGTTTGATTTGCAAAAAAATGAAGTCAAAACGTGGGAATCGCGGGTGTGAAGGGTGAGTGATGGAGTTTAGGTGTAGTGTGAGTTGTGAGAATAGTTTGTATCAAGTTTATATAGGTTTAAAGTTGCTAAAAAGGATCGGAAAGTTGCCAAAACTAATTCTGGGAGTTCAGGAAATCCTAAAATTTCCAAACTCGAAAACGGAAACAACTCATAACCTGGATTCTAATTCAAACCCAGTATCTTTTAGGTTGATTTTATGATAGAATGTACCTATTTAATCTAGATTTCATCCTACAATGATACTTGATCATATTTCTGCCTAAACAACCATATTTTCACCTTGACTCCGCAATTAATTCTAATACGAGGGTTATACAAAAATCATGCTTGAATTGATAAAACCACCCCCAAACAAGTTGGGAAGGTGGGGTCAATATGAAACAACCATGCATCATGAAAATAGGCCCTTATATTAAAATTTCATTCGGAGTACCGCTACAAAATTCAAATTACGGAAATAAAAGTTACATTACAATAAAAACAACAAAAATAAATAAAACAACAACTACTATCAATCCTCGGACTCTCTAAAACAAATTTCGCCTGGTGGCGGAGGCACACTCTCTAGTGGTGGCTCCCGGGCTCCGAAGGTCCAGCAGTAGTCGTCGCCGTCGGCCGACGCTCATGCCTCGTAGTTGTGTCCTCGGAAGCCGAAATCAGATGAGGTGGGAAGCGCAAGCATATCCACTCTAAACCGGCGCGGGCTTCCATCTCAGACCCGCCGCTCCCATCTCTCATCCTCTCGTGGGTGCGGATCTCGAAGTTGTGATGAATAGTCGCCGAGTCCGGGAGGTCCAGGCAGATAGTGTTTAGTGAACGATGCCCCTATGAAGCATAGCCATGCGTTCAAGCGTCGAACATCAACACCCTCCGAAGGCATCTGCATCAAAGCAGGTCACGCCCTCCTCATCCCCGGAGGCATCCTCATCCTCCTCCTCTTCATTCTCAGCTCCTCCATCCTCTTCTTCTTCTTCTCTATCCTCAGCCCTCCTCCAAACTTGTTGGACACACTCCCTATAGATACGCGTGTTACGGTGCAGGGTAATGTAAATCCTCTCGCATTAACCGGAGTCGCTTTCATCTTCAAAGATGATCTTGGTGATTAACACGGGGAAGAGGTGCCAAAGACCTTCCGACCCCCTAATCATGCTCGGCAAAAAAACTCCGTGATACGAAATCGCACTTACGCTCCTGGAGTACCCATAGTACGTGGAGGCAGGTCAGACCGATGTCGCTGACCTTGTCCTTCCCTAGGACATTCCGACCAATCCACTGGGCTGTAGCCAGCTGGTTGGTCCTGAGGGATGCCTGGCGAACACAATGGGAGTTTGTATTGTAGCTCCCATTGATGACAGTAACGCCCATCAATGGCTCCACCCCGTCAAACTGGGGTTCCTGTAGAGTGACATCCAGATGGATTCTAGGCGGAATGCCTAGAATCTCAGCCAACAGCCCAGTAGTCAACTCCCTTCTCTTCTTCCTTACCATCACAAAAATCCTACTCCCCTCCAACTCCCTGGTGTTGTAGAAACGTCGGACCAAGTCTTCGTGGTAGAAGGCTTCGGTCGAGTACCAGAGACTATTCCAGTCTCTACTAGCCATTTCGTCACCGTAAAACGGCGCTAAAATGAAATGGTCAGCAGGAAAACTTGCTCCGGTATAATTCGGCGTTGAGCCATCTAGTGTTTGGAATGGAGTGAGGGTTTAAATATGATGTGGTGGTGGTGGTTTAGCTTGACCGACTGAAAGAACAGTGGTGGTGGTGGCGTGGTGGCGGCGCAGCACCAAATTTTTGAATTTTCGGTGGGTTTTTGTTATTTAAATCGGTGGGGGTTGTGGTGGTTTGGTTTTAGAGACGATTTGGGTTTAGGATTTGATTTTTGGCGTGGGTTTATGGTATTTCTTTTTAATTTTTATTTTTCTAGGTTTGGAGCTTTGTTAATGGCGGTGGAAGGTGAAAAAACGATGAACTGTTCTTTGAAGAAGGTGCCGGCTACCTGGTCGTAAATGCTGGTTGCTGGTTGGGCCCAAGCCCAAAATCGAAATTTTGATTTTTTCGATTTTTTTCGCGAATTTCAAATCAAAATTGCCGCTTCGTTACCGGTCCGATTTTTGCGAATGAGATATGGAAATGATCAGGAGGGAATTTCCTATCCAATGATCCATAAAACACTCTATTCCGACTTCGGATGACATACGAGATAGTGGAAAACGCCTCGAAGTGCGTGCATGACGTAAGTTATGCGAACAAATGAACTCTAAATTAATAGATTATGTCAATCCGAATCGTAATACAATAAAACGGCCTAAGCAACTCTAATGGGACATAAAACATTTATTACGGAAACATTTAACACCCCACCCCAAAACAAAATTTTTTACAACGGCTTAGAAAATTTGTTTTAGCGAATGGTCTTTTAAAGTCGATTCCGAGACTTCCTAGATTACTATGTTTATTTTTATTTTTTTATTTTTTATTTTTATTTTTATTTTATTTTTAGAAGAAAAAAATAATAAGCAATAAAGACATAATTCACACCATAGAGAAACATGACTCAAAAATCTGAGAAAAACATGCAAGATTGGAAAACGTGAACTATGTGAACCGTGGACTTAGGATCCGGTACTTACAGCCACACACTCCATAGGGAGGGCCCGGTTACCTTAATGGTGCACTCACCAATATATTAAAGTGAAAGGAAGTGCACCAAACACAGAAATTGAGTCGTTTATAGTCAGATACTCGAGACTTTATCTAAAACATATGTATGGACATGCAGTTGATCATATATCAACAACTGAAATAGTTGTGGATCATTCCATAAATAAATATCACATAAAACATATCCAAACACAATGAAACACCAATTTTCCCTATGACTCAACCTAGTGAAATGAAAGCTTAAGTCGGATTACCCTATCAGGTAACCTATCATGCACCTTATTTTTCATTTTGAATGAGTGGGTGTTCTAGTAAATAAGTGTGGAAAAGTGAATGGTTGTGGAGAATATGGTAGATATGGATAAGTTCTAGAAAGATAGCTTGTACACAATGAGGATGTGGTTTTAGCAACCGAACTCATTCATTGTGTGTGTAGGACTGCCTCAATTCTGAAAATGAAGGTGTCAAATAGTTTGTCCTTCCTCAATTATCCGTTTGATAGGAGGATTTAAAAATTATGAAGCATGGGAGAAACAAAAGGATCGAGTGCAAACTCGAGATTCCTTTGAAAGGGTGGAAGGAGGGGAATCGAGGTGGATGTTGTGCAAGTTAGTTCTTGATAGGGTGAATTGTCACCCTCGAAAAAAACTCATCGAATTCCTCATCTAGATTGGTCATATCCACATTACTATGGTAGTCCTCTACATCTTTTGAGAAAGTCATCTATCCCGGCCCCTCAATCAATAGTATGTGTATCGACTAGTGTAGGGGTGAAAATGTTGGAGTCCGACTTTCCAAAGGAAAGAATTTTGGGCATATGACTATCGGGGAACGTGTTGTTGAAATAATCTCGAGCAAAGCTCTCGATCATGCTAACCTCTCCATCCATAGACTAATCGGGTAATGTGTCCTTGTTTTAAAACATTGACTTCAATGACAAGATGGCCAAAAGACATGGACATTGAACCATCACCGCAATTAATGAGCGCATTGGCGGTTTGCCGGAAAGGACGCCCTAAAATGATGGGACAGAGTCGTTAGCGATTTCTCGATCGAGGACTACAAAATCAGCCGGATAGTAGAAATCCCGAACTTTTACCAAAGACATTTTCGACTACACCCTTAGGATATTTAATAGACCGATCGCCTAATTGCAACGCCATTTTAGTGGGTTGCATCTTGTCTAGACCTATTTGTCTATACAAATAAAATGGGAGTAAGTTAACACTAGCCCCCGTGTCTAATAACGCGGTCGTCAGATATAGGAATCTCCTAAGGTGCATTTTACAAGAGGGATCTACCGGTGGTCCTTGTACTTAACAATTCCATTATGTTCGGATAAGGTTGGGAATTGTTCTCATTAAAAACGCCTTTTGGTATATTTGTCTTACGCCTAGTAGTACACAATTCTTTAAGAAACTTAGCATGATGTGGTAGCTTTTAATAGCTTCGAGGAAGGGAAGGTTTATAGTTAGATTCTTGAAAACGTCCCTAATCTCCTCGTAATTTGTATCCCTAGTTAACATGGCTAATTTTTGGAAACGGTGGTTTTCGTCTATATTTAGCTATGGTATCATTTGGATGTTTAACCGTGGCTTTCTGTTTCTTAGGTTGTGTTGTAACCGGTACCTCTACAAATTGGTAGGCTCTTCAGTTTCTATTTCGTATCTAGTAAAATAGTAGGTGTAACTCTTGGGGTGGGGTAACTATAGGCATAGTTACCTTGTTATCAACCACTCTGCCGAAACGGAGAGTGGTGATGGCATTTATCTCACCTACTTTTTCAAATTCATTACTAGTATTATCCGTTACCTCAAAGGTCGTGGTTTGTTGTTTTAGGATTATGTATTGCGTGACTTGGCAACACACCTTTGGTTTGGGCTTTATCTTGATCCATTTGTTGGGTTAAATTATTAACGGATTGTAGAAAGCCTGTTGGTTAGATTGATCCATAGTTTGGAAAAGTTTTTGGCTCACTTGTATGAAGGTGTCAAGGCGATCCGGTTGTGTGGGTGTAGTAGTCACCGGGTGGTGGTGGACCGAACTATTTCACGTGAATTATTTATAGGTGGATTCGATAATTATTATTGAGTAGGAACGATACCTCTATTAGCATTATAATTATTATAATTACCTTGACCTTGTGCTTGACCTTGTCGAGGTTGCACTTGGTTGTTATAATTATTAAAATTACCCCGACCTCGCCCTTGTCGTGAGTGGAGCTTGGTTAAAGCCGTGCGTTGGCCTAACATATTGATTATTGTACCCCTTGAGGTGTGACTTGTTGGTTATTTCTCCAACCGAAGTTGGGATTTTGTCTCCAAGGGGCTTAGGTTCACTATTAATGGAAGAAACCTGTTCATAGGCTATAGACGATGGGAGTCGGGATGCTCGGGACTCCAATGAGAAACTACATGGATTTGAATTTACATTCATGACGGGGATAGGCTTTTGTTGTACGTAAATGGCCTCTACCTTTTTTAGTGAGTGATTCGATTAGAGTTTTAAGCTCGAATCGTGTTTAATTTCAAACATACCGTGGCCTTAACTGTATTAGTAGAACTAGCGGAGCGGGGATATCATCACTACCAATTATTATTATTTCGCTTAGTTTGGTCCTCTAAAATTTATAAGCCTCCCAGGCTCCTTTACTTAAGAAACTACCCCATTCATAATGTCAAGGACTTCTTTATGGTGATGTTGAAGTCCTTTGAAAAGGCAACTAACTAACGTGTCTTTTGCTAGGTTATGTGTGGACACTCTATAAGCAGATCGGTGAAACGATTCCAAGCCTCTCGAAAATGATTCATGAGGATTTTGTCGAAAAGAAATGAATCTTGGAAAGCATCTCATCCGTCTTTAGGGGTGGGTAAAATGTTCCATAAACAATTTGAACAAGTTTAGCCCACGAGTCCATTGAGAATTAGGGGCAGGGCAGTTAACCAAGACGCCTTTATCGCCTACTAAGGTGAAAGGGAATACCCTTAATTTAATTTGTTCCGCATCAACCGTAAGATGGTGGAATGTTGTTAAGATTTGTTCAATCCTACGCATGTGCTGATAAGGTTTTTCATGGTCTAAACCATGAAAAATGGGTAACAAATTAAAAATATTTGGAGGGATTCTGAAATCCCCTGCTGGGTCTGCTAGAACGATGCAAGATTTGGGGCTATCGCTCAAGGCTTTGTAGAAGTCCGAGAGAGGAGTCTCTCTTTCTTCCCCCATTATATCAGGTGGTGTGTGTAAAATAGTAGCTAGAGGTGTAGTGTGTGGTATACTAGATAGATTTGTTTGTTGGTGTTGTTGTGTATTTACGTTTGGTGTTTTTGTTCTACCAGACCTTAATCTCATGCAAGACTAAGTCGAGCTTAACTAAACATGCAACACTCCTAACAATTATGATATACTAGTATAAAACCTCTAACAGGAGATGCGAGGTTTGGAAGAAAGGAAATACCGACAAGTCCTTGCTTTCGCTTTATAAATAGCGTCTTGTTTACGCTTTGTTCGGTGTATATAGCAGGGTTAGAACACCAAAAAATATGAAAGATCAAAGATCGAATCAAAACCGCCGAAAACCGAAAAATTTAACACGAGTGGCGCGCACAAGCCAAGGGGCCAAGGCCTCGAGCTATTTTCAATTTACGTGTGTTTTAGTATGGTCGGCTCCATGGGGCTGGTCGCTCGATTGTCCAATAAACATAGGTATGGTCGTTTTCAAGGAGGATGCTGCTAAGGTAAATTTTGCTCGAATTTTTCAACTCTAAAATGGACGACCACGATGATTCAAACAAGGGTGGGTGGGTGAAATAGGACTTTAAAAACAATACTAACACTATGAAAACAATACGAAAGTGAACTAAGATGGCAGCGGCGCCATTTGATAAATATAAAATGAATAGTTTTACCTACGAGATAAAGCGATTAAACTTCGAAACGCAAGTAAAACTAAAACTAGACTTTGTTTCTTTCTTTTATCAATTCTTCTACTCTCGATCAATAGACGATAGTGGAGTAGAGTGATTCGTTCCACTCTTAGTCCTTCCCAGATGCTTGTTCTCTAGTCTCAATACTCTACTTAAAGCCAATGAGGCTTTACGAAGGGGAACTAAACTATGGTGCAACTACCCACAAGATGCAACTAGTCGATTATATCGACAACTATGGGAATGCTACGGTGATTCTATGATAAGGAGTTAGAGGGGATTTATTCCACCTTAACTCAACTTAATCCACTAACGACGAAGTCGTCAGAATCGAATTGAACCGCTACACGTAACAATCGGTTCCTCCTAATCCCTAATTACACATGGCATTTCTACCAATTTATAACTAGCATGTGAACAATTAAACCCATTCTCATGGTGAACTAATTATTTTTGAAATAGAAATCACGACGAATTCTACGTTAAACGGAATCAAGCTTTCATCAAGGCTTCTCAACCCCTCTAATGGAGGTTTAGCCTTGAATCATTCCGCATAATTATTTCCATTTAGATTAAAACTAAACATAATATAAAGCATTGAAATTTACTTAATTAAACAATAATGGAATCTAATTAATAACTAAGAATTGAATGGTAACAAGAATTGAATTTAGATCTAATAAATTGTAAAATGACAAAAACGAAATTGATAAAGAACACTACTTTATTGATCTAATCAAATTTAAGAGCAAGATTCAAATGTTTAATCTAATACAATAATTTAAATGGAACTAAACTTAATTAAAACTCTTAAATAAAACTAGATCTAGAAGCTATTTTAATGGCTACTTTCTATTCTAAGCTACCTCTATTTTCTAACCTAACCATCTACCATTGACTGCCATTAACACCGAGTCAAGCTTTTGTTTTATACATCCAGATCAAAAATCGTGCATGGGCTTGGAACCATGTTTTGGGCGAGAATCGCCCAAAACCCAATCTTTTCAAATTCAAAAGGCCTCTTCAGCTGCAGTTGGCTTCCACAGACTTTTCGTCCACTTCTGCTCCTCTGATTGGGTCAAGGCTTAGACCATTGCAAAGCTCTTTCCGAGCGGTCGTTTTGACATAAGGTAGACCTCAATCTGAGGTCCGAGTCCAAAGATATGGCATCGGAAGTTCTCACGACTTTGCTCCTTTATCTCGCTAAAAGTGGCACATTTCGCACATAATGGACTTTGAAGCCCGAAATGCATAAAACACATAATCAGTATTAACTCTTACTTATTATTCACATAATTGGTCTAACAGTATGATTATTAAGGGGTTAAAACTACAGTTTTGGGCTCTTATCAGTGATTTATGATTGTGTTTTTTAGGAATACAAAATGTTTTTCTCTTCTCGAGGTTTTGTGCAGCTGAAGGGTTTAGGGTCTTTTGGTGGCTTCTCATTTTCATTCTATCAGCATGAGTCAAGAAAAAGCAGAGCAAAAGAAAAAGAGAAAAAAAAAACTTTTCCAACCTTTCGTCTTCAGGTGCGTGTTCTTGATCTAAAAAAGTTTGATCTTTTGTTTATATTTGCACTCATAATGTCTATTACCAGTGATAGTTTGAGTGGAAAAGTTGAGTTGGACCAATGGAGAAAGAAAACTGTAAGTGAAGAAGATGTTGAAGTTAGGGTTCGTAATGGAGTTGGGGCTTCATCGTCTTCTTCAGTGGAGACTATGGCTGAGGAGGCCAGGCCTAGGTTTGTTTATGCTAATCTGAGGGAGCAGTTTGGTTGGGTAGAGTCCGACCTAGAGATGTACGACCTGAATGAGGAGAGGAGATTATATAACAGTGATTATGTTCCTTCGGATGGGGGTGTGGTGGTTTGTTATGGGCAATTGAAGGCTGGGATGAGGTTGCCGTTTTCCCATCTTACTGTTGAGGTTTTGAATTTTTGTGGAAAAACCCCTTGTCAGCTTGTAGGGAATAGTTGGAGGGTTTTCCATATGTTGGACTTGTTAAATGAGAGAGGCTACAATATCTGTTTAGCAGATGTGTTAGAGCACTTCTCTGTGAAGAGGTCATCTATATTAAATTTTAGTTTACCGGTCCTAAGGAGGAATGGGGGCATAGGCCGTTGTTGGTTGTAGGTAATTACACCCCCTCTGGGTGTGAGCTAAATACCTGCTCTGTAAAGTGGGCTGGTAGGTAGTTATTTTGTAGGTCGTATGCAAGTATTGTATGCTATGTTGTACGTTCTGATATTTTTGTTTCCTTTTGTGCAGAGGTTTCCATTCGGGGTCGTCCCAAGCTTGACGTTATAGAAAAGTTTGCTTGTTTGAGTTGGGAGGAGAAACAAGCTGTCTTGGGGGAGGTTGCCCACTACTTTAAGAAGTGTGGAGGGGAGAAGATCAACTAGAAGAAAGTTAAGCAAAAGAAGAGGGCTCGTAAGCTCATTTTTGACATCTCTAATTCTAGTTCGGACGATGAGATGGAGAGGGGGAGCCAAAGGAGGGCACCTGTTTCTGGAGTGAGAACGGCTGGAGGAGTTGTTGATAGTCGTTCTATTCCTAGACGTGCTAAGGGAGGTGATGGTGACCAATCTGGTCGTGGCATAGGTGGAAGTGTTGGGGGAGCTGGTGATGCTCCTGCTCCTTTCTAGAGGCCTCAGCTGAAGAAGCGATCTAAGGTGGCTGAGTCTGAGGGGGTAAAGAGGTCCCAAACTGAGTCTGAGAAATGACCTGGATCTGGGGAAGGTCATACTTCTTTAGGTCTGGCTCCTTTGAAGAAGATGAACCTGAGGGAGCTGGCAGTTAATGTGGGGGTAGCTGATGTTGGGGCAAGAAGAAGGCTACTATCTCCGACCTGTACAATAGAAAGAGTTGGATACGGCCAATAAGGCTTATGACAAGTTGGTGGCTGTGCAAGAGAGGGCTGAAGTGATAGGGCTTGTAGGTTGGGGACCTAGCTGGGAAGGTGGCTTTGTTGCAACCAACACTTGATGCTTCTAAAGTAGAGGTTCAATATTGGGTTAATGAAACCAAGCGAGCGTAGGACATTAATGAAAGAGCTCAAAAAGAATACAATGACCTGGTCGATTTGGTAGAGAGTGGGGATGTATACGTTTTAGTGGATAACTACATAGAACTAGAACATAAATACAAAACCCTCAAGAGGTCGGTCGAAAGTGGGGCTGCAACAGTAGTTGTTGATAGTGTTATTGTAGATGCTAGTAGAAGACCTGATCTACCATCCGACCTTGGTGTTGCTCATGCTACTCAGGCCATTAAAGATGCTGCCACCGAAGTGCTGAACGCAAGTGGTGATCCGACCAACAACTCTGTTGGGGATGAGGGCTGCCAACTGGATCCCTTGAATGTGGAGAATATTCCTTGTGTCAATTGATTTTGTTCTTCTTGTAAGTTGTTTTGATGATGGATGAACTATATTTGCTGTGTTTGATACTGATAACTGATATTGACAATTTTGATTTTTGATGGGGTACTGAAGTCATCTTCTCAGGATAACCTGGGGGTCTCTAGTATCTAACCAAATTTTGTAAGCAGATAAATATTTAACTTACTTACTTGTTCTGTATTGATATTGTATTTGAATTTGCCTACGTGTGATTATTTTTCCTGTTGTTTTGACCTATTGTTTGACGCTCTGTGCTGCATAGTAGTAGATTTTGACGACCTGTTGAACTGTTGTAGATCGTCTAACGTTCAAAGTCCATAATTCTTTGGTTCACGACCTGATTAGATGAGCGTAGCTATCACCTAGGTCTCCTCATGTGTCTTGATTAGGTCGCTCCTTTTGGGGGAACTTCTTATTGACTGATAACTAGCCTTTGAATGGTAGTTATAGTTGAGCCGAACTTAACCCTTTTCAAAGGCTTTAAGTTGGCTTTGGGTCCTTTTGGGGGTCCCTTATATTTGTATTTGGCTGATAATTGCATGGCAATTATATTTGAATTATGTTTAACCCTGGTGTTGATGTTAAGTTGATATAGGGTCCTTTTGAGGGACCTTGGGTTGGATTTGATTGGTAATTATCCACTGCGTGGTAATTGTAGTTGAGTTGTTCTCAACTCTGCCTTTAGTATACGACCTGACATTGTGATGTCTCAGATTGGGTAGTTTAATGCAAGATGCGTGGTACTCATATAATGTAAAGATGACATTTGTACGTGAAATACTGATGGAATTTTATTCATATTGACTGATACATCTGGGAAAGATTATTGATAAAATCGCTTGAGGAGAGTTGTGTTCCGAGGTTGGGGAAGCACATCACCGAACTATATTTTGATCCAGTATGCTCCATTTCCAATGACTTTGTCAACAATGTAGGGGCCCTCCAATGTTGGGTCGAGCTTGGCTGGAGCTAGAGTCTTTTTGAGGACTAGGTCGATAGTTTGGAAAGATCTTAGGATGACCTTCTTGTTGTAAGATCGTTGGATTGTTTGGTTGTACCGAGTTAGGGATATTGCAGCTGTTTCCATTCGCTCTTCTAGGAGATTGACTTCTTTTGCTAGGATATTGTCATTCTCTCCTTATTCGATGATGTCAGATTTTGTGGTTGTTATTATGAGCTCTGATGGTATGATTGCTTCTGTTCTGAAACATAGTGTGAATTGAGACTCATTGGTACTGGCTCTGGCTGTTGTTCTGTATGCCCATGGAATGTTCTCAAGTTGTTCTGGCCATTGGCTTTTCTTGCTCTCCAACTTCTTTTGGAGATTTTCTTTGATTGATTTGTTAGTAGCCTCTGCCTGACCATTGCTTTGTGCATATCTAGGTGTAGAAAATGCTTGAATGATGCACCATTTTTGTATAAATGCCTTGACTTGTGAGCTAGCAAATTGGGTTCCGTTGTCCATGACAAAGGTGTGGGATAGACTAAATCTTGTGATGATATTGGTCCATATGAAGTTGATGATGTGGACTTCTTTGACTTAAACTAGTAAGATTGCTTCAACCCATTTGGTGAAGTAATATATGGCTGCTATGATGTATTTGAGTCATGTTTTCTTTTGTTGGATGAATGGTCCCATGATGTCTAGCCCCCACATATGAAAGGGCCATGTGCTGGCTATGTTGATCAATTCTCATGCTAGACTTAGATGGTTGTGTCCAAATGTTTGACATTAGTGGCATCTGAAAATGTACTTCTTTACCTCAATGTGCATGCCTGACCAATAATACCCTTGGACGATTGCTTTATGAACCAAAGATCGTGCTCCTGCGTGGTTGCCATATTCACCTTTGTGAATTTCGTCGAAGATGAGCTGGCATTCGCATGGAGTTATGCACCTTAGGTGGGGTCCTCCTACAGATTTATGGAACAATCGTCCGTTGATCACAATGTATCTGGGAGCTCAGAATTGTATTTCACGAGCACTTTTTGCCTCAGCTGGGAGGTCGCCATGTATGATGAATTCCAGAAGTGGGCTTATCCATGATTGAGTGATCTCTTCTTTGGATGAGGGTTGAAAGTCTGTGAGGCTGTTGATACTTTTGTGCTGGTAGGCGGGCCTGTCCAGGATGTCAATGTAGACTGTGGTTGGACATGTCTCTTAGGTTTTCAAGGCTAAGAAAGCCAAACTGTCTGCATGTCTGTTGTCTTCTCGGGGAATGTTTTCCAAGGAGAATGTTTTGAATGAGCTGACGATGTCATTGACGACATGAGCATATTTGGCTAGGTTTGCTCTATTTGTGACATACTCCTTAGTGATTTGATTGACGATTAGCTGTGAGTCACTGTGAGCTGTTAGCTTCTGGACTTGCAGCTGTTATGCCATGCAGAGGCCTGTGATCAACGCTTTATATTCCGCTTCATTGTTTGATGTTGCGAAATCGATCTTGATTGACTTTTGTAGCTGTGTTCCTTCTGGTGAAGTTAACACAGCCCCCAGTCCACTACCACTACTATTGTATGCTCCATCTACGTAGAGGTGCCATGTGTCTGGGGTGGGTGGTTGATGAAATAAAGTAATTAGCTCGGGTTCCCAATTGACATCTTCAACAGGGAAGTCTCCTAAGAAATCAGCAACAACCTAACCTTTGCGAGATGTTTGGGAATGAAGTCGATGTGATGCTCTCCTAGTTCTTCAGCCCATTTGGCCATGCGGGCTATTTTGTTGGTAGAACTCAAGACCTGTTTGATGGGTACATCTGTGATGACCTTGATGATGTGAGCCTGGAAGTAAGGTCAGAATTTTCTAGCAGAGTACAGCAAAGACAGCATTGTTTTCTTTAATGTTGAGTAATGCTATTTTGCATCTGCCAACATCTTGCTGGTGAAGTAGACTGGCTTTTCGATTCCCTCACTTTCGTGAAAGAGGACCGAGCTAATGGAAAAGTTGGTAGTTGCAAGGTAAAGCCCCAGTGTCTCTCCTTCAGTTGGTTTGGCCAAGACGGACGGAGTTGATAGGTAAGCTTTCAGGTCGTTGAAAGCTTTATGGCATTCGTCTGTCCATGTGAATGTTGCGCCTTTCTTCAATATTTGCAGGAATGGTATGCACTTGTTAGATGCATGTGAGATGAATCTGTTGAGGGCTAAAACCATGCCAGATAACTTGTAGATTTGTTGTTTGGATGTTGGTTCTGTCATTTCAAGGAGAGCTCGTATCTGTTCTGGGTTGGCTTCAATGCGCCTTTGTGAAACATCCTAGGAATTTCCCTAAAGCTACCCCAAATACACATTTTGCTGGATTGAGCTTCATTTTGTTTTGGCGCAATCTTTCAAAGGCTTCTTGTAGGTGGGAAATGTGATCTTTAGCCTTTTCATTTTTAACTACCATGTCATCTATGTAGACTTCCATAGTGTCGCCCAGCAAGTCTTTGAACATCTTTATCACAAGTCTTTGGTAGGTTGCACCTGCATTCTTCAACCAGAATGGTAAGACGTTGTAGCAGAACGTTCCTTGTTCAGTTATGAAGGACATCTTTTGATAAAACGTAAAAACTATTATTTACTCCTACTTAACTAATTAAATTTAAATAGAAGTAAACATTATAGTAATTGCATTCTAGATTATCAAAGTTATCTACTCTCTTGAATCATGCAATAAATGGAGTAGAGAATTCATTCCACTCCTAGTCCTTTAAATGTAAGTTTCCGCTAGCTTAATCGATACTAACAAAATAGTTGAGAGTAATGATTTGAAATTATAATACAATGGCAATTGAACTTAACTAAAATTGTTTAACTTATACTATGATAATAGAATATTGAAATGTGAATATGGAGAAGGGATTAGGGAGATTCGAATCCATTTGATGTATTCCTAATATGCTAGTGTCGATTATTGCAGTTCTAATCAAATAAGATTAATTGTCCATCCCTAATTACTCATGCCAATCTCTGCCAACTAATAATTAGCATGTGAGGAAGTCCAACCCATTCACATGGCGAATCAACTATCCTTCTAGAGTGAAACTCTTTATAAGCAATAATTCTAACTAACATATCAAGTCTTCATCAAGCTTCATCAAACCCCTCTAATGGAGATTTAGCTAGATGTCATTAGACTATCATAAACAGATATATAAGAAGAAGACATAATGAAGAATCAATAATGAACTTTTATTAATCTAATGAATATTGAAGAACAATAATTAACTAAGGTTTAAACTAATAACTAAGTCTAAAATCTAATTTTTTATCTCTAATTAATTATATCTATCTAAGTCTAAGTATATTAAGAGTTATGCCTTAGTCCTCTTTATAAAAGAGAGACTAGGTCTAAATTTTCGTGCATGGGCTTTGGAGCCATGTTTTGGGCCTTTAAATCAAGCCCAAAACCTAATTACATAAGTCCAAAAAGGGTTTCTCTGCTGGAAATTACTACAATAGCCTTTTCGTCCACTTCTGTTCATCTAATTGGGTCAAGATCTGGACTGTTAGAAAGCGCTTTCCGAGTCGGTCTTTTTTCCATATAATAGGCCCAATTCCGAGGTCTAAATCCAAAGATACAGCCTGCGGAAGTTCTGTTCACTATTCTACTCTATTTCTGCCGACGTTGACTTTGACTTTTCAACTTTGACCGGGCCTTAAAAAGGCTTTTTCTCCTTAAATATTGGCCTTTAATCATGGAACTTCTTAGCAACCAACCTTTGCTCATTTATCTCGCAAAAGTGACATGTTTCTTCATGTATTTGACTCCAATACCCGAAATACATAACGCACGTAAACAGTACTAACTCTTATTTATTATACACATAATTGGTCTAAATGTAATGGTATTAAGGGGTTAAAACTACAGTTTTGGGCTCTTATCAAACTACCCTCAAACAGCATTTTGTTTGTCCTTAAGCAAATATGAGAAATTAATATAAGTGACCAAAAAATGGAATTCTAACTAATCTCTTTTCGCCGAGTGCATTGACCATATGCAACAAGGCCTTAAACCACTAAGAATTCCCTAGTGGACGAGTTATAGCCTAGTGAGAGTTTTCCAAAGAAGGTACTCACAAACTTCATCTATACTACAATGACTAAAAAATAAAAATACTCTTTCCTACTTTATCCTCAGATATCTATACATCTCACAAGCAACAAATACAAAATAATCAAGTCGAAATATAAGCTAATACGTGCATAATAATCAATCATCTACGAATAAACATATATACAATGAACTATGCTATGAAATGTACTAACAGGTCTGTTTCTGAGACTTTGGAATAGCATCCTTAATGAGGTCCTCACATATATGTCAAGAAAAAAACCACTCTGATTTTTCCACTTAAGTTTCGCTCACTCTAGTGTGCAGTCGGCACACTTTACCTTACAATCTCAATGACACACAAGGAAGCCAAAGTCGATCAAACACATCTGCCACTTACTATCACACTAACATATTCCTAATTGAGCTAGAGGTCTTTATTAGGTGTTGCGGGGATTAGGTGATGGTTTAAGAATGAAGGAAATGTATATTCAAAAAGAACCAGTCTAAGATAATAGAGTCATCATACTATGTAACTAGAGAAAACCTTGTTCTTTACTTTGTTTCCATCCTTCGCCATTTTTTTTTTCTTTTTCTTTTGGCTTTTGACTCCTTTGATTCTGTTTTTGGAGTTCTAACATTTTATTTTCTTTTCTTTTTCTTTTCTTTTCTTTTCTTTGGATGGAAATTTTCTTTTTTCATTTGAAGCAACTAACAAATTCTTGGTTTCAAAGGTCTTTCTCTTTCCTATTCTTCATTTCATCTCTACTCTCAGACTCATTCAAAGATGGGTAGGCTGATTTTTATTTTTATTTTGTTTTGTAAAAGGGTAAAGGATTTAGATTTGGGCTACCACGAGGATATCCCTATAGGGATGAGTGTTTCGAGACCGTTGGATCTCGGATCCAAAGGTCCGAAAATCAAAAACAAAAAGGAAGAGAGAGAATATGGGTTTGTTTTTTATTTTCGGACCGTTAGATCTCGGATCCAACGGTCTCGGCTGGCATCCCTATAGGGATATCCTCGTGGTAGACGAACTCAAGGATTTATGGTTTCTGAAAGGCTAAAGAAATGCTCAGAGGGGAGACTAGAGGAAATAATTTTATATAGGTTTGAATTTCTTGCTATATCAATCCAAAGAGGGCCTAAATTCTTGCTTAGGATATGATATAGTGATCAAGCAAGTGGATGTGTGATTTCTCTATTCAAAATTTACTTCTCCTTTGTGTCATTTCTCGAATATTTCACTCATATAAGGTTTTAGGCTATATTCTCACAGGATTTGTAGAATAAGTACTCTAGCCTAGATTTTAGAAACTTGCTGCCAAACAATCATAGATACTCATGTAATATATTTATAGAAAGATGTAATGATTATTACCTACATATTAACCTAAATTTCTAAAAACAAGTCTAATATAAGAGCTAATTTGAAATATCTAGACTAATATCATCATAGAGAAAGAAACAATATCAATATTCCTAAGTGTATAGCATAAACTTTTTATTTATATTTATGAATTTTGTTGATTTTTTTACTATAAAACAAATGCATATTATACATATATTATCCTAATAGGTGTTTTAATTTTCACGCGTGTTTCTATGCCACCCCCAAACAAGAACATGCTTTGTCCTTAAAGTATTAAAATAAGAAGGTTAGAAAATACCATTGAAACATGTGAAAAATTGAAGAACACCTGCAAAACAAATTATAACATACTAATATAGGTAAAGAAAAACAGACGTAACTCTATACGAGTTCCACCCGTTATGGGGATAACATGAAGTAAATTGCTTGGGACATAAGCTGACACGAACAAAAATAAAACATACTTACCTCATATCCCGTATTTACTCGTCGTCCTCCTCCTTAATGAAGAATTGAGGTTCCTTGGCATCCTGCCACGCTATGATAATTTGACAGGCCTCACGCCATTTATCATCTACAATTGCTAACCGGTCAAGTGCCACTTGGTCGGATGGGGTGTAAGGGGCAACCCAATTAGGTTGTAGCCTCCACCCTGGCCAAGTCATTGCATGGAATGATCGTATAATGCAGTTGGTAGGTCGCACAGTGTCAACCTCAACCCAATCCGTGAAACGAGCACAAAAATCCGGAAAGAAACATAACATTATTCGACAAACTAAGACAGGCATAAGAAGATACTTATGCCTCATACTGTGAGCTCGAGCTAAACTAGAAACTAAGGTCCAGGGAAGGTCATAGAGCATACGTCCCGTGGCTAAAGCAAGGAAGACGCTGCAATTGCCGTCATTCACAAAAGAAAAATGCCATTCCCCTAATATGTTTAGCATGATAAAAAATATCACCGTGGCCACGTTAAGGGACAAGCTACCAAGGGCTACGTTATATTGCCCTTGGTCCTCGATACGGAAAATTCCTGCCCCATAAGCCTCATGCAAAAACTCATAGGTGTAGATATACATATTATCTACCCAATAGCCCCATGGGTCTTGAACTTCAGCAGGCATAGACAGTCCAAGGGAAAACGCCAATAAGAACTTGGTTATATCCATGGTTTCATCCTCAATGGTGATGGAGAATACCTCCTCTCCATCCAGTCTTTCAAAGAATGTACAATGCTCATAAAAATAAGTTGCAAGTGCAGGAGAATATAGTTCATTAGGGCTTACCATTAAAAGCTGCCATCCTGCCTGTATAATCATATTGCGGAACCAAGATCCATACGTGTCACTTGCGAATAAATCTTCGAATGACATCTCTGGTATGATCTAAGGGGACTTCATATCACAGAACATGCTCTAGAACTACTGGAAACAACCTTGGAAAAACCTACAAAAAATCAGAAGTAAAATTGGTTGTGGAGGTGAAGGGCGCGGGCGCGCTCAAGTTTTGCTGTGGAAGGGCACAGGTGCGCTCTTGCCTTGCTCGATGTCCGATGATTTTTAGCGCGGCGATGCTTTCGAGTATAGGCAAAAGCGAGGGCGTCGCGCGCTCGAAAGTATGCCGAAAGTGCTTATGAAGTGCAAAATTCAAGGCAAAGTGCGAGATGCAAAGTGAGAGGTGTGATGTGAAGTTGAGAGTGCACCAAGGATTTATAGAGAACTAGTTTCTAAGTTCCACAAGTTTCCCAACTAGTTAAGGCAACATGATGGAATAAGACAGTTCTAAATCCAAAATAGAAATAGATAAGAGGCATACTCCAAAACCAAACCAATAGTTTTTTGGCTAGAATGAAAATAGCAATCATCTACATATGACTCCTTGAGGTTGCACCAAACATCACTTGCTAATTCTAGAGACACCAAAACAGCAACATTCTCACATGACTCAATCATAATCAAACTAGCAATGAATTCGACAACAAAATACGTAGATGTGATTATAGGCATTTCTAAATAAATAATTACACCCCCAAACAAGTTGAAATGGTGGAATTCATGATACAACACATAGCATATGCCGAAAACTAAAATAACTTCAAATTAAATTAAAATGAAATAATGATTACAGAATCCAAATATTAACTATTTAACTAACAATTCGAAAACAAAATTTATGAAAAACAAGAAAACTAGTCTTAACACAACAAAAACTACTAGCCACGTGACGAAGATGGGCTAGAGTCGTCCGTCCTACGCCGATGATGCTCATGCCTCACAGAAGTATCTGAAGAAGAACGCCCATCAAGTGGCAAGCGTCGAAGAACTTTGACTTGGAACTTCCTCCGCCCCTCTATTTATGCGTTCATAGATTCCTCACGCTCCTTATCTCGTTGGACTAGGGTCTCCATGTTAGCTTGGAGCTCTCGGTTACTAGCACTGAGGTCCTCAAAATTTTGATGGATGTTCACCTTCCTAGTCCGCAGATCCTCACAAATGGTATTAAGAGAATGCAGGCCACGATGAAGCAATGCCATGCGTTCTATATTAAAAGTAGCTTTTCCAAGGCATCGACCTCAAAACATGTCGTGTCTTCCTCATCATCATCACTCAACTCAGTCTCAACACCCCTATCCTCGGGCACTACCTACTTCCTCTGAATACAGTCTTTATAAATATTTGCATTTGCATGCAACTTCAACATAATCCGCTGATTTTTCAGAACAGCTCCAAATTGCAGCATGATCTTAGTAATCAAAACCGAGAAGGGTGCAGTATATATTCTAAGCTTCTAAGCTCAGCAATAAAAAAGTCGAGGATGCAAAACTCATACCTCTTCTCCTGAAGGACCCAAAGGATGTGCAGACAAGACGAGCCGATATCACTGAATTTCAAGGTGCCAATGATGTTCTTACCAAGCCACTGAGCTATAGCCAGCTAGTTGGTTCTCAGAGACGACTGTCAAACACAATGCGATTTCGCATTGTACTGTCCTTCCAAGACAGTCTCTTTTATTAATGTCTCGATTCTACCCCACTGCGATTCCTGCATTGTGATTACGAGGTTATAATTTGGATCAACGCCAAGAATCCTAGACAACATGGCTCTACACACTTCTCTCCTCGTACCATTCACTTTCACAAAAATCTTCCTACCCTCAATCTCCCTCAATCTCTCTCTTCTTATAGAAATTCAACACCAAATTGGTGTGATAAAAATCATTCGCCGAATACCACAACCCTCTCCACCTCCTACCAATCATCTCAGTATCATAAAAGGGAGAAAATTGTTTAGAAACAAAAGCTTGTTCCAGAAGAATTTGTGTGGTTTTGTGAAGCTATTGGGGTTTGGAATTCGAATTTTGGTAGATTGCAAGGTGGGGAGAAGTTCTAATTGAAACAAATTGGAGTGGGTGCATGGTTTTTTTTGGATTTTTTTTTTCTTTTTTTTTTATGGTTCGATTTGTTCTTGGAGGTGGGGAGAAGATGAAGAATGAGAACTGGTTTAAACACGTGGGTTTAACCGGTTGGGCCCAAGCCCAGAACAAATTCGAAAATACCAATTCCGTCTTATGTCGCATGAAATTAAAACTAAAATTTCCGATTCGTTAACGGTCTGATTTTTGCGAATGAGCTATGAAAACGATTATCAAAGAGAGTACAATCCAATGATCTATTAAAAAAAAACTCAAATCGAATCGTGGTCGACATGTAAGAAAATGGAAAATGCCTCGAAATACGTACATTACATAAGTTATGTGTGCATAAGAAATCTAAATTCATTGATAGTGTCAACTCGAATCAAAATAAGACTAAATGGCATAAACAACAAGAATAGGAAGTTGAGCGAACAAGAATGGAAAGACCAACACCCTACATCCAAACAAATTTTGAAAACATGGTTTAGAAAATTTGTTTAAACACGTGGGTCTTTTAAAGTCAGATTCCTGAGACTTGCTAGATTACATATTTTATGGTTTTAACATTTTCTAAATTTTTATGAATAAGTTTTAAAATAAGGGAAAACAATAAAGCAATCAAGACAGAATTCACACCATAGAGAAACATGACTCAAAAACTGAGAAAACATGAAAGAATGGAAAACATGAATTCTGTTAAACGTGGACTTAAGATCCGGTACTTACAACCAAGCACTCTAAAGGGAGGGCCCAATTACCTGAATGGTGGACTAACCAAAATATGGAAATGAAAGGAAGTACACCAACAACAAAGGTCGGTCCTCATAAACAGAGTCCTGTAAAAGGACATCCTCCACATCTAGGGACATTAACTCGTGAAAATATTTTAATCATTGGCGGCCATTAACTTTAAAGGTATTGTTATCCTTGGGATTTAACATGGTGATTGCCCCATAAGGGGTGACTTCAGTAACCATAAAAGAACCAGACCAACGAGTTTTTAATTTTCCAGGGAAAATGTGCAAATGGGAGTTGTAAAGCAAAACCTTTTGACCAACCACAAACTCCTTACGCAAAATTTGTTTATCATGAACACGTTTCATGTTAGCTTTATAATCTTTCACGAGATCATAAGAATTACTACGGATTTCTTCAAGCTCATTTAATTGCAATTTGCGTCTAACACCTGCCTCATCATAATTGAAGTTAAGGCTTTTTATAGCCCACATAGCACGGTGCTATAATTCAACGGGCAAGTGACAAGGTTTTCCAAACACAAGTCTAAAGGGAGACATACCTATAGGAGTTTTAAAAGCAGTCTGATATGCCCATAAGGCATCAGTAAGACGCTTAGACCAATCTTTCCTATCAGGATTTACTGTTGTTTCTAATATTTTCTTTATTTCCCTATTAGAGACTTCTACCTGGCCACTAGTTTGTGGATGATAAGGAGTTGCCACCTTGTGGGTAACTCCGTACTTTTTAACTAATGAAGTAACAACTCTGTTGCAAAAATGCATTCCACTATCACTGATGATGGCTTTAGGAATGTCAAACCAACAGAAAATGTATTCCTTAACAAAATACACAACTGTCTTATGGTCATTGCTATGCCAAGCCATGGCCTCTATCTATTTTGAAACGTAGTCCACGGCAACAAGAATATAAACAAAACCGTGGGAAATAGGAAAATGACCCATGAAGTCAATGCCCCAGACATCAAAAATTTCTACCACCAAAATGGGATTTAAAGGCATCATATTACGTTCAATAATACGCCCAAGTTGTTGGCAATGAACACACGTCTTGCAATGAACTTGGGCATCTTTAAACAGGGTAGGCTAATAAAAACCATACTGAAGAACTTTAGCCGTCGTTTTCATACCACTAAAATGGCCACCACACTCTTTGTCATGGCAGAAAGAGAACACCTCATTATATTCCCACTGGGGAATACAACGACGAATAATCTGATCCGCACCATACTTAAAAAGGTAGGGCTTATCCCAGTAGTATAGCTTAACTCTGGCCAAAAACCTCTTACGTTCATTTCTGGTCCAAATAGCAGGAATAATATCAGAAGCTAAGTAGTTCACAATGTCGGCACACCATAGTGCAGAAAAAATAATATAAAGATGCTCATCAGGAAAAGAATCTGATATGGACTCTGAATCACCATCACTGTCATTGGTAAGTCTAGATAAGTGATCTGCAACCACATTTTCTACCCCTCGTTTATCCTTAAGTTCTAGGGTAAACTCTTGCAGGAGAAGAATCCATCGGATCAATCTCTGTTTAACATCCTTCTTGGTAAGAAGGTACCTAAGAGCTGCATGGTCGGTGTAGACTAAGGTTTTAGAACCAACCAAATAAGGGTGAAATTTATCTAAAGCATAAACCACAGCTAAAAATTCATTTTCAGTAATAGTGTAATTTCGTTGAGCATCATTTAAACTCTTACTAGCATAATAAATTATAGTCGACTTATCATCTAGCTTTTGTCCTAACACAGCACTAATAGCATAATCGCTAACGTCACACATAAGCTCGGAAGGTTTAAACCAATCGGGAGGCTATATAATTGGTGCAAATGTTAAAATGGCTTTTAAAGTTGCAAAAGCCTACTTGCAGTCAAAATTGAAATCAAAGATGGCATTCTTTAAAAGCAGATTAGTTAAAGGCCTAGCTATTTTTGAAAAATCCTTGATAAAACGCCTATAGAAACCTGCATGGCTTAAAAAGGCTCTAATGTCATGGACAGTCAGTGGTATAGGTAAAGACACTATCTTATCCAATTTAGCCTTCTCTACTTCTATGTTGTGACTAGATACAATATGACCTAGCACTATCCATTTCTTAACCATAAAATGACACTTTTCCCCATTTAAAACCAGATTTTTCTTCTCATATCGTGTCAACACCTAAGAATGGTTAGACAGGCACTCACTAAAAGAGTCTCCATAGATAGAAAAATCAACCATAAAAACTTCCATAAAGCACTCCACCATGTCACAAAAAATATGAAGCATACACCACTGGAAGGTACAGGAGCATTACAGATACCAAAAGGCATCCGTTTATACGCATATGTTCCAAAATGACATGTGAAGCTAGTCTTGTCTTGGTCTTCTGGATCAATAATGATATGAAAATAGTCAGAATAACCATCTAAAAAACAATAATAAGCATGACCAACTAGACGTTCGAGCATCTGATCTATAAAAGGTCAGGGAAAGTGATCTTTTCGTGTCATGGCATTTAAGCGTCTGTAATCAATACAAATTCTCCATTTTATAGGAACACACATGGAAACATATTCACCCGTAGCATTACGAACAATGGTAACCCCGATTTCTTAGGGACTACGTGAATAGGACTTACCCATTCACTATTAAAAATGGGATATATGATCCCCACATCGAGTAACCATAAGACTTCCTCCCTGACCACCTCTTTCATGGTAGGGTTCAAGCGACGCTGAGGTTTGCATGAAGTCTTCGCATTATCCTCCAAATGTATGTGATGCGTGCATACACCAGGGTCAAGCCCTTTAATGTCATCTAGGGACCAACCGATCGTGAAACAATGTTCCCTAATCACCCTAATCAAACGGGCCTCTTTATCAACAGATAACTGAGAAGATATGATCACCGGATGACTACCATCCGGATCAAACTGGATATATTTCAACTCAGCAAAAAGAGGTTTAAGCACAGGGGTGGGAGAAATTGGCAAAAAGGATTCCAGAGGATCCTCATCTTGAGTAGTGAAGACCTGCTTTGGTAAGTGGTCTTCAAACTCGGAAGGTAGAGCGTCAGAAGGATCTAAGAGGCGTTGACTTCCTCTAAGTAGGAGTCATCGTCGAAGTCGGAACTACCGAAGGAAAGAAATTGTTGCATCTGATTTTCTGGAAATGTATTGTTGAAATAATCTTGAGCTAGGCTCTCGATCATGCTAACTTCCCCATCTATAGACAAATCTAGTAACTGTTTCATCATCTTGAAAACATTTACCTCAACAGAAAGATGACTAAAGGATATGGACATCGAACCATCGCGGTAGTTTATGAGCACGTTGGCAGTTACCAAGAAAGGATGCCCTAAAATGATAGGAACAGAGTCATTAGTGACTTCTGTGTCTAGGATAACGAAGTCTGTTGGGTAGTAAAAATCTTGAACCTTAACTAGCACATTTTCAACAACACTCTTAGGATACTTAATAGACTGATCTGCTAATTACAATGTTATTTTAGTAGGTTGTATCTCCTGTAGACCTATTTACTTATATAAATAATAAAGGAGTAAGTTAACACTCGCCCCAAGGTCTAATAGCACAGTCGTCATATGGGTATCCCCCAAGGTGCATTGTACAGTAAGACGACTAGGGTCATTGTACTTAACGATTCCATTATGTTCTGATAGAGTTGGAAACTGTTCAGTTAAAAAGGCATCTTTTGGTATATTGGTCTTCCACCTAGTAGTACACAACTCTTTTAAAAATTTAGCATGTTGTGGTAACTTTTTAATAGCGTCAAGAAAAGGTAAGTTAATCGTTAGATTTTTAAAAACTTTCCTAATCTCATCAAAGTTAGTATCCTTGTGTAACATGGCTAGTCTCTGGGGAAACGCTGGGTTCTCTCTTTATTTAGTATATGGATCAATATGAGTTTTAACCTTGGCCGTTTTCATTTTGGGTTGAGGTTTAACTGGTACCTCTACAGGAGTAGGATCATCAGTTACTACTTTGGTATCTAGTAAAATATCAGGTGTAGGGGACCACTGGTGGGATAACAACAGGCATCGCTATGGCGTTATCGACCACTCTGCCAGAATAGTGAGTGGTGATAACATGTAGCTCACCGGCCTACAATGATATTTTCATTACTAGGATTGTCGGTTACTTTAAAGGCTGTGTTTGGCATTTTAGGATTAGGTACGGCTTGACCTGGAAACACACCTTTTGGTGGGGCTTTCTCTTGGGCTAACTAATGGGTTAAATGATTAATGGATTGTAAAGCCTGTTGGTTAGATTGAGTCATGGATTGGAAAAGCTGTTGGCTAACCTGTATGAAGGCATCGAAACGATCCGGTTGTGAAGGTGTAGTGGTCACAGGTGGTGTGACTGGAACTATCTCACGTTGATTATTAATGGGTGGGTTGCAATAGTTATTAGTAACCGGAACGATACCTTTATTATCATTATAATTATTATTATAATTATTATAATTACATTGTCCTTATCCTTGTCTCGGTGGAGCTTGATTGTAATTTGGCGCTTGCCTAACATTTTGATTATTAAACCCTAGAGGTGTAATGTGATGATTATTTTTCCAACCAAAGTTGGGATGTTGTCTCCAAGGCACGTTAGGTTCGCTATTAATGGAATAAACATTGTCCGGTTGAGCGGATGGTTGTTCATAGACTAGAGGACAATAGGAGTCTAGATGCTCAAGGCTGTAATAGAAATTACATGGAAGAGTGTTTGACGTTCATGACAGGAGTAGGTTGTTGTTGGACAGAAACGGTTTCTACCTTTTTAGTGAGAGATTCGATTAAAGTTTTAAGCTCAGGATTAGATTTAACCTCAAACATACTTGCAGCCTTAATTTTGGAAGAAGAAGTACTAGAACGGGGGATGTCATTTACCCCTTTGATTATTTTGGCGCGTTTAGATTGATCTTCCAAAAACATATAAGCCTTAGATGCACCTTTACTAAGGAAGATACCCCCAGTCATTATGTCAAGAACCTCTTTATGGTGATGTAAAAGCCCTTTGAAAAAGGCACAAACAAGCGTGTCTTTTGCAAGGTTATGATGTGGACACTCAATGAGAAGATTAGTGAACTGATTCTAGGCCTCTGAAAAGGATTCATGAGGATTCTGGTAGAAGAAATGAATCTTTTGAAGCACTTCATCTGTCATTAGCGGTGGGTAAAACTGTTCCATGAATAATTGAACAAGTTTGGCCCATGAGTCCACAGAATTAGGCGCTTGGGTAGTTAGCCAAGATGCCGCCTTATCAGCGAGGGTGAAAGGAAACACCCTCAATTTAATTTGCTCGAACCAACAGTAGGATGCTGAAATGTGGTAAGAACTTGTTCTATCCTACGCATATGCCGATAAGGCTTCTCATGGTCTAACCTATGAAAAACTGGTAACAAATTAAATATATTTGAGGGGATTCAAAAATCCCCCACTGGGTCTACAAGAATGATGCAAGACTTAAGGGCTATCGTTAAGGGCTTTATAAAAATCAGAGAAAGGAGTCTCTATTTCGTCAGCCATTTGTGCAGGTGTAGTGTGTGGTATTCTAGATAGGCGTGTGTGTTGACATTTACGATAAAAAACCGAAGATGGTTTACTAGTACTGGACCTTAGTCTCATACAAGGCTAAGGCCAATATAAAGCAAACTACCAACAAACAGTCAAACAACCCTGATATGCTAGAAAAAATCCTCTAACAGGAGAGGCGAGGAACGGAAGAAGGAGTACTTAAATGCCTCCTTGCTACGCGTTTGAATAGCGTCTTGTATATACGATCACAGTGTATTCACGAAGTTAGAAACACTGAATAACTTAAACCAAATTAGTTGGAAACTAACCTGTGAAAATCAGACAAATTCATAAGTGGGCACGGGCACGTTTGGAACTAGGAGTAGAAGGGTGCGTGCACGCTCTTGCCTGAACCAATATCTAGTGTTTTTAGGGCGTGCGCGCTCTCGAGATAGCCTACGATGGGCATGGGCCCGCTTCGTGTAGATTTCTGAAAAAAAATAATTTATGAGCCAAACAAACACATTCAGAACCAAACAAGGGTGGGTGGGTTTTAATGGGATTTTGGTAGGGACGAAAAAATTAAAAGATACGAATTTAAACAGAACTAAGATGGTAGCGGCGCCATTTGATAAAACATAAAAACTATTGTTTACTCCTACTTAACTAATTAAACTTAAATAGAAGTAAACGATACAGTAATTGCATTCTAGATTATCAAAGTTATTTACTCTCTTGAATCATGCAATAAATGGAGTAGAGAATTCGTTCCACTCCTAGTCCTTTAAACGTAAGTTTCCGATATCTTAATCGATACTAACAAAATAGTTGAGAGTAATGATTTGAAATTATAATACGATGGCAATTGAACTTAACTAAGATTGTTTAACTTATACTATGATAATAGAATATTGAAATGTGAATATGGAGAAGGGATTAGGGATATTCGAATCTACTTGATGTATTCCTAATATGCTAGTGTCGATTATTGCAGTTCTAATCAAATAAGATTAAGTGTCGATCCCTAATTACTCATGGCAATCTCTGCTAACTAATAATTAGCATGTGAGGAAGTCCAACTCATTCTCATGGCGAATCAACTATTCTTCTAGAGTGAAACTCTTTACAAGCAATAATTCTAACCAAAATGTCAAGTCTTCATCAAGCTTCATCAAATCCCTCTAATTGAGGTTTAGCTAGATGTTATTAGACTATCACTAGTTTTCGAACCCGTCCTACGAACGGGTGTGGTTATATTAAATTATTCTAAAACAGAGCTATGAGATATGAATATAATATTAATTACTTATCTAAATTTCTTGTAAAGTGAAAACCCTATTACCCTTGATTAAACCCTTTGACATTTTTTTTGTTGCTTCATAATGAATGCATCGAGTGTCCAATTTTTCGTTCAATGCAATTGCATTGAGTTTCTCATTTCCCGTTGAGCCTAGTCTACTTCATTGCATGTACAACATTGTTTGTATAATTTTAATTAATTTTTAATTTAATTAATTTTTTTTCCCCTTTCTAATAAAGACCACTCCAACAACAATAGCAATGCACCTTTGACATAATTGAGCCTAGTCTATTTCGCGTCTGGGTCCATAATTCAATTTCTTGCCTTAAGATTCTTTTGAGTTAGAGTTGTCAACACCTACTTCTATGCATGACTCCATTGAACTGATTGAAGGTTCCTTCCCCATAATGAGTTTAAGCTTCATATGATATTTAAGCATGCTCGAGTCCTTTTGGTAAAATGAAAATCAAAGATTATTTTCATAACCGGATTTTTAAATGAATCGGATTGATGAAATTCCACAAAGAGCCAAAGAAGCTAAACTTCTTGGAATGCTTCCTAATTTTGTTGTGCATGAGTTGCCACCTCGAGTCCTCAACACCTGTCTAAGATCTTATGGGATTCCATAACTTGTAAGAGTAATCCGAAAACCAAGTTCCATCCATAATCATCTATTATTCCTGCTAACGGCAATTTTCATTGCTAACAATAATGGACTGCCCTGAGCCTTATAATTAGAAACAATACCAAAATCTTTGTCTATACTCCCACCATTTTGGCATTGGTTTCTTTTAGTATGTACAGTCCTACTATATTGGCATTGGGTGCTTTTATCCTCATACGCTATTTACATATTTCCGTCAACACATGCAGTTATTCACTAATACTCTACTGCACCTATATTGAGTGAAATACACAAGTAGTATTGAAAGAAATGTTAATTGGTTAACTCTTACACATAACATTTTGATAGATTAAAAAACATTATAGACCCCGGAGTAGCAGGGCGATAGTAACATTCCTGAATCCTGATTCTTTAAATCTCATATGGTTTGCAGTTTTACAATATCATTTTCTACCAGAACTTGTTTACCTTCCACAGAATAAATAAACCTTCCAAAAGATTAGCAATAGAATAAAATGAGAGGCTGTTGTTACCGTAAATATAGAGCGGGAAAATACAAAAAAAAAAAAAAACTTTGTTACACTTCTTATAGACCAAATAATGATGCACAACCATCAATCAATTTCAACCTTTAACACCACAGAATACTAATCATTGTCTAAGACAACTCTTTTTATAAAGTAGATGAATTCATATGTATAAACTACATTGGAATTGAAGAGGCCAAAGAAAAAAAAAAAAAAAGCTTGGCAAGAACACCAAAAGCCACATAACTGGTTTCTTCTTGCAAATGGCAATTCAAATAGATTTTCGTGGGTTGTTCATAGTTGCACATACATTGGAAAGTTCAACTGGAATCCTAAAGCACACAAACAATAACAAATAATATTGCACTAAACAAATAATATTGGTTTAGTTAGGAGTCAATTATGTACTTAATTAAGTTCACAGAACCTAGTTATTGTGTCAAGTCCTGGTGAATATATACCAAAAGCTTGCCGATCTATGGTTAAACCACATGCATATATATGGTAGATAAGACTAATGATTTTAGATTTTAATAGAGGTCACGTAAATGAAGCCAAAACACATTATTCAGAATGTCTCACCAACTTTGAGTAATGTGAAGATTAGATATTGTTGGAAGAGTTTGAAACAAAAATTGTTACACTTCCTTAAGTGAAACCAAAAAAATTTTTACTAATAATTTTTGATAATTTCTAATCCTTTTACCAATTAAGGAAGTGCATGCTTGCAAGCTTTTTTGAGTAAAGTATAAGTGAGGGTGGTGAAAAGGAAACGTAATGGTATCAAGATCTTGTTTACCTGGTCAAATATGGGATACTCGACAGGCGCTTGTTAACCAAATTGATTGCAAAGCGATGTCAAGTATTCCTGCACCTACAAATCCACTCTTTGAGTGTTTAACGCCCGGATACTAATAGCGCCAAACAAAAACAATAACGAAAAGATTTTCTGTTAAATTCTTACATGCATCAAAATTAAATAAAGAAAAGAACATAAATAAATAAAACACTAATGAAATACACAAACATTGCCTCAGTCCCTCATTGAATGAGTTATGTTAAAAGATAGGTTTAAGATAACTAAGAAAGAAAAAAGTTTAAGATAACTAAGAAAGAAAAAAAAAAGAACTAACCTTGAAGGAGTTTCAAAAAATAAGTTGCGCCAAAAATCTAAAACTCCAAACCATTTTTTTTTTTTTTTTTTCCTTTTGCTTTAAGTTGTGATCACAAATATTATGGTTAAATTGTCTAGGGGAATGGGGGAGAGAAAGAGCAGATGTCGAGACAGCTAGTGTAGATTTCTTTTTTCTACACGCCTATGGATACCAAAGTACAATATAATCCAACAGACAAATCAACTCAAGACTCAACCTCAATTTGCATAACACTCGCTCTTTAGCAATTTCCATTGAACACTCGTCCCTAAGTCCAACGCAAAGGTGCTCTTCTCCACTGTTTGATGTCATGATAATCACAATGTTAGAGAAGTCCACCGAATGCCATTGCTTACTGTACCTTCATTAAACAATTCCATATAATAAGGTTTTCATCCTCAAAGAGTTCCCCAAGAATATTTTTAGCTAGTTCAAATTTACCATCATTTGAAAGAACTAAGATTAATTAGGATTGATTCAATTGGTCCTCCCGACTTATTTATCAATTGGTACAATAGGTGGAATTGGTGGTAGTGCGGAAAACACACATGCCAGACAATAAAACTTCCATCTCCTAGTCATATAATTTGTTGGCAAGTAAAACTAACATATGGCATATAAAACATAATACGTAATGACAATGAACATTCAATAACCTGGACGGCCTGCTTGTTGATTTTGGCGTAGGTATCAAATCGCCAAAGCGTCAATCCATTAGTCCACTTCTTTCTATGTAGGTTCAGCAGCATTTTACCCTCAAATTAATTCATTCTTCCTGAAATTATATTGATTGAGTAATAATGCCTGTTCAACCCATGAATCAATGATCTTTTCATTTATGTCATTTACCTATTTGAAAAAATGTATATTCATAAGACCTCAAACTCGGTGAATAATCATATATGTTTGATTATGTGTATATTAGGAGTAGATAATTCAACAAAATCATAGCACCTGCTCTGCCCCAAGAGTATCAAGCATCACACGAACAAAAACAAATACTAAAATGGTGCATATCTAATAAGCAGAGGGACTATCTAATGGACCCCAATCTTGTTTTGCATCCTTGTAAAAAATCAGAAACTTAAATCTCTATGCAAAAACACTATAAATTAGAAACATGTTTTCACTTCTTGACATGTAAAAGAATATATAAAAACTTGCAAGGGATTCAACTATACGTAAGCCACTTGCAAGGGTTGTAATTACCCTAGTGCAACTCAGCAAACTCTTCTTTCTAGATAAACATAGTAGTATTTTTTATTTTTATTTTGATAACATAATAGTATAGTGGAAACCACTCTTAATTCTTAAACAATATGACCAATGAAAATAGAGCCTAAACTTACCAATCAAGTAAAGTGAAATAGACTAAGTAAGAGCATGGAAGGACTTTTGCTTACACATTTGGAGCAATAACACCACCATCTTGTGCCAAAGATTGATGTCGTATGTGTTAACGATAGTTATTTATTTCTCCTTGTCACCCTTGTTCTTTTGAGCGCATGTAGTCTCCAACTTTGGAAAGGGTATGCATTGCTTATAGATTGGTTCTGTACCAACAATGAGAAGCAGATAGATTAAATCCAAAAACATTAGCTCTTAACAAAAAATATGACAATCTTGTGGCTTATATTAAAACAAAATCCGGTTTGGACTCGAAGTTCCTGGGACCTGTGGTGGAGAAGGGAGATACCCTTATAGAGTATGAAATACTATGTATTGATGTGATCTATAAAAAAATTCTTTTTTATGGTAAAGTTTCCTCCTCTTGTTCAATAAAAGCTTGACCTAATAGATTGACTGAACACTCAAAATTGAAATTGATATATATTAAAAATTGATTGAAGGTAAGAGAAGAAGAAGGAACAAACCGTGAATTTGTAGATTGAAAGAACACGATCAAGCATCGTTATTTTCTCTGCTGATTTAGTTCCATTGATTATTTTATCACCGATCAACTAATCCAATACCAAGCCAATCTTAGCTTGAAATACAAAGACATTCTTTAATCGATTACCAAACACCAATATATCTTTGTTTCAACCATATCGCAAAACATAATTTTCAAAGGGAAAAAATGAAAATCAATTCAACGGGATTGTTTATGCAAGATGATATAATTACTAAGAAATTACACGGGGAGATTTAGATGTAAATCTCAACTCAAATAATCTGAAGAGTTAAGATTTTACCTTATTCCCCAATGTTCATCTATAAAATTACATTACTGACATACCCATTCCAATTACTGTAGCTTTTTATATGTAGTTCCCCGACTTGGAAATTAATCAAACTGCTTGTAGGTATAACATGATGCATTCAAATTGAAAGGAAACACTAAAAATAATAACTTAACTTAAGAGCTTTCAATACAATTGCTAGTGTGCCCATGGTGCAATAATCGAGTTTCAACAGCAGCATTAGTACACTTCAATTATAAAAAAATGAACTCTTAATAATAGTTTGTAAAGGATGGGTATTAGTAAAATAAGTTTACGGCTATCACTATTATCTTGAGGGTCCCCAAAATGTTTAACTCCCTACTCCAATCAATTGTACCCATACCCCATAACAGCAATCCCTATGTTCAATTCCTTCAAATGAACCTCAAGCCTTTTGTGTCTCCTTTCAAACACAACAAAACTCAAAAAGAGTAGTTCAAAGCAACAAATGCAAGAGATTGAACCTACTTCTATTTTATTAAAATATTCAATAATGGAAGGGGATAGTATGAAAAGGGACAATGCCTAGAGAGCCAAAAGGGATTCATTCTTCCTGAGTAGTTCTCAAAGAACGGCAAGCATATAGAAATTTGACAATCTCCTGACTTTGGATTCAAAGACTTGCTCAACCATTCAAAACTTTGATCAAACCCTTTAGCTTCATGAAATTTGTTCGGGTTATTTTGTCAAAAATTGAAAGACTTGCTCGACCATCTTAAATGACTAAAGTGGCTTTTTGTAGTCTGTAGTTTTAGACTATACCATTGACGTGTGAAGAATCCCATAGAGTATCCCCTTTAATCATAATGCGGTGAGTAACATTATAGTATTTGCAATTGCTCCATGCCTAGTGAGACAGCATTGTCAACTATTAGCAAATAAATTTTGATACATAAAGTAATTACAATAAAACTTGTAAAATTGATTGACATATCATATACAATAAAATTTCATCGTTTCAAAGACATAATCGCAACCCATCATGCAGGTGTCACCAAGCATGATAACATAGGAGGCAAGTGATGGATTAATACTAATCCATTATTCTCCATTCTTAGTTTGTACCTCCAGTCCATGTACTTGATTTTTGTTAAGTATTCTAACGAAACTTGCATTAGTATACGTTTCTAAACCAAAGCTCTCAAAGTTCATTCTCCTCAACATCTGCTTCTAGCTTAGATACTTGTCTCCGCGTAGGAACCAAGAAATATATGACCAGGTGGAATAAGTAGTAAAAATTATTATACTACTATCACTTGATCAGAAATAAATTGAAGTTCACTTGAATTGGGATATGACCAAGTATGTAAAGACAATCAAGCTTCTGAGCACAAAAAAATAATAGTTACATTTTTAATGCGATTAGAATTCGTGTAGGAAAAGAGAAAAATCTAAGAACACTACTTTTAATGTTCTATCTAAGCAACTGGTTGTAACTCTACATTGTAATAACTAATAAGCAATTGGATATCTACGTGACGGTCATGACATCAATTAAAAAGCGGCATTAATATTTGCAAAGAATTAAAATTGGTTACTTACGTGACACGAAATACCCAAAAAGAATGTCCCACTCCGCAATTTGTTCTCTACTTCTTTGTTGATCAAGAAGAATGGCCCATTTCTATGTTACAAAGATAGAGTTTCAGTAAACCAAGTTAAAAACCTCAATAAACCAATACACGTTCAAGTTTTACAAAATTAATCCTAAAATTGCCCCATCCTCAAATTTAAATACCACATTTAAAAAAGATGAACTATACCTCAATTATAAATTAATGTAAATTTTGAGAGCTGGCGATGGATAAAGAGATTGCAAATTAAAAGTTCCGCGAGAGCAACTGGTTAGAAGAGATGAGATTTCTAAGGAACAAAAGGAGATAAATCAATAAATTTTACTCATATTTTGGTACAAACGGAGAAAAAACAATCAATTACAATTGAAAACAAACAATTTTCAAAATCACAACTGAAATTGTCGGATTCTCACATAAAAAAAAAAAAAAACCTTTGTATCTCTTGAGATAAACAATTCTTTTTCTCTTCCTATGAAAGCTCCTATCAGAAGGTCTTTAAAAATAGGATGGTGTTTTAGAATTGCAATGGTCTTAAATTCAACTATGAGATAACGCATCCTATCCACTAATTACACACTGTAGATGAAATTAACAAAACATATCCAAATCAATAAATCCTCCAAACTTACAGAATATTATACGAAGGTAAAAACATTACTTATCGTGAATCTTCTGAGAGTGTTGCATACTCCACTTTTAGCTTGTTAACCTGCGCGGTCAAATCCTTTAGCATTTGGACTGTATCACCTAGAATAGTTGTTTTGTCATTCTTTGGCCGATCAGGGTCTACAATGTGCACGTTAGTCTAGCATACATAAGTCTCTCATAGTTTCATAAGCGCACGACTATCAAGTGACACAGAAGATAAATAAGGATATATGGTACCTAGTGCATTCCCTAGTCTTACTCAAGAAACTGCTCATTTAGTGGGTCCCTTCTCAACTTGTCATGGTCTACCTTCATAACTTTTCTTGCATTAACAGGATCTTTCACTTCTACTTTTCTACAGCTAAAAAATGTGGCTTCCATTAATTATGACAATTTTTACAGTAAATCTTTTCTCTGCTATTCTATCCTTTCTACACATTAAATATTTTAGTCCTTTTACACGTGAGGAGAATCCAATATCAATCCAAAACAAATGTGAAAGACAAAGCATCTGTAAAGTGTATGGGGCATGGGTATGGGTATTGGGAAGACTTAATTTATATGCTTATCGATTCTACTAACTTTATAATGGCTTGAGTATCAAGTTTTCTTTACTTTGATTTCTCGATCAACAATTAATTGGTTTTGGAAAATTCATCTCTTACAACTAACAATTAAAAGATGAATTCGATGGTTTTGGAAAATTAAACTGTGGGAATAAGAAGAAATATTACAACAAAAAATTAACTAAAAAAAATAAAACAGTTGATACTTGAAGATGGAAATTGGTAAAAAGGTAAAAGAGAATAAACAAAAAACAATAAGAGGGCGCATACCTGATATGAAGAAGAAATTGAAAAGATTGGAGATAAGAGAGACAAAATTTAGTGAGAGAATCTCTAGGGGTGTTTTTAATTTTAGTCGTTATGTGTGTGTGTGTTTTTAGGTGAATAGGTCGTGGGTTTTTGGCGGGTCTAGGGCTTTCCAGTCTATGTTAGAGACATGTATTGCAGTTTTTCTGTATGTATGAAAGTTATACATTGACCCGTATCATTTATTTTTTTTTTTTTATGGAGCAGAATTTTATGAGCAAAATGTAAAAAGTAAAAGTTAAGTAAGATGTTGGACCTGGTGCTTAAGAGAATGAAGAAACTTGCACCAGAAACATCCGACAATCATGCGATTGAACGTCTTTGTTGCGGCATAGATACAAAGTGATTGAGTTGATGCCCGATAACGACAAAGCCAGAGATATAACATTTCATTACATAAAACAATGTAAATACAATGCGGTTTTGGCCTTCTCGCTCTAATACAATCACTTAATAAAAGGAGGAGCTAGATAAAAAGAGGAAAATTTGTGTCAATAAGTTTAACAATAATCATATTGGCAACCATTTCAAATATTAGATAGCATAGTAATTGAAGAAGCACCAGAATCCTAATTTAACAAAGAAGGCAATATAGGGAGGGGGGTAGCAAGATTCACCTCATTTTCATTTAAATGTTGAAAATTGTCTTCTCTTGCTCATCAAGTTGACAGTGATGACCTTGGCTTATTAAATGAACCAAATTCTAGGGGGAAATATGATTATAAATGTTACTTATAAATATGAGAACTGGAAGTAGGCATAAAACAGAATGAGTTTCAACAGTAGCACATGAAATAATAATGTACAAAAAAAATGTGAAGTTGCAAATGTAGGGACCCATTATCACATTGCTTCCTATACAACAGTACAAAAATTCCCATATAGCCGGGGACCAAGTTCACATTCCCAATTACAAACCTCACCACAGTGCTTTGGTTCGGCACAAAAACTTCAAAGGTTCAATATCATAACCAATTCAAGTGGGGGAAAAAAAACGTAAAAGAACCATCCATATATCGGATAGACATATAGAAGATTTAACACAATAAAGACCAAAGATAGAAACTTAGTCTACAAATATTTTCCGACCTATCTGATTGCCAATTAAAACAAAACTTCTACACCTCATGCCCATGAGTCCAATTACGTGTTTTTTTATTAAAAAGAAAAAAAAAAAAACGAAAGAAAAAACCCCTATTGGGAACAACAAATGGTAGACATCACCGCTATAGAAATATATCTTTACGCATGAAATGGAAGGGGTGAGGATATATACCAAAATATGGACCAAAAATTATACCACAATTTTTAGAAGTCACCAAAACATGCCTAGTACAAAATACCTTTATTGAGCTCCGGACATCCGTTAATAAGAAAATTGAAAATATCTAAATATGTCTTTAGTGCACTTGGGGTCGAACGATATTGATCGGCAAATCCACTCTATATCCCGAGCTATAAAGTCAAGTCGTGAACTTCGTATTGCAAAAACGACCAAAGAGCCAAAGCTAAACATCATTAAGGAAAAATAGATGAAGCATTAGCATTAATCTGAGTTCCTCGGATAATGTAATTTCTACAAAAAAAATATTTACCGCATTCGGGGACGAAGGGATTGCTAGAGCATGTTGGATTTCAAAGAGAATATGGAGGAGCAATGCTTGAGTGCAAAGACCCATTCGGCTTTATGAGTAGAATGTGAATGAGGGCTTGAATTACACTAAAGTAATTAGCGTGAATGGGCTCTGTTAGATGTTGTTTCTCTTTTTTTTTCTTGCCGATTCATTGTTTTCTTTTTTTTTCTCATGATTTCTCGTGACTATGTACTCATCAGAGCATCTCAAGGGTTGTTTTTAATTTTAGTCATGGGTTTTTCTTTTTTATTTTGGGAACAGTCGTGGGTTTTTAGGGCGGGTTTCCATTCTAAGTGGGAGACATGTCGTAGTTTTTTTCTCTATTTTTTTTTCCGTAATCCTTCTCCTGATTTCTCGTGAGTAAAATAGGGTACTTAAAATTTGCTGAGGTGGACACTCTCAGAGAGCTTGAAAAGGGACTGCTATTATATATATATATATAAATAAATAGACATATATAAAGAAGACATAATGAAGAATCAATAATGAACTTTTATTAATCTAATGAATACTGAAGAACAATAATTAACTAAGGTTTAAACTAATAACTAAGTCTAAAATCTAATTATTTATTTCTAATTAATTATATCTATCTAAGTTTAAGTATATTAAGAGTTATGCCTTAGTCCTCTTTATAAAAGAGAGGCTAGGTCTATATTTTCGTACATGGGCTTTGGAGCCTTGTTTTGGGCCTTTGAATCAAGCTCAAAACCTAATTACATAAGTCCAAAAAGGGTTTCTCTTCTGGAAATTACTGCAATAGCATTTTCATCCACTTCTGCTCCTTTGATTGGGTCAAGGCATGGACCGTTAGAAATCGCTTTCCGAGCCAGTCGTTTTGACATATAATAGGCCCAATTCCGAGGTCTGCGTCCCAAGATACAGCCTGTGGAAGTTATGTTCACTTTTTTGTTCTATTTCTGCCCGCGTTGACTTTGACTTTTCAGCTTTGACCAGGCTTTACAAATATTTTTTCTCCTTGAATCTTGGCCTTTAATCATGGAACTTCTTAGCAACCAACCTTTGCTCCTTTATCTCGCAAAAGTGACATGTTTCTTCATATATTTGACTCCAATGCCTGAAATACATAACATACGTAAACCGTACTAACTCTTATTTATTATACACATAATTAGTCTAAATGTAATGATATTAAGAGGTGAAAACTACAGTTTTGGGCTCTTATCATCTTTTCCTGGTCTTCCTCTGCAAGTGGTATTTGATTGTACCCACTATATGCATCCATGAACGATAGGAGTTCGTGTCCGCAAGTTTTATCTACCAGTATATCAATTCTTGGTAGGGGGAAGCTGTCCTTGAGGCAATGATTGTTGACATTTGTGAAGTCTATGCAGAGTCGTACCTAGTCGTTGTTCTTAGGAATGGCTACGATGTTAGCTAACCAGGTTGGGTACTTAACTTCTCTGATGAATCCCACATTTTTTAGCTTTTCTATCTCTTTATTGATGGCTTTCTAAAATTTGAGTGCTAGTTTGTGAAGTCGTTGTTTAATAGGTTTTACATTTGGATTGACATTTAATTTGTGGCAAGCGACCTGTGGGTCGATTCCAGACATATCGATATACGACCAAATAAAAACATCTTTATTGAGAGATAGAAATTTGACAAGTTGCTCCTTAAGCTTGGGGTCGAGATCAGCCCCTACATAAACAAATTTTGGTTCAATATTTGTGCCCAAATTAACTTTTTCTCCTTGCTCGATTTTCGTTTGCTTCTCTTTAAGCTTGTTTCTTCTGATGTTGGAGGGCTGGAAGCTTAAGGATCTTGCAGCTTTGGGCTTTCTTTTGCTTGGATGACCTGAGGTGTGGTCGTGGTTGTTGTGCTGACTTGATTGTATCTATGAGCCTCTAGTTAGTTGCTTCTGAGCTCTATGATGCCTTGGGGTCCGGGGAAATGCAACACTTGGTCCAAGGTGGATGGAACTGCTTGGATTTTATGGATCCACCTGCGTCCTAGGATGGAAGTGTAGGACGACTTGACATCAATCACGCTGAAACGTGTTGAGATTTTGACCATGTCCTCTTTTCACCAATGGAGACTGGTAGGATGGCGTCTCCAAAAGCATCTGTGCGGTCTTCGTTGAACCCATAGAGTGGTGTATTTGATTCTATCATCACCGAGTCTGGCAGGTGTATGTCTTTGTACGTTTGATAGAAAAGGATGTCGCAGGAGCTGCCTGGATCGATGAGGACTTTTTTTACTGTCCACCCATTGATTTTGCCGTGCACTACCAGGGCATCATTATAAGGTAGGCACACCTTGTCTAGATCGTCCTCCATAAATGCTATGGAGGTCGTTGACTGAGAGCTAGTAGGAGTGACGACTTCAGCTTTTGTAGGAGAGGTGTTAGATTTCTTGCAACGCGCCTACACGTCTGCACTTTTCTTGACCTGAGGTTCCGTCGTTAGAGGTGTCTGTAATCATGTTGATTACCTTTTCCTCGTCGTGGTCAGAGGAGTGCTGCCTCCTATTATGTCTCGACCGACCTGGAGATTTAAATTGTCAAGCTGTTCTGCTCCTGTTTCTATTGTTAGCAGGTCTTTCATGGCTTCGACTCCTACTTTTGTGGCGATTGGCATTCGAATTATGCCTAAGGTCACTTTTCGATAGGAACTCTTACAGTTTTCCCTCCTCAACTAAGTCTTGGAGGTAGTGTTTGAGGCTCCAACACTCATCTGTGTCATGGTGTTGGAGTTTGTGGAAGTGGTTATATGGACATCCTTGGATTTCTATTACTTTGTTGATGTTGGGCTTGAAGTATGGTGCTATATAAATCTTCTTCAGGGTCTGGCTTGGTGTCTTGGAGAAGTTGGAGAATTCCCATTTTGTGTAGGAGGGCTTGTGGGAGCTGGAGCCCTTGTTGTTGTTATTGGTGTTGTTGCCTGAGTAGTGATTGTTTTCTTTGGGTCCTCACTTGTCGTTTACTGCGAGGACTTCTTTGCCCTTGTGCTAGGCTAACCATTCTTCATACTTGATGTACTTGTCAATTCTATGGTACAGGTCGTCTAAGCATTCTGGCTTGTTGCACATTAGAGACCCTGATAGGTCGGAGTCGTCTAAGAGGGCGTTGGTGAATGCAGAAGTGGCAAATCTATCCTTTAGGCCTGGCTCCATTGATAGGAGTTCCTTCTTGAAACGTCCTAGGAAAACGTAGATCGTTTAGCCATATGCTTGCTTGAGTTAAAACAAAGAGTCCAGTCGACTTTGTTTCTTCCATTGTAGATGAACTCTGTTGCGAACGTCTCAGCTAGCTTGTCGAAGTTGCTGATTGAATCAGAAGTGAGCGTGTAGAACCATTCTAAGGCTTCGTCCTTCAAGCTGGTTGGAAAGAGTTTGCACTTTAGGTAGTCGTACTCTGGAGCACTGTATAGTGTGAAGATTTGGGTGAAATGAGCTACATGCTGGCCTAGACACGAGCTACCATCGTACAGTGGGAATTTTGGTTGGATGAATTCTGAGGGGGATGCTTGTCCCTGATTTCAGTGGTGAATGGTGACGCTTTGTATGTCTGGAGTATCTTCTGAGCGATCTGGATCGCGCTGGCTTTGTCGTTTGACTTCTCCAACCTTTGGACGAAGTCTTCTAGTCTTTGATTGGTGGTGGTTGTGAAGGTTGTGACAGCGTTGTTCTCCACTGCGTCTGGAGTGCCGTTGTTGGCGTTGGAGGTGGCTTGCTCGCGCATCGTTTGGTTTTCTTGTTGCAGGGTGATGAAGGCCTCCTAGAGTGTCTTCATCTGCTCTACTAACATTTGAAGTGATGGGTCCATGGTGATTTTTCTAACCAACTTCGTGGGCTTGAGAAATAAATTATCAGATGTGGTAACCAATTAACTCTTGCAACCAAAAAGTGGTTTCATGCCTTAACCAAACCCTATATAATAGTGATCATTTTCATAGTAAATAACTTTTCACTGGCTCGAGAAACGTTCATACGAGTGAAATTTCACTAAGGTGCAGTGCCCGTTAGTGTGCTTTGAGCCCGTAAAATCTCCCAGTAGGCGGGAGACGTGCACAACCTATATGAGCCAATCATTAATAAACTCATATGTAAATAACGATTAAAAGTTAGTGATTTTATATGTATTATACAAGTTAAATCATCTAAAGATTAAATCAAATTAGTACAATATGCATTCGTACAAGAGCTGCCAGAATTGTTGAGAAATAATCAGTGACTAACAATGGTATGACCTCCTTCTCTCTTTGCCCCACTTTTCAAATAGAAATAAATATTTCTAAATTCTAAAATACATACCAACTCAATATTATGGTTGGTGATTATTTGCTTAGATTATTAACAATATTTAAACAATTCCTGGGAAGTGAATCAATTGAGGGATTAGCTCTGATATAGGGTTCATGGGATTACAAATCTTTTTTATGTAATAAAATTCATATATGAAAGAGAATATAGGGATTTTAGAGTGTTTGTGAAGTTTTTTTGACTTTTTTTTTTTACAGAATATAGAAATTGATGTGCAACTGTTGTGCTGATGACATATATGTTTAAACTTTAAATATGATAAGCTTTCACCACCACTAAAGCAACACTGAAAAACTGCTTATGTGCTGAGTGGTAGTTGTATTTGCTTCAGTATGTTTTGCATTCTATTTTTAGGTTGTTTTGCATGGCGTGGTAAATATAATTGATGAACCAATTGGTAAAAAGATGAGATACAGCTAACAAAGATTTGCCTGTGCTTCGATTTAATCAAGAAGGTAGCATGAATAACTATAGGCATTGATCATTCCCTTAGGTTTCTTATACCCTAATGTCAGGTCAACAGTACGTCGACTCCTCAAATTCAAGCACCGCCAATATGTTCTCTAAGAGGTGTTGTCTTCTATACGACCACATTTTATTCGATCTATGTCTTCTTTTAATTGTGCATCTTCTTCATGACTCCATAGAGCATTTTCTTTTTTCAAGGTATTGTTCTAGCATATTGTTCTTGATTGCTTAATGGCTTCTTAGATTTTTGGGGTTCTCAATTGTTGTGTTTGATTGTGTTCTTTATGGTTAATCTATGGTATTTGGATTAAAATTTTAGTAGATTGTTTAATTTCTTTTACACTCATAGACAATGTTAGTATCTTTTAAATTGGTTTATGAAAAGTAGAAAAAATATATAATATAAAATGAGGAGTTGTGGTGTCTAATGGTGCATTTAGATTGATTGTTTTTTTATGGTTTGAACTTCGTTGAGACCAAAATTAGTTTTTTATAAAAGATTTGATGATTGTATCATAAGTGTATGGTGTGACTAATTAGGCACTTTTGATGTGAGAGAAACTGATCAAATCTCAAATATCTTTTTTGGGAGTGTACTCGACATGCATATAGAATAAACAACTTATATATTGATATTTAAGCAGCTCTTTTTTTCACTTTGTTTATTGTTTTTGGGTTGTTTGATGAAGTAGTGATTTTATTATGTTTGTATGAAATGGTAACTTAGTGTGTCTTTGGGTTTAAGGCTCCCAAGTCTGAAGTTCTGAATGTTTTTGTCTTATTGTGTCCAAGCAAGGGCCCTAACTTAGTTAAACCCTGAATATATGCCAACGACATAGCAATAATATAGGTTTATTTACTCATGCATGTAATCCACTATTCTCTTTGTTGTTGTTTCTTTGTATGCCAAGTGAGGATGAGATATTTTATTCTTTAATCGGAATTTTTTCATCTATACAAGTATTTCTGTTATTAAGGGATTTTGATTTTTCATGTGTATGTGTGACATTATTTTTGATACAAGGACCTTATATGCCTATATCTTTGAGCCTTAACCATCAAGAAACAGTGTCAATAATAATGTATGTAATGTATCATCACTATGTGGCAGATCATCCAAAAAATCCGGCTAAGCATAATTGTCTTGGTTAGCTTCATCTGACCAACTACCACAGTAACTGCTTACAAATCGGGCTATACATTCTTGCTACTAATTTGTAAAAACATGTGTTACGCCTTGAGCATTTATCTTTTTTTTTCTATTAAAATATTAATTATGTTATCTTCCTGACAATTCTTATGAAAGAAAGCAAGACTAACCAAAAATCATTACAATATCTTAGAGAATTGTATTGTCAAAACTCTAGCAATCCTTTATAAACTCTTTCTCATGTTGTTGTTGGGCGCTTCAATATCCTTTTGAAACATGTTTTCTTTTTGTAGAATTGTTATTGGGCATAAGTTTTAACTATTTATTGGATCCATTAAACTTAATCTTTATAAATGTATATTGTGCTAATTATACACTCTATTTTGTTGGAATTTTGTTCAAGTCCATTAACATATAAAGTAGGTATTGAATTATGTGTATAATTTCTTTTTATCATGTAGTTTGCTTACCTTTGACGTCTTCTGCAGGTTGATTACATCAGAAGCACATTGAAGACCAAGTTTGTTTGCTAATTCAACTGTGGAGTGAATTGAACGACCTTCTCATCCAGTCATCTCTGAACACTACTTTATTCTGTTATGATGCACACTACAAGAGATCAGGCTTTTAGCAATGCTTCAAAGTGTAGCAAAAGCTAGCCAAACCGTAACAAATGCTCTTTTGCCACGCTTTTAGTAGCATTGTTAGGGCGTTGCAGATAATGGCGAAGCAAAAGACAATAGGCAACGCTTAAAGCGTTACTAATACTCTTACTTTTTACCACAAACAATAATGTTGCTGAAAGTTGTAAAAACGTAGCAAAAACTATTTCCGAGTTCTCTTTCACAAAACATATAATTATGTTAAAAAGAGCATCAACCACGGCATAAGCATAGCAAAAAAAGACATTGGCCACACTTTTCATGCGTTGCAGATAGTTTTGCATCTGCAACACTTGTAAGCGTAGCAAGAAATTGACTTACTTTCAGATTCTATATAGTTTTGGCAACACATTTGGCCAGTTTTGGCAACACATTTTGCTGTAGCAAAAGATGGTATGTGATTCAAATATTTGATACAGTAACAAGCTTTGGCAACGCCTTGAATCATGGCTAAAAAGGAGTCTACTAGTTATTTATTTGATTGTTTGCCACACTTTTTAGTGTTGCAAAAACTTAAACGCTTTTATTCTATTTCACAGGTGACCTGTTTCCTGTTTTCAAATTTGATAACAATTATATCATAGAAGATATTAAACCATCAAACATCAAATGACCAAATCCAACAAAATATTTTCATAAGTTCAACAAAAAGATGTTACAAACTTGTTCAAATTTAAGTATAGAAGTATCATTCAAAGTACATCATCATCATGCATATAATATCATATCAATCACTTCATTCAAATGTAATGCTTGTATTGCCAAACTTGTCAGGTTCCATTAACGCTTTAGGTTTTACTCACAAAATATGATATGTTGTAGCTCAAATCTACTGCTCCTAAGAACTACAAGAAAGAGAATAAGCAGAGAAATAAAGAATAACAGCGTGTTGTCAACTAACGGCCGACCCAAACCAGTACCAACCTAAATGAAAGTTCCGCATGCTCTCACCTAATGGCCGACCCAGCACCTTAACTGTGAAGCCACATCCAACACCAAATTTTCAGTTCCAACAGGTCATAAAACCATGGGGACTACATCCTAGTTTGTCTTGATATACACCATTCAATAATACAACTACACAAACAATAATAAACTGAAATATAAAACCTGTGAATTTAAACTTCAAACCTGATTCAATTCATTGCCCTTGGAATTTGAAATGCAACAGTGAAAACGGTTCAACAAACAAAGTTATAACAAGAAAGTTATGACCAAAACAGTATACGTTCTAATTAACCCAAGTACATGAACAATTTTGAAAATCCTTGCTGAAATATTGAAAATATTGAATTTTCAGGAGGTGAAAACTTATTGCACTCCAAGTTTTGTGGTTGAATACCTAATAACAAAACATAAGTAAACTATTACAATCAATGAAAATGGTTTTATATCATTCTAAACAAGTTTTGTGTGATTTAGCTCAAAATGCATCATAAACCCTACTTATACTAAAAAAATCAGCACTTAACATGAAATAGAACCCACTAACTTCAATGTAATGGGGTTAAAATGGGTGTTCACAAGTGTATATGGGCCAGTTGATGCAGCAGATAAGGAGCAATTTTGGAAAGAACTAGCTGATGTAAATGGCTTGTGGGATTTGCCATGGTGTATAGGAAGGGATTTTAATAGTATAAGATTCACAGAAGAAAGGAGAAACAGCAGCAGAATCTCAAAAGACATGAGAATGTTTAATGAATTTATTGACAGTTTTGGGTTGATGGACTTCACTCTGTCCGGAGCTAAATTCACATTCTCGAATCACCACGAACGTCCCAAGATAAGCAGAATTGATAGGTTCTTGGTGAGTACGTCGTGGATTGAGCATTTTGATGAGCATGGGGAGCAAGCACTGGGGTATAATCTTCCGATCATCGTGTTATTCTCTTGGAAAAATGCCATGCTGAAGGAGGCCCTCGTCCCTTTAAATTTGAATTAATGTGGCTGGAAAAGCGAGAAATTGTGGGGTTAATGGAGGGATGGTGGAATGAGATTGATAGTTATGGGAAGCCGGGGTTCGTCTTTAATAAGAACCTTAAGCATTTGAAACCCAAATTGCGAGAATGGAATAGGGATAAGTTCGGTAGAATTGATCCTGAAAATTAAGGAATGTCAGAAAATATTGGGTGAGCTGGAACAAAAAGAGGAACAAATGGATCTCTCTAACCAGGAACTTGTTCTTAAAGATGAAACAAACAAGATATTGGAGCAAACAAATTTGAACAGGGGAAGAAACTTATTGGTTTTCAAGGGCAAAGACTAAATGGAACAAGGAAGGGGAGAGGTGCACATGCTATTTCCATCGGATTGCTAATGCTCGTTTTCATAGCAATTCGATTACAAAATTAAAAATTGATGGCCAGTGGGTTAAAGATCAGGTGGTAATGAAAAAGCACATTGTTGATTATTATTCTAGCCTATACAAAGAGGAATGTTTGGACAGACCTACTCTTGATGGGCTAGAGTTACCGTGTATAGAGGAGGAACTAGCTATATGGATGGAGAGGAACTTTGAGGAAGATGAAGTCAAAAGGGCTCTCGACTCTTTAGCAGGTGAAAAATCTCCTGGACCAGATGGATTTGCAATGATAGTGTACAAAAGTTGCTGGCACTTTATAAAAGATTCTGTCATGGAGGTGGTCCGTGAACTGCAGGAAAACTCATTTATTAACTGGAGATTCAATACTACTTTTATCACATTGGTTCCAAAAGTGGATGGGGCAGCTACAGTGGCGGAATACATACCTATCAGCTTACTGGGTGGAGTGTATAAGATCATAGCTAAAGTGTTAACACTTCGGCCTAAGAGTGTGATGCACAAACTGGTTGGGGCATATCAAGGATCATCTTTAGAGGGACGACAAATTCAAGATGCGGTTTTGATAGCAAATGAACTTATTGATGCCCGTCGAAGGAATGGTGATCCTAGACTGATTTGTAAGATTGATTTTACGAAAGCATTCGATAGTGTAAGCTGGTCCTTCATTGACTATTTGCTGGGTAGATATGATTTCGGAATTAAATGGAGACGGTGGATCAAAGCATGTTTATCTACAAAGACACTTTTGGTCCGGTCAATGGCGTACGAAGGATTCTTCACTAGCACAAAGGGCCTGCGACAGGGAGATCCTCTATCCCCATTGTTGTTTGTGCTTGTCGCGGAGTCACTAACAAGGATGGTATTCAAAGCTCAAGACAATGGTATGATTATAGGGTTTAAAGCTTCAGCTACAAGTCCGGGTATTCCCATACTCCAATACGCCGACGATACTATCTTCTTTTTTGATGCTAGAGAAGACCAAGTGCTCAATTTAAAGGCTATCCTAATGTGGTTTGACGCGGTCTCAGGGTTGCATGTTATTCTAAGTAAGACTAACCTATATGGAGTGAATGACATCCCCAATTTGGATGCTTTGGCCATGGTTTTGGGCTGTAGGACTGGTTCATTACCATCATCATATCTGGGGTTACCGTTAGCTGCTGGGTATAAGGCCAAAAGTATGTGGAACCCAGTCATTGAAAGATGCAGCAAAAGATTAGCTATTTGGAAGCGCAAATATTTGTCAAAAGGAGGTAGGATTATCCTTATCAAGTCCACACTTGCTAGTATGCCCATCTACTTTCTTTCTTTACTCATTATTCCAGTATCGGTGGCTGAATTACTTGAGAAAATGATGAGAGACTTTCTTTGGGGTACGACAAATGAGGTGCAACGTTATAATTTGATATCTTGGGAAAGAGTATGCCTTCCAAAACAGTATGGTGGACTTGGTTTTAGACGTATTCGAGATGTGAATGCCTCTTTGCTTTCTAAGTGGATTTGGCGTTTTGGTAGTGAAGAAGAGGGTTTGTGGAAAGATGTGATCAGGGATAAATATGGAATTGTCGGAACAGGATGGTTCACGAAAAAAGTCAGCCAATCAGATGGATGTAGTCTTTGGAAAGGAATCATGAATCACAAAGATATGGTAGAGAGAGAGTTAAGTTTCAAGCTTGGAAACGGAGAAAGAGTTATGTCTGGGATAATAAGTGGTGCTCGCAAATGCCTCTAAAAGAACGTTTCAAAGATTTGTATGTCATTTCTAGTAACAAGTCTGGGACTGTTCAGCAACACGTTATATGGGATAATGGTGTACAGTCGTGGGATCTGAAATTTAGAAGGAATTTGTTCGATAGGGAGCTACTACAAATCTGTGAGTTTCTGAATTTGCTTGCTACTCAAAGAGTTAATGAAGATCATGATAAATGGAAGTGGTCAGGGAAGGTTCAACCGTTTACTCCGAAGTCAATGTATAAGCTGATCGAGGAAAAGAGGATACAAGCTTTGCACTTGGGAGTCCTTAATTTTCCATTTAGCAAAGTTTGGAATAATAGAGTTCCAACCAAAGTCTCATTCTTTGTTTGGGCTTTATGTTGGGGGAGGACCTTGACGTGCGATAATCTTCGAAAGAGGCAAAATCCTAGTTAACAGGTGTGTCATGTGTACTAAAGAGGAGGAAACTATTCAGCACTTATTCATGGATTGTGAAATTACACAAATTATATGGGATTATTTCATGCATTCTCTTAAGTGTCGGGGTGACGCATCACAAGGTCTGATGGGGCAGTTCAATTGCAAGCCAGATGGTAGAATCTCCACTTTTGGTCGGATTTTGGCGAAGGTTATAGCTCACGCAGTTACATGGTCTATATGGTTGGAACGCAATCGTCGAACTTTCGACGATGAGTCTAGAGATGTCCAACAGCTTATAGTCAAATGTAAAACTCTTATGTGGGCATGGGTGTCTTTCTTACCTAGTGTTAGAGGTTTGAAATTGGACGACCTCATTTTTAGATGGGAGTCTGTGATTGAGGGGTAGCATTTATATGTATTTCTAGTAGTGTGAATCTCTCACACTACATCTTCATTACTATTAATATAAAATCTTGTTTTGCTGATAAAAAAAAAAGAACCCACTAACTTCAATTCAATTCTAACACAATTAGAACGTACATCAATTATTGAGTAAAGTCTCTAGCATGCTTCTAACATGGTGGAAATAAAGGGGGAGGACGACACCTACCTCAAACTTTGAGCAACCCAAGCTATAAAAACCAAAACGGCTCCAACTTCAAAAGTGAATGTTCCCAAATGCCATTCCCCACAAAATTTCAAACCACTTGAAATAAAAATTGAATAAGAAAGAGCAGAGCTTTTATAACAAAAGAAATCAGCAAACAAACCCCCACAAGAAAAATAACAATCAAACCCCAAATAACGTTGTAATTAAAGTTAAGAAAAAACGTGAAGGAAAAAACTAAACATCCTGGTAGTTGTCGATCAGCCACAATCAAAACCCCAAATCTGCTACTTGAAATTCAAACCCCCACAAGTTAAATCAAAGACATTGTCTACTTATATAAATTCAAAGAAACCAAAAGGAACAATTTCAATATAAAATAAGATAGAATATACAAGTCAAAACCATCATGATTTTAGCAAAATCGAAGATCCTACAAGACACATCATTGGGTAGAGAGGTGTTTTTCCAAACCTAAAAGGCGAGTCATGAGACAAACCAGTATATTGAATTAATTCTATTATGGCAGGCTTACTTGTGAACTGAATTGCAGGCTCATACTTGTGGATTAATTCTATAATCGAAGATACAATATGTTTGCTAATACTAACTTGCACCAAAGATGCCTCTTAATACTTATATTTTCATGAATTACTAACCTTTATATTTCAATCAACCAACCAGGCAACTAGGGAATTAACAGATAGCATTCCCAAGCAGATCCCAACTTTTGGTCAAACCTTAGGGCAAGTTCAGTTTGGTAAAATACTCGGTGTCAAGTGTTGGAACCAAAAATCAAAGCTCTAATTGACACCAAGTTAGGAATCAAAAATTAGAATCAGAATATTATATAACATATAACCCTTTGACTAACTCAACATCTAATACAACCCCCAACAATAACTTCACAAGTAGAGTAACGAATATTACCAACAATACTTCACAAGTACTAGATCGAAAATATTACAGATTCCAATCGAAAATATGAAGTTGGTTTGTGTAAATAACTACACAACATCAATTTACATATACATGTAACTTATGAACTAGCTACATGAAGATGAACCAACACAAAACATTAAATAATGCTAAAAGGCAACTTACAAATATTCAAATATAGTCTAAATATTTTATAGATACCTGACTTCACATTATTGTGTTCAAAAGGAAAAGAAGGTGAACAAACAAGGTAAGGACTTGTGTTCCGCTAGCTCAAAATTCAGTTTCAAACACTTATGTTCTACACATTTAAATAATTGCAAGCAACAACAAAAACAATTAAAGTCCCACCAGCCATAATGAATTAACACAACTCAACACAACAACATCAAATCCAAAGCGAACAAAATATCTACTTTCTACTTTCTAAATATTCTACTTTTCGGGACAAACAATAAACTGAGTTTGAGCAAGAAATTTACCAATAACTTTGAGCGAAAGTGGTTTAGGAATTTTATCGAACAAACTGAAAGCCCTCAACTGCAAGCTTGAAAGCCCCAAGATTAACAAATATATTTAGCAATTAAAACATTTAATCTAGAAAACCCAAAGATTTGAGCTTGAAAACACAAATACTCTTACCAAATAGCAGCTGAACTGTTGTTACACGTCAGTCCATGATAGAGATCTATGAGTTTGCTCAGAAAGAGAAAAAATAAAGAGAGATTTAGACAACAAAAAAGAGACTCGGCTTATATATAAAGATTTAACCTTGAAATACTAGTATGCCATGAGGAGTGAAGAGAAAGACCAGTACCTAAGAGAGTGGAGTAAAAACCAGTGCAGCGCTAGAGAACTGAAACATGATAAATATTTTGTTAAAGGAGAGATAAGAGGGATTCAGTGAAATTGGAAGAAGGCGGGAGGAGAGGGAAAGAAGGATTTTGGTGAATTTTTTTTGGAAGCTAAGAGAAGGTGACTGTTGATAGCAGTCGAAATATAATAATACTGCTGGTAGCAGTTGAAAATGATTTTAAGGCCGTCCATAAGTATACAACGGTTAGTGGCAGTCGGATACTAAGTGTAGCCCGTGTCCTAAATTATGTGTTTTGACGTAGTGCCATGCGTGTCGCCGGCGTCGGAGTGCTTGGGTTTTGATTTCAGTGAGAGAGAGAGAGGAGTCGGTGTTGAAGGAAAAAAAAAAGGGTTTCTTTTTTCTGGTGGACTTGTCGTGTACGATAAGGTTTGTTTTGGGCTTTGCCTTTGTTTTTTTCTCATATTTAATGAAAATGAAAATATGGGCGGGTGATTCTCATTTTTCGTCACTGAAAAATCAGTGCCAAGCATAAGATGCGGATAATTGGGACGCTTGGTGTAGCTAGAGCTACCCTGAACGGCATAACCAATTCTAGTATCAACAACGCTTATGGATGTAGCAAATACTGACTAGCGTTTGCTACACTGGCAAGCGTGGGTGATGACATTTAAATGATGGAAAAAATATTTTCTTCCAAGTATCAGCAACACTTTCAAGCGTAGCAAGAGAAAATGAGTATTTGCTATGGTCAAAAGCGTAGTTGATGACAATTAATGGATTATAAAAATAATTTTTGTTTTTTACAAAATATAAAATAACTTTAGCAACGCCAATAAGTGTTGCCAAAACTAGCAAATAATTTATAGTTCTAAAAAAGATTAGCAACGCTATAAAGCGTAGCAAAAGGTTAACATTTGCTACAAATATTGGGTGTAGCAAAATGTTTTGTAGCAAAAAGTCTCATTTCTTATAGTGGAGGCGGAATCAAACATAATATTTTCTTAAAAAAAAAACCTGTTGAAGTTTGGTTTGAAGAAGGGGAGAGATTATTATTGGAAAAAAAACTGAAAAAAGAAGGGGCGAGATTTTATTTGGGTTTTGGGAAGAAGATGATAACCTTTAAAAAGACTTGGACTTTGGGCGTGATATTGTAATTTTTAATTCCTTTTGAATTATTCTATACCAAAAAATTTTAGCTATAGAATATTGTAATGATTCAAATTTGGATGAAAAGACATATAATTATAATATAATTATATGTCTTTTCATCAATATTATAATATTATAACTAACAAAAAAACAAACTAAAATCTTATATTGAACAAACAAACAAACAAAAAAACAAAAAGAATCACAGTACATGCTCAAGCAAAAAAAGCAAATGAAAATCTTGGATTATTTCATATCGTTATCTAACAGATTAATCTCCATGGAGAGGAAGAGTTTTATTAGGGTTTAGGAAAGAGGTATGATGAATTTGATGTGTTTTTTTGTTTGATTCTATGTAAAAATTCTAATTCTGTCTTTCTATTTTTTTTCGTAATTAATCTAAAAATGGAACTTTAAGTCATTACTTGACAAAAACAAAAATGATGCTACGGAAATTAAAGGAGAACATATCTTTAGTTCATACCGAATTCCACTTATTAAAAGAGGATGTTGGTGCCATTTCTCAAAAATAAATCTGGGAAATTAAGTTTGGAATTATGTGTACAATGCATATGATGCATGGTCAAATATTTCATCAATGAGTCACCATTTAAGTGCTTTTAAAGAAATCTCAATAATTCATTGTCCGAAGGACTATGCTTTTTCAGTCTATAGAGTAATTGAACCTTTTCAAATACATCAATTGAACTTATAGAAGTCTAGAAGGAAAAAAAAAAAACAAAATAAAAAAACTATTCAAAATACAGTTAATAGTCTAAGAGTTTAAATAATTGACAAATATTATATAGAATTGGGGTTTCTTATGAAAGTATCGCCACCACCAAAGCCTAGCATATTCCTAACCATGTCAATTTCTCTAGCTAGGTATTGAGTAGCATTCATTGATATTATTCTTTCCATCTGAACAGATTTGCTTCATTTAGCAGTGGTACCATACTGTAAAGCGATGGCATTTATGAATCTTGCAATCATTATTACCAAAGTTTGCATTTGATTCAAGGAACAGATCCAATATGTGTCATACTAAACAGTATTAAACTGAAAGAAGTAAGGCTAAAAGCTCTAAGCAAGTGCACAATCTGACAATCATCGCAAACAATGCCTTCATGACTAAATACTCTCAAAGGCAGGAGGACGACTTCTATGCAGATAGAATCTAGGGAGACAGAAAAAAAAAATAGAATGGAGGAAATGAGGAAATGAATTCTATCACTTGGTGCGAAAAGAAAACTCTAGAAACCGTAGTTAATTACCTATATATGACGGATCACATTTCTGAGTTGAAGACTGAGTTTACTTTTGTTTAGAGTGTAATAAGCATGTAGATTTTTTGGCAGGAATTTGTGTTTCTTATGTTCCTTCTTTGTTGGTTTTTGGTCCTCTTCTAGATAGTGAGCTCGATGTACTGATAGAGGAGGATGCAATTGGGACTCAATATGTAAAATTATCTTAATGAATACAGGTAGGGGTCTGTCTAACCATTGCTTATTTCTTAAAAAAAGAGGTATGATGCATGATAGTTTTCGACCCAGCCCAAGAAACCATGAGTCGTGATCTTGGGAGGTCTGAAAGTTTCAGATGCTAAATACACTTTTTAAAATGAAAGAGTTGGAAGAACAAAATGAAGTAAGAGTATACTGAGATCCCCACCAGTTGAGAAGAACTCAATAATCGGTAAAGCTTATTAAGATAATTATGTTTCCAAATAACAAAGTGGTCTTTCTCACTTCGCGAGTTCACAATCTTTTTAATTCAATCAAGAATTTACAATATCTTTAATTCAACCCCATAACTCATATACATATATAAGTACAAATTATATTACTACAAAAGAAGAATGCATACCTGGTCTCTAATCTCTTCCCCGACTTTGCGAATAAAAAGCGCCTCAGATTCAAGTATAGGAAAATCAACCTCTTCAAATCTGAACAATCGAGAAACCTTAATTAACAAACAAATAAAAATCCATCAATATATGCTAATGGAGTGGATTTCATATCTTGTACCCCTACTGTGTATAAACTTAAACTATGAAGCCATGATGATGTACAGGAAGAGGAATCTAGAAGTCGGGATCCCCCGCCTCCTTGAGAATGGAATCAAAATGTTCCTATATGCTGAAGAGTATTAGCACATATGCAACTGGCTTGGTAAGATTTTTTCTTCGTCCAAGGTTGGCTCCTCAGTTGATTATCTAATTTATTCAGATGCATCATGTATAGTCTAATCAGAAAGAGTTTTCTGGATCACTCTATTCCAATTCTAGTTCATGGTGCAGAAGCCAATTTCTAAAATTTCACAAAATAAAGTGATAGTTTGCAATATTTACCGATATTTTGTTCTGCTGTGCCACTTTGGTCAGATTTTTAGCTCCTTAAATGCAGAACATTTTGCATTTTTGCCCTACCTGAGCTGAGTTATCCTTAACCAACTGGAATACCTGCAGTCATACTGTCCTAGCCAATCTAGATGTCAATCCCACAAAAAGAACACAGATTATGGTATGCCCCTAATTACTTTCTTAAAGGAATTTTGGATTAAATTTTACAGGCCTGTTAATTACTGTCTTACCAGACCATGAATCAGTACATAACTCCATATCACCATACGAGTAAAGTTAAGTGAGATAACCCATTCAGCAAGCAGCGTCATTGAATGGCACTTGACCAAATACTATGTATTGGCAAGCCAAGAACTGAAGAGTGTACGCACTTTGCAGTGACAAAATACACATCAAGAATTCAAGATAAAGAAGATCACCAGAAAAGAGTAGTGGAATTATTTTGATGCCGACACTACAACATTGAAACCAAATGAATTCGGGGCATCAATCATTCAGAATGTCAATCAGCCAATGCCAAGCAAAGCAAAACCCAATATATATGGACAATGTCATTTGTGATACAGTCATGCCCAAGTCCTTAAAACTGCAAGTATGACTAATCCCACAATTCTTGACCCACACTTCATTCATACCTAAATTCTCTTTACCAAACCTGGCAGCCCAAAATGCATTAGTATTGCCTTCATACAAACCAACAATGTCATCGGCATCAATTTCAGGCAAGACCCATTCTTTGTATTTCCAAACACTTGATCCGTAAGGCCAAGTAGTCTTCCCACGCGAGTTAAACAATGTTTTCCAATACTGGGCATCGAACTTCTTCAAAGCTTCTATATTATACTTGATGTCGTCGAGTGAGTAAGACTGATTGCAAGAGGGATCAGCATTAAAGGGGACAAATCTGGCCGAGAAGGCATGGTTATCCGAAGAGATTGATGGAGAAGCTCTCTCCCTCTCTAAATTGCATTGGTTCTCTTGTTTTTCTCTTCTTTTTCTTATACGAAGAAAGTCTGTTGTGGTTTGAAGGTGAGAAGAGTTTAGGGTTGAAGAAATATTTCGATTGGTTTTCTGTTTGATTTGTTAAAGTAACAAATCTAGAGACGGGTATAGATTAGAATTTGAGGAGGTCATAATAATATAATAATAAATTAGGGAGATTTAAACAAATTTAGGGAGGTATTTCTAATTATTAGAGCCTCCTTTTTTTTAGGGACCACTAATATTGCTTGGTGTGCAAAATGGAGCGATATGGTGAGGAGAGAGAATATGCGCGAGCTTTTATATATATACTAGCCATTTTGCCCCGCCCATGGCGGGGATTATTTATTTAATATTGAAAAAACCTGTTTATTATTTGTTTGTTTTATTGGAAGATATTTGGTTACTGAGATTCCAATAACTCATTCTTTGTGATAATCGTTACAAACTGTTGAAAATATGAAATAATCCATGTTACAAAACATAAGAGCTGGAGATCAAAGAATAAGGTCATTGACCATTGATGCCTCTATGACTTTTATCATCTCGCCTCATCACTTGTTACTCAAACTAATAGCGCCAACAAGTTTATCTTTTATATCTGGCAGCAAGCAAGCTCACTTCTCCCTTTCTTTGGTTGTGCAATTAGTTATCCATTTGGAAGAGGGTGTTTCTCACCGAGGATTTGAAATTTCTTGCAATCAAAGCATTCCCTTCTCGAAACAATTGAATCAGAACTCGTAGAGATCCCGCAAGGAGAAGTACACATCAACTCTACTCCATTCATATTGTGTTCCAACTCAATTGGTGAAGATCGCCTCATAGGCGATAAAAAATAACTTTGTTTCCAAAGAGCCCTTACATGTTTTCGAGGAGCTCAAACAAATTTGTAGTTCTTTGGTTGTAATGCCCTTGGAAGTATTACGGACACTCACACTACTTAATGGCTATCATTGCGCATTACCGGGGAAGAGACCCTCAAGATCCTACAAAACAAATGAAACTAAATCAATATCGCGAAAGTACAAAATATATAAATTAAGAGCTATATGATTGAAAACTGGTGATCTTGTATTGAGTGAATCATATTTTGTTCTCTCAAGTACATGCTTGTCAATTCCTCTGTCAAGAAAGTTTCCACATAGATCTATGCTTCTTAGGTGTTCTATTCTATTTATGTTTTGCCTATTAGGTTCTCCTTTAGGAATAAGAGTGCATTTGAAAAATGGGGAGTAGTCAGCGACTCCCACAATGCCATACTATAAGAAAAAAAAATAAATTGATATAACTTGGCCATGTGCAACTTAAACCAATAATTGCCCCATTTAGAAATGTATATGAGAATGATAATGTATGCAATGACCTCTTGACAGCATAGACAATGTTGAACAATTAACCCATTGCACCCACTTATTAACACCAAATCAAGATTCTATAGTTAAACTACTCGAAAGTAGTGGAAGAGGAACTCAACACACCCCTCATTCTCCTACGACCAAGTTGTTTCTTACTCGGGGTCCAATGTGAATCGAAAATCATCTCCAAATGACTTAATAATCCCTCTTAACTCGTTTATTCATTACAATCGTTTCTTCTTTCTTACAAAGTATTTCACTAATGTTATCAACAGACAACAAATTAAATCTCCTAAATCATCCATCTTTGATATGGAGCACTCTTGATATTGTGGTGCAGGGTGTAAGACAAAGTGTGTATCCAAATGAGACCCCCAAAAAAAGTCCGCGGTAGGTTTTCAATAAGTTGTGTACTTTCGAATTGGAAAATTTATATCTAACAGCTTTTCTTAAATCAGCCACCGCTAACTTAGTTTTTCTTGTACATAAACATTTCCCGGATACAATCCGTGATAGTGATTGGACTGTCCCAATTGTGGAAACGTTAATTTCTCTTTTCGTGAACCTGTTTGCAACATCGCTATTGGGTGGTACAATGTCATCTATCTCGGGGAGCATAAGTTGCCGATGAAGCATTTTTATCAATATGCAAACTCTTCTCGGTGTATGTTCCCGAAGTACTTCGCCTTGATGTGAATTTTCCCAAAAAGGAGACATAAGGAGTCACCGTTAAGGAGAATTCTACCTTCAATTTGATCCATGGTTATAGGAATGGGAATTTTTTTAATTGCATCGTTGTTCTTATACAATTCTTGTAGCTCCTTAAAAATTCATGGACGGTGTCAAGTTCGGATGCTCCCAAAGATGCGGATCAGAAGTGTGTTTTGTCCAAGCTGACTTGGCGAAATTTGTCCCTTAGACGGGGATGAAGACCTTCTATATTTTTTTCATAGTGTATTCAATCACCATGTCCATATGTTCTCACGCCAAATTTGTACCTTGAAGCTTTTTGAATGAGTTCAAGGGAGTCCTTTCGCTCATGATCATCGGATCTTGGCCACTTCTCGTGGTTGCCCATTCCAGGGATTACCTTTTCTCAATTCAGAGTTCCACGGGCTTCAACGCATCTATAGGCAATGCAGAAATATTTATCGGTGTCCAAGTTCTACCCTTTAATCGCCGAATTTTCCAATATCTATCAAGTGCTAAACACTGGACCGGAGAACCCCTGCTCATTGACAATACCTCAATGTGATTTTTCTCCATAAGATGCTCAATATGCAATCTATCATTAGCAAATAGCTTACTACACTCACTATTCTATCAATTTCCACAGTTAAAACTTGAAAGGTATCATAATGCTACCATGCCATTAACAAACAGATACCCAAATCTCTAAAAGCCCATCAAATAAAATAGAAATATTTTTAGCAAAATTCTGTAGAGTGTAGGATAGATTCATGATTCATTCATCTAAAGTGTAGAAACCTGATTAAGTTTGCCTTGGTTGTTGAACTTTGAAACCATGCAGATGCGGATTTTGTAAGGCCTCTTCCAGCAAAATGGCTCAATCATCCTCCTTGATTGTCTCATTTCCCAATTCAACCAAATTGACATTTGAATGACTGTACCTTTTCATCCTCTTCATTGGAGAATTTCGTTCTTATTTAGCAATAGAGCTCCTTCTCCACCTTACATTCAATCATGAGCCACCAAGGCTACGCCGCCTCTGGTTTACATCAACTATATTCTCTTTTTGAATAGCAAAAGACATTGCATTGATGAACACTATCGTGAATCAATGAATTGAATAACCAAATTATGTTGGCTAAAATACCTATTTATTTCTTTCCAATATTATATATGCAACAATGTATCATTCGAACCGGTTATCTATAAGGTAAAATTAACTTAAAAATCCCTTTGTATACTCCTCTATTCCAAAACAAATTCACTTGTAAGGTCCATTCAATGTAAAAGGATCTTTAACTATGTCAACAGTTACGTTAATTTCTTTCCCTAACCCATTTCAACTCCCTAACTAATTTATAGGCCCTCTCAAGTGCTAGAATCGGGCATAACATCAATGTCAATTATAATGATATGATATAGTCATTTAAAAACCTCATAAAAGGGACAAAAAGTCAATCAATCAGATTTCTTTTCTAATTGGTACATATAATAATATATTGCATATCGTACTAACATGTGATATATTAACATGAATGATGCACACACATAAAATAAAAAGTAAAAAAATGAAGCAAAAGCAATACCAACAATACTTGCTTGAGTCCCGTGAAGTTTATCAAAGAGTGAGCTCCCTCAAAGTTTGTTTATGCACCAAGATTATCATTATTATGACAATTTTCATAGCAAATCCTAATTCAACCAAGTAAACTTCAAGACCTAACATGAATTCCACCTATAAGACATTGACACGTCAAATGTCCGTTAACCAACTTCCAATGAAAATATGTAGATATATTTCCTTTAATAGGGATAACTAATCAAATTACTTGCATGACGACATTAAAATTAAAAGAAAACACGAAGCCAAGTTAGTCAAATGCACCTCTCGTTACCCAAATAAGTTGTTTGACACTGTGTTGAGATAATCGAATCCATGAATGTTGAAGAGGATGCCTTGGCTGAGCTGTCCGAGGTCGGAAGAAGCATCCAATTGGAATTAGGTATCTTGAAAAATAATGCAACTATCCAAAATCCCGACTCACATAACCTTGATTTCTACACCTTTATAGTCAAGTGAACATCAACAATGTCGGGTTCATGCCATTGTTCATACTACATTATAAAAATGAATCGTCTAAATTAGCCATACCTTAACGACGTCGAAGAAGATGCGGGCGGATTGAAGATGATTAATTTACATGCATATTTTTTTAGAGAGGAGGTGACCCTAAAAGTTTTGGGGTTTCGATGATATTTTTCGGTTGAAGGTTTTTTGTTTTTGAGGATTAAGTAGTTGGAGGCGTTGGGAACGATTTTCTATTTCGGTGAAGGTTTTTCATTTTTGAGGATTAAGTAGTGTAGTTTGAGGCGACGGGTTTTGAATCATTTTTTGTGTTTTAATGTTCCGTAGGTATATCACGAATCATAATTTTGATTGGCGTGTAATTGTTTTCTCGTCATTTTATGGATCTCGAAAATATATAACCAATCTTGAGCAAATCCAACGGACGATGTATTTTGTAATAGGGACCAATTTGCAAATAATGAAAATAATGTCTTGTTTTGTAATTAATTTTGTGTCTTTATTTAAAAATATTGCTGACGTGGCCTCCTGAAATCGCATATGAGCATTTTCGCCCACTGTGCAATAATGGTTTTAGATATAGATAAATTTTTACAGTTTTCTAGCTTTACCCCTTTTTTACCTCGAGTTCTTTCATCTAGAGGTTTATCCCTCTAAAATCATATCACATCTAAATTAACTGTTATCTTTTTGGTCAATGCATGTAAAAAGACATTATTGCCTTTTGCTCTTTTAATAGTTTTTAAGTTTTACCCTCAAGAACTTATGCTAATTAGTTTTATCCCCATAGTTATTTTATTTAGAGGTTTATCTTCCAGAACTTAGGTCAATTAGCTTTATCCTCCTAGTTTTTTCATCTATAGGTTTACCCCCCAAGACCACAACACATCTAAGTCAACTGAGTTTGACCGTGATGTTTTTGGTCAAGACAAATGAAAAAACTATAATACTCTTTTCTAGGTATAATTACATAAATGCCCTGTGACTTTGACAAATACAAAATTGGAATTCAAATCATATATGACACATGTCATGATCTTGTGAACTAGGGGTGCAAATGGATATGTTCGGATTCAGATATGCCTGTGTATCCAAATCCGAAAATTTATACCGATATCCGAATCTGAATCCGAATCCGACGGATATTAAAAAATTTATCCGATTTCGGATATCGAATAATATCCGATCCGAAAATTAATATTAATTAAAATTTTATTTGCTTTGAATAATTCATTTTACCACTATAAAACTATTATAAATATATTTATTTGTCATTTATTATTATTATTTTGTTATTATAGTTTTATATTCTTAGTTTATGATTTTATATAATATTTTATACAATAATAAATAAATAAATAAATTATATATAATAACTATTAATTTTTAAATCGGATAAGATATTTTCGGATGCGGATATGGCAGTATCCGAATCCGTATCCGAAATCAGTTCGGACATAAAAAATTATCTGAATCCGAATTCAATATCTGAAATTTTCGGATAATATCCGATTTTTCGAATACGAATTCGAATATTTGGATATCCACTTGCACCCCTATTGTAAACTCTCTATCATCCGGCTACCACCAATCCTTATCAAATGATATCCACACCCTTAACATTATGAAATTACATAATTAACCTCATGATTGTTAAAAGCTATATGTATGCTAGAAGAAAAACCAACCGTAAAAGGGCAATAAAGTCTTTTATGTGGTAGTGGTGTATGGCTTGGAGAAGATAATGCTACTGATGATGGTGTATGGTACCGGGTCGGGATAGAGTTTACAAGATCATGACATGTGTCTTTAGATGATTGAATTTAATTCAGTATTTGCCAAATCATAAAGGTATTTATGTAATTATACCTAAAAGACATTAGAGTCTTTTAATTTGTCTTGACCAAAAACATCATAGTCAAACTCAGTTGACTTGAATGTGTTATGGTCTTGGGGGGGAAAGAACTAAGGGGGTAAAGCTAATTGGCCTAAGTTTTGGGGGGATAAACCTCTAGATGAAAGAACTGGGGGATTAAAGCTAATCGACCTAAATTCTGGGGGGTAAAACTAGAAAACTATTAAAAGGGCAAAGGGCAATGATGTCTTTTTACATGTATTGACCAAAAAGATAACAATTGACTTGGATGTGGTGTGATTTTGGGGGTAAATCTCTAGATGAAAGAACTGGGGGATAAAGCTAATTGGCCTAAGTTCTGGGGGTAAAACTAGAAAACTGAATTTTTTATGGCGAGTTCATCACGTGCATGTTACGAAATGCTTGGAAGGAGATTATTGTCGTACAACACAGACTCTGAAACCCACAGTGCCATCTGCCTGCCCTGTGGAAAGAATGCGGATGCTAGCGGCAACTCACCTAAGCTAGTTATTGCTCATGTTGGGAGTCTTGTATCTCCATCGAAGATTGTGGCAGCTGCAATGAAGCAACCATTTTTATATCAAACTAGTTATTATGAGTTTATTTGTGTATTGTGACACATAACTTAACTTGGTGTTATTGTTATTTTTCTCCTTGTGTAACTCTTTGTTCAGTTTATTCTGCTAGTTGCTTGAAATTAGTTCCTTATTATGCAAGAGCAGTGGACACGTTACTTTTGGTTCTTTCGATAAGAGTGTTCAAGAGTTGGGCAGTTGCGCTGCAATTTGCACCGAAGCAGGGCTTTACTAGTTTGGCCGAGGGCCACATAGGTGTTTCAAGGCATTTTTTAGCTTTCAACGAATGCTCCAATGGAATTTATTTTTTCAATTTGTTTAAACTATAATGTATACAAATTTGAATTCTATTAGAATTACTGTATAGCAGTGGGGAAGTGGGCGTAGCAAGGATAGAAGATGAAAGGAGGAGAAAGATTAAGGAGGGAAATGAAGAAAAGGGCGGAAAACAAAGAGAGTGAGAAGAGAAAGATAAAAGAGAAGTATATATAAGAAAAGAGAAACTATAAGGGGGCACTGAAACAAAACGAAAAAAAATAGGATGTAAGGTTTTTTGCTTCATGGGCAAGTGAAAGTTGAAACTGAGCTTGCGTGTTTTGTGAGGAAAGAATAAGAAACTTGGAAAGTTATGCCGCACTAAGTTAAGAAACCTTAGATGTTTAACCATGCTTTCAACCTTATGGTGCTTCGGAATCTTCTATACCCTACAACAGCAGGTAGCCACTATTTATAGGGCCAGCATACATGCACAGCATTAAGTTCACCTAGGCAGTCTTCACGTATATATCTAGAGTTCTAGATACGAATTTAACTTAGATTTTTAATTTCTAGGAGTGTTTCTAGTGTCAACGAATGCTTATATCAAGCAAACGACATAGAGTTTAGCTTTTCATTTTTGGCTAAGATGATCTCAAAACCATGGAGATAAACACACGAAAAAATCAGCTCAGTTGTGATCTTGCCACATCGATCTAAATCACAGCTTTCAAAAACTTTCATTTCACTTTTCGCTGTCAATTTCAACTATGTGCAGAAGTTCATCCCCTGAATTGAGTTCCCAAGGCTGATATTTTAGTTTTATTTGAATTTTAGCAACTTCTTCAACCTTAACTTTCAGCCCAATTTTTTTTTACAGCAGAATCATATTTTTTAGCTCACAAGTAAAAACTGACAAATCGCTAGATTCATAAATATCTAGAATGGAACGCATTTTTCTTTTGACATTCAATATCACTCTTTTCCTAGAGGTATTTTGTTACCAGTTAGCAATTCAAAAGTTTTGTGGTTCCGCCCCTGCTTTTAGGACGACTTTTATGTTCATTAGAGACACAATCTTCCTGGATGTGAAGGTAGTAGGTTGCCAAAAACAGAGAAAAACAGAGTTTAAGAGATGTTGTGATAACAAGATGCACTTGAACAGCAACATCTTAGAAAGTTGGCAGAGTGGAAAGTAGCCTGAAAAGGCAAAACGGGAGAATACACTTTTAAGAATTTGTCCCACGTTTTGCTTATAGTAAAACCTCGTTAGGTTAACAATTGCCCTTATGAAAACAAATTTTGTCGATTCCGTCTTCAAGGTACTATTTTCCCTTTTCCCTTTCCTCAAAACTATTTCTTAGGCTGTTAGGCTGTTAGTCTGTTACAAGTAGGAGAAACCTTGATACAAATGTACAGAGTCGATTTGACAACAAATGTATTCTCAAGGCCTACCTGAGTAGTTAAATAAATTTGAACATTGCATGGAAAAGTGGCCTGACCCCTATGCCACTGGAGAAGTAGAATGAGGGACATATAGGTGGGAATTTAGTACATTGGATGCACTGCTGAAGAATGTGGGAGAGAGGTTTCTGTTTGCTTACTGGTTTTACCACTTTGAAGTTGATACAGAAGGCAATAATAAGTTCGATCCACTTAATCTGTCCTTCATAAGTTCCGATCCACTTACTCTGTCCTTCTACTGGGGTATGTATTTTCATAAAATTCCTATATCACCTCTAGGGCAAAAATGCATAGCCAGTAAAAAATTGAGGAAAGAAACAACTCTGAGAATTGGATAAAGTTCAACAGTTTCAAATTCAAAAAGTGTTTGACTAGTTATATGTTCTTCCATCCTTACATTGCCTCAAGTATAGGAATACATATATAGTAAACAATCGGCGAGAATTTTTCTTCCCACAATATGATCATCTAATTTACAGAACTCCTCAATGTGAACATACAAATCCTGTACCACTGCAAAAAATATATATTACCTGCGCAATAGAATACTTTCCAGATGATCAGTCATTAAATTTGTTGATGTAATGGTGTTAAAGTGGAATAATCAACCTCTGGAGTCTGGAGCACCTAAAGATTGATCCTTCTAAGCGTGTTCACGTAAGTGTAGCTAGAGAATACGACAAACAGTTCCTGAAACCTGCAAAGATGACAGGAAAAAGCCAATGAAAAGGGAGGTAAGACCTTCAATTTTTTACTGGGTTCTAGTGTTCTACTAAAGGCTACAAACAGATGAATGCTGTCAATAAAGGCTTACACAGATAACTAACTAGACTGAAATCAGAGATAAACATCACAGAGCAAGTTCAGTTGACTCAGCTCAATATAGGGGATTCTTTGTCTCATCGACAAAAATAAAAAATTCAACCCCAAGAAAACAAGAATACAACCCAATTTTAGTTAGATCCACCTTAACGAGGAGCTGGAGAAACAATCTACCACACCATCACAATTTTATACTTAAACATACCACCTTTACACAATGAATTGTTCAAAAGCAAATAATGCATTGAACTTCAAATCCCTAAAAGCATCGACACCACTTGAAAACTCATATATGGGCTTTCTGACTTCCAACAATGTACAAAGAATGATGAGGTGGGAAAACAAACAAGTAAATCTAAAAAAACAAATAAAAAAATGAAAAGAATACGTACCAAATCCACTGGCTCTGGTGTTGTGCCATTGCCATGAAGCTTTTTACAGGATGCTCATTAAGCAGGCAATGCCTCTGCCCTCTCGAGCTACTACCAAGTAAGGCGGACAACCAGAGATCAATGGGTCCACTATACTTGCGTATGATGCTTGTACTTAACTGGAAATATATCAGCAACCAAGATAAGCAATGATCATTAGAACCCCCAAGACCATAAACATTTATTTCACTATTATCAGGAATCTACAGGTACCAAAACAAATATAGGTCATTATTGAAACCTCAGTTAATCAATTTTTCATGGAAATATGTCAACCAAATACTTCTATTCTTAGTAACGTGATCCTTCCTCTAGGAGTGTCGCACCTGCTCTAGAACCTCACTCCAATTAATCAAGATCACCTTGTCTAATCTGCCTATCTACTACATTTGCTGCTTGTATTGCCAATATGGCAAAGAGGCCTGAGAACACTATTCATGACTTTTATGGCAGTCCACAGATCTAAAAACTTCGGTTGATTACGTGGAACCAGTTAGCAAGTGAAGTCCAAAGGTATTCTCAACCTTAGAATCCTCAAAGAAATAAAGTCTGTTCTTCTAGGGAAATGATTATGAGATTCACCAGGGTCCTAATGCACAATGGAGAAGGTGACAAATGCAAAAGGTCAGCTTCCTTAATATTAAGGCATATTGAAGCAAATATGTGACATTACATGGTTTTAATGGGAATAGCACATCGGTTGTAAGACCTATTCATGGTTGTAAGAGCAATTCATCTTATTGCTTTGACATAGAGCAATATTACTGATACATCATAAAAATTTCAAGCAACAATTTACATATAGAATATAATAATGTGAGAATACGATTCTTATTTGAAGGAAAGGTGATTTATTAGCTGGTGATAGACAAATTGATGAATTTACTAGATACTTGAATTAGACAGAAAAAATGAAAAAGGTAATTCAGACTACTAAAGAGTTGATGCAGGCTCAAAATTATTCCATAAACCTCAGCAAACTCCTGAAATAGCTAAAGCTAACTGGAGTTGTGCTCTAAGCTAGTGACAACTTAATGTGACTATTGGTCTTAGATAACTAAGGTTGAGTGAAGAGGATGCAATCTATGAACTACAACAGTAGTCTGACATCTTCTTGATCAAGAGCAAATTAACTAGTTGCTACCAAGGGGAAAAAAAACTAGTAACCTATTATTAAACTTTCAGGCGCTGAGAGCTTTACTGGTTTATAAAATAACAACATCAATTAACATAAATATAGTAGCAGGGAAATAAAATAAAAGAATTATGACAATTCTAAAGAGAATAACAACATACAAGTTCCTAAGCTTCAATACCTCTTTGTGACTCCTAGATAAAAATGTGATGTGCACACATCAATATAAGATATTAAATACGCTTTCCATGGTCATTAGTGCTTATCCCAATTGATTAACTATAACATTTTAATCTGGATCATGCAACAAAAATGTTGTTCAGTTGTAATCTACAGTGGTTAGCCAACATTAAGGCATTATTATTACCCAAGTGTTCTAAAAACGCTTAGGCGCGGTAGTCGGGGGGGTGGGAGAGTGCCTAGGCCTTCTAGGCAGTGCCTAGACGGGCTAGGCACTAGGCAGTTTTTTCCTAATATATTTTATAATATATATATTAATACACACCTATACTACAAGAAATGAAGAAAATCATTTACCACTGTATATATTTTATAATATATATATTAATACACACCTATACTACACGGGTCTTTAATTTTTGATATTTAATTATTCAAAAAAAAAAAAAATGACTGGACCGCCTAGACCAGCCTAATCGGTCCACCGATTTTTTAAACGACTTGGGTCTAGGTGAGTCAGTTGGGCACCGTCTAGCGCATAGAGACCGCCTAGGCCGCCGCCTAGACCGATTTTTAGAACTTATTACCATGTTTTTAACTTAAGTAAAAAAGATAGTATGTACACTTATTATGTTCCAAAATGTTGCTTAGTTGAAGCTATACGGAACGATCTCTTTCACATTTCTCTATAAATATGCTCGAATTTATTATTCTTTTCAAATATTTCCCCACCTTGGTGTTTATGAAGGAAGGAGATGATGTAATTGTTAGTCAAAGATATGTCTATGAGATATTTGTTCCTATTTTTGTTTTCTTCCGTACAAAAAAAAATATAGGAAAAACAAATCTCCGCGATACTTTACTGGTTCCTATTAGATACTCAATCCTCAATTATTTCATTAAGCAATCTGTGGTTGTATGGGTCGCCCAAGTCAAAGGCACGAGTGACTGGTTTGGTCTGGTTGGAGGGTGCTAGAGGAGCATTTAACACCTGTTCTTAGGGCTCGTATGGTGGTGGTTTCGAACAAAGTCTCGCATTACAGAACAGAGCCTCGCACTCAGCAAAGGAATTACTAAAATCCTGGCTCCTTACAGTTCATTCTTCAAAGGGTAGCACTTTAATAGATTCATAATGCATTTGACTAGCAGTAATTCATGTCTCACACTTCAACAATGGCATTATTCAAATTCAAACTACTGTTGCATTTCACCTAACAAAACCTCATAGGACCATCACCTCACAAAGTACTGGTAACAGGAAACTTAATAGAAATATTTGAAATGATTGGTGGTGTAATAAATAAAATCAAATCTAGTCAATGATATTAGCCATCGTAAAAGTCAGAACTGAGATTAATACTGTAAATGGAACCCATCACAAAAGAAAAGCAACTTACCAAATCCCATTATGCAAATCACGGTGATTCCGATGACCCGAAATCCCATAGCTATCGAAAGTAATCAACTAGAAAATCAACCAAAAGTAAAAAATGATAAGCTACATGAAAAGCTAAATCCAATTAGAGTATGTCACCGAATACTTCTACAATTGAGAGTAGAAAAAAGGAGGGCATACAACAGATACTCAGGTGTATCGTAAGTTAGAATTTCATAATCTTGCACTAAGGTCATATAGATGATGGTCTAGAGAGCATTATGGTTGGGACGTAACATTAAACACTTAATGGTTCAGACAAAATAATTACCAAGTCAATGCCCTGAGATGCAGTTTCCTCCTGAATAATCTTTGAAATAAGGATAGCACTCCACATGTTGTCAAACCCATCCTGTTTAACCATAACAAAGTTGTAACTGACATTAGTGACATATAACCAGGCAATATTGTTTTGAACAAACATAAAAATCTATGAACAGCTACACAAACAAAAAAGAAGTTACATCTAGATGCATGGGATCGCCTGTAAATCTGGATGATCTAAGATCTTAATATGTTGACGAGGAACCTGCTCATAAATGTCACGAGAAAATAAATTGAGGACAATGCCAAGGTAGAATCTTCGTTCAATTCAAGGGTCAACTCTTTAATCATTTATCCAAGATAGCCAAGTGAAATGATAGGTGAATTCGAACTTTCTTTTTTCCAAGATTAGACTTCGTTCAGTTGGCTAGGGTTGTCATAAACAATAAATAAACTTGTCATCGATCTATAGCCTTCACTAAAACTTATAGTTGGTCAGTATTTAGTTGGAAACTTAGTTTCCAAGCCACCTTTAATGGTTTAGACCAACTTAATTTTAGCATCACCTTGAGACTACTGCCAGCATGATATAGCTCTTCCTTTCTTACATTTCCTTTGCCATCATGATATAGCTCTTCCTTTCTTACATTTCCTTTGCCATCAGCATTTCCTACATAAAAGACCACCACGTTATGAAATACGGGATATCAAAATTAATGTTTTAATCTCAACTTAAAATCAGGCTCCATTTGATTCGTAAATGATAAGGACACCGTTAATAGTTTGCAAACTGAAAAGGCATAAAACTTGAATCTCCTAAAAAGTAAAGAGGAACTTGCACATGATCTTCTGGTTTCATAGCTTTTCTAAAAGGAATTGTCAGCCATACAAGAATTCAAATGACACGGTTGGAAAGGGATGGTTGAAGGAAGGAATCAAAAACAAGTACAGGCACAAGGGAACTCCTAGGTCAGAAGTCCTGGTTGAAGTTACCCTTGTACAGTTGTATCTACTATTATGGACAAGAGCAAGTTCTGGGAACCATAACAACGGCAAGAAATTATAGATACTGTTTAGAAACGGCGTTTTCTACCATAACAACCTCATGTTGTACTATACCAACTATTTTTTCAGCCAACAACGGCAAAACAATACCAATACAACAATACACAGACACTTACTATTAATACTAATAAGATGAACCACATATTGACGATGCAAACATACCTGTTGACAAACATAAAATGTGTACAGTGTGCCCTTTTGAAGTCAAATAAAGGATAGTTGGCGAAAAAAACCTGCAATAATGTGATACCTAAATTAATTACATCACAAATAACATTTTAAATTGAGAACATTAATATTAAAACTTACATAGCCTCATCATCAGGGTGTGCGGCAACAAGCATGACCTTTCTCTTCTGAGCATCTTCACCTACAGTTTAAACAAACAAACGTATGGCACTTAATGATCCACATCATGAGAGCAAAAGAATATGAAAATTCACATAAAATAATAAACTCACCTTTCGATAAGAATGAAACAGTGGATAAGTGCGAAGCATAGAGAACTTTGCATAGAGAAACGACCCAAAGTAAAAGTACAAAGATAAAAACTAAGAACCAATCCATATAGCATGTACCTAAACATAAAAAAATAAAAATAAACATGTTAATGTAACTTATTTATTAAGGCTAATTGGTTATAAATGAAACCCCACTCTGTCCCGGTTCTAATTGATATAATACCAACTCTACCCTTCCATACCCATCTTCTTCCTTGTTAGCATTATTAAATCATTAAACCATGAAACATGGTGACTACAGCGGCAGTTGAAGACAAAATAGTGACACTTTGGTTTTAAGAATGAAAAGAACATGTTTCTGAATGCAAAAGCAATGAGCACTATAAGCCCATTGCTACTGAACCTACCTTGACCACTTTTATTGTAAGAACTTAAAAGAGTCCTTATCCAAATATCCCTACACCTCCACAATTACTTCACTGTGCCAACATCCAATCAACTGCCCCAAACCCCAAATTCTATTCCTTTTTTTCTAAAATTTCGGCTTCCTATTGATGGTGTTGGCTGTTAAGCTTGAGTGGGAGAATGAAGATCTTGAAATGGGTTTTCTTTCATTTGAAAATGATAATTGTTTCAAGAGGTTAAGGCGGGTACAGCCCAATGCCCAGCCCATATTATTGGTAGACTATTATTTTGGAGGCCCGTCCAGAGGAACAAATTTTAAATCCAATATACATTATCTATTCTACATTTCTACCCTATAATGCGCGGTGTAGGCAAATCCGTTCGCACCACTTTGGACGGTTTTGTCCATGGTTTCTATTTTAAATTACAAGAGAGAGTCAGCTAAATATATGACAAAAATAATAAATCAAAGAACCATTTAACTTGCAAAGTCTCAAGTGGGAATTTGATCACGCCACAACAATGATCCTCATAAAGAGAAATCTCATTACTAGAATTATGATAAACACAAGCATCCCTCTGAGCAAGAACTGCCCTTTCAACCAAACACTCCAACCTTCTATCCGGCACAATAACATGTGGCGGAAACAACTCTTCCAACTCAACCAACAACTTCCTCCTCCTCTTCCTCAAATCCTCATTACTACTACAACAACTACCCATATCCTCATTTCCACTAAAAACAATCTCATCAGCTAACTTATGTACTCTCTCCTTATCAACACCCAACACCGATATCCGTTTCCAAAGTATCCACACTGCCGATAAATCATCCCCAGTGTCTAAAAACTTGGTTTATATATGTTTAAACAATAGAAATAAAGCTGAAGAACCGCAAAATAAAAATAGTAAGAAACATGTGATTGAAAAAACAAAATCAAGTTTACCTAAAGTTTCGGGCTCTCTTCAGAGTCGATTATTCATTATAATCCAACCCTGACCCTATTGATTGAAAAAAGTAAAGCCCGATTGATTAAGTAAACACCAAGGAGAAGTCCTCCCAAGATTTCAATGCCATATAGTCATTCCTGATTAAAAGTAACGATAAGATCGAGAAAGAGAAGTACCTCTGCAAACATGGCAACAACAAGGGAGCACAAATACATTACTGCATCATCTTGCACAACCAACCAGGAACACCAAATTTCATAAGCTTCAAAAATCAAGTTAGAAGTAAATAATAACCACAATAAAAATAAAAATAATAACATGTAAGGATGTTGTCTAAGGCAGCCCAAGGGATTACTTTCATAACCTAACACCTGGCCTCATAACAGGGGAGAAAGGAAAGTACCTCTGCAAGAATGGCAACAACAAAAGTGTATATTAACTATACAACAGCATCTCGCACGACCTGCCAAGAAACCAAATTCAATAAGATTATTTAAAAGAAGATGGAACTGTACAAGAGAGGGAGTCAGGTGCCAGCATCCAATAAATAGTTAAAAGATAAAGCATGCATCAGACGATTAAAGAGGTTTACCAGGCTTAATAATTAAAAAGGGTCATCCTTCCAAAACCATATAAATCAACTTTGTTCCTTTCTTCCCTCGTTGTTGAAATCGTCTCTCTCTCTTCAAATCGCTCCCATCGGTCTATGTCGCTTTGTTTGTCAATCCTCGTTTTTCTAATTTGGTAGCAACAGACATATACTAGAGGAGGGGAGGAGAATGAGAGAGAGATAGAGGAGTTGAGACTTGAGAGGAGGAGAGTTTGGTGGAGAGAAAAGCGGACGCATTTACGTAAAACCAACCAAACGACATTTTGGACCATATACCCCCTAAGCCCCAGAACATCTGCTTTGCTCACTTGAATATACAAATAACATTACATATGGTTGATCCCAACAATAAAAAGGCGTATCAACAACAATAAAGATATAGACAGATTCCTTGCATTTGTCATGGTAAGATGGTGCTACCTTTCAATTTCAATTTTGATTCGAGCCCAAAGAATTTTAACCCTGACAATACCAAACCGGCTGTTTTCTTCTTCATGTGGTCGATAAGTAGTTCCTCATAAATGATCAAATTTGTTTCTGTTAAAAGCTTGGCGCTCTCTCATACTTTCGTAGAATACCTTCCTTTGCCTCCTCCAAACTCCCATTATCGCAGACATGCCAGAGATAACAGCCGAGTATATGAGATCATTCAGAGGGCATCCCTGTTCCATCATTTCATCTATATCAATAACTTTCTTAGCATCACATGACCTACATGCATGGATGATGCTCAGGGTATATTCAAATCCATTGGCCAACTTGTAACATTGCCCAAGCAGTCGGGTGTACTAGAGTAAGAGCTGCATCGATCTCTCCAATATTGCAGAGCCCATAGACCAAAGATCTATAAGCAGAAATAGTTGGTACCCACGATTTCTTTTCATCTTATTATAGCATGAGCATGCAGCTTTGACGCCCCAACATCAACAAAACAAGGAATTACGCTACTGTACGTAGACGAGTCAGGTATGTATTCAGAATCCTTCATTTCCTCAAAAAGAGATAATGCACCTTTCACATCCCCAATTTTGTGGAGTGCTTGAATAATGATGCTATAAATCGAAACGTTGCAAAACCCTCTGGCCTTCAAGTATTTAAGAGTTTCGCCTTGTAGTACCTCCCTCCTTTACCTACCATGAATGAGAAGAAGTTGGAAAGATCATCAATGACATGTAGCCCCAACTTCCGCATCTGCTCAAGCAATTTGCAGATCTCATCCATTCTACTCTGCTCAGCATACAATGCTAAAATGGGATTTACAGTGACAAAGTCTGGGCTAAGACCCTCTTGAACCGTGAACTGGAACAATTTGTAAGCCTTGCCAATCTTGTTTGCATTACAAAGACCTTCAATCAAAGAATTAAGTATGGAAAGATCAGCTCGATAACCAGACGACATGAGAGCCTTCAACAAATCACAAGCTGACCCAATCTTCCCCTCGCAACAAAAGCTTCAATTAGTGAACCATACACGGCCCTATCTATCAAATATTTCTTCTTCTTCATCTCCTCAAGACTTCACAGCCCTTCTCAGCCACATTTCCCTTTGCACAAAGCAGTTATTAACGTGGTGTGAGCCATAGCATCTGGATCGACTCCATCCTTCAGTATTTCTTCCCAAACAGTTAAACATCCATCTAAATTCCTTTAGCAATTAGAACCCGTATCATTGCTGTATAAGTGAACACATCTGGCTTACACAAATTCTCCCTCATCCGACCCAAAAGCTCAAAAGCCTCATCAATCCTCCCTTCTCTGCACAACCCTTTTATCAGAATCATAAAAGTAACACTCTCTTCAACCAACCCATCCTCTTTAAAATCTTCATAAACCGCCAATGCCAAATCCAAATGATCCGTTTTCACAAGTGCATCCATAACTCTATTGTACAAAAATACTCTAGGCTTAATCCCAAACTTCTTCATTTTCTCATAGACATAGTAAACCCTAAGCCCCCTACCAGCATCCGAATGCATTCTAATCAATATCTCAAATTGTTTCTCAGTAGGTGGTTTTCCTTGCATGTTCATAAGTTCGGGCACTTGATCCGCAGCTCTAAAATAATTCGTCCGATTCAAACAATACGCAAACGCGTTATACGAAGCAAAATCATGTCGAAAACCCTTCTGCTTACCTGCCCAATACAGTATAAGTAAATGCATTACAGAAAACACATAATGTGCTACTTTAATTCAATGCATTATACGAAAAACGAAATAATTTATAAACACTTACCAGCCCAATGGAAAAACTTGGAAGAGAGTCTAGGATCAGTTTAAACTTTAAGAACTTCAGTAACAAGTTTAGGAGTGACACGTCTAAGCTTATCTAAATCAGTTATAATAGTAGGACACCAGTGTTTATGCTTTCGAAACGAATCACAAATGTATCTTGCGAGTGGGGAGAGAGATTGGGCAGTGGAGAAGCATTTCTGATTGGGTTTTTGTTGGAATTGTGGATTGAAATGAATTTGGGTCCCATTTGGTGAATTCAAAAGGTTTAGGAGATTTTTGTTTATGGGTAGATGATGGGTTAGGGTTTAGGGTTTTGCGGTTTGAGAATAAACCGCCTTGAACCGTGGGCCGGTTTTGTGAGGGTTTACGATGACCGTAGTAGAAGTAGAGATTGTTAGTGGTGGAGGTTTCAGGCTTTAGGTGGCATTTAGTGATTGGTTTGTTTGTGTGTGTTAAGTTTCTCAACTTTCATAATCAGTTGTTCACTTGTTCTTCCGCACACCTGGTGTCTGCTTCTGTCCGTTACAAATGGGCCGAAGCCCAAAGTTGATCTTAACATTTTGTACAAAAAGCCCAAGCGACCCCTATAATTTTGATTCGAGCCCAAAGACAATACCAAATCGGCTGTTTTCTTCTTGATGTGGTCGATAAGACCATAACTAAGGGTGCCAACGGTTGGGTTTTGGGTCGGTTTTAACTGTTTCGGTTTGGGTTTTATTATTTACGGTTCTATCAATTTCGGTTCTCAACGGTTTTAGTATTTAATTATAGAACCCAACCCAAAACCATCAAACCCAATGTTTTTTTATCGGTTTTGGTTCTAATTCAAAGTCTTTATTATTTATTATGATTATTAAACAATTTCAATTATTTAAACACTAAAAATTGTTTTTATTTTTTTCTTTTCCTACATGATAATATTTTATGTATCAACAATCATATTTACATCAATCTATGAACATATATCAAGCATACACATTAAAATATTTATTATTCATGTGATAATTTCAAGCTTTGATATAGAAATTAAAATAATCAAATATCTAACCCCAAAATTTTGATTCTTTTTTTACGTGCATACACATATATTTGTTTCCTTGTATTAAACTCGATCGTGTACACGTGCAATCACATATATTTGTTACCTTGATATATTTTACGTGCACACATATATATTTGTACATGTGTATTAACTTCGTGATTTTAAATTGAACATGCGAAGTACATGCGTCATACAATTACATCTCATCATTAATTTTTAACATAAACACTACATATTGGTTTATATAATAAGTGCGTGTACCACAGTATATCAAGCATGTGTATCATATTTAAATATACACGTGCATAAGTTAGTAAATATAAAATGTATTAGTTAATTCATAATATACATGTTGACACTATTATTAACATCTATGATACATTTGTTTAACGTATTGTTATAAAATATACATTTAACAACACACATTCACTATTATGCTATATATATTTAATAGACTTTTATAATAAAAACATATTTTATATTATAATGTATGAGTTTGATTATCTTAAATGTAATATAATACTAAATTTTATATATCGAAATCATAATAATCGGTTCGATTTTGGTTGGTGCCCACGGTTTTTTACTATTTAGTTCTACGGTTTGATTCTTTTATCGATTCGGTTCTTAATGACCAGTTTTTAAATGGGTCTAACTTTTTTAAGACTCCGTAACCAGAACATTGGGATTTCGTTCCATTCGGTTTTGGGTAATCGGGTACCCATTGGCACCATAAGTAGTTCCTCATAAATGATCAAATTTGCTTCTATTAAAAGCTTGTGCTCTCTCATACTCGTAAATACCTTCCTTGCCTCCTCCAAACTCCCATTATCGCACATGCTAGAGATAACAACCGAGTATATGAGATCATTCAGAGGGCATCCCTGTTCCATCATTTTTTCTACTATATCAATAACTTTCTTAGCCTCACATGACCTACATGCATGGATGATGCTCAAGGTATATTTGAAATCTATTGGCCCACTTGTACGTAACATTGCCCAAGCAGTGGCGTACTAGAGTAAGAGCTGCATCGATCTCTCCAATCTTGCAGAGCCCATAGACCAAAGAGCTATAAGCAGAAATAGTTGGTACCCACGATTTCTCTTTCATCTTATTATAGCATGAGCATGCAGCTTTGATGTCCCCAACATCAACAAAACAAGGAATTACGTTATTACATAGACGAAGTCGCATGTATTCAGAATCCTTCATTTCCTCAAAAAGAGATAATGCACCTTTCACATCCCCAATTTTGTGGAGTGCTTGAATAATGATGCTATAAATCGAAACGTTGCAAAACCCTCTTGCCTTCAAGTATTTAAGAGTTTCTAAAGCCTTGTATTCCCTCCCTCCTTTACCTACCATGAATGAGAAGAAGTTGGAAAGATCCTCAATGACATGTAGCCCTAAATTTCGCATCTGCTGAAGCAATTTGCAGATCTCATCCATTCTACTCTACTCAGCATACAATGCTAAAATGGGATTTACAGTGACAAAGTTTGGGCTAAGACCCTCTTGAACCATGAACTGGAACAATTTGTAAGCCTTGCCAATCTTGTTTGCATTACAAAGACCTTCAATCAAAGAATTAAGTATGGAAAGATCAAAGACGATACCCCACCGACATGAGATCCTTCAACAAATCACAAAGTCTAACCCAATCTTCCCTCGGCAACAAAAGCTTCAATTAGTGAACCATACACCGACCCTATCTATCAAATATTTCTTCTTCTTCATCTCCTTGAAGAGTTTGCGGGGAAATTCGAAAGTATCCCCCGATCTTCCTATGTGCTTTGTGATTTGAAATCCTTTCTTTGAATAGAAGGGATGAGATGATGGTGAGTTGAGGTTGAACCATCGACGGCTGCCTATGTATCTCCTTTGTTCTATTGGAGAATCAAACCCTATTTTTTGCGTAGTTCCTAAGAGAGCGACTCCTATGATTTATATAGAAAGGGTGTCGAGAGTCATAGGGTTAGGGATGTCCTCAACGCTTGTGAGTTCCCTTCCATTTTGGACTCTCGCCTTCCTATTAGGATTCCTCTTCTTATGGAAGTATGAATCTAGACCATATCTTATGATAGGTAAGTGTCCTTGTTGATCATAATGTCCCATCGTGCATGGGAAGATTATATCTAAAAGGTAACCCCTAAGATATGTCATCACGCATTCTTTCATTATCATCAAAGATCGCCATCTTCGTTTCCTTATGTTCAGGGAACTATCTATATAAATTCTAATGACCGGTGTTTGAAGGCGGTCCATCGTGCCCACGACACATGTCCACTAAACACTCGTGCTAAGAAGCGAGATCACTTATTCACAGAATTGATTCGATGGTCCTCGTCTCATTCGGACATCTATAGTCTTAGGTTATTTCCCATACGTGTCTTCTATTCTGATGGAAATCCCCAACAAATGCCCCTACTCGTGCCATCTAGCACGGGTTGAAGTTTATTGCCTTTGGGCGAGAATCCTTTTCCAAAACTGTTGTTGGAAACCTGACGCATCTAACTAATTAAGTCTCTAAAAAGGCGGCTCGAATAAACATGCGTTCCCAAAAGGTAATGATGGCGGTTCTATCCGAAAAAGACGATCTTGGGCTCATTCTAACCGCCTATCTTATCCGTGATATAAGAGATTTGGTGAGAGAACTTTCATGAATCCCATCCGGTCACTTGTAAACTCGGAGATCTTTCCTCCCTGGAATCGATCCACGAGAAATTTCACATCCCTGAAGATATCGGCCGGAGTAGGGGGTGTAAAATGGGTCGGCCGGGACTACCCTCGCCCTCAAATCATGAAGCCCATATGATTTGAGGGGGCGGCCCAACCCCTTATGATGAGGGTCGGGCCCGAGAGGCCAACAACTTGAATTATACGATTTGCCCTCACCTCAACCCCCTTTAGAAAAATCGTGGGTGGGCGAGGGGCGGGCCGCATAACTTGTCAATTATTCAAAACTCTTGAATGCAACTTGTTCAGACTTCATTAATATATTTGGTTTTATCGATTTCATTAACCGATTAACATATTCATTACAAAAATTCTTGAAAACCTATCAAACTTCATTAACATATACAATAGAATATATGAATATATTCTATGGGATAAGATATATCCATATAATACAGCCTATATCCTATATAATATATTCACATATTCTAACAATATATTCATTACAAAGAGAGAACCTCCATCAAGGACACGTTCATACTTCAAACAAATCCAAAAACGGGGTTTGCAAAACAACAAGAGAATTGTTTAAATGCATCATTAAGCTTCATAAGATATTCTCAGACTTGATTCTTGATCACAACTTATATTTGCTTTTAGTCTTCAAATATTTGCAAAGCAAAAGGATAAATATTTACAGTTTAAGGGCCTTATCTGCGGGCTTTTGTGAGGGGCCTTAATACGGCTTTGTGGGGGCTTTAGAGGGCTCCGGCAGGGGGCCCCTCATGTTTCCATATCCAGGCCCACCCCTTCCTCAAAAACATGAGGGGTCGGGCCGGCCCTGCCTCAAATTGCATGCGGCTTAAATTTGGGGCTTTTTTGTCTATGGGCGGGTCGGCCTGGGGGCTGGGCTTGAGGCGTTTTACACCCCCCTTTAATGGGGGAAGGTTATCGATGAGTTGGCGGTGGCACTCATCACCATTGGTTAGCTTAGGGGCCAAACTCACTCTTCCCCTACACCCATTGCAAGAGAGTGTCCGATTCACTTCAATTTTGCTCTGGTCAGCAAAGACCCCCTCGCTTTTTCGAATTGTTATGTACTCGCCCTTCTTGCCAAAAGACATGTGTTTGCTCTAAACCGCTGGTGTTGGTTACTTTTATGAGGTCCGGGCGATTCGGACGTATGGACATTATTACATGGCGAGACAAGAATTCCTCCGATCGCTTTTGGGGGGAGAAAGTGACAAAGGTCGGCTCGATCACCACCTGTGTTGGGTGATGAAATGGGACGTTAAGCCCCGGATCTTCGATGGTGAGCCAATGGGAATTCCGTTCTAGAAAACACACATGCTCCAACTAGTAAGTCTTCCTACCACAAGTACTTTATAACTCGATATAAAGAGCCTTTTCGCTGAATATCTTTTGCTATTATTCCTTAGATGACTCTTCCCCCGGAATTAACTAACTGCGAATCGATGCTGCTATGGTGGACATTATCAAGAAGATCCCCAAGGAATAGAGGATGCCTTAGGTGATAGTTCTTGATCTCATCCGTCTTTTTGAATATTTCAACATCTCTATTAAAGAATTGCGCAACTTGTTCTCGGCTTTTCCCCTTTGGGATAAATCTTTGGAATTCGGCGACAACACTTCCCTCCTCCGTTGATCGGGATACGGACTTTTCTCCCTCCGGTTTAGGATGAATCCTCTTTGATTACAAGAAGAAAAGGTGCGCAGAGAAGAGTTTGGAGGCCCCTCTCGATGATGCCGCGGACGCCGGGTTCGGGCTTCAGAGCCTGCCGCCGCTGATGATTGTGTGATCACGGCGGGAGGCCCTAACCGCTTTCATGCTGGCGGTGGCCATCAATTTTAAAAAGGGAGTGCATGCGCCCAACCGTTTCTAGATTGAAGAGATATGATACTACTGATGTTGCCCCCTAAAGTAAAAACGGTTTCTCTTCTCTATATTAGTGAAGACACACTTTAAAGGTCCCCGGTAGTATTCCCACTGTTAAGCCTTGTAAGAATGTAGCGATTCATCCACCGATACCATGGCTACCGTGAAATGATCCGCGAAAAGAGGTGGCGAGAAGAGAACGCTGAGCTACAGATCCAGTTGACCCGGCTTAAAAGAGAAGAAATTTGATAATCGGGCTTCAAGAATGAGAGACACTATCTCCAACCTTCGAGCTCTCTCGGAGAAAGCCCAAAAGGAGCGATGCCGCCACTTGGAAAGTGAAGTTCTTGAAGGCTACCACTTCACTACCTTGCAAAGCAAAACATGACCAAGTCCAAGGGAACTTAGCTGTGGAACACCGAGATGAGGACCTTGGGCAAGCCATACCCATGCAAATGAGGTCATGTGTCGCTATGAGAAAGTCGATGACCTCTTGGCACCCCTCGAAGCCTATTCTAAGTGGTGAAGCGAGGGTGAAGCAAGAGGTCACCGAAAGTACCATTCGCTTTGCTATGAGATTACTTTGATGTCCTCGGAGTCGCCCGATCATGCGTAGACAAGTTAAGTTTGAGGAGGCTATTTAGGCTATCGATATGGATTGGATGCTCAGAGGTAGTGACCAACCCTTTCATCTTGTTTTCGATCTAGACACCGGTAGATCTCTATCATCCAGAAGAACATGCCTCGATGCCTCCCGCCCCGAAAGAAGGCGACACCGATGATTACATGCCTCCCGCCCAACTTCCTTTTCGCCAGTTCCGTGTTGGGGTGAGTGTTGCGTTGAAGCCTTCAATCGTTCCGGCTAATCCAACCCAGCCCGAGGTCGTTCCTCGATGAGGATTGGGAATAGCCTCGTAGAGCGGAGTCCATCGACGGTGGTCGCGGATGTCGACCCTCGACACCCAAAAAGACTTCGTAAGCGTGAAACTTTCTACCAAAGAAAGTGCATGGGAAATCGAAGAATGACCGACCGATCGGATGACGATAGAGGGGAGAAAAACGCAAGACTCCTTGTTGCCACAACTCGCCATAACGGGAGTAAGCGGATCTCCTTGCATCCGCACGGGTGATGAGGAAGCCATATCGATAATTCGGTACAGCATAACCCAAGTTCAATGTCTTTAGTGGCAAGTTAGATCCGCCGATCACATATTCTGGGTATTGTGCGACTATGGGACAATATGAGGATATAACCATGTCGTGGTCGGGGTTCAAAGCCTCCTTGTGCGGATCAACGCCTAAGTGGTATTACGACACTGAAAGCATCGATTAGGTCTCGAGAAAAGAACTATTTATGACCTTCCATATAAAGGTACTCATGCAACAAGCAAGCATCGGCCAAAATGGATCGATGCAATCGCTCAACATCAAGAAAAAGAGGGAGAGGCGTTGAGATCCTACATGCGGCGGTTCATGGAAAATTCAATCCAAATAGAGTCTTGTGATGAAGCGATCTGCTATAATAGCTTTCAAACAAGGGTTGGATGAAAACAACGCCTTTATTCGGATCTCTCTCGAAACCACCTGCGATTTAGAGGAACTCCTTGATAGGGTTGAAACTCATGCGGGATGGGAAAGAAGATGTCTGACGAGGCGTCCGGGAAGTGAAGAAGATTAGTCGGGCAGTTCTTAGGCTTCCCGAGGATGGAAATTCTTCCTTTCAAAAAATCAAAGAGAGACCATAATCGTAGAATCGCCAAAGGGCGAATCTCCATCAAAGGGCCGAATGCCCGTAGGCAATACCAAATGCCGCGATGGTGCAGATGAAAACCCAGAAGAAAGCCGTGTGGAAGGAACTAAAAAGCTCTTCCCTCGTTGGACAAAACTTAGCCCCTCGAGCAAAATGCCAGATGAGTTACGGACTCGAGCAAAAATCGAGCTACCTCGGAAATGGCCCTACTAAAAAGCGGGCTCCACGGGTACCGGAAGACAAAGAACTCTACCGCAAGTTCCATAAGAGTAAGGGTCACAAATACTCAAAAACTTGCATGATACAAAAATGAACTACAGGATCGATTAAAGGGGATATCAAGACTTTGTGGCACCACGAACATCGCGAACGCACTGACATGAGGAGATCAACACGTGGTTCAGATCGCAGAATGCCTGACCGTTATTAGCCCGACTCGGATAAATATGATTTTCGAAAAAGCAAGTAAGCGGAATGGGCGAGATCGCGAAAGGTGTGGCGATATCAGATCGCATCACCAGCGATGAGGATCATGAACAATGGTGACTATAAGAGCTTAGGTTGTCGCCGATTTTCACTACAAAGATCAAACTCATCCCTCTTTCGTGAAAGCCGGAGGCCCATTGCGGCATCAGGCCCTGGAGGAGATGCTTTGTTTTGACACTTCCTTTTGGAGATTTAATTTGTTACCGTCTTTCATGGGTTAGACCATGAAAAACCTTATCGACACATCGCATTAGGATTGAACAAGTCCTACGACATTCCACCGTCCATCTACGGTTGGTCTTGAACAAATTAAAGCGAGGTATTCCCCTTTCACATTAGCCCGATAAAGGCGTCTTGATTAAGCGCCCAAAGCCCTAATTACGTGGACTTCGTGGGCTAAACTTGTTGTTTGTTTATGGAACATTTTACCGCTAAAAACGGATGAGATGCTTTCAAAGATTCATTTTTCCGGCCGAGAATCCTCATGAATCATTTTAAAGGCATGGAATCGTTTCACCGATCTCCTTATAGAGTGTCCACATCATAACTTAGCTAAAGACCGTTAGTTAGATGCGTTTTCAAAGGTCTTCTACACCACCATAAAGAAGTCCTTGACATAATGAATGGGGTAGTTTCCTAAGTAAAGGAGCCTCCGGGCTTATAAATTTTTAGAAGACCAAACTAAAGGGAATAATAATTGGGGGTAGTGATGATATCCCCCTCCCAGCTAGTTCTTCTTCAACAGTCGAGGCCGCCCGGTATGTTTGAGAATAAAACCGATCGAAACTTAAAATTTACTTTCGAATCTCTAACTAAAAAAGTAGAGGCTATTTACGTTCAACAAAAGCCTATCCCATCATGAATGTAAACTCCAACCCGTGTAATTTTGTTTTGAGTCGAGGCACCACCGACAATTATTGTCCTCTAGCTTATGAACAACAACCACGGAAGCAAGATAATGTTTACTCTATTAATAACTATCCTATTCCTAAGCCCCTTGGAGACAACATCCCAACTTGAGTTGGAGAAGTATCGACAAGTAACACCTCGAGTCTGATAATCAAAGCGTTAGGCAAGCAAACAATTATAACCAAGCTCCGCCCAGGCAAGGACAAGGACAAAGTCAAGGGAATTATAATAATTATAACAACCAAAGCGCCTTAACCTAGGCAAGGTCAAGCACAAGGTCGAGAATAATTATAATAATTATAATACCATAAGGTATCGTTCGGTTAATAATAATAACTATCACAACCCACCCATAAATAATCAGCGAGATAGTTCGGTCGCACCACCGGTGACTACTACACCTACACAACGGATCGTGTCGGCGCTTTATACAAGTTACCCAACAACTTTTCGGACAATGACTCGATCAAACCAGCGGATTTTACAATCCATAAATCGGGGCATACTGGCGGTTAGCCCAAAGACCAAAAGGCGTGTTTCCAAGTCAGCGATACCAAACCACAAAAGCGAAAACCACGGCCTTTGAGGTAAAACGGTAATTCTAATGCGAAACTACAATGTCGTAGGTGACCTAAATGCCATCACCACTCTCCCGTTGCGGAAGAGTGGTTGATAACTAAAGTAACTTCGCTATAGTTACCCCATCGTGATTACTCTACACCAGATATCGAACTAGATACGCAATAGAAGCGAGGAGCCTACCACGGTAGAGGTACCGGTTAAATCACAACCAAAGAAACCCGAAAGCCAAAGGTTACCTGACAGAAGTAGAGCCATATCTGAAATATAGAAGCGAAACCACCGTTCCACTAAAAATTAGCCATGCTAACTAGGGATACAAACTTTGAGGAAATTAGGAGCGTTTTCAAGAATCTAACGATAAACCTCCCTTTTCTCGAGCTATTAAAAGCTTCTAACCACACTAAGTTTCTTAAAGAGTTGTGCACTACTAGGCGTAAAGGCGAACATACCCAAAGGCCTTTTTAACTGAGCGGTTCCCAACTTTATCCGAAAATAATGGAATTGTTAAGTACAAGGACCTGAATTAGATCCCTTTACATCAAATGCACCTTAGGAGATTCCTACCGCGACGACCGCTTTATTAGACACGGGGGGTGGTGTTAACTTACTCCGTATTACTTGTATAAACAAATAGGTCTACGAGAAATGGAACCTACAAAATAGCGTTGCAATTAAGACCGAGGTCAATTAAGTATCCTAAAGGTGTAGTGGAAAACGTGCTTGTTAAGGTTGAGTTTCTACTATCCTGGCGATTTTGTTATCCTCGTCTGAGAAATTAAGCTAATGACTCATACCCTATCATCTTAGGGCGCCCCGCTTCTTGCAACTGCCCGATAAACTTATAAATTGTCGCGATGGAAAGATGTCCTTATCTTTTGGCCATCTTTACGTGAGGTAAATGTTTTAAAATGATGAAAGCAGTTACCAGATTAGTCTATAGATGGGGAGGTTAGCATGATCGAGAGTTTAGCTCAAGATTATTTTAACAACACGTTTCGAAAACAATATGTACAAATTCCTTTCTTTTTGGAACTTGATTTTGTGAATGACTCCTACTTAGAGGAGGTCAACACCATCTGGAATCCACACCAATTGTAGACCCGTCGGTTGCTCCATATCTTGAGTATGAAGACTTGCTACCTAAGCAAGTTTTCATTCGCAAAGAATAAGGACACTTATGAAACATCAGCGGACATTACGTCCACACGCGGTCTTAAACCTCTTCCCGGGGTTAAAATATATTCAACTTGATCCGGATGGTAGTCACCCGATAATTATATCTTCTCTTGTTAACTAAAGATGAAGAGACATCTTTAATAAGGGTGATTAGGGAACATCGGTCCGATTGGTTGGTCCTTAGCTGACATTAAGGGCATTGACCTAATATATGCACTCATCGTTATCCATTTGGAGGATAACGAAGAATTCTCGAACCTCGACCCACGCTTGAACCACCGCCATGAAAGGGTGGTTAGGGAAGAAGTCTTGCGGGTATTATATACGATCTCGGGTATTATATACCCATGTCTCCCTAGATAGCGAATGGGTGGAGTCCCGTGAATCTTAAGGAAGGGGTCATGTTGTTGTCACTCGAGTTCCTATGAAATGGAGAATCACCATGGATTAGCGGGAAGGGTAACTATGTTGTCACTCAAGGTCCTATGAAATGGATCTGTATTGATTCCGTTTACCATTTACCGCGAAAGGATCACTTTCCGCTTTATAGATCGGATGCTAGAGCGTCTGTCATGCCTTTATTGTTTCTGGATGGCTACTCTGGCTATTTTCAGATTATTATTGATATTGATGACCAAGAAAAGACAACTTTCACATGTCCTTCGGAACATATGCCTATAAGCGAATGCCTTTTTGGCCTTTGTAATGCTCCCTGTACCTTCCGGTGATTGTATGCTTCATATATTTAGTGACATGGTAGAAGCTTTATGGAAGTTTTCATGGATGATTTTTCTATCTATGGAGACTCCTTCCGCGATTTGTTTGTCTAACATGTCTAAGGTTTTGACACGGTGTGAAGAAAAGAGCCTCGTTTTAAATTGGGAAAAGTGTCATTTCATGGTCAAAAGGGCATAGTACTAGGTCATATTGTATCTAGTGATGGCATCGAAGTAGATAAAGCCAAACTAGATAAGATAGCGACCTACCTAAACCACGGATTTGTCCGGTGAGATTAGAACCTTTCTAGGCCATCTGCGGGGGGTTTATAGGCGGTTCATTAAAGATTTTTCAAAAATAGCTAGGCCTTTAACTAACTTGCTTTTGAAGGATGCAATCTTTGATTTTAATTTTAACCGTAAAACGGGCTTTTGAAACCTTAAAAGCCGCCTAACCTTGCACCTATTATACTGACCTCGATTTGTCTAAACCTTTTGAACTCATGTGTGATGCTAGTGACTATCGCGGTTGGTCTTTGTCTTGGGACAGAAACTAGATAATAAGTCCAATTGTTTATTTATTATGCTAGTAAAACATTAAACGACGGCTCAACGGAATTATACAACTCTTGAAAAAGAATTCTTAAAACATTTATGCTTTAGATAAATTTCGTCCTTATTTGGTTGGTTCTAAAACTTTAGTTTACCGCGGACCATGCAGCCATAGGTACCTTACTTGCAAAGAAGGATGCTAGCGAGATTAATCCGGATGGATTCTTCTCTGCTGGAAATGGCGATAGTAGTGATTACGAGTCCATACAGTTCTTTTCTGATGAGCATCAGTATGCTATATTTTCATCACCATGGTATCGCGGACATCGTAAACTATTTAGCGGTGATGTTATGCCTTATAATTGGACAAGAAATGAGCGTAAGAAGTTCTTGGCGAGTCAAGATATACTCTTGGGATGAGCCCTACCTTTTAAGTATTGTGCGGATCAGTTATTAGCCGTTGCATTCCCGGTGGGAATATAATGAAGTTCTATCGTTCTGCCATGACAAAGAGTGTGGTGGCCACTTTAGTGGAATGAAAAACACCGCTAAAGTTCTTCAATGTGGATTTTATTGGCCTTCCCTTTTAAGGATGCCCAAGTGCATTGCAAGGCGTGTATTAAGTTGCCAACAACTTGGGGTATTGATTTCATGGGCCCTTTCCCTGTTTCCCACGGTTATATTTATATTCTAGTTGCCGTGGACTATGTGTCTAAATAGATAGAGGCCCTAGCTTGCCGTAGCAATGACCATAAGACCGTTGTATTTTTTATTAAAGAATATATTTTTTACGTAGGTTTGGCATTCCTAAAGCCATCATTAGTGATGGTGGAACACATTTTTGCAACAGAGTTGTTGCATCCCTAGTTAAAAAGTACGGAGTTACACACAAAATAGCAACTCCTTATCATCCACAAACTAGCAGACAAGTAGAAGTTTCTAATAGGGAAATCAAAAAGATTTTAGAAACAACGGTAAACCCCGATAGGAAAGATCGGTCAAGCGTCTATCGGATGCCTTATGGGCATATAGAACTGCTTTCAAAAAACTCCTATAGGTATGTCTCCCTTTAGACTTGTATTTGGGGAAACCATGTCATTTGCCGGATTGAATTAGAGCACCGTGCTCGTGGGCTATAAAAGCCTTAACTTCAATATTGATGAGGCGGGCGGCCAAACGCAAGTTACAATTAAATGAGCTTGAAGAAATCCGTGGCGATTCTTACGATCATCGCTGAAGGATTATAAAGCCACATGAAACGTGTTCATGATAAGCATATCTTGCGTAAATAGTTTGTGGTCGGACAAAGGTTTTTGCTTTACAACTCCGTCTACATATTTTCCTGTGGAAACTAAAACCCGTTAGTGCGGTCCTTTTCTCGTTCTTGAAGTCACCCCTTACGGGGCAATTACCTTGGTAAATCCCAAGGACAACAGTACCTTTCAAGTTAATGGTCAACGGTTAAAACATTTTCACTTAACTTTTGTCCCCCTCGATGTGGAGGAAGTCCTTTTCACAGGGACCACGCCTATGAGGGCCGACCTTGTCATTTGGTGTACTTACTTTCATTTCCATATCTTGATAAGTACACCATTCAGGTAACCGGCCCTCCCTATGGAGTGTGTGGTAAGTAAGTACGGATCCTAAGTCCATTCACATAATTCACGTTTTCCACTTTCGCGATGTTTTCTTGATTTTTGAGTCATGTTCCTCTATGGAGTGAATTATGTATTTATTGTTTTAGAGTGTTTCTCATAATAAACAAATAAAATAAATTAAAATTCTTAAAATCATAGACATAGCAATCCAACAAGTCTTGGGAATCGACTTTAAATCGACCATCGTTGTAAACAAATTTTGTGTTTAAAAATTTGTTTGGGGTGGAAATCATCTTTCCATCCGGATTGCTCGAACTTTCTAGTTGTGTTGTTTAGGTCCATTAGTATAGTTCATTGGGGTTGACGTCATCTAATTTAGTGTTCATTAGTTCAAGCATAACTTACGTCATGCACGCACTACGAGGCGTTTTCCACTATCTTATTAGTCACCCCAGTCGGAATAATAGAGTAGTTTATGGATCATTGGATTGGAAATTCTCTCCTGATCATTTCCATATCTCATTCGAAAAGAATCGGACCGATAACGGCGGAAATCTAGTTTGAAATTATGCTTAAAAATCGACGAAAAGTCGAAAAATACGAATGGGCTTGGGCCAACTCATCACCAACCAAATAGCTACCTTTCCAAAAAAACAAATCGCGACCTTCATCTTCTCCAGCCGCTTGACACAAATTTAAATCCAAACCCTATCAACCAAAATAAAAAATATATATATAATAAAAATAGAATACATCACAATAAGAAGACCACCCACGCCCATTGTGAAACACCAATCTTCCACACAACCAACCGTTTCCACCAAGAAACCACCCACCAATTCAAGTTTTCGAACCCGCCCGAACCTACCATAACCACCACTATTGGTTTAGTTAGTTTTCATCAAACTCGAATCCACCACCATCTACAAACCCCAAATCAGTTCAAACTTCAATGGCGCTACGACGTAGAATTCTGCGGAAAAAACGTTTACTGATAGTTTTTAAGCCATTTTATGACGCGGAGATGTTTAAGAGAAATTGGAACGGATCTGGGTATTCGACGAGGATTTCTATCACTATGATTTGGTAGAACAGTTTTATAAGAAACGAAGAAGGAGGGAAATAGGATTTTCATTAGGATAGCGAGGAACGCTGAGGGAAGTTACGAGGACGGTTGTTGGTGAGCTATTAGGAATCACCCCTCAGAACCAACCTAGATAATGACCATTCGGGAATCCCGTATAATCTGCAGTTCCTGTTTTGATGAAAGATACGGTCATAGAGGGTGAATACAATACGATATCTCATTGTGTTCGCCGACGACCACGAAACAATCAACTCAACCGGCGCTTCGATTGGATTGGTAAGAACGCCCTCGGGAAAGACAAAGTCGGCGACATCGGACTTCCGATTAATGCGACGTTCTCCGGAATTTTGCAAACGAAGGAGTATAATTTCTGCATCCTTGATTTAATTTTGAATGTGATTAGAGGAGGGGAAAGAGCACGCCCTCTTCCCGTATTGATCACTAAGATTATGCTCTCATTTAGAGCCGCCGCTAGATCTGCTCCTATTAAGATCAAATTGCCTTCTAATGCAAGTATTTATAAGGAATGCATCCAAAAGACTGGCCGTTGTCCGGCAGAGAAGGAAGTTGAGTCGGATAATGTAGGGGAAGATTTGACATGGTTGGTTGAGGATAATTTTGATAGTCATACTTCTAATTTAGAACGAATGATAATGCTTTGCAAACCGTTTTCGATCTTGCGGTTATCGTATCTGTGAAGATATTAGACATAGACAAATTGTACTTGAAATAAGCAAACGAACCTTCGACGAGAGTTGAAATGCTCGAAAGGGTCGTGAAGATATCTTGTCCGACTTGGAGGTTATCCACAAGAATCACCAAGCCCAAGATCGCCGCACTCAACACCGGAGATGGAAGCACGGCGCTTGTTCAGGATAGAGATGCTACGACGCATGCCACTTTCGTGGATGAGTCCGTCTCACCGAAGTCCGAGAGGCATGAGCGCCGTCGCCCTTGAGGCAGGATGGCTCAAGCCATTCTTCACCACGTAACCGGGCCTCCATCTCGGGGACCATCTTCTTCCCTGCCTAGGTGTTCACAATCAGTTGTGTCCTTTTATTTCATTGTTTTTTATTGTTTTGTTAGTGGAATTTTATTTTAGTAGTTAGATTTGAATATTAAGTTGTTTGTTTCAGATTGCTTGGATTTCATTTTATTTTAATATAATTTATTTTGATCATCTTTCGAAAGGTTGTCTTGGAGTAAAAGTTGAAAATTAGGCCGATACCGGCATATCTATGATTTTTTGTACTGGTAGCATGATATGTAGGAGAGTTTAGAAGTTACTATTCTAAACCAAGTTTAAAAGATACCAGGGTTGTTAGGAAATCAAAGCTATGGTTAGTTTCCGTTTTCGGGTTTGGCAGTTTCCTATTTCCGGAAATTGCCTTAAAACAATTTGGCAACTTGCCGATTCGTTTTGGAAACCCAGAACCTATTTAAACTTCCATCATACTACACTCACAACCCACACTACACCCCACAATCATCTTTCACTTTTCACTCCAGCCCTTTTCTTGTTTTTCTTGTTTTTTTTTCTTAGAAACTCACTTTCGCGCACCCTCTGGCTTCAGCGCTTCAAGCAGAGCGACGACTTCTATTACACCTTAGAATCGAAAAATCCCTAGAGCCAAGATTCAGAGAAGAAAGGACCAGCTCAAACACTGGAAATCGAAAAATTCGAAGCGCCGCCACGCTTCAAGCAGAGCCCAGCCACCCGCTCAAACTCTGTAATTCCAAAAACCAAAGAGACTGACTCATTTATCTGGCAGCGCCAGCTCTCTCCGATAATCACAGAAATTTTCGATTTTCTGAGGTTCTTCCAGGTTTTCGCAGCTATTCTACAAGTAGTGTTGAGATGACACCACCTATAGTGATTCCTGAACAGTCTTTTGAAGACTTGATGGGAACCTATACCTATGGAGCATCGTTCAAGAAAATGATCGTGCAATTAGGATGGCGGCATCTTCTGGTGAGTGATGACGATTCTTTTTCACCTAAGCTAACTGAATTCTTCTATAATAATATTACTTTTTTTTTGTACCCAAGAAGGAGAACAAAAATTTTCCCTTACTATTGATGGTACGACTATGGAATTCAATAAGCACTTGATAGCTTTGGTTTCGGATTGCCATTACGACCACATGCACACGTGGGGATATATGACCGATAACTCATACCTATATGAATATGCCTATTTCCATGAGTATTATGGGGAGGGTATTTCAGATCATGGACCAAGACCAATATAACATCGCCGAGTAGCCTATCACCGAATGTAGGCACAACCATGTTGTTCATCATGATGAACATTCTAGAACGGGCGGTTTATACGCCAATAATACCGCTGGTGGCGTTTTCCTTGCTTTAGGCGAGGGACGTCGTGGGTATGACATTCCCCGAGTTTTAGTTGCTACTACTCAAGGCGAGCCCATACCTTGAGGCATAAGTACCTTCTTATGCCTGTCTTGGTTTGCCGCGATATGCGGCTTGCCTACCCCAGATACGTACCCGATTACAGATTGGGAAAGGGTCGAATCATGAGACCCACCAATCGTAATGGTAAGATCATTCGAGCCATGACTTGGCGGGATGGCAGGTGCAACCACATTTGGTTGCCCCTTACACCCCTTCAGACCAAGTAACCCTAGAGGGTTAGCACTAGTTGGAGTTGATGATACGGCCCGGAAGGCGTGGCAAGTTGTTATGGGATGGCGGGGATCGAAAAGAACCTCATATAGAAGGGGAGGATGACGAGTAAATGCTTGGGGTGCAGGTAAGTTTTAGTTAAGTTAGTGTGCGCTTATGTCCCAAGCAATTTAATTCTGCTTAACCCCATAATGGGTGGAACTCTTATAGAGTTCGCGTCGGTTTTTTATTACTATATTTGTATGTTTTAACTTTGTTTTGCGGATGTTCCCCGATTTCACGCTTTTTGATGGTATTTTTCCTACCCTCTTTATTTAAATGCTTTGAGGACAAAGCATGCATCTTGTTTGGGGGGCATAGAAACACGTAATTAAGACATCTGTTAGGATATAGATAGGTATAATATGCACTTGTTTTCTAGTTAAAATTTCAAAACTCAAAAATAAAAATAAAAAGTATGCTATACACTTAGGAATATTGGTATTGTTTTCTTTTTCTATGCTCTTAACAATCTAGAAGTCTCACGTAGCTTTTGCATCAAAATAATAGTTAGGAACTTAGGTTAATATGTAGGTAATAATCTTTGCATCTATCTATAAATATATTACATGAGTATCTATGATTGTTTGGCAGTAAGTTTCTGAAATCTAGGCTAGAGTACTTATTCTACAAATCCTGTGAGAATATAGCCTAAAGCCTTATATGAGTGAAACATTTGAGAAATGACACAAGGGAGAAGTAAAATCCGGATAGAGAAATCACACGTCCACTTGCTTGATCACTAAACCATATCCTAAGCGAGAATTTAGGCCGCTCTTTGGATCGATATAGCCAAAAATTCAAACCTATGAATTATTGTCCGCTAGTCGCCCCTCTGAGCCTTTCTTTAGCCTTCCATAAACCACAATTCCTTTACCCTGTTACAAAAACAAAACAAAATAAAAAAAATAATAAATCAACCTACCCAATCTAGAATAAGTCTGAGAATAGAATGAGTGAAGAAAGAAGAAGAAAAACCATGTAAACAAAAGTTAGTTAATTGCTTCAGAAAATAAAGAAAAGAAGTTTCCATCCAAAGAAAAGAAAAAATAAAATAAAATAAAAACTCCAAAAAAAAAAAATAGAATAAAAGGAGTCAAAAGCCAAAGAAAAAGAAAAAAAAATATATGGCTAAGGATGGAAACAAAGTGTAGAAGCAAAAGTAAATAACAAGGTTTTCTCTAGTTACATAATATGAAGACTCTATTATCTCAGACTTGTCCTTTTTGAATATCCATTTCCTTCCTTCTTAAACCATCTCCTAATCCCCGCAACACCTAATAAAGACCTCTAGCTCAATTAGGAATAGGTTAGTGGGATAGTAAGTGGCAGATGTGTTTGATCGACCCCGGCTTCCTTGTTGTCATTGAGATTGTAAGGTAAAGTGTGCCCACTGCACACTGGAGTAGTGAAACTTGAGTGGAAAAATCAGAGTGGTTTTTGTCTTGACATTTATGTGAGGACCTACTATTACATTTCATAGTATTACTCATTGTTATATGTTTATTTTAGATGATTGATTATTATGCATATATTAGCTTAGGGTTACATTTTGGGTTATTCTTATGTATTTGCTAGTGAGGCGATATAGATAGTTGAGACATGAATGAGAAAACAATAGTTTTATTTCTTAGTCGTTGTAGTATAGATGAAGTTTGTGAGTACCTTCACTTTGGAAAACTCTCACGAGGCTATAACTTCGTCCACTAGGGAATTCCTAGTGGTTTAAGGCCTTGTTGCATATGGTCAATGCAATCGCTCAAATAAACGAGTAGTTAGAACTCCATTTTTGGTCACTTATTCTAATTTCTCATCTTTGCTTGAGGACAAGCAAAATCTTTGTTTGGGGTGGTTTGATAAGAGCCCAAAACTGTAGTTTTAACCCCTTAATAATCATCTTGTTAGACCAATTATGTGAATAATAAGTAAGAGTTAATCACGATTACGTGTTTTATGCATTTCGGGCTTCAAAGTCCATTATGTGCGAAATGTGCCACATTAGCGAGATAAAGGAGCAAAAGCCGCCAGAACTTCGAATGCCATATCTTTGGACTCAGACCTCGGAATTGGGCCTACCTTATGTTAAAACGACCGGCTCGGAAAGAGCTTTGCAATGGTCCAAGCCTTGACCCAATCAGAGGAGCAGAAGTGGACGAAAAGTCTGTGGAAGCCAACTGCAGCTGAAGAGGCCTTTTTGGACTGAAAGAATTGGGTTTTGGGCCTGATTCTCTGGCCCAAACCATGGCTCCAAGCCCATGCACGAATTTTGGATCTGGATGTATAAAAACAAAAGCTTAGCTCTTTGTTAATGGTAGCTAGTTAGACCTAAATTAAGATATAGAATTCTAGATCTAGTTTTATTAATTAAATTAAGTTTTAGTTCCATTTAAATTCTTGTTTTAGATTAAATCTCTGAATCATTGTTCTTGATTGATTAGATAAATAAAGTAGTATTTTTATCAAGTTTGAATTTTGTCATTTCCAGTCTAGATCTAATTTCAATTCTTGTTCCTATTTCATTCCAACCATTAAGTTAGATTCATTATTGTTCAAATTAAGTAAATCTAAATTTCTTACATTATGTTTAGTTTAGATTCAATGGGAAATGTTAGATTGATGATTCAAGGCTAAACCTCCATTAGAGGGTTGATGAAGCCTTGATGAAAACTTAGTTGTTTAGTATAGAAACGTTTTAGCATCTATTCCACTCTAGAGAAGGTCGGTGTTTAAGCCATGAGAATGGGTGGGCGACCTCACATGCTAGTTAGTACTTGGTAGAAATGCCATGAACACTAGGGATTAGACTTCGAATTCTTGTCGTGAAAACGTAAGAATCAAGATACCACAATCTGTACTAGGTCATTAAGTTGGATTAGAGGTGGATTCATTCCCCTCAATTCCTTTATCTAGAGTCAAACAATAGTATTTCCATAGCATTTGTAGTTAATTTCTAGTAATCATCTTAATTAAGTATCTTAGTATAATATTTCGTAAAGCTCTCATTGACTTAAGAGCGACTAGTTAGACTTAGAAAACAATCCATGCTAGGGAACTAGGAGTGGAACGAACTTCGTACTCCATTTAGTGCAATTCGCATTGAGAGTAGAAGCTTTGATAATTGAGACTCGTAAAAGTTTAGTTCTAGTTTACTTACGTTTTGAATTCATAGTTCATTTCGTAGGTAAACTACTCATTTTATAATTATCAGACGACCAAGGTCCTTGTACTTAACAATTCTATTATTTTCGGATAAAGTTGGGAATTGTTCAGTTAAAAAGGCGTCTTTAGGTATGTTGGTCTTACGCCTAGTAGTGCACAACTCTTTAAGAAACTTAGCGTGATTAGGTAGCTTTTTAATAGCTTCGAGAAAAGGAAGGTTTATCGTTAGATTTTTGAAAACGTTCCTAATCTCCTCGAAGTTGGTATCCCTGGTTAGCATGGCTAATTTTTGAGGGAATGGTGGTTTTGCTCTATATTTAGCGTATGGCTCGACTTGATGTGTAACCTTGGCTTTCTGTTTTTTAGGTTGTGGTTTAACTGGTACCTCTACAGTGGTAAGTTCTTCAGTTTCTATTTCAGTATCTAGTTCGATATCCAGTGTAGGGAGGACTGATGGGGTAACTATAGGCATAGTTACTTTGTTATCAACCACTTTCCGGCGGAGTGGTGATGGCATTTAGGTCACCTACTATTGTCGCTTTCGTACTAGTATTACCGTTTACCTCAAAGGTCGTGTGTTTGTTGTTTTAGGGTTTGGTATCGCTTTGTTCACGGAAACACGCCTTTTGGTTGGGCTTTCTCTTGGGCTAACTGTTGTATGCCCTGATTTATGGATTGTAATATATGTTGGTTTGATTGAGTCATTGATTGGAAAAGTTGTTGGGTAACTCAGTATAAAAGCGTCGATACGGTCCGTTGTGTAGGTGTAGTAGTCACGGTGGTGCGACCGAACTATCTCACGTTGATTATTTATGGGTGGGTTTTGATAGTTACTATTGTTAACCGAACGATACCTCTATATGTATTATAATTATTATAATTATTCTGACCTTGTGCTACACCTTGTCGTGGTTGGCGCTTTGGTTGTTATAATTATTATAATTTCCACGACCTTGTCCCCCCCTTGCCTAGGTGGAGCTTGATTATAGTTGTTTGTTTGCCTAACATTTTGGTTATTAAACCCTGGAGTTGTAACTTGTTGATTGTTTCGCCAACTAAAGTTGGGATGTTGTCTCCATGGGGCATTAGGAATAGGATAGTTATTAATGGAGCAAACATTATCTTGCTCTAATTGTTGTTGTTCATAGGCGAGAGGACAATAGGAGTCAAGGTGCTCAGGACTCAAACAGAAATTACATGGGTTGGAGTTGACATTCATGACGGGAATAGGCTTTTGTTGAATAGAAATAGCCTCTACTTTTTTAGTTAGAGATTCGATTAAATTTTTAAGTTCTGGATCGGGTTTCATCTCAAACATACCGGCGGCCTTAACTGTTGAAGAGGAACTAGCAGAGCGGGGGATATCATCACTCCCCAATTGTTATTGCGTTTAGTTTGTTCTTCAAAAAATTTGTAAGCCTCTGAGGCTCCTTTACTTAGGAAACTACCCCCATTCATTTTGTCAAGGACTTCTTTATGGTGATGTTGAAGTCTTTTGAAAAAGGCACGCGAACTAACGTGTCTTTTGCTAGGTTATGGTGTGGACACTCTATTAGCGGATCGGTGAAACGATTCCAAGCCTCGAGAAAATGATTCATGAGGGTTCGTGGGAAGAAATGAATCTTGGAAAGCATTTCATCCGTCTTTAGGGGTGGGTAAAAATGTTCCATAAATAGCTGAAACAAGTTTAGCCCACGAGTCCATTGTGAGTTAGCGCTTGGGCGCTTAACCAAGACGCCGCCTTTATCGGGCTAAGGTGAAGGAAATACCCTCCGGTTTAATTTGTTCCGCACCAACCGTAGGATGATGGAATGTTGTAAGGACTTGTTCAATCCTACGCGTGTGTTGGTAAGGTTTTTCATGGCCTAAACCATGGAAAACGGGTAACAAATTAAATATGTTTGGGGATTCAAAATCCCCCAATGGGGTCTGCTAGAACGATGCAAGATTTAGGGCTATCGCTCAAAGCTTTGTAGAAGTCGGAGAGAGGAGTCTCTTTCTTCACCCATTATGTCGGTATGGTTGGTGGGATAGTAGTTAGAGGTGTTGTGATTGGTATACTTTCGATATGTTTGTTTGTTGACGATTAATTACGTTCGGTGTTTTTCTCCCACCCGGACCTTAATCTCATGCAAGTCTAAGTCTAAACACGAAAACAATCCAAACAATCTTGATATATTAGTATGAACCTCTAACGGAGATCACGAGGTATGGAAGAAAGAAATACCTGATAAGCGTCCTTGCTTCGCTTATGAATAGCGTCTTGTTTACGCGTGTTAAGTGTAAATAACAAGTTAGAACACTGAAAAAAACTTAAAAATCGGGTTCAAACAAAACCCGTAGAAATCCGCAATATTTTGTATAGGGCGGTCATCCTTTTGTCCAAGATAAGTGAGCTGGTCGCTGGGTATGAGGGGAGGGTCGCTTCCAAGTATGAGGGCGGGTCGCTTCGATGATGAGGGCAGTCGCTTCGAAGTCCGGACTATAGAGGCGCGCGCGCCTCCTTATAGCGCCGATCGCTCCGTGTAATTCTGTCCCGGAATTTTTCAACGCTACGAATAACCACAGTATGAATCAAACAAGGGTGGGTGGGTTTAATGGGACTTAAAAATGACTAATTCTACTATGAAAACAATGCTAAAGTGCAACTAAGATGGCAGGGGCGCCATTTGATAATGACAAAATGATTAGCTTACCTACGAAATGAATGATGAAATCAAAACGTAAGTAAACTAAAACTATTCTTCTGTTGCTATGTTATCAAAGATTCTCTACTCTCAATCCTATGAGATATAGTGGAGTAGGAAGTTCGTTCCACTCCTTGTGCTCTAGCATGGAATTGTTTTCTAATCTAATTAATCGGTCTTAAGTCAATGAGAGCTTTACGAAGGTGATATACTACGATACTTACTGAATTTGATTACTTCAATTTAACTACGAATGCTATGGAAATATGATTGTGCTTGAATCTAGATAAAGGATTATAGGGGAATTGAATCCACCTCGAATCCAACTTATAGCCTAACATAGATTCTTGTATCTCGATTCTTACGTTCTTATGGCAAGAAATTCGAGTTCTAATCTCTAGTGTTCATGGCATTTCTACCGAGTACTAACTAGCATGTGAGGTCGTCCATCCATTCTCATGGCGAAATCACGACCTTCTAGATTGGAATAGATTCTACAATGTTTCTACATTATACAACAAGTTTTCATCAAGGCTTCATCAACCCCTCTAATGGAGGTTTTAGCCTTGAGTCATCAAACCATCATTTCCCATTTCATTATAACTACACATCATATTAAAATTCTAACTTAACTAAATTAACTAACAATGGTTCAATCTATTTAAACTACTGAATGATAATCAACAAGAATTAAAATCAGATCTATAAATTGAAATAACACAATTCAAATTGAAAAACAACTATTTTATTTATCTAATCAATCAAGAACAATGATTCAAAGACTTAATCTAAAACAAGAATTTAAAATGGAACTAAAGCTTAATTTAATTAATGAAAACAGATCTAGAGTTATCTATATTATTTTAGGTCTAACTAGCTACCATTAACAAAGAGCTAAACTTTTGTTTTTATACTTTCAGATCCAAAAATCGTGCATGGGCTTGGAGCCATGTTTTGGGCCAGAAAATCAGGCCCAAAACCCAATTCTTTCAGTCCAAAAGGCCTCTTCAGCTGCAGTTGGCTTCCACAGACTTTTTGTCCACTTCTCCTCCTCTGATTGGGTCAGAGCTTAGACCATTCCAAAGCTCTTTCCGAGCCGGTCGTTTTGACATAAGGTAGGCCCAATTCCGAGGTCTGAGTCCAAAGTTACGGCTTTCAGAAGTTCTGCTGACTTGTGTGCTGTTTCAGCCCGTGTCGACTTTTCAGCTTTTGACCGGGCTTTAGGAAGGCTTTATCTTCTTGAATCTTGGCCTTTAGTCACGGAACTCCTTAGTAACCGACCTTTTCTCCTTTATCTCACTAAAGTGGCACATTTCTGTACATAATGGACTTTGAAGCCTGAAATGCATAAAAACACGTAATCAGTGTTAACTCTTAATTATTACTCACATAATTGGTCCAAAAGTATGATGTTAAAGGGTTAAAACTACAGTTTTGGGCTCTTATCAGTTGCACTCCGGATGAAAACTGGAATTCCAGTGTTTTGGGCACAGGTAGCGCTCAGGTTTGGGCTGGATAGGGCACAGGTCGCGCTCAGGGTAGAATTTTTCTGTGACAGTGTAGGGCGCAGGTGCGCTCAGGAGCTATTACGCCAAAGTGCGAAGGAAAATTAAGGGAAATTGGGAGTGAAAAGTGAGAGATGAATATGAGAGATGTGTGTGTTGTGTGGAGAATGAATGACGTTTATATAGGGTTGGGTTTCCAAAACGAATCGGGAAATTTCCAAATCGTTTTAAGGCAATTGCGGAAAATAGAAATTTCCAAAACCGGAAACGGAAACAAACCATATTCTTGATTCTATAACAACCCTAATATCTTTTATACTGAATTTAGAATAGTAACTTCTAAACTCTCTTGGATTTCATCCTACCACCACATCTAATCATAGGTATGCCAATTACGGCAATATTCTCAACCCTCACTCCAAAACAACTTCTAAAATAGAGGATCATATAACAAATCATGCTAAAGTAAATAATACCACCCCTAAACAATTCGGGAAGGTGGGATTAACAATAAAAACAACGCACAATCTGAAAAGAACCATATTATATTAAAATCAAAATTCGAATACAATTAACTACCGAATTTAAATTTAACTACTGAATTCAACAACTTAACATCCGAACTGATAAAAACAACATCAAAACTACAAATAACAAGAAATTTAGCTAGAAGATGAGGAAGGGATAAGAATAGGAAATTTAGTGATCAAGAATGGAAAAACCAAACACCCCACCCCCAAAAAAAAATTTGAAAACAGGTTTTTGAAAATTTGTTTTAAAACATAGGTCTTTTAAAGTCAGATTCCCCTAGACTTAATGTGGGGTCATTTTACGTCAGATTCCCCTAGACGGTGCACACCCCCAAACAAACAAGAAACTGGGGTGGCACAAAATAGATGATGTGTGGTCAACTATAAACTAGTAGTTGAAAGAGTTTGTGGTTTAGCCATAAAAACATGCTACTAAATGCACCTTCAAACAGAATGAAGTTATATAATTGGAAGCAATTATGTAGAAGAATAAAAGAAAACTTATGCAACCCCTCAAAAAACATATGCAAACCATCATGTTGTAGCTATGTTAAAAAGTTTGAATGACCCAACAGATAAATTAGCAATACTTTAGGTGAGAAAGGAATGAAGTCTGGATCCTGATGTCTTTCATGAGGCTCAGATGCGGAAAAATAAGACAAACTAGGTTTCTCACTACACTCGGTCAAAGCTTGGCTCTCAACTACAGGAATGGTGTACTCATAGGATTGTGTGCTAGGCAAACACTCTTCACTGTGAGGGTCAAAAAAATTATAGAGGGTCTCTGAGGCAATCGGCTCAAGTGCAAATTCGAGGTTCCTCTGAAATAGTGGGTGAATAGATGGTTTAGTGTTGGTAGATGGTTAGATTTTAGGAGGTGGTAACTTAGGTGGTTGGTGGTCAGTTGGTGGTTCATCAGTTGTTGGATCCTCACACGCTCTTAAGAACTCTACATTTGGCTTGGCTGAATCCACAAGGTTGTGGTTCGTGGCTTTATCTTTAAGAACGTCATCTATTCCTTCCATTGTTATTTCCTCAGCTGTCAAACTAAATTGAGATTCACATTGCGCTACAAAAGTTACTTCCTCTTTTTCTTGCACATTAACTTGTTCATGCCTTAGATTAGAATTGTTAATCTCTATGTCCTCACCCTCTTCTTCTAAAACACTATAAGTATCCTCAATGGCATCATTCGAATGTGTCAAGGAATCATCCAGCCGAGTGTGGTTAGCAAACACACAGGCCTGGACATGCTCAACAGGAGGGTCCATATAAAGAGAATGCCAATAGTTATCAAATTCTTCCTTCGTCACACCTTTATAAATATCTTCTAAAGTGTCATCCTTATATTCATCGTTAGATGGATCAGTGGGAGGTTCCTCAGAGGCATCTATCAAATTTGAGTGGTCATTCAAAACAAATCCTAAAGAGTCATCTTTAAGAATTTTCTCATCTAGGTGGGGTGTGGAGTTAACATAATGGTTAATAGGAGGGTCATGGGTAGGTAATGGTTCATGAAATTCAGGGTGGGTCTTAACTAGGTCGAATGGTGTAGTTATGGGAATGGGTTGTTCTACTTGTGTGTCAATTTCGGGCAAGGTTGAAAATTCTGTGTTACATGAGATTAGCATCAATCTTGTCCGTTCTAGGTTCTGAAGTATTATTTTGTTTTGGGCCATTATTTTGTCAAATGTTGTTAGCGGAGGGGAAGCTTGATGGTGTGGCTCTAGTTGGTATGGTGTTTGATAGTCATAGTTATTGGCGTTTGAGTGACTCTGGTTGATATCGTACTGTGATGAGTTAGGTTGAGGTTGAATGGCTGGTTGATTATTATTGGTGGAACTCCATGAATAGTTTGGATGACTAGAAAACTCTTGATTGTATGGGTTACTATAAAAATCTAAAAATTGAGGCTCATAATTATTATTATATCCTATAGTAAGCTCAAACTCTTGATATGGTGGGCAATGAGAAACCCAATGGTTAGGACTACCACAACATGAACATGGTGAAGGGTTGTCATAATAATCACATGATTGCTCGACTACATATTGATATGCCATAATTGTTAAAATATATATATATATATTCTAGGACAATTAATATGCAAACAAAACTCTAATTATAAATTTTTAGATAAGCGTGTGGTATACTAGATAGGCGTGTGTGTTGATGTTGTCGGTTAATTATGTTAGGCGTTTTTCTTCGGCCTGACCTTAATCTCATGCAAGGCTAAGACCAATATTAATGAAACACAACAACACTCCAAACAATCCTGATATGCTAGTATGAACCTCTAACAGAAGATGCGAGGTGTGGAAGAAAAGAGTACTTGAAAGCCTCCTTGCTTCGCTTATGAATAGCGTCTTGTTTACGCGTGCTCAGTGTATATAACAAGTTAGAACACTGAAAACTTTGAAGAAATTGAAGTTTGAAACAAACCTGTGGAAATCGGGTAGTTTCAGCAGAGGGCGCGAGTGCGCTCAGAATATGCCTAGGCAGGGCGCAGGTCGCACTCAGGCAAAAGGTAAGATTCCAGGCGTGTGGGCGTAGGTGGCGCTCCAAGTTGACCTTGGTAGGGTGCAGGTGGTGCTCAGCCAAAGGGTGGGATTCCAGGCATGTGGGCGCAGGGTGCGCTCCACTTTGCTTGCCTGTAGCGCAAAAAGGCCCGAAAGTAATTTTTCGTGGAAACTTGCAAAGGCTCAAAACGCACAACCACAAAGTGAGAATCCAAACAAGGGTGGGTGGGTTATGGGACTTTGAAAAACTATCAAGTCTACAGAAAACAATACTAAAAAGTACTAAGATGGCAGTGACACCATTTGATAAACATAAAATTTAAATAATTTACCTAGGAAATGAACGATGAACTCAAAACGTAAGTGAAACTAAACTTAATTACGTGTTTCTATCAAAAATTTCTATACTCTCAATTCTATCGAAATAGAGTTGAGTAAAAAATTCGTTCCACTCCTAGTTCTTTAGCATTCAAGTTTTCTACAATTGACTAGTAAATCCAAAGTCTAATGAGAGCAATGGTGGAAATTTATACTACGATATGAATTAAAACTAGACGTAATATAAATATTATAACTTTATTCAATTTAACTAAACAATAATTGACATCTAAATTAATAACTAAGAATTGAATAACAATAATTGAATTTAGATCTAACAAATTTAAATGACAAATCAAAATGAACAAGAAATAACTATTTTATTTATCTAAGTAATGAAGAACTATGATTCAAAGAATTAATCTAAAACAATGTATGAAACTAATTAATTTAACTAATTCAAATTCAAATCTAGATCTACAAGCTATTTTAATGGCTACTTTTTATTCTAGATTATCTAACTACATAAAACAATGTTATTTCAATCTAAACTAATTAAGAATTAACTAAAAACTAATTTACTAACTAAAAAACTAAGTTCTAAACTATATTTAATGGAGGCTAACCTAATTTATTTTCTACCCTAGGTCTAACTAATGAGTTGCCTCCTTTCTTCCCTTGAAAAGGAGAAAGAGATCCCCAATTTCGTGCATGGGCTGAGGAGCCATGTTTTGGGCCGGAAAATCGAGCCCAAAGCCCAATTTCTTCAGTCCACAGAGCCCGTTTCAGCTGGCTTTGACCTCAGCAGACTTTTTGTCTACTTTTGCTCCTTTGATTGGGTCAAGTCTTAGACCATTGGAAAGCTCTTTCCGAGCCGGTCGTTTTGATATAAGGTAGGCCCAAATCCGAGGCCTGAGTCCAAAGATATGGTCTTCGGAAGTTATGTTGACTTGTGCACTGTTTCTGCCCGTGTTGACTTTTCAGCTTTTAATCGGCCTTTATACAGGCTTTGTCTCCTTGAATCTTGGCCTTTATCACAAAACTTTTTAGCAACCAACCCTTTGCTCCTTTATATCGCCAAAGTGGCACATTTCTGCACATAATTGAGTTTCATGCCTGAAATACATAAAAGCACGTAATTAGTATTAACTCTTATTTATTACTCGCATAATTGGTCTAAAAGTAGTATTATTAAGGGGTTAAACTACAATTTTGGGCTCTTATCAAAATGCCCTCACCTAAAAATATGAAAGAGGTTCAAAAAGCAGATTAGTAGCTCTGAAAAAGTTCATCTCTAAGAGTTCAGATAAGTGCAAACCTCTCTTTAAGCTACTGCGAAAGAACACCTCCTTCGCATGGATGGAAGAATGTCAAAAGGCGTTTGATCAACTCAAAACATACCTGGGGGCACTGCTAATCCTTTCAAAGCCCGTTGAGGGAGAAGTCCTGGGTTTTTATCTCTGTTCATCTGACTACAACATCAGTTCTATACTGATACACGTGGATAAAAAGAAGGTTGGGAAACCTGTCTATTTCTTGAGCCGGACGCTCCTACCAGCAGAAACAAGGTACCCTAAACTCTAAAGAGTCGCTTTAACACATGTTTTTGCCGTAGATAAATTACGACCGTACTTCCAATCCCACACTATCAGAGTGATCACAGAGTACCAATTGCGATCAGTTCTAGAAAGACCAAACAGGTCGGGAAGGCTAGCTAAATGGTCTGTGAAACTGTCAGAATATGATATTATTTACGTCCCCAGAATCTTAGAGAAGGGTCAGGCACTAGTAGAATTTTTAGGAGATTTCCGAATGACCTACACGGGGTATGACTCAACCACCTCTAGTTTAGATGAAGGTATCCTGCCTAAATCTCTAAACACCTATCCAGACCCATGGGAGTCGAGCTCCAGATGGTAGCTGTTTGTGGATGGATCTTCAAATGACAAAGTCGCAGGAGTTGAGCTGTGTTAGTTACTCCTGACAATATGCGGCTGGAGAAATCCATCTGATTAGGTTGGAATACCTATAACAATGAGGCAAAGTATGAGGCGACACTTGCTGGCCTCACAATGGCCCTCGACCTGGGCCTAACACACCTCACAGTTTTTAGTGATTCACAGCTGGTTATGTTCCAAGTTGATGGAGGGTATGAGGCCAGGGACGAACGGATGGTCAAATACCTAAAACTGGTAAAGGGTCTTCAAGGAAAGTTTCAGAACATTCAGTTCTATCAGCTGCCTCGATCCAAAAATCGACACGCAGATGCTTTGGCGTATGTTGCCTCGATGTTGGGCAATAACGAGTCACGTTCCATCCCTATAGAGTTCTAGCAGAAATCTAGCATTCAGGTCCCAGTTACAATAGTTTGTGTTGTTCCAGCCATTACTCCAAGTTGGATGGATCCATATAAGTCCTATCTCAAAGATGGGACACTCCCTGAGGATAATAATGTAGCAAGGCATCTGGTTGCAAAGATACAAAGATTCATCCTCGTTGGGGACAATCTGTACAAGAAGTCCTTTTTGAGACCTCATCTCAGATGTCTCTCCCCACACCTCACTGACCAGGTTATGGGAGAAGTTTATGAAAGAATTTGTGGTAACCATGCTGGGGGCAGAACACTAGCTTTCAAGATCCTAAGGCAAGGGTATTTTTGGTCTTATATGTAAAAGGATGCACAGGTTTTTGCCCACAAATATGAAAAATGTCAATGATATGCTCCGCTAATTCGTGCTCCAGCAATAGAACTACACCCATTGGCCAGCCCATGGCCATTTGCACAGTGGGGAACTGACATCATAAGACCTCTACCACCTGCTCCTGGCAATGTCAGATTCTTACTGGTTGCAACGGATTACTTCAGTAAGTGGATAGAAGTAGTTCCCCTTGTCTTCATTAGAGAACAAGACGATAGAAAGTTCATTTGGAACAACATTGTCTGTAGGTTTGGCATACCCAATGTTATCATCTCAGATAATAGGCAACAGTTCGCTGGAAGATTGGTCACTGAACTCTGTATAGAGTTTAACATTACCCATATGTTCTCAACTCCAAGGTATCCACAAGGCAATGGCCTGGCTGAAGCTTCTAACAGGGTCATCTTGGATAACATGAAGCGTAAATTAGACGACGCGAAAGGTTTATGGGTCGAGGAACTACCTAAGGTCCTATGGGCATACCGAACTACACCCAGACGGTCAACTGGTGAGTCCCTATTTTCACTAACCTATGAAACTGAAGCTGTCATACCCCCAGAACTGGTAGCTCCCACTCAGAAGTCAGATGTTATGCACACTCTAGGCAATGAGGAGTTATTATGTAGAGAAATAGATCTCCTAAATAAAAAGCGAGAAGGTGTCGCACTTCGCTTAGCTGCTAACCAACAGACTCTGAAGAGATCATCGACAAGAGAGTATGGATTCGATCTTTCAAATCTGGAGATCTGGTTTTGTGCGAGATCCTAGAGCCCAACGGCAAGCTTGGGCCCAACTAGGAAGGACTATACATCATCAACAAGGTTGGTCGAACTGGTTTTTATTATCTAAGCACTGTTGAGGGGGTTGTTCTTGTCAAACCATGGAACGTGCACCACCTTTGCAAATACTATCAGTAAATTGTTATTCTATGCTTTTTTATGCATTTTTTACTCCTGTCCAAGTCATCAATAAAGTTCTCCACATTGCCATCGAATTTAGTCCTTGCATTTGTTCTTTATTTATGATCCATAATGGACTAAGCCTTTAGGGAATTATCTTCTCACTATCTATTCAAGAATATTGTATGCCAGATCCTCTCTCATTTCCACGCAGATAGAAATGTTCGCCAGTTCTTTCAAACTATGATTATCCTCGATGGGTTAAGCCTTTAGGGAATCACACCACACTAAATGTTCAATAAACTGTATGCCATTTTGACTTGGGGCAAGAGATAGTGTTATTGAGAGCCTGAAATGTATGCCAATTCCAGGCTCTTTTGAAACATCAACATAAAAGTTACTGGGAAGATCTGGGTTGGATCTAGATCCTAGCACGCAAATCCTGGGCCTGGAACTGTATCAATATGATGGCTCTGAGGAAGACTCCCCCACTACTGTTATGGCAATACCCTATTTATTTTTTAAATAAATAGAACCTATTGTTATTAAACACAGTGTCGTGCTCATGGCACCAAGTTACCTTCGCAAAGACATATGACTCTATTGTGACCGAACTCCTAATTACAATTAACTTGAATGGCTTCCATGATATCCTGATCAAATCCTGGTCATGCCTCATTTTAATCTGTTTAGCCTTCTAGGGTCACCTATTGTTGTTCCAAATGAACTTTGGGGGCATCAGGGGTAGAGTACGCATAGTAACATATGTCATATAACATAAAATACGTGTAATGTATACATAAACTAGAAGAGCTATAGAGCTCAGTAAGTAAATAATATGCATGCATAAAATAGAAGAGCTCAGAGCTTAGTAAGTGAATTACATGTGAGCTACATAGCTCAATAATACAGACATATAGAATAATTGTTTAAAAATAATTAGTTATGTGAATCATCAACTGAAAGGCTTATGAAGCAGGGGTAGAATCAAACTTTGGTTCACCATTAATGCTTGCTGCTGCACCATTGTCAAGAACTCTTGTTTCACTCTCAAGAACAGACTATGTGGTTGGATTAGCTGGAACGGTTGAAGCCTGAACAGAACATTCAACTGAAGTTGGAACTGGCAGAAAAGGAAGTTGAACTGGAGGCATGTCATCATCTGTGTCTTCTTCAGAAGATGAGGAGGCATCAGGCATAAGTTCAGTTTGAATAGCAGAGATACTGGTGTCCAAATCAGGAAACAAGACAAAAGGGTTGGTTACCCGCCTTTGATCATCCAACTTAGAAACGTATAGACTAAATAGCCTCCTCAAACTTAACTTGTTTGGCCGCGTTGAAGGACTCTTTAAAAATATCCAGTACTCTTAGAGCAAAACGAATGGCATTTTCAGCTGATCTCTTCTTCACCTCCTGCACTACCTTGGAATAAAACTCAGAGGTCTCAGCCAGGAGGTCATCAACCTTCTAATGAATGAAAACATTTCTCTTTCAGAGCTCTCCCATAACCTAACATGACTTTATTTGCATGGGTAATGGCTTAACCAAGGGTTCTCATCTCGATGTTCCCACGGTGAAGTTCCCCTTGGACCTGGTCATGCTTTGCTTGCAGGGTGGTGAAATGGGAACGTAATTCCAAGAACTTCACCTTCCAAAGAGCAGCATCAACAGCTCCTTTCTAGGCTTTTTCTAGAGAGCCCCAAAGGTTAGAGATCATATCTCTCATGTTTTTGAAACTAGTATCAGATTTCCTCTCTGGCTAAGAGTTGTTCAACCTGGATCTGCAGTTCCTCAGCTCTTTTCTCAGCAGCCTCTTTCGCCTAGATCAGCTCGCCAGTAGCCATGTCATCAGTGGCTGTACCGGCTGAGGCTGTGAAGATTGACTCTTTCATGGCTAAAAAGTTATTCACTAACTGGAAAAGGATACAGAGTGCGTAAGTGACACAATGAGATAAATAGAACATTGAACAAAGAGGGAAAGTTTTACCTTTGCAAGATGAACAACAGATCGATGAAAGAACAGGTCCAGGCTCCCAGCCATGCTGGCCTCAGCCTTGTCAATAGGAAGTCGCGTAGCTTCTAGAACTCCAAACGTGATGTCAACATCATTTACAGAATGCTTGTTGGTAACAGGAAGTTCATCAGTTCATCCCTAACGCCTTATCTTTACGATCATCTCCCTTTCAGGGGAATTCGGAGATCGAGGCGAGAAGGGGATGTCATCACTCCCCTCCTCCTATCACCAAATTAAGGAGGCGGGAGAGCGATAGTTACGGTAGTTGTTTCGGCAATACCTTTCCACTTACAATTATTAGGGAGGGAAAGGTCAACAGTCAGAGGAACATTGTCACCAGTTTTTTCAGAACCTGTAGGAGGATCTGGAACTGATAGGGGTACAACTACATTCTTACAAGACTTAACAGGTGGGGGAATACTAGCAGGGACCTTGAAAAGTGTTTCTTCATTTATGGTGAGAGGATGAAATTTCATTTTCTTACCAGATGGGGTAACATCATAAGCAAAAGCAGTATCAGATCTCTTCAATCTAGAACGGTTGGATGCACGCACTTCCCTTTTAAATTTGTTGGCCGCCAGCAGTTCATGAGGCAGTTCAGGGCCACTCCTGCTAGTGATCACACAATCATCTCTGACAGTAGGTTCCTGAACTGAACCCGATGTCGCAGCATTACTAGAGACGGCCCCAGAACTCTTCTCCTTATGATTTCCTCTTCTTCTAGTAATCAAAGAGGAGTCATCCTGAACTAGGGGAGGAAGAAGTCCAGCATCCTGATCCACAGGAGGAAGGGAGTGTTGTGTGCCCAGAATTCGAAGTGTTTATCCCAAAAAGGAAAAAGTCATGGACAAGTTGTAGCAATTCTTCAGCAGACATGTTAAAATATTCAAAAAGACAGGTAGGATCAGGAACTATCACCCAAGGCATAATTTGTTCCTTGGGGATCTTCTTGATGAACTCCACCGTAACAGCATCAGTAGTAGATAGTTGATTCCAGGGGAAAGAGTCATCTAAGGAATAATAACAAAGAAATTCAGGCGAAAGACTCTTGTATTAAATTACAAAGTTCCTGAGTAAGTAGACTTACTGGTTGGAGCATGGGTGTTCTTTTTGGGAACATGAATTCCCATTGGCTCAGCATCAACATCAGAGGAACGAACGTCCCACGTATAACCCAGCACACGGAGGTGGTGATCAGCCCAGCCTTCATCACTCTGCTTCCCCTAAAAAAATATGATTGGAGAGTTCTTGTCTCTAGTCATGAAATAATTGTATGATTGGTCTCGAATACGCCGGACCTCATAAAAGTAACCAAACACCCAACGGTTCAGAGAGAACCCATGTCTCTTGGCAAGAAGAGAAGAATACATGATAGTTCTGTAAAATAGGGGTGCTACCTGACCAAGAGCAAGATTGAAGTGAATCAAACACTCTCTCAGCAAAGGGTGAAAAGGAAGAGTGAGTCCGGCCCCAAGCTAACCAATAGTGATGAGCGCCACTTCTTTATAGGCCAACTCATCAGATAACCTCCCCCACTCCAAGCCGATATTCTCAGGGATGTGAAATTTCTCTCATATCAGTTCCAGGGAGGAAAGATCTCCAAAGTTTACAAGTGACTAGTTGGGATTCATGATCGGAAAAGAGAGAAAGTTTCAAGTTTTGGTTAAACCCTAATGGGAGATCAAAAGATTCAGTATGCAGAAAAAAGTAGCAAAAGAGATAATAAAAGATCTCTCACCATATCTTTTTATATATAGATAAGATGGACGGTTACGATTAGCCCAAGCATCGCATATTTTTGAGAGGGAACTGCCATCATTAACTTTTTCGGGAAACAGCGTGTCTGTTTGAGCCGACTTTTCAGAGCCTTAATTAGTTGGTACATCAGCACTTCCAGTAATAGTTTTGGAAAAATATTCTCGTGCCAAAAGCAGTGTCGCTTCAAGCGCCTACGTGTTAGATGGCACGAGAGGGGGCATCTGTAGGGGGATTTCCCGTCATTGAACAGATGACACGTGTATGGGAAATAACCTAAGACTATAGATGTCCAGAATAAGACGAGGACTATCAAATCAGTTCCGTGAATAAGTGATCTCGTGCTTAGCACGAGTGTTTAGTGGACATGTGCTAGGCTGACCACCTCTAAGTATGTCAGTTCTCCAAGTTGTTAGGAACTGGTATAGACAGTTCCTGAACAGAAGGAAACTAAAGATGTCGATCTCTGATGATAAGGAAGGAATCATGATAACATATCCTAGGAGTTACCTTTTAGATATAATCTTCCCATACACGATGGGACATTATGATCAACAAGGAAAATTACCTCTCATAAGATATGGTCTAGATTCAGACTTCCATAAGAAGAGGAATCCTAATAGGAAGGCAGAGTCCAAAGATAGAAGGGAACTCACAAGCGGTGAGGACAACCCTAACCCTAGGACCCTCGTAGCTCTTCCTATATAAACCATAGGGATTCGCTCTTAGGAACGACGCAAAAGAGGGTTTGATTCTCTTTAATAACAAAGGAGATACATAGGCAGCCATCAGACGGTTAAACCCTGAGCTCACTATCATCTCATCCATTCTCTATTCAGTAAAAGCTTCTGGATCACAAGGCACAGAGGAAGATCAGAGGATACTTGGAATCTCCCCTACATATATGATTAAAGCTTAGACAAAAATTGCATGGTAAGGTATTTATGTTCATGATAGAATGAGGAGCGGTTTGGTCTATTTGTTTGGTTTCGTGGGCATCTATCTTTCTTGTGAGGGTTTTGATTAAAGTTTTGATTTCTAGATCTGATTTTACCTAAAAAATACCACTAGCCTAAGATGTATTGGGTTGGGCTGTCTGGAATTATTTATGTCGCCCTAATGGGTACTCTTTTCAGCTTGGTTTTCAAGAAAGGTCAAGGCTTCACTTGCACCTCTATCCAAAAAATTACCATTACTCATGATGTCGAGGGTTACTTTGTGTTATGGGAGAAGGCCTTTGAAGAAACATTAGACAAGAGTGGATTTTTCTAGTTTATGGTGAGGACATGAATGGAGTAGGTCAGAGAATCTATCCCATGCTTCGAAAAATATCTCACTCAGAATCTGTCTGAAGAATTGTATCATGCTTCTTATCTCTTCTATTTTCTTCAGCGGAAAGTACTTCTTCATGAAGGAGAACACAACCTTTGCCCATGTATCAAAAGAGTCGGCCTTTTGTGAAAGAAGCCAAGTGTGACTCTTATCAGCTAGAGTGAAAGGAAACACTTGTAGCTTAACCTGATCATCGGTGATGCCCGAATGATGAAAATTATTACATACTTCATGTATCCGGCGTGGATGCTTGTACGGTAACTTGTGTTCTAACCCGTGGAATATGGGTAGAAGATCGAACACGATCTGTGGAATGCGAAAATTGCTCGTGAGCGGTGTGAGTCGTATACAAGATGGAGGCCCATCTTGCAACGGTGTGTAGAAGTTGGAGAGAGGCTCTTCAGTTTGCATTACTTTGTTAGCCATCTTAGGAGATAGAGGACTAGAAATAGAAGATTGTCTAGGACGACATGCTCTCCTACATGAGTAAGTTTTATTCTTGCTAATGCTAGAAGTGCCTGAACGCAGTATCATACACATTTAGCAAGACCCCAAAACTATCCTAACATGCACAAACGGTGCAATGTATGCTCAAGAATTCGAAAATTGTTTTTGCAAGTATAGAGTTTTGAAAACTTTGCTTTGGTCTATAATTTATTATGCCCTGTTCAGAGGAACAATTGGGTGCCAGACTAGGATGGCTCTACTACACATCACTTCACCAAGTTGTGTGCTACCAAGAATCTCACTCACGATGAATCTGGGGGAGTGGAGTGAGGAAGGTAGTTGGTCCACCAGAATCTGGTAACTGATTACTCTAAATCCTCGTGGCTATATTTTTGTCCTATTCTGGAGGAGCGTGACTACTTTGGGCTCTAGTTGATTGATTTTAATTCATTTTTTTGGTATAGGGCTTCAAGATTCAAGCAACGTCCAATTTACCTACATTGGGGAATTACTTCCCAATGGTTGTTATGTGGCTCGGGTTCAGCCTTATGCGTGAATGTAAATTGCAATGTGGAAATTAAATTTCAAATAATCACGTAAGCATGCTTGAACACACAAGGTATCCTCTTACTTGGGCTTCAAAGAGGTTTAGAATTTAACTCTCAACCCGTGCTTACACGTTGCTTGAGGAGAAGGCGACGTCGGTTGGCGCGTGATATGAGAATCAGGCCCAACCTTTCGAGCTTTACCCTATTTTAAGTTACAATAACGGCCCACTTAAAAAGCCCACAAGTTAGGTTTTTGATAATTTATACAAATTTGTCTTCAAGGTCCCAAACTTAAAACTAAACTAATATTATACTAATCTATTATATTAACTAGTTTAAGATTGATAAGTTCCACTGATTTCTCCTACTCTATTACAAAATCCAAGGCTTGGTGTTCAACTATTCATAAAAAAACAACTGAACTGCCAAAAAATTGGACCCTTGTGCCTGGAGGTGACTGGGCGGTCGCCCCCTTGCTAGCTCACGGTCGCCCGCCGGCTCCGGTGAACTTTCGTCGTTTTTTAGTTGTATCTTCAGCTCCTCTCCAGCTGTTGGTCCCGAACCCTGATTTGCAAGAAAGTAAATCAATATTGAAAAACAACAAAATAAAATGACGAAAAATTAAAAATAAATAGAAATGGAAAAATGAGAATGGTGTTTCCTCTTCAGATTCTCAACCAAGCACTCTTGCTCCTCCAATCCATGACGGCGACGCCATTTGTAGTTTTTTGTTAGTGGTGTGTAACTTCAAAGAGTTTGTAATAAGTGAGGTTCATTCTAAATTGTTTGGAGTTTGAGTGTGGGAGTTAAGAAGAAGAAAAGTAGACTCTTGGTATAGATTTTATTGGTTTTAAGCTAATGAAAATATGAAAACTTAAGTTGTTTAGTATAGAAATGACATGAAAACATTGAAAGAAGTATTGATTGAAGATTGAAATATGAACAACAAGATAAGATTGATTAATTAAAACAAACAAAGTAAAATAACAAGATTTAAATAAAAGGAAATGAAGAACAATAAAGTAAAGGACTTGAATTGAAAACTAGACAAGAAATTAAAACAAACCAAATAGTTTGGACCCTAAAACAATGGATGTTTTCTCTCTCCCTAGCTTTTATATTATATACCCCTAATTTTGTCTTTTACTGATTTGCCCTCCTCCATCACTTTTGAGACACCTCACACTTCACTTTTGCTTTTGCTTTTTCTTTTGTTTTTTGATTTCTTCTTGACCAAGGTAGGTTTTATTTTTATTTTTTTTGTATGTGTATTTAATATAATGATTAGAGTAATAATTAGTTTCATTTTCTTTTGTTAATCTACTTTGATAAGTGGCCTACCCATAACCCTGCATGTAGGACTAACCCAACCCATAAGTGGAATAGAATTAAAACTTAGAATTCTTCACTGTTCGAGATAGTTCTTTTTCTCTTCTTTTACCAACTTAGTACCAACCACTTAAAGAAAACAAAAGCTTGTAGTTATCATGGGTTGGCTTTGGGAGCTATTAGAGTTGGATTTCTCACTGTTTTAGGCTGTCCATAACTATACTGCTTAAGGTAAGTGATTTCTTACTTACAATTCTTACTTTAGATAGATGAATTCTTAATAAAGGTATACCAAACCAATTAATTTATTTGGATGTAGTAAGGGATGGTTTAGGTATTTCGACTTACTCTTTATGATAGTTTAATTGATTTCTATTCTACATGCTCATTGATTTTGGTTATTTCACTAACCTTGTTACCTATTGTTCTTATTTAAATGGTTCAGTGAATGTTTCCCTTGTGTATGATATGATGGAAGGTTGATACGCCATCAGAAGTGATATTTGGGATTGATATATCTTAGTGTGATGTTACGTGTGTAGGGGAATTTTCGTGTATCCCCTGATCTTCCTCTGTGCCTTATGATCTAGAAGCTTTAACTGAGTAGAGAAGTGATGAGATGATTGTAAGTTCAGGGTTGAACCGCCTGGAGGCTACCTAGGTAACTCCTTGTTTATTTATGAGATCAAACCCTATCTTGCGTAATTCCTAAGAGTGAATCCTTATGGTTTATATAGGAAGAGCTTTGAGAGTCTTAGGGTTAAAGTTGTCCTCACCGCTTGTGAGTTCCCTTCCATCTTTGGACTCTACCTTTCTATTAGGAATTCTCTCCTTATGGAAGTCTAAATCTAGACCATATCTTATGAGAGGTAGGTTTCCTTGCTGATCATAATGTCCCATCGTATATGGGAAGATTATATATAAAAGGTAAATCTTAAAGATATGCCATCACGATTCCTTCCTTATCATCAAAGATCGCCCTCTTCAGTGTCCTTCTATTAAGGAACTATCCATATCAATTCCTAACGACTTGGAGAACTGTTATGTTTAGAGGCGGTCAGTCACGTGCCTGGCATATGTCCACTAAACAATCGTGTTAAGCACGAGATCACTTATTCATAGAACTGATCTAGTGGTCCTCGTCTCATTCTGGACATCTATAGTCTTAGGTTATTTCCCATACACGTGTCATCTATCCAATGATGGGAAATCCCCCTTACAGATGCCCCCTCTCGTGCCATCTAGCATGTGGGCGCTTGATGCGACACTACTTTTGGTGCCAGAATATTTTTCCTAAACAGTTCTTGGAACTGCTTACGTACTTAACTAATTAAGGCTTTGAAAAGACGGCTTGAACAAACACGCCGTTTCCTAGAAAAGGTAATGATGGCAGTTCCATCCCGATTGGGCTAATCGTAACCGTCCATCTTATCTGTATATAAAGGATCTGGTGATAAAACCCTCATTATCTCTTCTGCTACTTTTTCTCTATATGCTAAACCTTTTGATCTCCCATTTAAGGTTTAACCAAAACTTGAAACTTTCTCTCTTTTTAGATCATGAATCTCAACTAGTCACTTGTAAACTTCGGAGATCTTTCCTCCTTGGAACTGATTCGAGAGAAATTTCACATCCCTGATGATATCGGTCCTGGAATGGGGGAGGTTGTTAGATGAGTTGGCCTATAAAGAAGTGGCGCTCATCACCATTGGTCAACTCAGGGCCAGACTCACTCTTCCCCTTCACCCATTGTTAAGAGAGTGCCTTATTTACTTCAACCTTGCTCTTGGTCAAGCAGCACCTTTGTGCTACATAACTGTCATGTACTTTGCCATAGTGGCTAAAAGGCATGGATTCGTTCTGAATCGTTAGGTGTTTGGGCACTTTATGAGGTCCAGCATATTCGAGACCAATCGTACTACTATCTCATGACTAGAGACAAGAACTCTCTGATTGTCTTTTTTGAAGGGAAGCAGAGTGATGAAGGCTGGGCTGATCACCACCTCCGTGTGTTGGGTGATGCGTGGGACATTCGTCCTTCTGATGCTGATGGTGAGCCTGTGGGAATTCTTGTTCCCATAAAACACACTCATGCTCCAACCAGTAAGTCTCATTCCTTACGAATTTTGCAATCACTATAAGAGTCTTTCGACTGAGTTTCTTTGCTATTTTTTCCTTAGATGACTCTTCCCCTTGAAATCAACTATCTGCAACTGATGCTGCTACGGTGGACTTCATCAAGAAGATCCCCAAGGAACAGAGGATGCCTTGGGTGATAGTTCCTGATCCCACCCATCTTTTTGAATATTTTAACATGTCTGCTAAAGAATTGCTACAACTTGCCCCCGACTTTTCCTCCTTTGGGATAAACATTGTGAATTCAGGGCACATAACTCTTCGTCCTCCTGTGGATCAAGATGCTAGACTTCTTCCTCCCCAAGTTCAAGATGAACCCTCTTTGATTACTAGAATAAGAGGAAATCGTAAAGAGAAGAGTTATGTGGCCACCTCTAGTGATGTTGTGACATCGGGCTTAGTTCAGGAGCCTGCTGTCAGTGATGATTGTGTGATCACTGGTGGGGGAGGCCTTGAACTACCTCATGAACTGCTGGCGGCTAGTAATTTTAAAAGGGAAGTACATGTGCCCAACCGTTCAAGAATGAAGAGAACTGATCTGCTCCTGCTTCTGATGTTTCCCCATCTGGTAAGAAAATGAAATTTATTCCTCTCGCTGTGAATGAAGAAACACTTTCCAAGGTTCCTGATAGTATTCCCCATCCTGGTAAGTCTTTTGAGAAAGTAGCTGCATCCCTACCAGTTCTAGATCCTCCTATTGTTTCTGAACAAACTGGTGACAATGTCCCTCTGACTGTTGACCCTTCCCTCCCTGATAATTGTAAGGGGAGGGCATTGCTGAAACAACTGGTATAACTGTCGCTCTCCCTCCTTCTTGATTCAGTGATAGGAGGAGGGTGAGTGATGACATTCCCTTTTCGCCACAATCTCCAGATTCCCCTAAAAGGGAGATGATCGTGGAGATGAGGCGTTGGGGATGAACTGATAAACTACATGTTACCAACAAACACTCTGTTAATGATGTTGATATCGCGCTTGGAATTTTAGAAGCCGCGCGACTTCCTATTGATAAGGCTGAAGCAAACATGGCTTGGAGCCTGGACCTGTCCTTTCACCGATCTACTGTTCACCTTGCCAAGGTAAGAATTTCCCTCTCTGTTCAATGTTTTGTTTCTCTCATTGTGTCACTTACACACTCTGTATCATTTTCCAGTTAGTAAATAACTTTTTAGCCATGAAAGAGCCCATCTTTGCGGCCTCAGCCGGTATAGCTACTGATGACATGGCTACTGGTGAGCTGATCTGGGTGAAAGAGGCTGCTGAGAAAAGAGTTGAGGAGATGCAGATCTAGGTTGACCAGCTCTTGGCCAGAGAGAGGAAATCTGATACTGGTTTCAAGAACATGAGAAATATGATCTCCAACCTCTGGGGCTCTCTAGAAAAAGGCAAAAAAGGAGCTGCTGATGCTGCCACTTGGAAAGTGAAGTTCTTGGAACTGCGCTCCCACTTCACCACCCTGTAAGCAAAGCATGACCAGGTCCAAGGAGAACTTCACCATAGGAACACCGAGATGAGAACCCTTGGCCAAGCCATTGCCCATGCAAATGAGGTCATATAAAAACGTCTTCGCTCTGATAAGAAGGCTGGTGACCTATTGGCAAAGACCTCTGAGTTCTATTCCCAAGTGGTGAAAGAGGTGAAGAAGTGGTCAACTGAAAATGCCATTCACTTTGCTCTAAGAGTGCTTGATGTTTCTGAAGAGTCCTTCAATGAAGCCAGACAAGTTAATTTTGAGGAACCTATTGAAGCTACTGGGTATGTTTCCCAGTTAGATGATCAGGGGCGTGTCACCAACCCTTTCATCCTATTTTCTGATCTGGACACCAGTATCTCTGCTATTCAAAATGAACTTATGCTTAATGCCTCCTCATCTTCTGAACAAAACACCGATGATGACATGCCTCCCGTGTAGCTTCCTTTTTTGCCAGTGCTAGCTTCAGGTCAGTGTTATGTTCAGCCTTCAACCATTCCAGCTAATCCAACCACATAGTCTATTCTTGAGAGTGAACTAGGAGTTCTTGACGATGGTGCAGTAGCAAGCACTGATAGTGAACCAAAGTTTGATTCTACCCCTGCCTAAGGCTAAATAAATACATAGCTCTTCAGTTCATGATTTGGAAAACAATTATTTTTAAACAATTAGTCTATGGGTCTATAATATTGAACTATGTAGCTCTCATACTATTTACTTACTGAGCTCTGCAGCTCTTCTAGTTTATGCATGCATACTACTTACTTACTTAACTCTACATCTCTTCTAGTTTATGCATACATTTAAAGCATTTTATGTTATATGACATGTACTATGCATACTCTACCCCTGATGCCCCCAAAGTTTATTTGGAACAACAATAGGTGACCCTAGTAAGCTAAACAGATTAAAATGAGGCATAACCAGAATCTGATCAGGATTCATGGGAGTCATTCAAGTTAACTATAATTAAGAGTTCGATCGCAATAGAGACATATATCTTTGCGAAAGTAACTTGGTGCCATTAGCATGACACTATGTTTAATAACGACAGGTTCTATTTATTTAAAAAATAATTAGGGTATCGCTAGCAGAACAGTAGTGGGGGAGTCTTCCTCAGCGCCATTATGCCGATGTTCACAGCCAATGATTATATGCTAGGATCTGGATCCAACCCAGATTTTCACAGCAACCCTTATATTTTATGTTTTGAAAGATCCAGGAACTGGCATACAGTTCAGGCTCTCAAGAACACTATCTTTTGTTCCAAGTCAAAATGGCTTACAGTTTACTGAACAGTTAGTGTGGTCAGATTCCCTAAAGGTTTAACCCATCGAGGATAATCGCAGGTTAAAAGAACTGATGTACAGTTCCAGCTGCATGAGGATGAGAGAGGAACTAGCATATAGTTCAACTTCCCCATACTCATTATCACTAGTTCTAAAGCAAATTGGCATATAATATTCTTGAACAGATAGTGAGAAAATAATTCCCTAAAGGCTTAGTCTATTATGGATAAAAATAAAGAACATACAAGGAATAAATTCGATTGCAAGGTGAAGAACTTTATTGATGACTGGAGATAATAAACAATGCATAACAAAGCATGAAATAACAATTTTACTGATAGTACTTGCAAAGGTGCTGTGCGTTCCATGGTTTGACAAGAACGTCACCTTCGACAGTGCGTAGGTAGTAAAAACCAGTTCGACCAACCTTGTTGATGATGTATGGTCCTCCCCAGTTGGGTCCAAGCTTGTCGTTGGGCTCTGGGATCTCGTGCAGAACCAGATCTTTAGATTTGAAAGATCGAATCCGGACTCTCTTGTTGTATAATCTTTTCAAAATATGTTGGTTGGCAGCTAAGCGCAGTGCAACACCTTCTCGCTTTTCATCTAAGAGATCCATTTCTCTACATAACAACTCCTCAATCATTGTCCAGGGTGTGCACAATGTCAAACTTCTAAGTGGGAGCTACCAGTTCGGGAAGTATGACAACTTCAGTTCTGTAGGTCAGTGAAAATAGAGACTCACCAATTGATCATCTGGGTGTAGTTCGGTATGCCCATAAGACCTTAGGTAGCTCCTCGACACATAAACCTTTTGCGTCATCTAATTTACGCTTCATGTTATCCAAAATAACCCTATTAGAGGCTTCAACCTGGTCATTGCCTTGCGGATACGTTGGAGTTGAAAGCAGATGGGTAATGTGGAACTCTTCACAGAGTTCAGCGACCAATCCTCCAGCGAACTGTTGCCCATTATCTGAGATGATAACTTTGGGTATGCCAAACCTACAGACAATGTTGTTCCAAATAAACTTTCTGACATCCTGTTCTCGAATGAAGACCAGGGGAACTGCTTCTATCCACTTGGTGAAGTAACCCGTTGCGACCAATAAGAATCTGACATTGTCGGGAATGGGTGGTAGAGGTCCTACAATGTTAGTTACCCACTGTACAAATGGCCATGGGCTGGCCAATGGGTGCAGTTCCATTGCTAGAGCATGGATAAGTGGAGCATATCATTGACACTTTTCACATTTACGGGCGAAAACATGTGCATCCTTTTGCATATAAAGCCAAAAGTATCCTTACCTTAGGATCTTGAAAGCTAGTGTTCTGCCCCCAGCATGGTTGCCACAAATTCCTTCATGAACCTCTCGCATAACCTATTCAGCGAGGTCTAGAGAGAGACATCTGAGATGAGGTCCCAAAAAGGATTTCTTGTATAGATCATCTTCAATGAGGGTGAATCTCTGTATCTTTGCAAGCAGACGCCTTGCTACATTCTTATCCTCAGGGAGTGTTTCGCCTTTGAGGTAGGACTTGAATGAATCCATCCAATTTGGAGTGGTGGATGGAATAACACAAACTGTTATAACTGTGAGTTCCTAAATGCTTGATTTCTCTTGGAACTCTATAGGGATGGAACGAGACTTGTTGTTGCCCAACATCGAGGCAACATACGCCAAAACATCTGTGTGCTGATTTTCGGATCAAGGCAGCTGATAAAACTGAATGTTCTCAAACTTTCCCTGAAGACCCCTCACCAGTTCCAGGTATTTGGTCATTTGTTCATCCCTGGCCTCATATCCTCCATCGACTTGGAACACAACCAGCTCTAAGTCACTAAAAATTATGAGGTATGTTAGGCCCAAGTTGAGAGCCACTGTGAGGCCAGCAAGTGTCACCTCATACTCTGCCACATTGTTAGAGGCATTCCAACCTAATCAGATGGATTTCTCTAGTCGTATGTTGTTAAGATTAACTAACACAACTCCCACTCCTCGCCTCTATCATTTGAAGATCCATCCACAAACAGTCGCCATCTAGAGCTCGACTCCCATGGGTCTGGACGGGTATTTGGGGATTCAGGCAGGATGTCATCATCTGAACTGGGGTGGTTGTGTTGTACCCAGTGTAAGTCATTGGAAAATCTCCAAAGAATTCTACTAGTGCCTGACCCTTCTTTGAGATCCGTGGGACGTAGATAATGTCATACTCTAACAATTGCACGGGCCATTTAGCTAACCTTCCTGACCTGTTCGGCCTTTCTAGAACTGATCCTAACTGGTATTCTGTGATTACCCAGATAGTGTGGGACTGAAAGTAAGGCCTTAATTTCTCTGCTGCAAAAACAAGGGCTAAAGTGACTCTTTCGAGTCTAGGATATCTTGTTTCTACTGGTAAGAGCGTTCGGCTCAAGAAATAGACAGGTTTTTCAACTTTCTTTTCATCCACACGTCTCAATACAGAACTGAAACTATAGTCAGATGAACAAAGATAAAGACCCAAGACTTCTCCCTCAACTGGTTTGGAAAGGATTGGTGGTGCCCCCAGGTACGTTTTGAGCTAATTGAATGCTTTTTGGCATTCTTTTGTCCATAAAAATGAGGTATTCTTTTGCAGTAACTGAAACAGAGGTTTTCACTTATCTAAACTCTTGGAGATAAACCTGTTTAGAGTTGCTAGCCTTCCTATAACTTTTTGAACCTCTTTCATATTTTTATTGAAGGCATTTCTATGAGCTCCCGAATTTGATCTGGGTTTGCCTCGATTCCTTGCTTAGTAACCAGATAAACTAAAAACTTCCCTGATGAGACAGCGAAAGCACATTTCGCAGGGCTGAGTTTCATGTGATACTCTAAGAGAACGTCAAATGCATGTTTCAAGTGGAAGAGATGATCTCCCCATTTCAGGCTCTTAATCAAGAGATCATCTACATACACTCCATAATGTCACATATCAATCTTTCAAACATTTTGTTCACCAAATGCTGGTATGTGGCACCCACATTTTTTAGTCCGAACGGCATGATCTGATAACAGTATAGGCCATCCTTGGTTGTGAAACTTGCATGCTTGTGGTCTTCTTCATGCAATGGGATCTAGTTATAGCCAGATGACCCATCTGTGAAAGATAACAGTTCATGTCCAGCCATCGCATCTACCAATTTGTCAATCTGCGGTAGAGGATAACTGTCTTTTGGACATGCGCGGCTTAGATTTGTGAAGTCATACATATTATCAATGACCCATTTTTCTTACGTACTGGGACAATATTAGAAATCCAGGTGGGAAAATTGATTTTCCTGACAAAATTAGGTGCATTTAGTTTTTCAACTTCGGCTTTTACCGCTTTGGATCTGTCAGCACCTATCTTTCTCGGTTTCTGCTTGACCACTACTGCATCACTGCAGAAATTGAGCTGGTGGCATGCCACATGGGGGTCAATTCCTAGCATTTCTTCGAATGACCAAGCAAACACATCTTTGTGTTCTTGAAGGAAATGTATTAGAATCTGACGCTCTTCAGAACTCAACAAGGTACTGATGAAAGTGGTTTTTGGTGAGCTGCCTCCCACAATTTCCACTTCCTCTAATAGCTCCAGTGATGGGGGATCCTCCCTCTCTCTTGGGACCAGGTCTGGGAGAGGTGGATCTAACTGTAATTACTATTTGGCGAGTTGCCCCACCTTCATTTTTTCAAAAGGGAGTGGGGACTGCTTTGTCGCCAGAGTGTAGCATGCTTTGGCAGCCACCTGGTCTCCTCTGATTGTCTCAATTGTCCCATTATATGGGAACTTCAGACATTGGTGATAGGTACTGGGAACAGCTCGGAGTCTGCGTAGCCAGGTCCTACCCAAAATCATGTGATAGGGTGTGTTAGCTTTTACCATAACAAAAGTTATGATGAGAGTTACCGGACTAGTAGCTACAGGTAGTTAGATCTCCCCAACTGTTAGGGTTTTATCCCCGCTGAATCTATATAGATTGGAGTTGGTGGCGACCATCTCAGAATCAGTAATCTATAGCTTTTTGAAGGCGTTGTAGTATAACACATCCGCTGAGCTACCTGGATCTCCAAAAGGAAGTGTCAAAACAAGTGCATCCTCATATAGGCTTTGGATTCTATAACATTCAGCGTCAGTGAAGAGGATAAATGGATATTTATGGGGTACTGTGTTGACCTACAAACCCGTAGTTAGTTCGCTATTCATGATCCTCATTTGCTTGGTGATGCACATTTGATATCGCGCACCCTTTTTAGTGACCTGCCCACTTTGTTTGCTTACCTTTCAGGAAATCATATTTATCTGGAGGCAGCCATTGACTAGTCCAGTACTTGGGGGATCCTGAACTAACATGCTGATCTCCTCAGGTCGTACTGGGTTCACCTGTTCATGTGCTACAAACTGCCCCCTTTCAATTAGTTCATGTAGTTCATTTTTCAAGGTCCTGTAGGCTTTGGTGCTGTGACCCTTACTCTTATGGAACTTGCAGTAGGTCATTTGGTCTATGGTACCCAGGGAGCCTGGCTTAAGCTGAGCTAGCCATTTGAGATAACTCTGATTCTTGATCGAGTCCAGAATCTCATCTGTCATTTTGTTCAAAGGGCGAAGTTTCTGTCCATCGAGGGAAGAGCTTCTTCAACTCCTTCCACACGTGGCTTCTTCTATGGTTTTCCATCTGCACTACTAGCTACATTATGGTATTGTCCTTTGGGCATTCGTCCTTGTGATGGGGATTCAGCCCTTCGGTGGCCACGATGATAGTCTCTCATTAGTTTTTGAGGGGAAGAGTTCCCTTCTTGAGGGGCTACAGGAGCTATCTAATTAGTCTTTTTTTCTTCTTGACGTCTGTTTAGGACATCCTCCTCCCATCCCGCATAAGTCTCAACCCTGTCTAGGAGTTCCTCTAAATCACGGGGTGGTTTCCTGGAGAGGGATCCAAATAAGGCGTTGTTTTCATATAACCCTTGTTTGAAAGCTATTATGGTAGTCTGTTCGTTGCAAGACTCTATCTAGATTAAATTTCCATGAATCGCTGCATGTAGGACCTCAATGCTTCTCTTTCCTTTTTCTTAATGTTGAACAATGCGTCGATCCACTTTGGTTTGTGCTTGTTGCATGAGTACTTGTCTATAAAGGTCCTAAACATTTCTTCTGAGAACCTGATATGCCGCTTAGGTAACTTGTGGTACCACTAGAGTGTAGATCCAGATAGGGAAGCTCTGAACTCTTTGCACATGACGTGGTTATACCTTTCATATTGTCCCATAGTTGCTCGATATCTGAATACGGGATCCACCGGATCTGACTTGCCATTGAAGACACTAAACTTCGGTTGCCAGTAACCGCGGTAAGGCTTTCTCATTATTCGAGATGCGAAAGGAGATCTGCCTGCCCCCATTATGGCGGATTAAACAAGGGAGTCTTGCATTTTTCTCCCCTTGCCTATCATCTGATACATCTGACGGATTAGGTCATTCTTCTCAGACTCCCATGCAGTTTCTTTGGTAGAATGCTTCTTGATCTGAGCTTTTTTTCGATGTCGAGGGTTGACATCACGATCCTGGTCAGTTGACTCTGGTTTAAAGGCTGTATCCGAGTCCTCATCTGGGTTACTATATTCTGACTCAGATGTCTCGCATTGAACTGGACCCCCACGCCTTGGGTTCCTTGCATGACCACCTTCTAGAAGGTCGTCATCATCAAGATCGATGACTGGCTCCTTCCTTGTGTCAGATTGATACAAATGCCTCAGCAGTTGTACTTCTCATTCAAGATTCCTTCTTTGCTGTTCCAGAGCTTGTACTGCCTGACTAGCCTGAACAGACTCTGGGTTGGTGAGGACAGTATTTTCACCATCTTGATGCGCCTCTTGAACGTTATTCCTGGGGCCTGCACCAGGAGCAACTGTGATGGTCATAGGTCTTTGGAGGGGTTATTTGCATCATGGTGACTGGCATTCTCCCCCCCCCCCCTTTCAGGTATCTCGTGCTCTTCTTCTCTCACAGCGACGCTGCGCATGGTTGCGCCACCCTTTGTTTTCTTTGCTCTTGCCATCACAATGGTAAGAGTTTTTAAACTAAATCAGTTGTTTGGAATGAATGTTTACCTGCTTTCAAACCCATAGACAACGCCACAAGATGTAGGGAAATTTTCGTGTATCCCCTAATCTTCCTTTGTGCCTTGTGATCTAGAAGCTTTTACTAAGTAGAGAAGTGATGAAATGATTGTGAGTTCAGGGTTGAACCGCCTGGCGGCTGCCTATGTATCTCCTTATTTATTTAAGAGAATCAAACCGTATCTTGCGTAGTTCCTAAGAGCGAATCCTTATAGTTTATATAGGAAGAGCTTTGAGAGTCCTAGGGTTAGGGCTGTCCTCACTGCTTGTGAGTTCCTTTCCATCTTTGGACTCTACCTTCCTATTAGGTATTCTCTCCTTATGGAGGTCTGAATCTATACCATATCTTATGAGAGGTAGGTTTCCTTGCTGATCATAATGTCTCATCGTATATGGGAAGATTATATCTAAAAAGTAACTCTTACAGATATGCCATCACAATTCCTTCCTTATCATCAAAGATCGCCCCTCTTTAGTTTCCTTCTATTCAAGAATTTTCCATATCACTTCCTAACGACTTGGAGAACTGTTATGTTTAGAGGCGGTTAGTCACGTGCTTGGCACATGTCCACTAAACACTCGTGCTAAGCACGAGGTCACTTATTCACAAAACTGGTCCGGTAGTCCTCGTCTCATTCTGGACATCTATAGTCTTAAGTTATTTCCCATACACGTGTCACCTATCCAATGACGGGAAATCCCCCTTACAAAGTGTAGTGAAAGAATTATGGCGGATGATTTAATAGATGGAATTGGTTCCTTATCCTGGATATACTGGCTAAATGAATATATGATAAGGTTATATGATACTTGTGTGTGCGCCTGCGGGGTCGTACCTCTAAACTTTCAGGGGGGGAAGATGACCGCTTCTGGGGCCATAGGGTGCAAGTGACCCCTGAAAGCTTTGTAATATTTTCAAGAGGGTGTATATTATTGTTTGCCACTTGTGACGCCATAGGGCATTACCTCATTGGAGGTTGCAAGTGTGGTCCCTGAAAATATCTAGTAATATATATATATATATATTTGGGTGTATATTATTGTTTGCCACTTGCGACGCCATAGGGCATTACCTCATTGGAGGTTGCAAGTGTGGTCCCTGAAAATATCTAGTAATATATATATAATTTAGTATGTGTGGATGATATATATATAATTTAGTATGTGTGGATGATGGGTTTAATTTTATTGCATTGTGGTTATTTACTTAAAGTTATGCTATTGTTTGTTGAGGTTAAGACCTATTTATGAGGCATGATACTATCTATTCACTTCTGATATGTTTTGGGCTTTGGTTATTACTATTGAGACTTTTGTCTGCTTAAGGTAAGTATTGGCAGTAGGTTATCACTTACATGAGCCTGTGGCTTATGTTTGTTGTTTTATTTCTTTTTCGGGGGAATTTGCTATAGATGGATGACGGAGTGCTGTGAGTCCCAAAAGTGTTGAAGTTGTAGATTAAAGGTGGTCTAATGTTTTATTTGTGTAAATGTGGTTTGGGTTATTGGTAAACGTTTTGCTGGAGTTATAGTCATGTATTATATGGAAGACAATAGTGTCTTTTGTTGTTTATAAATGTATACTTTGTTTTAAATCTATTATGTTATTGTGTGTGTCTTAGGTTATTGTTTTGATTCCATTATATGTACACCATTTGCTTGATTATTCTTGCAATTATAGAGACACTCAAGTAAGCGAGTGCTTTCTAGCTTAATATATCCTAGAGTGGCTAGCTAGGTTATATCAAGTTGGAGGGCGTTACAAAGTGGCATCAGAGCCCTAGGTTTTTAGGTCCTTAAATTGATTAAGGTAATAGGTTTTGGGACTCACAATTAGTATTAGTAAATGAGTGAGGACGAATAGTGTTTTGTTATCATTTTTTTATGTTATGTAATAAGAGCCCAAAATTGTAGTTTTAACCCCTTAACAATAATACTTTTAGACCAATTATACGAGTAATAAATAAGAGTTAATGCTGATTATGTGATTTTATGTATTTCAGGCATTGGAGTCAATTATGTGCAGAAATGTGTCACTTTTGCGAGATAAAGGAGCAAGGGTTGGTTGCTAAGAAGTTCTATGATTAAGGCCAAGATTCAAGGAGAAAAAACCTTTTTAAATCCTAGTCAAAGCTGAAAAATCAAAGTCAACGCAGGCAGAAACAGAGCACAAAAGTCAGTAGAACTTCCGAATACCGTATCTTTGGACTCAGACCTCAGAATTGTGCCTACCTTATGTCAAAACGACCGTCTTGGAAAGATCTTTCCAATGGTCCAAACCTTGACCAAATCAGAGGAGTAAAAGTGAACAAAAAATCTGTTGAAGTCAAATCTAACTGAAAAGACCTCTGTGGACTGAAGAAATTGGGTTTGGGGCTCGATTTTCCGGCCCAAAACATGGCTCCAGGCCCATGCAAGAAATTGGGGATCTCTTTCTCTTTAGGAAAGGAGGCAGACTTAGAAGCTAGACCTAGATTAGAAAATAAATTAGTTAGACTCCATTAATTAGTTTTATTTACTTATTTTTAATTCAGTTGTTGAATGAATACTCTTTTATTTCATTAGATCAATAAAGTTAGTTTGTTACTCATAATCTAGTTTTAATTATTAAATCACTTAGATCTAATTTCGATCATTTAGTTATTAATCATTTCTTAGTTGTTAATTTATTTTTGAATTCTTGATTAGATCAATATAGTAAATTTATAATCTTTATATCATGTCTTGCTTAAATTCATATAGAAATGATAGTTTAATGACTCAAGGCTAAAACCTCCATTAGAGGGGTTTGAGAAAGCCTTGATGAAAACTTGATTTTGTTACCTTAGAAATCATCGTGATAATCTATTCAATTCTAGAAAGTAATTAGTTCACCATGAGAATGGGTTTGATTGCTTCACATGCTAGTTATTATTTGGTAGAGATTGCCATGAATAATTGGGGATTAGAAATACCAATTTGTTATGCGAAAGCTTTGAAATTTGGATTACGACATTTCTTTGTTAGTTGATTAAGTCGAATCAAGGTGGAATCGAATTCTCCTAATTCATTCTCTATTGTCAAGTTAGTATTTGAATTCCATCATTTCGTTATTCGCATATTGATTTGTAGTTTCCCATCGTAGTATATTTATGTCGTTACTCTCATTGACCTTGATAGACTGATAATCGTAGTTAACTTAGACTTCTAAAGAACTAGGAGTGGAACGAATTTTCTATTCCAACTATATTGCAATAGCATCGAGAGTAGAAAATTTTAATAAAATATAAGCGTGAAATTAGCTTTAGTTTTACTTACCTTGTTGTAATTGTATTCGTAGGTAAAACTATCGTTTTACATTTTATCATTATGTTATTTGTAGGTTTGGGACATCCATAATTCACTAACTTTAAATGTAGATATTGATATTTATTTATTCTTTTCTTTATATTCATCCAGAATGTCTAGTAGAGGACAAGGAGGTGTTAGTCGAGCAGGTCGAACTGCCCGTCTTTCTGATATAGGGACTAAGTTTCGGCTAGTCCTGCACTTGCACAACCTACACCTGTAGCTAATGACAACATACCTGTTCAGGTAGATGATATGTTAGGATCATTTCGACGGATTTCCCAGAGGGTTACGTAGTTAGAGAGGGGAGGCCAAGCAACTCAAGTAAACCAAAATGTACAAGGTGAACCTGAACAAGCCATACCAAGGTTGGAACAGGAACCTTGGGAAAAGATGTTGGAGAGGTTCATGAAGCTGAATCCTCCTAGATTTGGAGGCATTTCAGATCCTAATAAAGAAGAAGAGTGGAAGGAGGACTTAGAGAATATATTTGATGTCATGGACTATTCCGAGGTACAGAAACAGAGACTTGCGTCCCTTTGCCTAAATGAAGATGGTTTGATATGGTGGAAATCAGTAACTAGGGGGAAGTTCTCCATAATATCACTTGGGGAGAATTTTGTAGGCGTTTCAACTTCCAATATTTTCCTAGCACTGTTAGAACTGCGAAGACGAGGGAGTTCCTTTACTTGAAGCAAGAAAGGATGTTAATTTTGGAATATGAGACCAAGTTCACCAGGTTGGAGCGTTTTGCCACCGACTTGCACTTAAATGAGGATTAAAGGGCGAAACAATTTGAAGATGGTTTGCAAAATGATGGTCTTAGGTTTGTGGTTAAGGGTCAGAATCTTTCAACCTTGAAAGAAGTAGTTATATTGTTAAAAAGTTGGAACAGGATTACCAGGAGCACTAGAGGCCTAAAGATTATCCAAAAACCAAAAGTAGTGATAAAGGGAAGCAAGTATACAATAAGTATGATAGTCAGCAACAGTATATTCAGAAGAAGTAGAGGATCGGGTCTTCATCTACACCTTTCTTTGGACAATGTCATAGATGTGACAGGTACGGTCATAAGTTTGAGGACTGCAACGTGCCTGAGAAGTTAACTGGGTTTTTGGAATTATTATAGATGCGGTAAGTTTGGTCATAAAAGTGAAGACTGTAGAGTTCCTGAAAAATCTATTGGGCAGGAGTATCGACGACCTGATCAGAGATGGTATAAGCAAAACAATCAAACCAAGGACACTTTAAATCGGGAACGCAGGGATCTCAAAGAGCATGGCAGTAGGGACCTCAAAGAGGACCACCATCAGGCCAGAAGCAGGGTCAAGAAGTTGTTCAGGAGAATAAGAAACCAGCAGCTCCACAAGGCCTGTCTATGCAATGATGCCTCGAGAAGGGGAAGCTAATGATGCATTAATCGAAGGTATTTTTCTTGTTCATTCTAGACCTACGAGGGTTTTGTTTGACTCTGGGGCCACTCATTTGTTTATTTCTCATGCTTTTATGCTTGTAATTGGTGTTCAATCCGAGTCTATGTTGGTACCTTTAGCCTTAATCACTCCACTAGGAGAGTCATCGATTCTTAATCGGATGTGCAAGTGTTGTCCAGTTGTGATTGATGACCTCGAACTTCCCATTGATCTGATTGTGTTGGATATGCATGATTTTGATGTGATACTTGGGATGGACTGGTTGGTAGTGTATCATGTGAGATTAGATTGCTTTGCCAAGATTGTCTCATTAGATATTCTTGGACAAGAATCAATTGTTGTTATGGCTGCCAGGGGTAATTCCTTAGTAGAGGCTTACACAACACATTTAGAGGTTGATGAGTCTATGGTCGGTATGAAACAGGTGGAAGTTATGGCTGAGTATACAGATGTTTTTGGTAAGATTTTAGGCCTACCTCCTGATAAGTGCCTAAAATTGTATATTTCATATATAGTTTTATAGGCACTTTATAATGTAATTTATGCTTAATTGCGTATTTTTAACGTAAAACCAAACATTTGCTTTATTCCATGACATTATGCACATTTTTTGGTCATAAAGGATTATTTGCATATATGTGCATGTCTTTGGAAAAGTCCAATGCAAAATATGTTTTATTAATTTGGTTTAATATTTTTTGTAGGAAGTAAAGATGTTGGTCAAAGCCCAATCAAAGCTAGAGCCCATGAGCCAAAAAGGATCATTTAAAGAATCAATAAGTGAGAGCTCATGGAATAAATTCTGCTATCAAGAATGGAAGGAAATGTTAGATAATTGATAATTATGGAAGGAAATCAAGAAAGGATAATCACAACTACCACTATATATCCTTACCATTTTCACCCCATTAAATATCCCCATTTCCATTAATAATTTATTCCCTTAATTTTATCATATCAAATCATTCCTTAATACCTTATATTTTTGTCACCATATATATTCCCCTATATCCTCCATATTCTTACCAATCACTCCATTCCTAATTCAAAACCATATCATTCCATTTTATCCTTTATTTGATTACCAATTTATATTTCCTTTTCTCATCATGCCTTGAGAAGATATTATGCACCAAGATATTCATTGTAGAAGCTATAAATAGAGAAGAGAATTGGCATTGAAGACATCCAGACTTGAGAGAAAAATACAGGAAGCTAGTTCTTTAGTTAGTTCATTTTTGTTTTAAGGGAGAGAGTTTTGAGCATGTATTAGTTTCTCTTGTTCTCGATCAACAATCAATACAATAATTCAAGTTTCAAGTGAAATGGTAGTATCTACTTCTTATCTTTTTATGTGTTCTAAACTCATGATGGGGTAAAATCTCTACCCTAATGGTGGAAGATGAATCCCCTATCATGAAGATGTAGGCTTATTTTCTGGTATTTCCAATTTTTATTCTCCAGTATAATCTTTAATGTATCCAATGATTTTCTTCATATGATTTAATAATATTGAAACAAAATGTGCATGAGTTCTATCACCATAATAATTGGGGTATTTCTCGTTGTTAGTTTCTTTCACCATTATTATTTTTATTAAAGCTTGTTCAATAACGTTTTTGTTGCCTATCCTTGATGACTTATACTACTTTAATTTGTTTGAGTTGATTTGTCATGCTTAGATAGCTTCCTATAATGCTTGAAGAATTTGAGGATTTATTCTTTTAAAAAAATGTGACTAGCATCCATAAAATGCATTTATTGAAAATCATTCATTAAACTTGCAATTAGCGTTAGAGTTTATTTGATGAAATTTATAAAATAAAAAGGAGAATAAATTTTGGAAATATATGAAATAATATATTCTTTAAAAATAGGGGTGAAATCATTCACCATTAGGATTTCTCATTAATTGAATTCTTGAAAACCAGAAAAATTTAGTTTAATTAGTTGATAAAATAGAAGTAAATTTTTATTCTTAGATTAAATTAGGTTGATAAAATCAAACTCCAAAAATTATTTTAAATCTCACGTACCTAGTTAGTTATTGGTTTATTAATTCTCTTTGCTCTAATTTCTCCATTTCAAGGTGTGGTTCGACTCTAACTTGCCACTATTCTTTTTAATTGTTGCATGTTTGAAAATTATATTTATTGATTTGCAAGTTCTAAATGACAAGAATTTGTACAATTCACCTCCTGTAAGAGATGTTGAATTCGGCATTGAGTTAATTCCGAGTACCACTCCTATAGCTAGAACTCTATATCGTATGGCACCAATTGAGTTGAGAGCGCTGAAAACTCAACTCCAAAACCTCCTAGATTAGGGGTTTATTCATCCGAGTACTTCTCCTTGGGGAGCTCCAGTTTTCTTTGTCAAGAAGAAGGATGGTTCATTTCGCCTTTGTGTTAATTATAGAGAAATGAATATGGTTTATTTCACATAACAAATACCCATTACCTCGGATAAATGATTTGTTTGATCAACTGAAAGGAGCTAAGTGGTTCTCAAAGATTGATCTAAGGACTGGTTATTATTAGATGCTTGTTTGTGCTAGTGATGTACCTAAGAATGCATTTGTTACACGCTATGGTTCGTATGAGTTCCTCGTAATGCCATTCGGGTTAACTAATGCCTCGACATTTTTCATGGACTTGATAAATCGAGTATTCAAAGATTTCTTAGACCAGTTTGTCATTGTTTTCATTGATGGTATTTTGATTTATTCAAGGACCCGCGAAGAGCATGTAGAACATCTTAAAATGACACTTCAGACACTTCGAGAACATAAGTTGTATGCTAAATTCGAGAAGTGTGAATTTTGGCTCAATGAGGTCAAATTCTTGGGACATGTTGTATTTGAGGAAGGTATAGCTATAGACCCTACTAAGGTAAAGGTAGTTTTAAGTTGGGAACCACCTACTTTCATTTCCGAGATACAAAGTTTTCTTGGGCTGGCAAGTTATTATCGGCATTTTATTGAGAATTTATCACGGATTGCAGCACCTATGACATGATTAACCTGCAAGGGTGAACCTTTTGTGTGGAGTGAGCAATGTCAGTGAGCTTTTGTTGTTTTGAAGTTTAAACTAACTTCGGCACCAGTTCTAATCATGCTTGAGAGTGGTGTAAGTTATGCAGTATACACAGATACATCTCACCAAGGTTTAGGTGTTGTAGTTATGCAGAGAGGCAGAGTGATGGCTTATGCATCTCAATAACTAAGAATCCATGAGAAAAATTATCTCACACATGATTTGGAGTTGGCTGCGGTGGTCTTTGCACTTAATCTTTTGCGACATTACTTATTTGGTGAGAATTTCGAGATATTTACTGATCATAAGAGCCTCAAATATTTATTTTCACAAAAGGATTTGAATATAAGGCAAAGGAGATGGTTAGAATTGATTAAAGATTATACTTTATCGCTTCAGTACCATCCAGGGAAAGCAAATGTCGTGGCTGATGCTTTGAGTAGAAAACCATATACTCAAGTAGCATTCTTGATGACGTATTGGTGGAACTTGATTAATACCTTAACTGAATTTGATATTAGCCCTACTACACAAGAGTATACAGCTTACCTGGGAACAATAACATTTCAACCGACTTTTGTGACTAAAGTAGTAGAGGCACAGGGTAGAGATACTTAAGCACGAGCAAGAATTTCTGAGATATCAAGTGAGCACCCATCAGATTAGGCCATTGATGGAGATAGTGGTTTGAGACTTAGGGGACGACTTGTTGTTCCTGATGATCCATATCTAAAAAGAGATATTTTAGATGAAGCTCACAAGAAAAGATATACTGTACACCCTGGGAGGACCAAGATGTACAAAGATTTGAAGCACCAGTTTTGGTTGAAGCGAATAAAATATGACATCACTAATTATGTGTCCAAATGCTTCACTTGTCAACAAGTAAAAGCAGAACACCAAAAGCCTACTAGAAACTTACATCCATTACCCATAGCGGAATGGAAGTGGGAGCATATAACCATGGACTTTGTGGAAGGGTTACCGAGATCGCAGTGGGGTCATGACACTATCTGGGTAATTGTGGATAGACTAACCAAGTCAGCTCATTTCTTACCGGTCAGAAAAACTTATGGTGTGAATGATTTGTGCAAGTTGTACATTAGAGATATTGTAAAGCTACATGGAATAACGGTGTCTATAGTATCGGATCGTGATAGCCAGTTCACTTCTCATTTTTGGAGGAGCTTCCAGAAGGCAATGGGTACGCACTTAAACTTTAGTACTGTTTTCCACCCACAAATAGATGGTCAGACTGAAAGAGTTAACCAGGTACTGGAGGATATGCTTAGGGCCTGCATCCTTGATTTCAAAGGTGGTTGGGAGGAGCACCTACCTTTAATCAAGTTTGTGTACAACCATAGCTATCAGGCTACCATTGGTATGGCACCTTTCGAGGCCTTGTATGGCAGACCATGCCAATCACCTATGTGTTGGACTGAGGTTGGTGAGGCTTCTCTTTTAGGACCAGACTTGGTTCATGAAGCTACTGAAAAGGTGACAGTAATCCATGATAGAATCAAGACAACTCAAAGCCGACAAAAGAGTTACGCAGATAGATGTCGTAGAGATCTTGAATTTGAAATAGGAGACATGGTATTATTCAAGGTGTCACCAATAAAAGGAGTGAAACATTTTGGAAAGAAAGGGAAATTGGCACCTAGGTATATTGGACCTTTTAGAGTGTTGAAAAGAGTTGGCAGCATGGCATATCAATTAGAGTTACCAGAGAAACTTGCTGCAGTGCACAATGTTTTCCATGTTGAGGAAGCATTTAAGGGATGACGAGCATGCAAGTGTCATTAATCTTGATGACTTGGATCTGGAGCAGGACAGTTCCTATGTTGAAACCCCATTGCGAATAATTGATAGAAAAGAACATGTTCTAAGGAAAAGAATTATCCCTTTGCTGAAAATACAGTGGAGTCATCATGGTGAGCAGGAGGCCTCTTGGGAGTGAGAGGATGATGTACAAGCAACATATCCTCACCTTTTTTACTCACACGTAAGTTGGAATTTCAAGGTCGAAATTCATTTCTTGGGGGGGGAGAGAATGTGAAACCCCAATTTTATTTTGTTTGTATGTGTATTTAATATAATGATTAGAGTAATAATTAGTTTCATTTTCTTTTGTTAATCTGTTTTGATATATGGCCCTACCCATAACCCATGTAGGACTAACCCGGCCCATAAGTGGAATAGAATTAAAACTTAGAATTCTTCACTGTTCAAGAGCGAGAGAGTTCTTTTTCTCTTCTTTTACTGAATTAGTACCTGATACTTCCTCTTTTTGTGTGTGTAGATGAGATGATGGGTGATGTAGATAGATGATGATCGTTGAACAAATAGAAGTGTATCAAAACCTAATTATCCCTCAATAACTAAAGGATGAGTAGGGTATCGTTCCACTTTTAAGTGTATGTTATGTGAAGGACAGGACTGGAAAGGGGGTTTGAGGGATTAAAAACTAATATTGTAGAGATTGTAGATTCTAATGCTAAACTAAGCTAAACTAACTAAACTGTTGAGAATTTATAAGAGATGGAATTCAAGAGATTAGAATCCACCAATACTTTTGATCTATGACCTTCTGCTTCATGGTTGTTCATACAAGTGGACTACAATTAGGCAATCGAAATGAGTGCCGATGCCCTCTTGGATGAAAACATCGTTAACAATTAACTCTACTTAAGGTTGTTCCTATGTTTATGCTATTAATATCTTCTTTCCTTTTATGTAAGCTCGGGCAGCCATTCAATGTATTACCAAGAGCAACATCAAGGAGTACTTCCTAATAGGGCCATTCAATGAATCACCACTTAAGGCAAACATAAAGAATACTTCCCTAGGCAGCTCCCCCGAGCTACCCCTTCTAAGGCAACACAAAGAATACTTCCCTAACTCTAAAGAACTATACTACTAGAAGAAAAGTAAAGAACACTAGCATGATATTAATATTGCAAAACATAAACCCTATTCTATACTTCCATCCCCTGGTGTGGGCAATGGAACTAATAACTACAAACATAAAGAACTAACCTGATTGAAGAACACCATGAACCATAAGAATCATTAAACCTTAAGCACTGGCTTCATCTTCTCCCTTGAAGGAGAAGATTAGCCTTCCATAAAGAAGGAAGAACAAGAAGAAGAAGAGTTGAAGAACATAAGACTAGAAAGACTAATTTATTAAGACTTCGACTAGTTAAAACCGGTCTTTTATTATTAATCTCTCTCTGCAAGTTCTGGAGACAAGAATATAAGTGAATTGGCAAATTACATGAGGCACTTAGGTCCTCTATTTATAGGGGTTACAATGAGCTCTAGAAGCATTCCAAACCGTCATTTGTTTCCTAATACAAATAGACTTCTTTCAGAGTTCGACTTCGTCCTCAAAACTGAGAAGGAATTGGCTACAGTGTCGATTCATGCGTCTGGACGCATTATTCATGCATCCCAGACTTAATCAATGCGTCTGGACGCTCGATTTATGCGTCCCAGATGCACTCAATGCGTCCCGACGCCGATACATCGTCCTGCACGCGATAAGCCGATTTTCTCTCTTACGCTTCTATCCTTCTATCCTCTTTTGCGGGCTTTGGTCCAAACAACGAATCATTTGGCCTTGGGCTTCCAAATAGACTTTAAAATAGGTCCAAGTCGCATCTTTAATAGCTCCAATTCCTTGGCCTTCTCCATGATTGTCCACGGGCCTCCCATGTGATCCTTAATGCTCAATTGCTTCGCTTTTACCCCATTTTCTCTAATATTCTACAAAACTCTCTTTTTTACCTGTAGAATCTTAAAACACAACTTATAAACATTATTAGTCCACTAAGATGGCTAAACAAGAGGCATAATCGAGGGTTAAATAGCACTTTTTGAGCACTTATCACAACTCCCAACTAGCCTTTTGCTAGTCTCTTAGCAAATAAGATAAAAAAAATAGATAAGTGATCAAAATCACATCCTAATAACAAAAATAAAATCCTAACTCATTTTCGCAATCATTGTGATTACATTTATCATATGCAACAAGGCTTTAAACCTTTATGTTCACCAAAAAGGACGAGTTATAGTCTCGTGAGGGATTTCAGGTGATATACCCACAAAATCAATCAATAGCATGTTCAAGAATGATAGTATTTTTCAGAGAGAGAAATTCCTTACCCACTTAGTGCTTACTCCAACAGACGGTCTCCATTGCTAACTACATTGCTACAAAGACTCATAGATTATGATGGGAGATAGTAAAAATTGACAAAATTCTTAATCAAGGCTTATGTGTGTACTTAGTCAATCTCCTATACTCTCCTATCCAAGAAACGGAATCCCTAGTTTACCATAGGTAGATAATCTCGACTTTCAATCCTCACCACCATCATACTCTCGAGGAAAAGAATCTCTCGAAGATGGTCTACTATTTTACCTCATGTATGTGGGGAAAAGAATAATGCATACGAACATCCCACATACTACCTTGAAAAACAGACTTCTGAATAAAAGTAGTCTCATGGAAAGAATGTCAATCACATATGAAGTGTCGAGTCCTTCACTTTAGCATCCTCTCACATATTCTAGACTTCGTACCATACTGTAGTGATAAGTCATGGGTTGTAACTTGGCTTGGGTATTGGTTTATGAAGAAAAGATAAAAAAAGGATTCTAAGGTTGTTTCTGAAAAACACTAAGGGTTTTGCTTCTTTCTTTGGAAGATTTCTTTAAATTATATATTGCGAGAAAATTCTTCCTTTGTCTTAGCTTTTCCATCCATTTCTGCTCAACTTTTTTTTTTTTTCCAATTGGTATATCCTTGATTAGTACTGGATATGCTTGTTTTCCACTAGCTTCTTTCACTTATAACAGAATGATGGTCTTTATTGTATCTCTCCTGTATTTCCTTGTAATCTTCCTTTTGTGCTCTTTCTTCCTCTTTGTGTCCCTCGTATTCTCGAAAACATATGGGTATGGCTGATAAAGATTTTGGCTATACTCCTTGTCCGGAGTCAGTGGACGGGTAAAGGTTTTATGAAAGAAAATGGCTTATTGTAAGGCTCAAAAGGGTTTAACATGATGGTCCTACTAGGTGGGATAAAGGCTGAATGGGTTCACTACTTGACTTATCAGTATGATACTCTATTTCGAATAGACTACAAGACCTAATGGCTATCTTCCCAGTTGATGTCACTTCGTGATTAACCAAATTAACGAATAATGAGACTATATTACAACGACATAAAGAACTGAAAGATGTTGAGTCACTAAGACTTCGGATTTTTGTAAGAACTCTCCAAAGAATGGGTATAAAGCTCAAGTCTCACGGGCTAAGTCTAAAAATCTACTTCTAGTTTACTAGGGGTTTAAATCTCTTCTAGCAAAAGTACACAAACCCCACTAAGTATTATGGTGATGCCTTGATAAAGAATTCTATCAATAAGAACTATGTCCGAGCATAATAAATAGTCTAAGCAAGTAATGAAATCAATAATATCAACTATCTATCAAACTCAACACTAAGCAAAGATAGAATATATATCCCGGACTCATCATTAAAATTCATTTTTCTCATGCTACTCTTGATATAGAAACAAAAATATTTTTGTTTTGAAAACTAATTTTCAAATTCATTTCTCAAGTACACCCTCCCCTACTTATGCATGCATTGACCTCAATGTATAAAGAAGTAAATGAAATGGATGAGAAAAAGGTAGGATATTACCATTGATGCCAAATATCAGAATTAGTTCAAGAAACAAATTTTTAGGTCTTTTTACGTCAGATCCCAAAGACGTAATGTGAGTCTTTTAAAGTCAGATCCTCAAGACTTTTGAGTCCTTTATAGTCAGATCCTCAAGACTAGTACTCCCACCCACTCGGTTCCACTTTGTAGGAATTCTTCTGATCTCTCTCAGCATGTGATTGACAAAAGTATACCTTGTACCAACAATTTTCTCTTAATGGTTGTAACCCAGGACAAGTTTCGAATGGCAATTCTTACAAAGAACCTAGCTTACGACTCTCCTCTTATGTGCAAATGGACTTTTACCGAACCCTACACAAGCCATACAAATAATCTTCCTTTGAAGGTCAACAGGGAGTAAATCCCATAAACTAACAGGTGGGGAATACTTAGGTTTCCATCTCAAAACCGATCTTTCGACAACAGGCTTACTTCCTGTAGACATTTTTGCTCGATCTACTAGAATTCCTTCCAGTAGTATCCCTTCCTTTACCATGAAGTGACACTTTTCCCAGTTCGAACTAAGTTGGTATCGCAACAACGTTTAAGGACTAAGGAGAGATGATGCACAATCCTCAAAAGGACATGTGAATGTCTTCTCTTGGTCCTCAGGGTGAATATGGATCTGAAAGTATCCTGAGTAACCATCAAGAAAGTGGTGGGAAGCTTGTCCAGCTAATCTTTCAAATATCTGATCGATGAAAGGCAATGGAAAATGATCTTTCCTCGATGCGCTATTCAACTTCCTGTAATCGATACAAACTCTCCATCCAGTCTGAATCCTGGTTGGAATCAACTCATTGTTCTCGTTCTCAATCACTGTGGTTCCGGACTTCTTTGGCACATCTTGAACTGGACTAACCCATTGACTATCAGAAATATGGTAGATAATGCTGGCATCAAGGAGTTTGACGTCCTCTTCTCGAACTATTTCCTTCATCTTCGGATTAAGCCTCCTCTGTGGTTGCTTAGAAGTATTGGAATCCTCTTCCAAATGAATCCTATGTTGAACTATCATAGGGCTGATCCCCTTGATATCATCAATTGTCCAACCTATAGCTGACTTGTGTTCCTTTAAAAGTGCTACTAACCTGGATTCCTGCTCCTCAGTCAAATCTGATGCAATGACTACTGGGTAGGTTCCCAAATCTCCCAAGAAAACATACTTGAGTGTAGACGGTAAAGGCTTCAATTCTAGCTTAGGCGGCTCCTTTTTAAACTCTTTATATGGTCCATTAGGCATTGCCTCAACACTAAGTTCCTCATAGTCTGAGTCTATCAGAGCTTTCAACACTTCCGTCGTGCCAGGATATGAATGAGTCCGATAATCCCGTGCTAACGCTTCAATCATACAAACCTCGTCACAAAGCACACACCTCCCCGTGGTTTGCTATAAAGTATATGGAAAATATTGGTTTCGACTCTCATATTACCAAAGGATAACGCCATATTACCATTTTGACAAATTGATGAGTGCATTTGCAGTGGCCAAGAATGGTCTGCCTAGAATGATTGGTATCTGCCTACCAGATGTAGGTTCTGTGTCTAGTACTATGAAATCAACCGGATAATAGAAGTCTTCGATCTTGACTATGACGTCTTCAATGAGTCCTCTAGGTATCTTCACTGATCTATCTGCCAACTGTAAAGTAACATCAGTCGGTTTTAGATCCTTCAAGCCCAACTTCTCGTAGATGAAATATGGTAGAAGATTCACACTGGCACCCAAATCTAATAAAGCTTGTTCCTCCGAAGAATCTCCAATTCTGCATGTAACAGTTGGACTTCTAGTTTCTTTCAGTTTCACAACCAATAGATTCTGTAGGTACGATGAACATCTTTGAGCGATAAAAGCTTCTTTTCGAATGTTGGTCTTCTTTTTACTAGATCTTTTCGGAACTTGGCATATGAGGGAACTTGCTTGATGGCGGTCGAAATGGGATATTAATCAGTAAATTCTGAAATACATCGCAAAATCTCCTTTGACTTGGTCATCTTTTCGGTATTCACTAGTTTCAAGGAAACGGTCTTTGGATTCTTCAATATTGGTTCTCTTCTTTCGGCGGTTGGCTTGGTGACAAATAGTGGATTGACAGTGGAGTCACTCGTGATGGCTTCTTCTTACTTACTTTCCGCGAGTTCCTTCCGACTTCTCTCAACGATTACTTGATGGGTGGCACAACACTAGATATATCCGGAATGTTAGAACGGGTGGGATGGTGGGGACATAAGTTACCTTAGGCTCCACGAATCTTTTCCCTGTTCATAGACAATCTTGTTATCAACTTTCTTGCCTAACCTCAGAGTGGTGACAGCATTAACTTGTTCATGAGTAATCTCCAGGTTATCTACTTGCACGACACCCTCTTCCTTTCGGATTTGGCTCCGGCTGGCTTGGTAATGTTCCTTTTGATCTCTCTGTCAAGGCGGCAGCGATTTGCCCTATCTGGACTTGAATGACACTAAAGTTATTCTCCAACTTCTGGGTTCTTTGATTTGTCTGTTTCAGCTCATTGACAATGGTGGTGATAGCTTCTTCCAGATGTGGGATAACTGCTTTTGCTTTCGACCGAAAGCGTACTATATCCACTCATTGTGATTGACTTGGTTTTGTTGACTTGGTATTGCGGGTTTCGTATGACTATTGATTTATGTATGGTTCTTTGGCGGTTTTGGAACCGATCTCGGGTTATTCGAACTGGTTTGATCGCTTCGAAATCCTGGAGGAAAATTCCTCTGATTTGTATTTTGTGGCTTCCAATAATTACGTCCTTGATTGAACTGGTTATTTCTTCCTAAAGAGTTGATACTACATGCCTCTGCATTAGTATCCGATAATCTGAACACTCTTCGATGGTATGGCCTTCATCGAATATATAGCTCACAAATGGTATAACAAGGCTTGGATGGCTGAGGTTTAGCTTGGAAATTGTTTGGTTTTGGAGGATTCATGGAGAACTGATCAAACTTCTTGTTCAGATTTTCAAGTCCTGTTGATAGGCTTGCCATAATTGATAGCATTGCTTGATTTGGGTCTTCTTGAATTTGGTTGCCAAATTTCTTCGGCACCCCCTCCACTCTAGCTACGTCCTCGTTGCTAGTACTCCATTGTTGAGTGTCTTCAGCTAAATTCTCGAGAAAGTTGTAGGCTTCCTCTCCATCCAATGATGTAAACTTACCTTGATGCATTGACTGTATCATCTGCTTGTTCATAGTAGAAAGTCCTCGAAAGAAAAAATGAGCCAGTGTGCTCTTATCATAACCATGATGTGGACATGAGACTAGCAGATTATTGAATTTCTCCCAACTTTGATGATATTCTTCAGTCACCTTCCCTTTGAAATTGGCGATGGCTTGTCGCATGGCATCCGCCTTTTCGGGGTGGGTAGAACTTGTTCATAAACTTTGTTCTCAACTTCTCCCAGTTTGTTGATTGAATTGATCGGTTTGTCGCGGTTAACCATTCGGATGCTTTTTACCTTCGGTGAGAGTGGAAAAAGAATTAACTTGATACTTTCATCCCTGATATTCTGGTTCTTGAAAGTTCTGAGGACTGATAGAAATTTGTTCATGTGAACATAAGGCTGAACATTGTCTGAACCATTGAACTTTGGAAGCATAGAGATTACTGATGCTCTAAGTTCAAACTGATTAGCTTCTGTCTCTGGAAAAACAATACTGCTGGGTGGGTCTCCAATGATTGGTGAATAGAAATCGCCGCCTTCTTCCTCTCATTGTGGCTTGCATGGGTGGGATAGCTTCGGGATTATTGGTGTCCAAAACACCTCTATCATTGTGTGCGGCCATTGTATAAATCTCGTCTTGTATTCTTGTGAGTCGGTTGTTAAACCTTGTCCACTGATGTGTTCTTAGTGGACGATGATATGGACGATGGGGCATACACTAGAAAATTCTATGCGAAAATAACAAAAAACTATCCTACTATGCAACTATTCTAAATTATATTAGAATGTAAAACTACTTTTCTTCAACTGGGTTGGGCTTTGCAGCTAGTATCTCGCCCGTTGTCTAAAGCTATCTCTTCTAGGGTTATGGTGAATCACTTGGATTGCTTAAGTACCACTGCCCACAGACGATAGTCCGTTTGTCAAGATTCAGACAAGAAACACTAGAGTTTGATTTTTCGCTATGTTGGCTTACAACTTCAATTGTTGAAAAGGTCCTAAATGCAATTATACTAGAAAGCAATAAAACTAAACGATGATGCAACTATACTAAGAAAGCAATAAAAAGAATGAAGATTCGACAAACCTGGATGGTAGATATTGTCTTCGAGATGTCCTTCAAGCTTCTTTCTTTCTTAAAAGGATGGATGATGCGGCTAAAATTACCTCAAGATCCAAAATTCTAATCTTGAAAGAAAACGTTAAACATAGACAACTTAAAACGGCAACGGCGCCATTGACACTTCCTCTTTTTGTGTGTGTAGATGAGATGATGGGTGATGTAGATAGATGATGATCGTTGAACAAATAAAAGCGTATCAAAACCTAATTATCCCTCAATAAGTAAAGGATGAGTAGGGTATCGTTCCACTTTTAAGTGTATGTTATGTGAAGGACAGGACTGGAAATGGGGTTTGAGGGATTAAAAACTAATATTGTAGAGATTGTAGATTCTAATGCTAAACTAAGCTAAACTAACTAAACTGTTGAGAATTTATAAGAGAGGGAATTCAAGAGATTAGAATCCACCAATACTTTTGATCTATGACCTTCGCTTCATGGTTGTTCTTACAAGTAGACTACAATTAGGCAATCGAGCGAGTGCCGATGCCCTCTTGATCTAAACATCGTTAACAATTAACTCTACTTAAGGTTGTTCCTATGTTTATGCTATTAATATCTTCTTTCCTTTTATGTAAGCTCGGGCAGCCATTCAATGTATTACCAAGAGCAACATCAAGGAGTACTTCCTAATAGGGCGGCCATTAAATGAATCACCACTTAAGGCAAACACAAAGAATACTTCCCTAGGCACCACTCCTGAGCTACCCTTTCTAAGGCAACACAAAGAATACTTCCCTAACTCTAAAGAACTATACTACTAGAAGAAAAGTAAAGAACACTAGCATGATATTAATATTGCAAAACATAAACCCTATTCTATACTTCCATCCCCTGGTGTGGGCAATGGAACTAATAACTACAAACATAAAGAACTAACCCGATTGAAGAACACCATGAACTAGAAGAATCATTAAACCTTAAGCATCGGCTTCATCTTCTCCCTTGAAGGAGAAGATTAGCCTTCCATAAAGAAGGAAGAACAAGAAGAAGAAGAGTTGAAGAACATAAGACTAGAAAGACTAATTTATTAAGACTCGGCTAGTTAAAACCGATCTTTTATTATTAATCTCTCTCGCCTCAAGTTAAGAGACAAGAATATAAGTGAATTGGCAAATTACATGAGGCACTTAGGTCCTCTATTTATAGGGGTTACAATGAGCTCTAGAAGCATTCCAAACCGTCATTTGTTTCCTAATACAAATAGACTTCTTCCAGAGTCCGACTTAGCCTTCAAAACTGGAAAGAATTGGCTACGATTAATCGATTCATGCGTCCTGGACACATTATTCATCGTCCCCAGACTTAATCAATGGGTCTAGGGACGCCGATTTATGCTGGGGCACGCACTCAATCACGGGCCTGGGACGCCGATACATGTCCCGCACGCATAAGCCGATTTTCTCTCTTCTGCTCTATCCTTATATCCTCTTTTGCGGGCTTTGGTCCAAACAACAAATCCTTTGGCCTTGGGCTTCCAAATAGACTTTAAAATAGGTCCAAGTCGCATCTTTAACAGCTCCAATTCCTTGGCCTTCTCCATGATTGTCCACGGGCCTCCCATGTGATCCTTAATGCTCCGAATTGCTTCGTTTTACCCCATTTTCTCTAATATTCTACAAAACTCTCTTTTTTACCTGTAGAATCTTAAAACACAACTTATAAACACTATTAGTCCACTAAGATAGCTAAACAAGAGGCATAATTGAGGGTTAAATAGCACTTTTTGAGCACTTATCAGTACCGACCACTTAAAGAAAACAAAAGCATGTAGCTATCATGGGTTGGCTTTGGGAGCTATTAGAGATGGATTTCTCACTGTTTTAGGCTGTCCATAACTATACTGCTTAAGGTAAGTGATTTCTTACTTACAATTCTTACTTTAGATATATGAATGCTTAATAGAGGTATACCAAACCAATTAATTTATTTTGATGTAGTAAGGGATGGTTTTAGGTATTTCGAGTTACTCTTTATGATAGTTTAATTGATTTCTATTCTACATGCTCATTGATTTTGGTTACTCACTAACTTTGTTACATATTGTTCTTATATAAATGGTTCAGTGAATGTTTCCCTTGTGTATTGATAAAAGGTAAAAATATAGTTTTACCTTCGAATAAGTAACAAAACTCAAACGTAAGTAAAACTAAAGCTATTTTCTTGCTATATATTATCAAAGTTCTCTACTCTCGATGCTATTTCAATATAGTTGGAATAGAAAGTTCATTCCACTCCTAGTTCTTTAGAATTCAATGTTAACTACGATAATCAGTTCTACCAAAGTCAATGAGAGTAACGATGGAAGTTATACTAAACAAGATACGATAATTCAAACTACGGAATTACTAATTTGACAATATGAGGAGGAATTAGGGCGATTTGATTCCACCTTAATTTGACTTAATCAACTAGCGAGGAATTGTCGTAATCCGAATTGCAATGCTTTCGCATTGCAATTGGGTCTTCCTAATATCTAATTGTTCATGGTAATCTCTTCCAACTAACAACTAGCATGTGAAACAATCAAACTCATTCTCATGGTGAACTAATTGCTTTCTAGAATGGAATAGAATATTACGAACTATTCTATGCTAACAACAATCAAGTTTCATCAAGGCTTCTTCAAACCCCTCTAATGGAGGTTTTAGCCTTAAATCATTATACTATTATTAATATATAAATAATAACAAGACATGATAAAAAGATTATAAAATCTAATCAAGGATTCAAAACTGAATTCACAACTAAATAATGATTAATAACCAACTAAATTTATTGACATAATGAATAATAATCTAATGATTCGAAATGGATTACAACTAAAATTAAAACTAATCTAGAACTAAAATGATGATTAACTAATTATCAAATTAGGACAACCTAATTATGAATTTAAGACAACTTAAACTAATTAAGAATTGAATCAATAAACTAAATTGAAATGAAAAACTAATAATTTATTATAAAACTAAATCTGATTCTAATTCTATTCTAATGGCAACTAATTCTATTGAATGTAAAAAAAACTAGATCCCAAACTAAGTTATTAGATTCCTTGCTAAGTAAAAAACTAGATGCTTAAGAGCTAAGTCTTTTGTCTCCCATATGGAGGAGACAAAATCCACTTTTTCGTGCATGGGCTGAGGAGCCATGTTTTGGGCCGAAAAATCGAGCCCAAAACCCAATTTCTTCAGTCCACAGAGGCCTTTTTAGCCGGATTTGACTTCAACAGCCTTATCGTCCACTTTTGCTCCTCTGATTGGGTCAAGGCTTGGACCATTGGAAAGTTCTTTCCAAGTTGGTCGTTTTGACATAAGGTAGGTCCAATTCTGAGGTCTGAATCCAAAGATACAGCCTTCGAAAGTTCTACTGACGTTTGTGCATTGTTTCTACCCGTGTTGACTTCGACTTTTTAGCTTTGACCAGGCTTTAAATGGGCTTTTTCTCCTTAGATCTTGGCCTTTAATCATAGAACTTCTTAACAACCAACCCTTGCTCCATTATCTCGAAAATGGGTGCATTTCTGCACATATCCGACTCCAATGCCTGTAATACATAAAAACACGATAACAGTACTAACTCTTACTTATTAATCACATAATTGGTCAAAAGCGATATTGTTAAAGGGGTTAAAACTACAGTTTTGGGCTCTTATCATGTATGATATGACAGAAGGTTGATACGCCATCAGAAGTGATATTTGGGTATTGATATATCTTAATGTGATGTTACGTGTAGTGAAAGAATTATGGCAGATGATTTAATGGATGGAATTGGTTCCTTATCCTGGATATATTGGCTATATGAATATATGATAAGGTTATATGGTAAAATGTGATTATGGTGTATATGGTTTAGTGGGAGGTACTTGTGTGTGCACCTGCAGGGTCGTACCTCTTAACTTTCAGGGGGGGAAGTTGACCGCTTGTGGGGCCATAGGGTGCAAGTGACCCCTGAAAGCTTTGTAATATTTTCAGGAGGGTGTATATTATTGTTTGCCACTTGCAAGGCCATAGGGCATTATCTCATTGGAGGTTGCAAGTGTGGTCCTTGAAAATATCTAGTAAATATATATTTACTAGATATTTACTATATATATATATATATATGGATGATGGGTTTAATTTTATTGCATTGTGGTTATTTACTTGAAGTTATGCTATTATTTGGTGAGGTTAAGACCTATTTATGAGGCATGATACTATCTATTCACTTCTGATATGTTTTAGGCTTTGGTTATTACTATTGAGACTTTTGTCTACTTAGGGTAAGTATTGCCAGTAGGTTATCACTTCCACGAGCTTGTGGCTTATGTTTGTTGTTTTATTTCTTTTTCAGGGGATGGATGACGTAGTGCCGTGAGTCCCAAAACTGTTGAAGTTGTAGATTAGGGGTTGTCTATAGTTTTTTTTTGTGTAAATGTGGTTTGGGTTGGTAAACGTTTTGCTGGAGTTGTAGTCATATGTATTATATGGAAGACAATAGTGTCTTTTGTTGTTTATAAATGTATACTTTGTTTTAAATCTATTATGTTATTGTGCGTGTCTTAAGTTATTGTTTTGATTCCATTATATGTACACAGTTTGCTTGATTGTTCTGGCAATTGTAGAGACACTCAAGTAAGCGAGTGCTTTCCAGCTTAATATATCCTAGAGTGGCCAGCTAGGTTATATCAAGTTGGAGGGTGTTACAGTAAAATATTAGTTCTTCATATATGAACAAATGCTGACATATGCAATACTACAACAACACATTCTCAGTGCTTCATATAACAACCAGAATTGCAATTCCAAAAGTACTTCAAATACAATTATATTACAAGGGCACCTTATAATATATTGCAATTACAACTCCTATAAGATTATATGAGTACTTCAAATGTCAAACAATAGTTACCCATATAATATCAGTACTTCATAGAAGAAATGCTAACATATTCGGGGCAACAACATTCAACATTGTTGAACACAGTAAAGAATAAAAGTTACTTACAAGGCCTTTAATTATTTTAGCCTGTCTATGAAACACTTCCTCATTATTCAATTTCTCTAAAACTGTTGCACCACTTTGCCTGGCCTGTTGCTCCAAAGCATCCTTCATAACTTGTTCATTGAGTTCTCCTTCAGAAAGATCTAGATTTTCCAACACCACTGCCTTCCCCTTAAACGGCTCAATCTTTTTCTTATATGTATCTAGATGTATGTTTCTAGAAGGCAAGTCTACCTAATCTAGTATTCTTGGGAACCTACCATCAACTACTCTCTGAGCCCCAAGAGATGGGATGTGGAGATATGCCCAAATAACAAAACAAATTACAAAACTATAAACTGGAAAAGAATCCTTCCCTACACTCACATGATTGTATATATCTTCCAAAGACTTTTCCAACATTTCAGACAGAGGTGTTCCCCAAGCAAAGTTGTCAAATGCATTCAAATTCTCTGCAAGATCAATATACCTCCCATCTACCGTCCTAGCAGATCTTGGAAGCACATCCTGCAACAGACATACAACCTATTCAACCTAAACACATCATTCTTACTTTCTTCACCAACACTTGATTTTGCCAACTTTCTATCATCCAATATTTCTGTTTCAGAAATCGTGGTTCCCTTAAAAAACCTTGCACGAAATTGGGATGGTATCTTCACGTCTGCCGTGTAGAATGAATTAGGAACTGCCTTCACACTAAGACCCATTATAAGAGCAACATCAATTTTCTTGAACACCAAATCCTTCTTACCGATTTGGTAGCAAAGCTTACCATCTTGGTGTCCAACTACATCACAAACTAGCGTAGTGGTGGTGTGCATTCTCTCATTAATGTTTAAGAACTTCCCAAAACAAGACTTCTCGAAATCTTCCTTTTCTTCAGTAATAAATGTCGTGAACAGTTTATGCATTTTGTCCAGTGACATACAACGCGTCAAATTAAGCTTCTGCATTTTTGAAAGATTGGAAATGTTCTAAATTAAGTAGTTAGGGTTTGAAGGGTTTCAATTTGGGCGGTTTTTGGTCTGAAAACTTATGTAAAAAATGATGTCCCCCTATTCCTTAGGTGTTTGTGCGGCTATTACTGACACATGCTAGTTAAAGGTAAAAATATCATTACTTGTTCAACCGTTTTACAAATAATAAATGCTATCGTACCATACCGAACACGTGGCAAACACTTTTCCAGCCCAAACAATTTTCTTCATCTCACCACTTCATCTATATATCTACACATATTCTAGGGTACTAACCATCAGCAACCTCGTCATGCTTTTCAATTTGACCAAAATGTTTTGGCTAATTTTATAAGGAAAGCTTTGTCAATATTGAACATCATAAACAATGACGTAGATTATAAAACAATTACATATTACGCTAAAACTGTTCAAATGTGGAACAAATTCTCCAAAACGTCCTACTCAATTCCATTGTATACTTCGTTTTCACGTGAAAAGTCACAAATAATAGTAAAAATTTATCTCTTTCACATCAAAATAATTTCATGGCCACAACTGTCTCCTTTAATTGGAATTTCCTATTACTTCCTCTATTTACTTGCTCACACACATTTTGTCACCTTTTGTCATTTTATTGAACTTATTTGAATGCTTTACCATCAAGAACTAAGTGCATATAAGGTACCATTTGTATATCAATTGGATATCCATTTTGTATTTTTTTTTCCTATCCTTTTTATTTATAAAATTACTTTTCTAAATTTCTAAGTCCATATCAGTTGGATTATAACCAATATAAATAAATGATCATGTCTGAAGGGTTAAATTGTGGAACAAGGCATTGATAGGTGTGTGCCCTTGAAAGGTTTGAAAGCCAAATTTCACCTCATAAGGTACATTTGAAAGTTGTACTCAGTCAAGTTTCCCTAACTTTTTATGTTTTATTTACTCAACTCAATAACTCAAATTACCAACATTGAATGAATTTAGAAAATTGAGGTATTCACATTCACAGTCCAGTGCATGGATACCAATGAATTAATTTTTCAACTATTTCCATTAAATTTTCTCGTTTCTATAATGTATAGACCCCCACTTTGTGGCTCATTAAGCCCACGAATCCAGCCTAATACTAGGCCTAGTCCAGCAGTTAAGTCCACGTGTTTAACCCTAGCCCATCCAATTACTAGTCTATTTATGAATATGTCTAGGTTCGTCATTGTAGAAATATAAGTATAAAAGTTTAAAGACATAACAATTCTTTTGACAAACAAACACAATCCTCTTAGGACTCAATCTCTACCAATTCATAAAAAACATTCTCTCTCACAACAAGGAACTACGTTGAAACTTGATCCTTAGAGAGTAGATCTTGGGTACGTAGGCAGCCATTATCTTGGTTCAGTTTCATCTCCCCCAATATCAATTTTCTCTGTTTATTAGTGCATTCTTTATCATTTGCTCTCGTTGTGTTGAAGCAAGTTGCTGCCAATTAATGATTGCCAATTATGTCTACCAATGTGAAACAATGAATGACAGTATTGTGTTGAATGACAGTACTTTGGACCGAAGAAGGCATAATATGGATGACATCTTTGGAATTAATGTCAATGAATGACAATATTGTGTTAAATGATAGTAACCTGCCAATGAATGAATGACCGAAGAATATTAATGCCAAAGAATACTTTACCAATGAATGACAATATTGTGTTGAAGCAGGTTACTGCCAATTATTTTCGCCAATAACTTCAGCCAATAAACTTCCGCCAATAATTTTCGTCTCCGGTCGCCAATATTCCTGTCTCATTTTGCCACTAATTTTCGGTAATTATTTCTGCCAATAATTTTCGCTAATTATTTCGCCAATTATTTTCCGCTAATTATTTTCGCCAATTATTTTCGCCTCCTTTCGCCAATAACTTCCGCCAATAATTTTTGCTAATCATTTCAGCCAATTATTTATTCTTCCTTTCGCCAATAACTCTCGCCAATAATTTTCGTCAATAATTTCTGCCAATAATTTTCGCTAATTATTCCCGTCAATAATTTTTGCCAATTATTTCCCGCAATAATTTTCACTAATTATTTCCATCTCCTGTCGCCAATATTTTTCGCCTCCTTTCGCCAATAATTTTCGCTAATTTTTTCCAATGTTCTTCCATTCTTTTTTCTATATTTATTTCTTTGCCACATGGGTTTTGCCCATCCACCAAAGTGGGGGCGATGTATAGACCCCCACTTTGTAGCTCATTAATCCCACGAATCCAACCCAATACTAGGCCTAGTCCAGCAGTTAATCCCACATATTTAATCCTAGCCCATCCAATTACTGGTCTATTTATGAATATATCTAGGTTCATCATTATAGAAATATAAGGATAAAAGTTCAAAGAGATAACAATTCTTTTGACAAACAAACACAGCCCTCTTAGGACTCAATCTCTACCAATTCATAAAAAATATTCTCTCTCACAACAAGGAACTACGTTGAAACTTGATCCCTAGAGAGTAGATCTTGGGTACGTAGGCAGCCATTATCTTGGTTCAGTTTCATCTCACAACAAAGGAACTACGTTGGAACTTGATCCCTAGAGAGTAGATCTTGGGTACGTAGGCAACCATTATCTTGGTTCAGTTTCATCTCCCCCAACATCAATTTTCTCTGTTTATTAGTGCATTCTTTATCATTTGCTCTCGTTGTGTTGAACCAGGTTACTGCCGAAACATATAACGTTTACCTCTTTAAAATGACTCTCAAACTACATAATTCTGTCTTGCACTTTGTAATTTACGTACTGGAAGCAAAAAAATTCTTAAATATGGCTCTTTTCTCTTACTTTCTCATAGTTTTTATTGTTTTCATGGTTCTTCCTGAGTGGCCTAACTTGTTAGATTGCCTTACCCTAGTGAATACTCAAACGATGAAGAAGACGACCATTGGGATTCTGATTCGAGTGAAGAAGAAGAAGATGAATGGCTGAGGGACCCTTATTTCTACAATAGAAAGGGTAATGATGGGAGTTCAAGTGATGGTGGTGATGGTGACAAGGAAGATGATGAGGTAGATGACGAGGATGAGGACGAGGATAGTGAAGAGGGTGGCTGATGTTCTTTCTTTCTTTTTGTTTTCTGCTTTTCAATGTTTTGTTTTCTTTTGAATAATGACCATTAAAGAATTAACAAGAATGACCATTTCTTTCTTCTTTCTTTCTGTTTTGTTCCTTGTTAATATTTCTTTATGTCTTTGATGAATGATTATCGTACTACTTCTGTTTAAACATTCAAGTTTTTCAAATTACAATAACCAAAAAGGGTGTAACCAAAAACCAATCTCGACCATATATCTAAAATGAATCAAACGAAAATACAATTATATATTAATTTCAAAAGTTAAAGTAATCTCAATCGCTCATCTCACTGTGGTCGATCTCAATAAAATCGTACGGTTGTTATCCTTGTACACATCAAATCATGGAAATCATGAGGGGACAACAATTTCAAAGGAGAGAGAGTGTTGCAGGAGGAGAGAGAAGTTTTCTTATTTTTAGAACAAGGGCAAAAGGGTCAAAAACCCATTGAAAAGGTCAAAATAAAATGGCGTGGCCAGTTGGAGCACAATGTGAATTTATCATGGCCTAATCAGGCATTTACCCAAAAGAAAATCAGAGACCCAAGAATTGTACTTACTAACCAAAACTTTGTGTAAAGCCCACTCGACTAACTAAACTCAATTCGGGCTGAGTGATAAGAGCCCAAAACTGTAGTTTTAACCCCTCAATAATCATACTTTTAGACTAATTATGCGAGTAATAAATAAGAGTTAATGCTGATTACGTGTTTTTGTGTATTTCAGGCAGTAAAGTCAATTATGTGCAGAAATGTGCCACTTTGGCGAGATAAAGGAGCAAGGGTTGGTTGCTAAGAAGTTCTATGATAAAGGCCCAGATTCAAGGAGACAAAGCCTTTGTAAAGCCCGGTCAAAAGCTAAAAAGTCAACACGGGCAGAAACAGTGCACAAGTCGGCAGAACTTCCGAAGACCATATCTTTGGACTCAGACCTCGGAATTGGGCCTACCTTACATCAAAATGACCGGCTCGGAAAAATCTTTCCAATGGTCTAAGCCTTGACCAAATCATAGGAGTAGAAGTGGACGAAAATTCTGCTGAAGTTGAAGCCAGCTGAAACGGGCTCTGTGGACTGAAGAAATTGGGCTTTGGGCTCGATTTTTTGGCCTAAAACATGGCTCCTCAGCCCATGCACGAAATTGTGGATCTGGTCTCCTCCTTTGTATAAAATAAGACTTAGCTCTTAAGTTAGAGTTAGTTAGATAGGTTAGAGTAAAAAGTAGCCATTAAAATAGCTTCTAGATCTAGCTTTATTTGAATTCAATTAGTTAAATTAATTAGTTTCAATTCATTGTTTTAGATTAATCCTTTGAATCATTATTCTTCATTTAGTTAGATAAATAAAATAGTTATTCTTGTCAATTCAATTTTTGTCATTCAATTTATTAGATCTAATTTCAATTGTTGTTATTCAATTCTTAGTCATTAATTAGATTTGAGGTATTGGTTAATTAAAAGTAGTAAAGTTCACATCTTTATATATGTCATTTCGTTATTCGTATCTTGTCGTTCAAATTCACGTCGTAGTATAAAACCTCCACCACTGCTCTCATTAAACTTTGGATTACTAGTCAATTGTAGAAAACTTCAATACTAAGGAACTGAGAGTGGAACGAACTTTTTACTCCACTCTATTTCGATAGAATTGAGAGTATAGAAATCTTTGATAGCTTTTCGTAATTTAGTTTAGTTTTCTTGCGTTTTGAGTTTAACGTTCCTTTCGTAGGTAAACTACTCTTTTTACGTTTATCACTGAGCATAGATTTTAACGTTCTGGGTTGGACTTAATTCCAGCTCAGAACATGGACCTTAAGAAAAGCCCGTCAACTAGTTCTCGGCCTAATGGTGGTAACTGTTGTGCAACGGAAGCGATAACAACTACAAATGGCGATAACAACAACAACAACTTGAGAGGAGTGGTGAATCACAACCAACCAAAGCAAACAAAGTATCAACTATGCAACAAATAACCAATCAAATAGTAGAGACACAAAGATTTAAGTTGTTTGGCTTACGCCTAATCCACAACCAAATGAGAAGTTTCAAATTGAGATAATCAAATAGTGTTACATACTCGCCTTGTTCAATAGAACACCCAAAGTCCCCTTTTAGAAGAACTCACAAATCTTCCATCACCCATTGGTTAAAACCCTAACTTTGATTTTATAGTGTAACTGAAATTTCGGAGGAATACGAAATTTTGGCTTATTTCGGCATATGGCTACCAAAGGCCCATTAGGCCTATCATCCCAACAATTCACTACCTCGGTGAGAATTTCTCAATTTCGAGCTGACCAATCCGCTACACCAAACCAAAACAAACAAATGTCTCGAAGAACCAAGCAAATTTCCCGAATGACCAACAACGACTGCACCACATAATGGTTGCCTACGTACCCTCTAAACGGGATCAAGCCAATCATAGTTCACATAAGCTCATAAGAACCAAATCATCTCAAATGAAGGATATGAATCATATCCAAGCAATGGTGGAACTTGACTCCAAAAACCACTTTGGTTAACATATCAACGGGGTTCTCATAGGTCTATCTTAGTAAGTAAGTTATCACTCTCTTCCAAAATCTCTCTGACAAAGTGAAACCGCACATCAATGTGCTTCGTTCAGGGATGATGAACTTGGTTCTTGGCCAAATATATAGCATTCATGCTATCACAATGAATCTTAAGCCGATCCTGCACAATTCCCAAATCATCCAACAAACCCTGCAACCAAATAGCCTCTTTCGTAACCGCAATCACTGCCATATATTCTGCCTCTGTCGTAGACAATGCAACCGTAGATTGTAAAGTAGACCTCCAACTCACCAGAGCACCAGCTAAAGTAAATACATACCCAGTAGTAGACCGACGCTTATCCAAATCACCTACATAGTCAGAGTCCACATAACCCACACAGAGCTGACTATCCCTTTCAAACTTCAAACCAACATTTACAGTACCAAGAATCTACTATAAAAGCCATTTCACAGCTTGCCAATGTTTCTTCCCAGGGTTGTGCATATACCTAGTAACAACACTAACAACTTGTGAAATGTCCGGCCTAGTACATACCATCGCATATATACATCAAACTACCAACAACACTAGCATATGGAACATGAGTCATGTACTCATGTTCCTCATCGGAACTCAGAGACATAATAGCACAAAGTTTAAAATGAGGGGCAAGAGGAGTACTCACAAACTTAGAGTCCCAATCAATACCAAACTTCTGTAGTACTTTCTTCAAATATGTCTTTTGAGACAACCAAACTCTTCCCTTTGCTCTATCTCTCTGAATCTCCATGCCAAGAATCTTCTTAGCTTCACCCAAATCCTTTATCTCAAACTCTTAGGACAAAAACTATTTCAACTTATCAATCTCAGTCTTGCTTCTTGAGGCTATAAGCATATCATCAACATACAAGAGCAAGTAGATGAAAAAACCATCATGTAGTTTGCGAAAGTAGACACAATGATCACAATGAATTCTTGTGTACTTAAGCCCTAACAAAAACCGATCAAACTGCTTGTACCACTGCCTAAGAGACTGTTTCAAACCATATAGCAATTTTTTCAGTTTACACACCAAATCCTCATTTCTTGCAACTTTAAATCCACTCGGCTTACTCATATAGATTTCTTCTTCTAAATCACCATGTAAAAAAGCAATTTTTACATCGAGCTGGGCTAGCTCCAAATCATACTGAGCTGCCAAGGCCAAAAGGATGCGTATGAAGGAGTGCTTCACAATAGGAGAAAACACCTCATTATAATCAATCCCCTTCCTTTGAGAATAGCCTTTTGCTACCCATCTTGCCTTGTAACGTAACTCATTACTTAGAGATCTTTCTTTCAATACAAACATTCATTTCCCGCCAATCGCCTTCTTACCCTTAGGTAACTTTACAAGCACCCAAGTATCATTCTTCTGAAGAGATTGCATCTCCTCATCCATAGCTGTCTTCCACCTTTCTGATTGCGAGCACTGGATTGCTCCATAATATGAGGGAGGAGCATCTTCGTCAAGGCTTTCAATAACAGAAAGTGCATAGGTTACATAATCATTTAGCTGGCCAATACAATGGGGGAACATTCCTCTTAGATTTACCAGTTACAATAGGCTCATGAACCGGAGAGCCAAAGGACCAACATTAATTTGCTCCTTTAATGGAGCCACATTCTTTGCATTATCATCTGTTCCATCACCTGTATTCACTACTTCTGTATCTTTAACTGGAACATCAACTAACTGACTACCCATGGTTGCCAATCTACTAGATACAGAACCATCTGGACTAGGTGAAGACGCATCAATCTCCACCTGCTGCAATACCACTTTGGCCATACTCTCCACATAAAGAGAGTCAGCAGACTTCAATATAGAAGCCTCATCAAATGTCACATCTCTGCTCAAGACAAACTTCTTATCTTGCGGATCCCATATCTTATAGCATTTAACTCTACCTTTCAGACCCATAAAGATAGCTTTCTTTGCTCTAGGATCCAACTTGCTCTCTTTGACATGAAAGTAAGCAGGACACCCAAACACACGAAGGGAATCATAATCTTGAACAGGTTTACCAGACCAAACCTCCATAGGAGTTTTACCTCCAATTGCAACGAAAGCGATAACAACAACAACTTGAGAGGAGTGGTGAATCACAGCCAACCAAAGCAAACAAAGTATCAACTATGCAATAAATAACCAACCAAGTAGTAGAGACACAAAGATTTAAGTGGTTTGGCTTACGCCTAATCCACAACCAAATGAGAAGTTTCAAATTGAGAGAATCAAATAGTGTTTCACACTCGCCTTGTTCAATAGAACACCCAAAGTCCCCTTTTAGAAGAACTCACAAATCTCTCATCACCCTTTGGTTAAAATCCTAACTTTGTTTTTATAGTGTAGCTAAAATTTCAGAGGAATACGAAATTTTGGCTCATTTCACCATATGGCTACCAAAGGCCCATTAGGCCCATCATCCCAACAATTCTCCACCTCGCCGAGAATTTCTCAAATTCGAGCCGACCAATCAGCTACACCAAACCAAAACAAAAAAATGTCTTGACCAAAGCGAACCAAGCAAATGTCCTGAAGGACCAACAACGACTACACCACATAATGGTTGCCTACGTACCCTCTAAACGGGATCAAGCCAATTGTAGTTCACATATGCTCATAAGAGCCAAATTATCTCAAATGAAGGATACGAATCAAGTCCAAGCAATGGTGGAACTTGACTCCAAAAACCACTTTGGTTAACATATCAGTGGGGTTCTCCTAGGTCTATCTTGGTAAGTAAGATATAACCCTTTCCAAAATCTCTCTGATAAAGTAAAACTGCACATCAATGTGCTTCATTCAGGCATGATGAACTTGGTTCTTGGCCAAATATATAGCACTCATGCTATCACAATGAATCTTAAGCTGATCCTACACAGTTCCCAAATCATCCAACAAACCCTACAACCAAATAGCTTCTTTCATAGCCTCCGTTGCTGCCATATATTCTGCCTCTGTCGTAGACAATGCAACCGTAGACTGTAAAGTAGACCTCCAACTCATCGGAGCACCAGCTAAAGTAAATACTTACCCAGTAGTGGACTGACGCTTATCCAAATCACCTGCATAGTCAGAGTCCACATAACCCACACATAGCTGACTAGTATCCCTTTCAAACTTCAAACCAACATCTACAGTACCAAGAATGTACCGTAGAATCCATTTCACAGCTTGCCAATGTTTCTTCCCAGGATTGTGCATATACCTAGTAACAACACTAACATCTTGTGAAATGTCCGGCCTAGTACATAACATCGCATACATCAAACTACCAACAACACTAGCATATGGAACATGAGTCATGTAAGAACATTCCTCATCGGAACTCAGAGACATAGTAGCACTACGTTTAAAATGAGGGGAAAGAGGAGTACTCACAAACTTATTGTTCCCATCAATACCAAACTTCTATAGTACCTTCTTCAAATATGTCTTTTGAGACAACAAAACTCTGCCCTTTGCTCTATCTCTCGGAATCTCCATGCCAAGAATCTTATTAGCTTCACCCAAGTCCTTCATCTCAAACTCTAAGGACAAAAGTTGTTTCAACTCATCAATCTCAGTCTTGCTTCTTGTGCTATAAGAATATCATCAACATACAAGAGCAAGTAGACGAAAGAACCATCATGTAGTTTGCGAAAGTAGACACAATGATCATAATGACTTCTTGTGTGCTTAAGCCCTAGCAGAAACCGATCAAATTGCTTATACCAATGCCTGGGCGACTGTTTCAAACCATATAGCAATTTTTTCAGTTTGCACACCAAATCCTCATTTCTTGCAACTTAAATCCTCTCGGCTGAGTCATATAGATCTCTTCTTCTAAATCACCATGTGAAAAAGCAATTTTTACATCGAGCTGGGCTAGCTCCAAATCATACTGAGCTGACAAGGCCAAAAGGATGCGTATGGAGGAGTATTTCACAATCGGAGAAAACACCTCATTATAATCAATCCCCTTCCTTTGAGCATAGCCTTTAGCTACCCATCTTGCCATGTAACGTAACTCATCACTTAGAGATCCTTTTTTCAATGCAAACACCCATTTTCCGCCAATCACCTTCTTATCCTTAGGTAACTTTACAAGCACCCAAGTATCATTCTTATGAAGAGATTGCATCTCCTCATCCATCCCAATCTTCCACCTTTATGACTACGAGCACTGGATTGCTCTATAATATGAGGAAGGAAGGTCTCGTCAAGGCTTTCAATAACGGAAAATGCATAGGTAACATAATCATTTAGCCAATACAATGGAGGAACATTCCTCTTAGATTTAACAATTGTAATAGGCTCATGAACCGGAGCCAAACGACCAACACTAATTTGCTCCTTTAATGGAGCCACATTCTCTGCATCATCATCTGTTCTATCACTTGTATTCACTACTTCTGTATCTTCAACTGGAACATCAACTGACAAACTATCCATGGTTGCCAATCTACTAGATACAGAACCATTTAGACCAGGTGAAAACGCATCAATCTCCACCTGCTGCAATACCTCTTTGGCCATACTCTCCAACTGTAGAGAGTCAGTAGACTTCAACATAGAAGCTTCATCAAATGTCACATCTCCGCTCAAGATAAACTTTTTATCTTGCGGATCCCATAACTTATAGCCTTTAACTCCACCTTTCAGACCCACAAAGAAGATAGGGCTATATACTAAAAGCATTACTTTTGTATTAACTCTAATTCTTTATATTTTGAATGAGAATCATATGGGTAAATGTTATGCATATTATATATGTTATTAGTTATATGCATGTGTCTAATACTTTATGTTGTAGATGATATGGTGTGACCACCTGATGTAAGATCATATCATCGGACGCGTATAAAGTATAAGTAATCGTTCACAACCTAGATGGATTTGGACAAACCATTAGTACGGTTGTAGTATAATCTGGTATTAGTCTATCTTCACTATAGGATTACACTAGTATACTTTGTGTGTATTGAAATGGGACCAAGTGAGGTTGTTTCTCCTTATATCGACTATATAAGAGAACAAACACCTACATTATTATGGATGATTGTCCTCCTAATCCCGACGATATAATAACGGGCACTTTCATGCATTGTACATTGCTTTAAATCATCAATGAGTGAGATTCATTGGTGAATCAACAAACTCGATGGATTGGGTAATGACATTGTATGTAAGGTGTCTTGTTGATTATAGAAGGAATCGTGGTCCCGCAAAGAAGTCGGGTTGATGATGTCCCCTTGATGAGCTCAAAAAGATTGTCATGTAAACCCTGCAGGTGGATTTATTCTGACATGACAATGAGGTTGAGTGGTACTACTCAAGGACAAAATAAGTTGATTAATGTAGTTGTCAGTAACTTGACTTAATCAATGGACATTCGATATCTTAAACACGAGGAGATCAACGAGCATATAATATGGAGCCCATAAACGCTGACACGTAATTTAGGATTAGGGCGGTAGTGCAACAATGGCCTTTAGTGGAATAAGCCATTTGTTGATGGACTTGGGTCGTGTGTTCGGGGCGAACATGGGAAGCCCAAGCCCGTCAGGAGGCCCAACCCTAATTTCTCCTCATGGTCCCTGTTGTAGCCTATAAATAGAATACTCTTTCTCTCTGGCCAAAATTCACTATTCCCTGGTTCTAAAAAAGAGGCAAAAAAAGTAAATCTGAATTCGTTTCTGATCTTGAGAGAAAGAAGGGGATTGGTAGATCGTTGTCCACACAACGTCCAATCTATTCTAAAGGAATACAACAGAAGATCAAAGGGTTGATTGTTGATTTCGGATTTGATAAAGCTTGGATTCTCAGAGTTATATAAATCGAATTCAAAGGTATGTTCTCTATCCAAATCGTGAGAACCCATTGATTCCGCTGCGCGTGGTTCTCGCAGTTTGTAGAAATATTGATTTTGAAAATAACGGTTCTTACAATTGGTATCGGAGCATGTAAATGTTGGTAGATGTAGAACTATTCTAACATGGTTTTGCAAGCATCTAGACCAACTGTTATGGTCAGAATGATTTCTGGAAAGAAATGGATCGTTTTTTTATTTTATGAAAAATTGATCATTTTTACAAGTTTTGATCATCAATGGATGTAATTTAAATCACGGTATGTATCGTGTTATTGTTTTTATCATTGATGTAATCTATTGTAATGATCATAAGATCAAAAAGATCAAGATTTGGATTGGTAGATATCCGGATCTGAATTTTTCCACCGGAGCGTGGAGTGTCAAGCTCTGAAGTGAGCTGGTCGCTTATATGCAGGCATTAACCGGAGGCGATCGCCCTTAACGTCAGAAAGAGAAAAATTGAGCTTGAGCGTGCCACTCGCCTTGGACAGGCAAAAGTGGAGCTGGTCCATGTTTGAAGCACACGGAGCATGGCCGGTCGCTTTCATATCTGGCCGATGAAAAAAAAATTCTCTAAGATGAGATGATTTTTGTTTGCTATTCGGGGGTCTATGAAGTGATTTCGTGAGGTTTCCAATTAAGGAAACAGGTCACGATTTCTAAAAAAAATAAAAAAAATTGGAGCGCTGCCCCGAACCCCGCGACTTAACCGGGCAGGTCAAACCCCGTCAGACTTTGCGAAGGCAACTAAAAGAGTTCGGCGAACAGGATGGAGCAATGAATATGGGCCATAACAATTGGGAATTTGTTTTCCATTTTATTGTTCATATTTGCTTATTCTATATGCATGTTTTTATTTGTGGATGTTTGTTAAAAACTAAGCTCACATGAATAATAGATAACATGGACACTCTATATGCATGTTTTTATTTGTGGATGTTTGTTAAAAACTAAGCCCACATGAATAATAGATAACATGAACATAGGCCTGACCAGTAAACAGAAAGATCCTCAGTTCTAAATAACTAAGTGGGAGCGGGAATTTGTTTCATATACATCCCACGGTCTCCATTACTGGTTTGTTGGTAATGTAATTATACTTGCGAGTCGGTTTTAGTGCTTTCTTCCATATCGGATGAGTCTAATTACGGATTACCAGAACAAACTTCTAAAGGACAACTATATGAAGTTATTAATGTATGGATTCACTTCTCCATCTGAAGGGATTCATTACAAATAATGGACTAAGAAGTCGAGTAATGATATACACTTAGATGCAAGTAATGGTATCCTCCCCATCGGAGTCACTGCTATTATTTGTAGGACCAAAGTAGGTCAGCAATTTAGTTTTACTTGTCTAGATGGCATGTGTCCACTTTAACGAGTGGTGTGCTGTTAAGTTGACGAGAAGTAGAACTAATAGGAAAAACCTCTCTGCACGAATGTAGATAGGGTAAACGTCCATACTATCGTGGCTTACTACATCTCGGTGTGTAGAGTGCTGTCGGGTTAATTAATTGATTTTTAAGTTAACTCCATAAGTATTTCCACGAATGTAGAATGGTAAACGTCCACACTATCGTGGCTTACTACTTCTCGGTGTGGAGGGTACAAGTGATGGGTTGATTAATTAATTAATTTTTGTTATTAACTCAAGAAGTTTTTGCCCTACATAATAGTTATTTTATGTGATTCTCAGGTTTTCAAAATGGTTACTTTCAACCCACTAGCAACTATTCTTAAGGAAAACAAACTTCTTGGCCCTAATTACATAGACCTGAAACTTTGGATATCGTGTTTGATCACTGAAGAGTACAAATATGTACTCAATGAGGAATGCCCACCTAAGCCCCAAGATATTGGCCGGAGAAGAGGAGAAAGAAGCATTTAAGAAGTGGAACAAGGCAAATGAGATGTCGCAGTGTTACATTCTGGCATCTATGTCGTGTCTTTGCACATCGGCATCGTGCCATGACCACGGCTTATGATATGATGCTCAATCTCAAGGAACTCTTCGGACACTAGAATAAGGCTGCTAGGCAAATTGCCATGAAAAACTTGATGACCACAACTATGGCTGAAGGGACTCCTGTAAGGGATCATATACTTTCGGGATGATGGCTTATCCGAATGAGTTGGAGATCCTTGAGCTGATATCGATCTTGAAAACGCAGTCGATTTCATTCTCATGACGCTTTGCAGAGAGGTTTGAACCGTTCCGCCTTTAACTACAACGTGAACAAAAGGTTGTATTCTTTGGCGTAACCGATGACGTAACTTCAACCGGCAGTCTCTTTAAGCAGAGTTATGTTCAGGTTTATGCTACTGAGAAGGTTTCTACTTCTACGCCTAATAGCGGAAAGATGAAGAATAATGTTCAGAAGCATAATAATATGGAAAAGAAGGGCATGGAACCTCAAGGAGCTGTGAAAAAGCCTAAGGGCAAATGCTACAAGTGCAAGCCTTTAGGACACTGAAGCCAGATTGTCCTCTTCTCAACAAAGAGAATAATGGAGGTATGTCTCATGCACTAGTAGTTTAAACATGTTTAGCGGTGTTATCTACCAGAACCTAGTGTGTAGATACGGAAACCACTAACCATGTCTGCATTTCATTGCAGAGGTTCCAGGAAACCAGAAAACTTAGTGCTAGAGAGATTGCCTTATCTTTGGGGATGCTACCAGAGTAGTAGCTGTTGCAATGGGAGATGTTTGTTTATCTTTTGGTAGAAATAAAACTAAGGTATTAAAGAATTGTCTTTATGTAAAAATTTTAGAAAGAACTTAATTTCAGTTTCTATGTTAATTAAGGATGGATATTTTGTTTCTTTTAAATGACAAGATTGTCATTAAGAAAAAAATAAACTTTTTATCTGTTCTAGTACATTAGAAGGCAATTTATACATCATTAATCTTATTCCACCCACAGTGCATTAAATTTTACCCAGAGTAATATTATTCTAGAAGTATTGAGAGGAGAGACATTAAACTACTTTAGTACCAATTGTACAAGAATAGAAACCACAACGTGTCACAAATGACGTACAAGAACAAGAGGTGCTTCGTCGTAGTGGGAGGGTTGTTAGACAACCAGATAGGTGATTGGTTTGGGAATGTGTTTAGACATAACCACTGATAACCAAGATCCTGATCCCTGGACCTACAATGAAGCACTCCAAGATAGAGATGTAATATCTTAGAAAAAGGCAATGAATTCTGAGATGGAATCTATGGATTCCAATCAGATCTGGGAGCTTGTCGAGCCACCCAATGGTGTAAAACCCATTGGATGTAAGTGGGTCTATAAAATGGATGTCAAGATAGCTTTCCTTAATAGAAGTCTTGAGGAAACCATCTATATGGAGCAACCAGAAGGATTCATTGAAAAAGGTCAAGAGCATCTTGTTTTGTACAAGAAATTTGATGGAAACATAGTGGTAATTCTTGTGCTTTATGTAGATGACATCTTACTCATTAGAAACAATGTGAAAGTGTTGACAGACATAAGGGTATGGTTATCCAAACTATTTGATATGAAGGACTTGGGAGAAGCAGGTCACGTCCTTGGGATCAAAACTATAAGAGATCGCAAGAAAAGGATGTTGTGCTTATCTCAGGCTACCTATATTTATACTGTGTTGACTCGTTCTAACATGCCAAACTCCAAGAAAGGTTTTTGCCTTTCAGGCATGGAGTTCCTCTATCAAAGGATATGTGTCCCAAGACACCAAAAGAGATAGAGGACATGAAAGCAGTTCCTTATGCTTCGGCTGTAGGAAGCTTAATGTACGCCATGCTATGCACGAGGCTAGACATCTGCTTTACTGTTAGCATGGTTAGCAGATATCAAAAGAAACCAGGACAAGGGCACTGGACTGCAGTAAAACATATACTGAAGTACCTGAAAAGGACTAAGGATTATATGTTAGTATACCATGCAGATAGTTTGGTTCCCTTAGGGTATACAGTCTACAGTATCGTGAACTCCTAAAAGTATTTCCACGAATGAAGAATGGTAAACGTCCACACTATCATGGCTTACTACTTCTCAGTGTGGAGGGTGCTGAAGGGTCAGATAGGGACAAGAGTAAGTCTACCTCAGGTTGTGTGTTTACCTTGTGAGGTGGAGCCATAGTATGGAGGAGTGTCAAGCAGAATTGCTTGTCTGACTCCACCATGGAAGCTGAATATGTGGCAGCCACTGAGGTAGCAAAAGAATTAGTTTTGGGTCCGGAACTTCTTTTAAGCAAGTAAACACATTGAGCGCAAGTACCACCTAGAAAAGAGGAGATGTTTATGTTACCAAGATAGCATCAGAAGATAACCTAGCTGACCCCTTGACAGGCATACTGAAGGGATGGGAATCAGATGCTTGGCAGCATAGCTTTAAGTATAAGTGGAAGATTTGTTAGTAGTATACTAAAAAGTAATGCTTTGAGTATAAGTGGGAGATTGATAGGGTTATATACTAAAAGCATTCCTTTTGTATTAACTCTAATTCTTTATATTTTGAATGAGAATCATATGGGCAAATGTTATGCATATTATATATGTTATTAGTTATATGCATGTGTCTAATACTTTATGTTGTAGATGATATGGTGTGAACACCACGTAAGATCATATCATCAGTACCTTATAAAGTATAAGTAATCATTCACAACCTAGATGGATTTGGACAAACCATTAGTACGGTTGTAGTATAATCTGGTATTAGTCTATCTTGACTATAGGATTACACTAGTACACTTTGTGTGTATTGAACAGGACCAAGTGAGGTTGTTTCTCCTTATACTGACTATATAAGAGAACAAACACCTCTGTTATTATGGATGCTTGTCCTCCTAATCCAGATATAATAACGGGCACTTACATGCATTGTACATTACTTTAAATCATCAATGAGTGAGATTCATTGGTGAATCAACAAACTCGATGGATTGGGTAATGACATTGTATGTAAGGTGTCCTGTTGATTATAGAAGGAATCTGTGTCCCGCAAGAAGTCGGATTGATGATGTCCCCTTGAAGAGCTCAAAAAGATTGTCATGTAAACCCTGCAGGTGGATTTATTCCGACATGACAATGAGGTTGAGTGGTACTACTCAAGGATATAAGAAGTTGATTAATGTAGTTGTCAGTAACTTGACTTAATCAACGGACATTCGATATCTTAAACACGAGGAGATCAATGAGCATATAATATGGAGCCCATAAACGCTGACACGTAATTTGGGATTAGGGCAGTAGTGCAACAATGGCCTTTAGTGGAATAAGCCATTTGTTGACGGACTTGGGTCGTGTGTTCGGGGCGAACATGGGAAGCCCAAGCCCGTCAGGAGGCCCAACCCTAATTTCTCCTCATGGTCTCTGTTGTAGCCTATAAATAGAATACTCTTTCTCTCTGGCCGAAATTCACTATTCCCTGGTTCTGAAAAAGAGGCAAGAAAAGTATATCTGAATTCGTTTCTGATCTTGAGAGAAAGAAGGGGATTGGTAGATCGTTATCCACACAACGTCCAATCTATTCTAAAGGAATACAACAGAAGATCAAGGGATTGATTGTTGATTTGATTTGATAAAGCTTGGATTTTTAGAGTTATCTAAATCAGATTCAATGGTATATTCTCTATCTAAATCGTGAGAACCCATTGATTCCGCTGCGCGTGGTTCTCGCGGTTTGTAGAAATATTGATTCTTAAAATAACGATTCCTACAAAAGATAGCTTTCTTTGCTCAAGGATCCAACTTGCTCTCTTTCATATGAAAGTAAGCAGGACACCCAAACACACGAAGGGAATCATAATCTTGAGCAGGTTTACCAGACCAAACCTCCATATGAGTTTTACCTCTAATTGCAACGAAAACGATAACAACTACAAATGACGATAACAACAACAACAACTTGGGAGGAGTGGTGAATCACAACCAACTAAAGCAAACAAAGTATCAACTATTCAAGAAATAATCAACCAAGTAGTAGAGACACAAAGATTTAAGTGGTTTGGCTAACGCCTAATCCATAACCAAATGAGAAGTTTCAAATTGAGAGAATCAAATAGTGTTACACACTAGCCTTGTTCAATAGAACCCCCAAAATCCCCTTTTAGAAGAACGCACAAATCTCTCATCTCCCTTTTGTTTAAACCCTAACTTTGTTTTTATAGTGTAGCTGAAATTTTGCATGAATACGAAATTTTGGCTCATTTCGGCATATGGCAACGAAAGGCCCATTAGGCCCATCATCCTAACAATTCTCCACCTCGGCGAGAATTTCTCAAATTCGAGCCGACCAATCTGCTACACCAAACCAAAACAAACAAGTGTCTCGAAGAACCAAGCAAATGTCCCAAATGATCAACAACGACTGCACCACATAATGGTTCCCTACGTACCCTCTAAACGGGATCAAGCCAATCGTAGTTCACATATCATCATAATAGCCAAATAATCTCAAATGAAGGATACGAATCAAGTCCAAGCAATGGTGGAACTTGACTCCAAAAACCACTTCGGTTAACATATCGGCGGGGTTCTCTTAGGTCTATCTTAGTAAGTACGATATCACCCTCTTCCAAAATCTCTTTGACAAAGTGAAATTGCACATCAATGTGCTTCGTTCAGGGATGATGAACTTGGTTCTTGGCAAAATATATAGCACTCATGCTATCACAATGAATCTTTAGCCGATCCTGCACAATTCCCAAATCATCCAACAAACCCTGCAACCAAATAGCCTCTTTTATAGCCTCAATCACTACCATATATTCTGCTTCTGTTGTAGACAATACAACCGTAGACTGTAAAGTAGACCTCCAACTCACCGGAGCACCAGATAAAGTAAATACATACCCAGTAGGGGACCGACACTTATCCAAATCACCTGCATAGTCAGAGTCCACATAAGCCACACAGAGTTGACTAGTATCCCTCTCAAACTTCAAACCAACATCTACATTACCAAGAATGTACCGTAGAATCCATTTCACAGCTTGCCAATGTTTCTTCCCAGGATTGTGCATATACCTAGTAGCAACACTAACATATAGAACATACCATCGCATACATCAAACTACCAACAACACTAGTATATAGAACATGAGTCATGTACTCACGTTCCTCATCAGAACTCGGAGACATAGTAGCACTAAGTTTAAAATGAGGGCAAGAGGAGTACTCACATACATAGTGTTACCATCAATACCAAACTTTTGTAGTACCTTCTTCAAATATGTCTTTTGAGACAACTAAACTCTGCCCTTTGCTCTATCTCTCTGAATCTCCATGCCAAGAATCTTCTTAGCTTCACCCAAATACTTCATCTCAAACTCTGACGACAAAAGCTATTTCAACTCATCAATATCAGTATTGCTTCTTGAGGCTATAAGCATATCATCAGCATACAAGAGCAAGTAGATAAAAGAACCATCATGTAGTTTGTGAAAGTAGACACAATGATCATAATGACTTCTTGTGTACTTAAGCCCTAGCATAAACCGATCAAATTGCTTGTACCACTGCCTGGGCGACTGTTTCAAACCATATAGCAATTTTTTCAGTTTCCACACCAAATCCTCACTTCTTGCAATTTTAAATCCACTCAGTTGGGTCATATAGATCTCTTCTTCTAAATCACCATGTAAAAAAGTAATTTTTATATCGAGCTGGGCTAGCTCCAAATATTACTGAGCTGCCAAGGCCAAAAGGATGCGTATGGAGGAGTGCTTCACAATCAGAGAAAACACCTCATTATAATCAATCCCCTTCCTTTTAGCATAGCCTTTAGCTACCCATCTTGCCTTGTAACGTTACTCATCACTTAGAGATCCTTCTTTCAATGCAAACACTCATTTCCCGCCAATCGCCTTCTTACCCTTAGGTAACTTTACAAACACCAAAGTATCATTCTTATGAAGAGATTGCATCTCCTCATCCATAGCTGTCTTCCACCTTTCTGACTGCGAGCACTGGATTGCTCCATAATATGAGGAAAGAGCATCTTCATCAGCTTTCAATAACGGAAAGTGCATAGGTAACATAATTATTTAGCCAATACAATGGGGGAACATTCCTCTTAGATTTACCAGTTGCAATAGGCTCATGAACTGGAGCCAAAGGACCAATATTAATTTCCTCTTTTAATGGAGCCACATTCTCTACATCATCATCTGTTCTATCACCTATATTCACTACTTCTGTATCTTCAACTGGAACATCAATTGACTGACTACCCATGGTTGTCAATCTACTAGATACATAACCATCTGGACTAGGTGAAGACGCATCAATCTCCACCTGCTGCAATACCTCTTTGGCCATACTCTCCACCTACTGAGAGTCAGCAGACTTCAACATAGAAGTCTCATCAAATGTCACATCTCTACTCAAGACAAACTTCTTATCTTGCGGATCCCATAACTTATAGCATTTAACTCCACCTTTCTTTGCTCTAGGATCCAACTTGATCTCTTTGACATGAAAGTAAGCAAGACACCCAAACACACGAAGGGAATTACACTACAACAGAGCATGGTTTTAGCAGCGCCATACCCCATCGCTAAAGGTGCCTTTGAGCGTGGCAAAAGATCTGTCGCAACGCACCAGATGGCGTTGCAAAGGCGTGGCTAAAAAGTGCGTCTCAAATACTCAAATGCAACGCCAAAAGTGGCGTGGCAAATGTTCCTAGTTTGTTGCGACGCCTATGGGCGCTGCTAATACACTAATTCCGTTGCTACTTCATTTATGAAAATTAAATTAATTGCAAATTTATTTCAAACTATTTGCGGCTTGGCCGCAAAGAGAGAGCTTGTAACAACTAGGATGGCGTTGCAAAAGTGATACCTTTAGTGCACAACTTGGCATCGCAAAAGGCAACCTTTTGCTACACTATTTCCGTTCATGGAAAGTTTGAATTTTTAGCTATACATTTGGCATGGCAAATGGGCGTCCATAAATTTAGCGACACACCAATTGTGGCAAAAGTGTCTACGTTACGGTAAAATCAAATCTTTTAGCTACACCAAAATTGTTGCGAATGATATAAATTTCAGAAAAAGCACACACTTTATTTGGAACGATTTAGCATTACAAATGGTGCAATTCATATATATACACGTACATTTTCATTTACATAATCCCGCCCAAAACAATTTTTATAGAACACGGTAACCCTATAACAATTCACCACAAATCATAACAAAATGAATTTCATTACTAAACCATTCGATCAATACAAAAAGATCTTAAAGAATTCACATAACTATTTTTTTATGAAAAACATCGCCTCACATAATCTTAACAACGTTCAACTAAATTAGGCGAATTATTCAAAACTAAAATTCCACAAATAATGTCTATAACATGCTAATTTGAGCAGCATCCACTCGAGCTTCTTCTTGATTCTACTATACTTCCGACCAATCGAATTAATCGGCATAACAAATTATAAAAAAAAAAAAATCACGTAAGTAAATTTATTAGAAACATTAATAAACCTAATACACACTCAAGTTGACAATGCATGTGAAACTATGCACCTCCTATATGCGTAAATTGGTGCCCATAGCCAAAAGCTTAGAAAAAACTTATCAAAGTTATAACTCGATCACATTCATGAAGGTACAGATCAAATAAGAAGACAAAAATAGCAAAAAACTAATAGATTTTGAACTATGCCATTGCACTGAAAGCATCTTATGATGACCTATGCCTAGGCCATTTAAACTCGTACATATACATCAAGAACCTAACCTATATGCAAATGCTTCAACTGTATTACACAAGTAAAAAGAAGGTAATATAACTAAAACTTCCACAGAAAGGCCACACCTTAGCATTCTTCTCTGCTATATTCTTTTCAAGAACTTCTATTTGTACTTCCATTTTCTGCAATTCTCTATCTTTCTGTTCGAGGAGACTAAAAAGAGAAAAGATACAGGGTGAAGTGGGTCTAAGATTACAATGTACACATGTTTATGATATATATGTAAAAAAAGGGAAAAAATACGGTAATTTGTAACCTTTGTAACACTGGATGTCTACATATAATATCCCTTGCTCCAACATCCAAGCTTGTGCCAGAAGTAGTTACAATAAGCATTTGATTTCTAATAACTTGAAGCTCTGTTTCTAGTTCTTCTCTTAGCAACCGTTGCCTTTCAGCTTCCCCTTTCACGGTATCCACCTAACAAAGTGGATGCGAGATCAAAGCATCAGAACTAGAATATGACTGACTAAACAAATCATAGAGGAAAAAATTACTTTCCCTTGTTTTCCAGTACATCGACTGTACTTTCTAGCTCTTCCACAGACCTTTCTAGAAGCTTCATTTCCTCTTCCTTGTCTTCAACATATGTCTTTCTTGAGTCAAATCTGAAGTTAAGAGAAAAGAAGTGAGTCGAAGATAAAGACATATAACAAGGATTAAAAATATATAGCCAGCCAGTATATCAGATAAACTCCAAAGTGCGATGCCCTTCACTCATCAAACAAGGTTATCTCAACATATCTCCCATATTTTTTCCTATATAATTTGCTCGACTTCCTCGTCATTGCCACAGCTAACTCTTAACTTTCCTCCAATAATTGAGGTTTCTTATGTGGTATAGCCTTGTGGCATGACCCATGATCGTTTATGTCAACTTGCAAAACAAACAGTTTCCATTGACTCCATTCTTATCAAATAGAAAGTACCACTAAATGATAAAAGAATGGGAAAAAATAACTTACGCTAGAACAAAATATGAATTACACCCAAGTACTGAAGACAGCTCCATAAAATACTCATCGGTCATCATTTTAAATCGCACAGTTTTAGGACTGAATTTAAAGCCCAACAGAATTGGAACCAGAGTTCTACCCATTTAAAGGTATACTTATTATTACAGCCATATCTTGTGATCTAAAATCTGACAGAGTCACTCACAGGTTCCGTACTTACGGCCGAAGATCTCCGGTTTATCATAACAAGCAAATATGGTTGGATGATTTTTCCTACGGTTAGGAGGTGCAGCAAGGAAAACTGCATAAAAAGTATATTAAATAGAGTTAACTTGCTATTATTGGAAAAAAAAATAACTTGCTATTATTGGAAAAAAAAACAGAGTTTACTTGCTCAGGAAGCACTTTTAGCATATCACAAAAAAATTAGTATATCTTACTATCGTAGAAGTAACACAAAACAACTGAGTAATTTCCAACTATAGGCAAGGATTTCATTAGAGATAGTAAATTCAACAAAAATGAAGAAAGTCGGTATAAATTTATAATTTAAAAAATAGAAAAAAAAAAAGTTTAATATTGTTTATAAATTTATAAATTAGACAACTTTTTTTAAAAAAAAATGTGCGGATGACGTACCCATAAAACAAATAGCAAATAAAGATGTGAAACAAACGAAAAATTCATCTAAGATAATTGTGATCTCAAATTCTAAGGCATATTTGTCTTTTTATAATGCTGAAATAGCAAAAAAATTAAATTTACGATCTAAACAACAGTGACATGGTGAACTAGGAAGCACAGTGCTTCATAGATGGTGAACAACAAAGTCCAAAGAAGTAGGTTGGTAGAAATGTCCCTTACTAAAATAAACGATGACATAGAAGCCTTACCGTCATTCTTGGTCTTCGCACTAACTGAATAATCCGGAAGCAGTGCCAGAACATCCTGCAATACTGCAGAGAAACAATCTAAGTACGTTAACAACGCTTTAACTTATAAAATATTTAATAAATCATTCCTAAACTAGGAATACACTAACCTTTAAGCTTATTTAGGGTTTCCATATCAATTTCAGCAGCAAATCCAAATGGCGGAGCACACCAAACCATGTAGATTTTCTCTTTTGCTTCATCTTCACTGATAAATGTCAAGATTTTGAAAACAAAATAATTAATAGATTAAAAAGGAATAAATTAGTGGCTAAAAACTCAGTGGAATTTGTAAATATAACCCTAAATCAAATAAATTAAAACAATATACTGTTGTACATAGCCCAACAATTTCTCTTACTCACCTTCCAACAACTTCGGCTAACAGTCTAACACAATAATAAATACATTTAATGTAATTTGAGAACAAACATTCAGGTCGCTTTAGATGAACAAGCCAATGATCAGATTTGCACTCCATGTTAGGTTCAGACAGAAAAGTGATAGCTGTAGAGATCATTATTAAAGATATAATCCCCGATTAGACGCATTAATCGAGCGAATCGGTTGGATTGGGTAAGAGAGGAAACAAGTCCAAAATCAAAACTGATAATAGTTCCAAATTAAGAACACGAACTTGAGCAAAATACAACAAACAAAAGTAACAATAATAAAAGCAAGGCTAACTGACAAACTTAATGGGTGGGGGGATGCCCCTTGTAACTCCCCACCAACCAACTGGGTTTGGGTCACCACAACATCAGAACATGGGTGTGGGCAACCTAAACTCCGACCAAATCATGAGGCTCAAGGCCATGGATCCTACTAGTGCCATTATAAATAACAGAGAAGAAACTTTTGCATGGTAAATCACTATCTATTTAATAAGCTAGGGTTTTTTCGGGCACTAGAAGACAATAATAAACAAAGGATGCTCCAGATCGATTCTGGCACCATAAAACGGCTCCTGTGTTCTTATTTTCCTCGAGATATGTGTGATCATTAATAAAAGTCTCCTACATATCGCGAAAGTTCCTTAGTACCAGCGGTCCGTTGGGCGGTTCACAGGCCTGGGTTCGAGTTGTTCTATTGTCTTTTTTTTTTCTTTTAATTTTTTTCTATTCCATTTATGATCAAAAGTTAAAAACAAAATAAAAGGGGTGAACTGGGGACTTGAACCCGGTGTTCAATAAAAGGAAACCTTAAGCAGATAACCAGCCTATCCATTATACCACTTGCATTAAGGTGGAGACCTTTTACCTCATATTATTTAGCGACATTTGCTTTTCATTGTTCTAAAATGTGTTAATCTTTACAGGATTTTCTTATCATTGTTCTGAATGTGTGATCGCCGCTCATGGACATGAGTGCTTTTAAGGCACGGGGCATATACTAGTATCTATATAAGCAAAGGAAAGCTCACCTTGCTGGATAACCAAGAGGTAGCTTTGGGGAAATGGATACAAGAGTCTGCTAGAACTGTGGCTTGACCATGCAATGAATCAAGCTCAACTTTTAAACTGTTTCCCTGTAAACATAATAGCACATAGTTAATTTTTATCCTTACTTTCATGTATAGGAATATGCATATCTTTTAAATGCATCTTAAAGAAAAAATGTTGAAATAACCCTTAAAAAAGAAAATTCCACATCTGACAAAACAAGATTAAAGTGTTTTGTCCATAACAAAATATAATACAATAACTTTGGTTCAGAATTAGGGAGATGTAATAGCATTTCCAAAATCCATTGATCTAACAACGTACAAGACTACCAAGGGCCATCCACAAAAATGCTAGGTTACATGGACACGCCAAGGGTCCATGGCAGCAGCCAGTACCCATGTCCATGGCGGCCGAGCACCAAATGCGGCGGTAAGAACACCCAACCAACAAGCACCACCAAAAGTCCATGGCAGCGGCAACACCCGAATAAAGAAGCGAAGCGAAGCGACACCAAAGACACTGCAGCCCGGCACAAAGACAAAAACAAAAACAGTTAGAATGGCATAACCAAAATGTGAACGTTTGCTTCTGTCAGTCATTGCTGATTCGAGGTCTGTTTGTTATCTCCCTTCAGTTTTGCTACTTTGCAACAATGTTGCATGTTATCAAGGAGGTTGAACCTTGTAATCCCACCGAGTACCAGAACCAGCTTATGGATATCCTTAAAATCAATCAGGACAAGCTGGATGAGTGCAGTGCTCTTATCTTGGACTCTACTTCGGGAGATATCAAGGAGAACCGTAATGTGAGCTACACTCGTAAAGCGCAAGTATCGGGTTTGAACCCAGCAGCCCAAATGGAGTAATTGATGCGTCTTTTCAGCTCGATAGCTCGAACGATTCGTGGGCGTGAGTTCTTCAAGATCTTCTTCTCCAAAGTGTCTGTTCAAGAATAGCGTAATCCGGGAGCTCCGGATGCCACTTTGTCTTCTTTCAATCGTTTGTGGTCGATGTCATTACTAGTCCTCGTTAAGCACTCTTTCTTTTCTTATTATTTCTTATTCTACCAAAGATCCATGCTATTAAGAATTGTGGTTTTCATCATATATGTTCTTCAAGTGCAAGTCAAATTTCACCATCTCTGCATTTCTAGCCAATCCTAATTCACATGTATGAGAAAATTATTGGAAACTTCTCCCACCATCACCAGTTTTTGGAGAATAAAGAGAAGAGGAGATTGGAAAGCGAGATGTGTGGCATTTGACTTGGAAAAGAATGAACAGTGATTAGGGAATGAACTATTTGATATAGTACACTATTATGTCTCAGCCATTATTCTTATTTATGAAAACATGCATTAGTAAGAATTCAAAGAAAAAAAAAAAACTGACACACAATTATCAATATACAGAAATGATAATGTCTTCCCTTTCTCACACAGGGTACCATTATTAGAAGTGGATGCTAATATATGGTGGACCTTATGATTCCATGACAAAATGAAACCTCTCCTTGCACTGTGATCCAACACTCAAGACAATATTTCATCACAAATCGCAAGCGTTTCATCTCGACAATAATCATTTCAAAAGGAGGTCGAACTTCGGTTGGAACAACAAAGATGTTCAACTTGAAGATACTGATTCCATTAAAATTTACTAGAAGTAGCACTTTCATAAGCTAAGTTCGCTGACCTGCTAAATCAAAACTAACGTTTTTCTGGTTGTGGGAGATTACCTTAAAATCAAAACACCAATCCCAATCCTAAAACCGAAAACAAAGTTTTTTTTTTTAAATTTAATATGTAATATGAAAAAAAAATAGATTGCAAAATATGGAAAGCTTATATGAATTATCTTAAATGTAGAAGAAGACTACCTTAATTCAGGGGTGGAAGATTGAAGCCACCTAGCAATAGCAATATTTGCTGAAGAAACTAAAGAGGGGAGCGAGCAGTTGGAGAGAAGAAGTGATTTTAGGGTTTTTTTTTTTGTTATTCTGTTGTTATTTCTATTTTCAGTATTTTGTTATTTTGTTCGGGCCAAAACCCAAAAGAAAGCCCGCGAAGAAGACTGTGAAAATTGAAAGAGTCCAATTGTGACGCCACAATCGCCGCAACAAATATATAGCAAATATTGAGAAAGCGTAAATATTAAATCGACTAAAGCTTATAGCAATGAATACGGCATTGCAAATAATTCCATGTATTGTCGCAGCGACAACTGCGTTGCCAATGCTAAATTCCTAAAAAAAATATTTGTTATTGTTTCTTAAAAATAATAAAAGGAAGCATTTGTCACGGTCTAGGCGTTGCAATATGTGAATGCAAGTAAGTCAGGCCTTATGGAACGGAAGACATTTAGCAGCGCCAGTTGGCGTTGCAATAGATGTGTTTTAGCAACAAATTTTTAGCGTGGCAAAAGGGTGCGCTGCAAAAGAGCCCTTCTGTTGTAGTGTTATAATCTTGAGCAGGTTTACCAAACCAAACCTCCATAAGAGTTTTGCCTCCAATTGCAACGGAAGCGATAACAACTACAAATGGCGATAACAACAACAATAACTTGAGAGGTGTGGTGAATCACAACCAACCAAAGCAAACAAAGTATCAACTATGCAAGAAATAACCAACCAAGTAGTAGAGACACAAAAATTTAAATGGTTTGGCTTACGCCTAATCCACAACCAAATGAGAAGTTTTAAATTGAGAGAATCAAATAGTGTTACACACTCACCTTGTTCAATAGAACACCCAAAGTCCTATTTTAGAAGAACTCACAAATCTCTCATCACCCTTTGGTTTAAACCCTAACTTTGTTTTTATAGTGTAGCTGAAATTTCAAAAGAATACAAAATTTTGGCCCATTTCGGCATATCCACCAAAGGCCCATCATCCAAACAGTAACTTCTTGTGGCGCGAAAACAACGCCAACAAAATTCTTTCAAACTGCTTCCTTATATTTTGAGTTAGGAGAAAAACACTTGTTCATATTCACCGTGAATAACGGGTGTTCCTTGTTGAGCGATCATTCCTGTTTCATTCAGTTTCGTCCATGCCCATCAATACTTGAGGCTGGTTTGAATATTAATTAGTTGATCGACAAAGATTGGTTTATTGATTGATTTAATAACGCAGATTTTATGATCAGGTGAGTAGTTGTAAATTGTATGTTGTTGAATGGAATTGTTTTTCTTTTTTCATGCGCATTGTTGTTGGGAGTCTCCATGGAAAGTTATAAATACTGAAAGGAATGTTTAACAAACAAAATACCTGAAAGAAATGTTATAAATATCTACTCTTTAGTTTATTCTCCTGCACTAAACTAAATAATCGTGAGGGCTTTTCTCAGGTAGTTCCAAAGGCGAAGCAAAGGAAATATGTTAGGAAGGGACTCAGTTAGATTTGTAGTGTTATTTTGAATGCTTAGTCTCAGTTAGTACGAATAGTAATAACTAATAAGTGGTTACATTTCTTAACTTTAAATTATAAGCATATCTGGTTGTTATCTTCCTGCAAGAATTGTATACACTTCATTATGCTTGTAGTAATCTCTATCTAATTTTGTTTTTTCTTCTGTAATATTATTTTTCACCCTTGGGATTGATTGCTTATTCATTTGTTGGGGCAGGTTCTGTTTCGATACCTTGATATCGCGTTGTAATACCTGAAACTAAAGCTGTCATATGGGCTAATGAGTATTATGAAGAAATTGCCGATGAATCTGACTGGTTTAGATGGATGTGAGTGAAGTGGAGCGGCAACCATTCAAGGGGAAAGCAGAGGAGTCTACACGACCACCTCTAGTTCCCTCCGACAAGAACAATAGTGCTGTCACCCGCACCAAATTTAGAACAACCAGGGAAGTTCCTTCAAGGTACAAGGATGCAATTACATCGCCATCACCTGCTTCTTTCACTAGGCAATGCCCGTCTCCCAACATTACACGGACTGTTCATCCTTCCTCTCCTTCATTGCCGAAACGAGCTCAATCCGCAGAGAGGAGCCGTCCTTCTATGCCTTTGACCCCACCCAGGACTTCTACTCGTATTGATATGCATCCCACATCTAGAAGAATAGTGGATGGTCGAACATTTGAGGGCTTGTGGCCCTCGACAAGCCCTGTAAGGAGCCTCTCTGTTTCTTTTCAAACTGACAGTCAGTCTCTCCCTTTTAGTAAAAAGGAAAGAGCAGCCACCCATACTTCTGATAATACCTTGAAAATTTCTGCGAATGTGGCACCTATGTTTGCCAATAAACCTGAAAGAACTAGGACTCTGTTTAGAGGAAGAATTTCTTTGGATCAGTCAGAAAATGCTAAAGCTGCTGACAATCCTCATTTTCATCTGGTGGATCAGTATCAATGGCCTAGAAGAAAATCGGATGGAAAGATGCCAGCAAGTTCTTTTACTCGAAGCATGGATCTTGCGGATAAGGCCAGAAAAGCTACTCCATTACCAATTCCAGGAGGTCGTACCTCTCCAATGAGGAGAACACCTATATCTGATGGTTTTGGTAGTGGCCTGCGAAAATCCAGCAGTGACGTAGTAAACCAAGTATCACATGTTGATATTGGAAGCATTGAATATGAGATTAGTTCAACAGATGGAAGATCATTACTACAATCATCTGGAACTCATAAGTTTACATCATCAAGTAGTGGCCTGTTTTCAAGCTCATCAGACCGAGCTAATTCAAAATTTTGTAGATCTCGGTCAGTGCCTACTTCGGGACTGGCTCGTCCTCCATCACCTAACAGGAACCCGATGATATCGGATACTTCCTCCAGAGGACTCAGTCCATTGCGGACAAACTCATTAACCCCTTTTCGTTCAATAAGCACCATGACAGATAGATCCATCTGTTCATCTTCTGTCCTCAGCTTTATAGCCGATGTTAAAAAAGGAAAGAAGAGTGCCAACCGCATAGAAGATGTTCATCAGTTGCGGTTATATTACAATAGATACTTGCAATGGCGATTTGTGAATGCTCGAGCAAATGCTTCATTGTCTACACAGAAAGTAACAGCAGAGGTAATTTTCGTTATTCGTAATCATTATTTTTTGTTATCGGGGCAAACAGAACAAGGTCCCTTTCCTTTTGTTACATGAGTGTCCAATCTGCACTCTCCCTTCCACCCCCTCTCTTATCTTTTTGCATTTCCGTTCCATTTCGTAAATGAAATATAGAGTCCAGATCCTTCAAGTAAACTTTGGAGCTTTGATTTCCAGTGAAGGGTAGCCAAGGCTGCTAATTACTTAGGGCTGCGTGTAGATACACATAGGGATTATGACATGGTTTTGGCTAAAGGATTAGACTGCTAATGTCTTCTCTGTGCGGAGAATGAGTTTATTTGACTCCAAGCTTTGTGCTGTACATTTTACGAATAATCTCACCTGTTCACCTCATTGGTCCCTGGTCACCTGTTGTCCATGCTTCATATCGTATACCAAAACAGTGTGCCCTTTGACTAACCACTTCCCTTGCTTACCTAATTACTGGCACGCCACATCTTGTCTAGTGGGTTACAGTAGGATATGAAATAGCACTTGTATTGCAGCAAGTTATAATTTTTGTAGAAATTACATAATGGATGGTTACTTAGATTATAGCATAATAAAAGAGTCATCTACTGAAGATTCAAAAAAGAGACTCTCACTGAGTTATCTATTCGATAAATCGTATAAGTGTGTCTGTTAAAGTTAGATGGAGAAACTCTTTTTCTTAGTACTTCGATCTGTCACCTTACAGCTACCAGATTTTATTTCATACACTGCATTTATCGCTGTAGATATTGATTGGATGAAACAGAAAAAACTGTACACCGTCGGGACAACTACTTCTGATCTGAGCGAAACAGTCAGAAATAAGAGGATCAACCTTGAACAACAAAAGCTAGAGTTGAAGCTGAACTCACTTCTGAATGAGCAAGTAAGGTCTTCGCCATGTCCTTTCTGTTTTCTGTTATTGTTACTATTATTATTATCTAAACACAAAGTCAAGAAACCACGTTGGAGAGGATCTCGGGGAATAGGAGTAGGCCAATATAGTTGCCATTGGTTTATACGGGGGTTACTTTGTTGAAATTTGTTTGCTTTCATGGTTTTCTTATGTTCTAAGCTTTTAGATAGCCTTATAAAACCTTTAGAGAGTAACAGAAGAGTGAGATGAATCCTTGCTGGGGGAAGCGATAAATGACGTTCATTTGTTTATTGACAAATTAGACATGCTGGTCGGACGTAGTTATGTGTCTAAAATTGACACATACAAGTAGCCAAGTGTCATCTAGAAGTTGTGGTAGTATATTACTATATTATTTATCCCCCCCACCCCCAAAGATGCTTTAGTTATCTCTGTACGACTATGCCTAGTACATTTGATACGCATCAGGCTACAGTATGGTCCAAAACCTCCATTCAAAACCGTTTTAATTTGGATTGAAAGTTGGAATGCAATTTCTGAGATTCTAAGACTTGAATATCTTTAATCTTTTGTATACCTTCGCAAATAACATTGCTTGAACTATATATGCATCTTATGCAAGAAACTTGTTATCAGTGCTGTAGAATAAAATAGTTTTATCTAGGATTGTTGCATTAGTCTTGGTGATGAATTACTCGGCATACATTTAGTGGCTCTGCGCTTATGTCTACAGACACCCTGAACGACCCCAAGAAGCATAACTTTGAAAAAGATTCCTCAACTGTGTATGATCCAAGTTGCATTCATCTCCAAAGTTCTGTTTGCTTTGATCTTATCTATTAGCTATGCTAGTAGTCTTGGTTATAGTCATCATCTTGTAAGCTTATAAGCTTCTTTTGCTTCATTTGAAAATCTGTTAACTAATAAGATGTAAGATGGGTACAGTGTGGCTTTTAAGAATCTTCTATGTATATCTAATTCAAATATTAACTGTATTTGCTAGTTGTTTTACTGATGCATTTGCTATTTGCTTGCATTCGGCGATGATCAATCAGATGTCCTTCCTTGATGAATGGTTTTTATTGGAAAGAGATCATGTTAATTCATTATCTGGGGCCGTAGATGCTTTGGAAGCTTGCACTATTCGTCTTCCAGTTATTGGAGGCGCAAGGGTATGTCTCTATCATGATTAGTTTTTATAACTATCTGTACTTTCTCATACATTGATAATTCAAAAGTCTGTCCTTTTACAGGTAGATGTGCTCAAAGTTAAGGATGCCATTTCTTCTACCATTGATGTTATACAGGCAGCTTGTGATGGCATATATTCTGTACTATCGAAGGTAAGCTGTTTTGTAGTTTCTGTTTTTCCCAAGTTTATACTTTTAATCAGATCTAGGATCTGAAATTGGATAGAACTATACTAAGACCCATTGTCTTGGTTAAAGTCTTCATTAACAAAAGAAATCATCAACTACGCACATTTTCTAGCATACTATATTTGCATTTAGTAGAAGAGAATACTTATAAAATGAAGTTAGAACTCTGTTTCCGCTTAGAGAGCAGGTGATTTGCTACTTTGCACCTGTAAGCAGAGGTTGATCCTCGTCTCCTCTCTTTTTCACTAGAAAGTACATATAACTGCTTCATTAATTTACGTCAAGACTGTTGTCTGATATAATGATATTGAAATTGGTTTTTTTCGGTGGAAAATGGAAGGAGCAGAATTGAACCTGTCTTCCTCGTGTGGTTGGTTAAAGTTCCGTAGTTTACTAATAATTTCTTGATGTTGAATACTGTAGAGAAAAAGGTGTTTTTTCTCTTTCACGTGTACTTTTGCCTTGACAATGGCGCGCCCCGCGCTCATGCCTTGGTCGACCTCAAGACGATTGGTAGCCCCGCCCTCTTTTTACGGTATCGAAATGCGTCCCACTTCCAATCAATTGCGGCAAAGGATTCGATTGTTTTTGAAAGTTTTTTGGAAACAGTATAAAAACAAGTTTTTTCTGAAAAACTTAATCTAACCAAAACCAAGAAAGAGAGAGATTATAAGTGAATAATTCTTTGTGAGTTGATTGTTCATTCTTTGTGAGTGAATTGAGAAACTTGTAATCTGTTACTCCAGACATCTAGTAAGTTTGGAACTTGCAGTGTGGACATAGGCGAATTGCCGAACCACGATAAATCTCGTCTTGTGGTTTGTTCTTCCTTTACATTAATTGTTTTACTTTAGATACTTGTTTATTTGATATTGAGAAGTGTTGGGATTACTTTGGAGGGTGTTGAAATCTTGTCTAGTGTGTAAGATTGATTTTTGTGTAGGATTGATCTATTTGTTGTGGGTAATGTTGTTTCCACATTGTACTATTCACAACAATTGGTATCAGAGCATAGGTTTACGATCTAGGATTTTGAGTTTTGGTGAAGAACCATAGTGCTCGAAATTTATGTAGACAAGGTGTTCGATAAAATTCTAAAGTGAAATTATTTTTTGGGTTATTGTGTGTAACTTGAAAGATGACTCCCAAGATGTCAAATGCTAAATTTGAAGTAGAGAAATTTAATGGGAAGAATAATTTTGGGATTTGGAGGATCCAAGTTAGGGACATCTTCATCCAACAAGGTTTGCATAATACTTTAAAGGGGATTAACTCAAAGGCTGCGAGTATGAGTAATGATGATTGGGAAGAGTTTGATCTTCATGCTTGTTCATCAATCCGGTTGTGTCTTGCTAATGAGGTCATGTGTAGTGTGATGGGAGAAAATACCGCTGCCGGTATTTGGCTCAAGCTAGAGTCTATGTATATAACCAAGAGCATGACGAACAAGATGTACCTTAAGAAGCGTCTTTATCGGTACATGATAGTTGATGGTTCAACGATGTAAGAGCACATTAGTGAGTTCCATTGACGTCCAGCGGATTATTTGAATGTTGGCATGAAGATGGGTGATAAGGATCAAGCGGCATGTTTAATATTCTCTTTTACCAGAAAGCTATGAGCATCTAATGACTACATTTATGAACAGAGAAGACGTTGATCTTGACGAAGTTCAGAGTGCACTTCTTTCTTATGAGTTGATGAAGAAGACACGTGTAGAGAATAATATTGATGTAGGTCAGGGGCTAGTGGCAAGAGGAAGGTCATATGAAAAGGCTTCTACAAGCAATGAGAAGTCTAAGTCTAAGTTAAAGAAGCCTTTGACACATGTGAAGTGCTATAATTGCGATGAAAAAAGACATTACGCAAGTAATTGTTCTCACCCGAAGAAAGAGAACAAGAGAGATGGTAAGAAGAAAGGTAAGACAAAAATTGAGGCAAGTTATGTTTCAGGCTCTGAAGGGGATGAGTTGAGTCTCTGTGTGTCCACACAAGACTATATGGCTGAAAGGTGGATTATTGATTCCGGATGTTCCTACCATATATGCCCGAATAGAAAGTGGTTTACTTCTTATGAGAGCATTGATGGTGGTTCCGTTTTGATGGGTAATGACGTTGCTTGTAAGACGGTAAGAATTGAAACTATACGGATCAAGATACATGATGGTGTAGTGAAAACTTTAACTGATGTGAGGCATGTTCCTGAGCTAAAGAAAAACCTTATCTCTTAGTACCTTGGATTCCAAAGGCCACAAGTTTGTGGGTGAAGGTGGAGTCCTAAAGATTGTCAGTGGCTCTTTAACTGTTATGAAGGGTCAAAGACATGGAACCTTGTATACTTTGATGGGTAGTACGGTGATAGGCGATGTAGCAGTGGTTGCATATAGTGATGATTCTGAATGCACTAAGATGTGGCATATGGGACTAGGGCATATAAGTGAAAAGGGTTTGTCTGAGTTGTGCAAGCGAGGGTTCTTGAAGGACTTGAATAAGCTAAGTATGGGTATCTATGAGCATTGTGCTTATGGGAAGTAGTGCAGAGTCAAGTTCAAGTCAAGCAAGCACACGATAACAGGCATCCTTGACTATGTGCATACGGATATTTGGGGACCCTCCAGAGTGGCTTCTAAAGGAGGTAACCGTTATTATGTCTCATTCATTGATGATCATACTCGCTATGTGTGGGTGTATATGATGAAAATGAAAGATGAAGTGTTTGTGACATTTAAGAAGTGGAAGGCAAGGGTTGAGAATCGCACAGATAGGAAGGTCAAGACACTAAGGTCTGACAATGGTACAAAGTATACCTATGGTCCTTTCCAAGAGTTTTATGCGCAACAGGGAATTGCCAGACACTGCACAGTCAGGAGCACGCCTCAGCAGAATGGAATGGCAGAGAAGATGAATAGAACCTTACTTGAAAGTGCAAGATGTTTGTTGTCTAATGTCAGTCTAGGCAAAGAGTATTGGGCAGATGCAGTGTCCATAGCGTGTTACCTATATAATAGGTCACCAGTTCCAGCTATAGATTGCAAGATACCTTTTGAGGTGTAGTCAGGTAACCCAGCTGATTATAGTATTTTGCGAGTGTTTGGATCGACTGCTTACTACCATGTGAGAGAAAGCAAGCTAGATCCTACAGCTAAGAAAGTCATATTCTTAGGCTTCGCAAATGGGGTAAAGGGATACAGATTATGGTGTCTAGAAGACCACAAGTTCCTAGTCAACAGAGAACCTTTGATGAGACTTCCGTATTATCTTTTAGTAAGCCGGAAGGAGCTGGGCATAATGGTGAGTCTATATAAGTTCAAGCCACTGAGCTTGAGTTATCTGATGCAGCAGATGACTGGTTGGTTCATGATGATGTACCAAATCGTGGAACCACACAGCAACAAGAAGAAGAGCAAGAGCATCCGCAACTTGTATTGGCTGATCCTAGGCCAAAAAGATAAGTTAAAGAAGTGCACAAGTATGGGAACGAGAAGCCAGTGAAACACTATGGTCGGGTGGATTTAGTGGCATATGCACTGAATATCGAAGATGATGAGCTAGATAGTTTCAAGAAAGCTGTTAGAGATGCTCATTACAGAGATTGGTTGGTTGTTATGCAAGAAGAGGTGAAGTCTCTTAATAAAAATCACACATGGGACCTAGTTTTATTGCCAAAGGGCAAAAGGACTATCGGCAGTAAATGGGTGTTCAAAAAGAAAGAGATCCTTCCCGAAGTTCGGAAAGATCTTGGGTACAAGGCAAAGAGTAGTAGCAAAGGGTTTCTCCGCGAAGAAAGGAGTCGACTTCTGATGAGGTATTTTCCCCAGTGGTCAAACATACTTCCATTCGTATGTTATTGAGTTTAGTTGTTCACTTCAACTTGGAGTTAGAGCAACTTGATGTTAAAACTATTTTCTTGCATGGGGACTTGGAGGAAGAGATCTATATGAGATAACCTGAAGGGTTTGTTATTGATGAAAAAGAAAACCATGTATGTAAATTGAATCGGTTACTGTATGGGTTAAAGCAATCGCCCAGGCAATGGTACAAGCGCTTTGACACATTCATGATGCAACATGAGTACACCCGAAGTAAGTATGACTATTGTGTTTACTTTCGTAGGCTTCGTAGTAATGACTTCATCTATCTCCTGCTTTATGTGGATGACATGCTTATTGCTTCCAAAAGCATGGTGGAGATAGACAAGTTGAAATCTCAACTTAGCTCTGAGTTTGAGATGAAGGACTTAGGTGCAGCCAAGAAGATATTGGGCATGGAGATTGACAGAGATAGGAAGAAACGACGGATAGTTGTATCTCAGAAGAAATATCTTCATAAAGTAATTTCTCGTTTTAGTATGGATAATGCAAAGTCAGTTTCTATTCCTTTGGCTGGGCATTTTAGGCTTTCAGCTAAGTTCTCTTCTAGTTCGGTGGAGGAACAAAAGCATATGGCTAATGTTCCTTATGCAAGTGTCGTGGGCAGTTTGATGTATGTTATGGTGTGCGCACGCCCAGATATTTCACAGCCAGTTAATGTTATAAGCAGGTATATGGCAAATCTTAGGAAGCAGCATTGGGAGGCAGTGAAATGGGTATTAAGGTACTTGAATGGTACCCACCTTGGATGTGGGATTAGCTTATGGTGGAGGCACTTGTTATGTCAGAGTTTTTTGTGGATTCTGATTATGCAGGTGATCTAGATAGACGACGATCGACTACTGATTATGTGTTTATGATGCATGGTGCACCGGTTAGTTGGAGGTCTATGCTACAGGCTACAATTACTCTATCTACTACTGAGGCAGAGTATATGGTAGTGGCAGAGGCAGTGAAAGATGCACTATGGCTTCGAGGTCTTCTAGATGATATGGGTATTGAGCAGAACAGTGTTGCTTTGTACTGTAATAGTCAGAGTGCTATTCATTTGGCAAAGAACCAGATTCATCATGCTTCGGACCAAGCATATTGATGTCCGTTATCACTTTATATGGGATGTCATTGAGGATGGTGATATAGCACTTGAGAAAGTGGACACCCATGGCAATCCTGCTGATATATTGACGAAAGTTGTCATCGGAGTTAAGTTCCAACACTGTTTGGACTTGCTCCAAATCCTACATGTTTGAAAAAGCCCTTTGTGGGCATGGCCCTTCGGGGCAGTTGACTGCGAGTCTTCCTTGCTGGATGTGTTCTTGCTGGATGTGTTCGGCTCGGTTTTATGTGTTAAAACCTCACCGAGGTGGAGAATGTAGAGAAAAATGTGTTTTTTCTCTTTCACGTGTAAGGTGCGCCCCGCCCTCACTTTTGCCTTGAGAACAACGCACCCCGCGCTCATGCTTGGTCGACCTCCGTGCGATTGAGCGCGCCCCGCCCTCTCTTTTACCTGGTATCGAACACGCCCACGCCTTACCGAATTGCAGCAAGGATTCGACTGTTTTCGAAAGTTTTTTGGAAACAGTATAAAAACAAGTTTTTTCTGTAAAAACTTAACATAACCAAAACCAAGAAAAAGAGAGATTATAAGTGGGCAATTCTTTGTGAGTTGAGTGTTCATTCTTTGTGAGTGAATTGAGAAACTTGTAATCTGTTACTCCGGACATCTAGTAAAGCTTGGAACTCGCAATGTGGACGTAGGTAAATTGCCGAACCACGATAAATCTTGTCTTGTGGTTTGTTCTTCTTTTACATTAATTGTTTTACTTTAAATACTGGTTTATTTGATATTGAGAAGTGTTGGGATTACTTTGGAGGGTGTTGAAGTCTTCTCTAGTGTGTAGGATTGATCTATTTGTTGTGGATAATATTGTTTCCGCATTGTACTATTTACAACAAATACATATCTTCAACTTTTTTATCTTTCATAGATGGAGAGCCCAAGTCATCTGATTTCTGAAGTTGTTGAAGTAGCAGCACAGGAGAGTGTTATACTCTACGAATGTGAGGATCTGTTGGCTTTAACACTAGCAATGCAGGTAAATCCAAAGCATGATAGAATGCATGCCAAATGCTGATTTATGTGGTTTTGGATAACTTTTCCTATCCTAGTTATTTGAGGAATATTTTGTAAGTTTGTATTTATTGTTAGAAGTTCTAAAAATTGGTTTTTTCTTAATATCAGGTGAAGGAAAATAGTCTCAGGACCTATCTTATACAATTAAGTCAAGGTTTAAGCAAGGAGCAGCCTGTATCTGTATTCGAAGCACCTTTTTGACCTTTCCAGATATTCTGATAACAACCTACTTCATTTCTATATTCTATAGGGGAGGGAAGTTACTGCCTGCTATGTCTCTTACTGAATAAGTCTAACTAACTAATTATTTCTATATATTAACTGTATTGATTCTTGTAAATGAAAAAATTATAATATCTTTTCTCTCACCATGTAATGTTTCTAATTACCTGGAATAAAAACAGATTATGAAAGAAGTAAATAGTAGACAAATTTGGGCTTGCACACAGGAGCAAAAGTTACAGGTGCTGCTGCGGAATGTTTACTTGCTATCGTTTGTTTTAGAACACATCAGGGTTCTGTTTATTTTTCCTGTTTTTGTTTTTTAATTTGAATAAGATAGTTAGAAATATCTGTAGTCCTTTTTTTTTTTTTTTTTTTTTTTTTTTTTTTTGGAAAGTAAGTCTGTGTGGTCTTCCTTTCGTGATAATTATAATTATGTATCTTGAACTACAATTTTTACTTAATTGCGAACTTATTTATACAGGATACTGCCACATTTTATTTGGCAGGCTAGCCTTAGAAAGACGAAATATGTCGCACTATCTTGTATATGTTTCTAATAAATACCTATCTTTAATATAATATATAGAAAAACAAGGAGTGGAGTGAATAGTGAAGGTGTGTGGACGTAGGAACATTTTGGTAATTTTATATATTTTTTTATTAATATTTTAAGTTTTTGAAGGATAAAATAGTATTTTAATATTTATAAATTTTAAAATAAAAAAAATATATTCTATAAATCCCATGTGGATACCACGTGCACAGTAGCTAGTAATAGGAAAAATAACATCTCTTGCACATATACTTTGTCCTTTTTTGTTGTCTTGTAGACTAGTTCATAGCATGATAGCCTTGGAAAGATGAAATATGTGGCATCGTCCTTTTTCCAAGAGTGCTCTTTTGTCTTTCTTTATTGAGTCTAGTTCTTCGATTTTGTGGTATAGTAGCTTCAATGTAACCATTTTTGACAGTTTCTTCCTGGAAAAGAAGTTAAGGTTTAAAATTTCCATTACACTTTAAGTAGAAATCACAATCCCTGGTGAGTTAGATACGATCTTATACAAGCTTGAGAAATGAGTGCAATCTTGGGTGACACAAGTAGAGCGCTAGTTCAGCCATTACCTTATAAGTCCTTTTATCGCAAAGCCATAATTGAATATAACTCATTATAAGTCACCAAAATTTGCACTCGAATTTTATTGCTCTCTTCTTCCAAGTACCGCCTATTAAGGTATCAAAATGTACACAACAAATCTTCAGGAGTTGAAAATCACGTAAGGAAAGATGAAGCTATTAACAATTAATTCCACATTGCTTAACATCAGGGCCTTTCGTTTTAAGCACAAAAGGATCAATTCGGACCCAGAGCAAGGAGAAAATGGAGGCTAAAAGCACTGACCAAATTACGACAATGGTTGGCGTGCGGTTCTGCCTTCCCATTAGACCTTTGAGGAAAGGGTAGAGATGAACAATCACCCAAAAGGCAAAGAAGAGCTTCCCAAATAAAGGCCCCCATGATTGGGAACCATTGTTAATAGCATCAGATATACCAGCCACAACTCCGACAAGGTTGATGATCAAAAGAGTGGTAGGAGGAATAAGGAGGGTTGTCCACTTAAAAGCATATAGTTCTCCGAAATCCCCATCGTCGGTAGTCTTGGATGTGACTGTGAAGTTTGTATCTATCCCGGCTAAGACCTTTAGCAGTCCTTGAATGACAGCAAACAGGTGAGCAGATACACCACCAATGACCCAGAATTGCTCATTCCTCCACCATTCCTCAATGCTCACGCCACTCCATCTCAGCTCCAGGATGCCGGTTGTGAAGATTGAGATGAACAATGCGATGAAGAAAAGGCTTGCAAATGTGCTTATCTGGATTGAAACGCGAGGAAAGAATCAGTTGTAAGGAAAAAGAACATATGCTCCACCTTTTAAATGATTCTGGAAACAGTATAATGATGAATATATTACCGTTGGCATGATGAATTTTCCAGTGAGCAAGCAAATAGCAGGGAGTGTACAATATGCGAGGAGCGGTAATGAGGTGAAGGGATAGACTGTGGTATTGATGTATGCTAAACGCTCAAGCCACCTAAGGTTCCCACCCTTATAACCATACAATATAGGACTGTGGCGACTGAAGAAAATCTCAACAGAACCAAGAGCCCAGCGGAGAACCTGGTTGAGACGATCTGAGAGGTTAATGGGTGCTGATCCTTTGAAGGCAGGCCTCTTAGGCATGCAGTAGATTGATCTCCAACCGCGGCAATGCATCTTGAAACCAGTTAGAATGTCTTCTGTGATCGACCCATATATCCAGCCCAGCTGCAAAGTCAATATTCGCAAGAAGCATGATCTAATTAATGAAATTCCAGTAGTATTTCTATATATATGGTTAATGTACCTTGCCATTCAATCTTCAACTTACTGGCATCCTACTGAGTTAAAAATTTTTACTACAGTCGACAGTAAACACTCAGCTAAGATTAATGCCACTTAATTCGTAGTGATCAGTTTCATTATTTTATTTTATAGTTATGGTTGTTACCTCTAAACCCCATTCAGTTTTATCTTCATAGCCACAACTAATAACGTGAATGGCTTCTTTGAGCAGAGCTGCCGGACTTGAGGAGGGAGGGACTCCACCTTGCTCCATAAGCGTAGAAGTAACAAACGTAGCAGATTGTCCGAATCTTTTCTCAAAAGACATCTGGGACATCAGTAGTTGCTTATCCTCCTCTACTACTAGAAGGGGAAAATAGAACACTTATGATTGAGAAAAGAAAACTAACAAACATTTTAAAGCAAATAATTTATCAGTATTTAGGTAAGGACTTGATGAACCTTCAAGATTGGATCCTTCTCCATTCTGGTTGGAATATTTGCTGAGCTTTCTACGACGTCCAAAGCATGGGCAGCAGTCACAACTGACCATCTTTGGACGTTTAGGGCCCTTCGGAGGGTTATAACCATATAGAGCCTGTCTTCTGAAAACACATCCAGTACCCACATATACTGGCCCCTGTATTCCATCTAGACCCTTCATGTTAATCTGCAAAGCCAAGGAAAGTAATATCAATGTCTCTGTTTTTTAATTTTACCTCTGATAACCTAGTTAGGTACCTAGTGAAATCATGAGGAATGACTTACATCAAAGAAGACTGTGTTTCTATTGGCATATCGATCGCTCCTGTCAATGCCATCAAACCTTTGAGGGAACTGGACGTAACAGACCTTTCTTCCAGTCTGTGGATCCATCAAGAAACACATTGCCTCTCGGGCTGCCTTGCTGTTATTTATGTAGTGGTCACAGTCCAAGTTCAGCATGAAAGGAGCATTTGTAAGTACGGCAGAAACACGCACCTGGATTTTACCAAATAGAAATGAATAACGGTGAGTGTTAATTTCCGAATTAATGCAACCTATAAAAGTGCATTTCTAGATTAATGCTTCCAGTTTTGGCTGCGATACTATGAATACAATGGAATAAACTTTGTGACGCAGAATCTGTATTTACAGTTTTTCAGAAATTACCAGGGCATTCATGGCTCCAGCTTTCTTGTGATGCTGAAATCCTGGCCTCTTCTCACGAGAGACGTAAACGAGGCGAGGGAGCTCATTTCCTTCAGTATCATGGCCTCCACTATGACCAAGAAAGACTTGGATCATACCTGGATGGTCACGAGTATTGTTTCCCGGCCAAGGCGTACCATCTTGCATGATCCACCCCTCTGGAGGAGCTTTCATGGCTTTGGCAACCAAAGCATTGATCCGAACCTTAAATTCTTCATATTCTCTCTGCTCAGAACAGAACATAGAAAAAGTAAAAACATCACTTCAGCTACACTTGTACTTGAAGACAAATTGCAACTTAATAACAAACAAAATCGTAGTGGTCTGAACCTTCATAGCTCTACGTTCTTTGACAAAAGTCGGCTGGACTTTGTCCTTGAGATAATCGATTTTAAGAGAGAAGTACATTTCTGGAGCTCGAGGCTCGATGGAAAACTTCTTACAGAAAGGGACCCATTTTCGAGCAAATTCAGCTGTTTCAGATAGTGATTCAAATGTGAGCATTGATGCGCCATCGTCAGAGAGGTAGCATGAGACCTTATCCACTGGATAGTCCATGGCTAATATAGAAAGCAACGTGTTAGCTGTAACAAGAGGAGGTTCTTTCAATGGGTCTACTGTGCTCACAAATATATCCACTGCAGCCAGCATTGATGGTTCGCCTTCTCTCTCATATCTGGAATACGTTCCACAAATCAGGCTTAAGATCATGTTTCGTAATCCATTGTGATTACAGAAATTATGAGCTTTGGATCATGTAAGTATGTAAACCTTTGTATCTTAGTTCTTGAATATTTTTCTATTTCTAAATTCTGTGTGCAAGCCTTTACATGAATGTCTTTTTAGTTCTAGATTCTGTAGTCCGAGACATGAACTTGTAAAAGATGAAGTTGATAGCAACATGTCACTTTGCATTGGATCTTAATCTTGATTTACTTATTTAAGTCAGTCAATGCAAATGTAATAAGTGATGTGAGAAAAGGGACTAACTGTACAAACTTTTTTCGGTGAATATAACTGTTTGCTTGTGTTGTCTATATGATATTTTATTTGAGAAGTTTGGTGAATTTGTAAGGAAATATATATCTCCTTTAGCATTGCCAGTGAATATAGTAATTGTTAAAAGTTAATTTCACTAGTATGTTAGATGAGTAGACCTGAGAGAAAGGCGATCCAAATAGGTTTCACGATCAATAGGATACCATTTAGGGAACTGATCAAGGATCCATGAACAGGCAAACCAAATCTCACAGATTACTGACGCGAGCCAGAGGGGTATGGCATCATGGACCGGATTCAGGATTCTATAACGTAGAAAGAAGGCAAGAACCACCAATCGGATTACAATCACCATTCGATAAGGGTTGATCTTGCTTGAGGCTATGGATACTTTTCTAGATAGTGGCTGCCTTGCTTCATCCGTCCTACATTATTCCAACAACTATTATCAGCATATATAGAACAGAATAGTCATTTAATTTTTAATGACTTAGATCAGGTAGACCATTGGATCGGCCTCAATCAAGTTGCATCAATTAGTCATAACTCTTATGAAGAATATAGTTTTACATGGGCATGTCAGGGTCCATAGTTTCATCAGATTCTGGGCCAAGATTCCCTTGCTTCAATTTCCAATCATCCTTGCGCTCTTTCCATCCTTCCTCTTTCTTTTCATCCCATCTAGCACTCCCTATGTTCATTTACAAAAAATACTTTAACAGAAAGAAAAGAAAAGAAATTCTGAGAGTACGTGTGACAAATGTTTCTGAGCTATTATATATGCATTACACATTATAATAGACTGCAATTGTAAATCAGCACTGAAGTGAGAGTCTAAACAATAGTAATGATAGATGATTTAGTGTTAATCTTAGTTTGCAAAAGTTCTCAATATGAGCATTTCAATTGACTGATCTTAGAGTTCAATGCGAAGCTTGGAATATATTTCTCTGCTTTAGGGTGGTGGAGGATGTATATTTGTTATAACGCCAAATTGTAATATACCAATATGTTGTATGTGTTGCAGGTGCTGCACATAAGTATTGGAAATGGGAAAGGAACTTTAATTTAGATTATTTGTCGATACACTTCCACTAACAGTAATTATATACAATACTAGTACTGGAAGCAATGAAACAATGGAAGTATATTCATGCTGAGGAATGAATCAACTCGAGTCTTCGTTTTAAGGTCTAAAGGTAGTCTAAAATGGAACTCTTTGGCTCTTTCAATATATCAGTGAGAGCGTTATGCATAATTTAAGCGAGGAACTACATCTACTAGTGCATTGGATTATAAGGGCTAAATTATGATTAAATAAATGAAATCTTTAAATTTTGGTAATGATGCATGCAAGTGATGTTTTACCAGGCTCTGATACTGGATAGGGATGTATCCGTTTGTGAAGTGTAGAAGATAAAATGGGATCTCCATGATTATGATTGGATATTGGAAACTCCCCGCTCACCTGCACAGAACCAGATTATTCAAAAACATGTGACAGAGCACTGAGCTATATTTGCTTCAATTTTCTTAATGACAAGCATAAGAATATGTAAATTGGCTTACAGGTCGAGATATAGCACTGGTTATAATTGGAGGAAATTGTGCATTTTCGTCATTGTCTGGACCCCTCCCATAGCTCATTTTATTATGAAGCATTGCTTCGGCCAGATGTGCATGCTTGTTTTGTTCATCATCAAGATTGAATTCATGTTCTATATCATCCACATCTTCTTCTTCTTCATCTCCTTCAACCCTCGGACTCCCTACATTCATGTCATTCAAATAGAATTGAATTTTATGCGATTTACTCATAAGGTTTATAATCTATTAGAGTAGAACAGTGCACACTACTAGCTACTGTGGTCCTATCTACCTAGGCAACATATATATTCAGCAGTATATAGCATGTATTTTAGGCGCGCTTTTCATGCAGGTCGCCAGAATACTATGATCAAAACTTTCTACTTGTACTACTAATCTAGTGTTCATTAATTCAGTAGTTTAAATCATGGTAGGCTTACTACTAATTTCTACTATTATTAGCACCTTTGAGGCGTTTGTACCGGGTCTTGCATTGGGGACATAATTGACTGCCTTCTCTTCTCTCATACTCATAGCATGGTCGGCAAACTGGGAACCCACATTCATTGCATGCCACAAATAAGTCGCCGTCCACTGTGACACCGATCTCGTCACCACATATTTCACACACCTGACCATCTAATGCCTTCAATGCCTTGGGCTGAACCACGGAACATAACCAACATGTTAGGATGATATTAAAACATAACTAAGATTAATTGTGTGAGATTTCAATACCTCTTCATGTCCATGAATAACAACTAGTTCATTTCTGTTGTGTGATCCGGCCACCAATCCAGCACTTGCTTCCATGTTGTGATGGAGTAATGAAGAATGTACAATGAATTCTTTGGCTGTTCTTTTTATCAATAGAGGTGAGGTAGGCTGATATGTAGAGAGAGACGGGTTGGTTGCAGGTCCTCATTGCTGTGAAGTTAAGTTACATCTATTCAACTACCGTGCATTCACCATACCGACCTTGGTTTCCTTCTAACGATCGATCACCTTGTATGTTACTATGTTTATACTTTATGCTTCATTTATACGTTACATATATCTACGGACTGATTTACCCACTATCTAGTCAAATACTCTTCTTAATTTTCCAATTACTGGATTACCGCAATGGTACGGATCCCACATGCATGGAAAATCATCTTCAGGGTACCTGGCACCTAAAAGTTAAAACTTTAACTACAGTGTTAGTATTTGTACTTTATAATTTCCATGCCAAAGATGTAGGGGTGCCAATGGTTACCCGATTACCAGAAACCGAATGTTCCGATTTTGGGTCTTAAAAAGTTAGACCCATTTAAAATGGGTCATTAAAAACCGAACCGATTAATAACTGAAACCGTTGAACCGAATAGTAAAAAACCCATGGGTATCCGAAGCGAAATCGAAACCGATTATTATGATTTCGATATATAAAATTTAATATTATATTACATTTAAGATAATCAAACTCATACATCATAATATAAAATATATTTTTTACGTGTAAAAGTCTATTAAATATATATAGCATAATAGTGAATGTGTGTTGTTAAATGTATATTTTATAATTATACGTTAAACAAGTATATCATAGATTGTTAATACTAATGTAAACGTATATTATGAATTAACTAATACATTTTATATTTATTAACTTATACACGTGTATATTTAAATAGGATATACATGTTTGATATATTATGGTACACGACTTATTATAAACAAATATATAGTGTTCATGTTAAAAATTAGTGATGAGATGTAATTGTAAGATATATGTACTGTATGTTCGATTTAAAATACTTAATTAATACATGTGTACAAATATATGTGATTGCACGTGTACACGATCGAGTTAATACAAGAAAACAAATATATGTGTATGTACGTAAAAAAAAAAATCAAAATTATAAGGTTAGATATTTGATTATTTTAATTTCTATATCAAAGGTTTAAATTATCACATGAATAGTAAATATTTTTTTAGCGTGTATGATTGATACATATTCATAAATTGATGTAAATATGATTGTTGATATATCACTAATTATATATAAAATATTATCGTGTAGGAAAATAAAAACAATGCAAGTTTTAGTATTTAAATGATTGAAATTGTTTAATAATCATAATAAATAATAAAGACCCGAATTAAAACCGAAACCGATAAAACCCATGGGTTTTATAGTTTTGAGTTAGGTTCTATAATTCTTATACTAAAACCGTTGAGAACCTAAACCGATAAAACTCAGAATAATAAAACTCAAACCGAACGTTAAGACCGACTCAAAACCGACCCGTTGGCACCCCCTACAAAGATGTGACTATTTTAGGCGTATTAATTGCTAACTAATGTTATCTTACTATATTAGAAAAATATGGGTAGGAGGAATAGTATTTTGGTGTCATATTTGTGTCCGTCACAAAATGTGACTATTTTAGGCGTATTAATTGCTAACTAATGTTATATTACTATATTAGAAAAATATGGGTAGGAGGAATAATATTTTGGTGTCATATTTGTGTCCGTCACAAAGACAAAAATGGTAATTATTTTATTTTCAAAGACTTAAAAAAACCAAAATTGATGGTATAATGGTAAATATTTGAATGTTTAAGTCTTAAAGATAAAAACGGTGGGCCAAACATAATAGTGTCCACACATTATTTTTTATTTTTTTTGTCTTTTTCAGTTTTTTTTTTATCTCTTTTGTGGATTCTACTAAAATAAAATAATTAAAAAATATAAAAAAAAAAGGAGAAATTATGTTTTTTTTTCTCTCTCCAAATGTAGGCTCCATATATTCTAAATATTTTTTACTCATGTGCGTGCTGTTTGCTGGTCATTCTATAAGTCTATCACCCTGTGATCTGAATAGTAGAACCGTGGACCAGTGGACCAGATTCGTGGTTAAGATGAAGTCATCATCCATCTGTGAATCTTAAAATAGGTTCCTCGTCCGTTATGGAATTAATAATTAAATATAAAAGTCACGTATTTTGAGGTCTACTTCCAAATGGTTAATTTAAATAAACCCAATATATGTAATCAAATGATCTGATGATATGTTTTAATCTTAGTCAATTTTCTCGTATTGTGTTTATATATTCGGGTTTAAAACACTTCTCAAATTAAAGATGATGTCAAATGGCGATACATTTTTGAACGCTTTAATCAACTTTTTTTAAACAGGCAAGAGACGACTCACATATCTGCACGTTCAATCGCTAAAAACAGTCCATATAGAATTTAATTTTACTGGCCAAATGAAGCTGCTATATGGTTGTTGGTTAGAGTGAAATGATACAGGACCGGCCAGGACCAGTGTGTTACATAGTTGTTGCATAACTTGCATTGATGGAAGCCAGGTAGAGCTGGAACAATAGGAACTTGGGACTAGAAACTTAGCATATATACGGGAACTTGAGTAGAAAGGCATGACACACATGGTTAGGTTGGTAAGATGAGGGATCTCAATCATTAGACACCAATGTCTCTCCTTCCCCACCTATATATCACACCATAGGTCACAGAAAAAAAGGTGCACCAATGACCCTGTTGTATAGATGCAAGATCAGAATAGCCTCACATCAAAGTCTTAGATGCATAAATATATTCAGATAATCTACTCTACTTTATAAAGAGGCGTGGGGGGCAAGTCGTGTAAGCCTTGCTAATAACGTTCGCACAATTTTATTTTATTTTATTTTTTCTCTCTGGTGGCCCCCTCAAAACTAACAAAGTTACAAAACTATTTTTTCACTTTTTTCTCATGGGCCGACTAACCTAAAACCAAAACGTGTCGCCCCACTTCCTATCTATATTAATATCTGTTTCTCCCAATATGTTCACAGAAAGCCACATCAGCAATATTTTTAAAAAAGTCCCTACTTAAAAAATAATTACTATGTTGATTACCAAACTAGCCTTATTATTGGTGTGTTTTAGCAAATTATAAAAAAAGTTTTGGTCTTTTCTCATCCTCAGAGGAAAACAAAACCAAATACACGCTTCATATTTTGAATTATACGTCGCCGGGTAATTGAGTAATTAACCACCAAAACGAAAACAAAACCTCACCCTACTCCAAACTCTCTCAAAATATCAACATATCTCTAATCTCTCTCTATGCAATTTCTCCGAAAAAGAAGATCCGAAAATGGCTTTGGACATCGAATTTAAAACTAATAAGAAAAAGAGATATAATAGTAAGCCTCCATCATATATGACAAAAGATTAGCTAGTTTTCTCTTATTTTCCCTCTTGGCACTACCAAAAAAAGGACAAAAAAATGTGTCCCACTTTCCTTTTTATTCACCTAAGGCCCCTACAATTCTATATTAATTCGCTGTTTTTAACTTTGATAGTCGATGCACGGCCCTCTCTTGGTATATATAGAGTACATATCACATAAGCCGAAGTTTCTAAGAAAAAAAAATGATCAAGAAAATATTAAGTAGACTTGTTTAACTATTTTTAATCAATATAGATGATGCAAAGATGATGCTTCTTTGAAGAAGAATACCTTGATGAATATGATAAAAGTCAGCCAACATATGAATATTTGCTTTGAGGATAATGAGAGCGCCGGTTTTAATCTTACCATAAGCGCCGGTCGCTCTGGGTCTTATTATCAGGCTTTACACGAATAAAGTTATTGTTTTGCTTATTTTGGTAGGATTGGCTTTGGAAAGTCACCACTTGTTTAGTTTTAGGGTTAGGACGCCTATTTAAAGGCTTAGGAGAGTTGTGATAAGACTATTCATTGATTTTATAAAGTTATTTCATCGTTTCTTGGTTAAAGAGTGATTCTTTTGATTGTTTGTGAGCTAATGCACTTAGTATTATATTATTAGTTGGTATCGATTCAAATACGATCTAAATATGCCTCGTCAAGCGTTAAGGAGGACGGTGGTAGACCTTAGAGAAGCTTTTCCTCGACGATGTATGCTCGTGACCATGGTCGAACTTTCAAAGCGCGTAGTAGTAAGCTAACCCGCCAGTCGAGGCCCTTAATCGACAACCCGACCAACCACAAGATCGCACTACAAAGATGTGGAGGACAATCCGGAGGCGAGGATAACAACCCCTTTGCCGCTTTGGAGGAGGATGATAATTTCCCCGTGTTCCGCAACACGGGGAGAAACGGTTAATCGGAATCGGGTTTGAAAATTGATTTGCTTGAGTTTCATGGCGACTTACAGCGGACGGATCCGATTGATTGGCTCGACCGTGGAGGAGGTTATGGAGTTCAAAGAAGTGCTGACGAAAAAAACAGGTGGCAGGGCAACTCGTTTTCATGGTCGTGCTATGGCTTGGTGGCAACAATTGAAACCAACTCGTCACCAAAGAGGTAAATCTAAAATCGTTGATTGGGGAATACTTAAAAATATCTCCGCGGCAGATTTTTACCATTCAATTATAATGCGTGAACTATATCAACGCTTTAACTTGCGTCAAGGTGCAAAATTTGTGGATGACTATACCAAAGATTTTTATCGGTTATTATCTCGTGTAGATTTGATAGAGTATGATGATCAGTTAGTGGCCTGTTATATTAGGGGTTTTCGTTCTAACTTGCAGGATGCATTGAACCTGTTTGATGTTTTTTCGGTCTCTGAGGCTCATCAACGTGCCTTAATTCTGGAAAAACAACAAAACCGCAGGAGTAGTGGTCCTGTTCCCCGTACTCCTAATGTTCCTATCACTAGGCTGCAGGGTCCTGAAGCTATAGGTCGTGGCGCTAATGCAGTTAAGTGTTTTCGTTGTGGTGAGATGGGTCACTATGCTAACCGATGTTCCAAACCGCCTGCTCTTGGTAAGATTTTGTTTGCCGAGAATGAGGATATTGGTGAGGATCCCATGGGTGGTTTTCTGGGGGCTCCCATCTTTGATGTGGGTTCGGATGACAGTCCGGAAGAAATAGTCACTAGTGACAGGGGTGAACTTCTGGTGGTGTGTGTTGTCGTGTTTTACTCTTAAGGAAACGAAAGGGTGATGGTTGGATCGCGAATCATATTTTCCAATGACTTGTACCATTCTAGGGAAGGTCCGTAGTCGGTTATTGATTCAGGTAGCTGTGAGAATGTCATCTCTTCTAAAGCTGTTCGTAAGCTTAACTTGGCCACTGAGAAACATCCGGTGCCTTATTCTCTCTCTTGGCTGAAAAAAGGCACAGAGGTAACAGTGACTAAATGTTGTTTGGTTTCTTTTTCTATTGGTTCTAAGTATGTTGATAAGGTCTGGTGTGATGTTGTTACTATGGATGCTTGCCATTTGCTATTGGGTCGCCCCTGGCAATTTGATCGGCGGGTTGCTCATGATGGTTGGAAGAATACTCATAGTTTTCAGTTTGAGGGTGTTAAAATTGTGTTAGTTAGTACCTAGCTCCTCAGGCCCTACTTTCTCACCGAACCAAAGTCTTCTTGTTTGGCTTTGCGCAGTTTTGATACCGGAATGCTTGGTGCTAGTCACGTGTTTATTTTAATGTGTGAACCTAACCCGCTGAAGATTGTAGTGCCAGCATATGTGCAGGGATTGTTACAGGAGTTCGAGGACCTTTTTTCGGATGAGTTACCGGCTGGTTTGCCTCCTATGAGGGATATCCAACACCAAATCGATCTGGTTCCTGGTTCTAAAATCCCAAATCGTCCGCATTATCAGATGAGTCTGAAAGAACATGCTGAGTTACAGCGACATGTTACCAATTTGCTTACTAAAGGATTTATTCGAGAAAGTATAAGCCCATGTGCGGTTCCTGCTTTATTAGTTCCCAAGAAGGATGGATCTTGGCGTGATGTGTGTTGATAGTCGGCTATTAATAAGATCACTACCAAATACAGATTTCCTATTCCCCGAGATGATCTTCTAGATCGGTTACATGGTGTTGTCGCCTTTTACCAAGCTTGACTTAAAATCTGGTTATTATCAGATTCGCATCCGAATTGGTGATGAGTGGAAGACCGCCTTTAAGACAAAGGAGGGCCTATATGAGTGGTTGGTCATGCCATTCGCCTCTTTAATGCACCCAAGACTTTCATGCGATCATGAACCCGTGTGTTGAAGCCATTTATGGGCAAGTGTGTGGTGGTTTACTTGATGACATCTTAATTTACAACAATGATACCGCGCCTCATCTCCGGGATCTCCAGCGGTGTTATGCATCTTCGCCAAGCTTAGCTATTTGCTGCTTTGCCGCCTAATCGTTTTCTGTCTTTATTTCGCCTCTGTTTTTAGGTTATGTAGTTTTGGCAAAAGGTATCTCTATGGATATGTCTAAGGTCGAAAGGGTTCGGTCCCTCGCCTAGCCCGTCGACATTAATTGAAGCCCGTAGTTTTCATGGGTTTGCTTTTTTTTATCGGGCCGCTTTGTTCCTCATTTTAGTACTATCACCGCTTCTTATTACCGATTGTTTGCATGGTAGTAAGTTTCTTTGGTCTTAGGTAGTTGAAGAAAGTTTTCGCTCAAGACAAAGCTTATTTCGGCACCAATTCTTAAACTGTTGGATTTTTCATCTCCCTTTGAAGTGTGTACTGATGCTTCTAAGGTTGGTATTGGGGCTGTTCTTAGTCAACATACTCACCATGTCGCTTATTTTAGTGAGAAACTCGCAGGTGCGAAACAGAACTACATCTGGTTCTGTTGAAGAAGTGTTTGGGCACGTTGAAGAGGAGGGAGTTGGGAAAAGAACATCTGGTTCGTATGGATGATAAGAAATCTTGGAGATGAACTCTTAAATCTTTTGTGTGAAAGACGCGTTTATTTCTTTTCTATTATTGATTCTCGGTATTATTATTGATACGCCACTCTCTTCTCCATCCTTTTTGGCCTTGTCTTTTTGTTTCGCACATTAAAGAGTTTAGGGAAGAGGGCATTTATATTTTTACCCCCCACCTTTCATTTGGCTAAAACTTAAAACATCACCGGTCACAAATTTAAAATGTGGTTCACAACCCTCACAAGACCCTAGCTTTTGATACAATTAATACCTCTATCTAGCTACTTATTTTTTTTTATTGGCAAGCAGGGTTGAAGGGTTGGTCCCCTACCCTTTTATTAATAATCAAGGAAGCTACTTAGAAGAAGGGGAACCACCAGATGGAAATTTAAAAAAAAAAAGCAAGGGTTTTCATTTCTTAAGAGAGCATAGATGTTGTCCTTGTTAGAATGCTTGGTGGAGATACGTTGGAGCTGGAATTTCTTGGTGGAGTTAGCTTCTATATCATTTGTTTAATTTCGTACAAATTATAATTGTACGTGTTAAGCATGATCTAAATCTATGGTAATATTGATTGATTTATATTGAATGCTAACGTATTTCTTGAGACTCTATTAACTGATGTGCTTACCAAGATTTCATAAGAAAAGGATATAAGTTCTGCTCTACAACTAAAAGGTAAGTAAAGCTAGCCTCGGCCTTGTCATTTCATCAAATATTAAATTAATACTACGCCGATAATTATATATTGGCTAAGCATCTAATATTGCGAGTTGGAGAAGAAATGACAGTGGACGAACATGTGTCTCGATCCTATCCTATATAGCAAGACATAAGGGTGATCTAGAAACTTTACAAGAGCCGTAAAATCTTATTCTTTTAGTTTCAAATGGACTATCAAATTGTTTTATATATACATTTACAATTTCTTTACTTTTAATATAGCATGAATTTATTTGCTATTGCTTTCAATATTTGATAATATGGTTTTGACTAAGCGTTCAGGATGTGAAATACTGATCTAGAGTAAGAGATTGGTTTCGGGGAGTTACATAATTAAAAGAGATGGCATGCATCCATGGATAGCACATGACACCATACCTAATCATTAAACTTTGATACAATGGCAAAAGACACAAGACATCTCTTATTTATTTGATCATCAAAGACCCTTTGTAATCAACTACAATTAAGAAAAGTAGGCTGGCTTTGGATGGGTTCCAACTTCAAGTGTAGTTAGTTTATCAACCATTCTAGTAGAATCAAGATTTTTCAATGGAGCCCCAATCAATAACCAAATAACACAATTTCCTGCCCGACGCATAAGGAGAATGGAATATGTTAACATTGTCACTACTAAAACAAACATAGTATGATGCGGTTTTTATCTATCTTGACCGGTTTTAATAAAAGTGTCAAGATAGGTGTCTTAGTGATATTTTTATGATGGCTAACATGACATAGGTGTCAAGAAAATATGATGACTTTATGACGCCTCAACATTATGATGTGTGTGACATAAGCGCGTCAAATTATGATAATTTTATGACGAAAATTGTCGCTTAACCTCGCGTCAATAATAATTATGACAGGCTTGGTAAAAAGTTTCAACACATTTTCTCTAAACCGGCAAACCGTCAAGGGCACCGGGTTTTACATTTTGTAATGATTAAAGCTTTATTTCAGAGAAGCGCCAAGACTCAAAAAGAAAAGAAAAGGTAGCGACATATATCCGATTAGGTCGACGCTTTTGTCTCGTTAATGTGCTAAACTTGAAAATCGGGAAAGGGCATACTAAGTCCATCGACACAATCATACTCCTCCATCTTAGCAGGTATGTTCATTCGCTCTCTACTTAGCTTCTAAGCAAAAATTGAATATTTCTTTCAGCCATGGAGAAAAGGTCTCCTTTTCTCCCAAATTTCTTATCCGTTAAGATCTTCAGATTTTCATTCCGGTAAAGAGGTCTTATTAGAACTAGTGCCTTGGATCGATCATGGTATGCATCTCTATCTCAAATTACTTAAACCTATTACTACTTCAATTCATTTTTCAAGGTTATTGGGGTGCATCTTTGTTTTGATTTGTGTTATCATTATTTGATTTCTTTGATCGATGATTAGTTTTATGACCGCCTCATCTGAATCAAATGAAGAAATGAGAATACTGACCTCCCTCTACTATTTTTGATAGTTTAGTAGATGAAGGGTTCTGCATAGATTGTCATCACTCAAACTTGATACTTTTAGGTATCGACCAGTCCCACATCAACTTCACTGGTAATTAAATCCATTCTCTTTTTATAAATTGTGAGTTTCTTAAATGATATCGAAACTTTGTTTGATGGGTTTCATCATGTTAGGGCTCTTTGGAAACGGTTATTTTCTGTCCCCATGAGAGTAATTAATGTAATACTAAGTGTGTTAGCTTACAAACAATCAAAAGAATCGCTCTTTAACCAAGAAACGATGAAATAACTTTTATAAAATCAATGAATAGTCTTATCACAACCCTCCTAAGCCTTTTTAAATAGGCGCCCCAACCCTAAACTAAACAAGCGGTGACTTTCCAAAACCAATCCTACCAAAATAAGCAAAACAATAACTTTATTCGTAAAGCCCACGATATGCCCCGTGAGCTTAACCCGCGCTTATGGCAAGATAAAACCGCACGACCAATCTGCTATCTCTAATCAGAACATTCACTTTCGCCTTGAGCGTGACCCGCTTTGATCAAGGCAAAACCGAGCTGCCGCTTAACAAATTACTCCTCGTGAGCCAATATTCATATGTTGACGACCTATCATATTCATCAAGGTACTCTTCCGCGAAGCATCTGTACGTGCATCATTCCCCTTGGTTGGAAGGAATTAGCCCTCGAATTTAAAGCATCCTCATCATCGATCGAATCACCACAAAATGGAATGAGATGTCGAACATTGAAGACATCCAAAGTCTGATATGACTAGGGCAAACAAAGGCGATAGGCATTAAGCGTTAATCTTTTCAATCACCTCAACAGACCAATCTTTATGATGTTTCAACTTATTATAGTCACCAACGAAAACGGTCTTTGGTAAGGACAGTCCGCACAAAATCACCCACCTCAAAATGAACATCACGACGGTGGCGGCGATCAAGATCCTTGTACTTTGCATTGGACTCTAATAACTTTTGGATGATAGTAGCATGAGTATCCCCGGGCGGTGCTTGAAGCAATCTCAAAAGCATGCATGAATAGGTCAGAAACTGTGAATAGGCGCCGGATCACCGCAACGCGAGGATTAAACCCATAGAGAACCCGGAAGGGACTATTCCCCGAACTCCGATTAACCAAACGGTTAAAGGCAAACTCGCTTAAGCAAGATGAGAATCCCACCGCTGATCTTAGTACCCACCAAAGAACGTAATGAGATTACCCAAGGACCGGTTAACAACCTCCGCCATCCGTCATGGATGATATGCAAGCACTAAATTTCAACTCGGTGTGCATCATTTTTCATAAATAACGCCAAAATGACTAAGGAAATGAGTATCTTGATCCGTAAACAATAAAGGTAGGCAAACCATGTAACCAAGAAACATCGCGGAAAGAATAATCGGGCAACACCGACAAGATCGGTAGATTTTTTTGCACGCCAGTGAAATGCGCCATCTTAGAGAACCGATCTACCACCACAAAAATAGAATTCGTGACCGGATTGAGTACGAGGAAGACCAAGAACAAAATCCATACCGATATCACACCATGGACAACTTGGAACAGGTAAAGGCATATATAACCCTCGATTAGTAGCATGGCCCTTTGAGACCTAGAAAATATGGCAACGAGCAACAAATTTGTGAAACATCTGTGCTAAGACCTCGCCAAAAATAAGACTTCGAGACGAGGCCGTGTAGTGTCTTGTCATGCCCAAAGTGGCCCTCATTATGCGAATTCAAGATGAGGTGAAGACAAAGGCTGCAGTGCAAGAACACGTAGACGCTTACCGCTAAACAAAACCCTCCTATAGAGAAAAACTTAGATAGTCGGCCCTCCCAGATAGCAAAATTTAACGAGTGAAAATAGGGATCACAAGTGTACATCTCGAAAATAGTCAAACCCAAAAATCGGCACGCAAGGACACCAACAACAAAGAACGCTTGCTAAGAAAATCCGACCGCACGATTTATGAACCTCGTGATTTGTGGCACAAGACAATGGTAAAATCCTACAAATAACTAGAACAACGCAGCTTGTCGGCACCGACGCTATCTTGGTTACCAATATGCTTCGAGTGCTTCATGGTCAAAGATAAAGGAGAAATTGGCGTGAATCAAATAATGATGCCAATGTTTAAGTGTCCGAACCAGCGACATAAAATTCTAACTCATAAGCATCAGAAGTTCTGCTTTCAGACCTCGGTAGTTTCTCACCAAAATAAGCTTAAGGTGAGTATGATGACTAAGAACAGCCTAATACACCAACCTTAGAAAATCAAGACACACTTCAAAGCGAGATGAAAATCCGACAGCCTAAGAATTGGTGCCAAATAAGCTTAGTCTTGAGAAACCGAAAACTCTTTCACCGAGACCAAAGAAAACTTACTACCACGCCAAATGTAGGAATTGTTATTCGGGATGCAAATTTCTACAAACCGGTGAGAACCACGCCATAGAAATGAATTAATGGGTTCTCACGATTTTGCATGATAAAAATACTTTTAGATCCCCGCGATAACTCGGGGAATCCAAGCTTTATGAATCCGAATAAAAATCAACCCCCTTTGATCTTCGTTGAATTCCTTTTAGAAATCGATTGATGTTGTGGTGGGTAACGATCTACCAATCCCTTCTTTTCTCATAAAGCCAGATCCAATTTGGATCTATCTTTTCCTTGCCTCTTTCTAATATGTAGAATAGTGATTTCGCCAAGAGAAAGAATATTCTATTTATAGGCTACAAATGTAGATTCCATGAGGAGAAATTAGGGTTGGGCCTCCCGATTTGTTGGGGTTCCCCTATGTTCACCCGCAACACACCCACCCAAGTCCGGCCAACAAATGGATTATTCCACTAAAGGCCATTATTGCACTACCTACCTTAATCCCAAAATTACGTGTCATAGCCGCTATGGGCTCCATATTATATATATGCTCGTTGATTTCCCCCGTTTTAAGATATCAACGTCCGCTGATTAAGTCAAAGCACCGACAACTACATTAATCAACTTCTTATGTCCTTGAGGTAGTACCCACTCAACCTCATTGTCATGTCGTAATAAATCCACCTACAGGGTTTACATGACAATTTTTGAGCTCCTCAAGGGACATCATCAACTCGACTTCTGGTCATGGATTCCTTCTATAATCAACATCACACCTTACATACAATGTCATTATCCAATCCATCGAGTTTGTTGACTCACAAATGAATCTCACTCATTGATGATTTAAATCAATGTACAATGCATGTAAGTGCTTATTATATCCGGATTAAGAGGACAAGCATCCATAATAATGAGGCATTTATTCTCTTATATGATCGAGATAAAGAGAAACAACCTCAATTTTGGTCCTGCTCAATACACACAAAGTAAACAGTGTAATCCTATAGTCAAGATAGACTAATACAGATTATATTACAACCGCATATCAATGGTTTGTCCAAATCCATCTAGGTTGGAACGATTACTTATACTTTATAAGGTAATCGATGATATGATCTTCGGTGTCCACACCATATCATCTATAACATAAAATATTAGACACACGCATATAACTAATATGCATAACATTTGCTTATATGATTCATATTCAAAAATGAAGAATTGGAAGTTAATACAAAAGTAATGCTTTTTAGTATATAACCCTATCAGCAAACAATTCGAATAGACCGGTGATAAGACTAAATGTGAGGAACAAAGCGGTGATAAAAGAAGCAAACCCATGAAAACTACGGATTCATTAATGTTTGACGCATAGGGCCAAGGAGCTTAACCGCCCTTTAATCTTTAGACATATCCCACAGATACAACACCAAACCACATAACCCGAAACAGAATTGAGCATACGACGATTAAACTAACGTTTGGCAGCAAATGAATAGTTGAGCTTGGCTTAAAGGTAATATAATACCGCTTTGAGATCCTATAGATGAGACGCGTATCCTTTTCCTTATAAATTAAGATGTCATCAAAGTAAACCACCACACACTTGCCCGTAAATGGTTTCAACACCTGGTTCATGACACGCATGAAAGCATCGGTGCATTAGAGAGGCCGAATGGCATGACCAACCACTCATATAGGCCCTCCTTTATCTTAAAGGCGGTCTTCCACTTCATCACCACATTGGATGCTAATCTGATAATAACCAGATTTTAAGTCATGCTTGGTAAAAGACGACATCACCATGTAACCCGATCTAGAAGATCATCTAACCGAATAGGAAATCTTTATTTGGTAGTGATCTTATTAATAGTTCTCGGCCAACACACACATATGCACAAGATCCATCCTTCTTGAACTAATAAAGGTGAAACTGCACTAAGCCAAACTTTCCCTGAATAAATCCTTTTAGTAAGCAAATCGGTAACCCCGGCACATCAGACTCAAAGATGTTCTTCGACTCATCCAATACGCGGACGCATTTGGGGATTTTAGAACCAGAACCAAATCAATTTGGTGTATTTGAAGTACCTCGAGAGACATTTTTTCATCCGTTAACTTACGGACAAAAGAATTGTCCGTTTGAAATAACCGCTTTTATAAAATAACAAGACCAATTCTCGGAATAAAATGCTTGCTTATGGTGTAAAAGAGGGTACCATCCTCGGCGTAATATTTTAGTGTCAAAAAAAGGATGAAAAAAAGACCATTTTGGAAATTTTCCATAAAATTTTGCTCGAGACACGAAACTTTGAGGGCCATTAAAGATGGAGTGGTGAAAGTTATTTTTGAAAGGAAGTTAAATTTTTTGAGGTGCCTATCCTTGTTATAAATAGGCACCCATTCCGAAATGTAAAGATCACGTTTGAAGTGTCACGGTAGTTAGACCACGTGTATCTTCTAAGATATGCGCAAAAGTGGATGTAGTGTGGATGAGAAGAATGGGGCATGTGACAAGGAGTGCCTTTGTTGTTTTTTTTTTTTTTTTTTTTTTTTTTTAAAAAAAGCGTAAGTAGAAGGACAAGGAAAATGTAGGTATCTGATTACACTAAGATGTAAGAACGCATTAAATGGTATGAAAACACAACACAATGATACGATGACTTAAATACAAACCTAAATGTTAGATAGAACTATATGCCACATTAACAACATGACTATAATAAAACAACCTAGCATGAAGACTTGAGTAGCATATTCAATCTGCTGCTGCTCAAACTTTTCTAGTGCATCCATTAATCTTAAGCTTGGAGTGGTCCAAAAACGGTTTTTAGAATAAGAAGTGTAGAGGGAAGAATATGAAATGAGTGAATATGGAGGAAGAGTTGAACTTATTTATAGAAAGAAAATTGCCGTTTTCTGACCGTTTTCTAGATGTGGTCATGACCGTTTTCTGACCGTTTTTTAGTTGTGGTTCATGACCGTTTTTTAGATGTGGTTCATGACCGTTTTCTGACCATTTTTTGATGCGTTTTCATTATCGGTTTCTGAACGTGTTAGTTACGTTAAAATTTGTTGTTTAAGTATGACATGTGAAATATATTTATATATATATGTATATAATTTATTATTACCAATATATGTTCCTACCTATATACTATAATATTAGATATAGCTAATATATCAAGATAAAAATATTTAGGAACCATCTACTATTAAGCTAGAAAATGCAAACACATAAATAAAATATCGATATAAATATTATACAAGACCGGGAAAAAAATAAATCTAGCTCTTGATGATCCTCACAGTCGTTGCGGAATCCTCGGGCTGCAGAAGAAGAACCGGGAGTCCCCGCGACGTCGTCTGATCTGAGCTCCGTGGAGGCTAACTGCTCTGGATATCACCAAGAGTATCCATCACGAGCACAAACGATCTTTGGCTCACCATGAACATTCAATGAACCGGTTACGGCGAGTAAGCATCTTGTCTGAAATCGACGTCATGGAGGCTCTCATTTCCTCTTTGGAATTCACCCATCTTATGCATCATCGACTTCGTGGCGAGTGGTCATATCTGTCCTTAACTTCGCCCAAAGTGCGTCTCATCGATACCGGCGCGAGTGTACATGTCTCGGACCAATTGCTTCACCGCAGTAGGGGCCTCTATGGGTTGGGTGATCTTACTCATGGCGGTCTCATCAAAGTATGGTGGGTGAGAGGATCCTACGCTAAGCGTGCTTTCGGCAGCCCTAGGTCTTTGTGGGTTCCCAAAGGGTCTTGTATGCATTTCTTAAACACCGATATATTCTCATATTGTGGTATAGCGGGGAGTAGTGGGGTGGCGGATAGAAATCCCAGATTAATCATGACTTGCGTTACTAGAGCGGCAAAGGGGCTGACCTAAGAGTGGCATGTGTGATAATATCAAAAGAAAGGTAACGATCGCAGAAGTTACCCTTTCTCTGGAGGATCGAGAGAAGGTGGAGGAAGGTCTTGTTGATGTCGGAAGGCTTCGAGGTGCCAATGGCGTTCAGTCCCAGCCATTGAGTCAACTGCTAGCTGGTTCCGTCGCACCGAAATGTAATACTGGCGCATTTTTTTTCGTCGATGTTGTACTCTCCCTCGATAAAGCGTGTCGAGCATTAGATTAAATAAGTCCGTGGGTACACGGACTACTGCTGAAGTCGATGCGTGGTCGACCCGATTGGAATGCCGTGATCCGGAGAGAGCAACACCGGTGTGACTTACCGTGGCGCACACCCTCGGCGGTGACCCAAAATGGTCGCCATTAAAGCTTCCATTGTCATAGAATTTCATCACCAAATCCTTGGAATAAAGCCTCCATTGGCATATAACAAACTCTCCCATCCTCTAGAGTGAATTTTGTGATCAAAGAATGGTGCAAACATCCCGTTTTGAACAAATTCCCAAAAAATTTCAACACAAATCCACCATTTCCGGCCATTTCTGGTTGTATAGAGAGGATGGATATTGATTCTTGAGGGAGAATTGGGATGATCGGCGAAAGGATTCTTGTTGAATTATGATGGTCTCGGCGAGACCTGGTTTTAGTGTGGGCTGTCTCGTCGCGAGACTGATTCGAGGGGCAAGATCCGGTTTTAGGCAAGCGAATCGTGGATTTGTGGCGTGTTATCGGGTTGTTTGGGTTTAAATGGACCGAAAATCGATATTTTGGTTGGGCCTAAAATTTTCGAAGCCCCAAATCAAGCCTAAAGCCTGATTTAAACCTAAAAATCTAAATGCATACCCACGACTCGTTTGGACTCGAATTGGGCCGAATGAGATATCGAAGCGATCGGCCGAAAAAAAATTGTGTGAGTCATTCTTGAAAATTCACAATTTTTTTTTTTTTTTTTTTTAAGAGAAAGAAAGTGTAAAAGTTTTATTTACATACAATGGAGATATACGTGAAAAACACTGGATGTCCAGGGGAGTCACCATCTTAAATCATAGACAATTGTCATGTCGGCTCTGGAGCAAACCCAATCCAGCCGTTGTGGCTTCACCTCTATGTATTATGGGGTTAGGGCGGGGATGGTACCATCACGGACCGTGCGGCTCTGGTCTAATAAAATTGCCCTTTTTACATACGGCTATCCTCAAAACCGCCCCAAGGGACTCAAAGTAACCAATTCTAGGGTTGGTGCGGTGGAATCCATTGCCCGTTTGTGTTCCAAGTATGCAACATCTGAGGTTTGACCACGAATCCCTTGTGCAAAACTTAATGCAAAGGAAAAAGGTAACAAAATAATCATATTTACAAGGTGAGTCTTTTAGCGTCGGATCCTCAAGGCGAATCCCAACCTGTGGGAGAAAGCGGCGGCGGCGAAGATTATCTGCGCAGCGGTGGTGTTAGACAAAAGTATACCTTAAAGCTGGCTAGTATCGGATAGGAAGTCGGGCCTGAAGCGAGGAAGGGTGTTTGGCAATGCATACACCAGCCCATCAACCAGCGCCGCGTCGTTTCAGCAAAAGAACTACGACCATTTCCTATTTGTGATGAGTGAGACTTACACCAAATGATTAGCTGAAGTTCGCGAGGTAGAGAGTAGAAAAGGGAAGAGAAGGAAGGAGGTGAAATTTTAGGTACCCATCGTTTACCGAAAAACACGTTTGCTCGTGTTCTGAAGACATTTATACTCGGTTACGCAAAGAGTTTTAGTGGACTAAGGTTCCAGTAGCTTGCAACCACACACTTCAAAGAACTTTGGAGATCATAAGATAGAAGATGGCCCGGCTACCAAAATGGCGTACCCTCTATAGAAACAAGATTGAGTACGCCAAATGAAACATCTAGTCAGTGTAAACTGGATTCTGAAGAAGAGTCTGTTCAACATCTGGTGAGCGTAATTCGTGGTAATGTTTTTAGGCGTTGTCCATTGACTTGAAATTATTTGTTATCTTTTGGATTAAGCAAAGAGATTGCCCCATAATGTTTCACGGTGACCTGATAATGAAAGGACCCGGACCATCGTGTTTTCAATTTACCGGGAAAGATGTGTAATCTAGAGTTATGCTGATAAAAACTTTTTGCCAATTTTGAAATCCTTATGCGAAATGTGTTTGTCGTGCACTCTTTTCATATTAGCTTTGTAGGATTTCAAGAGATCATAAGCATCACTCGAATCTCCTCCAGCTCATTTAATTGCAGTTTTCGCTTCTCGTCTGCCTCGATGATATTGTAATTGAGGCTTTTGATGGCCCAAAAAGCACGGTGCTCAAGTTCAACTGGCGGATGACAAGGTTTTCCAAAAACAATGCGGTAAGGAGACATCCACATAGGTGTCTTAAATCTTTGTTCGGTATGCCCACAAGGCATCGATAAAGCGAAGACCGATCCTTTCTTGATGGGTTGACCAGTTTTTTCTCGAGAATAGACTTTATCTCTCTTTGTTGGAGACTTCCACTTGGCCCTTTCGTTTGTGGGTGGTATGGAGTAACAACCTTGTGAGTAACTCCATATTTCTTCATTAAAACCCAAAAATTTTGTTACAAAAATGTGTACCCCATCATCGATGATAGCTTTGGGAACACCAAAGCGAGAAAAATGTTTTCTTTTACAAATCTCACGGCGGTCTTATGGTCATTTGAAGCGACATCGCGAGTGCCTCAATCCATTTGGACACATAGTCTACAATGACTAAAATGTATAGAAAACCTTGAGAAATAGGGAAGGGTCCCATAAAATCAATGCCCCAAACATCAAAAATTTCCACAATCAAGATAGGATTTAGGGGCATCATATTTCGTTTTGGTAATTCGACCTAGGTGTTGACAACGAATGCAAGCTACGCAATGTTAGGTGTGCATCGCGAAAAGGGTAGGCCAGTAAAAACCACATTGTAACACCTTGGCGCAGTTTTTCTTTCCACTGAAATGACCTCCATAAAGATTGTTCATGGCAAAAGGATAATCGTCGGTGTGTTCCCAATCGGGAATGCAGCGACGAATGAGTTGGTCGGAACAATACTTAAAGAGGTAGGGTTCATCCCATAAATAATATTTTACAGTGGATAAGAACTTTTTATGATCAGGACGTGACCAAAAGGAGGGGACTTCCTCAGTAACTAGGTAGTTAACGATATCCGCGTACCATGGAGATGAGAAAATAGAGTACAAGTATTCGTCTGGGAAGGAATCACCGATAGCCCGGAATCACTATCGATGTCACCAACCAACCTTGATAAATGGTCGGCTCTGACATTTTTGAGTTCCTTTCTTGTCTTTGATTTCGGGGTGAATTATTGTAAGAGAAGGATCAGTAGAACAATCGTTGTTTTCGTCCTTTTCACGCAGTAAGTACCCGAATTGCGGCATGGTCGGTATATCACGATGGTCGATGTTCCAACTAGGTAGGGGCAAAACTTATCCAAGGCATAGACAACAGCTAGGAACTCTTTCTCGGTTGTGGTATAATTACGTTGGCGTCGTTAAAGAGTTTTACTAAGCGTAGTAAATGACAACGGGTTTGTCGTCACGCGTCGTTGGCCTAGCGGCGGCACCAAAAGCAAAGTCGCTAAGCGTCACACATCGATTCGAATGGTTGAGACCAATCGGGGGGTTGAATGATAGGAAGCGGTAGTCGAGGCGGTTTTAGAGTATCAAAAGCTTGTTTGCAATTGAAATTGAAGTCGAATCTTGCATCCTTAAGCGGGAGATTGGTTAAAGGTCGAGCAACTTTAGAAAAATCTGAATGAATCTCTGTAAAACCCAAATGGCCTAAAAGCCGCGGATATCCCGAATGCGTGGGAAGGGTAGCGAAGAAATTTTAACAATTTTAGCTTTATCAACCTCTATCCCGTCTTTTGAAACAATATGACCTAGAACAAGTCCTTTGGTAACCATGAAATGACACTTCTCCCAATTGAGTACCAGATTTTTCTCTTATACGTTTAATACTTTAGAAAGGTTGGATAAACGGTCATCAAAGAAATTTCCGTAAATGGAAAAGTCGTCCATGAAGACTTCCATATAACGTTCCACCATATCACTAAAAATGTGAAGCATGCAGCGTTGGAAAGTGCCTGGAGCATTACAAAGACCAAAAGGCATTAGATCGTATGCAAAGGTTCAAAGGGACATGTGAAAGTTGTCTTTTCTTGATGGGCGGGATCGATGACAATTTGGAAGTATCGAATAGCCATCAAGAAAATAGTAGTAAGCATGACCGGCTAAACGTTCTAGCATCTGGTCAATGAATGGGAGAGGGAAGTGATCTTCGGGTTACGGTATTAAGTTTGCAATAGTCAATGCAAATTCTCCATTTTAAAGGAATCGCGAGTGGAGATGCACTCACCCTTTTCATTTTGCACAACTTGAATGCGGACTTTTTTGGGAACAACGTGGGCCAGGACTAACCTAGTCACTATCGAGATAGGGTATATGATACCGCATCAAATAAGCGTAGAACTTCCTCTCGCACTACTTCCTTCATTCTGCGGGATTAAAGGCGTTGTGGTTCTCGTGACGTTTTTGTGCCGTCATCAAGATGTATACGATCGTGCATATGCTAGGAGTCTATTCCTTGATATCATCTAAGGACCATCCGATAAGCGGGCGGTGTTCCGAATATGACATGAATCAAACATGCCTCCTCGCGTGCGTAGTCAAGTGAGCAGAAATTATTATAGGGTGACTACCATCGAGATCGAGATGCCGCGTCTTCAAATCGGGGGTAGAGGTTTTAAATCCGGAGTTGGAGGATTGGGGATCAAGGATTCATGAGGGATCATCTCTTCAATAGAAAAAGCGCGAATCCAGGTCCTTCTAAATTAGTTTGCACAAGCATTAGGGTCAAATAGTGGTGCTTGACTCTAATAATGCATGGACATCCCTTATATGCGAGTCATCATCAAACTCGGATTATCAAAAGAAAGAAATTGGTGTATCTCGTCACGGGGAAAAGAGTTTGTGAAATAATCATGTTCCGGACTATCAACCAAGCTAATCTAAGCCCTCCATTATAGGATCGGAAAACTGTTTCATTAATTTGAACCGTTGAGTTCGACGAAAGGTTCGAAAGACAATGTCATTGAACCGTCCGACAATTTATGAGGCGTTGGCGGTTGCAAGGAAAGGGCGTCCCAAGATGATAGGGATGGAGTCACGGGCTACTTCCGATATCTAGAATGACAAAATCAACTAGGTAGTAAAAATCTTGGACTTTTACTATAACGTTCTCTACTATGCCTTTTGGGTACTTGATGGAAGCGATCCAGGAGTTCGCGAGTCATATTGGTAGGTTTCAATTCATGAAGACCTAAGCTGCTTAAATAAGTAGTAGGGAAGTAGGTTAACACCGGCACCTAGGTCTAAAAGTCAGATGGCGGTATACTTGTAAGCCTAACGTGCATGAATACGGTTAATTCGACACAGGTCCTTGTACTTTACCACACCATTGGTAGTGGTAATCGAGGAAAACCTTTCGATGAGGAACGGCTTGTTGAGGTACATTAAATGCGTCGTTTGGTGGTGCACATGCCCTTCAAAAACTTGGCATGCTTGGGCAAATGCTTTAAGCATCTAGGAAAGGTAAGTTTATGGTCAAATTTTTGAAGGTTTCCGCGGATCTCATCAAAATGTTAGTCATGTTTGTTCTTTACCAAGCGGGCGGGAAGAACGGAGCTTTTGGATGGAATCGGCGATATAAGGATCAATGGTATCTTTTCCTAGGGGCGTGGGTATAGATTTTGAAGGTACAACTTAAATCCGTTATAGGTTCTTGAGGTAGGAGTTGGAAGGGCGTTAGTCGTGGCTTCCGTCGATTCCTCGTCGGCATCGTATATTATTGTCGATGGTTCGGCCGAAGCGAAGAGTGGTAATGGCATTTACCTCACCACGGCTTGGATTACTAGGTCACGTGCATTGTTGAGTTCAAAGGCAGTGTTTGTAGGCTTAGGGTTTGGAACTGCTTGGCGGGGAACCGCCCTTTTGACTTTTATCTGAGCTAACAGCTGAAGAAATTTGTTTGGATAGAAGCTAGGATTTGATTCTGTTGATTCATGTATGTCGGGAAAGTTTCAGCCGTTTTATCGGTGTGGATTGTACCAAAGGAGCGGCGGGAATTAGTTCCGCGGTTATTATTCACGGGTTGATTTTGGTAGCCATATCCTTGGTTAGCGGGAACAAGGTTGCGGTTGTTTTGGTATCCCATATTTGCGTTATTGGGAAAATTACTTTGCCCTTGCTGAAATTGTGGAGGATTTCCTTGACGATAGGAATTGTAGTTCGCGGGTGGTCGTACAGGAACGTTGTTGCCACCTGAAGGAGCTTGGTTGTTGGACGGGGGTGCCCAAGCTAAATTCGGATGTTGTCGCCAAGGTGCATTAGGGATGTTGAAAGCACAAGCCTCTTCAGAAGGTTGGGGAGGACACTCGTATACCAAAGGACAATAAGAATCGGCGTGCTCAGGACTTAAACAAAGAGGGCATGGGGAAGCGTTGGCAGCCATGACCTGTTTGGGTTTTTGTTCATTTACTTGTACCGAAAGAGCATCAACCTTTTTGTTTAGGGACTCGATTAGAGTTTTTTATTCCGGATCGGGTTTGACCTCAAACATAGACGTAACTTTGGTAGGAGTGTCTTTAGAAGATCTAGAAGAATCGATGGTTCCCCGATGGGTGCCATTGAGGCTGTTTCTCGAGAAAAGTGTATGCTTCGATGGCGCCCTTGTCCATGAAACAACCGCCGTTCATGATATCTAATGTTTCCTTTTGATGGTCGGAGACCATTAAAGAATGAAACGGACTAATACCGCGGTGTCGAGTTGATGATGGGGACATTAGAAGTAGATCGATAAATCTGCTCCCACGCTTCCGAAAGGATTCACAGGGTCTTGGCGAAAAGAATTGAATCTTTTGAAGCATTTCTGTAGTTTTCTTCTGAGTATAGAACTTTATCATGAATGCTTGAACAAGTTTGGCCCATGTGTCAATGGATTGCGGCACTTGTCCGGCGAGCCAAACTGAAGCTTTATCAGCTAAGGTGAAGGGAAACAACCTAAGCAAGACTTGTTCATTGGTAGCGGTCCGGATGGCGGAAAGTGGTGACTACTTGTTGCATCCGGCGAAGATGATTATACGGTTTTCATGGTCTAACCCATGGTAAACAGGTAACAAACCGAAAATGTTTGGCGAATCTGAAAATCACCTACAATTGCATCGAGTTTAATGCGGAGGCGGAGTCCTTCCTTTAAAGCGATATAGAAATCGAAAAGGGGTTTCTTGGTTGTGAGATTTTCTTCACCATAATTAAAGGAGATAATGGAAAGCGGAGATGTTTGAGAGGTTGATTCTGGGAGGAGGAACTATGCCTAGGAGATAACATAAGCAGTTGTTTCTTGTATTTTCGGCGATGATATGTAAGTTCTAATTCCTTATGTTTACGGACCGTAGTCTCATACAAATATAAATTTTAATTTAAGGTTCATAAGGAATGAATAATGACCGGAGGTTTTAGAATTTAGGAAGGAGGGAGTTGAAGCCGCGTCTTCACGAAACATTTACTAACTTTCGGCGAGGGAAGCTAGGATAGCGTGTGAATATTCCAGTGACAGCGACCGTCACACTGAGAGAATTGAGGGAGGTTGTTAGGTGCTAGCACGTTCCTTAATTAAGGCAACCTCAATTTTTTCAAGTTTCCTAGGCGCGATGGAATAGGATGATTTATGATGGTGTATTATGCGGGGTGTTATTAAGATGATTTAGATGAAATTTTTAATTACTATGATTTTTTTTATTATTATTTTAATTTAGGTAATTAGTGTATTATGGAGGCGTGATTACGAAATATGCAATTAAAAGCGATAGATGCCAAAATAGAAACTAACTAACATATACTAGTTTTCTGTGAGAGAAAGTCTACCCATGCAAATCTATATTACCTATCGTGCAACTATGTGTAAGTTATCGTGAGCTAGGGGAATGTCGAGAACTGAACTCATGCAATTGAATACAGCGTCGTGAATTGATGTAACATACACATACAAAATATTCTAAGCAGGTGGTTTGGCACTACGATATATCAAAATATATTGAATCATATTAATTGTGTTACGTGAATATGTGATGTCGAACCACCTTTACATGCACAGAGTTCTCATGCCAACATTCAAATATCTGAGGTAAAACGGTTATAGCAAATAATATCCTCGACAAAGTTTGAGGAGTTTAAGAGTTTGAAACACAGCGTCCCGCTGATTCCTCGTATAGCGATCAACTACTCGAGCTTATGCTTACTAGTAAAACAAGACCAAAGAGCCCAAAAGAGTCTTGAAAGGAAAGTGGCACGTACACGAAAACCGGAGTGTTGATACTCCGAGGTTAGTCTCGCGTGCTACTAATTCAGTCTCGTCCCGAGACTCTTTTTTATGCATTCGATTACTTCAAATTCCCTCACGAATTACTTAGGATTGTGCTAATGAAAATAAACAAACTTGGTTCCACGGATATTTGTTAGTAGAAAAAATTAAAATTAAACTATTTAAGTAACTTGTTAGTATTATAACAGAAATGGAAATTAAAAGATGAGGAGGTAAGGGAGGGTTTTATGGATGTATTCCGGTTATTCACGTTAAGTCGAGTCTTTCTTCAAACGGCGCCATTTGATAAAACATAGTTTTCACCGTTTATTGGCTTTCGCCACTTATTTTCTTAAGTCCGAGGTCCACGTCCAAAGTCCGAGGTCCCGCAGTCAAAGTCAAAGTCCAAAGTCCAACGTCCATTATAGTCGTGCGTTTTAGTCAAGTTACCTTACTCACGTGGGATTGGTAGGATAGGTCGAGTAAGGGTTAGTCCAAACCTTAGGGCTCGGATAGGTTCCTGGCGGAGTTACAACTTTAAGTGAGAAAGGATTTTTAGGTTTCTTTTTAGTTGGTTTTAATTAAAATAACGGTAATGCAAATAAAATAAATTACTACTGCGATTATATGTAGGTAAACAAAATGTAGAGAAACGGGGAGAGTTAATTAATCATGCTCATGCAAGAATCATTTTTAACAGTTTTTATTACCAAATCACTACATCTCTAATTAGTCTCGTTCCCGGAGCGGCGTCCGAAAATATTGATCCCTAGTGCATGCCCACATCTCTAGGTCGCATTTCACTAGCATAAGGAGTTTTAATAATACCGCATCTACGGTATATTATTTCCGGCTCCTAGCTCGATTTCACATCAATTTGACGAATTGGAGAGAATCGACACCACCCAGAGTCGCGCGAACATTTTTAGATTGCCGTAGCGAGACTATCTGGAGCATCAGCAGTCCAACTTTATGCTGATCTCGATCATTTTGGGGACGGATGTTAATTCTATGCCTAATTCCTAAGTAGTGATTCTAGAATATTAGCGAGTCAATCCGGATTTTTTACAAAGCGGCATAACCCTCCCCGAGGGGATTAGCTCATCATCATAGAAGGAATAATAAAACTTCTTTGTATACATTAAGTAAATAAATGTAGGGCCAGAAATTAAACTAGAAAAGAAATGGTATTATTAAAGGTAAAATAACTTACGATTATTAAGGCTGCTTTGAAATGGAAATGGCGGAATGTAAATCTTGAAGAAGAAAAAAAAACTAAAAGTAGCTAAAAACATTAATATCTTTGAAGGAGGATATATGAAGACCCCCTCACATATATATAGGCGGGACCCTTCCGCGTGAAATCTTAATATCGAATCGGGTTTGGTTTTAGCTAATTGAAAAGTTCAAAACTTTGAGAATCAAAGTTTTGTTTTAACCGTATTAAATTTTTGTCTTTTTTTTTTGATTTTTTATGTTTTGTTTGTTAGCTCATTTCAATTCAAACAACCTGGTTTGAATTGGTACGTGTCTTATTTCTTGCTAGGTGGTATCAATTTGAAACCATCCTTTGCCACCTGCCTATGCTGACTCATCATGCCTTTTGGGCTGCGAGTGGGTCCACTTAGTGTGTCCAAGATGGCGGCCCCGATTTTTGCGCGTTTTACGACTTTTGTCCTTGCGGAGTTAAATTAAGCCGGTCGCTATGGCAGCTTCACTAACCAACGTCGGCACCTAGATTTATCCGATTTGAGCTTCGGAAGTTTCCTGCTTCTTTATATTTGGGCCCGTTTTGCACTGGTTCTGTTCTTTTAGAAACTTTGGCTCTAGTCAGGCTTTGTTGGGCTTCACGGGGATTGAGTGGGAATTCCAAATATTCCCATATTCCTATACTTGGCAGCTTCACTAGCCAACGTCGGCACCTAGATTTATCCGATTTAAGCTTCAGAAGTTTCCTGCTTCTTTATATGTGGGCCCGTTCCGACTAGTTACGTTCTTTTTTTGAAACTTCGGACTTCCGCGGGGTCAGTGGGAGACTCCAAATATTCCCGTATTCACATTCCCGATGCATGTTTTATCACTATATTCATTTTAATTGCGAAAACCTGCAGAAGTACGAAAATATAATTATTACATGATTATTAAACACATAATCGACCAAAATGTTATGTCTCTCGGGGTTTAATATTACAATTTTGGGTGCTTATCACTTTTCTTTGAAGGGCAAAAATATCAAAAACCACGTTGAAAAGTCAAAATTGGAAGTGGGTTACTACTTGGAACAAATTGACATGGGTAATTTCCCAAGTAGTAACCCATAATGTCAATTTGTTCCTAAGTAGTAACCCATTTCTAATTTTGACTTTTTAACACGGCTTTTGACATTTTTGCCCTTCAAATAAAAACTAAACAATATTCTCTCTCCTCTTATACTTTTCTCTCTCTTTGTCCCAATAATGTTGATGTATTTGAGTTTTGTTTTTAACAAAATAGTACTCTCTCTCCTCTTACACTCAATCATTGATTTTTTTAGTTTTTTTTTTAATTTTTTAAATAATTAAAATGACTAAAAATATAATAGATAAAAATAATTAATAAATCATAAAACAATAAATTTAACACAATCCATCTTCATTCAAATAACAAAATTCATATTCTTTGCAAAATAATAAAAGATACCTCATAATAAAATTAACAAAAGATATATTTCATTAAAATGATAAAATTCATATTTTTTTCAAATTTATTACATCAATCCAACAAAACCAAAATTCTAAATCATGAAGTAGTTTCATCAGTAGATGGAGTCAATGTATAACATTAAAGTTGCTGATATACAATGCACATGAGTTTGTCAGTCTCTCACTTATAAGATGAAAATAGACAAATGAATTTGGCGGGAAAACTGTTAGGCGGGAATAATTGAGCGGGAAAACTGTTAGCGAGAAAACAATTAACAGTAGTAAAGTTGCTAATATACAGTGCATGTGAGTTTGTCAGTCTCTCATTTGTAAGGTGATTAAAGACATAATGAATTGGGCGGGAAAATGGTTGGGCAGGAATAATTGGGCGGGAAAACAGCAAGATATCTCATTTTTTTCTTACATTTCTTATTACTTAGCTCATTTCCACATAATTTCTTTTATTTTATTTTTCAACTTTTTTTCTTAATCCTTCAATTCTCTTGTTATTCACTTTTCTCCATTTACCATTTTCATTATCCCTACATTTATCTTCTTCATTTGAATAACTATTCTCTCACAACCAATTATATTATCCATTTTAAAGTTTTTGTTCATATATAATTCACATGAAATAAATAAATATCAAATTCATATTTTAGTTTGGCTGCTTGTATCTTCATCATTAATCTACAAAAATCCATTTTTGTTAGAGATATGAAAAAATCAATTCAACAAGATGTAAAACTTATCAGTTAGTTTAGCTACACTTAAAAGTTGTAGAACAAATGAAAAAGGTTTTACCTTTGTGTTTTTGGATACGCTAAAACCTTATCATAGTTCCAAGACGTAAGAAAGGTAAGTTATCAAGTAACAACTTTATCAAAAGGTATTTCCAATTGTTACAACCTTTTCTCTTATGAGCCTATTTCCTGACCCTTACACACTATTCCCTCCTTCAGCTTTCTCACTCACCCCCCTCTCTTAGGTCTCTCTCCCCTTAGGTTAATGAATCCGCCCCCCTTCTCTCTCACCCACTATTACCCTTTATAACTTTCTTTCCATCCATCATGGGCCTCCACCTGTCTCTACATCTCGCGGTCCTCTTAGCTCCAAGTGTAGGGTTTCCGTACCACGACCCCATGCTGTCAGCTCGATCTGGTGGATCGCGGACTTCGAAGTTATGCTGATTCGGCCCAACTCACTATTCCTATTCCGTTGATACATCTTGCCACTACAGATGCCCCCTCTCGAGTCCGCGATAGTATGACAGTCGGGGAGTCGAGAGTTCTCCACATTCGCCTTTTCAACCGTAGCCTTCCGTCTTCCTTTCACCGCTGGATTCACGAGTTTCCATGTGACTGCAGCTGACGCCCCCTCGTTTCTTATGCATCCACGCGTCCTTCAAGGGCTGGTTCCTTTTGGTGTCCCCTCGATTTCAGCTCCCCTCAAATTACCTTTTTACCCCCTCCTCTTATAAAAAGCCCGCTCGATTTTTCCTCTCTCACTTAGCTTTTCTCTTGCCTTTCAATTCCTCTCAACCTCTCCTTCTACCTTTCTTCTTGTTTTCCAGCACCGGTTGCTCTCACGGTCGTCTTCTCCAGTTTCCTCTATGGAAATTCTTACTCCGGCTGCTTTCCTCTTACCTCAGGTTGGTTTTCTCTTCTCTCTAGCTCCCTTTAATTGCTATATTGCGCATTTCTCCTTGGTTCTTGGCGTTAGAGTCTGTTCATTTTCCCTTCCTTCTCCGCCTTATTGTGACTAATTGTCTTCCACTCGACCCGCGATGTCGGCAAATGAGATCCGCCACCTCTTCCTCTTCCCAGTCCCGTAGCCGTGCTTCCCCCCCTCTCCCCGACCAGACCGAGGCCCCTTCAACCTCTGGACAAGCTTTTACCCTCCCGCCGCCTCCACCGCGAGGCCGTAGACCTAATCTTGAGGCTGTTAAAGCATCTTATGGGATACCCGCTGACGTCATCCTAGAACATGTGCCTGACCTAACTCACTTCCCCCATCTAGTTCCCTACAGGCTGGGGTGCCTTGTGGCCACGGTAGGACAAATCGTTGCCGGCCTGCGTTTGCCCTTCACCCGTCTCGATGTCGAGGTGTGCAATCACTTTAACATCCCCCCTTGCCAAGGCATCGGCAACTTCTGGAGGGTCATGTATGCCGCGAACCACTACAACCATTCTGAAGTACCCAAGATAACGGTTCGCGACATGACCGCTCACTTCTTCATTAAAAAGAGCACCAAGGAGGTCGGTGTCGGCTATCACTCCTTCTGTGTCCGTCCTAGAAAGCGCCACTTTCTTCTTCGTATCACTTCCTCCGACAAACTGTGGCACCACTACCCTATTTATATCTCAGGCAACTTCCTCTCCGCAGATCTTCCATCCGAACTGAATCTTAACCACTTGGCTTTTCTTCCTAGTGGTGAGTCTCTCTCTTTATCTTCACCCCTTGATGTATATCTTTTTGTTTTCTCAACTGACTTGACGGCTCTCTTTTTCAGGTTGGCGCCCCGACTCCAAGTCGCGACCTTACGACCACATTTCCTCCACCACCTTCCAGAAAATTCGCGACCTGGGACTGACTTTCGGGCCGCGATACTTATTGGATTGACCACCGCCACTCCCTATTGTCCGATCTGAACTGAAATCCATAGGGAAATACTGTGCCCCATTTTTCCGTCCTCCTCCTCCCAAAGAAAGAAAACCACGTGACAATCCACCCACTAAGGGAAAACGCCATACCACGAAACCCACACTCCGTCCCAAGTCTGCTCGTAAGAACCCTTCTCCCTCCACAGCCCTTACTCCTTACCGATCCCTGACCACCTGGGAAGACCAATACTCATCCTCTCATTCCCCTTCCACCGCCTCTCAAGACTCAGACATGGGTGCCAACAAACGCAAACTTTTTGACAGCGACTCGGACGAGGATGTCGTCCCCATTACTGCCCCCCTTGCCGTTGCTCACTCCTCTCCTCCCCCCGCCTCCAACCGTTCACGGCCCTCGGCTCCTGAAGAGGGTCCCCCAGCTACAAATGCCTCTCCACCTACCACGCTTCCTCAGGCGGTACAGTGGCCCAGGAAAGAGGCGGCGCCCCGGACTGAGAAGGGGGCCGCAGGGCCCGTTCCTCCATTCTGCCCCACTTTCAAACTTCGTAACCGCCATCTCACCATCAAAGACTCTGCCTTGGAAAACCCAGCTGCGGCTTCCTCCCTATTCTTTGGGTTTCATCTCCCCAAAGACATGGCATACCCTGAGGGTGGCACCTTTGAGTCTCACCGGACTTCGTTCTACACTGGCTGGGAGAAGGTAAACCTCTCTTTTCACTCAAGTATCTCCCTTCCCTTTCTCTGAGTATTCTAACTTCTGTTCTCTTCCACAGATGAGTTTGGATATCTCCTTCATGATCCGCGGCCTCTTCGGTGCCCGGGCGCGGATCGAGAAATTGGACAAGGAGGTCGTCCAGCTGGAAAAGGATAAGTCTGCCGCGGACATGGACAAGCTCAGGGCCCAGGATGAGCTTAAAGTTGCAGAAGCCGCCCACCTTGCTTACATGGACAAGGTTAACGACCGCTTGAGTAATCAGCGCGAGACCCTCCAAGCGAAGCACGCCGCCGCTCTGGACGCCCTCTCCCAGAAGCATCAAGAGGAGGTATCGGCTCTCCTGAATCAACACGAAGCCGATATGGACGAGCTTCGGGACAGCTTTCGGGCCCAGGCCGAAAAGAGGGTGGCCAAGAAGGTCAAGGAGGAATTTGACCGGCTCACCAAAGAGGGTCGTCTCCTTCCCGAAGCCCCTGCCACTGCTCCCCTACCCGAGGTCTCTGTGCCCATCCCGGACTCCCCTCCTGCCATACAAGATGTCGCTGAGCTGGTCTCTGGGGCGATAGATGAGGCGGCGGATGAAATTATAGCCGAGGCCGCCGAGTCCGTGATCCACGAAAGCACTGCGGCTTGAAATTAGCTTGTTTTTGGCCCTGGCTAGGCTTCCTTTGATGCTACTTTGTAACACTATTTTTGCTACCGTTTGCTGTCTTTCCACCCCCTCTTGTTGGGATGTTTATATTATGTTATGTTTGTTTGTCTGGAGTGTTTATGTTGATACTCTTACTCGTGTATGAGCAATAACAGGACCCTATTAGTGTATTCGCCCCCATTGGTTGGGAATGTTTGATTTGCTTGGCCCACGCCCAGACCAGGCCTCCGCCACTCTCTAACTCGGCGGGCACTCTGCACTGCGCCGCTGGAAGCCTCTTTGCTTCCGTTCGCCTTTATCCCTCATAGGTCCGGGGCAACTCCTCTCACCCCGGCCTTGCGGGGAACTCATCTTCGCGAGGCACTTAGTTGTGCCTCACTAAAGTTTGGACCTCTCGTCCTTGGAGGGCTCACCCCCTCCCTTCCCTTCACTCTGAGGGGCAATGAAAAATCAAGCAATAATATTTAACTCAAAAGTGCTACGGTTTTATATATGTACAGATAGCTCACACCATTCCCCATTTCTTCAATTACATCTTACTCGTGAAATTTTTTCAGCAACCTTACATTCCACGGCCTATCCACAGCTATGCCTTCCACAGTTTGTAACCTGTAAGTACATGTTCCCCCCACCTCGACCACCACGTATGGCCCTTCCAAGGTCGGACCTAATTTCCCTTCGCTGGCCTTCTTGGTGCTGGGTGTCACTCGCCTAAGCACCTTGTCTCCCACCATAAATTTCCTCACTCTCAATTTCTTGTTGTACTGCCTTTGCAGACGGCGCTGATATTCTTCCAGTTTGACGCGCGCAGTATCCCTCCTCTCTTCCGCTAGATTCATGTCTCTGGCCAGGATGCCCCAGTTTGATCCATCATTTACAGCCACGGTCCTAGTGGTTGCTGCCACCATTTCCGTCGGTATCACGGCCTCTACTCCATACGCCAATGCAAAAGGGGTCTCCTTGGTCGAGGTCCGCGGGGTTGTCCGATATGCCCAAAGCACCCAATTTAGCTCGTCGGCCCAGGTCCCCTTCTTGCCCTCCAGTTTCCTCTTGAGATTGTTAAGTAGGTTTTGTTAGAGGACTCCGCTTGCCCGTTCCCCTCGGGGTTGTAGGGGGCCGAGAACCCCTGTTTGATATGATATGTTTGCAGAAAATTCTTAACCCTTGATCCCGTGAACTGGGTTCCATTATCCGCAATGATAGTATAGGGCACCCCGAAACGGCATATGATGTTTTCCCACAAGAACTTGATCACTTGCACCTCTTTTACCTGCTGCAATGGCACCGCTTCGATCCACTTTGTAAAATAGTCCGTCGCGGCCAATAAGAATCTCCTTTTACCGTAAGCCATGGGCAGCAGTCCCACTATGTCAAGGGCCCACATCGCGAACGGCCACGGGCTAGACACCTTGTCGCGCCCGCTCTGGCGGGGCCAATATCAACTGAGAAAACCTCTGGCACTTCTCACATTTTTTGGCAAATTCTACGGTGTCTCTTTTCATCTGAGGCCAGAAGTAGCCTTGTGTTAGCAACCTGTGTACCGTTGTCCTGCCTGCCGAGTGGCTCCCACAGTCCCCTTCGTGCAACTCACTGAGCATCTCTTGAGCCCATTTCGGCCCCAAGCATCTTAACAAAGGTCCATTGAAATTCCTCTGATATAATTCCCCTCCCACCAATATGTATCTTAAGTGATGTCGTTCCGACTTTTCGTCTTTCTTCTGGGGCAAATCCCTCCCCCGTCAAAAACCGCTTGATTGGCATCATCCATCCATCATCACCCTCCGCGGTGTTCATCACTCCCCATGCTTCCTCGACACTCGGCCTGTCCAACTTCTTTACTTGGAGGGTCCTTTCCTCGGACCATGGCATGGCCGCCGCTACATACGCCAGAGCGTCTGCGTGGCGATTCTCCCCTCGATTCAAATGTATAAAGCGGATTTTTGTGAACCTCGACGCCCAGCTTCGCAAGACTCCGAAATATCTCGCCATCCTGGGGCATCTCGCCGTGAACCCTCCATTCGCCTGGCATACTACCAAATTGAGTCGAGTATATCAAATGAGTTCCTTCACCCCTGTGCCCTCTGCCATTCTCATGCGGGCGATTACCGCCTCATACTCCGCGCGTTGTTGGATGCTTTCTGCGCGAAACCCAATTTCATTGTCGGCTCTAGCCTGTTGTTGTGCGGCGTGACCAATACTACACCAATTCAGCTGCCCGATCCGTCGCCCCACCCATCCGCGAAACACTCTCCAACCGTTTAGTTTCGTCCGGGGTTCAAGCTATCCAGCTCGTCTTCCCTTTCGGTTCCAAAACCATCTCCTCCCCATGTAAGATCCTCTGGGAAACTCTCGCCAAGAACTCCGCCCTTTGCTGGGCCTTCTCCGGTTTCTCCGATCTTGGATGTCATACTTAACTTAGCATCACGCGCCCATTTCAAAGCATTCTTCGACTTCTCTGCTCTCAAAGCACGCCTCGAGGCAAGTTCGTGACCACGATCAACTGCGTGGGCTTCAAAATAGGGATTGAAATTTTCGGAGCTGAAAATATCAAGGCGGGGCGTATTTCTCCACCGGTATCGGTTTTACGGTTTCTCGCATCCAACAACGCCTTTACTCGAAGTATACCGCCTTTCTATCTTATCCACTACTCGAACGAGGACCGAGCTGATTGCATAATCTGTGACCCAAGGTATAAATATAATTTTTCTCCCTCTTCGGGTCGCGACAACAGCGGCATACCTTCTAAATACCTTTTAAGACCCTGAAATGCCTGCTCACACTCTACCGTCCATCTGAAATTTGTGGTGTTTCTCAATAGTCTGTACAGCGGCTTACATTTGTCGGATGATTTTGATATAAACCTGTTGAGAGCCGCGACCCTTCCAACCAACCGTTGCACCTCCTTCACTGTCTTGGGTGATGGCATCTCCACCAACGATCTTATTTGCTCTGGGTTGGCCTCTATACCTCGCTGTGTCACAATATACTCCAGAAATTTCCCTGTGGTGACTCCAAACGCACACTTCTGGGGTTGAGTTTCAAGTTGTCGCGCTAAGTAGTATCCGAAAATGTCTCCTCCAACCCTTCCAAGTGCTCCTGTTGGGACACTCTTCTCCACCATATCATCGATGTATACCTCAATGCCCTTTCGGATCTTGCCCTCAAATCTTCTTCTCCCCAATGCCGGAAGGTGGCCCCCCATTTTCAATCCAAATGGCATTCTGGTATAGCAGTATGTGCCCCCCTCTACTATGAAGGCTGTTTTTTCCTGATCAGGCCCATACATCGCCACCTGATTGTACCCCATAGATGCATCCATAAATGAGAAGAAGCTAAACCCCGCCGTCCTGTCTACCAACTCATCCACTCGCGGCATTGGATAACTGTCGTTCGGAAATTCTGAATTTACGTCCGTGAAGTCCACACACATCCGTACCTTTCCATTTTTCTTCGGAACCGCGATCACATTGGACAACCAGTCTGTGAACTCCACCTCCCTTATTATCCCCGCACCCTTTAGTCTCGCCACCTCTTCTCGGATTCCTTCTACATATTTGGGCCTCATGCTTCTCATCTTAAATCTCCCCACCGGCCCGCAATCCTCCCTCCTTATGTGCCAGCGATGACCGCATAAACTCGGATCTAACCCGGTGACATCCTCTATCCCCACGCAAAGACGTCTCTGTTCCTCATCAAGCATTGGGCCAACTTATCCTTCCATTCTTCTGTAAGACTCGACCCTATCGATGTGAACTTTTCCTCCTCGCCCTCTCCCAAGTTTACTATCTCTATCTCATCTAAAGTCTTGGGATCCTCCTCGACCTCCCCTCCCTCCTCCACGGCCCCGCACTGTAATTGCTATGTCGGCCTCTTCCTAGAGCTCGTCGACTCCTCTTCTGGTCCGCGGGCCATCCTCTTGATTGTATACGGTGATCGTTCTTGAATGCCACCGATCTCCGCTGAACCTCATATGTTCCCGTTGGGTGGGAATTGGATAACTTGATAGTAAGTCGGCGGCACGCCCTCATCTCGTGTATCCATCTCCTTCCCAAGATTGCGTTATATTGGGGTTGGAGTCGACCACCATGAACCTTGAGAATACCGTCCGGGGCCCGTTGCTACCGGCAGCCAAGTTCTCCCATAGGCTCTGTCACACTCCCATTGAATCCATATAAATTTGTTCGCGGAGGCCTCGGTTGCCGGGTTGATCCCCATCTCCTCAAGAGCTCCTCAATATAAGCGGATCCACGGCTACCGCCCGTCTATCGTGACCCTTTGACCACATAATTGCCCATCGCCACTGTAATAACCAACGCATCCTCGTGTGGCGTATCCACACCTCGGAGGTCTGCCTTGGAGAACGTGATTTTCTCCTCCCCGCTCATTGAATCTGCTCTGTATCTCTGCCCGCTTTGGGTCTCATTGACCTGCTGGATACTCGCCGTCCTTCTAACCTTATCCCGGTGAGCATTGTGACTCAGCGCTTCCCCGCTGAAGATAACATTTATGGTCCCCAATATCCGTCCCGCGGCAGGCCCAGGCTCCCGGTTTGGGTTTTCCCCCACGAATTCCCTCAGCATCCCCTTCTCTATTAATCTCTGGACTAACCATTTCAAGGCATAACAATCATTGGTTTCGTGATTGCACACTTGGTGATATTCACAATATGGCTTGTTGGGCATTTCCGCCGGAATGGTTCGCGGCCCTTCATATCCCTGCACATTCTTAATCAGTGGTAGTATCTCACTCAATGGTTTCACCAACGGGACGTGCTCCACCTCGCGGTATGGCTTCCGCTCCCTTTGCTCTCTCCGCGATATCTCCCATCCTCTTTCTGGCCTCGAGGACTGTCCGCGGTACCTCTCCCCGCCTCGGCTACTTCCCTCGGTCTTTCTGCGTTCACCCCCTTTCTTTACCGCCGATACTATCTTGGCTCCTTTCTTCGACTCCTTCTGCATGGTGTCTTCATATCTTATATACTTCTCTACCCTCGGATATAACTCGTGCAGTGTTGCTATCTCGTTCTTTGCCACGGACTGGTGAACTGCCGTTCCAGGTCGCAGCCCCCTTTCGAATGCTATTACCGCCGTCCTCTCATCCAGATTCTCTACCTTTAGGTCTCTGCCTTGAAGTGACACAAGTACTCTCTGACCGATTCCGCGGATCTTTGTCTGACGTTAAATAGGGCCGCGATGTCCACAACCCTCCTTTTCTGATGTATAAAGTGGTCAACAAACGCCTGCTCTAACTCCTAGAAATTGGTTATGCTCTTCGAAGGCAACCGGTAGTACCAATCGGAAGCTCCACCCTTAAGACTGGCCGGGAACATCATGCACCGCAGACCATCATACCTCGCCTTTTGCCAAAGAGGCATCTGCTGTCTAAAATGATGGATGTGATCTGCTGGGTCCCCCGTTCCATCATATCTCTCGAATCTCGGCTGGTTAAAGCGTTTTGGTACCTCCGAAGTCCATATCGCATCTGCAAGTGGGTTGCGGTTCAGCCCCACCACCACTTGGCTGGCCGCGCCTGTTTGGACCCTTGTTTGATGAAGATTCGCCACTCGGTCACTGTTAATCATTTGTTGCACTTGTTCAGCCATTAACCCGGTCACCGGATTATCCACCAAGGTTGGTCCTTGTTCCCCGCCGCCCTCCACCTTTTCGTTCTCTGTTTCTTCCCCTGTTTCTTCCTCGGTCCCCTCCTCCACCCTCTCCTTCTCTCTTCTCAGCTCCTCATTTTCCTCCCTCAGCCTTTCAATCTCTTCCCGCATAAGCCGCGCCTCCTCCTCTGCTCTTCCCTCCTCTCGTCCTTCCCCTTCTTCTACCTCCGCTTCCGGCATCTGTTCTGGGACCCTTATCTTTCGTGGCCTACCCGCCGCCTTCTTTGGTGCCATTTCTACTATCTCCACAGACGGTGCCAAATGTTACAACCTTTTCTCTTATGAGCCTATTTCCTGGCCCTTACACACTATTCCCTCCTTCAGCTTTCTCACTCCCCCCCCTCTCTTAGGTCTCTCTCCCCTTAGGTTAATGAATCCGCCCCCCTTCTCTCTCACCCACTATTACCCTTTATACCTTTCTTTCCATCCATCATGGCCCTCCACCTGTCTCTACATCTCGCGGTCCTCTTAGCTCCAAGTGTAGGGTTTCCGTACCACGACCCCATGCTGTCAGCTCGATCTGGTGGATCGCGGACTTCGAAGTTACGCTAATTCGGCCCAACTCACTATTCCTATTCCGTTGATACATCCTGCCACTACACCAATCTCTCTTTTTTCATTTAGTAGTTTGAGGACGTTCAAAATTGAAGGGTAAATTATCCAATGGAGAAAAAAATTCCAATGTGATAAGTTGAATTGACAATAAGTGTTGGATATTTGATTGTGGAGCAGGTGTTTTAGAATAACCTGAAAAACGAACTTGCGTTTTTTTTTTCATTACATTTTGTGTAAAAATTTTCTTGCCTATAATGTATGAATTTGGTAGTTACTTTCAAACAATATATCAGCTACATAATGACGAATATGTTTGTCACTTATAAATATTATTTCTTACATACCAAATATATATATTTTTTAAAATGCTTGTTTTTTTAGCATAAATATCTCTGAGTTTTAATTTATTAATTTGTGATCGAGTTATAAACTGATAAATATATTTGTCATATATAGAAAATACTAGTTGAATGTTCAACTCATGTTATTTAAGTACATTTTGGGCTAAGTATATTTTGGACCTTATGTATACATTTGATAGTTACTTTTGAAACATATCTCAGCAACTTTTATGATTTTGGGTACTGAAATAGTGATTATTATTTTATTTTATATTATTTTTTCTTTATTAAGTTTCTCTAAATGATACTGGTTGAATGTTGAACTCGTGTTTTTTTAGTACATTTTAGGTTGGGGATGGGTATGTATCTTTTGGATTTAGTGCACATATTTAGTAGTTATTTTCGAAACATCTTTCAGCAACTTTTATGATTTTGGATACTGAAATGGTGGTGATTATTTTATTTATTTATTTTTTTCAATTAAGTTTCTATAAATTTTAATTTATTGATTTGTGATTGATGATATTGGTTGAATGCTGAACTCGTGTTTTTTTAGTACATTTTGAGCTAATTATCTCTTGGATATAATGCACATATTTAGTAGTTACTTTTGAAACATTTGTCAGCAATTTTTATGATATTGGGTACTCAAATGATGTAGGTTATTTATTTTTATTTTTTTATATTTTTCAAGTAAGTTTCTCTAAGTTGTAATTTATTGACCTGTGATCGATGATATTGGTTGAAGGCAAAACTAGTGTTTTTTTAGTACATTTTGTGCTAAGTATCTCTTGGATCTAATGCACATATTTAGGTAGTTACTTTCAAAGCATCTATCAGCAATTTTTAATATTTTAGGTACTGAAATAGTGATATCAATGATTATTTTGTTATTATTCTTTTTATTAAGTTTCTCTAAGTTGTAATTTATTTATCTGTAATCAGTGATATTGGTTGAATATTGAATTCATGGTTTTTAAGTACAATTTGGGTCAAGTATCTCTTGGATCTATTGTATGTATATGGTAGTTACTTTTAAAACATATGTCAGTAACTTTTATGGTTTTTATAACTGAATTCAGTTAATTTTTTTATTATTATTTTTTTTTTATTTTTTTTTATTTTTAAGTTTCTCTACGTTGTAATTTGTTAAACTGTGAGCGAGCTACATACTAAGGAATATGTTCACAACATCAAGTAATTGCAAAATGACTACTATGTGATGGCGTCAAAATTGAAGACAAAACTGACCAAATCAGCCGAGGATGTGCTCATCTTGTCGAGATATACGAGTAGACCTTTCACAGTGGTAAGGGCAAGTGAGCACGTTTACTCTATGCAATCAGTGGATCGTACTGACACCGTAGACCTTTTGGAGAAGACTTGCACTTACGGTTTCTTTCAGCAGGTTGGTCTTCATTGTAGCCATGCTATGAAGGCAATCGATGACGGTAAGCTATATGCATATGACTTTTGCATGCATTGGTACACAAAAGAAATGATGATGGATACATATAGGGAAAAGTGGACGCCATTAAGAGGAAAAGAACAGTGGGCTTGGGCTTATGATGGCATCATTGTTCGTCCACCTTACAAGTAAGAGACTGACAAACTCACATGCACTGTATATCAACAACTTTATTACTGTTAATTGTTTTCTCGCTAACAGTTTTCCTGCTCAATTATTCCCGCCTAACAGTTTTTCTGCCAAATTCATCTGTCTATTTTCATCTTATAAGTGAGGGACTGACAAACTCATGTACATTGTATATCATCAACTTTACTATTGTAAATTGAACAATAATTATCCCATCTACTGATGAAACTATTTCATGATTTAGAATTTCAGTTTTTTTGGATTGATGTAATAAATTTGAAAAGAATATGAATTTTATTATTTTAATGGAATATATCTTTTGTTAATTTTATTATGAGGTATCTTTTATTATTTTGCAAGGAATATGAATTTTGTTATATGAATGAAGATGGATTGTGTTAAATTTATTATTTTATTATTTATTAATTATTTTTATCTATTATATTTTTAGTCATTTTAATTATTTAAGAAATAAAAAAAACTAAAAAATCAATGATTGAGTGTAAGAGGAGAGAGAAAAGTGTAAGAGAAGAAAGAGTACTGTTTTGTTAAAAACAAAACTCAAATACGTCAACATCATAGGGACAAGGAAAGAGAAAAGTGTAAAAGGAGAGAGATTGTAAGAGGAGAGAGAATACTGTTTAGTTTTTATTTGAAGGGCAAAAATATCAAAAGTCGCGTTGAAAAGTCAAAATTAAAAGTGGGTTACTACTTGGGAACAAATTGACATTATGGGTTACTATTTGGGAAATTACCCAATTGACATTATGGGTTACTATTTAAGAAATTACCCTTCACTAATTACTTTCTTTTATATGTTATTTAATATATAGTTGCACACTTTAGTTGTTATTTCATTGCTTATTAGTACTTTGAATTCATGCACATTAAAAAGCACACCAATGTATATAACATGTGCGAAGCATGTGCATTTTGCTAGTGAGTATAATGAATCTCATCTTGCCTTCTCAAGAAAAAAAATTTAAAAATGATGCAGAATTTCCAATATAAATTGTTTGGCACGTTAGTCTCACAAAAAGAGATATTTAATATAGAACATACAACAAGATGTGGCAGTTTCAAATATTTGAGCATAATGAAAAAATTATAATTATATTTCTCTCACTTTAAGATTTTTCATCTTGGGACCTTTTCATCTTTATTTATTTATTTGTTTGTTTGTGTAAATATAGATAATTTTTTTGTTATTATTTTTTGTTGGAGTTATTTAATTGGGTAAATTATTTGTTATTTAATTTTGTTTTTTGAGCATTGGAAAGAGAAATATAATTTGGAGGCTACGTAGAAACATAGAGTTCCAAGAGAGTTATTGATGAAGTCTGAGTAAACTACTCTTTGTTTTTAATTAGAGAACTTAATAAAGGGATAAAATATTAATTGCAAAAAAATGTACAGGTAATTAAGTTCCGCATGTGACTCTTTCATTTTCATTCTCAAATTCCCAACCTGCCCTTTGATTAAGTTGACGAGTAGTCTCAAGAAAAGAGCCAATACTCAAGTCTCGAACTATTAAAATGAGTGGTAGATTGTTAGTTTGGCGCATAGTATAAAATATCGCGATATATCACGATAAATATTGAGATTTTAACAAAAAAATATAAATATCGCGATATGTTTAGAGATATATACAACTGCAAATATCAACAATATTTCAACTATATTATGATATTATCGATATTTTAGGATATTCTACGATATTTAGAGATATTTGGCAATATTTTGTGTAGATAATAATTTTATTTAATATATATATCTTAATATTAAAACTTGTAGTGGCAGGATGTAGCACTGGAATATGAATGGTGAGATGGGCCGGGTCAGCATAACACCTAAGTCCGCGATCCACCAGATAGGGCTGACAGCGTAGGGTCGCGGTACGGAAACCCTACACATGGAGCTAAGAGGACCGCGAGATGGAGGGGCAGGTGGAGGGCCATGATGGATGGAAAGAAAGGTATAAAGAGTAATAGTGGGTGGGAGGAAAGGGGGCGGATTCATTAACCTAGAGGAAGAGTAGACCTAGGAAGAAAGTAGAGAGTGAGAAGGCTGAGATAGGGAATAGTGTTTAAGGGCTAGGGAATAGTGCTCATAAGAAGAAGATGTTGTAACATTTGGCGCCGTCTGTGGGGAGAAGTAGAAATGGCACCAAAGAAGGCGGCGGGTAGGCCCCGAAAGATAAGGGTCCCGCAACAGGATCTGCGAAGCGGTGGTAGAAGAAGGGAAGGACGAGAGGAAGGAAGAAGCGGAAAGAAGAAGCGCTTATCGGGGAAGAGATTGAAAGGCCAGGGAGGAAAAATGAGGAGAGAAGAGAGAAGAGAGAGGAGAGGGTGGAGGAGGAGGAGACCGAGGAAGAAACAGGGGAGGAAGCAGAGAATGAAAAGGCGGAGGGCGAAGAGGAACAAGGACCAACCACGGTGGATAATCCGGTGACGGGTTAACGGTGAACAAGTGCAACAAATGATTAACAATGACCGAAAGGGCGAATCTTCAAAGAAACGCGAAGGTCCAAACAGCGTGCCCAAATAAGTGTGGTGGGCGAACCGCGAACCCACTTGCGGATCGCGATATGGACTTCGAGGTACCAAAGCGCTTTAATCACCGAGATTCGAGATATGATGGATCGGGTGACCCGGCGGATCACATCCATCATTTTAGATACAGCGAGATGCCTCTTTGGCAAGAGGCGGTATGATGATGTGCGGTGCATGATGTTCCCGGCCAATCTTAAGGGTGGGGCTTCCGACTGGTACTACCGGTTGCCTTTGAAGAGCATAACCAATTTCTAAGAGTTAGAGCAGGCATTTGTTGACCACTTTATACATCATAAGAGGAGGGTTTTGGACATCGCGGCCCTATTTAATGTTAGACAGAGATCCGCGGAATCGGTCGAGAGAATTACGGTCGCCTTCAAAGGCGAGACCCCTAAAGGTAGAGAATTTGGATGAGAGGACGGGCGGTAATAGCATTCGAAAGGGGCTGCGACACAATGGCGCGGCGATTCATCATTCGACGGCGAACGAGATAGCAACATTGCACGAGTTATATCCGCTGGTAGAAAGTATATAAGATATGAAGACACCATGCGTATGAGGAGTCGAAGAAAGGAGCCAAGACGATGGGCGGTAGAAAAAGGGGTGAACGCAGAAAAGACCGAGGGAAAGCCGCCGGGGGGAGAGGTACCGCGGACAGTCCTCAAGGCCGGAAAGAGGAAGGGAGATAGCGCGGAGAGAGCAAAGGGAGCGGAAGCCATACCGCGAGGTGGAACATGTCCCGTTGGTGAAACCGTTAAGTGAGATACTACCGCTGATTAAAAATGTGCAAGGATATGAAGGGCCGCGAACCATTCCGGCCGAAATGCCCAACAAGCCATACTGTGAGTATTACCAAGTGTGCAATCACGAAACCAATGATTGTTATGCCTTGAAATGGTTAGTCCAGAGATTAATAGAGAAGGGGATGCTGAGGGAATTCGTTGGGGAAAACCCAAACCGGGAGCCCGGCCTGCCGCGGGACGAATATTGGGAACTATAAATGTTATCTTATTGAGAAGCGTTGAGTCACAATGCCCACCGGGATAAGGTCGAGGAAGGGCGCGAGTATCCGCAGTCAATAAAGTCCCACGAGGGCGAGATACATAGCAGATTCAATGAGCGGGGAGGAGAAAATCACGTTCTCCAAGGCAGACCTCCAAGGCGTGGATACGCCACACGAGGATGCGTTGGTTATTACAGTGGCGATGGGCAATTATGTGGTCAAAAGGGTCCTGATAGACTGTGGTAGCGCCGTGGATTTGCTATTCAGAGGAGCTCTTGAGGAGATGGGGATCAACCCGGGGCAACTGAGGCCTCCGCAGACAAATTTGTATGGATTCAATGGGAGTATGACAGAGCCTATGGGGGAACTTCTGCTGCCAGTAACAACGGGGCCCGTGACAGTGTTTTCAAGGTTCATAGAGGTCGACTCCAATTCCCAATACAACGCAATCCTGGGGAGGAGATGGATACACGAAATGAGGGCGGTGCCGTCGACTTACTATCAAGTTATCCGATTCCCCACCCCAACGGGAACATATGAGGTCCGCTGAGATCAAGTGGCATCCATGAACAGTCACCAGAATACAATCAAGAGGATGTCCCGCGGACCAGAAGAGGAGTCGACGAGCTCTAGGAAAGAGGCCGGCATAGCAATTACAGTGCGGGGCCGTGGAGGAGGAGGGAGGTCGAGGAGGATCCCAAGACTTTAGATGAGATAGAGATAGTAAACTTGGGAGAGGGCGAAGAGGAAAAGTTCACATCGATAGGGTCGAGTCTTACAGAAGAATGGAAGGATAGGTTGGTCCAATGCTTGGTGAAGAATAGAGACGTCTTTGCGTGGGGGATAGAGGATGTCACTGGGTTAGATCCGGAGTTTGCGTGTCATCGCTTGCACATGAGGGAGGACGCGAAGCCAGTGAGACAGAAGATGAGAAGCATGAGGCCCAAATATGCGAAAGGAATCCGAGAAAGAGGTTCATGCGAGGCTAAAGGGTGCGGGGATAATAAGGGGAGGTGGAGTTCACGACTAGTTGTCAATGTGGTCGCAGCGGTCCCGAAGAAAAATGGAAAGGTAATGGATGTGTGTGGACTTCCGCGGACGAAATTTAGAATGTCCGAAGGACAGTTATCCAATGCCGCGAGTGGATGAGTTGGTAGACAGGACGGCGGGGTTCAGCTTCTTCTCATTTATGGATGCGTCTATGGGGTACAATCAGGTGGCAATGTATGGACCTGATCAAGAAAAAAGTGGAGGGGGGCACATACTGCTATACTAGAATGCCATTTGGATTAAAAAATGCGGGGGCCACCTTCCAGCGCTTGGGAGAGAAGATGTTCGAGGGCAAGATCCGAAAAGGCATTGAGATATACATCGATGATATGGTGGAGAAGAGTATGTCAAAACAGGAGCACTTGGAAGGGTTGGAGGAGACATTTCAGATACTGCGAACACACAACTTGAAACTCAACCCCGAGAAGTGCACATTTGGAGTCACCACAGGGAAATTTCTGGGGTATATTGTGACACAAATGAGGAATAGAGGCCAACCCAGAGCAGATAAGATTGTTGGTGGAGATGCCATCACCAAAGACGAAGAAGGAGGTGCGGCCGGTTTGGAAAGGGTCGCGGCTCTCCACAAAGTTCATCTCAAAATCATCCGACAAATGTAGGCGGCTATGCATGGACTATTGAGAAACACCACAGATTTCACATGGGCGGCAAATGTGAAACGGGCATTCCAGGGGCTTAAAAGGTATTTAGAGGGTATGCCGTTGTTGCCCGAAGAAGGGAGAAAAATTGTATTTGTACACAGGGGTCCGCAGTTATGCAATCAGCTCGGTTCGTTCGAGTAGTGGATAAGATAGAAAGGCCGGTATACTTTCGAGTAAGACGTTGTTGGATCACGAAACCGTCTGATCGGGTGGAGAAATACCCTACGCCTTGATATTTTCAGCTCTGAAGCTGAAGCCCTATTTTGAAGCCCACGCAGTGATCGTGGTCACGAACTTGCCTCTTAAGCAAGCTTTGAGAGCAGAGAAGTCGGGAAGAATGTTGAAATTGGCCGTGATGCTAAGTTCGTATGACATCCAATATCAGGTGAGAACAGCGGAGAAGGCTCAGGCAGTGGCGGAGTTCTTGGCAAAGTTCCCCGCAAAGGATCCTACATGGGGGGAGGAGATGGTTTTGGAACCAAAAGGGAAGAGGAGTTGGATAGCTTGAACCCATGGGACGAACGAAGCGGTTGGAGAGTGTTTGCGGATGGGTCAGCAACGGATGCTGGCAGCGGAATTGGTGTAGTATTGGTCACGCCAGACAACAACAGGCTAGAGCTGACAATGAAATTGGGTTTCGCAGCATCCAACAACGAAGCGGAGTATGAGGCGTAATCGCCGGCATGAGAATGGCGAGGGCACGGGGTGAAGGAACTCATTGATATACTCGACTCAATTTGGTAGTGTGCCAGGCAAATGGAGGGTTCACGGCGAGGTGCCCCAGGATGGCAAGATATTTGGGAGTCCTGCGAAGCTGGGCGTCGAAGTTTGCAAAAATCCGCTTTGTACATTTGAACCGAGAGGAGAATTGCCACGCAGACGCTCTGGCGTATGTAGCAACGGCCATGCCAGGGTCCGAGGAAAGGACCCTCGAAGTGAGGAAGTTGGACAAGCCAAGTGTCGAGGAAGCATTGGGAGTGATGAATACCGCGGAGGGTGACGATGGATGGGTGATGCCAATCAAGCAGTTTTTGATAGGGGGTGAGGGGATTTGTCCCAGAGAAAGACGAAAGTTGGAGCGAAATGACATCCGCGAAGATACACGTTGGTGGGAGGAATTATATCGGAGGAATTTCAATGGACCGTTGTTAAGATGCTTGGGGCGAAACCGCTCAAGAGGTGCTTCGATGATAAGTTGCACAAAGGGGATTGTAGGAGCCACTTTCGGGGGCGTAACAACGGTACATAAGTGTTGCTAACACAAGGCTATTCGGGCCTCACATGAAAAGAGACGCCGTGGAATTCGCCAAAAATGTGAGAAGTGTCGAGGTTTTCTCGGTTGATATTGGCCCCCAAATAGAAGTCAGCCGCGACAAATGTGTCTAGCCCGTGGCGTTAGCGATGTGGGCCCTTGACATAGTGGGACCACTGCCCATGGCTCGCGGTAAAAGGAGATTCTTATTGGCCGCGACGGACTATTTTACAAAGTGGATCGAGGCAGTGCCATTGCAGCAGGTGAAAGAGGTGCAAGTGATCAAGTTCTTGTGGGAAAACATCATATGCCGTTTCGGGGTGCCCTATTCTATCATTGCGGATAATAGAACCCAGTTCACGGGATCAAGGGTTAAGAATTTTCTGCAAACATATCACATCAAACAGGGATTCTCGGCCCCCTACAACCCCGAGGGAATTGGACAAGCGGAATCCTCTAACAAAACCATACTTAACAATCTCAAGAGAAAACTGGAGGGCAAGAAGGGGACCTGGGCGGCGAACTAAATCGGGTGCTTTGGGCTTATCGGACAACCCCACCTAACCTCGACCAAGGGAGACCCCTTTGCATTGGCATATGGAGTAGAGGCCGTGATACCGCGAAATGGTGGCAGCAAACCACTAGGACCGCTGGCTGTAAATGATGGGTCAAAGCGGGGCATTCGGCGCCGAGACATGAATCTAGCGAAGAAAGGAGAGACACAACCGCGTCGTCAAACCGAAGAATAATATCACCCGTCTGCAAAGCGCATCTACAAGAAACTGAGAGTGAGGAAATTTATGGTGGGAGACAAGGTGCTTCGGCGAGTGACACCCAACACCAAGAAAGCCAGCGAGGGGAAATTGGGTCCGACATGGGAAGGGCCATACGTGGTGGTCGAGGTGGGGGAACAGCACCTACGAGTTACAAAGCGGGAGGGCACAGCCGGGATAGGCCGTGGAATGTAAGGTTGCTGAAAAAATTTCACGAGTAAATGTAATGGGAGAAACTGGAAATGGCATGAGCTATCTGTACATATATAAAACCGTAGCACTTTTGAGTTAAATATTATTTCATGAGTTTTCATTGCCCCTCAGAGTGAAGGGAAGGGAGGGGGTGAGCCCTCCAAGGACGAGAGGTCCAAACTTTAGTGGGGCAAAACGAGTTGCCTCGCGAAGATGAGGTCCCACAGTGCCGGGGTGAGAGGAGTTGCCCCGGACCTATGTGAGATAGAGGCAAACAGAAGCGAAGAGGCTTCCGCGCACCGCAGGCAGAGTGCCTGCCAGAGGTAGAGAGAGTGGCGGAGGCCTGGTCTGGGCGTGGGGCAAGCAAATCAAATATTCCCAACCAATAGGGGTAAATACACTAATAGGGTCCGGTTATTGCTGGGTTCATACACGAGTAAGAGTATCAACAGAAACAATCCAGACAAACAAACATAACATAATATGAACATCCCAACTAGAGGGGGTGAAAATACAACAAAAGGTAGCAAAAATAGTATGACAAAGTAGCATCAAAGGAAGCCTAGCCAGGGCATAAACAAGCTATTTTCAAGCCGCAGCACTTTCACGGATCACGGACTCGGCGGCTTCTGCTATAATTTCATCCGCAGCCTCATCTATCGCCCCGGAGACCAACGCAGTGGCCTCTTGCATTTCAGGAGTGGAGTCCGGAATGGGCACAGAGACCTCGGATAGGGGAGCAGCGGCAGGGGCTTCGGGAAGGAGACGGCCTTCTTTGGTGAGCCGGTCAAATTCCTCCTTGACCTTCTTGGCCACCCTCTTTTCGGCTTGGGCCCGAAAGCTGTCTCGGAGCTCGTCCATATCGGCCTCATGTTGGTTAAGGAGAGCCGATACCTCCTCCTGATGCTTCTGAGAGAGGGCGTCCAGAGCGGCGGCGCGCTTCTCTTGGAGGGTCTCGCGCTGATTACTCAAGCGGTCATTAACCTTGTCCATGTAAGCAAGGTGGGCGGCCTCTGCAGTTTTAAGCTCGTCCTGGGCCCTGAGCTTGTCCATGTCCACGGCCGCCTTCTTCTTTTCCAAATGGGCGACTTCCTTGTCTAGCTCATCGATCCGCGCCCTGGCACCAAAGAAGCCGCGGATCATGAAGGAGATATCCAAACTCATTTGGAAAAGAGAATAGGAGTTAGAATACTCAAAGAAAGGGAAGAGAGATACTTGAGTGAAAAGAAAGGGTTACCTTCTCCCAGCCGGTGTAGAACGAAGTCCGGTGAGACTCAAAGGTGCCCCCCTCAGCGTATGCCATATCTTTGGGGAGATGAGACCCAAAGAATAAGGAGGAAGCCACTGCCGGATTTTCCAAGGTAGAGTCGTTGATGGTTAGATTACGGTTGCGAAGTTTGAAAGCGGGGCAGAACAGAGGAACGGGTCCAGCGGCCCCCTTATCAGTCCGGGGCGCTACCTCCTTCCCGGGCCGCTGTACCGCATGGGGAAGCGCGGTAGGTGGAGATGTGTTTGTAGCCGGGGGACCCTCTTCAGAGGAGGGTGGGACGCGTTTGGAGGCTGGGGGAGGAGAGGAATGAGCAAATGGTGGGGGCGAATAATGGGGACGACATCCTCGTCCGAGTCGCTATCGAAGAGTTTGCGTTTGTTAACACCCATGTCTGAAGCTTGAGAGGCGGTGGAAGGGGAATGAGAGGATGAGTATTGATCTTCCCAAGTGGTCAGAGATCGGTAGGGAGTAGGGGCTGCAGAGGGAGAAGGGTTCTTGCGAACAGGCTTGGGACGGAGTGGGGGTTTCGTGGTATGGCGCTTTCCCTTAGGGGGTGGAGTGTCACGTGGCTTTCTTTCTTTGGGGGGAGGAGGACGGAAAAATGGGGCGTAGTATTTTCCTATGGATTTCAATTCAGGATCGGACAATAGGGGAGTGGCGGTTGCAGGGTCAATCCCAAGTATCACGGCTTGAGCAGGTCCCAGGTCGCGAATCTTCTGGAAAGTGGTGGAGGAAATGTGGTCGTAAGGTCGCGACTTTGAGTCGGGGCGCCAACCTGAAAAAGAGAGCCGTCAAGTCAGTTGAGAAACCAAAAGATATACATCAAGGGGTGTAGATAAAGAGAGAGACTCACCACTAGGAAGAAAAGCCAAGTGGTTAAGATTCAGTTCGGATGGAAGATCTGCGGAAAGGAAATTGCCTGAGATATAAAGAGGGTAGTGATGCCACAGTTTGTCGGAGGAAGTGACACGAAGAATAAAATGCCGCTTTCTAGGACGGACACAAAACGAGTGATAGCCGACACTGACATCCTTGCTGCTTTTTTGATGAAGAAGAGCGGTCATGTCGCGAACCGTTATCTTAAGGTACCGGAACGGTTGTAGTGGTTCGCGGCATACATGACCCTCCGAAGTTGCCGATGCCTTGCGCAAGGGGATGTTAAAGTGATTACACACCTCGACATCAAAACGGGTGAGGGCAAACGCGGGCCGACAACAATCAATCTGTCCTACCGTGGCCCGCAAGGCACCCGGCTGTAAAGGGAACTAGATCGCGGGGAAATGAGTTAGGTCGGGCATATGTTCTAAGATGGCGTCGGCGAATATCCCATAAGCCGCTTTAACACCTCAAGGTTAGGTCTACGGCTGCGTGGTGGGGCGGGGAGGGCAAAAGCTTGCCCGTGAGGTTGAAGGGGCCTCGGTCCGGTCGGGAGAGGTGGGGAAGCACGGCTTCGGGATCGGAAGAGGGAAGAAGTGGGTGATCTCGAGCCGACATCGTGGTCGGAGAAGAAGACACTCGATCCACAACAAAGGCGGAGAAGAAGGAGGGAAGATGAACAGATTCTAATACCAAGGACAAAGGAGAAATGCGCAATATAGCAATTAAACGGAGCTAGAGAAGAGGAGACCAACTGAGGTAAGAGGAAAGCGGTAGAGCAAGAATTTCCCATGAAAGAAACCGGAGAAGACGACCGTGAGAGCGACCGGAGCTGGAAAACAAGAAGAAAGGTAGAAGGAGAGGTTGAGAGGAACTGAAAGGCAAAAGAAAAGCTAGGTGAGAGAGGAAAAATCGAGCGGGCTTTTTATAAGAGGAGGGGGTAAAAAGGTAATTTTAGGAGAGCTGAAATCGAAGGGACACCAAAAGGAACCAGCTAGTGATGGACGCGTGGATGCACAAGAAACGAGGGGGCGTCAGCTGTAATCACATGGAAAGTCGTGAATCTAGCGGTGAAAGGAAGACGGAAGGCTACGGTTGGAAAGGTTAATGTGGAGAACTCTCGACTCCCCGACCGAGATACTATCGTGGACTCGAGAGGGGGCATCTGTAGTGGGCAAGATGTAGCACCGGAATATGAATGGTGAGATGGGCCGGGTCAGCAGATCGGGCTGACAGCGTGGGGTCGCGGTATGAAAATCCTACACATGGAGCTAAGAGGACCGTGAGATGGAGGGACAAGTGGAGGGCCATGATGGATGGAAAGAAAGGTATAAAGAGTAATAGTGGGTGAGAGGAAAGGGGGCGGATTCATTAACCTAGAGGAAGAGTAGACCTAGGAAGAAAGTGGAGAGTGAGAAGGCTGAGATAGGGAATAGTGCTTAAGGGCTAGGGAATAGTACTCATAAGAAGAAGAGGGTTGTAACAAAACTCCTACAAGGGATATTTTTCTAGCTCTCTTAAAATTTCACGCCATCAACTCCTATTAAAATAGAAATTTCTCTCCTATTAAAAAGAGAAATTCTAGCACTTCTAATTAAAACGGAAATCTTTCTCCTATCTATCTTAATATTAAAGCTCCCACAAAGAGTATTTTTCGAGCTCTATTAAAATTCCACGTCATCTCCTATTAAAACATAAATTTCTCTTCTATTTGAAAAATATAATTTTTTTTTACAACGGGAATTAATTTTCTATTAAAATAAATTTTAGCACTTCTAATTAAAACAAAATCTCTCTCCCAATTGAAAAAATGGATTTTTAAAACTTAATTAAAACTTCATTAAAAACTATTTGTTAGAAAATTAAAACTGGTTAGCGACTAAAACGGTAGTCTCAATTTTCTAAAAAAAATCTAAATGTTTTCAAAAGAGCCGGTGCGTATGCACGGGCTTACAAGCTAGTTATAATGTAAATTTCTCTCCTATAAAAATAAAAATAAAAATCTAACACTTCTAATTAAAAAATTCTCTCCTATAAAAAAAATAAAAATAAAATAAAAATAAAAATCTAACACTTCTAATTAAAACGAGAATCATTCTCCTATTAAAAACAAGAATCACACTTTTAAATTAAAACGGGATCCCTCTTCCAATTAAAATACGGATTTTTAAAACTTAATTAAACCAATTTGTTGATAAATTAAAACGGGCTTTAAGAACTTGATTAAAATAATTTGTTAGGAAATTAAAACGGGTTAGCGACAAAAATAGAAATCACGATTTGTTATAAAATTTATATATGTATAGTTATGATTGTTGAGTAAAATTTTAAAAGAGCCGGTGCGTATGCACGGGTCTATTTTCTAGTTTATCATTATATTTCAAATAAATATAAATTATATATTATTATATATCAAAAAATATCCACAATATCCATAATATTTATTGATATTTTAGATATATCTACGATATTTGCATATAAAATAATGTCAAATATCTCCAAAGTGAGGAATATATCACGATATATATCTATAAATTAGAAATCCATATTTTGTCATATATCCTGATATTTTGTATTATGGTTTAATCAGATTTGTTTAACTGAAGCACACTAGCACACTCTACCAGTGTTTAGAAAACCGGACCGGACCGGTGGTTGAACCGGGGTCCGACCGGAACCGGTAAATTTTCGGTTCGGTTCAGTTAAAACTTGAGTTTATAGTTGGACTCTCGGTCTAAACTTAAACCGTGGTTGAACCGGCGAACCGGTTGAACCGGTTCAGCTCTAAACCGGATCACCCTTATATAATTTTTTTTTTTTTTTTTTTTTGAAAAATTGATAATGTGGGGAGTTGAACCTAGCACCTAAACAAGATAATCCAAACTCCAAACCAATATACTACTATATATTTCTTGTATAATAAATTTATTTTGATATATAATACCAATTAATATTGAATTAAAACATGTATTTATTCATTTTATTATTGTAATTATTAAAAAATTTGCTAAATAAACATCAATCGGTCCGACCGAGTCGAACCATGGTTGAACCTGGTTGAACCATTTTAACAAAAAATCGGTTCGATCACCGGTTCAGTTTTCAAAACATTGCACTCTACACGACTACACTCTAGAACTATCTCGTTCAGTCTAAAACTCTACATGCCACCTCTCAAAACTTCATCAACCTTCTTGAGCTTACACCTCAATTCTACATTTTCTCCATGCAGCATCTTCTATTCAACTCTCGAACTTTCTGTATCTTTCATCTCTCCAAAGCCTAACCTATATATAACACTCCCTCCTCAAACCCATCTCAACATATCATAACCAAACCTCTTACAAGTTACAACAACACATAAACAAACCAAACAACACTTTCAAACATTTGCTTGACCCTGTTTTTCTTCAAATTTAGTTTACAACAATGGCTTCAACAAAGACTGAAGGAAAAGCTATTGGTATCGATTTAGGAACAACGTACAGCTGCGTGGGCGTATGGCAAAACGATCGTGTCGAAATCATTCCAAATGATCAAGGCAACAGGACTACTCCATCTTACGTTGCGTTCACCGATACTGAACGTTTAATCGGTGACGCAGCAAAAAATCAAGTTGCTATGAATCCTGAGAACACTGTTTTCGATGCTAAGCGGCTTATTGGAAGGCGATTTTCTGAGCCATCTGTTCAGAATGACATGAAACTTTGGCCATTTAAGGTGATTCCTGGACCAGGTGATAAGCCTATGATAGTTGTGAAATATAAAGGCGAAACGAAGACATTTGCTCCTGAGGAGATTTCGTCAATGGTTTTGGCCAAGATGAGGGAAATAGCAGAAGCCTATTTGGGTATGTCGATCAAGAACGCGGTCGTTACTGTACCTGCTTACTTTAATGATTCTCAGAGGCAGGCGACGAAGGACGCGGGAGTAATAGCCGGGTTGAATGTGTTGAGAATGATTAATGAGCCTACTGCTGCTGCTATTGCTTACGGGTTGGATAAGAAGGCATCGAGGACTGGCGAGAAGAATGTTCTTATATTTGATCTTGGTGGTGGCACTTTTGATGTTTCTTTGCTGACTATTGAAGAAGGGATTTTCGAGGTGAAAGCTACTGCCGGTGATACTCATCTTGGTGGTGAAGATTTTGATAATCGTCTTGTGAATCATTTCGCTGCGGAGTTTAAAAGAAAACATAGGAAGGATATTAGTGGCAATGCTAGAGCGCTAAGGCGGTTGAGAACTGCTTGCGAGCGAGCGAAGAGGGCTTTGTCTTCGACAACACAGACTACTATTGAGATTGATTCTCTTTATGAGGGAATTGATTTCTATGCAACTATTACAAGAGCGAGGCTTGAGGAACTGAACATTGATTTGTTCAGGAAGTGTATGGAACCAGTGGAGAAGTGTTTGCGAGACTCGAAAATTGATAAAAGCCAAGTACATGATGTGGTACTAGTTGGCGGGTCGACTAGAATTCCAAAAGTTCAGCAACTTCTTCAAGATTTCTTCAATGGGAAAGAACTATGCAAGAGCATTAACCCAGATGAAGCTGTTGCTTATGGTGCTGCAGTTCAGGCTGCGATTTTGACTGGCGAAGGGGACCAGAAGGTGCAGGACTTGTTGCTCCTTGACGTTACTCCTTTGAGTCTTGGCCTGGAAACTGCTGGTGGAGTTATGACAACTTTAATTCCAAGGAACACAACCATTCCAACGAAGAAAGAGCAGGTATTCTCCACATACTCTGATAGTCAACCTGGCGTTTTGATTCAGGTTTATGAAGGTGAGCGAGCTCGAACCAAGGATAACAACTTGCTTGGGAAATTCGAGCTTACTGGAATCCCACCAGCACCTAGAGGTGTTCCACAGATCAATGTTGCCTTTGATATTGACGCAAACGGCATTCTAAATGTGTCTGCGGAAGATAAGACTGCAGGTGTGAAGAACAAGATTACGATCACCAACGACAAGGGTAGATTAACTAAGGAAGAGATTGAGAAGTTGGTGAGCGAAGCGGAGAAGTACAAGGCCGAAGATGAAGAGGTGAAGAAGAAGATCGAGGCAAAGAACGCGCTGGAGAATTACGCTTATAATATGAGGAACACAGTGAAGGATGGTAATATTGGTGGGAAATTGGATCCAGAAGACAAGCAGAAGATTGAGAAGGCTATAGAAGATACTATCAATTGGCTGGATACGAATCAATTGGCTGAGGTGGAAGAGTTTGAACACAAGTTGAAGGAATTGGAAGGATTGTTTAATCCGATTATTTCCAAGATATATCAGGGTGGTGCTGATCAAGTGCCTGGAGGTATGGGTGGTGACATGCCTGGTGGTGGTGCTTCTGGTACTGGAGCTGGGCCTAAAATTGAAGAAGTTGATTAAGTGTGGAGCAAGTGTGTGAATAGAAAGGTTAAGTAGTGGCTATGTCTGTACTAGTGTGTGCTTTTTGTAGTTTGTTTTGGTTTTGGGGGATGGGACCTTGCAGTGAGAGGTTGTAATGGGATACTGCTTAGGGTCCAAGTGGATGTAAATTTCCTTTTTGTCAATTCTATGAAACAAACAGTTTGTATGTGTATGAAATAAGAAGAGTTTTCCTTTACTGTTTGTTAAATTTTAACTCATGGAAAGGAAAGGAAATAAAATGGGTGGTCCACTATGGAATGGAATGGAATGGAATGGAAAAGAAATAATTTTAAATGGTATTGTTTGGTAAACTTTGGGGAAAGGAAAGAAAAAGCTAGGGAAAGGAATAATCATGTTTGTTTGCAAAAGATATGGAAAGGAATAATTGTATTGTTGAGTGGAGTGTATTAGTAGTAAGTTTCTATTTATCTATTTCCTTTTTTCACAAAAATTTCGAGGGTTATCCCCTTTTCCATTTGTTTCCATATGGAAAAGACTTTCCATAAACAAACGAAAAAACTATGGAAAAATTGGACAATTTTCCTTTCCTTTCCATAGTATTTCCTTTCCTTTCCATCATAACAAACACACCCAAAATTATTAATTGAAGAAGACAACCTTAGCTAATAAGTACCTGCGATTAGGTTGATCCGAATGAGGGAAAGCCCAATTTTCTGTTATGAGGGAAGTGCCAAGTGACTGATCGACGTACATCACATGAAAGGGGTTTCCCCATGCAGCTGACCTCTGAGCGGAAACGCATCTCTGCTACTGCTTTCTGCAATTCAGGTCCGTTAACAACCTTGTTATTCATTGAATGTTGAAATGTTGACGAATTTTATTGGATTAGTAAATTAGTAGGTGAAATTTACTGGCATAAAATCGTTGCTCTCAAGTGTCGTTTTCTTTTGATTATTAATTTTATTTATTACTTTTTCTTTTAAGTCATTAGCTTTTCAGGTATAATTATACTGAGAAATATGTGTTGTGAGTTGAAGTTCATAATTTACTTTGTAGGACAAGACGAATTTTGAAAAAATTGCATTGGTAGGAGACTAAGGAGAGAATTGTCCTGATTCTTGGCAGGGCACTTTAGTTGTAGTATGGAAGAATACTGATTTGTGGGTTTTAGGTGAGCATGTTGTGAGTAGAGATGCTCATGAAGGACTTACAGACATGGCTATCCAGTCTAGGAAGTTTCTTAGAGAAGTAAAAGTTCAATATTCTGATTTAAGAAGGGGAATAATCGGAGTATCTTAGATTCAACAGGAGAAGCCTTAATGGTAATATGAACAAATGACTTGTTCATTTTGATGGGATTTCTAGCAAGTTACTTCTTGTTTTGATTGTTAACAAATTAACAGTCCTTGTTTGTAATAGGTTTTGATTGGGGTTGTTCTACCAAGGGGGTTCAGCTAATGGTGCAGAAAGATTATCTATTCAAAAGGATCGTGAAAGTTACAAGATGATCGTTCAACACCTGCGGCACAATCCCATTTTTGACCCAATGGTCCTACCATCCTAGTACCATAGTGACAGAACATAACAAGGCTTTTCTAAGTGGGTGAGGTATGAAAATGAGGATGGTGGTCTTTGGCAAGAGTTCTCAAGGCTAAGTATGGGAAGGCTTGAAAAGGTTGGTACACTCATTTAGTTGGAACCCCTCAATGTTATGCACTGTGGAAAGGCATCATGAACTTTGCAATCCTATTTCGGGATGATATATGTCTGACAATCATTTGAAGTGAAGACTCGACTTGGTTGATTTATTTGATGTCAGCCGTCAGTTAAGCAGAAGGCTATTGTGAAAGAATTTATTCTTTGTAGGATGGCATTCTTTAGTGGGATTTGGTGTTTGTCCCTATTTCAAGAATTGGGTGGCTCAGTAGCGGACGGATTTGACTCACATCCTTGTTCAGCTGTCCTGTCGTAATAAACTTTGCAGTAGAGTAAGTATAAGTGAAAGCAGTGGTTTTATTTCCGAAATTTCCTATAAGCTACTTGAAACCATATGTTGTCAGAGCAGAATATTGGGACCCTAATTTTCCACTGACAAAGGAAATCTATATGGATAATCGACAGAAGAGGGAATTGGGCTTACAGGTGCATCATCGTGGGTGAGAGGAGAACAATATCCATCTGTTTGTTGACTCTATTTTACTTGTGCTTTATGGGAGGTGTTCTTTACCAGCTTAGGGTGCAGGAAGGCATTTAATGGACCATTGTTGAGTAATATTGGCGCTAAGGCACTGGAAAATAAAATGTTTCTATACTAAGGGATTTGGGTCCATAACCACGAGTCTTTAGCGGTTGCAGTATCATCCATTAAAATGTCTACTTCAGTACTTCAATACTTTCAGAACACTTCGGCCTTCACCTTCATTTCCGTATGGTGTAGTAGATGAGACGGAGATGCCCAATTTTCTGTTTTGAGGTAGGTGCTAAGCGCTAAGTGACTGATAAACTTACATCACATAAAAGGGGTTTCCCCATGTGGCTCACCTCTCCTCTAAGAGAGTCAGAAAGCCACACTGAAAGAAACGCTTCTGCTACTGCTTTCTGTAATTAAGGTCCGTTAACTACCTATGTTATTCATTTAATGTTGAAGTGTTGACGACTTTTATTGAACTAGTAATTAGTTCGTGATTTACTGAATTACTGGCATGAAATCGTTGCTTAAGTTTGGTTTTCTTTTGATTATTATTTTTTTGATTATTATTTTTTTTAAGCGTTAGGTTTTCAGGTATAATTGTACTGAGAAAAATGTGTCTGGTACTGAATTTGAGTTGTGAGTTGAAGTTCATAATACTTTGTAGGACAAGATGAATTTTGAAATAATGCATTGGTAGGAGAGAATTGTCCTGATTCTTGGCAGGGCACTTTAGTTGTGTACCTGCTGTAAGTATGGACGAATACTGATTAGTTGGTTTAGGTGAGCATGTCTAAGTAGAGATGCTCATGAAGGGAATGTTCTGATTTAAAAAAGGGAATAGTCGGATTATCTTAGATCCAACAGGAGAAAACTACCTGTTAATATGAACAAATGACTTGTTCATTTGGATGGGCTTTCTAGCAAGTTACTTCTTGTTTTTCTTGTTTTGATTGTTAATAAATTAACAGTCCTTGCTTATAAGAGGCTTTGATTGTGGTTGTTCTACCAAGGGGGTTCAACTAATGATGCAGAAAGATTATCACTTACTTTCATGAGATAAATTCTGTATTCAAAAGGGTCATGAAAGTTACAAGATGAACGTTCAACACCTGCGGCACAAAGCCATTTTTGGCCCATTGGTCGTAGTATCATAGGTGACCAAATGTAACAAGGCTTTTCTGTGTAAGTGGGTGAGATATGAAAATAAGGATGGTGGTCATTGGAAAGAGGTTCTCAAGGCTAAGTAGGGGGAGGCTTCAAAAGGTTGGCACACTCATTTAGTTGGAACCCCTCAATGTTATGCACTGTGGAAGGGCGTCATGAACGTTACGATCCTGTTTGGGGATGATATATGTGTGACGATCCTTTGAAGTGAAGACCCAATTTGATCACTTTATTTGATGTCAGCAGTCAATTAAGGAGAAGGCTATTGTGAAAGAATTCACTCTGACATGCTTTAGTGGGATTTTTCTGTTCGTCCCTATTTCAATGATTGGGTGATTCAGTAGTGGGCGGACTTTATTCACATCCTTGTTCAGCTGCCCTGTCATTATAATCTTCCTGTAAATTTTCTGTAAGTTTCCTGCAGTGGTTTTATAGCCAAACTTTCCTATAAGTTACTTGAAACCATAGGTTGTCAAACAGAATATTGGGACCCTAATTTTCCACTAACAAATGAACTCTATATGGATAATCTACCTAAGAGGGGGTTGGGCTTACAGGTGCATCATCGTGGGTGAGAGGGGGACAGTATGCATCGGTTTGTTGACTGGATTTTACTAATGCTTTGTAACCTTGTAAGAGGTGTTCTTCACCAGCTTAAGGTGTAGGAATGCATATAATTGAACATTGTTGAGTAATTGGCGCCAAGGCACCTAGAGGTGGCGCATGTGCTATGATCTTTTGACGTGAAGACGGTCGAATTATTTGATGCCAACCGTCGGTTAAGGAAAAGGCTACTGTGAAAGAATTTACTCTTTGAAGGATGGCATGGTTTAGTGGGATTTTTCTCTTCGTCCCTATTTCAAGGATTGGGTGGCTCAACAGCGGGCGGATGATAGGAATTTAACCGGCCAAAATAAACAGACTAATTTAACCCTATTTTATAATACTCGCAAGCGCATAAGTTCTATTGTAGTAGGTATGCAAGTATGAAGTCGATCCCACAGAGAATGCAATTTGGGGACAATTGAAAGCTAAAATATTACTTAACCTAATCCGAACAAGAATTGTTTATAGAATTTTGAATTACTACTAACTAAAGCTATTTAATTTAACTACGAACGCAATAAAATTTATAGTAACTATCAATGGAGAAAACACTAATGCATTCAAATCCACCCTATACCGTTGTAGATTATCTTAGTTTATTCAATTTAAAGTTATCTTTTATTACGAGTAGCACGAGGAAAGAGTAATTCTTACTTGCTTGAAGATGTGATGGTGAATCTCTTATATAAATCTATAAATTTGTTTAATTGAATTTTTAGCACATAAATATAAACCCCTAGCAAAAGTTGTCTTCTTACAGCACAACTTTTCACAGATTTATTTAAACGTTAGAAACAATGCTTTGATATTAACAGAATAATAACTAACAATTGACTAGTCAAGACATAAAATTTATCATGCGAGATATAACCAATGAAAGTATTCTACTAAAATCGATGAAATCAATCAATTATATATTGTAAAACCCAAGTCAGAGAACAACAAATTTGTAAAACATATAAAAACCCACGTAAGTCTAGGGCTTCATCTCAGCCCTAGCTTGTTGTTTAGCTAAACATAAACATGGTATACAAATCAATGAAAATAGAAGAAAAAGAAGCCATTAACAAAACCGGAATCCTGTTGTGGGGTCTTCTTTTCCATTTCGTCTCTTCTGAGTTCCAATAGTTGTGCAATAATCTCAAGCTCTAATTGTCAGCCTCCAAAGATGCCCCGGTTCAGTCCTCCTTAATGTATATATCACATGTTCAATTAGGGCTCACAATAGTGTTTGATTAGGATTGGTAATTTCTAATTCGGTCGTGCTAAGCGAAAAATACGGAATTCAATTGGTATTGGAAAAGATTGGGTGTCAGGTCTTTTCTTTTCTTTTGTTTCTATGTGTGATGCAGATGAAAGGCGTGCGCCCTTGAATCAAGGCATAATGGGGGGTGTGTGCCCTTGCATTTTGACTAGAGAACTCCAAACTTTCACAGTGGCTTTAGATCTTGTTCTGTATGTTATTTTCAAACTTGTATCGAATACCCTCTCTGTAACTAAGCCATTATCATTTTGCAATCCCTTCAAGTTTCAAGTTTCAAGTTTCAAGTTTCAAGTCTTAGTCCTTTTCGCTGTTTTGTCACATTCATTTTGATTTTTTAAAACCAATGAAGCAAACTAATTAAAGGAAAATATTTCAATTAACTGGACAACTTAATATAAATGTGGGCATAAATTGGTAGCATTTATGTGCTTATCAGTGGACTTTATTCACATCCTTGTTTAGCTATCCTGTCGTGATAAACTTCACAATAGATTAAGGGGGTGTTTGTTTTTCCTACTTATAAGTGCTAGACCACTTATAAACACTTGTAAGTGGTGGACCACTTGTTTTTACCCATTTGTTTTTTCCCACTTATAAGTAGCCAACGTAAAAAAAACTTATAAGTAGGGCCGTAAGTTGTAAGCGAGAAAATCCTATTTACGCTAACTTATAAGTTGGGATTAGACATAAAATTACGTAACTACCCATGGACACATATAAAAACCACATATTTCTTGAAGTTGAATGGTTTAGAGTTCTTGCTAGAGAGTGGATACAGCTAAGAAGATAATGGTTTCTTCTAGTTATCTTTTTATTTGTTTTGCTTCTTCTCATTTATTATGATTTCTATATCAATTTATTTCTACTTCCATTAAATTGATTTCTTATATGATCGTCATTAACTTCAACAAGAAAGTACATGTGTTATTAAAATATGGGTAAAATTGTAATGTCGCCACTTATAAGTGCGTGAAAAAACAAACACTCCTACTATTTATAAGTACTTATAAATAGCAAAAAACAAACAAGTTTTAGGACCTACTTATAAGTAAGTAGCAAGTACTTATAAGTAGGAAAAACAAACACCCCCTAAGTGTAAATGAAAGCAGTGGTTCTTTATTGCCAATTTTGTTTTTAATAAGCTACTTGAAACCATAGGTTGTCCGAACAGAATATTGGGACCCTAATTTTCCACTGACAACGGAACTCTATATGGATAATCTACAGAAGAGGGAGACTGGGCTTATAGGTGCATCAACATGGGTGAGAGGAGGACAGTATACATCTGTTTGTTAACTCTATTTTACCAATGCTTTATGGGAGGTGTTCTTGACCAGCTTAGGGTGTGCAGGAATGCATTCATTGGACCATTGTTGAGTTACTTGAGTAGATGGCGCTAAGGCACTGGAAAATAAAACTTTCCACTAACTGATTTAGGTCTATAACCACAAGTCTTTACCGGTTCCAGTATCCTCCATAGAAATCTCTACTTCAGTACTTCATTACTTTCGGGGACACTTCGGTCTTCCCCTTCATTTCCATATAGTGTCCCACGCACCAGCCTCCATCTACATCTTCCCAATTTCATCTTGACCACTTTCAATATTTGCCATACGGTTATAGTAAAATTCATACTTGAGTAAGAAAGCCAAGACCACCAGACGATAATGCGTAGGTACTCATATTACACCACGAATTACCTTCTGAAATTTGAAAGAACAAGCAAATGTAAAGTGCATCATCTGTAGAAACTGCAAGCTCCAATAAGGCTGTAGCTTTCAGATTTTCTAAAAATTGAGCAATGAGGTATATTAACTGTTTCGACCCCCACCTACGTGGCAAACGTGCATTAGTAGGGGTCTCTATTTTTATTCATTTAATCAACAGGGCTAAAGCCCAATTCGCAATGTCATGGATCAATGTACAGGCTCGTTAATTCATGTGTCTAAGGCTGAACCTTAGCCACATGGGTTGCCACTAATGTACATTGATTTATGTCCAGATTCATTTCTTATCAAAGAGATAATGATCATATGAGAGTTATAGTCTATCATAATTACTCAAGCTACAAGATTACTTGAGCTACAAGGACTCTCTACTCTACCTCTATAAATACCAAACTATTTTTCATAAGGAACTACGTGGAAACTTGATCCCTAGAGAATAGATCTTGGGGTCCGTGGGCAGCCATTATTTGGTTCGGTTTCATCTCCCCAACATCAAATTCCTCTGTTTCTTAGTGCGTTCTTTACCATTGCTCTCGTTGTGTTGAAGCAGTTTACTGCCGAAACATAATTGGCGCCGTCTGTGGGGATTTAGAATTCATTATCACGTGAAACAATCAAGATGGTAAGCACAAGAAGCAGACCAAATAGTCGACATATTCCTCCTGCTAATAATACTCGCAACCCTCGAAATTCAAATCAGCCAATGCAAGAACCGTTGAACAATCAAGTTGATCCTAGTGGTAGGATTAGTTCTCAACATCCGACTGTAGCAGCGCAACCGCCACCGCCTCCGCCATCGCAAAAGGCCATACAACCGCCGGCACCAACCCTAACAGCCTTGCAACAAGAAAACCGACAAGTCAGTAATCCTCCATGCGGTCCGCCGTCTGTCCATGTCGATCCTTCAGTTGACATAGATATGGACGTGGACATTACTCTCACACCAACTAACGGAAAAGGTGATAGTAACAGCCAATTCACCCCTAATACGGTTGAGCGGGAGTTACGACGAGTCAAAAATTTAAATAGGAACTTGAGAAGGAAGCTGGCAAAGAGGCAAAGGCTAGTGTACGATGCTGCAAATTCAACAACATCAAGGCGACCACGAAGGGGCCGCAGCCATTCCAAAGCATAGGATAGTCTTGAAGAACCACTTCATCGCCCCCGAACAGCGTGTTATTTCTCAAACACAATCAACCAAGATTACTTTCTAAAGAGTAATGACCCTATTACCCGTACTTATGGGGAGAATCGGATTGGCAGGGATAACTACTACCCTAGACATGTCCGATCTCAAAGGGAAGATTTACCTCTGAGAAGCAATTTCAGGGAAGAGCGCCGTCCTCCGAGATATGTTCGACATGACTAGGAAGGCGGGCTCCCAGACAAGAGCAACAAAACATGGAGAAGTGGTATGATTATTCCGACCACCCGGCCAGGGTGACTACCGGCCTAGACAGGCTGGTTACAGGGATAGACAAAGAAAATCACCGGTCGGAGTTGATCGTGGGTACCGCCAAAGATCTCTAACTCCAATAAGAGATAATGGAAGGTATCCTTCTCCACATGGGCACGACCGGGGGCGTCCAGTTGTTCAAGCCAATACTTTAACTCTAACAGAACAACAGTTGAAAGAGTTGATTGCAAAAGAACTTAACGATAGAGAGTCAAGGGATGTAAGAATGAAAAACTTGATAGTCAATGATGGCGTACTTAATAAGTTTTCGATCGACATTCAAGAAGCTTACCACCATCCCGACTTCAAACAACCCGATTTTGAACTTTATGATGAGTCGGAAGGAGATCCTGGCTTGCATGTTCTATCGTTCAAAAATAAGTTGGTGTTATGGGGTGGAGATGACCCGCTCATATGTAAGCTCTTTCCATCAACTCTAAAGGGAGAAGCATTACGCTGGTTTAGTGAGTTGCCTTCAAGATCAATTCACCAATTCAATGAACTAGAAAATCAGTTTGTAAATCGTTTCCGCCACAATTGCAAGATGCCAAAAGATGTCGACTCACTTTTGAACATCAAGCAACAACGCGTGATCTAAAAGTTCGCGTACTTTTGTTACTAGGTTCTGAAAAGGCGAGATGTTCCGTTCCGTTTCGATGGGATGCTTTTTTCCTTTAAAGAAGCATTATATTATGAAAGAGACAAAAGTTCGAACTTCATTGTAAGGGATCTTTACCACTCTTTAATTAAAGATGTCCCTAAAACTTGGTGCGATCTCGTATGTTAGGGGCTGAACAACACATCTCAGTATCGAGGAGAACCTATCGGGCGAAAAGCAAACAAAGAGACAAAGATATTCGGAGTAAAGATTTTTCTGACAGCAAGAGTTCTAAGCCGAAGCAAGGACAGTCAGATTAACAGCATAACGATGGAAAGAATGACAATCAGAAGCAAGTTAGTTTCAATCGTGATGGAAAGACTTTACCTGTGCTAAAACTGACCCCTCTCAATGCCAAGTACTCTGTTATATATGAAAAGTTGAAAAGTGGGAATCTTCTTTCCCCGCCTTATCCACTTTCAGAAGATACCAAAGGGACAAGGGATAAAGCCTTGCAGTGTAAATTCCATAATGACTATGGCCATGAGACAGAACTTTGTCGCTCTCTCCGGGGTCGGATTCAGAAATTAGTGGAGAAAGGACTTTTAAACGAATATCTTATTAAAGACTCTCAACAAAGCGATTCTTTGCAACTTATGAGCATGTCATTAATGTTTCCCATTCTCATGATGAGTCTCTTTCCAAAAGTCAGAGTAAGAATCAAAAGCGTTTGAAAGTTAGTTATGTTGGTGAGTTTAACCGTATCAACAAAGTCGATTTTGTCAAAGGAATCCGCACCGAGACTTCAAGAAGAGCCCTCCGATTCAATCGATGATGATCTCCTTGGTGTATATCACCCTCACTATGATGCAGTTATAATTTCTGTGTCTATAGGTGCTTCTCGTGTTCAACGGGTAATGATCGACACAGGGGCTACCTCCAGCGTCATTTTCAGTGGATGTTATTCTCAGATGCAATTTTGCGAGGGTATGATCATCACTGAAGACAATCCTATCATCGGTTTTGATGGGACAACATCTTCAGCGGTTGGAAGAATTACCTTACCAATCAAATTAATGAACAAAGAAGTTGAGCTCGATTTCTTATTGATGGATTGTCGATCCCACTATAACGCAATTTTGGGTAGAGATTGGATACATTCTATGGGGGCTGTAGTCTCCACATTTCATCAGTGTGTCAAGTTCCCATTCTCTGGGCATATTTGCAAGGTTCGTAGCGACCAGGTATCTGCCCATGCTTGTCATGACAAAGCAATGGATGACTATAAAAAATCTGAAGTTCGAGGTAATACAATCCTTGCAAGTGCCCTGCCCAAGTTATAGTTACCAAGCGGCGTGCCCTCCATCTATAATATTGAGGCTCATGTGCAAGGGGTCAGCCTCACAATGGATCGACTTTCGAAGTGCAAGTAGGAGATTCAAGCCAGAAGAAACCACTTTTATTTTTATTTGAACTTTCGAAATGAGAACAAAAGAGTTGGTTTCCACTCGTTACAAATGAAATAAAGCGTATCTTCGCTTGGAAAATTGAGGAAATGCCGGAATAGACCCTACATTTGCTGTCGCCAAAACTTGACATTGATCCAAGTTTCAGGCCAGTTCGCCAAAAACCAAGAAGAATGGCACCTGATCGGAAGCTCAAAGTTAAAGAGGAGATTGATAAGCTACTTGCGGTTAACTTTATCCGACGAGTTACTTACCCAAAATGGCTTGCTAATGTCGTCGCAGTGCCAAAAAAGAACGAACAAATCAGAATTTGTATTGACTTTACAAACCTTAACGAAGCTTGTCCGATTCATCCATATCTATTGCCACAAATTTCCGAATTAGTGGATGCCACTTCGGGATTCCAACGCCTATCTTTCATGGATGCTTCTTCAAGGTACTACCAGATCTCTTTGAATGTGGATGACCAAGAGTTCACCGCCTTCATTACCGACCAAGGCATTTTCTGCTACACTGTTATGCCTTTTGGTCTGAAAAATGCCGGTGCAACCTACCAATAGCTTGTCAATACAATTTTTTCCGATCTGTTGGGGATAATAATGGAGGCTTATATCGATGATATAGTCGTAAAATCGAAGCTACTTGGTGATCATCTTTCCGATCTTCAACTTGTTTTGATAGGCTTAACAAGTATAACATGAGACTCAATCCCGCCAAATGTTCTTTTGGCCTCTCTTCTGGAAAATTTCTGGGATACCTCATGACTCGTAGAGGTATTGAGGCTAATCCAGATCAGATACGTACCGTTATTGATATGTCATCACCAAAAAATAAGAAGGAAATTCAACGGCTTACTGGTCGTCTTACCGCTCTTCATAGATTTATTTCTAAATATTCCGATCGTTGTCATCCCTTCTTCCAGACTTTAAAGGGGGCAGCAATTTGGAACGTTGATTGTGAGATGACATTGCAACAACTGAAGAAATACTTGGTCAGTCCTCCTATATTGACAAGTCCTTCAACGGGTCAACCTATTGGCATATACCTAGCAGCTACAACTCAAAGCGTTAGTCTTTTTTTCGTCGATGATGGTAGACCCGTCTTTTTTATCAGTAAGACGTTAACCGGAGCTGAGTCTCGTTATTCAAAGATGGAAAAAATTACACTTGCATTGGTTCATGCCGCTCGTCGGTTAAAACCATACTTCCAGGGGAAGTTGGTCAGAGTTTATACTGAGTATCCCTTACGCAAGGTCTTTCGTAATGCACAAGAATCAAGCAGATTAGCCGAATGGGAATGTTATCTTAGTGCATATAGCATTGTTTTGAAAGTCGTACTGCTGAAAAAGGACATGCTCTAGCTTTTTTGATAGCTGATTTTCCGATTGATGATTCTCTTCTTGACGATTTCTTGCGCCAAGAAGAATCTATGGAAGACATTCTACCACCCATAACGGGGGCGACGAAGACCAACTTGCAAATGCAATTCCTAATCCCATTGACCTATGGATTGTTTACTCAGATGGCTCCCATAATAAATCTGGGTCTAGAATTGGATGCGTTTTTGTTAAACCCGGCAGAGAGAAAATTGAGAAATCTGTGCGACTTGGCTTCGCCGCTTCAAATAACGAAGCCGAGTATGAGGCTGCCGTTTGTGCCTTGAGAACGACTTTGAAATGGGCGAAAAGCTCCAGTTATACACGGATTCTCGCCTTGTGGCCAATCGGTTTGGCGGGTCTTTTGAAGCAAGAGATGACCGTGATGGCGGCTTATCTTGGTTTGATACATAGCCTTGCTCGACAATTTGATAGCATCTCTATCACTCAAAGACCACGAAATGACATACGTCATGCTGATTCATTGGCTTATCTCTCCGCGCGCCGTTAGAAGCGAAGAGTCAAGACACATCACCGTGGAGTTCCGTAAAAGAGCCAAGCATTGACTTTACCAAAAAAATTGAATGACTTGTATGTACATGAAAGCAATTACTTGTTTTGCTTGTACGCTAAATGTAAAAAATCGACCCCACGATAATCTCACCAATCAATCATGACTTCGAAGCGAAAAAGGGAGCTGGAAAATTCACAACATGACCATCCTTTGGATCTTCCATTAGAATCTATAGATCCATTTGTTCCTCCCGAATTAAACTCCCCAACAGATAGTGAGTTGGTACATGAAGCGGATGATAGTCCCGAACTTCCCGATATGATACTATCGAGCGATTGATGATCTCCGATCGCTAAGATTGGCGTCTTCCTTATATCCACTACTTGCAAGTTTCTTCACTTCCGCCCGAACCAAAACTTCGCTTGAAAGAATCAAACGCGATGCATGGAAGTTTTGGTGATATCATTCTTGTGGAAGTTTGCACTTATATCGCAAAGGATCGGATTTAAACCCTATGTTCGCGATGCCTCTCAAAACAGAAAGGACTTCAAGTTTTTGAAGATTCACTCCGAGCTTATGTGGAAGCCACTCCAAGGGCTTAAGTTTAGCTCATAAGGCTATGACACGTATTATTGGTGGCGAGAGATGCAAAAGGATGCAAAACACCTATCGAGAGAGGTGTGAGCCATGCCAAAAGCACGATAATATGAGTAAACTACTACATTCTTGAAGTTGCATCCCATGCTTAGCCCATGGCCATTTGCCAAATGGAGCTTAGACATTATTGGCCCTTTACCTAAAGCTTCAGGTAGTATATGATTCCTTCTTGTGGCAACCGATTACTTTACCAAATGGGTAGAAGCAAAGCCTTTGGTCTAAATCCATGCTTCCAACGTCAAAATGTTTTTATGGAGAAATATTGTTTGTCGTTTTGGCATCTCTCCGGCACTTGTATCAGATAATGGTAAACAATTTGATGTTGAAGAAATTCGTCAGTTCTGTGCTAATTTGAAGATACGGCATAACTTCTCCGCACCTTATTATCCGCAAGCCAATGGGCAGGCCGAAGCCACCAATAAGTTGATTTTGGCCAACCTAAAGAGGCGTTTTGATAAAGGAAATTGGGTCAAGGAGTTACCAGTTGTCTTGTGGGCTTATAGGACAACGCCAAAATATTCAACTGCATTATCACCTTTTAACCTTGCATATGGTGTTGAAGCGATCTTTACCTACGAAACCCGATTTCCGGTACATCTCGGTCGATTCTTTGTTGAAACAGGTTCCAATGACACTACTTTGGCCCAGTCAAAAGCTCTTATTGATGAGGTTCGCTCTGAGGGACTACAACAGCTTATTAAATATCAAGCTGACATAAAACGGAACTACGATAAGAAGATCCGTCCTAAGTCTTTTGCTCCTGAAGACTGGGTTCTCTGTAGAAGCCCAAAGCTTATAGAATCAGAAAAGTTTGGGGAAAATTAGCAAGGACCCTACATCATAGATCGTCCAGCATCTAAGGGTCATATTTCCTCCGTACTATTTCTGGAAGAATAATAGAGAAGCCATGGAATGCTTACCACCTTCGCAAGTTTTACCGTTAGGAAATTTTTTGCATTTTTACATTACTCCATCAATAACGAATCTATCCATCTATGTAGTTCGTTCTATTTTATCCATCAATAAAGATATTCAACTTCCATTCTCTTAGTTTGGTTGTCATTTTACATTACTCTATTTTTCTGTAAATTTACTTTCAACAATGTCATTCATTAACGTTCATTCTATGGAGGTCATTCATATTATGCCTTTTTCGGTCCAAGTAAGTTGCATTCATGCCTACTTGACGGAAATCCGAGTCAATAAGATGGTTATTCTTGCTCGAAACAATTATTGCAATACTCCCACAGTACAATATCCGTGCTAATTCCACTACTAAGGCAATGACGTTGTGTTTTAGTTTGGTCCCAGTGCACGGGTGACGACTTTGCACCTGTGACAACTCTAACAGTTGTCAGGCCTTGCTTCACGTTCGGTACAAATATTTTGACACCTGAATAGCTAGGTTCATTAAGGACGATCATGTCCCCTTTGCCTTTCAATAACATTCTCCAATGGTTCTATATTGGGAGGTTTTTCTCTCTACATGGGGGCATCTCGTTTCATAAATCAACAACACTAAGTTTTATGCAGGTATGTTATCTGACATCACATGATATTCAATAGCCAACACATACTTTATTTTTATTTTCATAAAAAGAATTTTTAGCTCTATGGTATTACATACTCACAATCACATGATCATTGGTTTGGGAAAATCCAATGGTTCCTTCCTAACTTTTTGCATATACAACTCGTACAAATCTTTGTAATTCATCTTCTCACGTTCTAGTTCATCTCCCGTTTCTATTAAAGTATCTGTCAATCGTCTTACGGACGATTCACAGTGTGCCATTTGCACGTGATCTTGGCCGAGCAGCTCGTTTAAATCACATTAAACATTATTTTTCTCTACCTCTTTTTGCGCACGTTTAAGTTCCTGATCTTTGGCCGCCACGAGTGACTTCAATTCTATCACATTTGCTTTTAAGTGTTTGTGTTCCTCCATTATCTCACAAGCTTTCCCAAACTCTTCGTACGATCTCTCCTCTGCTTCTTCCGTCCGCTCGGTTAAGTTTTTGTTTTCATCTTCTAACTCTCTGTTGGTTCCGCTTAACGCTTTGTTTGACTCTTCCAATTTTTGGTTGAGTATCTTCACTTTCTCTATTTCTTCTAAGGCATTGGCTTCATTCGGAACGATATTTTTCTTCGCGACTTTTTCATGAATTTCTTTGGCCCGTACTACCGCCGTTTTAACCTGCGGCAAAAAATATTTGATTTCATCAATCTTTCAGACTTAAACACAAGTTTGCAATAACTGATAAAAATAATACTATCATACCTGGTTTATACTATCGAAAATCATTGACATTGCTCTGTCATATTCTCCGATGTTCTCCATATTCTGGTCACATTTTTTATATTTTTCGAGCCCCTCCATTGGCGTGGTCCCTGGCAATACTTTCGCTTCATCTTCCAGACTTGAACATCTTTGTTTCATCTAACAATTTCATCGGTTTAGTGTTGGACACAAATTTCTTTACCGTCCTAACGCAATAGTAAAAATCAACGGTCAACTTACTGTTAACAGATTCTATGGTTTTTCTCCATGAGTAGTATTACCCCTGACAGTACTTGCCAGTGGTTGTTGGATTCTTTGCTCTTGCATTTTTCTTTGCCGTTTATTTTCTTTCACCGACTTTGTGTTCTTCGCTGCATTATCTTTTGTAAGTATCACTGTTTTGTTCTTTTCCCAACCATTCTTTTCCTGTATATACCAAAACAGAGCGAGATATTATATCTCACCACACTTTTACAAATCTATGTTTTCTACGGTACATATCTTTTCCTCTTTATGTTGAGAATGTATTATATTTCGTCTGGGGTGTTTTATTCATTGTAGTCTCGTCCCTCGAGGCATCATACATTGTAACGTTGGTTGTCTCTCTTGGTCTTCGTTCACCCATTTTCTTGTGGAACATCTTCTTTTGTACAGTTCGCTTTTTGTGGTTGGCAAGCTCAGCACTAATTCTCGCTGTGTTAATTCCGTTCTATCTTCTTTTTCACTATCGCTATCGCTGCCAAATATTGCATGTCTGAGACTTTTATTCTTCTTCGCCAGTTCACTATGTGTCTCCATGGACCTATCGGGCCATTGTTCGATACCCCCATAGTATCGGAAATCAACAATATCATCAAAGTAGCTCAAATCTACCAATCTTTCGTCATAGCATTCATGAAAGAAGAAACGAATGTTGTTCTCCACTTCCTTGTCCAATTCAATATCTAGTAGTGTACTCGCGTTTTCTGTTAGACACAAAAATAACTCGTGTTAGTCAACAGTTTACTCGTAGTACAATTTTCAATACTTATGTTTTGGCTTACCTCGAAATTTGTTCGGCACTTTAAACTCTGTCGGATTCCACTTCCCTTGCAAGCGGTACAGAAATCTATCCCATCCGGTGTATACTTTTGGGAACCCTTTAAAACTTCTGTTTGAATCCTTGAATTCATTTTCAAATTTTATGTACCCTTTCGTCGATGGGCTTTTCGGTCAGATCAACGAAGATTTCTTGAGCCCCAAACCTTCATTAAATTCATTTTGTAAACGGTGCGCTCGTGAAGATTAACCGAACGATATTGGCGGTTGTCCCAAAGCAATTTGCCACCACTCCAAGATAATTAAGCTTATTTCTTTGCTCAACGGAATTGCACTCCTACAATTTAATTGTGTGTAAGCCATTACTAGTTCATCTTCTTTGACTTTCATTTCAAATTCGTACACTTCATCCATCTCAAATTTCTCGAGTCCTAGTATTTTATGTATTTCCTTAAGCAACCATCGACGCGGTTCCAGGTAGTCACTGTATCTGTCACCTTCTTTCCACCTCACCAAGTCTGCGATCGTCATCGAGTTTTCTTCTCGAGTGTTTTTTCGCCCGTATAGTACGGTAGTTTCTACCTGAAAAATAAAAAAATAAAAAAAAAAAATAAAAAAAAAAAAAAAAACAAAACAAAACAAAACAAAACAAAACAAAACGGGTAAGATACCTAAAACCCGGGTTCACTAAGGGGACACAGGTACGGTGCCCTTCATTAGATGGCGCTATACCGTATAATGTTTTGTTAAAACAGGTTTTTGAATCTGGGCGCCATCTGGTCTCGCCATTACATCGTTTTTTCACTGCGTTTCGTTTACAAACCAACCACAATTTACTAACTTTATCCAAACCAACCAAAGTCTATATCTAAACAAAGGTTAATGGCAAGAGACGTACCTGTTAGTTGACACGAAGAAGGATCACAGCGCTATACAAAAGCAGTGTTGGCGATACTGCAGCAGACGCTTCACTCGTTTTTTACACCACGACTCCTTTCTCTATCTTACTTAAAGTTGGAGAGGAAGATTTTGGATCGGTTTACAAGGCTATTTAATGGGAAGCACGCTGTAGTGAGCGGTGAAAACAGAAGGACTTGCGTAACACAGTTTGCGTTGAGGACGTGCTAAGCACAAAGTTGGAGTAGTGTTAGTTGCTGAGCTTCCACACAGGAATCTATATGGTTAAAGGTTTTTGTTTTGACAACGAACTGATGCTACTTGTTTAAGAGTATTTGCCTATGGGAGCCTTGGTCAAGTTCTGTTTGGTGAGCGACAGTGTTTTTCATGGATTGGGAAAAGCGGCAGCATAGCCACTGTTTATATAGGGTTTCCGCGCTGGCTTTCCATTGCTAGTGGAATTCTTCTCCAACTCCAACTTCATCTCTACTCTCAATTCTTATCTACTCTACATTCTTATCTAATCTGAAACCTTTGAATCCAATTCGTAGTTAAATTCCTTTTATTACTATTATTACTATCTTGCCCCTATGTTTAATTTCAACGGTCACATCCTCATATCGATATTCCGCTGGCACGCGTCGTCGACATCACTTTCGCATTGTTACGTAATGCGTTCGGTACAGTGTTCGGCACTCAATTTCTTTTGAAATTTTATTTATGTGCATCTTTTATTTTATCTGTGCATTTTCGGCCATTTTTTATTTAACTACGTCCTTGCGTATCATATATGTTAATTTGAATTTTTTTCATTTCCGTTAATTCACGAATTTTTTCCGATTGTCTATTTTCTTATCGTTTACGTTCATACGACACTTTGTTATACACTTCGCTTACTCTTTTATTATTTCAAGTTTTCCTTGATTTTTCTTCTCTTCTTTGCCATGTGACCTTTGTTTGCATGACAAAGAGAGGGCGGTGTTTCGACCCCCATCTACGTGGCAAACGTCAATTAGTAGGGGTCTCTATTTTTATTCATTTAATCAACAGGGCTAAAGCCCAATTTTTCATGATCAATGTACATGGATCAATGTACATTTATTTATGTCCGTGATTCATTTCTTATCAAAGAGATAATTATCGATGAGAGTTATAGTATATCATAATTACTCAAGCTACAAGATTACATGGACTTCTACTCTACCTTTAAAATACAAAACTATTTTTCATAAGTACATTTATTTATGTCCATTATTTGGTTCGATTCAACATTTCTTATCAAAGAGATAATTATCATAAAGAGATTGAGAGTTTAGTGGAAAGAGGAAAATGGGTGTGGAATATGAACAAAACCTATATTCATTTAATTGCATGGTAGACACTCCAAGCAAATGTAGTTTATTTGATTAGTTTGCTTGGAGCTATGGGACACTATAGTGCAAGGACTCTCTTTTACTTAGTGTAATGTAAATTATGATTAATTTCTTGTTCATAAATTTATTTGGTTCGGTTTCAAACTATTTTTCATTTTTAGGAATTGCTACGTTTCTTCAAGAAACATTAACCATGATCCCTTTTAGATAATATGAACAAAACCCTCTTAAACCATTCTCAGAATTTATGTGTTAAACAACATGCATGGTAGACACTCCATTAGTTTATTTGGAGTCCCTTCTTTTTGTAGTTTGCATTTCTCCCCAATTTTACAATGTAAATTATGATTAATTTCTTTTTTCATAAATAATTTATTTGGTTCAGTTTCATCTCCCCAACATTTACCATTGCTTTCTTTGTGTTGTTTGAAGCAGTTTATCTTTGAAAACATTAACCATGAAAGAGATTGAAAGTACGCTTTAGTGGAAAGAGGAAAATGGGTGTGGAATATGAACAAAACCTTCAGTGCTAAACCATTCTGTAATTTATGTGTTAAACAACATGCATGGTAGACACTCCAAGCAAATGTAGTTTATTTGGAGTCCCTTCTTTTTGTAGTTTGCTTGGTTTCGGGATGGGACACTATAGTGCCAGATTCTGTTGGGATTTTACTTAGTGTAATGTAAATTATGATTAATTTCTTGTTCTGATCATAAATAATTGTATATGAAGAAAGAGTAGTGTATATTTCGGTGTCCTGTACTGTTGTTTCTGTTTTGAGATTTTTGGTGTTTGTGTTGCTGCGATAATAGGTTTTTCGCTTCGTAATATTGTGACTCCTCCATGTGTCAGGAACTAGGAAAAGGAGTATGTTCAAATCATCTATTCGTAGTGGGCTTCTAATTGGCATGGTCTGGAGGCGTGGAAAACGATGCAGAAGCTCTAATCTCAACAAGTAATAATCTACTCTAAGCTCCTGTCAGATCAGGCTAACTAACTACTGAATAGAAGGAACACAATATAATTTTCAAGGGGGGCTGAGTGTCAGGGATCATACCTCCAGACACTGTATTGGATGGTTTTTGCATAATCTATTTACCAAGATCAGATAGGTTCCTAACTGAAATTGGAACTCAGAAATGGGGCTATAGAGAAGGAGTTTATGTCAGTTGTATTTGAGAAGGCTGTTTTGGAGCCTACATTACGTTGCATATATAGTCTCCTAAGTTCTGATCTTGATGAAAAGCTCCTATGATTGGTTTCTGGTGATGTTAGTAAAGAAATTACGTTCAAGAGGAGTCTTTTAAAGGTGCTAACAATCAATCTGAGGGTAGAAGTTAGATAGATAACTACTGAGAGCAAGAATTGGAACGTAGGATAAAGAAAGAATTCAAAGCTTGTCTTAGAGATATTGGCTGTATTGGACAATTTGTAAAAGTAGAAGTCGGTGGCCATGAAGATTTTTCATCTCATTGTTCTGTTTCTTTTCATTGTTTGCTTTTTAAAGATCTCATTATCATTTTACGCCTCTTGAAACAGCCCAACTATTTTTGAGCTTGCCTCAGGAGCTTTTGAGACTTTGATGGAAAGTCTTGTCCCAGAATAAAATGTTTGGGTGAGATATCAGTTCTTCAATACCGTTGTAAGAAGCTGAATCAGAGCACCAAATCCCTTCCTCTCTGTGATGCTTACTTAAACCGTCAAAAGGAGCTGAACAAAATCCATATTTTGGCGTCCAGACTATGGTTGTGATTCGTGATGTTCAGGTTGTGTGCCAACCCCATACTGCCCAACCGAAGAAGAATATTGGACTGTGTCAAGTTGAAACCGCAAATAGGAGTTCAGGTTGTGTTGCTGGTATCATGGAGGCATGGGCCCTAAATGCCTCCCCATAACTCGATGTGGTTCAGTTAGAATGATGCCTCAAATGCCTAAGAATAGAAACCCACCCTGGATATCTTGACTATGCTTCTGGACTACAATGTCGCGTAAAAGGTTCTGATGAATGTGGAGCATTCCTTGTTCCAATAAGCTATCATGGGTGCTGCTATGAGAAATGTTAAATCAAGTCCTTCAGGCCACGAGATGTTAATTGCACTGAAAACCCAGATTCCACTCTGCCAGTGTTTCATTCTCGTGTGTGGCCAGTAGTGAGTTCTGTTTTTATCTCTCAGGCGTGCCACTTATGTCACGAGCGTCTTTACTAAAAACAAAAAATTATCTGAGTCATTATGTTTAGCTGTCGTGGCGGTAAAGGTGTAACCCTCTATAGTACAAAATATCTCAATATATCATGATATTTAGAGATATCTATCCAGATTTCAGAAAAAAATATATAAATATTACGATATGTTAAGAGATATATACGATTGTAAATATCAGTAATATTTTGATGATATTTAGAGATATTTTGCGATATTTAGCGATATTTTGTGTATATAACAATTTTATTTAATATTTATCATTATATTTTAAATAAATATAAATAATGTATCATAATATATCAAGAAATATCTACAATATCTACGATATTTATTAATATTTTTGATATATCTACGATATTTGCACGTGAAACAATATCAAATATCTCCAAAGAGAAGAATATATTTACCATACATATCTAAAAATTGAGTATCGATAAATACCGATATCCTGATATTTTATACTATGTAACCCTCTCAGAAAAAGAAGTTTGAATTTCGATCCATTTGTGTATGGTAATCACCCACTGATAGTTATGGAATGCAGTAAGTTTGTTAATGTTTGTTTTCGTTCTTATTCTATGTGGATTTTATTAATTGGTTACTTGGTTTGATCCCAGTTCCATTGTTATACACACTAATTGTCGGCCAGCATGGCCTCACTAACTTGTTGCCTCAATTGTACGTCGTCCTCGCATGACCTGCGGTCATGGAATAAGATTATTAAGCACCATGTTCTTGAAGGAAATCCTGACCAAGCAATTAGAACGTATAGAAATATGCTAGTGGATGGTTACATTGGTGACAATTATACGTTCCCCGTCCTTCTAAAGGCGGCTGCCCGTCTTTCCTCTTCACATATTGGGTCTGTACTCCATGGGCAAATAATGAAAAGTCGATTTTGGATCCATGATTTCGTTCAAACTGCGTTACTGAATTTGTATTCTACTCTGGGACGGGTGGAGGATGGTTTTAAAGTATTCAAAGATATGACTAGGAAAGATTTAATTGCTTGGAATTCTATGCTGGATGCTTATGCTTCAGCCGGGCAAATGGATAATGCAGCCAATTTGTTCAGTTTGATGCCCAGTAAGGATCATATATCGTTTAATACAATGATCTCGGGGTTTGCGAACATTGGAAACGTGGAAGCTGCAAGACAAATCTTTGATCAATTGACTGATGGAGATGTTGTGTCTTGGAATTCAATGGTACTGGCATATACCAAGGTGGGAGATATGGAAAGAGCGTGTGCATTGTTTGATCAGATGCCTGAAAGAAATGTGGTGTCATGGAACACAATGCTTTGCGGGTACTTGCAGAGTGGATGCTACAGCAGTGTAGTTGGTTTGTTCAATGACCTGAGGGGTATGGATGAGCTTGAACCTAATCATGTAACTCTGACAACTGTTTTATCTGCATGTGCTCGTATGGGAGCACTAGACACTGGTACAGGAATACACATACTGGCTATAGATATAGGGCTTATGTTGGATCCCAAAGTTATGGTATCGGTAATAGACATGTATGCAAAGTGTGGAAGCATTGAGAGAGCTCTGGAGGTATTCTACAAGATAAAATCTAAAGACACTTATTGCTGGAATGCCATCATTTGTGGGCTTGCACTTCATGGCTATGGCTGTGCTGCTCTTAATTCCTTTGAAGACATGAATACTACAGGATTGAGCCCCGATGATATAACCTTCATTGGTCTTCTAAGTGCATGTAGTCATGTAGGCATGGTAGAAGAGGGTTGTTTGTTGTTTAAGAGCATGGTGAACACGTTCGGGGTTTCACCCAAGTTGGAGCATTATAGTTGCATGGTTGATCTTCTGGGTCGAGCTGGTTTCCTGAAAAATGCATTTAGGCTCATTGAAACCATGCCATTTGAACCTGGACCTACTGTGTGGGGCGCTTTACTCGGTGCTTGCGTAATTCATCGGGATATTGAGGTAGGAGACATCATCGCTAAACGCTTTGCTGCCAGGATCGAATGCCTCAGTGATGGAGAGTATGTGATGCTCGCAAACTTGTATGCATCGTGTGGCAGATGGGATGAAGCAAACCGATGGAGAGCAATGATGCATGATTTAGACATTAATAAAACTTCTGGCAATAGCATGATTGAGGTAAATGGCACAATGTACAAGTTTCTGGCTGGTCATCTCAAATAAGCTAGCTAGACTAGTTTTTATGCAAGATTAACGCTTGAAATTCAGTTCCAAAATGGTTGCAGTCTGTAGGTCTCTCTTTATGGTATAGTGTTTGTGCATTCCATTTCAGCTTTAAGGACAACCGTTAAGTCGAGCCATCTATTATTTACCATCTAATGCAGCCTTAGCCATGTGTACCACATTGCTCAGTGACAATGATAAACCCATCGTGTGTTTCATCTTAAAGGTATTTTCCTTGCCTAATGCAGATACCATTCTGAAAGCATAAGGAAGAGTGGATCGTCTACACTCTGTGAATTGGTTTCAACATCCGGTCCCTCGTTGTTACATATATAGAAGGAGATACTCTATGTATTAAACATGCTATTATTGCGCCTGTAAAATTGTATGTGTTTGTGTTTCTTTCCACCTACTCACTTTTATTCGTATATCACTCTCCTTTAAAAAAGGGTTGCGGTATTGGCACCCCCATAAATGGGACTAGCACCCCTTTGACCAATGGTATTAGCACCCCTCTATTAAATACACAAAAAACACTAACGGCAAGCACCTGCCGCGGGATCACACAATTTACGACATCAGGTTTCCGCAAAATCCCATATCCCACGGAAGGTGGCTGTCGTGGGTCTTTTTTATTTATTTTTTTTTTAATTTTTTTTAATGAGCATGTCTTCAGTGCGCGTGATGTATGGCTACGCACAATTTCTGACCATATATTTTCCAACCCGTAACCGGTAGCCGAAGTGCCCACCTAAGGGTAGCGTTGGCATTTCACATATTTTCATTCATTCCCAATTTATCGTATTTTCTATTCTTCTCAATTAGATTGCGCGCCCAAATCTTCTCACCCCTTTCACCTCTTCTTAAATTCATGGTCAATCATTTACTTCTTTCACTCTCTAAAGTTTACAGCAAGGAAGTAGAGCAAAAAAGAGTGACAACAACCAACAACACTATACGTCTTGAATATGTTTGAACATTGAGGTTAGTTTATCATCCAATCACTGAAGTCGATTTAATCTTTCCTCTTCTCTTTAAGGTACATTAGAATTTTTCATATTTAGGTCGTTTGTACTAAAAAAAGGTTTTCTTTATTTAGGTAGGCGCTCTTATGACGAATCGAATAAGGCTCGATGATGACGAAGAGTTTCTTAGAAGTCTATGTTTCAAAAGTTTTGGGTATGATGAAAGTGATTCTTTGGATGTGGAATCAACTGTTTCCCTGATGGAGAATGAAAATATTGACAGTAGTGATAGCGATGTTGAAGAGTCTGATACATATAGGGTTTATATAGAAGACAAAGCAACATTTTTATCTATGCAGTTCAAGACCTCGGACGAGGCCTACACTATTTATAATGAGTATGCCAAATCAGTTGGCTTCAGTGTTCATAAGGATGTTTATAGAATTCATCCAAATGGAGTTGCTATTAAGCGAGAGATTTGTGTGTTCATCCCAAGGTCAACGACATGCGATAAACTCCAATCGATGACACCCAAAAGAACACCCGACATGGCCACTAGGTTCAATTGTAAAGCCCGCATTGTTGTTGTTTTTGATTCCGGAAGCAAAGTTTTGGACCGTGGAAAGAGTTTATTGGGGAACACACACATCCACTTGTACGGTATCCGAAGTTCAATGTTTCTTCGGTCACATAGAAATGTGAGTCGAGAAGTTGGAATTTGCTACGATGCCTAAATGATGTCGGTGTTAAGTAAATGCCAAGTGATGGGTCACTATGCACATATAATTTGGAGGTTTCCTTAATGTTGGTTTTACGAAAAAAGACTTGTATAACAAAATGGAAAAAGAGGGAGAAGTCGCCAGTATTGATGGCGACTTGAACACACCGGACAAGGTGAAGTTAGATCCTTTATTTCATTACAACTATGAGTTAAATGCGAGTGGGTAGTTGGCTGGGCTGTTTTGGGCGGATTCCACCTCTCGCCTAGATTACTGTAGCTTTGGTGATGTGTTGTTGTTTGATTCAAGGTACAGGAGCAATCAGGACCAGATGCCGATCGTTGTGTTTGCTGGAATCAACAACCACCTACAGACTATAGTTTTTGGTTTTGCTCTGATCATAAGTGAGTGCAACGACACTTATAAGTGGGTATTGAAATCATTTATTGACGCAATGTGTGGTGAACACCCTAAATCGGTCATTACCGATGGTGACGCAAATGATTCGTGAAAAGCTTTGAAATCTATTCTTCCGTGATTCGAAACACCGGCCGTGGTTTTGGCACGTATTGAAAAATTGCATCACCAATGTCAAAATCCCTCGATTTGCAATAGAGTTCAGCTTCTATTATGTTTATGAAATGTTCTCGGGAAAGTTCAAAGAAAGGTGGAGACAAATGACTAGTGGAAAAATACGGCTAGTCATAACACACGGGTGATGAAGGTACGTAAGAAACGGGCGAAAGTGGGCGTAAACGTATCTTCATGGTGAGTTCTTTGGCGGTTGCGAGCAACCAACGCTTGAAGTCTATTAACTCGTTATAAGATATCATGTTAAGCCCGGGGATGCGGCCGTTTGAGCTATTTGGGAAAATGAAATTGGCGGTTGCAAATATTCGCCACCGAGAGCACGGGGAAGAGGTAAGGACTATGACGAACGAAGCCTTTCATTGGTAGCCACTTGATTGAATATGCAAAAGCGCGAATCCATCTATACTCGAAATTACTTTTCTTGCTTTTATGAAGCGATTCTGGAGGAATCGATGTACACTGTAGAAGATAAACGTGATGTGGGTGACAATATTCGTGTATACACCATCAGTCGTCATCTGAACAGCAAAAAAGACGAGTGTGGAATACAACCTTTTAGAAGCGGGATGCTAGATGTTCATGTGGGCTATTTCCCCTTGTTTGGATTTCCATGTAGACATATCATTTCAGTTTACAAACACGAGGACCTTCGTGAAATACCCTAGAGCTGTTTTTTAAGGAGATGGACACGAGTTGCTAAATCTGTCATTCCAAATAACGATCCAAGTTTTTCTTCGCAGGCGCTTCCATTATTCGTCCACGGTGAGCTTATAGGGAAATGCAAGAAGATATGTTTGTGGGCCTCTCAAACAGCCACCAAAAACGAAGAAGTTTTAAATCCATGTTATCATATTTTTCTAGAGCTTCGGCAAATCCACAAGTTCCTTTTGAAATGCCTTATATTCCACCGTAAAGTGGTACAATGGATGGCATTCCGCTTCTAAAGGCACCGCCGAGGTAGATGCCTTTCACCCCACCTAAAACCGCCCATCGTCCATTTGTTAATGATCCACCACACGTAAAATCGAAGGGTAGGCCGCATAAACGTAGTAGATTGAAAGGTCGAATGAGACAAGAAAAAGAAGTGTGGCCACCGTGGGTATCGTCCGGGCACACAAGGCCCACATGTCCACTTTTTGCATCCAAACGATGGGGGTAAGTTTCTTATACCGTTGCCATATTTCACTTGTCCGTTAACATTAAATAGTTACAAAAGTTTGTTGATTCTGATTTGTATTCGTCAATATCTTTCTTGTGGTGCACCGCTTTTACGGGTCCAGTGCTAAAAGCGAACTATGTCGAAATGTCTTTGTAGGAGTTGCCGATGTGAGTGAGGATGATGACGGGTTAAATAGAGATACTGGATGTAAGTGATAATTTTGCGCGTTATCTTCTTTTTATAAACGCAAGAAAATATTTCTTGTTTGTTATTTTCATGGGGTTCAAAGTAATGTTGCTTGTTTGGTGGGCGTAGTGGAAGTTGGTAATGAAGTAGGAGGATCTCGAAAGACTAAGCAATGTAGCAAGTGTCGATCTACGGAGCACACAAAGTGTAGGTGTCCTGATTTGGAAGGTATGACACAATTTTTATCGACGTAATTTTTCTAGTAGGGAGTAAACTAAACTTAGATTGTACCATTAGAGTGACTATTTTTCTCCCCGATGAACTTATAGCTTCCCCGGGATGAGGTTGGGAGGAAGGTTTCGAGAAATTCAATGTAGGAAAGTTTTATAGTGACGACGGGAGAGTCTTTTTCCGTATTACGGATGGTTGACGTTAGGAAAGAGGAGTACAATGCTACTAAGCTTTAGAGCAGTTGTTGCTAATCTTCTAACAAGACTTTTGTAATATCGCACAATGGTGAAGATTTCAAGATTGGCTTCTAAATTATTTTGTAGCGGTATCTATGGTGTTATTTTCTTATTTTATTTGGTTTAATCAATGAAATAGAGCAATATTCTATACGCTATATTGACAAGCATTGTTTGTATATTCTCATTTGTTTCTTATTGTTGGGATGTTGGGGTTGTCCCTCACCATGAGACAAGACCATCGCCAGACATATGTCGGTTCATAAATGGATCCGTTTCGTTCTTCTAACAATAACGGAGGAATATGCCATAAACAAGAACATAACATTCTCGTATGACAAATATAGTGTCATATCTATCTCGTGATTGTAGTATACTACCAAACGTATATATATTATAAAAAGTGACATAACATTCGAAGTATGACATATATAGTGTCATATCTATCGATGAGTATCTAAAATTATATGACATAACTCCTAGGAGGTCGGAAGATCTAAAATTATTGTGAATATACTGCCGGGTTCCTCCTCGTATGATGAGGACTTGCCCGATTAGTACTAATTACAAGAATGAGATTAAGAAACCAATTCTTGATTGTAATGCGTGGGAGAAAAAGACTATGAACATCTCATTATTCATAGCTACCGAACTATGAACAATTCTACTTTTCGTATCTTTCTCAGATATCGCACGCATTACTCTTAACAATCAATGTTCATATTCATGAGCTATGAATATTCTTTGTTCATACCACAATTCGACTATGAACAATGATTGTTCATAGTTCGGTAGCTATGAACAGTGATTGTTCATAGTTCGGTAGCTATGAACACTCAATGCTATGAACAATGAATGTTGAGCTATGAACAATGAGTGTTCATACCACAATTGACTATGAACAATGATTGTTCATAGTCATGAGCTATGAACATTCTTTGTTCATACCACAATTGGACTATGAACATAAAGGTAAGGTTGGAGCTTGCAGAGGAATATGTCATATGTTAACATAACATTCTAGTATGACAAATATAGTGTTATATCTATCTGTGATTCTTATGATATACTACCAAACGAATATATTATAAAAACTGACATAACATTTGAGTATGACATATATAGTGTCATATCTATCAGCGATTCACATAACATTTGAGTATGACATATAGTATCATATATATCAGTGATTGTAGAACTTATGACATACTACCAACTGTATAAAACTCATACTTGAGATAACATTCGAGTAAGACATATATAGTGTCATATCTATCTGTGATTGTTGGTACCGAACGTATAAAACTCTAATTGACATATATTATAAAAAGTGACATAACATTCGAGTATGACATATATAGTGTCATATCTATCAATGCGTATCTAAAATTATATGACATAACTCCTAGGAGGTCGGAAGATCTAAAATTATTGTGAATATACCTGCTGGTTCCTCCTCGTATGATGAGGACTTGCCTGATTAGTACTAATTACAGTAATGAGATTAAGAAACCAATTCTTGATTGTAATGCGTGGGGAAAAGGGACTATGAACATCTCATTATTCATAGCTACCGAACTATGAACAATTCTACTTTCCGGTATGTTTCTGTATACTGTACGTACTACGAACAATCAATGTTCATAGTCATGAGCTATGCATATTCTTTGTTCATACCACAATTCGACTATGAACAATGATTGTTCATAGTTCGGTAGCTATGAATAGTGATTGTTCATAGTTCGGTAGCTATGAACACTCAATGCTATGAACAATGAGTGTTGAGCTATGAACAATGAGTGTTCATACCACAATTGACTATGAACAATGATTGTTCATAGTCATGAGCTATGAACATTCTTTGTTCATACCACAATTGGACTATGAACATAACAGAAGGTTGGAGCTTTGCGAGGAATATGTCATATGTTAACATAACATTCTAGTATGACAAATATAGTGCTATATCTATCTGTGATTCTTATGATATACTACCGAACGAATATATTATAAAAACTGACATAACATTGGAGTATGACATATATAGTGTCATATCTATCGGCCGATTCACATAACATTTGAGTATGACATATAGTATCATATATATCGGTGATTGTAGAACTTATGACATACTACCAATATATAAAACTCATACTAGCATATATTATAAAAAGTAACATAATATTCGAAAGTATGACATATATCTAATTGTGATTGCTACGCTTTATGAGACCCAACGATAAAAACTCTTATTGACATAGCTTATAAAAAGTGACATAACATTTGAGTATGACATATAGTCATATATATCGCTGATTGTACTTTATATGACATACTACTACCAAACGTATAAAACTCTTATTGACATACTATCCTCTTAAACAATTGTTTTATTGTACCATCCGTAAAGTATGATATACTTTCTGTTTATAGAACATGAGTCACGATATACCATAAAGTATGATATACTACATCCTATATGACATTTTTATAACATATATCCATGCTTTTTACAATGCAATACCGGGTAGTAGGTCATGTACTCTGTACTCTATGAAATATTAACTTATGAGTAATACTCGTCACACCCTGATTGTCTCTCTACACACGGCAAATTTATTTCAAAAAAAACTGGTGCTGCTCTCTCCACACCCCATTTTTTGTTAATATGACCATTATAACCTTAAATAACTCTCAACTCTCTTCACACCCCATTTTTTTGTTAATATGACCATTATAACCTTAAATAACTCTCTCCACACCCCATTGTAATTCAAACGAGCTCTTCACCGTACTTACTACTCCACGAACACTCCTACCACTCATGCTCTCTGAAATTTCTCCCCCTCCCTTTGTTGTTCTCTTAGGTTAGTCTTGAGTCACCCACAAAATTGTTGTTATTCCCACCAAATTTTCACTTTAAGAATGGACTCATGTGCTGGAAGCAACATTCAAGATAAATTCTCCTCCAAAATCAAAATGATAACTTTGATTAGTGTTAAAAGTGACATGGAGTCACTTTAACACTACCGCAATCAAATTATTATTCCGATAATGAACTTTACAACAATGTTGAAATTAGCTATCCCGATATGACCGAATCATTTACAACAATTGAGGTAATAATGTAATTTGAAAGCTTGTATTTTTTATTTATTTTATCAATAACTTAGCAAAAACAATTTTACAATAGTATCTAAGATCAAGGGGTTTACGCAGGTCTTCAAGATCGCCACTTGTTGATCCGATGGTGTTCGAAGCCGGGGTATGATTGTTGGAGTTGTGGTTGTGATATCAAGGTCCGATAATTCGGGACTTGGGCTAAGACCTAGAGTTTTCTTGAGTTCGCGAAAAGGAGTGGAAAATTTAGACCATCCGTAAAGCCGAAAAAATATTGAACAAAAACCAAAGAATATAGGCAATCCAGTTCAAAGAAATGTGGTCATTCCATTTGTGTTGAAAGGGGAATTACTTAAACGAAGGTGGATGGATACCGAAAGTGTTATGTGTGGAACTCATAATCATACTATTGGGGAGCATCTTATAGGTCGTGCATTAAATCCGGAAGGTTAAAAGTCAAGAAAAATTGATTGTTCAGATTTGTCTTTGAGTGGTGTTAAACCGCGTGAAATTTTACCCCTCTTGAAAACGGAGAGATGACAATAATTTGTCAAACAAAAGCACTTTATACAATTATCGTCACAAGAATCAGGTTGGTTCGGTTGAGTGGAAGAAACCAAATGCAAGAATTTCTAAGAAATTTAGAAGAATTTGGGTACCGCAGAGTTTCATAGGGATAATCCAAAGAATGTGAATGTAGAGATTTGTTGTTTGCACATCCCCAATCAATTCATTTGGCAAAGTGTTTTCCCCGAGGTCATTGTCATGGATTGCACGCATAAAGACAAATGTCTTCAAGATGCCATTGTTTGAAGTTGTTGGGTTTACATCCACGATGAAGACATTCATAGTCCATAATCGCAGACGCATCTTCTTAACAATCAATGTTCATAGTCATGAGCTATGAATATTCTTTGTTCATACCACAATTCGACTATGAACAATGATTGTTCATAGTTCTGTAGCTATGAACACTCAATGCTATGAACAATGAGTGTTGAGCTATGAACAATGAGTGTTCATACCACAACTGACTATGAACAATCTATGAACAATGATTGTTCATAGTCATGAGCTATGAATATTCTTTGTTCATACCACAATTGGACTATGAACATAACAGAAGGTTGGAGCGCTTGCAGAGGAATATGTCATATGTTAACATAACATTCTAGTATGACCAATATAGTGTTATATTTATTTGTGATTTTTATGATATACTACCAAACGAATATATTATAAAAAGTGACATAACATTCGAGTATGACATATATAGTGTCATATCTATCAGCGATTCTAGCACTAATAATACAACCAAAAGTATAAAACTCTTATTAGCATATATAATAAATAGTGACAAAACATTTGAGTATGATATATATAGTGTCATATATATGTGATTCAACTACCGAACGTATAAATCTCTAATTCACATTTATTATAAAAAGAGACATAACATATCATTGAATTATGTTATAAAAAGTGACATAACATTAGAGTATGACATATATAGTGTCATATATATCATATAAAACTCTTACTAGTATATATTATAATATCATATATTATAGTAACATAATATTCGAGTTATGACATATATAGTGTCATATCTATCTGTGATTATACCCAACATATAAAACTCTTATTGACATATCTTATAAAAAGTGAAATAACATTCGAGTATGACATTTATGAGTATAGTCATATTAGTGATTGTAGCGCTTATGACATACTACCAAACGTAAAACTCTTATTGAATTAAACCATTGGACCACCCACTATACCAAAACAGGACATCCCTAACAGTCAGAAACCGTTACTGAAAATATTTGTAACGGTTTTTATGCGTCATAGTTTGGGCGTTGCTAATTCGTTATTAATATTCGTAACGGTTTATAACCGTTACGTAATTATTTATTGTAACGGTTTCTAACCGTTACTAAAATATTTACTAACGGTTTTCTTTGCTCAACTGTATTACTCTTTAGCAACGATTTTATAAAATTAGTAACGCTTTTTGATGTTACTCTTTTTTAACATCGATGAACGGTTTTATAACATTAGTAACGCTTTTTTGTGTTACTCTTTTTAACATCGATAACGGTTTTATAAAAATAGTAACGCTTTTTGTGTTACTTTTTCTAACATTAGTAACGGTTTTATAAAGTTAATAACGCTTTTTGTGTTACTCTTTTCTAACATTAGTAACGCTTTTATAAAGTTAGTAACGCTTTTTGTGTTACTCTTTTCTAACATTAGTAATGCTTTTATAAAGTTAGTAACGCTCTTTTGTGTTACTTATTGCAAAGCTTAGTAACGTGAAGAACCGTTACAAAACTATTTCATATGTAAAAAAAAAACAAAATCTCCCCCAAACCCCTCCCTTTTTGGGAGACTACTTAACCTGCATAAAGATGCCCCCACTTATTGGGTATTTTACAATCGTCCATAATATAAACAAGAAATCTCACAAGTACATCCAATCACATAATCTTTTATTAAAATAACATCACCAAAACGCGTCTTTCATAAATAAGACTTGCCACTTAATGAAATACACACTGTTTTCCAAATCAATGGGACTTGTCCTTAAACTCAAGCTCTCACATCATTTGTACAAAACTAGCACCTTCAAGTTGTTGTAAGCATCGGGGATGACTTTGGGATGGTATCATCGAAAAAGTCCCTTTCATCCTATACACCAATAGAAATAAATAAAAAGAGTCGAAAGCAAGAGAAAACAAATATGTATATATAGATATATACTTATATCCTATTCTTAAGTAGTAGCTCCTTATACTCAAACTATGGAATTCAGAAAACAGAGTATGATAGCATAATTCTTAAGTAGCGGATGTTTTGTCCCTTCCAAGACATCGGAAAGTTCAAGATTTATTTTCACCGGGTCCAACAACCAAACTCACAAAAAAATGTGGCAACAGGGTCTCATACTCCTAACAATATGAGCAATTCAAACTCCAATAAACTGTTCACTTGAGCAGCCTTCAAAGATCCTACTTTTGACAATTGTTTTGTGCCTTCCAAAAAATATTTGACGCAAGGAGGTGTTCTCTCGCCTCATATACAACCCTACGCACTCTATTAATTCCATGGGAAGAGTAAGAGAATAGTTCTATTGATTATTACTAAAGAAGCTCATAGAGTCCAAAAAAAGCTATCACGAACATTTAATTAAGTCAAGCATAGAAGCATATAAATTTCCATATAAATTATTCTACTTAAAAAAAGTAAAAGAACAAGGTCAATGGAGACATACAGGAGAAATTGAACACTAGTTGAACACTTACACATTCACATGATTGGGTTCCATGACAACAATTCCCGACTTGGAATCAATCTTTGCGTCAAGCTTTGAATTTCGCACAAGATTCACTATCCATCTTTCAGCCTCGTCATAAGTCATATTCAACTTTTCCGCAAGTGTTCTGTCAGATATAAATGAAAAGACAGATGAATGGACACTGAATTTCTGCACGTCACAAATGACTAGACGAACAAAGTGAAACTAATTTACATATAAAACTGATTCTTCAAGTTTGAGATCCAATTTTAACAACACTGAAATAAGGCTACCAAAGCTGGAAGGTGCCTTGAACATTAGCAGTTATTCATCAACTTGGGCACTAGAGCTTATCTCCAAATGGGGACGTATGGTCTCACACTCATAATGCCCTAATGCAGATAATTAAGGAATAATATTTGGTGGAGCCAAGGTTATGATTGTTATTTAACTCAAGAATTCTACCCTTGTCCATAAGGATATTCTCAGCAACAGTAAATAAATAAATAATATAATATAAAAAGAAGGTGAACAATTAAAAAAGGTGATAATTTAAAGGTTAAACTATACTCATTTACGCTGCTATAATAAACCTTCAAGGTCTTCATTATGAACTGTAATGTCTTCAGGAAGCCATCTCAGTAACATGGAAACCAAATTTCACCTAAAAGAAATCGGAATCATCAATACCGAATATTGAGTAATAAAGACAATAAACGGATGAAGAGTACCCTATAGGACCCAGATTAGATAAGGAAACTTGAGATGGTAGGAGTTCTTGCCGAGATTTACCCCTTCCTTTCCTCGACTATCTGTGACTATAGAAATGAGTCCCCAGAATGATTAAAATATATAAACTATAAGCAAAATTACCTCAAAGAATAAGAGCAAGGTTTGACTCTTCAATGCCCATTCTTCACAAGGAATGGCCATTTCAGTTATTAAACTAAGAGCAGCATTGGCAAAGTCTCTTCAGAATATTGAGTTCCACCTGTACTAATCAGCGGCAAAGGACAAAACACGAACACTATGGATGTCAAAAGTTCATGTACAATTCAGTTTTACAGAATATATATACGATGAAATCACTCAAACAGGAAAGAGCGCACAAAAACAAATGATGAATATATTTATATCATTTCTAAGGATGAAAGCAAATTACTCTCCTCTTTCTTTCTCATGATCTGTAAGCCAACAATTGAATTAGATTTTTGTTTGAGTGTTAGAAGGAAAGTGATTAATGTAATTGCAGATAATGGGTCCATAGGCAGCCTATGATGTCGCCTCGCTTTAAAAGTTTATAGACGGATCCAAGTAACACGAGAATTTATTTTCATTTCAATTTTATAAAATCCATTTATTAACATGGAAATGAATAAAACCATTCAATCTCCTCGAGCACAATGTACAAGGAAATAAAATGTATGTGAACTTAATAAAGCACAAAGACGCCCTAAATCTTATAATTCCCATCAAACCTAACTAAATCGGATCAATATCACCTACCATCGCACCTACAAAATGGCTTAAAAAATAAGCCAAGCTAGCTAGCTAGATTATTATCAATATCCGAAAAGGACTGCATTAATGGCTTTTCATACCATACCACTATAAAAACTCAACAAAATTCACTCACATCACTTGAGACTCCAGTGCGGTCTGCGAATCGCGGAAAAGCATATCGACTCTCTCGTCTTCTTCACTTAACTAACGATGCTTATCTCATGACCTGAAAATCTAATAGGAGCCGGAAGACCTTCCGAATTGTCGGCAAGAATCGCAACTAACGATTATCCTATGTCCAAGTATCCTCAAAGCATCCTTCATATGCTGATTTGGCAAGATAAGATTAAAACATCGATTCTTGACAATAATAATCATGATCACCAAGAATCTTATTTTTATGAAGTTTGTCAAGAACCATAATAGATCCGTTAAAAGTACAATATTCATCAAGAGAAGTGTAAGAGATAGTAATCGTGTATTTATGAAAGATACAAGAAGGCCATTTCTTGCCGGGCGCCAATTCTCTTGATATTATAAACCTATGTTACAAGGACAAGCCATATTCTAAAAAATAATCCGATTAATGGCTACGTGTGCACGTATCTGTGTCAGACACGACATGCAAACATATTCTATGTGATATACTCATATACCTCAATTTTTGGTATTTCGCCATGTCAGACACTTTGTATCTGTGTTGGATAGGGACACAATCCTTGTCAATGTAACTTAAGTGTAAATGCTTAACCACTATAGGACATTTTTGTGGACGGGACAATAACAAAGTTATACAAGTTTTTAACAGATGCCTATAGGAAGTAGAGAAGTAGAGCCACCACCGTCCTCCGAGCAAGATACTTGATCATCAAAAGCGGTGAGTCAACTCCCCGATAACAGTAAAGACCAACTTGATCGATGATCCCTCATGAGAAGAAACTTTCCTAAAAAACCTCAAAATGGCGGAGAAGAAGTATTGTTGGAGAGTAGCTGAAAAATGTCATGTATTAGTTACAACATCGGGAACCGTAAACAAGCCATGTCAATCATAAACAAAGCTCACTTGCTTCAAATACCTCTCACCGCTTTGAAAGCATGTGCTAGCGCCACGTAAACCTTTTTCTCGAGGATCCCATTATATCATAACAGCTATACTCAACTACGTGCGGACCCAAGCCGGGCGAAAGCAACATATCTTACAACCGTCCTTTTCCCACACCCTATAAGAGAACGAAAAATCGAAACTGCCCAAAGGCAATTATTTTCCAAGTAATGCAAACATATCTTCTTCTATATATGGTAAACGAATCAAGTAAAAGGCGGTACCCACACGATGACCCCACGACACACCAATCAACAAACCAATAGCAAAAAATAACAGATCAAGTATCTTTTTTTTTTTTTATCGGTATAGGGTGTATATCTATATATAACTATAATATCAAAAATGTAGGATGAGATATCCCACAGAAATAAAAGAATGGGAAACTAGAAAATAAGAAAAATAGAATGATTACCAACAAGATACTGCAAGTATAAAAATTACAAGTTTTTTTATAGTGCAACCTTTCAAAGGCTATATAGCACTATGGAACTAATATAACAATTCCTACCACTTTTGATCAATTTCAATGGAACTAATGCGCTAGTTTTAACAAATTTACAAAAAATTCTGCAATTGTTCTTAATCCTTAAGTGTTACAGAAACTATGAAGTTGGTTCTACCAAAATTGGCTAAAATGCCCATCAAACATGCACAAGCATACTTGAGATTTCAAGTTCCAATTTACATAACCTAGTCCCTAATGAAAAAGTAATAAAATAAAATGTCTTTGTGAATTCTAATTGTATGGCCGCTATTCTGGTGAAAACTAGAGAATCCACTTGAAGTATTGTGGGTCTAACAACCAAAAGCTTCCACAAACAAACCACCAAAAAATAAAATGTTAGACAAAAGGAAACAAATAATTACTACCCCAGAAAGAATCTTTCATCAAAAGACTTTAAGATAGAATTTCACGCTTTCAAAATTTGAAATATTGCACCTGCCACAACAACAACAATTCCTATGGGATATTGCCACAACAAATATTGCACCTGCCACAACAACAATTCCTGCCACAACAACTATTCGAGTAGATATGGGAGTGGGGGACCTTTGGTTTGTCCGTGCTCCTTCCGAAAATGGAGGTGGATTGTGCGGTCCATCTTCGCCACTAAGATCATGAGAAGGATGACCAAGGATTGCATCAGCTAGGGATCTGTCAAAAGGTGCACTCAACACACATTTGTCACGCGAGCCAATGTCCTAAAAGTCTAAAACCCGAGGTTCTTCCCCCGAGAGGAATAATAACATTAACAATACCATTAACAACAATAATAATAGTAATAGCCATAGTAAATATTATTATTCAGAATCCTATTGTTCTTGGCTTCTTGTGCCGAACTCGTCTCAAGGACCCTATTATTCAAAATCCATGTCGCATTACCGAGTCACGCATTACACATGGACACTCCACACTCGTGTCCGCCACATGGACACTTTGTACTTACTATTTCAAATTAGGGTTTCTTATGTACCCTAAAAGACTAAGACAATAATCTATTAACATAGTTACAACTCCACATATGCCACTTTCATAGTTATTTATTTGTAAGGAGGTGTCTTCATAAGGTCTTGAGCCCAAGAATTAGTTGTGTAACCAAAGAATTGCAATGGTTTTCTTTTCCATTAGTTTTCTGTGTCTTAGTTCACACAAGTTGTCATTTCGGACACTCTGTATACGTGTCAATGTCAATTAGAATAATATTAATAACAACAATTATGATGAATTTATATACACCTAAACTACCCAAAATACTGTTATATTACTTGTTACCAGTATGTAGAAGGAGACTAAGTTTCGTAGAATTAAATTACTTTTACTCTATTGTTCATAAAACACTACAAGCCAAATATGGCAATGTACAAGAAATAAACATGTATATCTGTGAAAATTTTAGAAAGCAACAATGGAACAACTATGATTTTATTCTACATCAAACTTCATGGTGTGTGATTGGACAATTTTGGGGTGTAAAAGTTGAAATTGATGCTCCCGAAAACACTCTAGAAATGGGCAAAAATCCTAACCAACAAACCTATGAGTAGCGGTGGTCGTGGTGACGTGGACGATGTCTAACACATAAACTGCTCAAGAAATCTTATTTAGCAAAACTACTAAACAGTTAAAGCTACAGAAGCTATGTAGCTAACCAAGATGTTTGAAACAGTTTAAACAAAGTAATGGAGATAGCATTATGTAAAATATTATTGATGCCTCCAGGAAAAATATTAAGCCTAAAGAATCTAGTAGTAATCGTGCGCTCTAAACTACCCTAACTAAGATGTAAAAAGGGATATTATCAAGATCGAAAGTGCTAGGAATCTTTTACAACAACCAAGCACAAAACAAGGTGTAAGGCTAACATGAGGCGTTTCAAACATAGAGTACAAGGTTAGGTCCAAGAATGAAGCGAGAAAAAGAACTGAGGAAGTAAATTAAAGTGCAAGTTGTTATAATACAATGTTATGTAAACAAAAACAAAACCCAGATGCGTCTTTAAAATCTAAAAAGCGTAAGAGATAGTCGTTTCAAAATATTAAAAAAGAGTTGATAACAGTTCACAAAAATTAATGAAGTGGAAATGGTATGATAAAGAAAACATAAGTGGCTTGGACATAATCAAGGTTTCAAATGGTTAAACTATGAAGGGAAGTTATCAAAAGCTTATATAGAGTGGAAAATTTGTCTTTGGTACACCAAACCCGTCCGGTTCCTTCTATGGATCTGCACTAGGCATCATCAGTCACAAAGGAAACTCTTTTGCCAAGAACATCCACTTCCAAATTTGGAGATGAAGAAATGAAGTACCATTTTGGATGGACACATTTGGTGGGCAACCTGTCAAGAGTCAACATTGAGTTCAAAGTCATCTACAAGATGCCACTAAGAAATGCCGAAGTTACAAAGAATGGAGAACTCTCTTGGGACTTGGCTTGCACCTTCTATTTAATGATTGGAAACTTCAACTTTAGCCTGGGTTGACTCATCAACTTGACGAAGTATCTTTTAAAGAGGTTGAGGATAGTTGAATGTGGGGCTGAAGTAAGAGTACTACGAATGCATATGCTATATGGGGTGCAAAATTCTAAACCACAAAATCACGACCCAATGCACACGCTATCCCCCATGCAAAAAGAAACTTGTGCTATACTGCTATGTACACGGTTATAGTTGTGCTATGTACACTAGAAAGAAACACATTGCAGATTTTCTCGAGTATATTGGAAGGCAGAAATTGTGTCATCCTTAACTTAAAATACATTACTTGTAGTATCTTGTATAAACTTAATTTTAGGCCAAACAGTCCATAACTCAATTGCATAATCCTAAATTCAGGAAAAAGAAAAACGCAATAACTTGATTGTGTAGTCTTAATTTTTAGATTTTTAGAATGAAAACCCAAAACTTAATTGCGCAATCTTAATTTCAGGACAAAAAACCTCTAAAACTCAATCTTCAAATGTATATTGTCGCATACTTCATTTTAGGACCAAAAAGATCCAACTTCAATCTTGAATCAATTAAAGACACCGACCTATTGGTTGAAACCGGTTGAGGACTCTACTATTTTATTTTATTTTTTATTTTGATTGGCAAGCCTGTTTTAAATGAAACCAGTAAAATGATGCTGGTGGGGTGGGTTCGATCCCAAACCTCTTGTATCATCACTAAGGTTTTACCAACTTTGCTAGTTGGCACCTGCAGACTCTCAACTATTAGTTAGGCATGTTGGTGGAATTGACTATGACTCCTTCCTATTGACTGTTTTGTGCATATTGTAGGTAACAAATGACACAATTTTCCAGTCTATACACGGACGATAGAAGCCGTCCTTTAGATGTTACATCCAACACTTCTGATCCTTAGTTGGATTGGCAAATTGCTTATGTTTATTGCCTAACATTAGTTAGTTGGAAAGTGAGATCCACGAATTCAGCCACTCCATTCGTCTCTCCGTATACATGTAAGAAAAACACAAACACTAAGGAAGAACTTAAACAGGTTTAAACAGTATGACCGGGACTCCTCAGTCTTGTTCAAAACTTGAACTTCCCTTAGAGAAATCGAGTATGTGCAACAGTTGTAGGTCCACACATTTGTTCCGTCTTACCTAAATCACTTTCAAATATTTGAAAAGTGCTGTAGCCCCACCACTAGGACCCTCTCAAATTCATCTCTAATTATTGCACCATGTCCAAAGACTCGATTCAATTACTCCATCTGTATTAAGTTTAATATGCTCCAATTCAGGTGGACTTGCAGTAGTTTGGTTCCTTGTTCTTGATCTGTAATTGCAACCACGATTTCTAAATAGATCTTCTAGTCACCATACACGTCAGTGACTTCAGTTATTTGGCTTTTAAGTATAGGCCACCACAAGTCCATAACACACAGAGCAGTTTGTTTTCCAGGGCATAAGTGGCTTAAAACATCACCTGAAGGTTCTCGCAATCCTCTCCGTACATAGAAAATCTACAGTTGCACATACGAAGGGCTTGCCGATTTTAAAGCACTCGGTTTTTCTATAAAGCCTTAGTGCAGAGGACATCTCCTATTGGCATTCCTTGTGTCGGTGGTTATAACTATAAAGTGCTTCCTTCCATAAAAAAGACTTCTCTCAAGTGAGCTTAAGAAAAAGGTCTTGGAGTTCTCTCTTCTTTGGACAAAGAAAGAGACCTAACTAGTATTTCTTTTGCAACAATCTAAATTGGGAAATGATAGACTATTTAAGAAGACCTGCCAACATGTAAAAGAGTATCTAGGGATAACCAATTTTTCCAAACTAATCTATATCACCTTGTCTTTGCAAACGGCACAGTGCCTTGTAGACACTCTTCGAAGTGAATTTCTTAGTCTCTAGACAATTAAGTCATCTCACTAAATGTATAATGTCGATAATCTCAAGAAACCTGTCTCCTATTTTCTAGACATGGTATCAAAGAGGATCGATCCATCTCGCCTTTTCCGTTCCCCAAAAATATAGGTGATTACTTAGATGAGATAAAATTTGGTTGTCTCCCCGTGTTCGACTCTCTTTGATTGTTGAAGTATCAAAGGCCCATGTATAAGAACTTTGGTTTAAGTACCTAACATGTACGCATAAAATTGACGACGCTGACACTATGAAACACGCATTAATCAAACAGACATGGATAAGCCCCGACACGGGTACGCGAATATGACACTTTTCAAACAGTAGGATACGGACACATGAAGGACACGTAAACAGTTAAAGAATATATTTACACAATTGAAAATTAACATTCTCCATCAGATTCAATCTAATCGTCTAGTTCAAAGCATGTCCAATTTTAACAGATTAAGCAATAAAAGATAACTTCCGGTTGGGTCCAATTCGGCCTACTGTTTTGTTTTAAACGAGTGAACCCCTATTCTCAGTGAAAAAATTCAAAAAAACACAAATAGTGCCCTGTTGAATTCGGGATTCATTCTCTAATATTAAACATCAGAAGTATAACTCAAAGTGAAAACAAATTCTCAGAGTCGAATCGAAGTTCCCCGAGGAATTTGACCATAGAGTTGATTTTCCGGACAGTCTCTACAATATAATAGCATGGTTAGATTGGTTCGTAAACATTACACATGTATGTTAATGTAATAAAATAGGAAAAACTGGAGGTTCCTTACATCTCCATAACACTTCTCAAATTTCCAAACTCTGCTTGGAATGTAACCCGGTCAATCTGTTCTTGCTAAGAATTCTAGTGGATAAACATACACGCTTTTTCATCTGCCTTCAAAGAAATCTGCCAAAGAAATCATACACTGAATATCACATGCATTATCAAAGTTTCTCTTTGCAAATGTTATGTATTATAGCAAGCGTGGTCACAACTAAAAGTTAAAAATAAAAAGATTTATCGTAATTTAACTATATTGATAGTTCTAGTTTGACCTTAAGGCTCATGCATCGAACAAAGCCTGTTACCCTAAAGATTTCTCCTTTTTTGTAACAATTCCCAGTTTAACACTCTTTATACAAGTACACTTTATGTTTGCAACAATTTCTGAACAAGGCCAATGATAGAGCATCTATAAATTCAGATTAGAACAATTTCCAAAGAACCCAATGATGGAGCCATATTTAAAATTCAGATTAGAAATTTATAAATTATGCCCTAATAATAATTATGTACACTCAAGTTGCATTGCATCATAATTTTTTCTACAAAAGAGTAAAACCCGATAGATCTGATTTTCTTCTACCTTCAAACCCTAAATCTAGATTAGAATATAAGTAATGCCTCTCTATTTTCACTATCTCTATCCGTTCATACGGTGTAAACCGGGACATGGCTCTACCCTTCCACCATTTTATTTGTTGTGGGTGTAAAATGGGACATGGCTATACCCTTGTACCATTTTACAACTCTCTCTCCTCTCTCTCTCTCTCCATATATCTTGCTCTCTCTCTTGCTATATCTCTTGTCCATCTTCAATTAGATCAAAACATCAACACTCTTTCTGAATGGTGAATACGTTTCCACACGGATTGACTCGTGAGTTTGGCAAAAGTTGGGTATACCCACGACACATGCTAAAGGAATATCACACCGCCCAAGTTCCTAGGTTCAAAGTATTTGTGACTAACACAAAATGAAGATATCCTAGCCTTAATATAAGCAGATAAAGCCCTTTTTATCATATTAAGAATTGTATTCCTTGTTTACATTCTTCATCGCTAATGGTGATTTCTTATTAATAACAGTTCAATTAACAAAACAATCAAATCTAAAAATATGGCTGCAATATGAATCCCTTTATCTCCGAAAATAAACTCTTCGTATACTTTCAAATAAAGTAAACGAGAGCAAATCAAAGCGAAAATTTTGAGAGTGCCTGTCACTCCTATCCTATACATATTAACCCGTATACTGAGATGATTCATAAGATGTTACCTCGGGTACCCATCTCTTGCCTATTGTCATCAATTCCGAGATATAAACACTTACAACCCCAGTAAGATAGAGATGACACCACAAATTTACATTAGAGCAGCCAACCAAAGTGGTCAAGAAAATGATCATAGATCAACTCTACAGAGGAGAAGAATGCATGCCTTTATGATCTTGTGATATCCATTAGGTCTCCCACGAGCTTTTGTTGTGACCTCTAACAAGGAGATGTCAGAAAGAGAACTTATTGCTTCACCTCGAAAACCAAAGTTTTCAGAAGGCACATCCAGTTCAGCCAAGCAGTGAAATTTTGATGTTGCTGTTCACATCCAACACAAAACTCATTACAACAAGGAATAGCAAACGAAAAACTAACCACATTGGACTAATCATTGCAGCATATCATTCAAATTAAAAAGAGAAATTGAAATGTAAAATGACTCCAACTTGTGGGTGGGTGTCGGTGTGTGTGTGTGTTTTGGGTGGAGCAGGTCTTAAACACGGAGTAGAGGATCAGTTAGAAAGGGGGGAAGAGGAGGAATTTGGTACATTACCACCACACTTCCTTTCATTCTCAAAGAAACCCTTTTCTTCTCATATTAGAACCTTTGAGACCCAAGCTCTGATTGCTTCCCCGTCTTAACTGAGAAGAACTACACTTGTAATTGGATTATATGAGGGGGATATTGGATTAAGTCAGAGATTTTGTATATATTTTTAAGCCAGTTTGCTTCATGTGGAGTATAGATCAAGCCAATTCAAGCCCAGCTAACTGTCAGATATTTAGCAGTTTTAGACACTATCGAAAGACAAACCCAAATTGTACTGAGCTATATACGGGATTATCCCTATTCTCATTGATACTTGGCCTAAAGAGTGCCAGTAATAAGTGAAGAATGTATTGAAATAAATATCTAAACATAGTTACCGTGATCTTTCTCCTAACAAAGACTTCCATTCATCACGAGTAATTCCACATCCCGCATCGAATGCACAATGAATGCAACATTATTATAGTTTAACATATGCATGAGTGATCTAAACAAGAAAAAGAAAATGAATGCTCACCATCATCCTCTACTTTAACATAACCAGCCAAGAACACTAATAGCGACATTTACCCTAACAACAACATATGCCACTTGATCTTATAGGAGGGAAAATAATAGAAACCTACGCAAAATTAGAACTCAAAACACAAAAAATGAAGCCCTAATACTACCACTAAACTTTCTTTAGAAGTACCTTGAATGTTTTAATGCATTGAGATTAAAGATACTGACTCGATAAAGCTTACTAGCAAATAATCAAGTATAACAATAAATATTATAAAAATAATGTGTTGTATAAATAATAATAATAATAAAGTCGTAACATAATAAGTATAATGAACTATGATTACGATAATATGCTATTATGTACCAATTCTTGGGTTTATTTTATACCTTGGTTGAAGCTGCATCTATGCTATTATATACCAATTCTTCAACGACCCTTGTCAAGTCAAACAGAACAACATTCGAACGAAGGGAGCTGTAAAGAGCCTTCGGTAACCGCTTTATACTTGTCATTTGCACCCCAAACCTGACAAAATGCTAAAATGTGGCTAAACCAGGTACCTGATACGCAAATACAGTCCTTTGATCTCGTTCTGGATCAGCCTCTGCCCTCTGGCTCCACTTCTTCCTTCTTCTCTTTATAGCGTTTGCAGGAAACAGTCCAAGGCTCCACCATCCTCCCTCCTCCTTTATCCGGGCTTGGGACCGCAATTGCAAAACCAATTATATTGATTTGCACAAAAGGAGTTAAAATGGGTTAGTACTTTCTTCAACCTGCTAAGCAAACAAGCATACATATCTGCAATCAAATTTAATAAATAGATATAGTACGAACATATTAAAGTCAATACTCATCCATACCAAAAAAAGACCATAAGTTTGTCAAGTCACTATGACATCCATATTAAATAAAAAACAAACGACATTCAAAACATAAAGTAACCAAACCATACTGAAAAATTCCAAGTTCAGAAAGTTTGCATCCTTGACTCGAGCCAAATTAAAGGACCTCCTGCACTAAAGCCATCCAAAAATCTAACTCCATCTTGGGGCCCATCGTAAACAAGAGCATCACCAACCAAGACTTCCTCTATGTAGACTTTTTTTTCACCTGCGAGAACTTTTCTGCCATTGCAATCTCCAAATTGTCTCTGTCATGACATACCCTTTAGCAACCACTACACCATCCCTATCTAATAAAGATACATTTGGTGAAGAACCAAAGCGTCCCGCAAGGAGGATTCAAATTTGCAAACATATTCATCAAGTTTTGTTGAGTCGAAAGTGACGAATAGAACTGAACCGACTTCAGTTTCGGTGTTGTTTGGTCAAGACGGGTTGAGCAATCGGTGTTCCATTGCTTTTGGATGACCTTTTAAGTACATCCCCGACACAATTTATAGTAACAATTAGTTATACATAATGATATTGTATGCAATAAAGCACAAGTGCAAACTGCAAACTCACCTTTAACACGCCCATGACATTAACTAAGGAAGACTTCATCTCATTCATTTCCCCTTCAACTCGAATGGATGAAGAGTTTGCTTTGCTACAATAATGCCTTGGCAATACACTGTACATTGCAATTGCTTCTTAGACTTGTTGGAGCTGATTCCACGAGTTCTACTCCCTTTGTCGGGCCCAAAGACTTCGACAACTCATCATTATCGAAGTCTACTTCCATTACACTGCCCTCACCACCAATTTGCTTCTTTTTCTTCTTTTATGAGAAGCCTCCACTTGTTCCTACAATATTAACCACCGATATGAGTAATACAATATGCAACATAGTCTATATACAATACCAACACACAGGTAAGTTCAAGCTTCAATGTTATTAAAACTTACATAATGGGTCCGAGCACTCGCTAATATAGTTCCATCACGACGCTCATGTCCTTTTTTCCAACTATCTACCCGTCCATGTTTTCTGCTAGGATCTTCTTTATCCTACAAAAAAAATCCTTAATAGTTGTTAGCATAACGTGATAAGAAATCGTTAGTGCAAGAATAGACACCTACCATTTTATCCAGTTTATGGGCATATGTGTCCCGCCCATTAGTATGTCGATATATATTCTTTTTGGCATTCTCTGCATTCTTTGCGTTTCTAGCTCTCACTTCAGCGGTACTCTCATTTCTAACAAACACAGCCCAATGATTTGGGTCCTTACCATCTGGGCATGCTGCAATAGCTTCTTCCACGCTCCCGCACTTACGCAAAATTTCTTTCCGCAGGGCATACTTTGCTGATCTGAACTTTTGGGGAAAGTCCTTTTCAACTTCTCGGCGTGCCATTGCTTGGGGAACATTAGGCTCAAATTCTTCCTACATGAACAAAGTGACTTTTGTTTATTTCATATTAAGTAAATTTCCATACATAGGGCTGGACAACATGTAGATATAGAACTTGAAAAACATACTAATATTCAAGAATAATGGATGCTATCATCGAAATTAAAGTACATGTAAATCTTACCATTAATTTATTCCGACATTATCCTTTGAAGCTTCCATCTATTTTCCTCCAATCCTTGTAATGAATTGGAATACTGAGATCGAACATATAAATACCAACCTGGTATTCCATTTGGCATGGTTAGGACCCACAAATGACGCCATCCTCATCGAACTCTATAGGTAACTTGGTAATCGTTGGTGAGTTTCCGGGCTGAGATGTGTGAGAGTCTGAAGTTGAATTATGAGATGGAAGTGGGACTGAACTCGATGGCTGGGAAGCAATAGATTGAGATTGACCTAGTGCCATTATTAAATAGCCTACTATATGACAAAAAAATGTTAGAACAAATAGGTAAAATTAGGATACCACAAAAAAAATGACAAAGTTCAAAAGTATACATTTATAGAGACTATTCTTGATTAAAAAAAAGAAAAAAAACAACTCAAACACACCTTTCACCCAAACCGCATGACAAAACTTCAAAATAGAAAGAGTTTATATATTTAAAACTAGAAAATGAGAAGTTCGCATGCAACTAAAAATCTCACAATATGAGAGTGCAACTATTACAATCAGGTTAGACTTTCCATCAACGGCTGCAAATTAGGTTGGTCCTCAAGAATAGATTGGAAGTCAGTTGGTGCATCTAGTTCATCAACTCGACTTGTCAATCGCCTAGGCGAATTTATGACTACCCACCAGTTAGGATTTCTCAAATCCTCCGAGTAAAACACTTGACTAGCCTCAGAAGCAAGAATCACCGGCTCATCAAAGTATTGATCAACACTCTTTAGCCTATTGAGATTAACCATCACTAAATTAGAATCTGGACAAAGTTTACAACCATTGGTCTTGTCCTCCACCCTCACCCACCCAATTACAAGTAAAGACAACATCTTTGGAAAGTCGATAGTCCAACTCTATTATCTGTTCGATAACCCCATACCACTTAGTCGATGAATCAATAGGATTTTTGTCTTTCCTACTCGACGTAAACGTAGTGATTGCTTTCATGCAAACACCACTATCTTGTGTGGAAACTGTTTCGTCATGCGACCTAGTAGAGAACACAAAACCATTAACACGGTACTTTTTATATGTTTTAGCTTTGAACAATGGTCCTTGGACAAATCGCCATAAGTCACAATCTGTGTCTTTTGCAACCAACAACCTGTGAAGTAAAAAAATGACAATTAGAAAGATAAAATTAAAATACTAATTGTAATATCCTACTAAACTAAATTATATATAAAACAATACCTTGTCATATAACCACACAATAAACTCACCAGATCTCCACTTCGCCTTTGCTACCCCTTTTCTTTCCTCGCGTCGCGGTTGCTTTTGCAAGGCACGATATTCACTACAATTTGTTTATACAGTTTGACACGACTATTTATTATGACTTTTTAGACTAGTAAATGTTTGAGTCAAATCTATCAAAACAATCAAACCTGTAATGTTCATCAAGCTTTTCGATGTCGAAATCGAAAAGAACCCACCTACGGATTTGTATCCATTGTTCCTTGCCTAGGATCACAGCTTTACCCTCAAGTATAGGCCCCTCATCACTATACTCTCCATCTTCATCTAGAAATGCCTCACGAGTAGCTTTGTGATTTCCATCCCGAATTTGGCATGTACTCCATAGCATACCTAATGGACTTCGAAACAATATAGGACTCGCGAATGGAGCCTTCAACATAACGCTTTTATTGCTCGAAATATTTTTACACTCCTTCATTGCCCTATTAAAATAAACAAAACCAAAATTGTACTTTGTAGTTTCAATCGATAATAATTGCCACTAAATAAAAAATAAAAGTAAAGGCATTTTACATACCGCTCAAATGGATACATCCACCTAGGATACACAGTCCACAAATCAGCCCTTCATCACCAAATGCACCAAGAGGTGGATGCCGATATCAAAGAAAGCGGTTGGAAAATACTTTTCCAATACACACAATGCCTCTGCAACCATGTATTTGGCATCTTGGATTTCCTTTCGATTAAGACTTTCGAACATAGAAGATTAAAAATAAGCTAATCGATGAATAGCTCTACACGCAAATCGCGGTTTGGAAAAGCGTCTTTGAAGCAAAATTGGAAGCAAGTAACACATAATCACGTGATAGTCATGTGATTTCATTATAAGCAAACCAGGGAGGACTCAAAGTGACAATGTTTTTAAGTTCGATGAAAAACCGTAGGGAAGCTTCAAATTCTTCAAAATTGTGCGTAACTCAAGCTTCTCATCTTTATTCAAAACAAATGGGGCTTTTGGTTTAACAGATCTCCCTCGTGATTGGGTCCGTTTGCATCCATTGACCACTATGAATCCCCATTTTCTTCAAATCCTCTCGTGCCTCGAATCGTATCCTTTGTTTTGTCTTTCTTGTCAAGAATCGCATTTATTATGTGTTACGCCACGCGTTCTTCTCATCGTGCATCACGCCAATAACATGTCGAATTTTATGCTTCGCCAATATTCCAGTTCAAAGAGAATAGACCTCTTATACCATGCTTCAAACTTCATAATCTTCATCATCTTCATCATCTCCAATAGCAACCACATCCACATCATCTATACTCCGTTTGGTACCTTTTAATACTTTCCCGTGTACATAATGGACCGCGACTTAACATTTTCTCAATTACTTCTCCCTTTAACCTTGGCGGAGGAGGGTTTAACTCTTTTGTCTTAACTCCTAAGTACTTGCCTTGCCTAAATGGGTGATCAGATTTAAGAAACATCCGTAATTTGTATAAACGATCTTCCTTACGCGTTTGAAGATGCATAGACGGAGTTTCATCACCACAAATAGGGCAGGCTTTGTAACCATGTGTTAAACAGCCGCGATAAATTGCCATATCTGGCCGGTAAATCATGAATGCCCCACATCAACATAGCCCCTCAAAGTAAAATGCTCCCGTTTGTGCATGTCATAAGTCGCCACCCCTTCTTTCCATAACTGTTGTAACTCATCAACTAGTGGTCTAAGGAATACATCGATGTTTTGACTCGGTGCCTTCGCCCGTATTAACAACGACATCATATGGAACTCAGATTTCATGCACAAAGACGGTGGCAGATTATAAGGCACCACGAAAACAAAGCCAACAACTATAACCAGTGTGGATTGAACACCACGTGGATTGAATCCATCGGTTGCAATTCCAAGCCAAACATTACGCCTTTCCTTAGCAAAATCTGGCCAATCATCTTTACATGTCTTCCACTCGGCGAGTTGATTGGATGCCTCATATAATTCCAAGAAGGTGTCGCTTCATCGTACACATCATTTCACGTGCTATCCATGATATAGTGTACAACCTTTTAAGTCTAGGAATCAAAGGGAAATGTCTCAATACTTTTCTCCTTTTTGTTTCTTTTTCTTTCCAGATTTCCCCCTTTTACTTTGTACCTAGGCGTTTCACATTGAGGACACAATCAAAATCAGCTTCAGTCTTTATATAATATAGCATACAATTATTTTCACATGCATCTATGCACTTTCGGCTTTCATTCCCGGATCTTTCAACATTGCCTTCATTGCAGGATACTTAGAAGGCAAAGTGTTTCCATCTGGCAACCACGTTTTCAACAAAGACAAAAGCGCGGTCACACTATTTCCCGACCAATTATACTGCTTCTTCAAGTTATGGAGGTCCACAGCTGCGCTGAAAGGGTTGTGACAGAGCCTCACATGAGGGGTATAATTTTTCTTCTGCTTTTTCTTATATTCATTGTACCTCTTACCCAAATCAGGTTCTAGAACAATAGGTGGTTCAACATCTTCAGCTTGACTTCCATCGCCTCCACTCAAATCACCCACTAATTCTTCATGCATGCCATAAGCAACATCAACAAAATTCCCTATCCCTAGTCCTTTCTCACTATTTTCTTCTTCAACTCGGTTTACCATTCGATCCTTATATGGGTTTTCACCATGTAAAACCCATACACGATATGTTGATTCTATACCGTTATGAATCAAATGTTTTCTAACTATATCATATGCAAACCTTTTCCTATTTCGACATTTGTTACATGGGCAAGGACACGTGGTCGACGCTTTTAGTTTTGCCACTAGCGAATAGAATAAAATCGGAAACCCCCTGCCTATACACACTCCCAAGTCTGTCATTTTCATTCATCCAATCTTTTAGAATCGGTTGAGACATTCTGCAAGTAGCACATCAAGTAAACACAAGGAACAAGTGATAGGGTCAATGTCATTTCCTACTAGCCCCGGCTTTTAGCACTATCCGCTTATGAAAATTTGATGCATAACGTTCTATAAATATTGAACTATCTCGTAAACAAGCTAAAACGGTGCCTACATTTTAACATTGAAGGCATTATAACATATAAGCACAAAATGCAAGACAAAATAAAAGACTTCTCATTCCCCAACATGCATTACACTCTACTCAAGATAATTGCCTGAAATTCAGTCTTAAAAAAATATAAATATATGCTATCGGTTTGCACATATATACAAACTCATGTAGTTCATTGTAGATTTTATTCCAAAGGCTCAGCCAATAGGATGCGGACTGTCAAATCACTTCGATACAAGTTTGAAAATTTTGAACTTGCTTCAAATATGAGTCTGAATTTCAAAAAGAGATACTTTGTGTACTAGTTCAGATTTTATCTTTTAAAACCCACAGTTACCAGAAACAAGACATGGGTTATTCTTTGTTTAAATATTCAACCCATTCCAGCATGAACTCTAGAAAACCCTTCCCACGCTATCAAACTTAAAAAAAAAAGGAGTTAGATACTACTAACAATCAGTGGCGGAGCCAGGATTTTGTTCCAGGGTGAGCCAATGAATGCTACAACTTCGTAGACAGATAACTTGTAGGAAAGTAGAAACACAATTCATAGACACACATCTACTAGTTATCTCAGTTTAGAGTCGGATGGTGTGCATCACGATTAGCTAGTTCGATCTACGTAGAGACCACATCTATTAGACGAACAAGAATACAAAAATAATATGAAAAAATGCCAAAAAATTAGAGAGCTCGCCGCTCTAATCGCCTCTCTCACAGATCTTTGTTTTCTGTTTTCATAGAAATTATTTTGTTTTGAAAGTTCTTTCTAATTTTGCATTTTGATCTCTTCTTATGATAAACTCAATTAACCCCGAAATTAAAGGTGTGTCTATGACCAAAAAAAGATCCAACCATTAGTTAAATTTCTCAATTTCCAAAGATCCAAAGGTCACATTTCTCAATTTCGAAGGCAACCTCTTTTTAATCAAGTTATCACCATTATTTCAAAAATTTAAGAGAGATGAATAAGATTGAAATAATAAATACAGAGATGTTAATGAGAGTTCCACCAAAATAAAACGAAAATACTTATATAACCCACCACTTTGTTTGTTGATTCTCCCATCTCATTAATATTTCCACAGTCCAATCTTTTTCTTTCTTTTATTCAGTTGTCACTCCATAGAAAAGAGAGAGATTGATTGAAAAAAATATTTCTAAAACATGCCTACTAGTTTTCTGGATTTCAATGTAAGGTTTGATTGAGTTTAGGGAGTTTGAATTAAAGAAATGGAATTAGATTAGATTAGAGAAGCATTTGGGTTCATTTTAATTCACTACCAAATTACTCCCTCAAACACAATATACCATTAAATTTTTTTGCTGAAAAATGAAAATTATCTTATCTATAAGTAGGGAAGTTATGGAGGGGTGAAACCGGGTTTGTTTTTCAAATCAATTTGCTTTTTTGGGGCTGAATATATGGAAAGTAGTACTCCAAACAAAGTAAATAAGTAAAGTTAGTACTCTCTAAAAAATAACACTAATTTTTCTGCTAAAATCCGAGGTGAGCTGTATGCACTCGCCCCCTAGCTCCACCACTCGCTAACAATCTAACAATCCACAAACCAATTCTGATAATGGGTAGCTTTAATCTGTTATGTGAGACGATAACGGGCGGTTGTTACATCGATGGGAGTCTGTCACCGCCGAGCATACCTTGTTAATCACTCAAGACAGAGTGAGATATTAACCCAGTGTTAGAATCATTCAACCGGTGAAGGGGAGGACACTAACAGATGACATTTGGTCAATATAGTAAAGTATAACAACTTACTCAGGTTCATTTTTTTTTTTTTGAAAAATGAAACTCCATGGCCACCTATTTTCTTCAAATCTGAATTTTAATGTCATTAAACAAAGAAGGTGGCCATTCTATGAACCTTCCCTCCAAAAGAGAAATGTGGGTTATCACCAATCTATCAATTCTAATTGTTATAATCCTCAAATGCCAAAAGATAAACAAGATCTTGAACCAAATTGTACTATGCATTCACATGAAATGAGTTCAAACAATTCTACAATTCTACTAAGCATCCATCCAAGTAGGCTTAAGCTAAAAACATTTCAACAAAGTAAGAATGGTAAACGAAAAATTTGGCTATCCTTAACATCCACCAAATCTCTCCATATGCCCACTCTTGTACATAAGCAAATCCTGCAAAATTTGCGAAGTCCAACATTTCTAGCGACCACCGCCACGTCCGCGTCCTCGCCCATGGCCACCGCCACCCACGCCCCATAGGCCTCCCAAATGTTGGTTTCTTTGGCTTGACCCTAGGTGTCTCCTCAACCAATAAAGTCTCAAGGTTTATGCCGCCGTGGAGAATGTAATAGCGAATACTGCTGCCCCTCATAGTCAGATGATCAAGAGTCACTGGATTCTTTCCTTTTAGCGTCAGTTTAACCGTCTTCAAATGAGTATGAATACTGATATCTACCCCAGTGATGGTGCCATGAACAATAGTGCCGTTCTTAAGCTCGATCGACACTGTCTCGTTGTTCAACTTCATCAAAAACCTGACGAGCTTCATTGTCGTCGCGTTGTTTGAGGCGAGGGAAGAAACCAAAAACTAGGGTTTAAGTCGAGAGGAGTTACTCAGGTTCATTGCTGGCACTCATAACGTTATAATAAAACTCTTTGGTAAACTTGTACCTTAATTAGTTAGTTTCGAAGAACAAAACCTATACCAGCTTTACCTTCAAACACTCCTCTATACTGAACAACCTTAACATCTCGTTCCGCATTCTTCCCAATCCCTCTCCCTATACCACCCATACCCAGCAAGTACCGCTTTCCCATACCCATTAACCGGAACACCTATAAACTCTTCCAACCCTTTATCATCTGGAAACTTTTTTATATCTTCACGAAATTTCTCCAACAATTTCAACTCAAGAGCAACATTATTATTAGTTGCCTTTTTTTCCACACCCGTATCTTTCTTGGGTCTGATATTTAAACCGTATGAAGTTGAGTTTGGGTTTGGGTTTGTCATCAACAGGATTGGTGTATTCATTATACAGACCGTGTGTGTGTTTGCTAGCATGAATATTAATCTAACAATCCACAAACCAGGAAAAATATAAATCATAACATAACTAAAATAAGTAATTACTAATTACATATAGAAGAGCAAAATCAAACCACAAAAATCTAATTTTTTAATGAATAAAACAAGTAATAAAAATCGCACCTTTGGTTATAACTGTAGCCAACCAACACCCAAGTTAATTTCAGTTATGATATCACCTAGTAGTAGTGTGAAAAATTGAAAAAGAGATATGAGATGATGAAACATACAAAATCAGAGAAGAAGAAAGCGCGTAAAGTACGTTACCTAATAGCGGCAGCAGCGGCGTCCGGTGCTGACTCCCAAAACTTGTTGAAGGATGAACTTGTTGAACGAGAGAAGGATGAAAGTTGAACGAGAGAAGGATGAAAGTTGAAAGTTGAATGAGAGAAGGATGAAAATAGGGCTGTTCATTAGTAATCTTAAATAGGGGGAAAGAGCGCGAGAATTTTGGCCTTTCCCTCTCACCGAAATTTCTTTCCTCACCGAAAATTTTAATTTAGAAATTTTAAATTCTAATTTAGTTATTATTTTTAATGTTATATTTAATATTCACGATTTATTTACGCTTTTTGGTCCAAACAAACAATTTTAAAACGTAACAAATTAATTCTCATATTTGGCAAAATTAAAGTAACACTTTATATATAATTGTAACACTTATAAAACGTTAGGAACCTAGTTACACTTTAAAACCGTTACTAAGCAAAAAACGGAGCGTTACTAATATCCTGTTTTGGTGTAGTGACCCATAAAGTTTGATATACTTTCTGTTTATAGAACTATTAATTGCATACTATAGCCTATATGACATTTTTTATAACATATATCCATGCTTTTTACAATGCAATACCGGGTAGTAGGTCACGTACTCTGTACTCTATGAAATATTAACTTATGAGTAATACTCGTCACACCCCGATTGTCTCTCTACACACGACAAGTTTATTCCAAAAAAAATGTGGCTGTCCATTTGTGTTGAAAGGGGAATTACGAAACAATGAAGGTGGATGGATACTGAGTGTTATGTGTGGAACTCATAATCATACTATTGGGAAGCATCTTATAGGTCGTGCGGCACATCGGAGGAACATCGAGACAAAGGCCAAAAAAACATTTGAGAAATTTTTTGAGTATGAACAATTTATGTTTATGTTCAAAAAAGATAACAAAATTTTAGTAATCGGTTGAGTACTTGGAACACCTACGTTGTTTTAAACTTGAGTACGGAGATCATTATGGTGTTGTGGAATACATAGAAGACCGATGGCTTTCAAAAGTACAAAGAAAGGTTTGTCTCGGCTTGATAGATCTCCATATGCATTTTGGTACTTCGAAAGCAAGAACGAATTGAAAGTATGCATTCCTCTTTGAAGAGGCATTTGCGTTCTAGCAATAATGGTAACTTCTACCAAACTTTAATTTGATTAATAATCTCCCCGACAAACCAAGTGACAGAAATTGAAAGTTCTTTTAATAGGAGCTTGAATCTCGGGATCATCGTTACAAACAAAACACATATGTGCAACTTAGAGGGTACATTTCTAGAGATGCATTGGATTTGATAGCAAAAGAGCTAATAAAGTCCGTTAGAGTTGGGACAGATGAAATTCGTTGTCGTCGTTGTGTTTACAAGAGTATGTATGGGCTTCCTTGTGCATGAGTTATGTGAAATTGTTCTAATTGGTAGGGAAGCATCCCCTTATCTTTGATACACCCTAGATGGAGACAGCTTAGTAGCACTCCGATTGATCTTCCTAATGGGTCCTTTGATATTCAGCCCGAGCTTGCACAGTCGGGGAAGAAGTTTCAATTAAACTCTCGATGAACAAAAGGTTTTGATGCTGAAAAAGTGTGTAGAACTAGGTGATCCAAAGGCAACTTTCGTGCTAGAGCCTCGGTCAACACCAATGTGAGGGTAGGCCACCGGAATAAAAAAAATGTGAAAGACTTGTAAAGATAAAAGGGACACAAAGAGAGAGCCTTCAGCTTTCGAGTATGCACAAACAGTTGAGGAACAAATTGTAACTCAAGAAAGCAAGAATAGTAAAGCCAAGAAGTTGGTACCATGCAAAAGAAAACCAAGAAGAACTCATATTCAAGTGTTTGTAGATTTACCTGAAATTGGGTCTAAATGGGATGATGGGCTATGTGACTTAAATCCATTGATATGAGACTTCATTGTGGATTGGCAAGATGTTGGACCGAATGGACATTGTGGATTTAGCGCGATTGCACGATGCTTAGGGTCTAATGGAGGGGGGGATGCATGGATTACTGTGAGGGCTCTTATGTTGACAGATTTGATTTCCCATGAGGTAGATTATACTTCAATGATGGGTGGAGAAGAACGAAAAGAAGCGATCAAGACAAATCTACGATGTACAGTTCCATATACGATGAACCCCAAAGAATGGTTTGAACTTCCTTCAATGGGATTTTTAGCCGCTAATACTTTTCAGTGTGTCCTTGTCGTCATTGGAGAGAAAGAATGTATGTCATACTTTCCTTTGTGGACTGCTCCTGATCCAACTCGTGTCCAGATAGCGGCAATAGGCCACATTGGAGGAGGCACACATTTTGTGAAACTCGTGCTTGAAGATGATAGTCCTATTCCGCCACTTGCTCCAGGGTGGGAGTCATTTGCATGGACAGAAGCTTGGGATTGGGCAACTATAATGGAACCAAGGATCGTGAAGTGGTATAAAAGGGTTCCAAAAAATGTTATGGATTTAGACCTTTCGTTTGGCTTTAATATCTATTTTGTGTATGTGTATATACTGTCATAAATTGCAGAATGTATTAGAATATGTCAGAAATGGTATTAACTAGTTTTTGTTAAGTGCTCTGTAAATAGCATTAAAATGCAAGAATATGGTAAGTGCTTTGTCGGTTTAAGGTAGGAACCAAAGGCGTATCGAGCTTCAGGCCGGTGAGCTTTATCACTTGTGTTGTGACAAAAGAACACCAGCTGCCTTTACAGCACAAAGTGAACGAGGGATTGATGGGTTCTAGAACAAGCTATCTTAATTAAGTAATAAGTATTCGTGGATCGGGCGAACTAGCAAGGATATTCCCCGCCATACAAGAAATGCAAAGAGATTTTTTTTCTTTGTAAACATAAGTCGAGTATGTTTATGATGCTTTGCAGTGTACTCTGAATCCTGTTTTTATAGCTAATTTTGGCACTTGTTTGAACTTGCATTGATTTAGTGAATTGGCAATGGAACGAGCAACCCAGAGTCCAATACACATCTTAATCTCTGACAAATGTTTCTTAATCACGTTTTGCACAAACTTTTGTTTTTCAAACATTCTTTTATAACATTTTTTTATAAAGTTTGGGATATCATATGTAGCAATGACTTCATGGAGATTACAATTATCATTAAACCCTAACTATCAATGTTCTAAACCGTCATTTTAAACATGCCTCCACGAACACGAGGAGGATCAAGCACCCAAACCGAAAAAGAAAATGTAACGAAGTGCCACCAATTCCCATTGTTGACAACTCCTCCACTAGAAATTTCATTGCCAACCATCGTTGAGGCTTAGAGTAGGTTCATCTCTTTTCATTTTGATTTAGTTATGACATTTTTAATGCTTGTTGAATGTTCTTAGAATTTGTTGTTCTCTGCCAAAAATTTGTAACTGATCGAAATATATTTTATGGCTATACCCTTATCTTATCTTCACTCTCTTATCTTATCTTCAATGCTACTCTATTGTCCTCCATACTACATAGTGGAATTTAAGTGTTCATACTCCTAGTGGCTCAAACAGGGGGGTATCTCAAATTGACCCATGAACATTCAGTGTTCATACTCCTAGTGGACTATTTACACTGAATGTTCATACTCTTGTTAGACTATGAACATTCAGTGTTCATAGTTGACCGATCTGATTTGCCAATGCATATGTCAATGAACTTGGCATATGATGCATATGTCAATAATTAACTGGAAAAAGCGGGCAACAAAGTCGGAAAGACATGGACGCCGCCATATTTGATTGGAAACGCGTCAAAATAAGCATAACCCACCGGCGAAGCATCCACCGTTTAGGCCTTCAAAATCACGCTTTTTTGCGCTTTAGGAAAGTTTTGTTTTTCTATATCTTTTGATAGGAGAGTCCGTTTTCGATTTGGTCAGTTGGGTTAGTTCTATTTTGATTAGTAGTTTCTTAATATGTGGTTATCCCAAAACTTTCCATTTTTGGAAAATTTTGAGTTTTGTGGTAATTAGGGTATTCCTTATACAAAAGCCGGTAGTCCATATTAGGGTTTTCCATTTTGGTTAGAGTTAATAATATTAAGAGTTACTTCTCTTGTTTCCATTGTTTGGTATTCCTTGTGTGTGAATCCACAAACCTTGAAGCCATTAATCCCCTGGTATTTCACAAGAAATCAATAGGCTTTAGTGTAGGTTGTGAAAATCTGCAACTTATAAGTTCTTATCTACATCAATAATCCTATTGGACTACGAAAAATGAATGTTCATACTCTTGTTTGACTATGAACATTCAGAATGTTCATACCATTGAATTATGAGCGATGAATGTTCATACTCTTGTTGGACTATGAACAGTGAATGTTGCAAAAACCCTTACCTGCACAAACCTCGAAAACTGACAAAACCTTTCGCATTCCCATGATAGCAATGATAACTCGCCCACAAACCGCCGCACATTTTTCAAAACCTAATTAAACAAACCAGCTGTCCAACACGTGTTCCAAAACTTTATTTTACCCTTTCCTTTTTTCTACAAATCCCAAAGAACGGATAAAATAAAAGGCTGTGTAAGTACCTCCGTTTCTACACCGATACACGTGTCCACACATCAAGTCGTGTTCCACCAGTTCGTACCAAGTCATCAGGTCGTTGTCCCCTAAACACCAAACCTGTACAATTGATTAGGCTATTTCATTATGACTGCTATTTGATTAGGACTGCTACAAACAAAAAAATTGATTATGTTCTCTTTTAACTCCAGTATAACCATACTATATTGGCATATAACCAAACTACATTGTTTATTTAAAGAACAAGCATCGATAGTAAGAACTAGAAAGATTGATTATGTTCTCGTTTTTCCAAAACTGTTGTTGGGAACTGCTGACGTATCCAACTAATTAAGGCTCTGAGAAGACGGCTCGAACAGTCACGCCATTTCCCAAAAAAGGTAATGATGGCATTTCAATCTTATCTCCTGTACATAAGAGATCTGGTGAGAGAACTTGCATTATCTCTTCTGCTACTTTTTTCTGCATACTGAACCTTTTGATCTCCCGTTAGGGTTTGGCCAAAGCTTGAAACTTTTCATCTTTCTTGACCATGAACCACTGCTGGTCACTTGTAAACTTCGGAGATCTTTCCTCCCTGGACTTTATCCGCTCAAAATTTCACATCCCTGAAGATGTTGGTCTGGAGTGGGGGAGGTTATCTGATGAGTTGGCCTACAAGGAAGTGGCGCTCATCACCATTGGTCAACTTAGGGCCGGACTCACTCTTCCCCCCCATCCATTGCTACGAGAGTGTCTGATTCACTTTAATCTTGCTCTTGGTCAGGCAGCACCCCTGTTTTACCGAACTGTTATGTATTCTGCCCTTCTTGCCAAGAGACTTGGATTCGCTCTGAACCGTTGAGTGTTTGGTTATTTTATGAGGTCCGGGCGTATTTCGAGGTCGATCCTTACTACCCTCAAGACAAGAGACAAGAACTCTCCGATCGTCTTTTTTGATGGAAAGCGGTGATGACAAAGGTTTGGGTCGACCACCTACTCCGTGTAATTTGGGTAATCGTGGGGCGTTAGTCCTTTCGATGATGATGGTGAGCTTGTGGGAATTCTGTTCCCGAAAAAACACACCCATGCTCCAACCAGGTAAGTTTTCTTACTCGGTACTATATAACTTGATATAAGAGTCTTTTGCACGAACTTCTTTGCTATTATTCCTTAGATGACTCTTCCGGAAACAATTAAAAGCAACCGATCTTCTACGGTGAAGTTTATCAAGAAGATCCCCCGGGAACAACGGATGCCTTGGGTGATAGTTCCCGATCCCACCCGTCTTTCGAATACTTCAACATGTCTCATCAAGAATTGCTGCAACTTGTTCCCGGCTTTTCCCCTTTTGGGATATATGCATGCGTTATGGGCGAACAATACTTCCCCCCACGTGGATCGAGTCTTTGGATTTCTTCCTCCTCCGGTTCGGGATGATTCCTCCTTAGTTACTAGAAGAGGAGGAAACCGCAGAGAGAAGAGTTACGTGGCGCCTCTGGTGATCTTTAGCGGCATTGGGCCCAATTCGGGGAGCTGCTGTCGGTGATGATAGTGTAATCACGGGTGGGAGAGGCCCCGAACCGCCTCATGAACCGCTGGCGGCTTCTAGTAATTTTAAAATGGAGGTGCGTCGTCCTAATCGTCATAAAAAGCTGAAGAGAGCCGATTCTACTTCGATATTGCCCCATCCGGTAAGAAAATGAGATTTCCTCCTTTATCGTGTATGAAGAAACACCTTTTAAGGTTCCCTACTATTCCCCACCGTTAAGTCTTGTAAGAACATAGCCGTATTCCCGCTTCCAGTTCGGATCCTACTACAGGGTTCTCGGTCAAACCGTGAGAATGTCCCTCAGAATCGCTTGTTGACCATTCCCTCCCTGATAATCGCAAGGGGCAGGGTATTGCTGTGACCACTACTGTAACTATTGCTCTCCCTCCTCCTCGATCCAGTGATAGGAGGGGGGTGAGTGACGACATTCCCTTTTCGCCAAGATCTCCAGATTCCCCTGAGAGGGAGATGATTGTGGAGATGCGGCGTTGGGGACGAACTGATAAACTACCTGTTACCAACAAGCACTCTGTTAAAGATGTTGATATCGCGCTTGGAGTTCTGGAAGCTGCGCGTCTTCCTGTTGACAAAGTTGAAGCCAACATAGCTGGGACCTTGGACCAGTCCTATTGTCAATCTAACTTCACCTTGCCAAGGTAAGACTTTTCTTCTCGTTCAATGTTGGTTTCTCTTATTGTGTTACTTACATATCCTATATTCTTTTCCGTTAGTGAATAACTTTTTGGCCATGAAAGATCCCATCTTTGCGGCCACCCGCCCGATCATCCACCGATACATCCATGGCTACCGGTGAGAGCCGTTTACGGGCAAAAGAAACTGGCGAGAAGAGAGGCTGCGGAGCTGCAGATCCGGGTTGACCCGACTCGGCGAAAAAGAAGAAATCGATCACGGCTTCAAGAAAATGAAAGATACTATCTCCAACCTTCGAGCTCTCTCGGAGAAATCCCACGCAGGAGCTGCTGATCTTTGGCACTTGGAAAGTGAAGTTCTTGGAACCGGCGCCCGGACTTCTACCCCGCAAAGCAAAACTTGACCAGTCCAAATGGAGCTTCACCGAGGGACACCGAGATGAAGACCCTTGGTCAAGCCATTGCCCTTTCAAATGAGGTCATGTCAGACTATGAGGCCATTGCCCATTCAAATGTGGCCATGTACAGGAAGTTGAGGGATATGGCAACCATCTCCGACCAGTACAAAAAGGAGCTGATGCCGCCAAAGAGGCCTATGACAAGTTGGTGGCTCTGCAAAAGTTGGAGAGGGCTGAGGTTGTTGGGCTGAGGGCTTAGGTGCATGATCTGGCTGGGGATGTGGCCTTGTTGCGACCTACTCTAGATGCTTCAAAGCTAGAGACTTCGCCGATAGATGATTTTTATGGAGCTGGTGAGTTCGAAAAGAGGCACAGGCCGTTCTTTGAAAAAAGTCGGTTTAAACATTTGTGTTTTGACACAGTTGATTCTTTGGAGAATGGGGATGAGTATGTTCGATAGATGATTTTATGGAGTGGATCGTAAGTACAACATACGAAAAGATCTGTTTGGAAAGTGGAGTTCGCGATGGTTTGAGTTTGAGTTTGTGTTTTGCGGGTTCTTTGAAGTTTGAACAATATTTAAACATTTGTGTTTTGAGCCTTGTGTTTTTTTTTATTGATGGGGATCTTGAGGGGGGTTTCCCGGAATAATCTGGGGCCTCTAGTATCCATCCTAATTTGTATTTAAGTAGCAATATTTAAATTACTTACTTGCTGAGATTGTTCTTGATGTTTGCATGTAGATGATGGCTTTTGCTTTTTTGATTTGTTGTATAACGACACGTGGTTCAATTTGATGAACTGGACTTTGGTAGGTCGGATTTGTAACAGTCGTGGAGCATTAAGTGTATGACCTAATATATTTATGTAGTTGACACCTAGGCTTTCTAATGCCCTCGGTGTTTAATTTGTCTTTGAGTCGTTCCTTCTTGGGGAACTTCTTATCTAAATTCTAAAATACTTTAATTCTCGCGACCCTCATTTCTGATGAGCAATAGTGATTTAATATTTTTTAATGTATCTCTAAAACTCATTGTCTTTTTGTATGGCAAAAATTGTTAATATCGTCGACTACAGGGGCAATCACTTCGTCCTTTTGTCTTTTGGTATGGCAAAATTGTTAATATCATCCACCACAGGGGCAATCACTTCGTCCTTTTGTCTTTTTGTTTCCAATGTCAACAGTAGCTGCATAAAGTAGAGAGACGTGAGAGAGAAAAAGAAAGACGGTAAAACAGAGAGAGAAAGAGAGACACGTGCGTAGCACGTGCCACTGACTAGTTGATATAATTAGCCTTTGACCGACCATTATACTTGAGTCTAAACTTAAATCATGATGAGGTCCTAAGCTGGCTTAGGGTCTTTTTGGAGGACCCCTGGATTGTATTTGTCTGATAATTGGCATTTGAGTGGCAATTACAGATGAATCATGCTTAACCCAGGCGTTGGTGTTAAGTTGATTTAGGGTCCTTTTGGGGGACCTTGGGTTGAATTGTTTGATAACTAACCACTGCGTGGTTGTTGTAGTTGAGTCGTTCTTGACTCCGCCTTTGATGTACGACCTGACATTGTGATATTCTTTGTTCATACCATAATTGGACTATGAACAATGATTGTTCATAGTACGTTCAGTATGGACTATGAACACTCATTGTTCAGTATGGACTATGAACACTCATCAATTTATGATGAAGGGGTGGGTGGTTTATTGTGTTCGAAGGATTCTATCTACTTTTGTCTTAAATATTGACAAGTTATCGCGAAGTGTAAATTCAATTGTTTTCACCTCAACTGTTTGTAAGCTCAAATGTTGATTTTGTAGAATCTGCATATGGATCTTTGCTAACGATTAAATGCGGGCGGGTCGAGTGCTCATTACAAAATTGGCTTAAAAAAGTGTGGGTAGAGATAGTATGTCTTGTTACATCAATTTCGATGTTGCAATAAACAGGTAAGAGTATGCGGTGAACTTTTAAACATGTGAGGAATGAATCCATAACTAAAAGTAGGCTTTACACCGCTTTGCACATTGCACGGGGGTAAGAGTATAAAGGAAAAATAACCCGATATTCCCTCGTGAAAAGAAAGGGTTATGTATGCGGCAATGATTGGCTAAAGAAAGTGAGTACGAAGCATTGGCTAACGAAGTTCTAGATTGACATAAGGTTACTTGTTTGAAACTTTCCACTATTTAGAGTGTGTAGTGTTCACTCACGACTTATTTGTACTAATTGTATCCTTATTTTCTTCATCTATTAACTAGCTACTGTGTACGTGGTACTCACGTAGGATCTATAGATTTTTTTTTTAAATTTATAAATGTTAAATTACTGTTTTATCTCTTAAAAATTAAAAAGATAATAAAAAAAATGTGAAATGACCAAAATGCCCCTATGTCCACACACATTCACTATTCACTTGACCCCTCGTTTTTCTATGTATTAAAGATAGGATGGAGAAGCTGAAAAGGTTGATGATGGTGACAACCGTGATGATGCTGACAACGAAAATATTTGTTTAAAAGTGGAGCACTTTTAAGTTTTAAGTATGCGTATAATGTACTTCCCAAATGCAATTATAATTACGGATCCTTATATTTAAGAGTAAACATTACATTATAATTTATAAATAGAGAGCTCGCTTAATTGTGGAGAAAAAGATGGACTAATTTTAAACTTTTTAAATTGAATAAGCGTTTAATTATTAATTAGAAAATAATGAGAATGCTCTAATTGCTGGTTAACGCCCAAAAAATCGCCCGTAACTCGGGCCCAGCCCCATGAATCCAGCCAAACAGTTCCTCGCACATTCCCTAAATCCTAAATTCAAAACAAAACAAATTGTCGGACCGTGCTTTTCGAACTTTACTTTTAAAACCGTTCTTGTTCCCGCAAATCCCGTCCAAAGAACATAAAAGGGGGCGTGTAAGTACCCTCCGTTCTACACTACAGAGCACGTGTCCACAAAGCGGGGACATCTCACTCCAGCTTTCGTCCCACAACACCGAGATCATACCAACGACCCAATCCACGGAGCTCGGTCAACGCAACAATCAAGGAGACATTTACTTTGTAACATTATAGTCGTAGTCCCAAAATAAGCAACATCTACAATCATTAGCATATATCGTACCACTCTCTTCATTGATTGCTCCCGACCGATATTAGGTGCTTTCGACTAGTTAGGAGTCCGAATGACAACCCTCCTCTGTTTTCAGTGCAAAGGCGATAAACACCGAATGTTCATAGTCTACTATGTCTCAAACGACATATAATTTAGGGTCTTTTAACTAAATGGCGTTGAGCTATGAACAATGAGTGTTCATAGTCCATATCAGCGTCTATGAACAATGATTGTTCATAGTCCATAATGTACCTACTAGAGTATGAACAAAGCGTGTTCATCCCTATTGGAGCTATGAACAATGGATGTTCATATCTCATGACTACGAACAATCATTGTTCATAGTCCAATTGTGGTATGAACATAGAATATTCATAGTTCATGACTATGAACATTGATTGTTCATAGTACAGTATGGACTATGAACAATCACTGTTCATAGTCCAATTGCGATATGAACAAAGAATGTTCATAGCTGATGACTATGAACAATCATTGTTTAGAGTCCAATTGTTCAGAGTTCAAATGTTTAAATTTTGGAACAACGTGATTTCAATTTTCCAAAATTTAAATCCGATTTAAACCACAGAAATTTGGGTTGAAATGTTGGTTGAAAAGTTGACTTCAATTTTCATTTGGAAAAGCAACTGTTTTCCACATTCGACAAAGATGAAACCAAACATTTCAAAAAGTTTCCATTTGGTTTTCTCCTTGATATGAATTCAGTTGATGTGGAAGGCGGTGAGAAAACTCATTTGGTTACCCACCCAAATTTGATTGTTGAGGTTTTGGAAAAGAAGATTTTGGCAATGACTTTCAACATTGGAAACCGATATTTGACTGTGAGTGAGTGAGTGCGTCAGTATTCTGTATATATATATCAGTTGTTATGAAAGACAAATAAAAAATCCGTATATTTGTATATCAGTTGTTATGAAAGTGTAATATCTATAATACAAATAGGTTGTTGAAGTAGGTAATAAGCATTACCACTGACACAGAAACCAGCATAAACCTACAAAGAATAAATTCCGAAGGTAACATGAACATCAACGCTTGCATAAACTAGAAAGATTGATGTCACCCTAAATATATGTAGTACATTACAAGATATTACTTAATTTTAAATAAAAATATAAGCTCCGATAAATATAACATGAATGGTGACATCAACTATGGGTTAAACCGAAAGTTGCGTGAAGTCGACATGAATGGGAGAATGGAGTGATTGCTTTGAAGGTTGGGATTTTTTGACAAATACCAACTTCTCTAGACTGAAATCGTACCAAAGGATCCTGCCGTTACATTCAAAAACTGCAATATTTTCTATGAGTAGGTCGGAAAAATCACGGTGTGACGGTAATTGTAGTGGTAGTATGGGGGCCCGAAGTATCCAAGGGAGGATGCGCCCGAGTCGACGAAAGGTATTGAGCCGCGGCGTACAGGATCAGTGCTAAGGCACATGGTCGCAGTACGGAAACCCTACACGCGGAGAGAAGGAGACCGCGAGATGGAGGGACAGGTGGAGGGCCTGGATGGAGTAAGAAACCGATATAAAGAGAAAGAGGAAGAGGAGAGAGAGGAGGAAGAAAAGAAAAAACGAGAAAAGAGGGAGAGAGCGGCCATCAGAGAAGAGAGGGGGAATAGTGCTTTAAGATCTAGTGAATAGTGACAGCAACAAGGTGTGGGGTACGTAGGCAACCGAATTGGTGCAGCCGATCCAAAATATAGAGTGAATTTGAATAAAGTTAGAACATTATCGAGATTGGCGGTAATGTGGTTGTAACAAATGGCGCCGTCTGTGGGGACCCGATTTCAAACTTCTAGCCGTCAAGTTCTAATAACAGCTCACTACTATTCACTACTATTCGAGCCGTCATGTCCTATTCACTACTATTCGAGCCGTCATGTCCAATATTCAGTGATCAAAACCCATCAAAACTAGCCCAAACACTCACCGCGTGATGATGATCAAAAATCCACTACCCCATCTTCCGTTTCCATAATCAAAGCGGACATTTCATACCCATCTTCACTTTAAACCTTTTTGAATCAAATCCATCTTGCAATTTGTTTTTTAAAAATCCAAGCAATTTGTTTTAAAGCGTGTTGGACGCCTTTACAATTTTAGATGAGCGGTTATGTTAATTTATGTGGAAACTGGTTGAGTTTATTTAGATGTATGGGGTGAACCTGAGATTATGAAGAAAATGGAAGTGAGATATCATGGAAAAGGTGCGGCTAGAAAGGTTAGTTGGTGGCTTCGGCGACAGGTGGGTTTGAGTCAAGTCAAGCGGAATTGGGGCTTATGTTTTCAGTGTGAACAGTGGGTACCGCCTTTGGTGTCATATAAGATTGAGGCATAATTGAGTTTGGAGCCTGAGAAGAGTATTGTTGGGAATTTCACATGTATTGAGTTTGGAGTGATAGATTTAGGGTTTATCTAACATTAAACCATTTTGTTTTAAACATTTGGATCGAAAATATCCTTCTAATATTGGTTATGTTAAAAGCATGTCAACTTTGTTCTTTATGGCAAGCTGTTTGGGAGACTCTAATTGGTATCCGTTTAAATTTGTTCACACGCGGCGGTGGATGAGGAAGAGGAACATGAGTTAGTAATCGGGTTTTTGAAGAGGATAAGAAGTGGAATGGGGCTTATGTTTTCGGTTTGGCTCACGGTAGGTCTACAAAATCGGGTGTACTTATCTTGAGTAGGAGCTGAATGAATGTAATCCTTGTGGTCGATTATGTGGTAGAGGAGCTATGGAACTTCAAGGAAAACCATAAAGCATCTGGAGTGGAGGCTATCACTTTGTTCTAGAAGATGTTGCCTAACTAGCAAACTTGATGGTGGAATAGAATTCCTTTATTTTGGGTCTGTTTAGTTTTGGAAATATTTTGTGTGTATGGTTGGGACTTGGGAGTTGGGCCTTCACTTTAACCTTTTTTGGTAGATCCGTTTGTTAACTACTAGAAAGGATAAACTTTAAACTTGTTCCACCAGATCTCCCAATGAAGAGGGATAAAGAATTATTTTTCTTTTTTGGCTCTTATATGCTCTGCGGTGGAAATAATTTTGGCTGGTTTAAACTTTTGATATATATGATGTAATTCGATATTCAATATGGGTATTGTTTTTTGGTTGAGATGGTTGGTGGTTTTAACTCAGTGAGTTTAGTAGCACTAATGGTGGAGCAAAATTCCAATTTCTCCCTCAAATCTTATTTCGCTCAATCACCAAAACTTTACAAATCTTATTTCGTTCAATCACCAAAACTTTACAGATTCCACATAGTTAACCATTTAAAGTCAACTCAAGACTTGAAAGACTCACTCAAGTCAACTCAAATCTACTTATCAAACTCGTTATTTGGTGGGGTCTAAAAAGGAAACCCGGGTTTTTTTTAAGAAGAGATGTGGGAGTTGGGGTTAAAAGGCTAAATCTACACGCGCAAGTTCATATAATTGTTTGGTTGATGTTTAAAGTCAAGAAGATGGGTATGAAAATGGTAGCTGCTTTGATTATGGAAGATGAGAGATGGGGAAGGACTTTTCTGTTTATCACGCACGGTGAGTGTTTGGGGCTGGATTTTGATGGGTTTTGATCATAAATATTGACATGGCATGGCTTGAATAGTATGAAATAGGGATGTTACCTTGATTAGAACTTGCATATAAGTTTGAAAGGAATTTCCCACATAGCCAAGATTTATTACAACCACATTACCGCCAATCTCGATAATGTTCTAACTTTATTCAAATTCACTCTATATTTTGGATCGGCTGCACCAATTCGGTTGCCTACGTACCCATCTCGGGATCAAGCCGCCGTAGTTCACCTATCTCTCCTCACCCTTCTATGCCTCCATTGATTGCCCCCCTTCTTTCTTCCTCCCTCCTTTCCTTTTTATATCCCTCTCTTAGGTTTTACTCATGGGGCATAGTATGGTCCTGGGCCTATTCTCTGGGCCCAATACATACTATGGTATGGGCCTTATCTCTTGGGCCAGTACTTATGTGATGCATCCTTGAATATGGCTACTACAAGTAATGTAGTGAATACAATTTGTCCAACGAATACGTCCTCGGTTCACTCCACAACCTGTTGTGGTAATCATGTAAAACCCTAAGTTCTAATTTCTCAGTAGCATTGTTCTCCTCACCCCAGAACCTGAACATAATAGCAATAGTACCACTAAACTGAAACAGTTTGTACGACTTTGGTGGGGATTTAGTCTGCGTAGCCCAATCCTCGTCCCAAGATTCAAGGGCAATGTTAAATACCAATATGCCTCGCATCAAAAGAGACCAGCCGTTCATATTCCTACACGTTACCCGCGCATCGAAACGCACTAACGTCCCCTCACTCTAAAATAGAGGACACTTCATAATGCTCTAAAATAGAGGACCCTTCAAATTTTATAGACGCTCACTCAGGCTTACAGATTACTTAGCTTCACCCACTCTTATCAAGGGTCGCATACAAGGCCAGACAATTACAGCAAGATAAGGAATGTCACATTCAAAGCATCAGGAAACCAAGCAAAAAGAAGAAACATACATTTAGCAAAAACAAAGGAACGAACTGACGGTGAAGCTCAAGCCCCAGTTTGTCTATTAACCGAGCTGCTGAGTCTACTCAGGAAATCCAACCTATATGAAGTGTATAAATACACACTATAATATTAGTGTATAAATATACTATAGTATTAGTATTATTAATATCCAAAAACAGTTATGAACAAATATTGTTCATACCACTAAACTGGTTATCCCCCAAATAGGAATGAACACTGAATGTTCATAGTCCAATAAGAGTATGAACATTGATTGTTCATGGTCCAAATTTCAAACACTAATTGTTGATGCTGAACTTTATCAGGTAATTGTTGATGTCGAAGGTATAACAGATGATGAAATAGCATTGCCGCAGAACATATCCAGTGGCGTTGTACCCTCTGATCAAGAAATGATTGTCCAGCCTATGACTGAAGAAGATGATGAGGCCATGTAAATAAGACTGGAGAACCAAATTTTGAGGGAGAAGGTCAACGCACTCGAACAAGACCTTCTGTTGTGCAAAGAAGAAAATGAACAATTGAAGAAAGAGTTGAGGGAGAAGGTCAACACACTTGAACAAGAACTTCTTTTGTGCAAAGAAGAAAATGAAAAGTTGAAGGAAGAGTTGGAAAAGAAGGTCAACACACTCGAACAAGACCTTCTGTTGTGCAAAGAAGAAAATGAAAAGTTGAAGGAAGAGTTGAGGGAGAAGGTCAACACACTCGAACAAGACCTTCTATTGTGCAAAGAAGAAAATGAAAAGTTCAAGGAAGAGTTGAGGGAGAAGGTCAACACACTCGAACAAGAACTTCTGTTGTGCAAAGAAGAAAATGAAAAGTTCAAGGAAGAGTTGAAAAAGAAGGACCAGCAAGAGTGGGAAAAGCAAACCATTGACATCAAGAATGTAAGTCCTCCTCACATTGCTCCTACTATATAAGTTTTAATTAATACATTTAATTATAGAGCCCTAATTATATAGCTTAATTATATACCTATCTTTTTCACCTAATATTAACAGGGCCAACAAGCTGATATTGTAACGGTTAAGGGAATGGATGTGGATGAAAAGGGTGATGATGCTGACAAGCGTGAGGCTGATTGTGGAATTACCGAGAGACAATTTCTCACCAAAAAGAAAGAGCTCGAATCGGAGAATATGGAAGGCTTGCTCATTGAAAGACCACTGATCAGTAAAACAAAGCGAAAACTTCTCATTCTTGATGTCAATGGTTTGTTTCTTCACATAGGTAACAAGTTTGACCTTCCTTCAAATTGTATTGCTGACAAGTTCATTTCTGGAAAGGCAATATGTAAGAGGCCGTCCTGTGTTGATTTCCTGAAGTTTTGTTTTCAAAGGTTCAATGTTGGTGTTTGGTCATCAAGGACAAAACAAAATTTGGACGGTGTGCTCAATATTGCCATGGGCGATATGAAGTCCCAATTGTTGTTTTGTTGGGACCAATCCCATTGCTCTACTACTCGGGTTTTACACATTTGAGAACAATGAGAAGCCTTTGATGTTGAAAGAACTTGTCAAACTTTGGGATAAGGATGACCCAAATCTTCCTTGGGAGAAGAGAGAGTACAATGAATCGAGCAGTCTCCTCGTCGATGATTCTCCTTATAAAGCATTGCTTAATCCCAAGACACTGCTTGCCATCTTCCCTACTTCATACGACATCCGTGGTAAGAACGACAATTAAGTTAGGACATGGGGGTGATATTAGGATGTATTTGGATGGAGTAGCGACATCGAGAGAATGTTCAAAAGTATATTCAAAGAACACCCTTTTGGGCAGCCTGCAATTACAAAGAGCCATCCATGTTGGCAACATTATTAAGCAGTCATCAATTCTTGTTCGCAGGAGGCTCCTTGATGTGGATTGTGAAAATTGTTCTTGATTTCGAGGAATGCTTAAACTTCAGAATACTTCTATGAGCAGTTTGTTTTCTAGTTTGATTACGGAATGTTTTGTAGTTTGTGTTGTACTACTGAAACATACCCCACAAACATTGTACTTTTCTGTATGTCTATGAATTAAAATGAATAATTTGGTACATAAGGTGGACGATATTGAATTGAAACCTAAACCAACATATTGACCAGAAATTGATTGGGTCAAGAGCATAAAAAACGTACTTCATTGATTAGGCTATTTCATTTAGGACTGCTAAAAACAAAGAAATTGATTATGTTCTCGTTTCATTGTAGTATAACGACACTACATTGTCGTATGATCTGATTTAAAGAACATGCATAAGAAACTGGAATCCATAATAAATTGTTATTTGAAAAACCTTTTCTATCACTCAACTTTTACATTAACAGTGACAGACAAGTTCTTAAGCTTCTCTACCAGCGGCCCAACCATCTCACTCTGCCCACACACATTCACATTTAAGCATGGTTTCCCTTTTCCAGCCAAGTTTGGCAACATCTCGGTAAATTCCCTCTCCCTTGACAACCACTTGGGCAGGGGATGTCTTTGTAAGGACATCGCCTATCCAGTGATCTGTTTCACCACAATAACAAGCATCCAATTCACCGGGTAGTTGTTGGAATACATTGCAACGAGGGTTGGAGCATACCAAAAACTTGTGCACTCCACCATATTCATAAACTCCATAACGTGGTATCATAAAACACTTGCAATGTTGTTTGTGGCAATGGATATTAAGGCATTTGCAATCAAGTGCAGTATGTTTCCTTGATTCACAGATCTGACATGTGATCTGTTAGCCGAATGTAATCAACGGTTATTTGAAAATTAAAAGGGAGCAGAAAATAAAATGTGCTCTAAAGAATATTGTATTTGGCCATCACAGTAAATAGAAGGTAATAGAGGAATTAAATGAGGTTTTAGACCCTCTTACCACACCAACAGAAGAATCGATTGGGGGAATTGCATGATCTTGAGCTTCACCATCTTCGGTAGCTTTGAACGTCCAAGCAGAAGCCATCGTAAAATATATGATGTTGTTGCTAATCGAGTGAGCGGAGCGAACGATTTTGGCGGGGCTATCGCGAGATAAAACCAACTTGGTTGGTTTCTTGCATCTCTAATTTTTTTTCCCCCAAATACCTTTCTCCTTCACCCCATCTCTCTCCCCATCACCCTCTCTCTCTCTCTCCGCCCGGCTCCCACCTCCCCAACGATAGTAATTGTTTTTTAGGGACCAATGGCACACTTGTAATAATTGTTTTTGGGGTCTGCCCACAAATATGGGGTCCGTCGATGGTTGGTGCATTACAACCTCGTTCTCAAACTCGTTCCCCTCACTTTCGACTCAACTTTCCAAAGAACTCCTCCCTCAACTACTCTATCCCTAAACTATTCCAAGGTAACCCACAATTCTTTCTTCTCCTCAATAATGATCCGCACTTAAAGTGCATTTTGACAAAGACAACTACCTTATCTCCACTTCACTCCACTCTTTCTCTTGATCTCACTAGATAAAGGCGCCTCTGTTGAAGAAGAGCCCGAGGTTCCTCCTCAAATGGTTGAATACCCCATGATTGAAACTCCCCAAGGTATATATGCAATTTTAAAGTGAAAGTTTTAGTTTTAGATTTTTTGGTGATTTGAGATGATGGGTACAGATAATTTTGATTGTTAGCATTTTACGTCGTGTCATTTGTCTAGGATCAGTAATTAGTAATCCGTTGGTCATCAAATGTGAAAGGTAAAGAAAACTTGAATGGATTAATTTTTCGAGCATGTCTTCGGTCTTGCAGGTCGTATGGTCTTGCAGTCATATGGGCCGTTGGATCGATTTCTTTTGCCATTAAATACACACGCACCCTTGGTATGAGTGGTCGAGATGTCGTATGCACCCTACATCTCGCACCATATAGATTTAGCCTAATTTTCCAACATATGGAAACAAGCATGTTTTGAATTTACTTTACAAAAGCCAACTTGGGGAGCTTAACGTTCGGGCGGCGGGGGTTATGTGGCCCAAAAGTAATTTGGTTTCTTTACGTGCGTCCTCATTCACGAGCAATTTCTCCTCTCCTCTCCCTCTCCCTCTTTCCTTCTCAACCAAACCCAACTCTCTCTCTTCTCCACCTCCTCTCACCCCCAATCGCTTGCGGTTATCTAGTCTTGATTTAGTTTTTCATATAGTGTTTTACCAATTTTGTTCTCGCCCTAGCGTGAGAGTTCTACTTAAGAATACTCTTTATGAATTGTTCTCCTTACTACCAATTTTGTCGTATTTTTGTTTGCTAATGAGGTTTAAGCGTATACATATGGTGGACTAAATCTACGGTTTATTGTAGATTGCCTAAATTTTTTATTAGTTGTTTATATTTGCTCTCTTCTAGGATGAAGAAAAAGAGGCTAAAGTACATTAGCCCTAAGAAGAAGGGCCAAAGACAAGGAGGATAAAAATACTGAGGGAAGACGCAGGGAAAATCAGTATATTATTATGGGCACGCGTTGCGGTTTGTCAAAGTTGCAAAGGGATTTCTTTGATACATTAGAACCGCAAGAAGCGGTGAATTGAGTTAAATCTCCTTTTAGGTTTTGGTGAATCGCGTATCCATTTGTAGTTCCTTGTCGGGTTGGTTCTGGAGATGAGGAACCAAGGATGTCCGAACTTGTTACCCATGAGAGACTGATTTTGGAAGTGTTGAAGAAGAGGTTTTGAAGTTTCGACTTATAGAATTAAGGATGAATATTTGACTTTTAAGAAGTCCGATGTTGCACTTTTTTACGGGTTGTTTACCGATCCGGCCTGTGACATATACTACAGGATGTGTAAGAAGAAACCGACGGAAGTTTAGGGAAAAGTATTTTGATGTTGCTCCCGTAGTAAGCGTAAAAAGCGCGATTTCTGGTTGAAATTTTAGAAGCTAGGGCGATGGCAAAGAAAAATGCCATCAATGATGCAAACCCATGCACGATTTTGGATCTGAAAGTATAAGAACCAAAGCTTAGCTCTTTGTTAATGGTAGATTTTTAGTAGAGAATGGTAGATAGAAAGTAGCTTAGAATAGAAAGTAGCCATTAGAATAAGCTACTAGATCTAGATTTAATTCTTTATGTTAAGTTTAGTTCAAATCCAATTCTTGTTTTAGATTAAACTTTAGAATCATTACTCTTAATTAGTTTGATTAATAAAATAGCTAGTTTGTTAATTTCGATTCTTGTCATTTACATTTATGTTAGATCTGATTTCATTTATTACTTGTTATTCAATTCTTAGTTATTAATTAGATTTTAATTATTGTTTAATTTAGATTAGTAAATTTCAATTCTTTATATCATGTTTAGTTTAAATTTAATCAGAAATGATTGCGTAATGATTCTCGGCTAAACCTCCATTAGAGGGGGTTGAGAAGCCTTGATGAAAGCTTGACTCCGATTATCGTAGAGTCATTGTAATTTCCTTTCCACTCTAGAAACGATTAGTTCACCATGAGAATGGGTTTAATTGTTCACATGCTAGTTATGAATTGGTAGGAATGCCATGTGTAATTAGGGATTAGGAAGAACCAATTGTTTCGCCAAGCCCGATTCATTCCGATTCTGACGATTAAATGCCGTTAATAGGATTAAGTTGAGTTAAGGTGAAATCAATCCCCCTCTAACTCCTTATAATCGAATCAATGTAGCATTCCCATAGCTATTTTGATAACCGACTAGTTGCATCTTGTGGGTAGTTGCATCGTAGTCTAGTTGCCACTTAAGTAAATCTCTCATTAGACTTAGAGTAGATTACTTATCGTGAGAGAACACATCTTTGGAAGGACTTTAGGAGTGGAACAAACTTCCTACTCCACTATATCTCATAGGATTGAGAGTAGAATCTTTGATAAATTAGGCACGTAAACTATTGTTTAGTTTTACTTACGTTTAGAGTTTCATCGCTTTATTCATTAGTAAAATTATTCTTTTTATGTTTATCAACTGTTTTGGGCCAATTTCTAATATTGTTTGGGGCCAGTCCTTAGGACTTAATAGAGATCCAAATGGGTCTTTCCACATTTAGACTTTTGGGTTCTAAGGTTTGGGCGTGGCTAGTTGGGTCCGAACCATGACCTTAGCCAGGAGCCCATGAACCATGCACCTTTGACCTTAGCCATGAACCATGACTATGACCCTGAACCTGTTGAACATGGAAACGACAGTTTGACTTTTACCGTTAACTTTGACTGTTGACCGTTGAGTGGGGAATGTTGACTTTTTCCTTTATTTTCACATATTAGATTCATAGACATTAGATTTTGGGGATTTGATTGTGGATCGTGGAATTTAATTGTGCTACGCTTTTATGTTGTAAATTGTATGGACAAATCAAATGTTAAAATGGTGTGGAAGCTTGTATAAACTTGTTTGTCAGTATCTAATATAGATTTGACGTTGATATTGTGTATATTTTGGCACGTGACGAGATAGAAACTTTAGGAGATATAATATTCCTAAAACGCTATAAAAATATTATACGATACGTTTTGAAGCAATTGTGACATTATATAATATGTTGGGTGATAAGAGCCCAAAACTGTAGTTTTAACCCCTTAACAATCGTACTTTTAGACCAATTATGTGAATAATAAGTAAGAGTTAATACTGATTATGTGTTTTTATGCATTTCAGGCTTCAAAGTCCATTATGTGCAGAAATGTGTCACTTTAGCGAGATAAAGGAGCAAAGGTCGGTTGCTAAGGAGTTCTGTGATTAAAGGCCAATTTCCAAGAAGACAAAGCCTCTGTAAAGCCCGGTCAAAAGATGAAAAGTCAAAGTCCACGCGGGCAGAAACAGTGCACAAAGTCAACAGAACTTCCGAAGACCATATCTTTGGACTCAGACCTTGGAATTGGGCCTACCTTATGTCAAAACGAACGGCTCGGAAAGAGCTTTCCAATGGTCTAAGCCTTTACCCAATCAGAGGAGCAGAAGTGGACAAAAAGTCTATCAAAGTAAACTGCAGCTAAAGAAGCCTTTTTGGACTGAAAGTATTGGGTTTTGGGCCTGATTCTCTGGCCCAAAACGTGGCTCCAAGCCCATGCACGATTTTTGGATCTGAACATATAAAAACAAAAGCTTAGCTCTTTGTTAATGGTAGATAGTTAGGTTAGAAAATAAGTTAGGTTAGGAAGCTAATGTTAATGGAGTTTAGGGTTAGAAAAGATAGATCTAGAATAATTTTTAGATCTAGAATTAAATCTCCATTTTAATTAGTTTTCATTTCCCTTGTTTTAATTTAAAATATTAAAATATTGTTATTGCTTCATTAGATAAATAAAGTAGTTTATTATTGATCAAATTCGATTTTGTTATTTATCTATTGCTTAGATCTAATTTCATTTCTTGGTTGTTAGTCATTTCGTAGTTATTGATGTTGGGTTGGATTATTGTTTAGTTAAATTTCATAAAGTTAGAATCTTTAGATTATGTTGTATTCAATTTCATATAGAAATGATAGTATAATGATAGTAGAAATTTCACATCACCCATTACTCTCACCATTGTTCCTTGTTTCGAGTAGTTGAATTCTAATTAAGTCTTGAGGGTTTAAGAGTGGAACGAATCCTAACTCTAATATATTACTTCGTTATTGAGAGTAGGAATATTGATATAAGCACGTATTTACGTATTTTGATTATTTGTGTTTACGCATAGATAGTTAGAATACGTAAAATCACTTTTATCAAATGAAATGGCTGCCATCTTAATCTCATTCAAGACAAGAATTCAATTTCTTGAATCAAGGGCAATCTCCCATTCTCTACCCACCCACCCCTTTTAATTTTTCATTCTTATTTTTTGAATTTTCGGGAACATTTCCTTTGTTTTAGGGCATGTGGGTTGCGGATTCTGAGAGAAAAAACACTGCGGTGAATGTATTTCTAAATTTTCGAAATTCTGAAAATTTTCATTCATAACATTTAATGTGTTGTTGATTTACTGGAATATTTTCAGATTTTTCAAAGTTGGTTTACCTTGTGAAAAAAATACGATCTTTAGAGTGCTGCATTTCAGTTTTCACACTGTATGTTCTTGAAAAACAGACGAGTAAGGTTACTTAGGGAGTTCTAAAAATTCTATAATTTTTACAGGAGTATCTATCCTAAGTCAGGAGTTTGTAGTAAAAATTTGACGAGTGTTTGATTTGTTTTGACCTCCTAAATAGTAGAGTGTTTCCAGTGTGTTTCTGCAGTGTTCCAAGCACTTAATATCTGGAACACCAGCCAATAAGGAGAGGTTGTAGAACTCCAATTACTCTAAATGTTTTACAGGAACAAGTAGGATCTGTCAGGAGTCTCCAGTAAGAATTTGGAAATTTTTGGCTTTGTTTTGATGGGTTAACCATCAGGTTGTTTGTATTGTGTCCGAAAACTGTTTCACAAAATATTCAGGGTAGTAGAGGGACTTTCATAGCTCCGATTGATATGAAATTTTACAGGCTACTGGATATATGTCTTAGCAAATTACTGTAAAAATTTCAAATTTTTTTGGAGTACGATAAAAGGCCTTAAACTCGAAAATCCTGAAGACTGACCACCAAACCGAGCAGCGACCGGCCAAAAACACTAGACATTCGAAAACTCCGAGCCAGCGCTTAAACCGAGCGCGACCAGCTCAAACACTCGACATCTGAAAAACCCTGAGGCACACCTGCTTCAAGGAGCGCACCAGCACCCGAGCTGATTTTTGCGGATTTCCACATTTTTGTTTGAACTTTGATTTTTCAAGTTTTTCGGTGTTCTAACTTATTATATACATTTGAACACGCGTGAACAAGACGCTTATTTATAAGCAAGCAAGGGCGCTAATCAGGTATTCCTTTCTTCCACTCCTCATTTCTTTTGTCGGAGGAGTTTTAATTCTAGTATAATCGGGCTTGTTTTTAGTAGACATAAATACCACACGCCTATCTAAGAATTTCACACACACCACCACGATATAATGGTGAAGAAAGAGACTCTCCTCTCTAACTTCTACAAAGCCTTGGCGATAGCCCTAAATCTTGCATCGTTCTAGCAGACCCATGTAGGGATTTCGAATCCCCTCAAATATTTTTAATTTGTTACCCGTTTTTCATGGTTCATGAGCGATAGACCATGAAAAACCCTATCAGCACATTCGTAGGATTGAACAAGTCCTAACAACATTCCACCATCCTACGGTTGGCACGGAACAAATTAAACTCGGGGTATTCCCTTTCACCTTAGCCCGATAAAGGCGTCTTGGTGCTTGCTTAAGCGCTAATTATGTGGACTCATGGGCTCAACTTGTTCAATTGTTCATGGAACAGTTTACCCACCATCGAAGACGGATGAAATGCTTCCGCGAGATTCATTTCTTCCACTATAATCCTCATGAATCCTTTCAGAGGCCTGGAATCGTTTCAGCGATCTTCTCATTGAATGCCGCATCATAATCTTGCGAAAAGACACGCTTTGTTCGTGCTTTCTTCAAGGGGCTTTCACATTATCATAAGGAGGTTATAGATATCATGGATGGGGGTAGTTTTCTTAGTAAAGGAGCCTTGGAGGCTTATAAATTCTTAGAAGATCAATCTAAAAGAACAACAATTGGGAGGAAACGATTCCTCCCGCTCCTTTCCTTCTTCTCTTGAGGTTAAACATGATCCCGAGCTTAAAACTCTTATCGATGCCCTCACTAAAAAGGTAGATGCCATCTCTATTCAACAACAACCCACTCCAGTCATGAACATTAACTCTACTCGTTGTAATGTCTATTGTAGTCTTGAGCATTCCGACTTCTATTGTCCTCTTGGCTATGCACAAACACCACCACAACCATCACACTTCAACCAGTTAACTCAACATCAAGGACAAGGGAACTTAGGTGACCAGAATAGAGGTTTAGTATCCATAACCCTGAACTATCAACATCAAGACATGAACACTCAACAAGCTTTAATTCCAATACAACCATCTACAGACAAAGTAGTAGTGACCTTGTTGGAGAAACAAAATCAAATTATGCAACAAAACTCCAACTTGATGAAAGATCAGCATGATCAAAACTCTAATATGATGAAACAAATGATGCAAATGATGCGATCTTTGTGCCAAAAAGGTTATTGACATGTCTTCTAACCAAAATAATAACCAAACCGGTGTGTTTCCAAGTCAAGCAAAGGCCTAATCCTAAGTTAACAAACACCGCCGAGAAATAAAAGTATTCAGTGTAATGGTAATATAAACCAAGGGGACTACACAGTCCACTACCCTTCGTTCAGGGAGAGTAGTTGATAACCAAGTGACTATGCCTAAAGATCATCCATGAAACTATAAATGATACCATACCAAATCTTTGTCATAGAAATTAAAGACCCTACACTGTAGAGGTTCCAATATGGAAACCTAGTTGGAAAGTGATAAAAGATAAAGCAACGGTTAACAAATATGTTCCCCCTCATATTAGGTATAGGGATAAAACACCGCATGAACAACTAGATTTTCCTGTAGAAGGTGAAGTTAAGTCTATTGAGAGTTTTGTATATCACATTAGTGCTTCGGACGATGTCGCCCTACACTAGTACATATCCCTCTTATGGAAGAAGACAAAGATCACAATTTTGACTCTTTGAACATAAGCCCGAACTAGAGAAAGAATTTTCAACCCCGCCTTCGACGACCATAGAAGAGATGGACTAAACCTCACAATAGACGAGATAGATGAATTCCTCAAAGATGGAGATGAATACCATAATTATATGGATGCGAAAAACCTAGATGAGGAATTCGTCGAGTTTCTAAGAGCCTGTGATGATCCACCTTCTCAAGCACTACCTAGAGCACCACCTACCACCATCCACCTGAGTTAATCCCTCATAAAATCCAATCATACCTCCCACCCTTTTCTTCTAACACTTATCCACATTCCAAGTATTTTCCAAAACCATTCATTTACTCACGATCATTTACTTGGACACCTTCTTATTCAACTAAGTTGCGTCGTAGAAAGTTTTGGAGCTTGATTCTGTTTGGTGGTGCATTCCATGTTAACTATTTATGGAAAGATCCACAATTGTTTAGATTATTGATATATGGGAAACTGCATGTAAATACATAGATATCACTTTAAGTCTAGGGAATCTGACTTTAAAAGACCCATGTTTTAAAACAAATTTTTACAAACCTGTTTTCAAAAATTTGTTTGGGGGTGGGGTGTTTGGTTTTTCCATGCTTGATCACTAAACTTCCTATTCTTATCCCTTTCGCTCCCTTTAAGAGTAGCTAGATTTCTCCTTGTTTGTTGTTTTGATGTTGTTTTTATTATTTTTTGTAGATAGGATGTTACGTTGTTAAATTCAGTAGTTAACTTTGAATTTGGTAGTTAAATGTTGTTTGAATTTCAATTTTAATATAATGTTGTTCTTTTCAAATTGTGCATGGATTTTATTGTTAATTCCACCTTCCCGAATTGTTTAGGGGTGGTATTATTTATTCTATCATGATTTGTAGAAGATCCTCTATTTTAGAGTTTGTTTTGGAGTGAAGGTTGAGAATATTGTCGTAATTGGCATACCTATGATTAGATGTGGTGGTAGGATGAAATCTAAGAGAGTTTAGAAGTTACTATTCTAAATCCAGTATAAAAGATACCAGGGTTGTTATAAAATAAAAAATATGGTTTGTTTCCGTTTTGGGTTTGGAAATTTTCTATTTCCGGAAATTGCCTTAAACAATTTGGAAACTTGCCGATTCATTTTGGAAGCTCAGAACCTATTTAAACTTCCTTCATTCTACACTCACAACCCACACTACACCCCCATCATCTCTCACCTTTCACTCCAAGCTTTCCCTTCTTTTTCCTCTTAAACTTACGCCAAAGACTTTACGAGCACACTGCGCCCTAGACAATTTCAGAAAGTTTACTCAGGCCGACCCCGCCCCAACTTGAGCGATTTCAAACAAACACTGTAACTCCAAAAACCTCAGAGCGCGACCCGTGCCCAAGTGGAGCGCACCACTACCGCCTGCCTTACGTGAACACGAAAATTCCATTTTCTGCGGGTTGTTCCCGAAGTAATTTGCAGCCGTTGTTCGAGGCGTAGTGTTGAGATGACATCTCCTACAATAATACCGGAACAGTCTTTCGAAGATTTGTTTCAAAGCACTACTTATGGTGCTTGGGTTCGCGAGGTGATCACACACGTAGGCTGGGAACCGCTTATGGTTCTTGCTAGCATTTGTTCTTGGACTTGCCATGCCCGCTGAAATACAAGACCCATGATGCTATTGGGTAGATAATATGCATGTCTACACTTATGACTTTTTGCATGAGGCTTATGGGGCAGGCATTTTCCGTATCGAGGACCAAGGCGAATATAACGTCGCCCTTGGTAGCCTGTCCATGAACATAGGAACTGTTATGTTTTGGAACATGCTAAACATTTTAGGGGAATGGCATTTTTTTTTCTGTGAATGATGCCACTTGCAGCGTCTTCCTTGCTTCAGCCACGGGACGTATGTGCCATGACCTTCCCAGAACCTTGATGTCTAGTTTAGCACGAGCCCATAGCATGAGGCATAAGTATCTTCTTATGCCTATTTTAGTTTGCCGTATTATGCTATGTTTCTTCCCTATTTTTTGTGTCCGTTTCACGGATTGGGTTGCGGTCGAAATTGTGAGACCCACCAATTGTATTATCCGATCTTTCCGTGCAATGACTTGGCAAGGGTGGAGGATACAACCTCATCAGGTTGCACCTTACACCCCATCCGACCCAAGTGGCTTTTTAACGGGTTAGCATCCGTAGATGATAAATGGCGGCAAGCTTGGAAAATTATAATGGCATGGCGGGGATGCAAAGGAACCTCACTTCTTTATAGAAGAGGAGGATGGCGAATGCTTAAACGCTGGAGTGGAGGTAAGTTTTTAGTTTCAGGTTAGTGTCGCTTATGTCCCAAGCAATTTAATTATGTTAACCCCATAATGGGTGGAACTCTTATAGAGTTCGTCGGTTTTTATTTCCTATATTAGTATGTTCTAACCTTGTTTTGCAGATGTTCTAGAATTTCACGCAGCGTTTCCATGGTATTTTTCTACCCTCTTTATTTAAATGCTTTGAGGACAAAGCATGCTTCTTGTTTGGGGGCATAGAAACGCGTGTAATTAAGGCATCTGTTAGGATATAGATATGTATAATATGCATTTGTTTTCAAGTTAAAATTTCAAAAATATAAATAAATAAGTTTATGCTATACACTTAGGAATATTGGTATTGTTTTCTTTCTCTATGCTCTTAACAATCTAGAAGTCTCGTAGCTTTTGCATCGAGAATAATTGTTAGAAGCTTAGGTTAATATGTAGGTAATAATCTTTGCATCTATCTATAAATATATTACATGAGTATCTATGATTGTTAGCAGTAAGTTTCTGAAATCTAGGCTAGAGTACTTATTCTACAAATCCTGTGAGAATATAGCCTAAAGCCTTATATGAGCGAAACATTTGAGAAATGACACAAGGGAGAAGTAAAATCCGGATAAAGAAATCACACGTCCACTTGCTTGATCACTATGCCATATCCTAAGCGATAATTTAGGCCCTCTTTGGATCGATATAGCCAGAAATTCAAACCTATGAATTATTTTCCGCTAGTCGCCCCTTTGAGCCTTTCTTTAGCCTTCCATAAACCACAATTCCTTTACCCTGCTACAAAAACAAAACAAAATAAAAAATTCAACTTACCCAATCTAGAATAAGTCTGAGAATAGAATGAGTGAAGAAAGAAGAAGAGAAAAACCTGTGTAAACAAAAATTAGTTAGTTGCTTCAGAAAAAGAAAAGAAGTTTCCATCCAAGGAAAAAAAAAAAATAGAAATAAATAAAAACTCCAAAAAATAGAATAAAAGGGAGTCAAAAGCCAAAGAAAAGAAAAAGAAAAATATGGCTAAAGATGGAAACAAAGTATAGAAGCAAAAGAAAATAACAAGGTTTTCTCTAAGTTATATAATATGAAGACTCTATTATCTCAGACTTGTCCTTTTGAATATCCATTTCCTTCCTTCTTAAACCATCTCCTAATCCCCGCAACACCTAATAAAGACCTCTAGCTTAATTAGGAATAGGCTAGTGTGATAGTAAGTGGCAGATGTGTTTGATCGACTCGACTTCCTTGTTTGTCATTGAGATTGTAAGGTAAAGTGTGCCCACTACACACTGGAGTAGCAAAACTTGAGCGGAAAAATCAGAGTGGTTTTTGTCTTGACATTTATGTGAGGACCTACTTAAGGACGCTATTCCGAGTTTTCAGAAACGAACCTGCTAGGCATTTCATAATATTACTCATAGTATATATATTTGTATTATAGATGATTGATTATTATGCATATATTAGTTTAAGTTTTTGACTTGGTTATTCTTATTCAATTGCTAGTGAGATGTATAGATAGTTGAGACATGAATGAGGAAACAATATTTTTATTTCTTAGTCGTTGTAGTATAGATGAAGTTTGTGAGTACTTTCACTGGAAAACTCTCACGAGGCTATAACTCGTCCACTAGGGAATTCCTAGTGGTTTAAGGCCTTGTTGCATATGGTCAATGCAATCGCACTCAGTGAAACGAGAGTAGTTAGAACTCCATTTTTGGTCACTTATTCTAATTTCTCATATTTGCTTGAGGACAAGCAAAATGCTGTTTGGGGGTGGATTGATAAGAGCCCAAAATTATAGTTTTAACCCCTTAACAATCGTACTTTTAGACTATTTATGTGAATAATAAGTAAGAGTTAATACTGATTACGTGTTTTTATGCATTTCAGGCTTCAAAGTCTATTATGTGCAGAAATGTGTCACTTTAGCGAGATAAAGGAGCAAAGGTCGGTTGCTAAGGAGTTCTATGATTAAATACCAATTTCCAAGAAGACAAAGCCTCTGTAAAGCCCGGTCAAAAGATGAAAAGTCAAAGTCCACGCGGGCAGAAACAGTGCACAAAGTCAACATAACTTCCGAAGACCATATCTTTGGACTTAGACCTCGGAATTGGGCCTACCTTATGTCAAAATGACCGGCTCGGAAAGAGCTTTTCAGTGGTCTAAACCTTAGCCCAATCAGAGGAGCAGAAGTGGACAAAAAGTCTGTCGAAGTTAACTATAGCTGAATAGGCCTTTTTGGACTGAAAGTATTGGGTTTTGGGCCTGATTCTCTGGCCCAAAATGTGGCTCCAAGCCCATGCACGATTTTTGGATCTGAACATATAAAAACAAAAGCTTAGCTCTTTGTTAATGGTAGATAGTTAGGTTAGAAAATAAATTAGGTTAGGAAGCTAATGTTAATGGAGTTTAGGGTTAGAAAAAGATAGATCTAGAATTAAATCTCCATTTTAATTAGTTTTCATTTCCCTTGTTTTAATTTAAAATATTAAAATATTGTTATTGCTTCATTAGATAAATAAAGTAGTTTATTATTGATCAAATTCAATTTTGTCATTTATCTATTGCTTAGATCTAATTTCATTTCTTGGTTGTTAGTCATTTCGTAGTTATTGATGTTGGGTTGGATTATTGTTTAGTTAAATTTCATAAAGTTAGAATCTTTAGATTATGTTGTATTCAATTTCATATAGAAATGATAGTATAATGATAGTAGAAATTTCACATCACCCATTACTCTCACCATTGTTCCTTGTGTCGAGTAGTTGAATTCTAATTAAGTCTTGAGGGTTTAAGAGTGGAACGAATCCTGACTCTAATATATTACTTCGTTATTGAGAGTAGGAATATTGATATAAACACGTATTTACGTAAATTGATTATTTGTGTTTACACATAGATAGTTAGAATACGTAAAATATCTTTTATCGTTGGGATATATATATTAAATGCAATAGTTGTGGAGAAATAAATGTATAAACCCTCAATTATTTTATCTGTGAGATGCTAGTAGAGTATTTGTGGATATTTCCCACGGGAGTGTGGCGTAGTGCAATAATATATTGGCACGTGAAAGAATGAAAGTGGTTATGAGATATAATTGAGATATTTCTAAATATTGTGGCTTAGTGCAATAAGGTATTTGACCTGCACATGATATAGTGGAATTATTATAAGTCATAAATGTATGACACCTGAATAAATTACGTAACGAAAATCCTAGAACCTAGCTACCACAACTCATGTGATTTGCCCTGTGTGGGCGTGTGCAATTTGATTAGCCCTTATATAGGGTGTATATATAAGATGTTGATTGACCCATGTGTTGGGCAATCGTAGCCGAATGGTGGCTTGATTATTCCGTTCGCAAAATTAGAACGAGATGCGCGATATTTTATGCCGAATAGTGGCAGTACTTACATAATGGCTTTCATGTGAGGGTTACCTGGTGTGCGGTATGCATTTCCAGGTGGTAGTTATCATACGAGTGGTTCATTATATAAGGGGAGGCATGTGGATGTACATGTTCGGCTTTGGGAAGCGATTGTGGTAGCTAGGGAAACTAGGTAAGACATAGATACGACGTGAATTTTAGGGACACACAAAGAAAGCCTTAATTAATATAATTATGGTAATATGTTGGTTAATGATATATCTTTAGATAGATGATTGTATATACTCTGGCAGAAGGGTGGGTCAAACTAATTACTTGTGCAGAGACGACTCACTCTGTAATTGAGCATGAAATGAGGTAAGTATGGAATATGATTGGCTGGTTATAGTTTAGTTAGAACCTAAGGTGCCTCGTGGAGGAACTAAATGCCTTTTTATTATGCATATGGTTTGTTGTGTGGTTAGTAGGAAGTTAATGCGCTCTCAGTGGAGGAACTACCTGCCTTAATTATTGTACTTAAGGATGCTGTATTAGTCGTTAAAAGTTAAGGCGCCTCGGTGGAGGAACTAACTGCCTTATGGATTGTGTATGTATATGTATAAATATATGTTGTATTTTAGAGCTACTCACACCAGCATTTTTATAATGCTGACCCGATTTGCATGTTTGCTTATCGGGTGTGTTCATTAAATGAACATAGTTGATAAGTCTTGATAGGTGTAGTGTTGAAGAAGGTTGGTTGCTGCTTGTGGTTTGCGTTAGCGTTGCATTTCAGGATATGTTTTGTTTTCCCTTGAGGTGATATAGATTTTCAGTTGAGACAAGGTTATTTGTATTTTTAGTTGTAAATTTAAATAAAGAGTTATTGAAAAGAGATTTGTAATCTAATCTTATTTGTAAATTTTTGTAATGAAGAGGACTTTTGTTTAAGTTAAATTTTTTATTGGTTTTTAATTATCCGCATATTTAAACTGTTTATGGGTTTTAGGAGTTGAGAGTGCGTCACACCTCGGAGATCGAAGAGTCGGGAACAAATAATGTTTTTCCGAATTCTGTCGAAATTCGGGGTGTGACACTTCTTCTATTTAGTATAAAGGTTTTATTCCCTTATTTATTCTTAAAAGTTCATACATATCATTAGCGGAGAATACGGACAAACGCCTTTGAACTTAGAATAACATATGTATAGTAATTAATCATCTAAAGATAATTGTTCAAAAGAGAAGCAATGAAATGCAAAAGCAGAGTTGTTTCCGAAACTTTTGGAGAACGTCCTTAAGGTGGGTTCTCACAGGGGTGTGCTGCAATCACAACTCTTTGATAGATTTACTCAAGGTTACGCTTGCCACTTACTATCACACCATCTTATTCATAATCGAGCTAGATGTCTTTTATTAGGAGTTACGGGGCTAGGGTGATGGTTTAGAAAGAAAAATGAATGGAAAAACAAAATCTGATAAGTTAAGAAACTGGGTCTTCAAGATACTTGTAACCAGAGAAGAACCTTGTTTTGTTCTTTTGCTTCTAAATTGTAATACATTCTTTTAGCCCTTTGGCTTTGTGACTCCATATGATTTTGAATTTTTGGGAGTTCTAACTTTGCATTTGTTTCTTTTTGTTTATGATATCGTCTCCTTTTGATTTTGAACTTTTGGGAGATTCGATTTTTTGGACTCCTTTGATTTTTTTGGAGTTTTGGTTTTTGGATGGGTCTTTCTTTTCTTCTCTTTCTTTTCTTTTCTTTTTGAAGCAACTAACTATTCTATTTTTGTACAAGGTCTTCTCTTCCCTTTTTTTTTATATCCATCCAGTTCTCAACTTGTTAGCTGGGTAAGCTTTTTATTGTGTGTTGTAACGGATTAGGAATTTTTGGTGAAGAATAAAAAGGCTTTTAGAAAAAAGGTGAAGGATCAAGAGGGGTAACTAGAGGAAAACTATCTTTTTGGGTTTTTAACGTTTATTTGGCTATTTCAATCCAAAAAGGGCCTAAATTCTTTCTTAGGATATGGCATGGTTATCAAGCAAGTAGACGTGTGGTCTTTCTTTCCGGACATCCTTTGTGTCATTGATAAAAGGTAAAAATGATAGTTTTACCTACGAATACAATTATGACAACGTAAGTAAAACTAAAATTGATTCCTATTATATATATCAAAGTTCTACACTCTCGATGCTATTGCAATAAGTGGAGTAGAGAATTCGTTCTATTCCTAGTTCTTTAGAATTCAATGTTAACTACGGTAATCAGTCTATCAAAGTCAATGAGAGTAACGATGAAAATTATACTACGATGGTAATTCAACTAATCAAGATACGATAATTCTACTACGGAAATACTAAATTGACTATATGATAATGAATTAAGGGAATTTGATTCCACCTTGATTTGACTTAATAAACTAATGAAGAAATGTCGTAATCCGAATTGAAATGCTTTCACATAATAATTGGGTGTTTCTAATCCCTAATTGTTCATGGTAATCTCTTCCAACTAACAACTAGCATGTGAATCAATCAAACCCATTCTCATAGTGAACTAATTACTTTATAGAATAGAATAGATTTTTACAACCAATTTCTACGCTAACAACAATCAAGATTCATCAAGGCTTCCTCAAACCCCTCTAATGGAGGTTTTAGCCTTGAATCATCATACTATCATTTCTAAAACAAGAACAATCAAAACAAGTCATTATTGAATAACTAATTAACTTTCTTAATCTAATTTATCAATAGTCTAAGATTCAAAATGGATTACAACTGAAATTCAAACTAATCTAGAAATAAAATTATGAATACTAATTATCAATTTAAAACAACTAAATCTATGAATGCAAGATTGAATTCGACATTAAATATTGAAATATAAACTAAATATTTTATTCTAAGATTCAAAACTTGTTCTAACAACTAATAGAATTGATAACTAATTAGATTAAAAATATATAAACTAATTTAATGAATTAAAACTAAGTATTTGGATTATTCACTAATTCAAAGCTAACTAAAACACTAGTTAACTAAGTAAAAACTAAGTTTAAAACCTTTTCTTTTTTTCTGATTTAGATCTCACTATCCTTAAGAGCTAAGTCTTTATTTGTTAAGTGGAGGAGACTAGATCCAAAAAATCGGAATTGGGTCGGAAAATCGAGCCTAAAACATCAGTACTTCAGTCGATAAAGGGCTTTTCACCTAGATTTGACTTCAATAACCTTTTCGTTCACTTCTTCTCCTCTGATTGGGTCATTGCTAGGACCATTCGAAAGCTCTTTCCAAACCGGTCGTTTTGACATAAGGTAGGCCCAATTCCGAGGTCTGATTCCAAAGATACGGCCTTCAGAAGTTCTGCTAACTTTTGTGTGCTATGCCCGCGTTGACTTTGACTTTTCAGCTTTGACCAGGCTTTAAAAAGGCTTTTTCTCCTTGAATCTTGGCCTTTTATCATAGAACTTCTTAGCAACCAACCCTTGCTCCTTTATCTCGCAATAGGGGTGCATTTCTGTACATATTCGACTCCAATACCTGAAATACATAAGAATATGATAGCAGTACTAACTCTTACTTATTAATCATATAATTGATCAAAAGAGATATTGTTAAAGGGGTTAAAACTACAGTTTTGGGCTCTTATCAAACCACCCCCAAACAGCATTTTGTTTGTCCTCAAGCAAATATGAGAAATTAGATTAAGTTACCAAAAATGGAGTTCTAACTAATCTCGTTTCGCCGAGTGCGATTGCATTGACCATATGCAACAAGGCTTTAAACCACTAGGAATTCCCTAGTGGACAAGTTTTAGCCTCGTGAGAGTTTTCCAGTGAAGATACTCACAAACTTCATATATACTACAATAACTAAGAAATAAAACTAGTATTTCCTTATTTATGTCTCAATTATCTATACATCTTACTAGCAATGAATACAAAATAATCAAGTCGAAATCTAAGCTAATATATGTATAATAATCAATCATCTATGAATAAACATATATACAATGAGTAATACTATGAAATGCACTAACAGGTTTGTTTCTGAAACTTTGGAATAACGTCCTTAAGTAGGTCCTCACATAAATGTCAAGATAAAAACACTCTGATTTTTCCGCTCAAGTTTTGCTATTCCAGTGTGCAGTGGGCACACTTTACCTTACAATCTCAATGACACACAAGGAAGCCGAAGTCGATCAAACACATCTGCCACTTACTATCACACTAACCTATTCCTAATTGAGTTAGAGGTCTTTATTAGGTATTGCGGGGATTAGGTGATGGTTTAAGAATGAAGGAAATGGATATTCAAAAAGAACTAGTCTAAGATATATAATAAAATCTTCATATTCTGTAACTAGAGAAAACCTTGTTCTTTTGCTTCTACACTTTGTTTCCATCCTTAGCCTTTTTATTTTGGCTTTTTGACTCCTTTTATTCTATTTTTGGAGTTTTTATTTTGTTTCTATTTTTATTTTTCTTTTCTTTTCTTTTCTTTTCTTTAGATGGAAACTTCTTTTCTTTTTCTTTTCGGAAGCAACTAACTAATTTTGTTTACACATGTTTTTCTCTTTTCTTTTCTTCACTCATCCTATTCTCAGACTGGTTCTAAAATGGGTAGGTTGATTTTTTATTTCGTTTTGTTTTTGTAAAAAGGTAAAGGAATTGTGGTTTATGAAAGGCTAAAGAAAGGCTCAGAGGGGACACTAGCGGAATATAATTCATAGGTTTGAATTTTTGGCTATATCGATCCAAAGAGGGCCTAAGTTCTCACTTAGGATATGGTATAGTGATCAAGCAAGTGGACGTGTGATTTCTCTATCCGGAATTTACTTCTCCCTTGTGTCATTTCTCAAATATTTCACTCATATAAGGCTTTAGGCTATATTCTCACAGGATTTATAGAATAAGTGCTCTAGCCTAGATTTTAGATACTTACTGCCAAACAATCATAGATACTCATGTAATATATTTATAGAAAGATGCAAAAATTATTACCTACATATTAACTTAAGTTTCTAAAAACTATTCTAACACAAAAGCTAACATTACTACAGAATGACACTTATACTACTGTTTTTAAGTGTGGTATAAATATATTTACCACTGTTATGTAACCGTGACAATAAGTGGTGTGGTATATAATAATAGCAAAACTGTGGTATATATGTTTAACGGATACCACGGTTTGTCAAAGAACCGTGGTTTGTATGCCCATGATATACCACGGTTGTCAACAGAACCGTGGCATATAAGCTATTGAAACCATAGTTTATATTAGTGTATGTGTTATAATACCGTGGTATATAGTTATACCAAACACTACAGTTTATGCCAAACCGTGGTGTATATATATATATAATAATACTAGTAACAGTTTTCCACTTAAAAACCGAACCTGCATAGCAAAATTTACACAGCTTGCCTACATACAACATTTCCATCTTCCCAACAAATTCCATTAGGTATTTTAAACTATCAAACATTGCAAAAAAAGATAATAATAATAATAATAAAAAAAAGACTTCCATTAATTTTTTGAGTGCACTAAGAAAACAAACTTCAAATTCCTTTTCATAAATTAAAAAGGTAAGACTCATAAATTAAATTGGAGGGGTCCGAACATAGCTAAAACTCATTCTCATTCGCTTCCGGCTGGAACATCCCATTTTCCTGGATGAACTGAATAATATCGAGCCGAACACCGTCAAGTTCATCTTGCGTGTATGTCTCCTTCAGTTCTAAATTTGTCATCTGGATGAGTCAAGGCACAACATGTGGAGTTACTATATAAGAATAAGGCAAAGTCTTTGAGCCAAATAAAGTGTTTGTCAAAACTTTCAAATACCTTATTTTCAAATGATCCAGTTAAACAAGCCTCTACTATTTCCCTCATAAACTTCATTGTGTAATACCCACACTCTGTGCCACCTGGTTGATATGGGCCCTAACATATTGACTCACAACATATGTAAACATATACTTTTCAAAGAAAAAGACAATAATGTGTAGGATACTTTTACTTGTCTCTTCCTAAATTATTGAAAATTCAAACCAACCAGGCGTTAAAATCATAGCGAATCGGAAATTAAAAAATTGCATATAAAATGCTCTTTTACCTCAATGTCGTCCTTAAGAAGAACAAGGTCTTTTGGCCATGGAACTTGTGTGCCAACTGCATCTTCCACATGCACGAACTTGTAATTCACTTGTATAGGAAGATAGTAACGACCATACCAATAGTCTTGTGTTACTAGGTCATTACAAATTTGACTTTACATAGTTGTAAAAACGACTTGCATAAAAGCCTCCATGTTAAAAGGCGGTGATACAAAAAGATAATTACTCACAAGCTTATGAAGTAAGTCAGGCTGCTCTTGAAACAAGTCTGGTAAATGCCTTCTCATAGCCACTTCCAACTTGACAGCATCTTCTCCAGGAACACCATACCAAATTTTAGGAGCCCCAAAGTGCATGTAATTCATTGAGTAGAAGTGGTGGTCCTCAACATGTTGTTTATCAGAGGAAAAAAAACGAAGATGAACAAACAAAGTCTCATTTAATTCTAAATTGGAAACCTATAAACCATTATTTCGGTTAAGAAATGTACAGTCATGAATATATAGATCATATAACCAAAGGAATCTCAAAGAGAAAAAGACTAGATGATAAAATAAGCATAAAAAATCAAGAAAATGAAAAGAAAGAGAAAAAAAAATGTATTACCCAACAGAATGATGAGAAGCACAGTCCTATATACAACCAAGGTACCATCACACCTGAAATGTCCCCACTTTCAAAAGAGAGCACTGAGCCTGGGAGTCTTGCAAAATTATTCAAATTCCAACTCGAGTTCAAATATTTATTGTTGTAATTAGAGCAGTCCATTGTAGAGGACTCTTTTGGAAACCCACTTCCAAAAAGTCCAATTTCCAAATCGGCTCCATAAAGAACCTACAAAGCATCACAAGCACAAACAAAGTTTCATTAAGAGAAAAAAGAGACAAATGTTCTTCAAATAATTAATCACCTATCCAATCCTACCTCAATCTCCTCAGTAGGCTTCTCAACCATCCTCCAATATTCTCCACAGATGGCTCCCACTACTTCTTAAGCATATTCCTACTACCTCCTGAATCTGCACCTACACATGGAGACACACAAGCATACACACTGAAAGAACAAAAATGCACACCTGCCACATGTCATGTTGCTAGATATATATAGACATAAAAATCAGTTTAGATGCTAGAATGAAATTGGTCATACTTCCATCATTTGTTGTTTTGTTGGCTATCACCTACACCAGATATTATGTTTTTTCGGGAATAAATAAGTGATCTTAGTTGTGAGTTAAACATATTACGGTATGAATTAGAACTTCGATCTCGGGGAAGAACTACTTACATATCGCCTTTTCGGGGGTTTATCCGAATCATCGACATTGCTAGTGTGCGGTGAGGAGTATAGATGCTATATATGTTCCCAAGCTCGAGAGTAATTACATCGAAATCTTACTACAATTCTCTGGGGTCATTGCACAAAAAGTAGCATGGCTACAAAAATGTTATGAAGCTTGTAGGTTTGATCGAAATCAAACCAAATGGACCACAAAAATTTTGAAGCGTCCCAATTGGTCATTGAAATTATCGGTTAGAGCATTTCCCACCTGCATTACATATGTTTCTTCTTTCAACTGTTTGAATGTTCCCATGGTGCACAATCAAGAGATAAGAATAAAAAGGATCGAGTACATACCATGTAGCCCTTGAGATTGATTGGTTTTGCCCCCGTAGGCAACCCGATACCTCATAATGGCTTGGGCAAGCTGAGGAATGTAGTGTCCTATGACAAAACAAAATATGCCAATATTTAATGGAATAGTAGAAAAATAATCAATCATGCTAGTTAAACGTTTCCTTTCTATTTACTTAATGATTCAATTGGGGGTAAAAATGGTCGGATATTGATAACATATGGCGACTCTATGTTTCTAATGAAAATGACACCCTAGTCTTTGTGGTGTGGTTTTCTATTTTCCATCTAAAGACATTAAGGGATCAAGTCTCCACACTAGAGAGACTATGCCATTTGAGTCCCTGCCATCACAAAAGCAATTGTGATATGCCTTAAACCACTCTCTATTAAAAAAAAGTGTGCTATTCTTTTTCCAAAACAGAGTCCGCTTCATTATGACAAATGACTAGGCCACCTTGACTTGACAAAAGGATTCCGGTCTATAAGACACTTTGATCTTTGTTCTACCAACATCTTTTCATGATTTTATGATTGATTAATTAGTTAAATTACCCAGGGGTAAAATCAAATACTGATTACTTAGCTTACTTGTGTGCCAAGACTTACTGCTTTTTTAGAATAAAACTACTAGTTAAACTTTTCATTACCTGTGATAGATTTAGCGGTTATATAGAAATCCCTTCCTTTATATTGAGGAAATCTCTCAAACCACTTGAGTAAGAATACTAATGAGTCATCAGCTGTAAACATGTAACCCGATAATAGTAAAAGAGATTATGTTAGTTTAAAGTCCTATATATAGCATTTTCAGGTCTAAATTATTTGGACTCATACCAGTCCTTTTATCTCCATTTGTCGGATATTCAAATGGATTCTTTGGAATAGGAGAACCCTATACCAACAGGTGATTCAAGGAATATGATGTTGGCCACTTGCAAAAAAGATGCATTGGATTCCACAGTAAGAATTGCATAAGAGAGTTTGTGGGATGATAATTAAACTAGATATGATTTTCCTAATAGCAATGGTTTCAAATTTGATAACCTTTTTTGTTGCCTTCCCTACCCCAAAAATCAGATTTTATTGGTAAGAAAACCCAAAGCACGCATTCTATTGGCATCCTTGATCATATATGTAGCTGTATTAACTTACAGCTAATGGCGGAGAGAACATCCACCAGTTTAAGGAAATTAAACACCATTCTTTAAGAAAGAAAGTTGTCTTCCCAAAAATAGATACCCTTAGAAGGGAAAAAAAATGTTGAATTTCAAAGTAATCTAACCGCAATTACCATTTTTGTCTTCTTTGTTACAAAACTACCCATCAAGCACAGCCTTTAGCCTTATATACAATCAAAGGAAAGCTTGAAGAACATGATGAATGAATTTGATTTGGAGCCGAAGTTCATCAAGATCTCTTAGATGCAATGAAAGAAAAGCTTGAAGAAGTTCGAGCGGATGGTACACAAAAATAACCGGTCGACAAAGCGACCATCTTTGAAAATGCTAACCAAATCTTAGTGAACTATACGAAAAGTGCTTACCTTGATTCCAAGAATAAGGATTGAGATAGAGGGTCTTTCCATCAGGATTAATACTAAAAGGGCATATTCTCTCTGCTTCGGAACCAACTGACGAACACCCAGGTCCTAAAGATTAGAATCTTCTTAGATCAAAACCAAAAATAATATACAGAAGATAGTAGGTACAATGCACAACAAATAATTGTGAGGAAATTTATGTAAACATAATTGGTAGTATGTTTTAGGTAGGCCTAGAAATGTTGTTCATGAAAATGACCTATACTTGTACTGCAGAGACTAAAAGAATAAGAAAGCAAGTTTAAGTTGTGCATTTTAGTTTTCTGATCCATCTCATTTAATCACCTAAGGTTTTCCACCATAGTGCATGATCATAGAAATTATAACAGTATAGAAGAGCAAAAAAAAAATAGACCTCCTTCAAGCCAAACAAGAGGTTTTGGAGAAGGGTCCTCGACAGCTTCTAAGAACCAATAAAATAGATTCCTCCCAGACTCTTCATTCACTGTGACTGTTGGCTTGTTGTCACATATATTACCCTCAACAATGTGAATTAAACTGTGAAACATACTCAGGCCAAGATAAAACTAAAACCCTATAAAAAAATCACACGAAAAGACGAAGGCACAAGATCCCACCTTTCCCATCTATCTTCCATATCATATCAACGTTGTGGGTTTTACAAACTTCCACTTTTCCATATTTGCAAACACCAGATGTTTACTGATTCTACTTATACCCTTTCCTCGTCAAGCTTTGCAGCCAAACATAATAACAATATCAGAGATCATCAAATTTAAGGCCAGTAATGCTAATATAAATGGGGAAATTAGAAATTTTAAATTGGACATAAAAAATATATAGAACTGTAGACGTCAAAAGTAAGAATTTAAGAAATCGCAAATCAATAGAACAACCTCGGGGTAGATAATAAGATTATTAAAAAATCCGTAACCCTTGTCTTATATAGGTCTGCCCAACAAACTCAATTCAGAACACCTAATTAAGCGAAAGTGAATACAAAATACCTTGTTATTTCCGGCCGAGAGATCGAGAACAAATTTTGTACTTTTTCTCAACTTTGTTAATGGAAACGAACTACACAAAAGCATCCCACTTTTCAAACTTTTCGATCAATTTGAGAATCCGTCATTACTCCACCAAACGACTCATCCTGCCCATTCTCAAATTAAAAGCTTTAGATTCACAAATTGAAGAAAAATGGTTATGGTTTAGTCGTTCATAGAAAATTAATTAAGGAATCCTTCCTTGGCAAAATTTGCTAGGTCTTCAGTTAGAGTTTGAGAGAGGAATATGGTCGAGTGTAAGAAGATGAAGATGGACTGAAACAATAAAGGTTTTCAGGAAGGAAGCCAGGAAGGGAATTAAGTCGATAAGCTGAGAGGTGTTTTTGAAATTTCACCTTAAGATTTGTTCGATATTCTGAATAAGAGAAAAGCGATTTGCTCTTTTGCCCTTTAGCCCAGTGCTAGGTCTGATTTATGTTGACGGTTCACTTTTTGTACTCACGATGGTTTTCTATCTTATGTGTTTTCATTCACTCATTTGTTCTTTTTCTTTATGTTTTTCGTGTTTAATTTTCGACCCTTAATTAATTTTTTTTACTTTCTCCGCTTGTTTGCTTTTGCTACGGTAGGTGTAATTATGCCCAAAATATAAGCCACTAGTTTTAAGGAAACGTGGGGTATACGTATAGTAAAAAATAATTAGGCTAATATTTGATAGTACCGTGGTATATGTCTTGCTATATACCACTATTTTTTAAAAATAGTGGTATTTTCTTGTTCCAAAACTAGAAAAGTGTTTTGTACCGTGGTAAATGACTATAAACCAATGTTATTAGGGGAACAGTGGTATATACCAGCTGACCAACCGTGGTAAATGGGCATTTCTGTAGTAGTGTAACGTAAAACTTCTAGATTATCAAGAGCATAGAGAAAAAACAATACCAATATTCCTAAGTGTATAGCATGAACTTTTTATTTATATTTTTGAATTTTTGATTTTTTTTTACTAGAAAACAAGTGCATATTGTACATATCTATACCCTAACAGATGCCTTAAATTACGCGTGTTTCTATGCCACCCCCAAACAAGAAGCATGCTTTATCCTCAAAGTATTGAAATAAAAAGGGTTGAAAAATACCATTGAAACGCGTGAAATTTTGGAACATCTGCAAAACAAAGTTAAAACATACTAATGTAGAAAAATAAAAACAGGTGCAACTTTATATGAGTTCCACCCGTTCTGGGGATAACAAGAATCAAATTGCTTGGGACATAAGCAGACACTAACTAAAATAAAAACTTACCTTATCTCCATCGTTTAAGCATCATCCTCTTCCTCTTCATAGGACCAAGGTTCTTTTGCGTCCTGCCACACTTGATAATTTGCCAAGCCCTTCACCGTGTATCATCAACCCGTGCTAACCTGTCAAGTGTTACTCGGTCTGATGGGGTGTAAGGAGCAACCAAATGAGGTTGCACCTGCCATCCTGACCAAGTCATAACTCGAAATGAACGAACCACGCAATTGGTAGGTCACATGATTTCAACCCTAACCCAATCCGTGAACTGGGTACAGAATTCAGGTAAACAACCGTGCATAATGCGGTAAACCAAAACAGGCATAAGAAGATACTTATGTGTCATGCTATGGGCTCTCTTTAGACTATCCACTAAAACTCTGGGAATGTCATATAGGTGACGTCCCTTAGCTAAAGCAAGGAAAACGTCACCAGCGGTACTATTTGCAGAAGTAAACTGCCACTCCCCTAAAATATTCATCAGGATGAATAACATGGTGGTGGCTACATTCAGGGACAGGCTACCAAGGGCTATGTTATATCGCCCTTGGTCCATTACATGAAGCACCCCTCCCCCATAATACTCGTGGAAATACGCATAGTTATAGAGGTATGCATTATCAGCCATATATTCCCATTTGTTTGTAGGATTAGGCAAAGGCAATCCCGAAACCAACGCTACCAAATTCTTACTGAATTCCATTGTCGTGTCATTAACTATGTCGAAGAATTTTTGTTCTCCATCAGGTTGACAAAAGAAATTAACATTATTATAGAAATATGAAGTAAGCTGAGGTGAATACGAGTCATCATCACTTACCAGTAGATGTTGCCATCCTAACTGCAAGATCCTATCGCAGAACCAACCTTCATAGGTCTTGCTTCCCAACAAGTCTTTGAAAGACTACTCAGGTATGATTGTAGGAGATGCCATCACAATAACTACTCTCTAGAAGAGCTGCAAACGACCCTGGAAAACTCTCAAAAAATTAGAAAATTATAGTGTTTGCGAAGGTCAGGGCGCGGGGTGCACTCCGAAATGGTCTTTGAAGGGCATGGGTCGTGCTCCTTTCTAAATCGAGTTACAGACGTTTCAGTGCTAGGCGCGCTCAGAAATGGTCTTGGTAGGGCGCGGGGCGCGCTCCGTGTGTGAAGAGCAGGATGTAGTGAAAAAATAAAAGGAAAAAAAATTAGAGGTTTAGGTTGAGAGATGAAAGTGAGATGTGTGGGTTTTGTGTGTAGATTGAATCAAGTATATATAGGGTTTTAGTTTCTAAAACGAATTGACAAGTTGTCAAAAATTTTTAAGGCAATTGCCAGAAACAAAATATTTCCAAAACCTAAAACGGAAACAACCCATATTCCGTATTCCAAAACAAACCTAATATCTTTTAGATTGAATTTAGAATAGCAACTTCCTAACTCCTTGAAATTTCATCCTACCACAGTATGTAATCATAGCCACACTAATAATAGCAACATTCTCGACCAACTCATTGCAAAATTACTTTTAAAATGGTGGATCAGATAAAAGTAATGCTAAAAATAAGAATACCACCCCCAAACAATTCTAGAAGGTAGGATTTACGCAAAAATTATCGTATGCTTAGACAAAACCCAATTTAAATTAAAATAGGAATTCAAAGAACAATTAACTACAGAATTCAAATTTAACTACTGAATTTAACAACTTAACATCCAAACTACTAAAAATAATAAAAACAACATCAAAACAACAAATTTCCTAAACAACTAGCCATGAGATGAAGATGGGCCCTAGGATGAAGATGGGCCCAAGCCATCCGTCCTTCGGCGACGACGCTCATGCCTCACAGACTCCTCTGAGGAAGAACCCCCCATGGGTGGCATGCGTTCTAGACTTTCCACTTGGAACTGGCGCTGTGCCTCCATAAATGCCTTCATCTCTACCCAACGCTCGTCTTCATGCTAAACTATAGTCTCCATGTTAGCCTGGAGATCCGTTCCACCATCGTTGAGCATTTCAAAAATTTTCTGAAGGTTCTTTTGGTTATTTTGAATTCTAACCTGCCTAGTCCATAAATCTTCACAGATATTATTAAGGGAACACAAGCCACGATGCAACACTGACATGCGTTCTAAATCAAAAGTACACCTCTCCAAGGCATTGGCATCAAAACATGTCGTATCCTCCTCCTCATCATCGAATCAACTACCCTATCCTCCGGCAACCTCCAAGTCTTCTGGATACACTCCATATAAATAATTGCATTTGAATGCAACTTTAACATAATACAATCAGATTTTGTAACAGCCCCAAAAGACATCATGATCTTAGTGTTCAATACAGGGAAGGGTGCAATACTTTTCCCAACTCCTCTAATCATATTTAATATAAAATCGAGGATGCATAATTTATACCTCTTCTCCTGTAACATCCTGAGAACGTGAAGACAGTTCAACCCGATGTCGCTGACTTTCTCTTTCCCAATGACGTTCTTACTAATCCACTGAGTTACAGCCAACTGGTTGGTTCGCAGAGATGACTGTCGGACACAATATGATTTCGGATTGTAATGTCCCTCCAAGACAGTGTCTCTCATCAATGCAGGGACTCCAGTATACTGGGATTCCTGCAAGGTGGCTTCGAGTTGGGGTTCTGGCATAATGCCTAAAATATCAGCCAATAATTCTCTAGAAACTTCTCTCCTTGTCCCAGCCACCTTCACAAAAATTTTCTGACCCTCCAACTCCCTCTTCTTATAAAATTGCGACACCAAAGCGGAGTGGTAGAAGTCATTCTCCGAATACCACAACCTATTCCGATCCCTCCTAATCATATCATCACTAAAAAATGGCGTAAAGTGGTCGACAGTAAAAACCTGTTCCGACAAAAGTCTTCGTTTTTGAGCCATTGAAGTTTGGAGTCGATTTATTGGCTTTAGTGCACTGTGGGGAGTGACTTTGGAGTGGGCGCGGTGGTTGTTGGAAAAAATTGTTTTTTTTTTTTTTTTTTTTTTTTTTTATTTTTTTTCGGTGGCTTAAACTGTTGGTAATGGTGGTGGAAATGATGTGGAGAAGTTTTGGAGTGGGGAAACTATTTTGGCATGGTGGTATTTATTTTTTTTTTTATTTGTTAGGGTTTGGTTTTCTTTTGTTAATGGCGGAATGAAAACAAAAAACTCAAGATCTGTTTCTGTTTTGAGGAAGGAGACGCACGTGTCGCGCACGTTCGTGCGATATTTGGGCCCAAGTCTAATTCGATTTTTGAACATTTTTGATTTTATGCGCACAAACTTCAAACTAAAATTGTCGATTTCTTACCAGTCCGATTTTTGCGAATGAGATATGGAAACAATCAAGAGAGAATTTCCAATCCAATGATCTATAAAACACTTTATTATAACTATGGTTGGCATATAAAAAGGTGGAAAATGCCTCAAAGTGCGTGAATAACGTAAGTTATACGAACAAATGAAATATAAATTCATAGATAATATCAACCCGAATCAAAATACGATTAAACGACATACACAACAAAAATGAAAAGTTGAATAATCAAAGACGGAAAGACCAACACCCCACCCCCAAACAAATTTTATAGAACAGAGTTTAGAAAATTTGTTTTAAACGTGGGTCTTTTAAAGTCAGATTCCCTAGACTTCCTAAATTACTATTTTTATGGTTTAATATATTTTTTATTTTTTTTATGAATTATGTTTAATAGAAGGGAAAACGATAAAGCAATAAAGACGTAAATCACTCTATAAAGAAACATGACTTAAAAACTGAGAAAACATGCAAGAGTGAAAAACATGAATTATGTTAAACATGGTCTTAAGATCCGGTACTTATAGCCACACACTCCATTTGGAGGGCTCGGTTACCTTAATGGTGCACTTACCAATATATCGAAGCGTAAAAAAGTACACCAAACAACAAAGGTCAGTCCTCATAGACGGGGTCTTGTAAAAGGACTTCTTCCTCATGAGGGGACATTAACTCATGAAAATATTTTAACCATTGGCTATTGACTTGAAAGGTACTGTTGTCCTTGGGATTTACCAAGGTGATTACCCCGTAAGGGGTGACTTTAGTAACCAGAAAAGGACCGGCCGGACCAACGGGTTTTTAATTTCCTAGGAAAAAATATGTAGACGGGAGTTGTAAAGCAAAACCTTTTGACCTAAACCAAACTCTTTGCGCAAGATTTGCTTATCATGAACACGTTTCATGTTAGCTTTATAATCCTTCGCGAGATCATAAGAATCGCTATGGATTTCTTCAAGCTCATTCAATTGCAACTTGCGGTTGATACCCTCCTCATCAAAATTGAAGTTAAGGATTTTTATAGTCCACATAGCATGGTGCTCCAATTCAACAGGCAAATGACAAGGTTTCTCAAATACAAGTCTGAAGGGAGACATACCTATAGGAGATTTAAAAGTAGTCCTATACGCCCATAAGGCATCAGTTAGAGGCTTAGACCAATCTTTCCTATCAAGATTTACAGTTGTTTCTAAGATCTTTTTGATTTCCCTATTAGAAAATTTTACTTGGCCGCTAGTTTGTGGATGATAAAGAGTTGCCACTTTATGTGTAACTCCATACTTTTTAACTAGAGACGTAGCAACTCTGTTGCAAAAATGTGTTCCACCATCACTAATGATGGCTTTAGGAATGCCAAACCGACAGAAAATGTATTCCTTAACAAAAAACACAACTGTCTTATGGTCGTTACTACGGCAAGCCATGGCCTCTGTCCATTTAGACACGTAGTCCATGATAACTAGAATATAAATGAAATCGTGGGAAATAGAAAAAGGACCCATGAAATCAATGCCCCCATACATCAAAAATTTCAACCACCATGATTAGATTTAATGGCATCATATTACGCTTAGTGATTCGCCCAAGTTGTTGGCAATGAACACACGTCTTGCAATGCACCTGGGCATCTTTAAAAAGAGTAGGCCAATAAAACCCAAATTAAAGAATTTTAGCAGCTATTTTCAAACTATTAAAATGGCCACCACACTCTTTGTCATGGCAGAACGATAGAACCTCATTATATTCCCACTGGGGAATACAACGACGAATAATCTGATCCGCACAATACTTAAAAAGGTAGGACTTATCCCAGTAGTATAGCTTAACTCTGGCCAAGAACTTCTTACGTTCATTTCTTGACCAAACATCAGGAAGAATATCAGATGCTAAATAATTCACAATGTCAGCATACCACGGTGCAGAAAAAATAGCATACAGATGCTTATCAGGAAAGGAGTCAGGTATGGATTCATAATCACTATCATCGTCATTTGTTAGTCTAGATAAGTGGTCGGCAACTACATTTTCGACCCCTTTTTTGTCCTTCATTTCTAATGTGAACTATTGCAGGAGAAGAATCTATCGGATTAATCTCTGTTTAGCATCTTTCTTTGCGAGAAGGTACATAAGGGCTGCATGGTCCCTGTAAACTAAAGTCTTAGTACCAACCAAATAAGGACGAAACTTATCTAAAACATAAACAACAGCTAATAATTCTTTTTCAGTAGTTGTATAATTCCTTTGAGCATTGTTTAAATTTTTACTAGCATAATAAATGACAGTGGACTTATTATCTAGTTTCTGACCTAACACAGCACCAACGGCATAATCACAAGCATCACGTATGAGTTCGAAAGGTTTAGATCAATCGGGAGGCTATATAATGGGTGCAGATGTTAAGACAGCTTTTAAAATGTCAAAAGCCTATTTACAGTTAAAATTAAAATCAAAGATAGCATCCTTTAAAAGCTAATTAGTCAAAGGCCTAGCTATCTTTGAAATATCTTTGATAAAACGCCTATAAAACCCTGCATGGCCTAGAAATGCTCTAATATCACGGACAGTCCGTGGTATAGGTAGAGATGCTATCTTATCTAGTTTGGCCTTATCTACTTCGATGCCATCACTAAACACAATGTGACCTAACACTATTCCTTTTTTCACCATGAAATGACATTTTTCCCAATTTAAAACTAGACTCTTCTTTTCATACCATGTCAAAACCTTAAACAGGCAGTCAGTGAAAGAATCTCCATAGATAGAAAAATCATCCATGAAAACTTCCATGAAGCGCTCTACCATGTCACTAAATATATGAAGCATACACCGCTGGAAGGTACTAGGAGCATTACAAAAGCCAAAAGGCATTCATTTATAGGCATACGTTCCAAAAGGACATGTGAAGGTAATCTTTTCTTAGTCATCAATATCAATAATAATTTGAAAATAGGCATGAGTAATCATCTAAAAAATAATAAAAATCATGACCAGCTAGACGTTCGAGCATCTAATCTATAAATGGTAAAGGAAAATGATCCTTTCGTGTCATGGCATTTAAACGTCTGTAATCAATACAGATCCTCCATTTCATAGGACCATGCATGGAAAAATATTCACCCTTAGCATTACATATCATGGTAATCCCTGATTTCTTAGGAACTACATGAATGGGACTTACCCATTTGCTATCGGAGATTGGGTATATGATACCTGCATCGAGTAAATGTAAGACTTCTTCCTTGACCACCTCTTTCATGGCAGGGTTCAAGCGACGCTGAGGTTCGCGAGAAGCCTTTGCATTATCCTCCAAATGGATACGATGAGTGCAAACATTAGGGTTAATCCCTTTAATGTCGTCTAGGGACCAACCAATCGTTGAATGATGTTCCCTAATTACCCTAATCAACTGTGCCTCTTCATCCGCAAATAACAAAGAAGATATAATTACCAGATGAGTACCATCTGGATCAAGTTGAATATACTTCAACTCAGAAGGAAGAGGTTTAAGCACCGGGATGGTGGGAGTGCTGATAAAGGCTTCTGGTGGTTCCTCATCTTGAGTAGTGAAGACTTGTTTAGGTAGCAGGTCTTTAAACTCAGTAGATGGAGCAACAGAAGGGTTTATGGTAGGTGTAGACTCGAAGAGGGCATTGACTTCCTCTACGTAGGAGTCATCCTTAAAATTTGAACTTCCAAAGGGAAGGAATTTATGCATCTGGTTTTTTGGAAACGTGTTATTAAAATAGTCTTGAGCTAAGCGCTCGATCATGCTAACCTCCCCATCTACAGACGAATCTGGTAACTGTTTCATCATTTTAAAAACATTGACCTCAATAGAATGATGGCCAAAAGATATGGACATTGAACCATCGCGACAATTTATAAGTGATAAGAGCCCAAAACTGTAGTTTTAACCCCTTTAACAATATCACTTTTGACTAATTACGTGATTAATAAGTAAGAGTTAGTACTGTTATCGTGTTCTTCTGTATTTTAGGCATTGGAGTCAAATATATGCAGAAATGCGCCCCTTTTGCGAGATAAAAGAGCAAGGGTTGGTTGCTAAGAAGTTCTATGATAAAAGGCCAAGATTCAAGGAGAAAAAACCTTTTTAAAGCCCGGTCAAAGCTAAAAAATCAAAGTCAACACGGGCAGAAACAACACACAAAAGTCAACAGAACTTCCAAAGGCTGTATCTTTGGACTTAGACTTTGGCATTGGGCCTACCTTACGTCAAAATGACTGGCTTGGAAAGAGCTTTCTAATGGTTCAAGTCTTGACCCAATCAGAAGAGCAGAAGTGGATGAAAAGGCTGTTGAAGTCATTTCTAACTGAAAGCCCCTTTATGGACTAAAATAATGAGGTTTTGGGCTCAATTTTCTGACCCAAAACATGACTCCTCAGCCCATACACGAATTTGTGGATCTTGTCTCCTCTATTTGAAGAGAGAAAGACTTAACTCTTAAGTATACTTAGTTTTTTAGTTAGTCAAGAATCTAGTAGTTAGTTTTTACTTAGCTTTACTTAGTCTAGATCAAATAGTTAGTTTTAATTCATTAAATTAGTTTATATAGATTAATCTAGTTAGTTGTCAATTCTATTAGTTGTTAGAACAAGTTTTGAATCTTAGAATAAAATACTTAGTTTATATTTCAATCTTCAAATTCAATTCAAGTTATTTTAATCAAGTTTAGTTTAATTTAATTATATCTTATTATTATTGTTTATTGTTAATGAACCCAATGAAACTAGGCTAAAAACTCCATTAGAGGAGTTTTATGAAGTCTATGTGAGGGTTATGATTGTTCTTCTTTAGTTTTCTTATTGTCTTATGTGCTTCAAGTTCAAGTTATATAGTTGTCTAGAGATAGAGATTATAGAAGTTGAACTAGAGAAAGGAAACTCCACAAAGAGATTTGTGGAGGATAATTTCTCTTATGCTAATCATATCTTAATACAGAGATTGCTAGGATTGGTTAGGGATCAATAATAAATTTGTGGCTTTTGTTGTTTTACCTTATGTAAATTAATAAAGGTTAAGATTAAAATATGAGAAACTAGTTAGAATAATCATAGCTTCACATAGATGGATTAATCCTTCCTCTATGTTCTTCTATTCATTAAATTCACCTTTTAATTGCTTAGTTTAAATTAGTTTAATTTATAATTAGTTTATTGCATTGTTAGTTTAATTAATTTATAATTAGTTTTAGTTTAAATAAATTACAACACTACTCTCATTGTTCTCACTACTATTTCCTTGTGTTTGATTAATTGAATTCATTTAGTCTTGATAGATTAAGAGTGGAACGAAACCTAACTCTCTATATTGTATAATGAATTGAGTGTACGAATATTGATTAAGCACTTACTTAGTTAATTGAATATTTGTGTTTACGCATAGATAGTTAGTTTACGTAAATTTGTGTATTATCAATAAGTGCGTTGGCTGCCAAAAAGGGACGCCCTGAGATGATCGGAACAGAGTCGTTAGCGACTTTTGTATCGAGGATAACAAAATCAGCAGGATAGTAGAAATCCTGAACCTTAACAAGTATGTTTTCAACTACACGCTTAGGATACTTAATAGACCAATCCGCTAATTGCAACATCATTTTAGTAGGTTGCATCTCCTACAGACCTATTTGTTTATATAAATAATATGGGAATAACATTACACCATAACAGGCTATTTGCAACGACAAAAAAGCGTTGCTAATAATTTTCGCAACTCTTTTTAAGTGTTGCAAATATGGTGTGGGTCAAGTGTTGGAAATTTTTGCAATGGTTAATAAGCGTTGCAAACAAAAATTTCCAACGCTTATTAACTGTTGCAATAATGATTTGTAATGCTTTTTATAACTATTTTGTACACAAATTTAAAACCTTTGCAACGGTTTTTAAGCGTTAGTAATTTGTTAAAAAATTACCAACGGTTCTTAAGCGTTGCAAAGTTAGTTAATTTAAAAGAAAATAATTTAAAAGTCGTTTGTAACGGTTATAAACTGTTGCTAATGGGTTGCTGCTGATAAAAAAAATTAATTTATCATATTTTGTTTGTCCTCTACTAACAACCATTGCCTACAGAACTATCAGAGACCACACAACAACAGTAACAATGTTTCAATTTTTTAACACAAGTGATAGTAAAGAACATATGTTTCAGGAACTCCGAATGCTAAAGAAAACAAATAAACAAACAAAAGTCTCAACTTAAGAATTCAACAAGTTTTCCTTTTTTCCTTGTCGCACAAGGATTCACTCAGACGGACATTGCACACTTTTTCTTCTTGTCCTAAACCAAGAGATTTCTGAGCATTTGCAATGCCTTTCTCATCTGCAAAACAACTCACTTATGTTATACAAAACAAAAATGGAAGAGCCTAAAGTAATGTGCTTTCACATGCATTTGTCTGCATCAGCCAGCAAAAATTTATTTGTAACCAAGTTACCTGTTTGTCAGGACGAGTGCCTTTGATAGATAGCTGCGAAATTGAGTAACAACGAGAGATACCACCTAAAGAGAACAAAAGAATAAATACAAAAAAATACGTTGATCCCAAAAAAATATAAAATTTGAATCATTGAAATACTGATTATAACAAGACAAAGCCAACTATTGAATACCAAAAATGAAAAACAAAATAATTCAACCTTAGAAATATAATCTTATCGTATCAACAATCAAGTGCAGTCTCATTAATCAATTAATTACAGGCATTTGAAATGATTGAACACTCTATAGCAATCAATAAGAAAAGATTGGTTTACATTAGATAACAGTCGTGACCAATTTTTTTAATTCCTCTTAGTAAAAGGGTGGATTGACACCAATCGGTTTTACATTCTGAAGCAAGTGATTTTCAAGTCGGCATCAATTCATGGTTCTAGTAACGCTACATGACACACTTTCCCGAGGATCAAATTAATTCAAGATGTTACTGAAGTTGATCTTAGAAGTTGACCAACCAATAGTTTCTAAATAGCGAATGCTTATTAATCTAATTCTAGACATGCGTAGAAGTTTCTAGAAGTTTCCAATCTAATTCTAGACATGAGTTGAAATTATATTATTACCCTATAAACAAGAAATTTTATTCATATTCACTATTCAAGAGTTGGATTCGACCCACTATATCCATGTCATACAACCTTTTCTCTGTGAGGAATATAAGTAAAGTGAACGCTATTCTAAACATAGCAATTGTTTTGTTGTGCTATGAACCAGAAATTTACTCAGAGTCACTATTCAAGAGTTAGATTCGACTCATACTTTATATCTATGTCATACAACAACCTTTTCTCCATGAAGAGTATGTAACACAAGTTGAGTAAACTCTATGCTTCTAATCATATATCAGAAGTATATGGTTCCGTACAATGATTAATAGATTATGCATGATAGACACAAGACTAAATGGTCAATGTACAGTTAATATCAAGGACAAGAGAATCTGTCTACAATATCAAGAAGTTGAACCTCCAGTTGGTTAAATGTCAAATCTAAAACTAAGATTCCAACAAATAATTCCATATATAGTTAGTGAAAGCACACCTTGGAATCATCCGGAGATGGAATAATCACACCAGGCATTGCCATTGGAGTTGGGTTAAGCTGAAACCTAATAACAAACGGATCCATGTAGAATACAACTCCTCACAGACCGAGGTTTCCATTTGTTTCCAAGGCATTTTTATGGTAGAGAGACCAAGAATGAAACGGATTGAGTAGCTACAGATCAGAAGGTTTCCTTGGACTAGGTCTCTATTTAGACCACTGGAGTCTTGACATTCACCCAAGTAAATGTTGTTCACGCCTGTTGTTTCATTGCTCAAAGCATGAGTGGCAGCAACCAGAGTGTACATTGCATAGTACAAAATATCCCGATATATTGTGATATTTGGGGATATCTATCCTTATTTCAGAAAAAGATATATAAATATCACGATATGTTTAGAGATATATACGACTGCAAATATCAGTGATATTTTGATAATATTTGCGATATTTGTGATATTTGGAGATATTTTGTGATATTTAGAGATATTTGGCGATATTTTGTATATATAACAATTTTATTTAATATTTACCATTATATTTCAAGTAAATATAAATAATGTATCATGATATATCAAGAAATATCTACAATATCCACGATATTTGTCGATATTTTGGATATATCTACGATATTTACATGTGAAACAATGTCAAATATCTCCAAAGAGGAGGATATATCCACGATACATATCCAGAAATTGAATATCGATAAATATCCATATCCTGATATTTTGTACTATGGTACATTGTACCATTATCTGTCCCAGCTGCAATTGAGAAAAAATAAGAATCTTCGAATTACCTAAATATATAAACTATCTATGACAACAATTTTACTTTTCTATAGGAAAAAGTTGCAACTTTCTGTGGGCATCAGGTTGAAATGCATAAATGCGGGAGCTATAACCCAAACTGAAGGTACCACATAGAGGCTCTGCCACACAAAAACAGCCAACTTTGATGGCACTGGTGACGTAATCAGATATTTCAAACTTTCCTGAATAAAAAAATAGTCCCCAAGGATGACCATGACCACAAACTTTGTGACCTTTCTCTAGTTTTTCTACTATGTTTTTCATTACCACCAAATTTTCTGACATCTAATTAAAAAGGCCACTGACCCAAACAAAAAAATTAATAACCAAAAGAATGAAATAATATCAAGGATGTTGAATGAATGAGATTTTTGGAATGTCTGCAGGTGCCATGGAACCAAATAGTACACACAACAGCGGAGTCTTACATCTAGGTCTTAGTCACGAGAGCATAACTATATTCTCTCTCCCTCTCTTTTATATTCTTAATTTAAGTTTTCTCATTTAGCGCATTTGCACCCACAATAAGTTAGACATAAGAATAGTCTGGCTTATATCCATGAACAAATTGAAAGATTCAGAGAATTTCAGGGTTTGGCAATCTTCTGGGCTTTTGACGATGAATCATTTGATTCCTCACGTAATCAACAAAGCAACAGACTAGCAGAGTAATCATCTCATTTATAATGCCTTCTTAAATTGTATGAAACTAGAATTAATAAGCTGGTTCCAAACTTACGTGCTAGTCCAGTTCCCAGAATGGTTATATTGTTGCCAAGGATTAAAGAATTACTATAGACTCTGTCATGAGCAGCAGCGCCAACAGTAAAGATCCACGGGCTGAAGGATGACACTCTTGGGTGAGGGGTCAATATTTCCTGCTACTTGTATGACGAAAATGCCAGCTTTTACAGCCGAAAGTAAGTCCATATCAATGGGATTGAAAAATGTCGCAAAACTAGGAGGGCGTCTATTAGGAGTAGGGTTGTCAATGGGTTTCGATAACCTGATAACCGATCCCAACCAAACTGATAAAAAACGTTTTGGATTTGGATAATTTAATTTATTATTTACCGACCCGAAACCGAACCGAACTGATAAGATATTGGTTTGGTTTCGGGTTTGCCCTCCACCAAACCGATATGAACCCGAACCGATAAGATGACATTTTAGTAATATTTATGATTAATTTTGTATATGTTTATCAATTATGTGATTGAAATTAATTGATTTAATTTAAGATTTAATTGATTTTATAGTTTTCGGTTTGGATTGGTTCGGGTTCGGTTTGTAATATTTCTTATCGGTTCGGTTCGGTTTCGAATTCTCAATTTTCTTATCGGTTCGGTTTGGTTTCGGGTTCCTAACTTTCTTATCGGTTCGGGTTCGGATTTTCTAAAACCCGACCCAAACCGATCTATTGACAACTCTAATTAGGAGTAATTGACAAGCTTACTATGTCCACCCTATCTTGGGCAGCCTGGGAATATAATAATGGCAATGAAGAAAAATATAAGATTTTACAAAATGCATATTTATAATATCTAGTTGTGCATGCATGTGTGTCTGTGGGCGTGGAGTATAAGGATTAATTTGCATCGTAGAGAGATGCTACCATTAGGTGATCTCCATATTTATTTATTTATTTATCTTTTTTTTTATACGTAAAAAGGTGGGTCTCCATAGTTATATGTAGATAAAGTTAAGAAAAATTGGACAGCCAGTAATCATTTGCATCTTGGAATGTTGCAGATCATCGTTAGAAACGTGAGTTTATCCCAAGTAATGACAGAGCTACATACAGCGTGTTAGACACCAATATGAGGTGTCCAACATGAAGACTTTACCCAAAACGTTAATGAGGTGCATTGATTTTTTTTTTTTTTTTTGGTGCAAAGGTGCATTGATGTTAAAAGTGATTTCTTATCTGTACTTGGGAAAAAAAGGAAATGCATCAGATGCACTTGCAGAGAAACTGCACCTAGTGATTATAGCTGACCGATAGTACTCACTCAATAGTCTTTGGTGAATGTACAACTCGGACACAAATAGAAGCATCAACATGTTATTGAAATTTGAAAGTACTCAGAACAGCTATAAACAATTAATATCTAAATAGGATAAGCAAACTACTAGCAGGTAACTAAGTTGTCTTTATGTTTCTCTTGTTGATAAGGAACGAGATAACTTCATGTTGATAACTAGAAATAATAACAAATGAACTAGTTTTCCCACATGAAATAGAACCATTTAATGAACACATAAAACGACAAAATGATATTAACTAATTAGAAGTCCTTGGGACATATTTTCATATGAAGAACTAAAAATCGATTTACAAAAGAAAGAATTACACAAGCACCTAGGCAACAACAGAAAGTCATTTTCAGTGTTGTATTTTATAGAGCAAGGTATGCGCAACAGCCCCATGACACTACTCATGTGTAAGTCAAAGCCAATCCACGCTAAATTATTGTCAACATAAGTTCAACAAAGAGTCTCAATGTAAACAAGTTGACGTAAGCTCTATCGCAAAGACAACTACTAAATCATCATATGCAAGACAAATACAACTCTCACTCTCACTACAACATCACAAGCAAAACACATAGCACATGAACTATAAACTACACATCATTTGCATTACTCATAAACAACATCGAACCTTTTTAAAAAGCAGAATATATTGTTTTTCAAAATTACCGCGATGATATTTGCACCAACACTATATATCCGGTGATACAAACCTGCGCCGACAAACACATCTAACTCTCAATAATCAATCACCATCATCATTCCCAAAACAAAAAAAAAAAAAAAAAAAAATATATATATATATATATATATATATATATATATATATATATATATATATATATTTATTTACTCTAACAAATCCATATCCACACGAGAAATGAAATAAAACCGAAAGCAAATAAGTTTAAAAAACGGTAAAAATGAAAGATTATACCTAGGCATGATACCATTGGGTTGGATTCCATGTTCGAGACAATAGAGTTCCCAACATGAGTTACCAACTTGAATCCCTGCCTGACCAATATGAATACTAATTATTTCTCTCATTTTCTGCTTTTCAGATCTACATTCTTTTTTGCAAAGAAGGAAACTAGATCTGGAAAAATAAGTAGAAAATAAAACCCTAAAAAATCGATTTTCTAGTTATAAACAAATTTGAAGGCAAAGGAAAAAAAATGACCTGGGTACTTTGTTCCTTTGGTTTCCAACAAGATCCACCGAAAATTAGTTTTGTACGGATTCAAGGATTTGAAGAGACAGAAGTAAAAATTTGAGGAGTGCGAGATCTATTTTAGGGATCTTGAAATGCGGCGGTGAGAGAGAGAGAGGAGAGAAGGAAAGTTATGTTTTATACTTAGACCGAAATAATAGAGCGCGATTTTTTTTTGTTTCCCTCTTTCACGAAATTTTAATTTGTAACACTTATCGAACGATTTTTAAGCGTTAGCAATTAATTTATGAAATTCACCCAAATAAACCAATGGTTTACAACATTGCCAACGCTTATTTAACGTTGACAACTTGCTAACGGTAAATAACCGGTGCAAAGCAAAAAAAGTGCATGTTGCAAATATCTTATTATGGTGTAGTGTAAGTTAACACTTGCCCCCAGGTCTAATAAAGCGGTCGTCGTGTGGGAATCTCCTAAGGTGCATTGTACAGTAGGACAACCAGGGTCCTTATACTTAACGATTCCGTTATGTTCTGATAAAGTTGGAAACTGTTCAGTTAAAAAGACGTTTTTGGGAATATTTGTCTCACGCCTAGTAGTTAAAAAGACATGGTGAGATAACTTTTTAATCGCTTCAAGAAAGAGTAGGTTTATCATTAGATTTTTGAAAACTTCCCTCATCTCGTCAAAGTTTGTATCCTTGTTTAACATTGCTAATCTCTGGGGAAATAGTGGTTTCTCTCTATATTTAGCATATGGATCAATAGGATGTCTAACCTTGGCTTTCTATTTCTTAGGTTGTGGTTTAACTAGTACCTCTACAGGGGTAGGATCTTTAGTTTCTATTTCGATATCTAGTTCAATATATGGTGTAGGGACTACTGGTGGGGTAACTACAGGCATAGTTATGGCGTTATCAACCACTCTGCCAAAATAGAGAGTGGTGGTGTCATTTAGTTCACCTACGTTTCCATTTTCATTACTACTGTTATAGTTTAGCTCAAAGGCTGTGTTTGTTATTTTAGGATTAGGTATTGCTTGACCTGGAAACACACCTTTGGGTTGTACTTTCTCTTGGGCTAACTTCTGTAAGGAAAGTTGGATGGACTGTAAAATTTGTTGCTGGATGGACTATAAAATCTGTGGAGGAGTGTTTGTTACAGGTTGTGTGACAGAAACTATGTCATGTTGATTATTAACATGTGGGTTGTTATAGTTATGATTAACCAGAACGATACCTCTATTAGCATTATAATTATTATTGTTATAATTATTATAATTCCCTTGTCCTTGTCCTTGTCGTGGTGGAGCGTGGTTGTAATTGTTTGCTGGCCTAACATTTTGATTATTAAACCCTAAAGGTGTAACTTGTTGATTATTTTTCCAACTGAAGTTGGGATGTTGTCTCCAAGGGGCATTAGGAATAGGATAGCTATTAATAGAGCAAACATTATCTTGTTGTGATGTTTGTTGTTCATATGCGAGAGGACAATAGGAGTCGGGATGCTCAGGACTCAAACAGAAATTACATGGATTAGAGTTGACATTTATAACGGGGATAGACTTTTGTTGAACAAAAATAACTTCTACCTTTCTAGTGAGAGATTCGATTAAAGTTTTAAGCTCAGGATCGGGTTTAATCTCAAACATACCGGCATCCTTAACTGTTGAAGAAGAACTAGGGGAGCGGGGAATATCGTCACTACCCCCCCAGTTATTATTACGCTTTGTTTGATCTTCTAAAAACTTATAAGCCTTTGAGGCTCCTTTACTGAGGAAACTACCCTCATTCATTATATCTAGGACCTCTTTATGGTGGTGTAAAAGTCCCTTGAAAAAGGCACGAACTAACGTGTCTTTCGCAAAGTTATGATGTGGACACTCTATAAGAAGGTCAGTGAAATGATTCCAAGCCTCTGAAAAGGATTCATGAGGATTCTGTCAAAAAAATGGAATCTTGGAAAGCATTTCATCTGTCTTCAGTGGTGGGTAAAAATGTTCCATAAATAGTTGAACAAGTTTGGCCTATGAGTCGATAGAATTAGGCGCTTGGGCAGTTAACCAAGACACCGCCTTGTCGGCTAGGGTGAAAGAAAACACCCTTAGTTTAATTTGTTCCGCACCAACCGTAGGATGATGGAATGTGGTAAGACTTGTTCAATCCTACGCATATGCTGATAAGGTTTTTCATGGTCTAACCCATGAAAAACGGGTAACAAATTAAATATATTTGGGGGGATTCGGAAATCCCCCACTGGGTCTGCAAGAACGATGCAAGATTTTGGGCTATCGTTCAAGGGTTTGTAAAAGTCAGAGAGAGAAGATTATCTTTCTTTAGCCATTATTTCAGGTGTAGTGTGTGGTATACTAGATAGGTTTGTGTGTTGACGGTCACGATAGATTACATTAATCATTTTTTCTCTACCTGACCTTAATCTCATGCAAGGCTAAGTCCAATATTAAATAAACACGACAACAATCAAAACAACCCTGATATGCTAGTATAAATCCTCTAACAGGAGATGCGAGGAGTGGAAGAAAGAAGTACCTGAATGCCTCCTTGGTTCACTTATGAATAACGTCTTGTATACGCGAGCTCAGTGTATTTAACAAGTTAGAAACATTGAATAACTTGAAGAAATGGAAATTTGAACTGACCTGTGAAAATTGGGCTGCTCCAGAAGAGTGCATGGGTTGAGCTAAAAAATAGCCTAGATAGGGTGCAAGTCGCGCTCCTTGTGTAACTCGAGTTCCAGGCGCTTCAGTGCTAGGCGCGCTTAAAATTTGCTATGGTAAGGCGCGGGTCACGCTCGTGTCGTAGACTGGGTTCCAGGTGCTTCAGCGCTAGGTGCACTCTGAAGTAGCCTATATAGGGCGCGGGGTGCGCTCAGTCTATTTCTGTGAAATCTTTTTAGTTTATGAACCAAACGATCACAGTTAGAACCAAACAAGGGTGGGTGGGTTTAATGGGACTTTGGGAAGACTAATAATACAAACGAAAACAAATCTAAATATAACTAAGATGGCAGCAGCGCCATTTGATAAAAGGTAAAAATGATAGTTTTACCTACGAATACAATTACGACAACGTAAGTAAAACTAAAACTGATTCCTATTATATATATCAAAGTTCTACACTTTCGATGCTATTGCAATAAGTGGAGTAGAGAATTCGTTCCACTCCTAGTTCTTTAGAATTTAATGTTAACTACGATAATCAGTCTATCAAAGTCAATGACAATAACGATGAAAATTATACTACGATGGTAATTCAACTAATCAAAATACGATAATTCAACTACGGAAATACTAAATTTACTATATGATAATGAATTAGGGGAATTTGATTCCACCTTGATTCGACATAATAAACTAACAAAGAAATGTTGTAATCTGAATTGAAATGCTTTCGCATAATGATAAACGTAAAAATGATAGTTTACCTACGAAATGAACGATAAAACTCAAAACGTAAGTAAAACTAAACGAGATTACGAGCCTAATTTATCAAAATTGTTCTACTCTCTATCTATTGAACATATATAGAGGAGTAGATGATTCGTTCCACTCTTAGTTCTTTCACATAGTAATGTTCTCTAAGTATAAATAATCTTAACTAAAGTCTAATGAGAGATTTACGAATTATAAACTACGATGCAACTACCCACAAGATACGACTAATTAACTACGGAATGCTGCGATGATTGTATGATAAGGAATTAGGGGGATTGATTCCACCTTAACTCAACTTAACTTACTATCGACGAATCGTCGCAATCCGAATTGAACTACTACGCTGAACAATTGGTTCTTCCTAATCCCTAATTACACATGACACTTCTACCAATTCATAACTAGCATGTGAATGATTAAACCCATTCTCATGGTGAATTAATCGTTTCTAGAGTGGAATAGAAATTACGACGACTCTACGATAATCGGAATCAAGCTTTCATCAAGGCTTCTCAACCCCTTCTAATGGAGGTTTAGCCGAGAATCATTCCGCAATCATTTCCATATGAATCTAGACTAAATATAATATCGAGATTCCAACTATACTAATTTGACAAACAATAATTGAAATCTAATTAATAATTAAGAAATGATATCAACAAGAATTTAAACTAGATCTATAAATGTAATGACAAAAAACGAATTGAATAATAATAAACTATTTTATTAATCTAATCAAATGAATAACAATACTTTTAAAGGTTTAATCTAAAACAAGAAATGAAAATGAACTAAACTTAATTAAAAAACAATTAAAAACTAGATCTAGAAGCTATTCTAATGGCTACTTTCTATCCTAAGCTACTAGATATCTTAAGAGTTAAGTCTTCTTTGTTGATAAGGAGGAAATCAGATCCAAAATCGTGCATGGGCTTGGAGCCATGTTTTGGGCGAAAAATCGAGCCCAAAACCCAATTTCTTCACTCCAAAAAAGGCTCTTCAGCTAGATTCACTTTCAACAGACTTTTAGTCTACTTTTGCTCCTCTGATTGGGCCTAGGCTTAGACCATTGGAAAGCTCTTTCCGAGCCGGTCATTTTGACATAAGGTAGGCCCAAATCCAAGGTCTAAGTCCAAATATACGGTCTTCAGAAGTTCTGCTAACTTTGTGCACTATTTCTGCCCGCACGGACTTTGACTTTTCACCTTTTGACCGGGCTTTACAAAGGCTTTGTCTTCTTGAATCTTGGCCTTTAATCACATAACTCCTTAGCAACCAACCATTGCTCCTTTATATCATCAAAGTGGCACATTTCTACACATAATTGACTTTGAAGCCTGAAACGCATAAAAACACGTAATCAGTATTAACTCTTAATTATTACTCACATAATTGGTCTAAAAGTATGATTATTAAGGGGTTAAAACTACAGTTTTGGGCTCTTATCAAACCACCCCCAAACAGCATTTTGCTTGTCCTCAAGCAAATATGAGAAATTAGAATAAGTGACCAAAAATGGAGTTCTAACTACTCTCGTTTCGTTGAGTGCGATTGCATTGACCATATGCAACAAGGCCTTAAACTACTAGGAATTCCCTAGTGGACGAGTTATAGCCTCATGGAAGTTTTCCAGTGAAGGTACTCACAAACTTCATCTATACTACAACGACTAAGAAATAAAATTATTGTTTCCTTATTCATGCTCTAAATTAACTATACATCTCACTAGCAATGAATATAGAATAATCAAGTCGAAACCTAAGTTAATATATACATAATAATCGATCATCTACGAATAAACATATATACAATAAGTAATACTATGAAATGCATTAACAGGTCCGTTTCTGAAACTCAAAATAGCGTCCTTAAGTAGGTTCTCACAATAATAGTTAAGATACAACACTCTAATTTTTCCTCTCAAGTTTCGCTACTCCAGTGCGCAGTGGGCACACTTTACCTTACAATCTCAATGACACACAAGGAAGCTGGAGTCGATCAACACATCTGCCACTTACTATCACACTAACCTATTCCTAATTGAGCTAGATGTCTTTATTAGGTGTTGCAGGGATTAGGAGATGGTTTAAGAAGGAAGGAAATGGATATTCAAAAGGACAAGTCTGAGATAATAGAGTCTTCATATTATGTAACTTAGAGAAAACCTTGTTATTTTCTTTTTCTTCTATACTTTGTTTCCATCCTTAGCCATATTTTTCTTTTTATTTTCTTTGGCTTTTGACTCCCTTTTATTCTATTTTTGGAGTTTTTATTTATTTCTATTTTTCTTTTTCTTTTCCTTGGATGGAAACTTCTTTTCTTTTTTCAAGCAACTAACTAATTTTTGTTTACACGTGTTTTTTCTCTTTTTTTCTTCTTCATTCTATTCAGAGACTTATTCTAGATTGGGGGTAGGTTTTTTTTTTTTTTTTATTATTTTGTTTTGTTTTTTGTAACAGGGTAAAGGATTTGTGGTTTATGAAAGGCTAAAGAAAGGCTCAGAGGGGCGACTAGCGGAAAATAATTCATAAGTTTGAATTTTTGGCTATATCGATCCAAAGAGGGCCTAAATTCTCGCTTATGATATGGTTTAGTGATCAAGCAAGTGGACGTGTGATTTCTCTATCCGGATTTTACTTCTCCCTTGTGTCATTTCTCAAATGTTTATCTTATATAAGGCTTTAGGCTATATTCTTACAGGATTTGTAGAATAAGTACTCTAGCCTAGATTTCAGAAACTTACTGCTAACAATCATAGATACTGATGTAATATATTTATAGATAGATGCAAAGATTATTACCTACATATTAACCTAAGTTTCTAACAATTATTAAAATGCAAAAGCTACATGAGACTTCTAGATTGTTAAAAGCGTAGAGAAAGAAAACAATACCAATATTCCTAAGTGTATAGCATAAACTTATTTATATATATTTTTGAAATTTTTAACTTGAAAACAAATGCATATTATACATATCTATATCCTAACAGATGTCTTAATTACACGTGTTTCTATACCCCCCCCCCCCCCCAAACAAGAAGCATGCTTTGTCCTCAAAGCATTTAAATAAATAGGGTAGGAAAAATACCATGGAAACGCGTGAAATTTTGGAACATCTGCAAAACAAGGTTAGAACATACTAATATAGAAAATAAAAAAGACTGACGCAACTCTATAAAAACCTAACGCAACATTATAGGGTAGTAAGAAATTACTTGCTTGGGACATAAACAGACACTAACTGGAAATAAATAAATAAATAAATAAAAAACTTACATGCACTCTCGCTTATTCGGTATTCTCTTCATCATCTTCTTCTATAAAGAAGTATGGTTCCTTCGCATCCTGCCATGCCATGATAATTTGCCAGGCTTCCCGCCATTTATCATCTATTATTGCTAACCTATTAAGCGCCACTCGGTCTGACGGGGTGTAGGGTGCAACCTGATGAGGTTGTATCCTCCACCCTTGCCAAGTCATTGCATGGAAAGATCGAATAATACTATTGGTGGGTCGCACAGTGTCGACCGTAATCCAATCCGTGAAACGTGTACAAAAAATAGGAAAGAAACATAGCATAATACGGGAAATTAGAACAGGCATAAGAAGGTACTTATGCCTCATGCTCTGGGCTCGAGCTAAACTAGACATCAAGGTTCTGGGAAGGTCATGGCACATACGTCCCGTGGCTAAAGCAAGGAAGATGCTACAAGTGTCATCATTCACAGAAGAAAAACGACATTCTCCTAAAATGTTTAGCATGATCCAAAACATAACAGTTCCTATGTTCATAGACAGGCTACCAAAGGCGACGTTATATTCCCCTTGGTCCTCGATACGGAAAATGCCTGCCCCATACGACTCATGCAAAAACTCATAAGTGTAGACATGCATATTATCTACCCAATAACACCATGGGTCTTGTATTTCAGCGGGCATAGCAAGTCCAAGAACAAATGGTAGCAAGAACCTGGTAATTTCCATTGGTTCATCATTAATGTTGATGGAGAACTCTCCATCCGGTCTCTCAAAGAAAATACAGTTATCATAAAAATAAGATGCAAGTCTTTGGAGAATAAAGTTCATCGTCTTACCATAAGCGGTTCCCAAAATTTACGTATGTGATCGCCTCATAAAACCAAGCACCATAAGTAGTGCTTTGGAACAAATCTTCGAAAGACTATTCCGGTATTATTGTAGGAGATGCCATCTCAAAACGACCCTCTGGAGCAGTTGCAACTGATCCGGGAACAACCCGCAGAAAACTGGAAATTTATGGTCTACGGAGGTCAGGGCGCAGGTGCGCTCAGTGTAAAATTTCTGAAAATGGCTTAGGGTGCAGGTGCGCTCCACTGGGGCGCAGGTGCGCTCCGAGGTGCTGATTTATGAAAATGGTGAAGAACAGCGGGAAACGTGGGAGTGAAAGGTGAGAGATGGAAGTTAGGTGTAGTGTGGGTTGTGAGTGTAGAATGAATGAAGTTTTTATAGGTTTTAAGTTGCTAAAATGAATCGGGAAGTTGCCAAAAAGATTTTACGGCAATTTCCGGAAATACTAAAATTTTCAAACACGAAACGGAAACAACTCATATTCTTGATTCTAAAACAACCCTAGTATATTTTAGGTTGAATTTAGGATAAAACTACCTAACTTATCGAGATTTCATCCTAACCAATATTTATTCATAGATATGCCCATATCGGCAATATTCTCACCCTAACTCCGAAATAACTTCGAAAAATGAGGGTCATATATAAAAATCATGCTGGAATAAATAATACCATCCCCAAACAATTTGGGAAGGTGGGATCAATATTAAGCAACCACGCACAATGAACATAACCACATTATATTAAATTTTTATTCAAAGTACATTTCACTACAAAATTCAAATTACCGAATTAAAACTTATATTAAAATAACTAATGATAATAAAACTACAAATAAAAATCATCCAGCTATACTATCCCTAACCACGTCGGTACTGGTAGCGGAGGGCACACGCTCAGGAGATGGCTCCCTGAGCTCCCGATGGGCCAGCACCATTCGTCTTTCGGCGACGACACTCGTGCCTCGATGATGTATCCTCAGAAGGAGAATCCCCGTGAGGTGGAAAGCGTGCAAGCATATCGGCCCGAAACTGGCGCTGAGCTTCTAGGTCAGCCCTCATATGTTCCCACCACTCATCCCTCGCTGAGTGCTTAATCTCGGTTATGGTGGATAGTAGCCCTGCCGAGTCCGAGAGGTCTTCGCAGATAGTATTGAGTGAACGCGATGCCATGATGAATCACAGCCATGGGGTTACGCATCGACCAACACCTCTCCAAGGCATCGATCAAAACATGTCAAGTCCTCCCTCATCCTCCGAGTCATTCTCATTTCCGACGTCCTCCTCGTCGACTACCCTATCCTCTGGCAACCTCCAAACTCGTTGGATACACTCGGTATAAATACGAGGATTTCGGTGTCGGGTGAGGCAAATCCTATCAGACATCGGAGTCGCTCTCAACTTCAGCATGATCTTGGTTATTAAAACAGGGAGAGGTGCAATAGATTTCCCCACTCCCCTAATCATGTTAAGCAAAAACTCCAAAATACATAACTCATACTTCTGCTCCTGGAGTATCCATAGAACGTGAATGGAGTTCAGACCGATGTCGCTTACCTTCTCCTTCCCTATGACATTCCTACCAATCCACTGAGCTACAGCCAGCTGGTTGGTTCTGAGGGATGCCTGGCAAACACAATGCGAACTCGCATTGTAGTTCCCTTCAGTAACGGTCGCGTTCATCAACGGCTCGACCCCAGTATATTGGGACTCCTGTAACGTGGCATCAAGATGGATTCTAGGCGGAATGCCTAGAATCTCAGCCAACAACCCAACAGATACTTCTTTCCTCCTATTTGCCACCGTAACAAAAATTTGATTCTCCTCCAACTCCCTCGTGTTGTAAAACCGTCGGACTAACTCTTCATGGTAAAAGTCATCATTCGAGTACCACGAGCTATTCCAATCTCTACTAACCATTTCGTCACCGTAAAACGGCACGAAGTGGTCGCCAGTAAATGCTTGCTCTGACAAAATTCGGCATTGTTGAGCCATTGGAAGTTTTGATAAGATTTGGGGGTTTGAATAAGGTAGGGGGAATCAATGAGAAACAACCTCACTAGAAAAACGATGGTGGTGGTGGTGTGGTGGCACGGCAGCTCCAATGTATTGGTTTTTGGGTGGTTTTTGGTGATTGAACTTGATTTAAATTGGTGTGGGAAGGGTTTGGAGAAGATTTTAACTTGATTTGAACTGTGGGCGTAGGTGTATTTAGCTTTCTTTTTATTTTTATTTTTTATTTTAGGGTTTAAGCTGTGTTTGTTTGTTAATAGCGGTGGTGAAGATGAAAAACGTGAACTGATGGTTTGAAGGTAAAGTCTTGAAGTTGAAGCCCAATCCCAAATTTAATTTTTCGACTTTTGTCGATTTTTAGTGCGACTTCAAACTAACATTGCCGTTTCGTTACCGGTCCGATTTTTTCGAATGAGATATGGAAATGATCAGGAGAGAATTTCCAATCCAATGATCTATAAAACACTCTATTCCAACCGTAGATGACATATAAGATAGTGGAAAATACCACAAAGTGCGTGCATGATGTAAGTTATGCAAACGAATGAACTCTAAATTCATAGATTATGTCAACCCGAATCGAAATACAATTAAATGGCCTAAGCAACTCTAATGGGACATAAAACATTCTAGGACGGAAACACGAACACCCCACCCCCAAACAAAAATTTTTACAACAGAGTTTAGAAAATTTGTTTTTTAAAAGTGGGTCTTTTAAAGTCAGATTCCCAAGACTTCCTAGATTACTATGTTTATTATTTAATATTTTTTTACTTTTATAAGGAAAAAAATAAGCAATAAGGACATAATTCACCCCTTAGAGAAACATGACTCAAAAAATCTGAGAAAACATGCAAGAGTGGAAAACGTGAATTATGTTAAACGTGGACTTAGGATCCGGTACTTACAGCCACACACTCCATAGGGAGGGGCCGGTTACTTGAATGGTGCACTCACCAATATATGGAAATGAAAGGAAATGCACCAAACAAAAAAATTGAGTCGTTTATAGTCAGATACTCGAGACTTTATCTAAACAAATGTATGAAAATATAGTTTATTATATATCAACAACCAAAATAGTTGTGGATCATTCCATAAATAAAAATCACAAAAAACATACCCAAACACAATCAAGCACCAAGATTTCCTATGACGCAACCTAGTGAAATGAAAGCGAAGTCGGATAGACCTATAACGTAACCTAGCATGCACCTTCTTTTTCATCTTTGAACGAGAGGGTGTCCTAGTGAATAAGTGTGGAAAAGTGAATGGTTGTGGAAGATATGGTGGATATGGATAAGTTGTAGAAGGAAAGCATGGAAAAAATGAGGATGTGGGTTTAGCACAAAACTCATTCATTGTGTAGGTAGGGACTGTCTCAATTCTGAAAATGAAGGTGTCAAATGGTTTGTCCTTCTGAAGTATTTGTTTGCTAGGAGGATTTAAAAAATTATGAAACACAGGAGAAACAAAAGGATTGAGTGCAAACTCGAGATTCCTTTGAAAGGGTGGAAGGAGGGGAGTTGAGGCGGATGTTGTGCAAAGTAGTTCTTGATAGGGTGACTCATCACCTGCTCTAAGAAACTCATCGAATTCCTCATCTAGCTTGGTCATATCCACATTACTATGGTATTCTTCTATATCTTTGAGAAAGTCATCTATCTCGTCCACATCCATAATATGTGTATCGACTAGTGTAGGGATGAAAATGTTGGAGTCTGAACTTTCAAAGGAAAGAAATTTGGGCATCTGATTATCAGGGAACGTGTTATTGAAATAATCTCGAGCGCAACTCTCGATCATGCTAACCTCTCCATCCATAGACGAATCGGGTAACTGTGTCTTTGTTTTAAAAACATTTACTTCAACAGAAAGATGGCCAAAAGACGTGGACATTGAACCATCGCGACAATTTATGAGCGCATTGGCAGTTGCCAGGAAAAGACGCCCTAAGATGATCGGGACAGAGTCGTTAGCGACTTTTGTATCAAGGATGACGAAATCAGTCGGATAGTAGAAATCCTGAACCTTTACCAGAACGTTTTTAACCACACCTTTAGGATACTTAATAGACCGATCAGCTAATTGCAATGTCATTTTAGTGGGTTGCATCTCCTCTAGACCTATTTGTCTATACAAATAAAATGGGAGTAAGTTAACACTAGTCCCCAGGTCTAATAACGCGGTCGTCGTATAGGAATCTCCTAAGGTGCATTAGACAAAGATGATATGACCGGGGTCCTTGTACTTAACAATTCCGTTATGTTAGGATAGAGTTGGGAATTGTTCGTTAAAAAGGCGTCTTTTGGTATATTGGTCTTACGCCTAGTAGTACACAACTCCTTAAGAAACTTAGCATGGTGTGGTAGCTTTTTAATAGTTTCGAGGAAGGGAAGGTTTATAGTTAGATTCTTGAAAACGTCCCTAATCTCCCCATAATTTGTATCCCTAGTTAACATGGCTAATTTTTGTGGAAACGGTGGTTTCTCTATATATTTAGCATATGTATCACCTGGATGTTTAACCTTGGCTTTCTGTTTCTTAGGTTGTGTTATAACTGGTACCTCTACAGTGGTAGGCTCTTCAGTTTCTATTTCGGTATCAAGTAAAGTAGCAGGTGTAGGGGCTACTAGTGGGGTAACTATAGGCATAGTTACTTTGTTATCAACCACTCTGCCAGAACGGAGAGTGGTGATGGCATTTTGCTCACCTACGTTTTCATTTTCATTACTAGTATTACCGATTACCTCAAAGGCTGCGTTTGTTGTTTTAGGATTAGGTATCGCGTGACCTGGAAAGACACCTTTGGGTTGGGCTATATTTTAGCCTAACTGTTGGCTTAAATTATTAACGGATTGTAGAATCTGTTGGTTAGATTGAGCCATGGTTTGAAAGAGTTGTTGGCTCACCTGTATGAAGGCGTCAAGACGATCCGGTTGTTTGGGTGTAGTGGTCACGGGTGGTGTGACTGGAAATATCTCGCGTTGATTATTTATGGGCGGATTGTGATAGGTATTATTTACCGGAACGATACCTCTATTAGCATTATAATTATTATAACTACCTTGACCTTGTGCTTGACCTTGTCAAGGTTGCGCTTGGTTGTTATAATTATTATAATTACCCTGACCCTGTCCTTGTCGTGGTGGAGCTTGGTTATAATTGTGCGTTGGCCTAACATATTGATTATTGTACCCTGGAGGTGTGACTTGTTGGTTATTTCTCCAACCGAAGTTGGGATTTTGTCTCCAAGGGGTGTTAGGTTCACTATTAATGGAACAAGCATGTTCATAGGATATAGGACAGTGGGAGTCGGGATGCTCAGGACTCCAACAGAAACTACATGGATTGGAATTTACATTCATGATGGGGATAGGCTTTTGTTGTACAGAAATGGCCTCTACCTTTTTAGTGAGTGATTCGATTAGAGTTTTAAGCTTGGGATCGTGTTTTATCTCAAAGATACCGGGCGGCCTTACCCCCCCGGTTGTTATTAGAAGAACTAAAAATTTATAAGCCTCCGGTGGATTTACTTAGGAAACTACCCCCCCAAAGACTTCTTTATGGTGGTGTAGAAGTCCTTTGAAAAGGCAAGAACTAACGTGTCTTTTCGTTAGGTTATGATGTGGACACTCTATAAGGAAATCGGTGAAACGATTCCAAGCCTCTGAAAATGATTCATGAGGATTTTGTCGAAAGAAATGAATCTTGGAAAGCATCTCATCCATCTTTAGGGGTGGGTAAAAATGCTCCATAAACAGCTGAACAAGTTTAGCCCACGAGTCCACAGAATTAGGCGCTTGGGCAGTTAACCAAGACGCCGCCTTATTGGCCAAAGTGAAGGGAAATACCCTGAGTTTAATTTGTTCAGCACCCACCGTAGGATGGTGGAATGTTGTAAGAACTTGTTCAATCCTACGCATGTGCTGATAAGGTTTTTCATGGTCTAAACCATGAAAAACGGGTAACAAATTAAAAATATTTGGGGGGATTCGGAAATCCCCCACTGGGTCTGCTAGAACGATGCAAGATTTGGGGTTATCGCTCAAGGCTTTATAAAAGTCAGAGAGAGGAGTCTCTCCTTCTTCGGGCATTATGTCAGGTAGAGTATGTGGAATAGTAGCTAGAGGTGCAATGAGTGGTATACTAGATAGGCGTGCTTGTTGACGTTGCCGTGTAATTACGTTAGGTGTTTTTGTTCGACCAGACCTTAATCTCATACAAGGCTAAGACCAAACTTAACTAAACACGACAACACTCCAAACAATCCTGATATACTAGTATAAACCTCTAACAAAATATGCGAGGTGTGGAATACTTGATTGCGTCCTTGCTTCGCTTATGATTAGCATCTTGTTTACGCGTGTTCAGTGTATATAACAAGTTAGAACACTGAAAAACTTGAAAAATAGAAGTTCGAAACAAACCTGTGGAAATCCGGAAAAATTCAGCTGAGGGCGTGGGCGCGCTCTCCTTGGGCGTAGGTGCGCTCAATGTAAATTTCGAGTTCCAGTGATTTGAGCGCGGTCGCGCTCGGTTTGGGCGCGGGTTGCGCTCCTTTTGGGCGCAAGTGCGCTCCGTGTATTTTTTCTGAGGAACTTTCAATTGCTAAAACGGACGACCACAGTTAGAATCAAACAAGGGTGGGTGGGTGAAATGGGACTTTAAGAAGAGTACTTATACTACAAAAACAATGCAAAAGTAAACTAAGATGGCAGCGGCGCCATTTGATAAATGTAAAAATGATAGTTTACCTACAAAATGAACGATAAAACTCAAAACGTAAGTAAAACTAAATGAGATTACGAGCCTAATTTATCAAAGATTGTTCTACTATCTATCTATTGAACAGATATAGTGGAGTAGATGATTCGTTCCACTCCTAGTTCTGTCACATAGTAATGTTCTCTAAGTATAAATAATTTTAACTAAAGTCTAATGAGAGATTTACGAATTATAAACTACGATGCAACTACCCACAAGATACGACTAATTAACTACGGAATGCTGCGATGATTGTATGATAAGGAATTAGGGGGGATTGATTCCACCTTAACTCAACTTAACTTACTAATGGCGAATCGTCGTAATCCGAATTGAACTGCTATGCAGAACAATTGGTTCTTCCTAATCCCTAATTACACATGACACTTCTACCAATTCATAACTAGCATGTGAACGATTAAACCTATTCTCATGATGAATTAATCGTTTCTAGAGTGGAATAGAAATTATGACGACTCTACGATAATCAGAATCAAGCTTTCATCAAGGCTTCTCAACCCCCTTTAATAGAGGTTTAGTCGAGAATCATTCCGCAATCATTTCCATATGAATCTAGACTAAACATAATATCAAGATTCCAACTTTACTAATTTAACAAACAATAATTGAAATCTAATTAATAATTAAGAAATGATATCAACAAGAATTTAAACTAGATCTATAAATGTAATGACAGAAAACGAATTGAATAACAATAAACTATTTTATTAATCTAATCAAATGAATAACAATACTTTTAAAGTTTTAATCTAAAACAAGAAATGAAAATGAACTAAACTTAATTAAAAAACAATTAAAAACTAGATCTAGAAGCTATTCTAATGGCTACTTTCTATCCTAAGGTACTAGATATCTTAAGAGTTAACTCTTCTTTGTTGATAAGGAGGAAATCAGATCCAAAATTGTGCATGGGCTTGGAGCCATGTTTTGGGCCGGAAAATCGGGCCCAAAACCCAATTTCTTCAGTCCAAAAATGGCTCTTCAGCTAGATTCGGCTTCAATAGACTTTTGTCCACTTTTGGTCCTCTGATTGGGCCTAGGCTTGGACCATTGGAAAGCTCTTTCCGAGCCAGTCGTTTTGACATAAGGTAGGCCCAAATCCGAGGTCTGAGTCCAAATATACGGTCTTCAGAAGTTCTGCTGACTTTGTGCACTATTTCTGCCCGCGCGGACTTTGACTTTTCACCTTTTGACCGGGCTTTACAAAGGCTTTGTCTTCTTGAATCTTGGCCTTTAATCACAGAACTCCTTAGCAACCAACCATTGCTCCTTTATATCATCAAAGTGGCACATTTCTGCACATAATTGACTTTGAAGCCTGGAACGCATAAAAACACGTAATCAGTATTAACTCTTAATTATTACTCACATAATTGGTCTAAAAGTATGATTATTAAGGGGTTAAAACTACAGTTTTGGGCTCTTATCATATAACAATTGGGTGTTTCTAATCCCTAATTGTTCATGGTAATCTCTACCAACTAACAACTAGCATGTGAAGCAATCAAACCCATTCTCATGGTGAACTAATTACTTTCTAGAATATAATAGATTTTTACAACCAATTTCTACGCTAACAACAATCAAGTTTCATCAAAGCTTCCTCAAACCCCTATAATGGAGGTTTTAACCTTGAATCATCATACTATCATTTCTAAAACAAGAACAATCAAAACAAGTCATTATTGAATAACTAATTAACTTTCTTAATCTAATTTATCAATAGTCTAAGATTCAAAATGGATTACAACTGAAATTCAAACTAATCTAGAACTAAAATTATGAATACTAATTATCAATTTAAAACAACTAAATCTATGAATGCAAGACTGAATTTGAAATTAAAGATTGAAATATAAACTAAATATTTTATTCTAAGATTCAAAACTTGTTCTAACAACTAATAGAATTGACAACTAATTAGATTAAACATATATAAACTAATTTAATAAATTAAAACTAAGTATTTGGATCATTCACTAATTCAAAGCTAACTAAAAAACTAATTGACTAAGTAAAAACTAAGTTTAAAACCCCCTTTTTTTTTTATCTAGATCTCACTATCCTTAAGAGCTAAGTCTTTGTTTGTTAAATGGAGACCAGATCCACAAAATCGTGCATGGGCTGAGGAGCCTATTTTGGGTAAGAAAATCGAGCCCAAAACCTAAGTACTTCAGTCTACAAAGGGCTTTTCAGCTGGATTTGACTTCAACAACCTTTTTGTTCACTTTTACTCCTTCGATTGGGTCAAGGCAGGGACCATTGGAAAGATCATTCCAAGTCGGTGGTTTTGACATAAGGTAGGCCCAATTCGTGGTCTGAGTCCAAAGATACGACCTTCGGAAGTTCTACTGATTTTTAGGTGTTGTTTCTGCCCGCGTTGACTTTGACTTTTCAGCTTTGACCGAACTTTAAAAAGGCTTTTTCTCCTTGAATCTTGGCCTTTTATCATAGAACTTCTTAGCAACCAACCCTTGCTATTTTATCTCACAAAAGGGGTGCATTTATGCACATATTCGACTCCAATGCCTGAAATGCATAAGAACACGATAACAGTACTAACTCTTACTTATTAATCACATAATTGGTCAAAAGCGATATTGTTAAAGGGGTTAAAATTACATTTTTGGGCTTTTATCATTCATCACTCAATTAATCATTCAGATGAGGTTTTTGGCTAGATTCTCACAGGATATGGAACTTAATTGTTCAAATATTGACTTCGGAAACTCACTGCTATATACAAACAATTGCTGATGCATACCATTTATGAAAATTTGAAGAAACTATAATACGTATATTAATCTAAGTATGAAGAATGAATCATTACTCTATTGCTATAATGAGACTTCTAAACTTTTTATTCATCATAGAAAAATGAAACAAGACTTTTTAATACTAAATGGAAAAATATTTTTTGTCTTTTTAGTTTTTTTTTTAGAAAGGAAGAAATATACTATTATATCTACTATATAGAAAATGCCTAGTTTTTGCAAAATGTTACTATACCACCCCCAAATAGAACTATGCTTTGTCCTCAAAGTCTGAAGAGATAAGAAAAGAGATTACCATAGAAACATGAGCAAAAACGGCGATACACCCATATTCTGTTCTTCATGATGAAAATACACGACCCCAAAATAAGTTTGGGGCATGGGTTGTTTGATATAGAATGAGAAATACATGGTTTATTATACTAGGGATATTTATTATATTATGAAATCTTTTTGGATTTTTGTATTTTTTTGAAAACATATATGGAATGCATAAAAGAAAAATGAAAAATTTTGGCATGATGTATTTGTTTTACCTTCTACTCATATACCAAATTCCACAAGAAAAGCTAAATAAAACAAGAAGATAATTTTAAGCATATAATTAAACTTATACTACATCATACACATAAGAAAGAAAAAGAGAAAAATAAATGTATCCAATTATATGGACACTAGGGAAATGCCTAGTCAGATCCATGCGTGACTCGTCTCGACATTGAGATGATCCTTCTCCTTGATGACGTCAGGTCCTAGCATGTCTATCACTATGCGAAAGCGCGTCTTTGATGCTTTGCAATGTTCTAGTGACACTGTGCTAAAAACGTGGCTGCTCCTGCTGGAAGGACCGCTGCTCCTCTCTGAGGGTGATCTGTTCTTCTATAATGTTCCCCTGAGTTTCCCTGAGTTGGTGGAGATACGAATGTAGAATCCTATGACCACCATAGAGGAAGTGAATTCCATCCATGGGCTGAGTGAACTGTCGAGTGGCATATTCAGCGAAGTAATCCACTTTCTTAATCGAGCATGCTTGATCAGCGGCTTTGGCTTCAGGTGGAAGCCATAACTTCTGGACGTAGTGGGCATATATAGGACATGTGGTAGCGTCCTTGACCTCCACTAAAGCATATGTGGCCTAGAACCCCCAGTGCTGCATGATCATGGTGACCAGCACTAGTAAAGGAGCGGTGGACTTCTTTGGTTTGTAGAGTTGCTTAAAGATAAAGGAGACAATGCAGAAGCTATTTTTCTGTTCTTGAAGAATCCATAAAAGATAAAATATCGCCTTACCTATATTCAAAGGCTTGGCTGAGCCTAGTAGGTTGTAGGCTATCCACTGAGATACTACCAACTAGTTCTTTCGTAGTGAACTCTGAAAAGCGCAGTGAGACTTGGGGTTTTCACCCCCTCGAGAAGTGCCTCTACCATCATCACGTCGATGGTCTTACCGTCTGGGGACTATTCCGTCTGAACATAAGCCTTTAGAGGAATCTCCAGAACTCCACTCACCACCTCCTTGGTGAGCTCCAGCGAGCGTCCATCATTGACAACCATGATGCGGTCATCCTCCCCTCTAAGCATGCAGTTATCAAATGAAAGAGTAAGAGAGGGAGAATACGGTGCACCTTCCAACAAAACCAAGGGTTCCCATCTTCTTCTTCTAATCTTAGCCTTGAAGTGCAGTTCAAATATATCAGAATTGAAAAGGTTTTGAAAATTTTACTCCAGCACAATTTTAAGAACTCGAGCCATTTAAAGTAAGGATTGGTAAAATTGAGGTTTTGAGTTGGAATGAGGGTTTAAATTGGAGCAGGCAATAAAAATTTGGAGTGGTGGTGTTTTGAGGTGAGGTCGAGGTCGCGAGTGTATGAGGGGCGGTCACGAGTTGGTGCGGGCGGCTAGAGTTGGGGTAAAAACAAATGATGGAAATAACTGTAAAGGAACTATAGGAAAACAAATAACAGAAGGAAAATTTAATTAATTTTTTTGGGTTTTTCATAAGTTCGACCAATTTTAAAAAGGTGGGTCATTTTAAGTAAGATCCCCAAGATTCGAAAGTTTTTGAAAATTTGAGTCAATCCCAACCAGATGGTTGGATTACTCTTTTAGACCGAGCATAATGCATTGGAGGATAACACGTGTAAACTTTATAAACAAAATTATTATGAGGTTGAAGACTAGGGCAAGTTGGTGTTTGGCAGTTCAAGTACCAACCGTCTCTCATAGCTCGTCTCTTACGTGCGTATGAACTCTAACCTAAACCAGGAATGATTTTTGCTATATTTGTCCATATCTTAAGCTGCAGTTCTCTAGGAAGTGCTTGCACACGATCATTGAAACTGATCCATCTAGTCATACTAGGTGGAGGGTTTTTGTTTGTTACAGAAGACGTTTTTGAAAAGTTTTTCGGAAAAGATAGGATTGAGAAGGGGAAAAGATTTTTAAGAAAGGAAAATTTTAAAAGTTTTGTACAAGTTTGAGTATTTTAATGTTAGATTCTCAAGACAAAATATAGAGGTGGAGGCAAAAGATAGAATTAAACAGAGGATAATATTACTTTGGGTTACTCTATTTGTTTAATTCTCATTTGGAGACTCTTCAATGGCGGGGATGAGAGAATTGTGAAGTCTTTGTAGAGCGATTTCAGAGCGATTTTTGAGAGTGTAAGGGCATAACCATCTTTGCATGTTTTTTTACTTGTTTTAGAAATATTTTTCCTCTTGTAGTTAAAAATTGAGGATAAGGTGTTGTCTGTGGAGGGAAAACTTTCCATTTCAAATGGGTTGACCGGCGGTTAACCCCAATCCCTTTGATATCTGGGCAATATGGAATCCATGGGAGAGCCTTCTGTAACAATTCTAGAACCCATTTTAACTAACGCTCCAATCTTTTGTCAGTGGGGCTTTATGAATGTTGGTGCAACCCAAAATCAGCATTCTTATCCTATGATGGTAGAGGAACCTACAACGAACAAAGTTGTGAGTGATGAGATGCGTGTCATGAAAAACCAAAAAAAGAAAAAAATCTTATGCTAGAGTAAATAAGATCACTTATGGGAGGGATGTCGATACCACAACTCTCCGAGTACCTGGAAGACAAGGTGAGTACCCCACTATTACAATAGAAGCTGAAGAAGTAGACAAAGGCCTAGACTTTTGCAAATTAGCGTTAGTGGGAAGATTGGACATGCCCAAACTCACTATGACTTTTGTCAACGAGAAAGTGAAACAACTGTGGAAACCTAGCCATGAATGGCAAGCAACACCCTTGGGTAAAGGGTACATTATGTTGATTCAGATTCACAGATGAGACGGACTACCAAAGAATCTATGGTCAGGGAACTTGGGTTTTTGATGACCAAGTCTTGCGATTGCATAAGTGGACTCCAAACTTCTCCACAAGAAAAGAAAATCATTATAATGCTTTAGTATGGCTTCGTTTCCCAGGATTGAGTTTGGAATATTGGGAAATCAAAACTTTGTTTTCTCTGGCAAGAGCTATTGGTAGACCAATCCGTACTGATGAAAACACTGCGAAGATAACTTTAGGGTACTATGCAAGTGTGCTGGTGGATTTGGATCTAAATGAAAAAATTCCTGACAAGATTTGGGTGGAGGTCGCAGGAAAAGATATCAAGTTTTGGCAGAATGTAGAACCTGGTCATCTGCCAAAACTTTGTAATCATTGCAAGAGAGTTGGGCACTTAGTTACTTAATGTCGGATACTCAAGGTAGATCTGAACACAAATAAGGAGAAGGAAAACATAAGCACAACTGATCAAGCCACAACTGGTTTGACTCAGAATCAGAAGAAACGAAATAGACGAAAGAAAAGGCAGGCTGAGAAGGCAAACACAATCACTGGGGATGCTAACCTAGACAAGGATACTCATCAGGAAAATAATGATAGTGCGCCAGTACCACCAACTGGGGCAATACCTGAGCCTACAGTGGAACACCATCAGGATGATAATGATGAAGGGGATGAATATGAGAGTGCAGATGAACCCGAAGCCTTACAAGAAGTGCAAGGTGAAACTGAGGACTTACAAATCGAGGCTGATTTAAGTGAAACTCCAACAGAGGTTCAAACAAAGACTCAAACAGATGGAGTTGTGCAGCAGCAAGAGCAAGAAAGGCATAGACCAATAGAACAAGTAGAAGTTAACCATGCAGTTGAAGTGTCTTATAATGGACTTCCATTACATACTACAATGCCACCACAATCTCCCAAGGATGGTAGGGGTGTTGAACAGGTATTAAAGGATAACTGGAGCCAACCTCTAGAACATGATCAGGTTATTGGGACTGTTACTGAAGCCAATCCCTCCAATATGCCAGCTAGTCCCTTACAGACATGTAACAATTTTACTTTATTGGAGACAGTGGAAGATGTTCCAATGGAGGCACAAAGTAAGATAATGCCAAAGGTAACTAGGAAGAATGGGAGGAAAGATGAAAAGAAAAGGAATACCGAACAGGTGGAAACTTCTGCAGCTCACCGGCCTGGGACTAGAGCTCAAGCTAAGGTGCATGGCAAATATCTCCCTATTTCCAAATGAGGACATTATTTTGGAACATTAGAGGAGTGATGAAGAATAAATCTAGAGATAGACTTGGAGAATTTATCATTTCTTATCATCCTGATCTTGTTTGTTTGGCTGAACCTTTAGTTAGACCACAAGTAACTATGTTGGACTCTTTTGGTATGAATTATTTTGAGAATACTTTGCTTCATAATGACTCTCATAATAGAATTGGAAACCTATTGGTCTTTTGGAAGAAAGGCATCTCTGCCTTAGTGGTTGCGGCTTCTGACCAACAATTAACTATTCTAGTTAATGGATGTGTTGTGTCCTTTGTACATGTAAATTGTTGGCTTGGCAATAGAATAGAGTTATGGAGACATCTGAGCGGGCTGAATCCCACTATGCCATGGCTGGTGATGGGTAACTTTAATGCTGTTTTGAGATATGATGAAAAGAAAGGCGGTAGACAGCCTAACAGACTCGCTATGCTGGAGTTTAATGACTTTGTCAATACAACAGACCTAATAGAAAGTAATTGGGAGGGAAATAAATACACATGGTGCAACAACCAAAGAGGTAATAAAAGGGTTATTTGTAGGTTGGATAGGGCTTTCTTTAATGAAGCTTGGAATCTCAAGTTTGCTGGGTGGAAATGTAAGGTAGGCTCACGACAAGCATCTGATCACTCTCCTTTGTTGGGCATGCACCATAATATTCCTAAGCCTAGGAATATCCCATTTAGGTTCAATAAGATGTGGCATTTACACCCCACTTTTTTGGAAATAATTAATGCAAGTTGGACGCAAGAATTTGAAGGCAGGCCTCTCCCTCCTATACTTAAGGTAATGAGAAAGCTCCAACGCCTTAAAATGGTTATAAAGAAATGGAATTTAGAGGTATTTGGCCACACAAATGCCTCCATTAGGAAAGCTGAAGATGAACTTCTTAGAATGCAACATCATGTTGATCTGGCAGTAGAGGATGAACTCCTCGTGGTAGAAGTGATACAGAAAGAATTTGAACTGGATACAGCTAGAGGAAACAGATCTTCCTACTGAGATAGAAAAGTAGAACCTGTTTTGAAGATGAGGGTGACAGAAACACTTCATATTTTCATAACATATGCAAGATTAGGTATGGAGCCTCCATGTTCACAGAATTGATGACGGAGAGTGGCACTATTCTAGAGGATCAAGAGCAGATTAAAGAGTATGTAACAAGCTATTATGCAAAGAAATACAAGGAGGTTCAGGTGTAAGAAGATCCAGAGCTATTGAGCATTATACCCAGGTTGATCAATGAGAAAGCAAATTATAGTATGACAAGGGTGCCTTCTTATGAGGAAATCTAGAAGACTATCTTCAGCATGAATATTGATAGTTCACCTGGACCCGATGGATTCCAAGGACACTTTTACTTCAAATGTTGGAATATTATACAAAAAGATGTGTGCCGGGGCTATGTCTTTTTTTCATCCAGGGGGTTTGAGGGATTGAACTTAAACTTTATTGCTTTGATCCCGAAGGATAAAAATGCCAAGAAACTCAATCAGTATAGACTCATATGCATGGGTAATTTTCTTTTTAAGATCATTACTAAACTTCTGTAGCTGCGGCTTAATGAGTTGGCTGATGATATTATTACACAGGAGAAAACTAGTTTTGTCCCTACAAGATGTTCTCAAACTAGCATCTCCATGGCATCTGAAATGATGAATGAGTTGAAAGAGGATCGGTTTGGTGGATCTCTAGCTATCAAGTTGGATATAAGTCAGGCATATGATACAATGAGTTAGAGCTTTCTTTTCCAAGTTATGCAGTGATTGGGATTTGTAGACACCTGGATTAAATGGATAAGGACAATTGTGAGCTTAACACAGATTTCAGTGCTAATTAATGGTAGACATGTGGATTTCTTTGGCATGAAGAGAGGACTCAAGCAAGGAGACCCTCTTTCTCCTTTATTATTTGCCTTGGTTGAAGACACATTGAGTAGAGCTTTGCATTTTCTCAGGGAAAAAAACCATCTCAAGCCACTAACTATCATTAAGAAAGTGGCAGCACCTAGCCATCTCATATTTGCAGATGATATTATTATATTTGCAAATGGCGAGATAAGAGGTATTAGAAAGCTCAACCATATCCTTCAAAGGTACCAAAAGGCAGCTGGACAACTCATTAGTCAAGCCAAAAGTAAAGTGTTCTTTAGTACCTTTACTCATCTCAAAAAATAGGATGTATTGATGGAACTGAGTATAGTTGAAGGCTATCTGCTGGAGAAGTATTTGGGGGTCAGTTTACACCAAGGTAGAGTTACCAGGGCATGTGTAACACCAATATTAGACAAGATTAAGAAGAAAATCACAGGGTGGAAGGGAAAGAGGTTGTCTTTTCAAGGGAGAATCACTCTGATAAAATCTGTTCTTTGTAGCATATCAATCTACAACATGTCCATATACAAATGGCCAATATCTATGGTCAAAGAAACTGAGACTATTATGAAGAATTTTCTATGGTCGGGAGATCCTAATATAAGAAAAGGTGTGACTGTAAGCTAGGATAGAGTGTGCAAGCCTACTTGTGAGGTGGACTTGGGATTAGAAGGCTCAAACATGTGAACACTGCTGTTTTGATGAAAATGGCTTGGGAAATTCTAAATGGTGAAACTGTTTTTGCTTTGTTCATGAAAGCAAAATATTTTAACTCAAATGGAGAGATTATTAAATCATGCAAGCCAACCTCTATATGGCCTAGGATCATGAAAGCTATAGAGGAAGTTACACACAGAACTCAATGGGTGATAGCCAATGGGGAAAAGGCAGACATCTAGAGGGATAACTGGTTAGGGACTCAATCTCGAAAACACATGCTCAATGTCAGCTCAATAGATTTGAAGAGATGTAGAGCTCGGGTATGTGACCTGCTTGAATGGGATAGTTGGTGTATTCCTGATGTGCTGCAAAATGTCATGCAACGGGCCCAAAAAAGCATATCATATGTCCTTAAGTGTAGCTCCTTCGAAGACTATGTTATCTAGTGCCCTGATCTGAAGGTCAACTTCTCGACTAGGTCAGCATATGAAGAAATTAGAAAGAGAAAGTCGGTGGTTGAATGGATGAAAAATATATGGAGGAGTTTGATCCACCCTCAGGTATCAGCTTTGGCATGGAAGATCATACAAAGAGGAGTGCCAACTGATGAGAGAGTATGAAAGACAGGCATTTATCTATCCTCTTGCTGTAGATTGTGTGAAAATGATGTTGAATCCAACCATCATCTGTATTGGCAGTGTGAGTTCACTTAGAAGCTTTGGAGATGGATAACACATATTTTTAACATCACCAATGACATTAATAGCTTCCAAGACATAATGAAGATCAACAAGAATTGGAGCCCCCTGATATGAGATATGTGGAAATCGTGTGTTGTCTCATGCCTGGTGAGCATTTGGAAGGAAATGAATAAGGTGTACTTTGATAACAGAAAGCTCAAGCTCTGGGAGTGCAAGTACTACGTGAGATTGCAGCTCAAGATCACGGGTAAACTCTCGAAGGATCACTGTTACAACAACCCATCAGAGTTTGACATTCTCAAATTCTGGAATATTAGTACAAGACTGAAAAAAGTGCCGCAGGTTAAACAATGTACATGGATACCACCTAAACCTGACATAGTGAAGCTTAACACTGATGGTTCAGCAATGGGAAATCCTGGACCTTCTGGGATTGGCATATCTTTTCGAAGGAATATGGGTCAATTCCTGCTCACACTGAGCATGAATATTAGGTTGGGTGACAACTATAGAGCAGAGTGTATAACTATCCTTATCGGAGTTGAGACTGCAATTACTAAAGGATGGCTGAATTTGTGGATTGAAACTGACTCCGACGCAGCTACACGAGCCTTTGAAACTACGAATGTCCCATGGATGATGCAACCACGGTGGTTAACATGTATAGAGAGGTTGACTAGATGGAAAATCTCTACTATATGGAGGGAAGACAATACCACCGTGGACTTGTTGGCTAAATGAGAAATAACATTAGCTGAAGGCGAAGTGAGCACCACGATTGGGTGACCAAACTGGCTGCATAAATGGGAGGCTCCATTTCAAAGCTTTTATAAATTTTTTGTGAGAATTTGCTTTAGCATACTTGTTTAGAATTACAAGCATGTTTTGAATAGTCATGAAATAGGGGGACAACATGTTGCCCACCCTATACCAAAATCTTTTTGTAATCCATTAAAGTTTTAATATATTCAAACTTACCAAGCCAAATAAAAATGGAGACACCCGTCTATTTTTTTTAAGTTGGTTTTATCTCTAACCATATAGAGGTTTTGTCAAGAAGATAAAAGTATACGTTAGTCCGGGGCATATAACTTTCATTTTTATATCCTTCGGTTTTGAAAACTATGGAAAGATATTTTAAGAAACTCGTACTCAAAAGTTGTGATTCTAGGTACTACTATTGAAAACAAACCATAACAAATAATCTTAGGCAACTTTCGTGTCGGCTCTGTGGAGAACCCAATATAGACAGACAGAGCTTCAGCTATGCGAGTTGGGGGATTTACTGTGCAAGACATGGAATCTCCTAACCCGGGAGAATAGCTCGGTGATATAGGCGACCTTTAGTAAGGAAAGCTGATCTCAAACCGCCCCTAGATTGTGTTGTTTTAGGGGTTGGTCTGTGTAAAATCTATTGCCCATTTTGAAAAATCACTTAACTATTGATGTATCGAGAATCTTATCATTAATAGAACAAATAAAACAAACAATTTTATTAAAGAAAGAAAAACATTTGTTTTTGTCTTTTTGGTTTTTATGTTCCTAAATTACAATGACAGAAAAATAAAAACTATAAAACTACTAAAAAAAATCACTATGATGAAAGTGATCCTCCCAATAGAAGGTGCTTGAAATTAAGTGATTCTAATTGTGAACCATCCCATGGTTTGGCCTCCCTAAATCTTTCACCTGTTGTTTTGCAAGTAAGCAAATCTAATGAAGAGGACCAGCTCTATTTTTTGATAATCTAGTCTCTCCTCTCCTACTCTCTAGTTAGCCCTAGTTAAAGCCATTCCAACCAGAGAGAAAGACAAAGCTCGAAACAATTAGAAATCACCCATAGAAAGAAAAAAAAAATTCGAAATCAAGGGCTTCAGCTGCTAACCATCCCACGGTATGGCATGCCTATGGAAGACAAGACATGCTAAACAACCATGAGAGACAACCGTAAGACACCTTCACTCAATCCCTATTGCCCTCTGTTTTGTTTCACATCTCTTTTTTATAGAGGAAAGACTACTCAGTGTCAAAGGTGAGATTGAAAGAAAAATGTTTATGTAAAAATAGAAAACAGGGAAATGAAAATAAAGACATGAATTGTAAATGAAAGGAATAGAAAAGTTATTATAAAAATAAGTGTAAAATAAAGAAAAGAAAATTTGTATACTGCTCCATAGGGGTACATTAATCAAACAACGAGTAAAAGTGCGAACATAGAATGCGCAAGATATAATGTGGGCTCAAGGCTTTGGCACTTACAACCACACTCTCTAAGTGGAGAGGTCCGGTTACCTTATTGATGTATCCCCTTAAAGCAAAAGATGAAATGGAATGGGAAAGGAATACATCGGAAAAGAGAATTCAATCCTCGTAGATGGGATCTTGGAGAAGGGTTTCTTCGACATCCATAGATAGTAACTCATGAAAATGTTTACCTAGCAAAAAAAAGTCATGAAAATGTTTGAGGCACTCACCATTTACTTGAAATGTGTTGTTATCCTTATGGTTTTTTAAAGTAATAACCCCATAAGGGGTGACTTTAGTTATTTTTTAAAGGACTAGTCCATAGAGTATTCAGTTTTCCTGGAAAAAGATGTAATATAGAGTTATATAGCAAAACTTTTTGACCAACTTCGAAATGTTTTCGTAAAATATGCTTGTCACGAATCATTTTCATGTTAGTTTTGTAATCTTTTGAAAGGTCATAAGCATCATTTCGAATCTCTTCGAGCTCGTTTATTTGTAGTTTACACTTTTCACCTTCCGCATTGATCAATCCCCAATTGTGCATTTTATTACCTTTACAATATTTCATATATGCCCTTCTTATGCTTAATGAACAGTCAACTTATAGTTTTTGCTACTGTTTGCAGGATACAGGTCATTTAAGACACATATTCCTAATATGTGCAGTTTAGCACAAAAAGGATGGCTATTTACGCTGCTTGGGAAGATTCCAATTTTGGAGTAAAGTTACCGAAAAGTCAATGTCAAAAGTCAAGGTCAAAAGTCAAGTCAATTGTCAAAGTCAAAGACTCAAGGACTCAAAGTTGAAAGCTACAGACTCAGGGACTTAAAGCTAAAATCAAGACTTTTAATATGTGGGCTTAGGTCAAAAGCCCATAAGCTTGTTTCTAGAAGGAAGGGTATAATTGTAAATGATGTCCTATATAAACCAAAGAGATGTAGAGAATTTCTTATCTAAATTTTAGGGTCCAAACCATTTGGTTTGTTAGGAGTATAAACCCTATATCTAAATCTTTGGCCATTAGGAGTAGATTAAATGTTTTTAAATTAAATTGTTATTTACTTATTTTCCATTTTCATGTTCTTTAAGCTTTAGTGTAAACCAAGTTTTCTTAATCATTTCAATACAAGTTTCTTAATCATTTCAATACAAGTTTAAGATTGAGAGTAATTCCAAATAGCCAAAAGAAACTAGGAGAGAAGACTTACAAAGTTTAGTGTTTCATCCATCAAAAATCTTCCTCTAAACAAAGAATCTAAGATGAACAACAAAACCCTTTCCACCACTACCAATACATATTCTTCATGCATCGAGATTATAATTAAGGGTTTTTATTGCCCATAGGGCACAATGCTCTAATTCAACTGGCAGGTGACAAGGTTTTCCAAAGACAAGCTTATAGGGGGACATCCCTATAGGTGTTTTAAAAGTGGTTATGTATGCCCATAGTGCATCGTTCAGATGGAGAGACCAGTCTTTATTATTTGGATTAAATATTTTCTCCAAGATTCGTTTAATCTCTCGATTAGAAACTTATAATTGACCACTTGTTTGAGGATTGTATGGAGTTGCAACATTGTGGGTTACTAAAGTTTTAGATAGTGGTGATAACTTCAAAAGATTTTGTTTAAGAAGTGAGGTTCATCCTAAATTGTTTAGAGTTTGAGTGTGGGTGTTGTGAAGAAGAAAAGTAGACTCTTGTATAGATTAGATTGGTTTTAAGCTAATGAAAACATGAAAGCTTTAGTTGTTGATATTGAAATGACTTGAAAACATTAAAAGAAAGATTGCTTGAAGATTGAAATAAGAACAAGTAAAATAACAAGTTTTGATTGAAAGGAAATAAAACAAACAATAAAGTAAAAACTTGAATTGAAAAACTAGACAAGAAATTAAACAAACCAAATGGTTTGGATTCTAAGACAATGGATGGTTTCTCTCTCCCTTACTTTTGGGTTATATACCCCTACTTTTGCCTTTTACAGATTTTCCCTTCTCCATTACAAATTAGACACCTCACACTTCACTTTTGCTTTTTGATTTCTTTTTTACCAAGGTAGGTTTTGGGAGAATGTCATATTTTGAGATAAAGGCCTCCATCTCTGGCCTTCTAAATTGAGGGCTTTGACTTTTGACCTTGACCTTTGACTTTAACCGTTGACTTTGATAGTTGACTTTGACTTTTTCAACACTTTTCCATTGTAGCTTATGGTCTTCATAATAAGCGTGATTAAGGTTCCTTTTGGTGTTAAGACATAGCTTTTATGATAAGTAGTCTGAAATACTCCATAACCTGAAAAAGGTAATAAAAGCTATGAGTTGTCTTTTCGTTAAGCGTAAGAAGGATAGTAATGTAGCAATATACGGGTAATAAAATGCATATTTGGGAGTTGATCACTGCCCCCAAATAGCATCTTGCTTGTCCTTAAGCAAGGATGAGAGAAAAAACTAAGCTCACAAATGAGTGATTTACTATAAGTTATACTAATCTCATTTTGCAGAGTGCAATTGCATTGACTATATGTAACAAGGCCTTAAACCACTAGGAATTTCCTAGTGGACGAGCTTTAATCCTTGTGAGAGTTTTCCAGTGAAGGTACTCACAAACTTCTTCTCTTTAGTACAAAGGGTCATAGTTTGTTTCCTTATTTATTCTCAGAAGTTCATACATCTCATTAGCGGTGAATAAGGACAAGCTCCTTTGAACTTAGAATAACATATATACAGTAATTTAATCATCTAAAGATAAATGCGCAAAACATGAGCAATGAAATGTAAAAGCAGAGTCGTTTCTGAGGCTTTTGGAGAGCTTCCTTAAGGTGGGTTCTCACAGGGGTGTGTTGCAATCACAACTCTCTGATAGATTAACTTAAGGTTCATTCTCTCAATTACAGTGGGCACTTATATTCCTCGCATACTCAAATGACGTCCAAAGAAATTGGGGTCAATTGATCACGCTTGCCACTTACTATCACACCATCTTATTCCTAATCGAGCTAGAGGTATTTTATTAGGAGTTACGGGGCTAGGGTGATTGTATAGAAAGAAAAAAGAAAGGAAAAACAAAATATGATAAGTCGAGAAACTGGGACTTCATGATATACTTGTAACCAGAGAAGAACCTCGTTTTGTTCTTTTACTTCCAAATTGTGATACATTTTTTTAGCCCTTTGGCTTTATGACTCCATATGATTTTGACTTTTGGGAGTTCTAACTTTGCTTTTGTTTGTTTGTTTGTTTGTTTGTTTGTTTGTTTTTGTTTTTTTTGTTTTTGTGTTTTTTTTCTTGATATCATCTCCTTTTGATTTTGAACTTTTGGGAGATTCAATTTTTTTGACTCATTTGATTTTTTTGGAGTTTTGGTTTTTGATGGGTCTTTCTTTTCTTCTCTTTCTTTTCTTTTATTTTTGAAGAAAATAACTATTCTGTTTTTGTACAAGGTCTTCTCTTCTTTTTTTTCTGATATCCATCCAGTTCTTAACACATCAGCTGGGTAAGCTTTTTATTGTGTGTTGTAACGGGTTAGGAATTTTTTGTGAAGAATAAAAAAGCTTTTAGAAAGGGTGAAGGCTCAAGAGGGGTAACTAAAGGAAAACTTTTTTTTTTGGGTTTTAACGTTTATTTGACTATATCGATCCAAAATGGGCCTAAATTCTTTCTTAGGATATAGCGTGGTGATCATGCAAGTGGACGTGTGGTCTTTCTATCTAGACATCCTTTGTGTCATCACTTAATTAATCATTCAAATGAGGCTTTTGGCTAGATTCTCACAGGATATGGAACTTAATTGTTCTAACATTGGCTTCGGAGACTCACTATTATATACAAGTAAATGCTGATGCATGCCATTTATGAAAATATGCAGAAACTATTGTACGTATATTTATCTAAGTATGAAGAACAAGTCCTTACTCTATTGCTATAATGAGACTTCTAAACTTTTTATTCATCCTAGAAAAAGGAAACAAGATTTTTTAATATACTACACGGAAAAATATTTTTGGTCTTTTTCGATAAAGTTTTAGAAAGGAAGAAATATACTATTATATCTACTATATAGAAAATGCCTAGTTTTTGTAAAATGTTACTATACCACCCCCAAATAGAACTATGCTTTGTCCTCAAAGTATGAAGAGATAAGGAAAGAGATTACCATAGAAATATGAGCAAAAATAGCAATACACTTGTATTATGTTCTTCATGATGAATATACGCTATCCCCAAATAAGTTTGGGGCGTGGGTTGTTTGATATAGAACGAGAAATACATGGTTTATTATACTAGGGATATTTATTATACTAAAAAAATCTTTTTGGGTTTTTGTATTTTGAAAACATATGAAATGCAGACAATCTAACATGCATGCATGATTATTATTACACTAAAAAGTTCGAAACATAAAGTATGTAAACAACTATCTATACAGACACATATGAAATGTATGTGTGTGTGGTTTTTTTTTGAATAGTAAATGTTTTTCTCAATATAAAGGTATCTCTAACCATATAGAGATTTTAACAAGAAGATAAAATTATACGTTGATCCGGTATCATTTTGGTTACTTCGGGGCATATAATTTTCATTTTACATCCTCTAGTTTTGAAAACTATGGAGAGATATTTTAAAGAGATTCGTACTCAAAAGTAGTGATTGAAAAGAAATCGTAACAGGTATCTTAGGCAACTTTCGTGTCAGCTTTTTACTGAACCCAATCTAGTCAGATTGTGGCTTCAGTTATGTGTATTGGAGGGTTTACTACGCAAGATATAATGGAAGGGTTTAGCTGATTGGACACTAGTGGGTGGTGAAACTAGATCTCTTTGGTGGATTTTGGTAGATCTGGTTAAAATGGGATGGGAACCAATGCTCTGTTCTGATTGTTGTAGGTACACTGTCCTTGTCTGAATGTATTTGATGGTTGATGTGATGATATGTTGGTGAGCAAGGGACAATTGGTATCTATATGGTTTAAGCTGAGACAGAAAGTGCATGATGATATGGGTGACCCTTATTAACACATAACTGATCCTCAAACCGCCCTTAGAAGAATGGAGATTACATACTTCTAAAGGTTGGTCTATGTGGAATCCATTGCCCATTTTGTTTGTTTGAAAAAATCACATAACTATTGATGTATCAAAAACCTTGCATAATAAGAATAGAGAAAAATAACTATTTCAAAAAAGAAATGTAAAATAAAGAAAAAGAAAATTGTATACTCGCTCCACAAGTTCACACTTACTCAAACGATGAGTAAAAAGTGTTTTACAAAGAATATGCGAGATATACATGGACTAAGGCTCCGGCACTTGCAACCACACTCTCCAAGAGGAAGGCCCGATTACCTTAATGATGCACTCCCATGGAATGCATCGAGAAAACATAACATGAATTTTTTATAGTCATATATGTAAGACTATATGTGGGGTTGTTTTAAGTCGGATTCCCCAAGACTATGCATAAGATGGATGATATGTTTGTTAACTATATACTAATAATCTAAACAGTTGGGGATCTTTATAGAAAAACATATGAAAGCATAAACCCCCAAACAGAATGAGATTATGCATGAGTGTAATATGTAGAATGATAAGATGATGTTTGTGTAACACATCATGGAATTTATGCAATAACTCGTCATAGTTGAATTATCCAAAAGAGTGAGAGGTTGGTAGTAGATGTCCTTCATGAGGCTCAGATGATGGGGAATAGGACACACCAGGTTTCTCAACTTTGAGATCATTCATAATTTTCTAAATCTTCCTAGTAAAGAGACTTTGCCCAATATACAAACACAAGAGTCCATCATTGAAATGGTTTCTTTGAAATGGTTTCTGGGTGCCGTCCTCAGAAATAGGTGGAATTTTTATGAATGGAGGTTGGATTTCAAGCGGTGTTAAATTGGGATGGTGATGGTTGGGTGGTGGTTTTTCACATGATCTTAAGGGCTCAAAGACTTCTTCATTTAGTTTTGGCGCTTCCACAAGATTGTGGTTTATATCTGCAATAGTAAGGATGTCACAAATTTGTTCCATCAATAAGTCTTTAACGGCCAAACTAAATTGGAATCCACTTTCCATTATAGATTTTACTCCCTCTTTTTCAAGCACTTCAATTTCTTTGTCCTCACTGCCTAGATCTTCATAAATTTTTTCAATGCCATTTTCCAAATGTGTCGAGTCTAATACATGTTCTTGAGTTTTTTCTACCGAAGTTTTCTCATTTATGGGTGATGATGCGTTAAGACAAGTGAGAGAAACTGTGACTTCGGACATATAGTCATTGTCATAAAATCTGGAATTCTCACGATAGTCAGGTGGATGGTGATGAAATTTTAATTGGTCATTAATATCAGGATGGGCTTTAACAATGGGCTTTGTTATAGTAACACCTTGTTTCTCTTGTTGGTTGGGTTCTGGACTGGTGGGAAGAATATTAGTCTCAGATGTGGCATCTTTTGGATCGAATTGAAGACAATATAAGGTAGTTGCTATTTGTTGAGTTAGTATTGTTTGCTTGGCCATTTCCTGGTAGAGTTGGTCTGTGATAGATGGTAGAGTGGGATATAAATTTGATATGGATGGTAATGGGCTTTGGGTGAAATCGCAATCTAACTGACCATATGGATAGATGAATGGTGGTTGACTATTTATGATGGAACTCCATGAATTATCGGCATGACTGGAAAACTCTTGAGTGTATGGAATATTAGGGAAGTTTGAAAATTAAGGTTCATAATAGTAGGGATTTCTCATAGTAGACTCGAATTCAGTATATGATGGACAATGAGATAACCAGCAGTGGTAAGGACTACCGCAAAAAGAACAAGGTTCTGAGTTTACATTGTAATTCCATGACGGTTGCGATGCATATTGATTAGACATGAATGCTCAATCAATAATGATGCACAAATAGTAGAAATTCATTTTTTTGGCATTTTGAAAACTTTGCTTTGGTCTATAATTTATTATGCCCTGTTCAGAGGAACAATTGGGCGCGAGACTAGGATGGCTCTACTGCACGTCTTAGAAGAGTACGTAGTCACTTCACCAAGTGGTGTGTTACCAAGAATCTCACTCACGATGAATCTGGGGGGAGGGGAGTGAGGAAGGTAGTTGGTCCACTGGAATCTGGTAATTGATTACTCTAAATCCTCATGGCTATATTTTTTTTCTTTTCTGGAGGAGCGTGACAATTTTGGGCTCTAGTTGATTGATTTTAATTCATTTTTTTTGGTCTAGGGCTTCAAGAATAAAGCAATGTCCAATTTACCTACATTGGATAATGACTTCCTAATGGTTGTTATGTGGCTCGAGTTCAGCCTTATGCGTGAATGTAAATTGTAGTGCAAAAAGTAAATTTCAAACAATCATGTAAGTATGCTTGAACACACAAGTTATCGTCTTACTTAGGCTTCGAGGAGGTCTATAATTTACCTCTCAAGCCATGCTTACATGCCGCTTGAGGAGAAGGCGACATCGGTTGGCGCATGATCTGAGAATCAGACCAAACCTTTTGAGTTTTAGCCTGGTTTAAGTTACAATAAAGGACCACTTAAAAGGCCCACAAATTGGGTTTTTGATAATTTATACAACTTTGCCTTCAAGGGACCAAACTTAAAACTAAACTAATATTATGCTAATCTAATAGATTAACTAGTTTTATATTAATAACCTAGATTAACTAGAGTCAAATGGACTTAGAGTGTTGATTACCAAGTTGATTCATAGTATGTGAGCTATAATCCACAACTTGGCTCACACACTTGAACTTCCCAAGGCAATTAAAACTTTAATCCCTTGATAAGTATATAACTTAAACCAAGTTTAACTCATGTTCATCATAAGGAATCAATCAAAAAACTAATTTTTCATAATTTTTTTTCGTTTTTTTTTTATCTCTAACTATTACAAACAAGTTCCACTGACTTCTCCTACTCTATTACAAAATTCATGCTCAGAGTATAACTATTCATTCAAAACCAACTGAGCTACCAAAAAAATGGACCCACGTCTCTAGAGGTGACTAGGCGGTCGCCCGCCGACACCGGTGAAGATCGGTCATCTTTTGGCTATGTCTTCAGCTCCTCTTCAGCTTTGTTGTCTCGCAACCTAATTTGTAAGAAAGTAGATCAGTATTGAAAAACAATAAAATAAAATGACAAAAAATTGAAAAAAATTGAAATGGAAAAATGAGAATGATGCTCCCTTCTTAGATTCTTAACCAAGCACTCTCACTCCTTCAATCCATGACGGCGACACCATTTGAAGCTTTAGATAGTGGTAGTAACTTCAAAAGAGTTTGTTTTAGAAGTAAGGTTCATCCTAAATTGTTTAGATTTTGAGTGTAGGAGTTGTGAAGAAGAAATGTAGACACTTGTATAGATTAGATTGATTTTAAGCTAATGAAAACATGAAAGATTTAGTTGTTGATATTGTAATGACTTGAAAACGTTGAAAGAAAGATTGCTTGAAGATTGAAATAAGAACAAGTAAAATAACAAGTTTTGATTGAAAGGAAATAAAACAAGTAATAAAGTAAAAACTTGAATTCAAAAACTAGACAAGAAATTAAATAAACCAAATGGTTTGGATCCTAAGACAATGGATGGTTTCTCTCTCCTTTACTTTTGGGTTAAATATCCTTACTTTTGGCTTTTATAGATTTGCCTTTCTCCATTACAAATTAGACACCTCACACTTCACTTTTGCTTTTGCCTTTTGATTTCTTCTTGACCAAGGTAGGTTTTGAGAGAATGTCATATTTTGAGATAAGGGCCTCCATCTCTGGTCTTCTGAATTGAGGGCTTTGACCATTGACTATGACTTTTTCAGCACTTTTCTATAGCAGCTTCTGGTCTTCATAATAAGCGTGATTAAGGCTCCTTTTGGTGTTAAGACTCAACTTTTATGATAAGTGGTCTGAAATACTCTATAACCTAAAAAAACAATAAAAACTATGAGTTGTCTTTTCGTTAAGCGTAAGAAGAGTTGTAATGCTGTAATATACTGGTAATAAAACACACATTTGGGAGCTTATCAATTACTCCATAATTTTTCATGATATGTTCAAAATCTAGGTTGCAAAAATGTGATCCATCATCACTGATGATGGCTTTTGGAACACCAAATCTTGAAAAAATGTTTTCTTTTATAAACCCGATGACTATTTTGTTATCATTGTTACAACATGGTATGGCCTCAATCCATTTAGATACATAGTCTACGGCTACTAGGATATAGATGAAACCATTAAAAGTTGGGAAAGGTCCCATGAAATCGATGCCCCAAACGTCAAAAATCTCAACTATAAGAATGGGATTTAAGGGCATCATGTTACGTGCAAAAATACGACCGAGATATTGGCAACGAGCACATACTTTGCAATGAAGAAATGCATCATGAAAGAGTGTTGATTAGCAGAATCCACATTGTAAGACCTTAGCAGCAGTTTTATTTGCACTAAAATGACCTCCGCAAGCCTGCTCGTGGCAAAAGGAAAGGACTGCAAACTGTTCCTATTATGGAATGCAACGTCGGATGACCTTATCGGGGCAGTATTTGAAAAGATATAGGTCATCCCAATGGTAGTACTTTACTTGAGCTAGGAACTTCTTCCTCTAATTTCTATTCCATAACGGCGGAGTCTCTTCAGTCACCAGATAATTCATAATATCAGCATACCAGGGTACAGAAAGGATCGTGTTAAGGTGCTCATTAGGAAAAGAATCTAAAATGGGTTTGGAATTACTGTCACTATCATTAGTTAACCTAGACAGGTGGTCAGCCACTGCATTTTCAACTCATTTTTTTTTTATCTTTTATCTCCAAGGTGAATTCTTGCAGGAGGAGAATCCATTGGATCAACCTCTGCTTAGCATCCTTATTTGCAAGAAGGTACCTAAGTGCTGGATGATCAGTGTAGATTAAGGTTTTTGAACTTATTAAATAAGGATGAAATTTGTCTAAGGCATTGACAATGGCTAATAATTCCTTTTCAGTGGTCGTATTATTCTTAGAGCCTCATTTAGTGTCTTACTTGCATAGTAAACAACTGTAGGTCCCTTATCATGTTTTTGACCTAGAACAGTGCCAACAGCGTAGTCATTGGCGTCACACATGAGCTCAAACAGTTTTGACTAATTAGGAGGTTGAATTATAGGTGCAATTATTAAGGCAGCTTTCAACTTTTCAAAAGCCTGCATGCATTCCGAGTTAAACTCAAAGGGTGCATCTTTTATAAGATGATTAGTTAATGGCTTAGCAATTTTTGAGAAATCTTGGATGAATCTTCGATAAAATCCAGCATGGCCTAGGAAGGCTCATATGTCACAGATGTTTCATGGAATAGGTAGAGTATAAATTTTGTCTATTTTAGCTTTGTCTACTTCTATACCATTTTTAGACACAATGTGACCTAACACTATTCTTTTTTTTACAATGAAGTAACACTTTTCCTAATTAAGGACCAGATTCTTTTCCTGACAATGCGCCTTTTTTTTTTCTAAGTTAGCAAAATTGTATTAGAATGGGAAAAAGGGGTACAAATTACATTGTAGTAGATGATTTGGGTTTGTACAATCCCTAACCACCTTTAAACAAACTTATAGTAGGTCACCGAGGGAGATTCCCATCTAGAAAGCCAGTCGGGTTTTCCCTCATACAAAACTTGACCTGTGTGATTGAGTGAAAGCGCATGGTTTGTGGCTAAATCAGCTGCAAAGTTTGCTTCCTGCCAAATGTTTGTAATATGACAATGAGACAGACTGCTTTGAACTCTCTTCCACCTTTGTTTTAAGCACCATGGGAGTTGGTCCTCTCCAAAGGCCATGACCGCTGCTATAGAGTCTGATTCCACCCATACTTTATTCCACCCCTTACTTACTGCCTCCTCAATGCCCTCAAGAATACCCGGATTTCAGCTATGTAGCAAGGGATAGAACCAATATTTCTGCACAGTACTTGTAAGATTTCACAATTCGAATTCCTAAAGATTGCACCATAACTTGCTTCGCCGGGATTTCCTTTGGACGCACTATCTGTGTTGATCTTAATGATGTCGAGATCAGGTGGGTACCACTTACAGTTTCTGATTTTTTGGGGTCTCGGATGTCTTGCCTATAAACCCCATTTTTCCAAAATCCTCATATCTGCCGCACCATGCATATTTCCTTTAGAGAGGAAGTAGGCATTATATATAAGGGTTTGGAGCTTTATTTTGCACTACATCAGGTGTGGGCATTTGTTGTCAAAGACTACCATGTTCCTATGCTTCCAAAGGAGAACCATTCCCTCCATTATGGTTGCAGTTCACAAATGTACAATGATTGTACTTCTGTGATTACATCTCAATATTGCCTCCTTTAAATTTGTAAAGCATCGGAATCCAAACTTCCCTGCCACTCCCATATTTCCTTTGCGAAACTGTAGTCACATATGATGTGCTGAAGATTTTCTTCTGCTTGACAACCCAAGTAGCATTTGGACACCATCTGAAGTCCTCTGCGTTGCATGGCAACGTCTGTTGTCGCAAACTTTCGGCAAAGTTTCCAAGCAGTCCCTGCAGTTCGAGGATGCACATACTCATTCAACACTTGTTGTTACCAATCCACTGTCGTGTTTTTTCTTCGGATGACTTGAAATGCTGAAGAGACTGAAAAGTTTCCCTTAAGGTCCTCCTTCCAAACACTACAATCCCTTTCATCTTGCCTTATGATCAGAAGGTTCTTTGTGTCCACTCCCATATGTTGCAACAACACCAAAAGTGGAGGAGGTATGTTCCATACACCATTATGAATTATCGAACTGAATTTTGCCCTGCAATTCTTCAGCTGGGTTGTGGAAAGCGGTAATGCTTGTTGGATAGATTGCTCACCAACCCAGGCATCTCTCCATAGGTCCACTTTGTTCCCATCACCTATAAGCCACTGAGATCTTGAAGTAACTTCGTGTAGAGCCCATCTGATGCTTGGCCATAGAGATGACTTTGTATAGTATTCGATGGGTTCATTGTCTCTAGTAAAGTATTTACTCCGCATAAACACAGCAAAATCATCTTCTTTGTATTTGACATGCCAAGCCAACTTCATCAACAATGCCAGATTGAGCTCCAGTAACCTTCTAATGCCCAGCCCCCCTTCCTCCTTCGGTTTGCAAACTTTATCCCAAGAGACTGTTAGACATTTCTTGATCGCAGGATTGCTCGACCATAGAAAGTTTCTGAGTATTGACTCTGCTTCTTTAATGATGCTAGATGGCCACTTGTAAACACCCATATTGTATACTGGGATGCTAGAAAGAACCGACTGTATAAGCACGCATCTCCCTTAAAAGGAGAGAAGCTTGCCTTTCCACGCGGTAATCTTTTTCCTGATTTTGTCCAGTAAAGGAGTCACTACTGCCCTAGTGATTCTACCTGCTATCAAAGGCACACCCAAGTACTTTTAAGGTAAAGCACCTATTTGAATGTTCAGCATTTAATGGAGATGATCTTGCCTTTCTTGAGTCATACCACCTAGAAACATCTTGCTTTTTGTCTTGTTGATTATCTGTCCTGAAGATACTTGATACCTTTCCAGTAATTCCACTATGTTCGCCACACTTCTGTAATCCCCTCTTGAAAAAATAATGATATCATCTGCATATAGTAAGTGAGTTGGTGCACTCACTCCTTTTGCACTAGTTAGAGGCATAGTTTTCCTTATCTCTTTGAGTTTGTTCAAACCCCGACTTAGTGTATCCTCCGCTAACGCAAACAGGAGTGGGGATAGGGGATCCCCTTGTCTCAATCCCTTACCAACTGGTATATACCCAACTGGCCCACCATTTAGAAGAACGAATAATTTAGCAGTTTTCAACAAAGCCATCACCATCTTTATCCATTTTTCTGAAATCCAAATCTCTCAAGCACGACAACTAAGAACTCCCAGCTCAGAGTATCATAGGCTTGGGATATGTCGACTTTCAAGGCTAAACTCCCACCATAGACTTTCTTGTCTAACACATTCATCATCTCAGAAGCAAAACCAATATTGGATTGTGGCTCTCTCCAATTGATGAAACCACTTTGCTCCTTTGAAACCAAAACCTCAATGAAGTTGTTTAGCCTAATCTGCATAATCTTTGAAAAAAAATTTATGAGGAAGTTACTCATGCATATAGGCCGATATTGGGACAACTTACTTGCATTTTTATCTTTTGAGATGAGGGCAATGAAACTTGCATTCGTGCCCTTTGGTATGATGGCCTCTCTGAAGAAAGACTTGACTGCCATACAAACATCCTTTCTTATGATATCCCAGCAGTGCACATAAAAACAGCCTTGGTAACCATCTGGGCTTGGGGAGCTGTCTACATTACTACTCTTAATGGCTTCGAAGATATCTATCTCGCAAGGGATTGAACATATCATCTCGTTCATATCAGAAGTGACTCTCATAGGAATGAGATTTATTAAGGCATCATCGATCATTACTTCTTTGTATTGGAACTTCTCTGTGTAGTATTGAACAATGTGCTGGGCTATATCCTGCTGGGTGAACAAGACATTTCCATCTTCTATTTTCATCTTTGTTATCATAGATTTAGCTTGCTTGATGTTGCATACCCTATGAAAATAAGTCGAGTCCTTTCACTATCAGAGAGCCAGGAAACTTTACTTTTCAACTTCCAATGAATACTCTTTGTCTTGTAGGCCTGATCTAAAGCTTGTTCCTTACTTCCCATATCATTCAGTATATTCAAATCCATAAGATTATTATCAGTTGCTTCTTGGGCTAGCGCAAAGTTTTCTTTAGCTTTCTTGATGTTATCCTCTATATTCCCAAAAATGGAAGTATTCCAGCCTTAAAAACCTCTTTAAGCATCTTAAGTTTCTTACCTACCCTGAAGATAGGTGTACCTTCTATAAACTCATCTTCATTAGATCCAAAAAAATTTCATGAGTGATCCAAGCCTTGTTAAATCTGAAGGGCACATTACTCGGTCTTGGAATCTTTACCATATCTCCAATTAATGGTGAGTGATCTGACCCTAACCTACTATCCACCCTGTATCTCCACTCTGGGAACTTGTGTATCCATGCTTGGTTAAAGAAAATTTTCTCCAACTTAGACACGATTCTTCCCTGTCCATGCTGATTGTTACACCATGTATACCTCGAACCCACAAAAGAACTTTCCTGAAGGTTTCAAACATTGTACCAATCATAAAATTCCGACATTGCAACTCTTCTTGGAATCAATCCCCCTTTCTTTTCCGCATATTGTAGGACCACATTAAAGTCGCCTACCACAACCCAAGGAGCGGAGGGGTTTAGAGATGATAGTTCCTGCCATAAAGCTCTTCTATTAACCATCAAACAATTGGCGTGAACAGCTGAAATAACACACTCATTTACCATAACTGTGATGTGCTGAGAGGATGCCTGAATCAGAGTTGCATTGATGCCTCTTCTCCATAAGAACCAAATATTTCCTATTCTACTATCAGAGTTGCATTGATGCCTCTTCTCCATAAGAACCAAATATTTCCTGACAATGCGCCAATACTTTGGACAGGTTGGATAAGAAATTGTTGAAAGAATCTCCATAGAGGGAAAAATCATCCATAAAAACTTCCATGAATCTCCACTATATCACTGAAAATGTGTAACATGCAGCGTTGAAATGTGGCATGTGCATTACAGAGACCGAAGGGCATACGTGCATAAGCATATGTTCCAAAAGGGCAAGTGAAGGTAGTTTTTTCTTGATCTGCTTCATCAATTAAAATCTGAAAGTACCCTAAATACCCATCCAAGAAACAGTAATAAGCATGTCCTGCTAAACGTTTAAGCATCTGATTTACAAATGGCAGGGGAAAATGATCTTTCCTTGTGATGGCATTCAGCTTCCGATAATTAATACAAATCCTCCACATGATGGGAACAAGTGCTGGAATTAACTCTCCTTCCTCATTACGGACCATTGTCATCCCAGATTTCTTTGGCACCACATGAATAGGGCTGACCTATACACTGTCAGATATGGGGTAAATGATTCCAACATCCAGTAATCTTAGGATCTCCGCCCTTACTACCGCTTTCATAGCTGGGTTTAACCGGCGCTGTGGCTCTCTAGAAGTCTTAGCATTCTCTACCAGGTCAATTCGGTGGGTGCAAATCTTTGGATCAATTCCTTTTATATCATCAAGAGACCAACCAATGGCAGAATAGTGTTCTTGAATCACTCTAATTAAGCGTTCTTTTTCCTCTTTTGACAACTGGGCTGAAATGATGATGGGATGTGTACCATTGGTATCAAGGTAGATATATTTCAGGTCAAGAGGGAGAGGTTTAAGGGCAGAAGTAGGTGTTATGGGTAACAATGTCTCTACAGGATTTTGTTCTTCCATTGAAAACACTTGGGATGGTGATGTCTCTTCATGCTCAAGTAACTCATCATTTGAAGTGCATAAAGAAACTGATTCCAAAGTTATTAAAGTATCTTCTTTATACTGTATCTCTGAAGGATAAGAACTGATGCACCTCATTTTCTGGGAAAGTCTGATCACAGTACTCTTGCACTACACTGTCTAGCATACTAACTTTGTCATCCAACTCTTCTTCCATCTGCTGATGCATCATCTTGAAGACATTGATTTCTACTAAGAGATTCCTGAAATACATGGTCATAGATCCATTATGGCAATTTATGAGAGCGGTGGCAGTTGCCAAGAATGGGCGCCCTAGAATGATGGGTATAACATCATTAGCTACTTCGGTGTCGAGGATGACAAAATCAACAAGGTAATAAAAATCTTTAACCTTGACAAGCACAATTTTGACCACTCCTTTTTTGTATATGATGGATCGTTCAGCTAATTGAAATGTCATGGTGGTAAGTGTAAGCTCGTGGAAACCGAGTTGTTTAAATAGGTAGTATGGAAGGAGGTTAACACTTGCTCCAAGATCGAGTAAGGCAGTGGTAGTGTACTTGTCTCCTATAGTGCAAGGAATGGTAGGACGACCAGGATCTTTATATTTGACTATTCCGTTGGTCTCTGTGAGGGATGGAAATTGTTCTGTAAGGAAGGCATCTTTTGGAATGTGAGTTTTCCTTTTATTGGTGCACATATCCTTAAGAAACTTGGTATGCTTGGGTAAATGTTTGATGGCATCGAGAAATGGAAGGTTTATGGTTAGACTCTTAAATGTTCTCTGATTTCATCAAAATTTTCATCCTCCTTGGGTGTCATTAGGCGAGTTGGAAAAGGTACCTTTGGTTTGTATTGTCTAACTGGGTTAGGTGGAGGAATTGATGATTTAGGGACTGGAACATTGCTAGGGATATATTGAGGTATTTGGTTTTCAATTTCTAATTCTTGTACGGTTACTTCTACAGGTGTAGGGTCTTCTGGTAAGACTACTTTGTTGTCAACAATTTTGCTAGATTGCAAGGTTGTGACTACCTTAATCTCTTGGGTTTTAAGGTTTTGAACTTTTTGGCTTGGTAATGAAATTTTATGGGGTTTATCTTAGGCTAACAAATTCAGAGATTGTTGCATGGATGCTAGGATTTGGGTTTGTTGTTGTATCATAGATAGCATTATTTTGGTGGGCTTATCTATTTGGATACTAGTTGATGGTGTAATGGGAACTAGGTCTCTTTGGTTGTTGACAGGTGGGTTTTGATAGTTCTGGTTAAACTAGAATGGAACCAATGCTCTGTTCTGATTGTTATAGGTACCTTGCCCTTGTCTTTGTCTGAATGTATTTGTTGGTTTGTTGAAACCTAGAGGTGGTTGGTTTTGTGGAATGTTGGTCCATGAAAAGTTTGGATGTTGTCTCCATGGTGCATTTGGTACATTGAAAGCACATACTTCTTCTAGCTGAAGTGATGATAGGTTTGTGATCAGGGGACAGGTGGCATCTATATTGTAGGGGGGATTTCCCGTCATTGAACAGATGACACGTGTATTGGAAATAACCTAAGACTATTGATGTCCAGAATGAGACGAGGACCATCAGATTAGTTCCGTGAATAAGTGATCTCGTGCTTAGCACGAATGTTTAGTGGACATGTGCTAGGCACGTGGCTGACCGCCTCTAAGTATGTCAATTCTCCAAGTTGTTAGGAACTGATATAGACAGTTCCTGAATAGAAGGAAACTGAAGATGGCGATCTCTGATGATAAGGAAGGAATCGTGATGACATATCTTAGGAGTTACCTTTTAGATATAATCTTCTCATACACGATAGGACATTATGATCAACAAGGAAACTTACCTCTCATAAGATATGGTCTAGATTCAGACTTCCATAAGAAGAGGAATCCTAATAGGAAGGTAGAGTCCAACGATGGAAGGGAACTCACAAGCGGTGAGGACAACCCTAACCCTATGACTCTCGTAGCTCTTCCTTTATAAACCATAAGGATTCGCTCTTAGGAACAATGCAAAAGAGGGTTTGATTCTCCTTAATAGCAAATGAGATATGTAGGCAGCCGTTAGAAGGTTCAACCCTGAACTCACCATCATCTCATACCTTCTCTATTCAGTAAAGGCTTCTAGATCACAAGGCACAGAGGAAGATCATAGGATACTCGGAATCTCCTTTACATCTAGGGTTTGATTCTCTTTAATAACAAAGGAGATACGTAGGCAGCCGTCAGATGGTTCAACCCTGAACTCACCATCATCTAATCCCTTCTCTATTCAGTAAAGGCTTCTAGATCACAAAGCATAGGGGAATATCAAGGGAAACTCGGAATCTCCCCTACATCTTTTGGCGCCGTCTCTTGGGACGAAAGCAGGTAAATATTCATTTCAAACGATTGATTTAGTCTAAAAACTCTTACTGTTGTGATGGCAGGAGCAAAGAAAGCAAAGAATGACGCTACCACGCGTAGTGTTGCCATCAGAGAAGAAGAACACAAGATGCCTGAAAGGGTTGAGAATGTCGGTCACCAAGATGCGAATGATCCCCCAAGGACCTGTGACTAGCCCCGGTGGACCAGTTGTTCCTGGAGTAGGTCCCAGGAATAACACTCAGGAGGAACGTCAAAATGGTGAGAATGCTGTCCTCACCAACCCAGAGTATGTGCAGGCTAGTCAGGCGGTACAGGCTCTGGAACAACAAAGAAGCAACCTTGAGCGAGAATTACAACTGCTAAGGCACTTATATCAGTCTGACACAGGGAAGGAGCCACTCATCGATCTCAATGATGACGACTTTCTGGAAGGTGGTCGTGCTAGGAACCCAACGCGTGGGGATCCAGTGCGATGCGAGCCATATGAGTCATAATACAACAACTCAGATGAGGACTCAGGAACAGCCTCAGAACTGGATTCCACTGACCAGGATCATGATGTCGACCCTCAACACCGAAAAAAACTCAGAACAGGAAACTTTCTACCAAAGAAAGTACATGGGAAACTGAGAAGAATAACCTGATCCGTCAGATGCATCGGATGACCGACAAGGGGAGAAAAATATAAGACTCCCTTATTCAATCTGCCATAATGGGGGCAGGGAGATCTCCTTTTGCATCACGGGTGATGAGGAAGCTGATAAGAGCCCAAAACTGTAGTTTTAACCCTTTAATAGTCATACTTTTGGACCAATTATGTGAGTAATAATTAAGAGTTAACACTGATTACGTGTTTTTATGCATTTCAGGCTTCAAAGTCCATTATGTGCAGAAATGTGCCACTTTAGTGAGATAAAGGAGAAAAGGTCGGTTACTAAGGAGTTCCATGATTAAAGGCCAAGATTCAAGAAGATAAAGCCTTCCTAAAGCCCGGTGAAAAGCTGAAAAGTCGACACGGGCTGAAACAACACACAAGTTAGCAGAACTTCCGAAAGCCGTATCTTTGGATTCAGACCTCGGAATTGGGCCTACCTTATGTCAAAACGACCGTCTCGGAAAGAGCTTTCCAATAGTCTAAGCCTTGACCCAATCAAAGGAGCAGAAGTGGACGAAAAGTCTGTGGAAGCCAACTGCAGCTGAAGAGGCCTTTTTGGACTGAAAGAATTGGGTTTTGGGCCTGATTCTCTGGCCCAAAACATGGCTCCAAGCCCATGCACGATTTTTGGATCTGAAAGTATAAAAACAAAAGTTTAGCTCTTTGTTAATGGTAGCTAGTTAGACCTAAAATATTATAGATAATTCTAGATCTGTTTTCATTAATTAAATTAAGCTTTAGTTCCATTTTCAATTCTTGTTTTAGATTAAGTCTTTGAATCATTGTTCTTGATTGATTAGATAAATAAAATAGTTGTTTTCTCAATTTCGAATTGTGTTATTTCAATTTATAGATCTGATTTTTATTCTTGTTGATTATCATTCCGTAGTTTAAATAGATTGAACCATTGTTAGTTAATTTAGTTAAGTTAGAATTTTAATATGATGTGTAGTTATAATGAAATGGGAAATGATGGTTTGATGACTCAAGGCTAAAACCTCCATTAGAGGGGTTGATGAAGCCTTGATGAAAACTTAGTGGTATAGTGTAGACACATTGTAGAATCTATTCCAATCTAGAAGGTCGTGATTAAGCCATGAGAATGGGTGGACGACCTCACATGCTAGTTAGTACTTTCGGTAGAAATGCCATGAACACTAGGGATTAGAACTCAAATTTCTTGCCGTAAAGAACGTAAGAATCGAGATACAAGAATCTATGTTAGGCTATTAAGTTGGATTCGAGGTGGATTCAATTCCCCTCTAATCATTTATCTAGATTCAAAACAATCATATTTCCATAGCATTAGTAGTTTAAAAGTCAAGTAATCGAATTCAGTAAGTATCGTAGTAATCACCTTCATAAAGCTCTCATTGACTTAAGACCGACTAATTAGATTAGAAAACAATCCATGCTAGAGCACTAGAAGTGGAACGAACTTCTTACTCCACTATATCTCGATAGAATTGAGAGTAGGAAACTTTGATAAATATGAGCATCATAAGATTAGTTTAGTTTACTTACGTTTTGAGTTCATCGTTCATTTCGTAGGTAGACTATTCAATTTTATCTTTTATCAAATGGCGCCGCTCCCATCTTAGTTGCACTTTAGCATTGTTTTCATAGTAGAATTAGTCATTTTTAAGTCCCATTAAACCCACCCACCCTTGTTTGATTCATACTGTGGTTATTCATTTCAGCGTTGAAAAAAAAAAAAATTCCAGAAAAAATTACGGGCGCGATCGCGGCTTATAAGGAGCCAGCGCTGCACTCTATAGTCTGGACTTTGAGCGCGACCCGCCCTCTTCCCCGGCGACCACCCCTAACTTCTTGGACTTCGAGCATGACCAGCCCTCTTACCAAAGCGGCGACCAGCTCCACTTTTTGGACTAAGAGCGACCGCGCCTTCTCTCCGAAAGACTTGCCCTAAGCAAAATTTTGAGGATTTCTACAGGTTTGTTTCGAACTTTGATTTTTTAAGTTTTTCAGTGTTCTAACTTGTTATTTACACTGAACACGCGTAAACAAGACGATATTCATAAGCGAAGCAAGGACGCTTTCAGGTATTCCTTTCTTCCATACCTCGCATCTCCAGTTAGAGGTTCATACTAATATATCAAGATTGTTTGGGTTGTTTTTGTATTTAGACTTTGACTTGCATGAGATTAAGGTCTGGTCGGAGAAAAACACCGAACGTAATTAACCGTCAACAAACAAACATATCGAGTATACCAATCATAACACCTCTAACTACTATTCCACCAACCATACTTGACATAATGGGTGAAGAAAGAGAGACTCCTCTCTCCGACTTCTACAAAGCTTTGAGCGATAGCCCTAAATCTTGCATCGGTCTAGCAGACCGGTGGGGATTTTCAAATCCCCCAAACATATTTAATTTGTTACCCGTTTTCCATGGTTTAGGCCATGAAAAACCTTACCAACACATCGTAGGATTGAACAAGTCCTTACAACATTCCATCATCCTACGGTTGGTGCGGAACAAATTAAACGGGGTATTTTCCTTCACCTTAGCCCGATAAAGCAAACATCTTGGTTAAGCGCCCAAAGCCTAACTCGTGGACTCGTGGGTTAAACTTGTTGACTATTTATGGAACATTTTTACCCACCCCTAAAGACGGATGAAATGCTTTCCAAGATTCATTTCTTCCGGCAGAACCCTCATGAATCATTTTCTCGAGGCTTGGAATCGTTCACCGATCCGCTAATAGAGTGTCCGCACCATAACCTAGCAAAGACCGTTAGTTCGTGCCTTTTCAAAGGACTTCAACATCACCATAAAGAAGTCTTTGACATAATGAATGGGGTAGTTTCCTAAGTAAAGGAGCCTCGAGGAGGCTTATAAATTTTAGAACAAACTAAACGCAATAACAATTGGGAGTGATGATATCCCCGCTCGCTAGTTCTTCTTCAACAGATTAAGGCCGCGGTATGTTTGAGATGAAACCGACCCGAGAACTTAAAAATTTAATCAAATCTCTAACTAAAAAAGTATAGGCTATTTCTATTCAACAAAAGCCTATTCCCGTCATGAATGTCAACTCCAACCCATGTAATTTATGTTTGAGTCCTGAGCACCCTGACTCCTATTGTCCTCTCGCCTATGAACAACAACAATCAGAGCAAGATAATGTTTGCTCCATTAATAACTATCCTATTCCTAATGCCCTATGGAGACAACATCCCAACTTTAGTTGGCGAAACAATCAACAAGTTACAACTCCAGGGTTTAATAACCAAAATGTTAGGCAAACAAACAACTATAATCAAGCTCCACCTAGGCAAGGACAGGGACAAGGTCAGGGAAATTATAATAATTATAACAACCAAGCGCAACCACGACAAGGTGTAGCACAAGGTCAGAATAATTATAATAATTATAATACCAATAGAGGTATCATTCCGGTTAACAATAGTAACTATCAAAACCCACCCATAAATAATCAACGTGAGATAGTTCCAGTCACACCACCTGTGACTACTACACCTACACAACCGGACCGTATCGACGCCTTTATATAGGTTACCCAACAACTTTTCCAATCAATGACTCAATCAAACCAACCGATATTACAATCCATAAATCAGGGCATACAATAGTTAGCCCAAGACAAAGCCCAACCAAAAGGCGTGTTTCCAGGACAAGCGATACCAAACCCTAAAACAACTAACACAGCCTTTGAGGTAAACGGTAATACTAGTACGGAAACGACAATAGTAGGTGACCTGAATGCCATCACCACTCTCCGCTCTGGAAAGGTGGTTGATAACAAAGTAACTATGCCTATAGTTACCCCATCGTGATACTCTACACACGGATATCGAACTAGATCTTGAAATAGAAACTGAAGAACCTACCACTGTAGAGGTACCAGTTAAACCACAACCTAAGAAACAGAAAGCCAAGGTTACACATCAAGTTGAGCCATACGCTAAATATAGAGCGAAACCACCATTCCCTCAAAAATTAGCCATGCTATCCAGGGATACCATCTTGAGGAGATTAGGAACGCGTTTTAAAAATCTAACGATAAACCTTCCTTTTCTCGAAGCTATTAAAAAGCTACCTAATCACGCTAAGTTTCTTAAAGAGTTGTGCACTACTAGGCGTAAGACCAACATACCTAAAGACGCCTTTTTAACTGAACAATTCCCAACTTTATCCGAAAATAATGGAATTGTTAAGTACAAAGGACCACCGGTTAGCCCCTCTTCGTAAAATGCACCTTAGGAGATTCCCACACGACGACCGCTTTATTAGACGGGGCGAGTGTTAACTTACTTCAGATTACTTGTATAAACAAATAGGTCTACAGAAATGCAACCTACAAAAATAAGCGTTGCAATTATCGTGACAGTCTATTAAGTATCCTAAGGGTGTAGTGGAAAAGCGTGCTTGTTAAGGTTCAGATTTCTACTATCCTGCGGATTTTGTTATCCTCGATACAGTGGTTTAATGACTCTGACCGATCATCTTAGGGCCCTTTTTAGCAATGGCCAACGCGCTTATTAATTGCCACGATGGTAAGATGTCCTTATCTTTTGGCCATCTCACGGTTGAGGTAAATGTTTTTAAAATGATGAAACAGATTACGGATTCGTCTATAGATGGGGAGGTTAGCATGATCGAGAGCTTAGCTCAAGATTATTTTAACAACACGTTTCACGAAAACAATATGTACAAATTCCTTTCTTTTTGGAAAGTCAGATTTTGTAAATGACTCCTACTTAGAGGAAGTCAACACCATCCTTGAGTCCACACCAATTGTAGACGCCGGTTGCTCCACATATTGAGTATGAATTCTTGCTACCTAAGCAAGTATTCATTATGCAAAATGAGGACCCCGACCGAAACATCTATTGATTTTCCTCCCACCCGGTGCTTAACCCCTTCCCCGATTTAAACCCCTTCCCCGAGTTAAAATATATACAACTTGATCCGAATGGTAATCATCCGGTAATTATATCTTCTCTGTTATCTAAGGATGAAGAGACACGTTTAATCCGGGTGATTAGGGAACATCGGTCTGCGATTGGTTGGTCCCTAGCTGACATTAAGGGAATTGACCCTAATGTTTGCACTCATCATATCCATTTGGAGGATAACGCGATGACTTCTCGCGAACCTCAGCGTCGCTTGAACCCTGCCATGAAAGAGGTGGTTAGGGAAGAAGTCTTACGATTACTCGATGCGGGTATCATATACCCCATCTCTGATAGCGAATGGGTAAGCCCCATTCATGTAGTTCCTAAAAATCAGGAGTTACCATGGTTAAGTAGCGGAAAAGGTGACTATGTTGTCACAACAAGGTCCTATGAAATGGAGGATCTGTATTGATTCTGAGGCGTTTAAATGCTATGACGAAAGGATCACTTTCCTTTACCCTTTATAGATCAAATGCTTTCGAGCGCCTAGCTGGTCATGCTTTTTATTGTTTTCTGGATGGCTACTCAGGCTATTTTCAGATTATTATTGATATTGATGACCAAGAAAAGACTACCTTCACATGTCCCTTTGGAACGTATGCCTATAAACGAATGCCTTTTGGCCTTTGTAATGCTCCTGGAACCTTCCAGCGGTGTATGCTTCCTATATTTAGTGACATGGTAGAGCGCTTTATGGAAGTTTTCATAGATGATTTTTCTATCTATGGAGACTCCTTCATAGACTGTTTGTCTAACCTGTCTAAGGTTTTGACAAGGTGTGAAGAAAAGAGCCTCGTTTTAAACTGGGAAAAGTGTCATTTCATGGTGAAAAAGGGCATAGTACTAGGTCACATTGTATCTAGTGATGGCATCGAAGTAGATAAGGCCAAACTAGATAAGATAGCGACTCTACCTAAAACCACGACTGTCAAGTGATATTAGAGCCTTTCTAGGCCATGCGAGTTTTATAGGCGATTTATTAAAGACTTCTCGAAAATAGCTAGGCCTTTAACTAATCTGCTTTTGAAAGATGCAATCTTTGATTTTAATTTTAAGCTGTAAGCGGGCTTTTGAAACTTTAAAAGCCGCCCTAACCTCTGCACCAATTATACTGACCTCCGATTGGTCTAAACCTTTCGAACTCATGTGTGATGCTAGTGATTATGCGGTTAGTGCGGTCTTTGGGACAAAAACTAGATAATAAGTCCTTTGTCATTTATTATGCTAGTAAAACATTAAACGATGCTCAGCGAAATTATTCAACTACAGAAAAAAATTCTTAGTCGTCATTTATGCTTTAGATAAGTTTAGATCCTTATTTGGTTGGTTCTAAAACTTTAGTTTACCACGGACCATGCAGCCCTTAAGTACCTTCTTGCAAAGAAGGATGCTAAGCGAGATTAATCCGATGGATCCTTCTCCGCAAGAGTTCACATTAGAAATAAAGGACAAAAAGAGGGTCGAAAACGTAGTTGCCGACCACTTATCTAGACTCACAAACGCGGCGATCGGTGATTTCGAGTCCATCTGGGACTCTTTTCACGATGAGCATCCAGATGCCATTTTTTCAGCACCATGGTATCTTTGACATTGTAAATTATCTAGCGGCTGATGTTATGCCTTATAATTGGTCAAGAAATGAGCGTAAGAAGTTTTTGGCGAGTTAAGTTATACTCTTTGGGATGAGCCCTACCTTTTAAGTATTGTGCGGATCAGATTATTCGTCGTTGTATTCCCCAGTGGGAATACAATGAAGTTCTATCGTTGTGCCATGACAAAGAGTGTGGTAGCCATTTTAGTGGGATGAAAACAGCCGCTAAAGTTCTTCAATGTGGATTTTATTGGCCTACCCTTTTTAAAGATGCCCAAGTGCATTGCAAGACGTGTATTCGTTGCCAACAACTTGGGCGAATTACAAAACGTAATATGATGCCATTAAATCCAATCTTGATCGTAGAAATTTTCGACGTTTGGGGCATTGATTTCATGGGTCCTTTCCCAGTTTCCCACGGTTTCATTTATATTCTAGTTGCCGTGGACTACGTGTCAAAATGGATAGAGGCCCTAGCTTGCCGTAGCAATGACTATAAGACCGCTGTATTTTTTATTAAAGAATATATTTTCTGCCGGTTTGGCATTCCTAAAGCCATTATTAGTGATGGTGGAACACATTTTTGCAACAGAGTTGTTGCATCCCTAGTGAAAAAGTATGGAGTTACACACAAAGTAGCAACTCCTTATCATCCACAAACTAGCGGACAAGTAGAAGTTTCTAATAGGGAAATCAAAAGATTTTAGAAATAATTGTAAACCCCGATAGGGAAAGACTGGTCAAAGCGCCTATCGGATGCTTTATGGGCGATAGAACTGCTTTCAAAACTCCTATAGGTATGTCTCCCTTTAGACTTGTATTTGGGAAACCATGTCATTTGCCGGTTGAATTAGAGCACCGTGCTCGTGGGCTATAAAAAGTCTTAACTTCAATATTGATGAGGCAGGTGTCAAACGCAAGTTGCAATTGAATGAGCTTGAAGAAACCGTGAGCGATTAAATGCGATCTCGCTGAAGGATTATAAAGCTAACATGAAAGCGTGTTCATGATAAGCATATCTTGCAAAAAGAGTTTGTGGTCGGTCAAAAGGTTTTGCTTTACAACTCCCCGCCTACATGTTTTCCGTGCAAACTAAAACCCGTTGGTGCGGCCCTTTTCTAGTTCTTGAAATCACCCCTTTACGGGCAATTACCTTGGTAAATCCAAATGACAACAGTACCTTTCAAGTTAATGGTCAACGGTTAAAACATTTTCATGAACTTCTGTCCCCTGATGTAGAGGAAGTCCTTTTACAAGACCCTGTCTATGAGGACTGAACCTTGACATTTGGTGTACTTACTTTCATTTCCATATACTGATAAGTGCACCATTCAGGTAACCGGGCCCTCCTTATAGAGTGTGTGGCTGTAAGTACCGGATCCTAAGTCCACAGTTCACATAATTCACGTTTTCCACTTTTGCATGTTTTCTCGGTTTTTGAGTCATGTTCCTCTATGGAGTGAATTATGTATTTATTGTTTTTCGTGTTTCTTATAATAAACAAATAAAAATAAAATTAAAATTCTTAAATCATAGAAATAGGAATCCAACAAGTCTTGGGAATCGACTTTAAATCGACGACGTTGTAAACAAATTTTGTGTTTAAAATTTGTTTGGGGGTGGGCGATTGATCTTTCCATCGATTGCTTTCGAACTTTCCATTGGTTTTGTTTAGGCCCATTAGTTCAATTGGGTTGATGTAATCTAAACTTAGATTTCCTTCATTCGCATAACTTACGTCACACACGCACTTCGAAACGTTCTTCCACCCTCTTATACGTCACCCATGGTTGGAATTGAGTGTTTTATGGATCATTGGATTGGAAATTCTCTACTGATCATTTCCATAACTCATTCGCCCAAAATCGGGCCAAGAAGGGTTCCATTCTTTTCCCTTAAAAAGCGGCAAATTGAGTTTGAAATTTAGTATAAAAATCGAAAAATTTTGCAATTCAAATCTTCTCTAAACAATCATGGGCACCCACCAATTATAGGGCAACGCTTTTTTTAAAGTTTTCTTCAAAACTCGCCGCAGTCTACAAACCATTAGTAGTCTAAGAAATTTCTCCTTCCTAAGGCATTTTTTAAAATGTTTAAGGGACATTGGAACGCTCAACCGTGAGGAGTTCTATCACTATGATTTGGTAGAACAGTTTTTATAAAAATGAGAATTGGAAGGGATAGGATTTTCATTTCCCTTTCACCTAGTAACGACAATTCGAACCCCAAAAGATATCGGAGTTCCTTTGATGAAGGATAACCGCCGTGGAGGGTTACATATTTTAAATCAAACTTGGAAAACCAAAATGTTCCCGATTTTTTGCAAACAAAGAAAAAATGATATATATATATACTAGTCGCAAGATCCGCCTATTAAGATCAAATTGCATTCTAATGCAAGTATCTATCTGGATTGCATCCAAGAGACTTGGCCGTTATCCGAAGAAAAAATGGATGAGTGGATGACATGGATGGATGAAGATGCATTAGAGAAGTGTAATTTAATGTAGAAAAAGTGTTTCAAAAAAATTTGGTTGCCTTAGTTTTAGGAATACCAATACCGATCGACGATATCTTGTATAACACACTATGGGCGATGCAGATCGAGATATATGATGCTACGACGCATGCCGATAATGCATATCTTTATGATTATACAAAATATTTCCATGATTCGTTTTATTGGGGAGTTAAATTTAAATAATAATGGTTTATTTAATGTTGTTTGGATTTATATTTTAGCTTTAATATAATTGGTTATTTTCGATGGCTTGTTTATCATTTATCCCACCTTCCGACTTGGTTGGGGTGGAAATATTTAGACCGAGCATAAGTCGTTATATGATCTATACATGTTACGTTGTCTTGGAGGAAAGGTTGATAATTTGACCATGGCATATCTATGACTTGTGTGGTGGTAGCATGAAATCCACCATGTTATTTAAATCCAAAAGATGAATGAATATTTTGGGGAAAATGGCTTGGGTTTTGGAATTTTCCTATTTCCGAAATTGCCTTCAAAACAAATAGTGGAACTTCCGATTCTGTTTTGGAAGCTCATAACCTATTTAAACTCCCTTCTTTCTGACTAATTTTCCACCATCATCCCGCTTTAGCTAAGGGGCATACCATTTAATAATGTCGCATTTATAACCGTATACATTATGAACATCTCACCATTTTCCCGATGAATATAGGATATTTTGGGGAGTTATCACGGATGACATCTCCTATAACTTAATGAATCGTGTTTAAATTCTATCGGGATGAGACCTATGGAAACGGTTGACATTGATCGCATGAGGCATAAGTATCGCCATGGTTAAATCTATGACATTCATTCACCTTTTATGATTAATGATATTTCGAAGTTTTGGTCACTAGTCTTAAGAGAGCCCAAACCATGAGGCATAAGTATCTTATTATGCGTGTTATGGGGGTGGGTATTTTGAATAATGGACCGTCATCGCGTAGTTGTTTACCTTAAACGATACATGTTATTTATGCACAATTCACAGATTGGAAAAGGGTTGAAGTCAAGAGACCCACCAATAGGGTGGTTAAGCTCATTCGCGAATAATGACTTTGGCTGGGATGGCGTGCAGCCTCATTTGAGTAAGCCCATACATCCTATCGGACATAATAACACTTACTGGAGGTTAGCATTAGTAGATGATAAATGGCGGCAAGCTTGGCAAGTTATAATGGACCGGGCGGGGATGCGAAGGAACCTCATATCTTTAATGAGGAGGAGGATGTTTAAAGCGGGGAGATAAGGTAAGTTTTTTAGTTTTTAGTGTCCGCTTATGTCCCAAGCAATTTCATTTTTTGTTAACCCCATAATGGGTGGAACTCATTATAGAGTTCGTCGTCGGTTTATTTCCTATAGTAGTACGTTATAACTTTGTTTTGCAGATGTTCCTGAATTTCACACATTTCAATGGTATTTTTCCTACCCTCTTTATTTACAATACTTTGAGGACAAAGCATGATTCTTGTTTGGGGGGGCATAGAAACACGTGTAATTAAGGCATATGTTAGGATATAGATATGTATAATATGCATTTGTTTTCTAGTTGAAATTTTTAAAAATTCAAAAATATAAATAAATAAGTTATGCTATACACTTAGGAATATTGGTATTGTTTTCTTTCTCTATGCTCTTAAAAATCTAGAAGTCTCACGTAGCTTTTGCATCAGAATAATTGTTAGAAACTTAGGTTAATATGTAGGTAATAATCTTTGCATCTATCAATAAATATATTACATGAGTATCTATGATTGTTAGCAGTAAGTTTCTGAAATCTAGGCTAGAGTACTTATTCTACAAATCTTGTGAGAATATAGCCTAAAAGCCTTATATGAGCGAAATATTTGAGAAATGACGAGAATTTAGGCCCTCTTTGGATCGATATAGCCAGAAATTCAAACCTATGAATTATTTTCCGCTAGTCGCCCCTCTGAGCCTTTCTTTAGCCTTCCATAAACCATAATTCCTTTACCCTGTTACAAAAACAAAATAAAAAAGAAAAAAATAAATCAACCTACCCAATTTAGAATAAGTCTGAGAATAGAATGAGTGAAGAAAGAAGAAGAGAAAAACCTGTGTAACCAAAAATTAGTTAGTTGCTTCAGAAAAAGAAAAGAAGTTTCCATCCAAGGAAAAGAAAAAAAATAATATAGAAATAAATAAAAACTCCAATAAAAGGGAGTCAAAAGCCAAAGAAACGAAAAAGAAAAATATGGCTAAGGATGGAAACAAAGTATAAAAGCAAAAGAAAATAACAAGGTTTTCTCTAAGTTACATAATATGAAGACTCTATTATCTCAGACTTGTCCTTTTGAATATCCATTTCCTTCCTTCTTAAATCATCTCCTAATCCCCGCAACACCTAATAAAGACCTCTAGCTCAATTAGGAATAGGTTAGTGTGATAGTAAGTGGCGGATGTGTTTGATCGACCCCGCTTCCTTGTTGTCATTGAGATTGTAAGGTAAAAGTGTGCTTACTTGCACTGCTTGAGTCGAGTATAAAACTGGAGTGGAAAAATCAGAGTGGTTTTGTCTTGACATTTATGTGAGGACCTACTTAAGGGCGCTATTCGAAGTTTCAGAAAACTGAACACGCTAGGCATTCCATAGTATTACTCATAGTATATATATTTGTATCATAGATGATTGATTATTATGCATATATTAGCTTAGGTTTTTGACTTGGTTATTCTTATTCATTTGCTAGTGAGATGTATAGATAGTTGGGACATGAATGAGGAAACAATAGTTTTATTTCTTAGTCGTTGTAGTATAGTTGAAGTTTGTGAGTATCTTCACTGGAAAACTCTCACGAGGCTATAACTCGTCCACTAGGGAATTCCTAGTGGTTTAAGGCCTTATTGCATAGGGTCAATGCAATCACACTCAGCGAAACTTGAGTAGATAGAACTCCATTTTTGGTCACTTATTTTAATTTCTCATCTTTGCTTGAGGACAAGCAAAATGCTGTTTTGGGGTGATTTGATAAGAGCCCAAAACTGTAGTTTTAACCCTTTAACAGTCATACTTTTGAACCAATTATGTGAGTAATAATTAAGAGTTAACACTGATTACGTGTTTTTATGCATTTCAGGCTTCAAAGTCCATTATGTGCAGAAATGTGCCACTTTAGTGAGATAAAGGAGAAAAGGTTGGTTACTAAGGAGTTCCGTGATTAAAGACCAAGATTCAAGAAGATAAATCCTTCCTAAAGCCCGGTCAAAAGCTGAAAAGTCGACACGGGCTGAAACAGCACACAAGTCAGCAGAACTTCCAAAAGCCGTATCTTTGGACTCAGACCTCGGAATTGGGCCTACCTTATGTCAAAACGACCGGCTCGGAAAGAGCTTTCCAATAGTGTAAGCCTTGACCCAATCAGAGGAGCAGAAGTGGACGAAAAGTCTGTGGAAGCCAACTGCAGCTGAAGAGGCCTTTTTGGACTGAAAGAATTGGGTTTTGGGCCTGATTCTCTGGCCCAAAACATGGCTCCAAGCCCATGCACGATTTTTGGATCTGAAAGTATAAAAACAAAAGTTTAGCTCTTTGTTAATGGTAGTTAGTTAGACCTAAAATATTATAGATAATTCTAGATCTGTTTTCATTAATTAAATTAAGCTTTAGTTCCATTTTCAATTCTTGTTTTAGATTAAGTCTTTGAATCATTGTTCTTGATTGATTAGATAAATAAAATAGTTGTTTTCTCAATTTCGAATTGTGTTATTTCAATTTATAGATCTGATTTTTATTCTTGTTGATTATCATTCCGTAGTTTAAATAGATTGAACCATTGTTAGTTAATTTAGTTAAGTTAGAATTTTAATATGATGTGTAGTTATAATGAAATGGGAAATGATGGTTTGATAACTCAAGGCTAAAACCTCCATTAGAAGGGTTGATGAAGCCTTGATGAAAACTTAGTGGTATAGTGTAGAAACATTGTGTAATCTATTCCAATCTAGAAGGTCGTGATTCGCCATGAGAATGGGTGGGCGACCTCACATGCTAGTTAGTACTCGGTAGAAATGCCATGAACACTAGGGATTAGAACTTCGAATTTTTGCCGTGAAGAACGTAAGAATCGAGATACAAGAATCTATCTTAGGCTATTAAGTTGGATTCGAGGTGGATTCAATTCCCCTCTAATCATTTATCTAGATTCAAAACAATCATATTTCCATAGCATTAGTAGTTTAAAAGTCAAGTAATCAAATTCAGTAAGTATCGTAGTAATCACCTTCGTAAAGCTCTCATTGACTTAAGACCGACTAATTAGATTAGAAAACAATCCATGCTAGAGCACTAGGAGTGGAACGAATTTCTTACTCCACTATATATCGATAGAATTGAGAGTAGGAAACTTTGATAAATATGAGCATCATAAGATTAGTTTAGTTTACTTACGTTTTGAGTTCATCGTTCATTTCGTAGGTAGACTATTCAATTTTATCTTTTATCAAAAGCCATATCCCCGTGGTTACAGACAACCGAAATTTGGTGTCTTTAGTGGCAAGTCAAATCCGGTGGATCACGTATTTAGGTATTGTGCCACTATAGGACAATATGAGAGATATAACCATGTCATGTGTTAGGAGTTCAAAGCTTCCCTGTCTGGATCTACGCTCCAGTGGTACCACAGATTACAAGAGCGTCAGATTAGGACCTCAGAAGAACTATTTAGGACCTTCATAGACCGGTACTCATGCAACAAGCATCAGCCAAAACGAATCAACGCACTGTTCAACATCAAGAAAAAGGATGGAGAGGCATTAAGATCCTACATGCAACGGTTCATGAAAATTTCAATCCAAATAGAGTCTTGTGATGAACACACTGCTATAATAGCTTTCAAACAAGGGTTGAATGAAAACAACGACTTATTCGGATCTCTCTCCAGGAAACCTACCCGTGATTTAGAGGAACTCCTTGACAGGGTTGAAACTCATGTGGGGTGGGAAGAGTCTTGAACAGACATCAGGAAGCGAAAAAAACTAGTCGGACAGTTCTTGGGGTTCCTCGAGAAGGGAATGGAAATTCTTCCTCTCAAAAATCAAAGAGACACCATAATCGTGGTCGCCAAAAGGCCGAATCCCCATCAAAAGGACGAATGCTGAGAGGGCAATACCAAAATGTAGACAGTAGTACAGATGGAAAACCATAGAAGAAGTCGCGTGTGGAAGGAGCTGAAAAAGCTCTTCCTTCAATGGACAGAAACTTCGCCCCTCTAAACAAAGTGCCAAATGAGGTTCTAGACTCGATAAAAAATCAGAGTTACCTCAAATGGCCAGCTCCGCTAAAGCCAGGCTCCCTGGGTACCAGACACCAAAGGGCCTACTGCAAGTTCTATAAGAGTAAGGGTCACAACACCAAAGCCTGCATGACCCTAAAAAATGAACTACAGGATCTTATTGAAAGCTGGTATTTGAAGCAGTTTGTGGCACACGAACAGGCGAACGCACTACAGCCTGAGCAGATCAGCACGTCAGTTCAGGATCCCCCATGTATTGGACCGCTCAATGGCCGACTCTATATAAATATGATTTCTGAAAAAGCAAGTAAACGAAGTGGACAGATCACTGAAAAGGGTGCGCAATATAAAATGTGCATGGCCAAGCAGATGAGGATCATGAACATCGAGCTGACTACAGTAGCTTAGGTTAACGTGGTACCCCACAAAGATCTACTCATCCTTTTCACTGAGGCTGACTATTGTAGCATCCAGAGCCCCCCATAAGGATGTGCTTGTTCTGACACTTCCTTTTAGAGATTATGATTTGCATCACATATTGGTTGATCCAGGTAGCTCAATAGATGTGCTATACTATGACACATTCAAAAAGCTGCAGATCTTTGATTCCGAAATGGTTGCCACCAACTCCAACTTATATGGATTCAGTGCGGACAAAGCTCTGACAGTTAGGGAGATCCAACTACTCGTAGCTACTGGGCCAGTAACTCTCATCAAAAACTTTGTTGTGGTAAAAGCTAACACACCCTATCATATGATCTTGGGCAAGACCTGACTACACAGACTCCAAGCTATTCCTAACACCTATCACCAATGTCTGAAGTTCTCACATAACGGGATAATCGAGATGATCAGAGGGGATCAAGTGGCTGCCAAAGCATGCTACGCGCTGGCGACAAAGCAGTCCCCACTCCTTTCTGAACCAATAGAGGTGGGGCGACTCGCCAAATAGAAATTACAGTTGGATCCACCTCTCTCGGACCTAGTCCCATGAGAGAGGGAGGATCCCCCCTCACTATAGCCATTAGAGGAAGTGGAAATTGTAGGAGGTAGCTCACCAAAAACCACTTTCATCGGCACCTTGTTGAGTTTTGAAGAGCGCCATGCTCTGATACAGTTCCTCCGAGAGCACAGAGATATGTTTGCTTGGTCATTCAAAGAAATGCCAGGAATTGACCCCCACGTGGCATGCCACCAGCTCAATGTTTGCAGTGATATAGTAGTAGTCAAGCGGAAACCAAGAAGGATAGGCGCTAACAGATCCAAAGCGATAAAAGCTGAAGTTGAAAAACTAAAGGCAGCTAATTTTGTTAGGGAAATTAATTTCTCCACCTGGATTTCTAATATTGTCCTAGTGAGAAAGAAGAATGGGTCATGGAGAATCTATATTGACTTCACGGATCTGAATTGTGCATGTCCGAAAGACAGCTACCCTCTGCCAATAATTGACAAGTTGGTGGATGCAACGGCTGGACATGAACTGTTATCTTTCATAGATGGGTTGTCTGGTTACAACCAGATCCTGCTGCATAAGGAGGACCATAATCATGCTAGTTTTACAATCGAGGATGGCCTGTACTGCTATCAGGTAATGCCATTCAGACTGAAAAATGCAAGAGCCACGTACCAGCGTTTGATAAACAAAATGTTTAAAGGATTGATAGGTGACATTATGGAGGTGTATGTAGATGATCTCTTGATCAAGAGTCTGAAATCGGGAGATCATATCTCCCGCTTGAAATGTGTATTTGATGTTCTCTGAAAGTATCGCATGAAACTCAACCCTACGAAATGTGCTTTCGCTGTATCATCAGGGAAGTTTTTAGGGTACCTAGTTACTAAGAGAGGGATTGAGGTGAACCCTGATCAGATCTAGGCACTCATAGAAATGTGATAAATGTAAAATTTGAATAATTTACCTACGAAATGAGCGATGAAACTCAAAACGCAAGTGAAACTAAACTTAATTACGCATTGCTATCAAAGATTTTTATACTCTCAATTCTATCGAAATAGAGTGGAGTAAAAAGTTCGTTCCACTCCTAGTTCTTTAGCATTCAAGTTTTCTACAATTGACTAGTAAATCCAAAGTCTAATGAGCGTAATGGTGGGAATTTATACTACAATGTGAATTAAAACTAGACGTAATATAAAGATTATAACTTTATTCAATTTAACTAAACAATAATTGAAATCTAAATTAATAACTAAGAATTAAATAACAATAATTGAATTTAGATCTAACAAATTTAAATGACAAATCGAAATGAACAAGAAATAACTATTTTATTTATCTAAGCAATGGAGAACTATGATTCGAAGAATTAATCTAAAATAATGTATGAAACTAATTAATTTAACTAATTCAAATTCAAATTTAGATCTACAAGCTAGTTTAATGGCTACTTTTTATTCTAGATTATCTAACTACATAAAACAATGTTATTTCAATCTAAACTAATTAAGAACTAACTAAAAACTAGTTTACTAACAAAAAAACTAAGTTCTAAACTATATTTAATGGAGGCTAACCTAATTTATTTTCTACCCTAGGTCTAACTAATGAGTTGCCTCCTTTCTTCCATTGAAAAGGAGAAAGAGATCCCCAATTTCGTGCATGGGCTGAGGAGCCATGTTTTGGGCCGGAAAATCGAGCCCAAAGCCCAATTTCTTCAGTTCACAGAGCCTATTTCAATTGGCTTTGACCTCAACAGAATTTTTATCTACTTTTGCTCCTCTGATTGGGTCAAGTCTTAGCCCATTGGAAAGCTCTTTCCGAGCCGGTCGTTTTGACGTAAGGTAGGCCCAAATCTGAGGCCTAAGTCTAAAGATATGGTCTTCAGAATTTTGTTGACTTGTGCACTATTTCTGCCCGTGTTGACTTTTCAGCATTTGACCGGCCTTTATAAAGGCTTTTTCTCTTTGAATCTTGGCCTTTATCATAGAACTTCTTAGCAACCAACCCTTTGCTCCTTTATATTGCCAAAGTGGCACATTTATGTACATAATCGAGTTTCATGCCTGAAATACATAAAATCACGTAATTAGCATTAACTCTTATTTATTACTCGCATAATTGGTCTAAAAGTAGTATTATTAACGGGTTAAACTACAGTTTTGGGCTCTTATCAAACCATCCCCAAACAGCATTTTGCTTGTCCTCAAGCAAATATGAGAAATTAGCATAAGTGACCAAAAATGGAGTTCTAACTAATCTCGTTTCGCCGAGTGCGATTGCATTAACCATATGCAACAAGGCCTTAAACCACTAGGAATTCCCTAGTGGACGAGTTATAGCCTCGTGAGAGTTTTCCAGTGAAGGTACTCACAAACTTCATCTATACTACAACGACTCAGAAATAAAACTATTGTTTCCTTATCTATGTCTTAATTATATATACATCTCACTTAGCAAATGAATACAGAATAATCAAGTCGAAACCTAAGCTAATATATGCATAATAATCTATCATCTACGAATAAACATATTTAAAATGAGTAATACTATGAGATGAACTAGCAGGTCCGTTTCTGAAAACTCGGAATAGCATCCTTAAGTAGGTCCTCACATAAATGTAAAGACAAAAACCACTCTGATTTTTCGCTCAAGTTTTGCTACTCCAGTGTGTAGTGGGCACACTTTACCTTACAAACTCAATGACACACAAGGAAGCTGGAGTCGATCAAACACATCTACCACTTACTATCACACTAACCTATTCCTAATTGAGCTAGAGGTCTTTATTAGGTGTTGTAGGGATTAGGTGATGGTTTAAGAAGGAAGGAAATGGATATTCAAAGAGAACAAGTCTGAGATAATAGAGTTTTCATATTATGTAACTAGAGAAAACCTTATTCTTTACTTTTGCTTCTACACTTTGTTTCCATCCTTAGCCATATTTTTTTTTCTTTTTCTTTGGCTTTTGACTACTTGATTCTATTTTTGGAGTTCTAACTCTTTATTTCCTTTTATATATATATATATATATATATATATATATATATATATATATATATATATATATATATATATATATATATTTATATTTTATTTTTTTTTTTTATTTGGATGGAAACTTACTTTTCTCTTCTGAAGCGACTAACAAATTCTTGATTTCAAAGGTTCTTCTCTTCCCTATTCTTCATCTCTATTCTCAAACTTATTCAAAGAATTGGGTAGGTTGATTTTTTATTTTTTTTATTTTGTTTTGTTTTGTAACAGGGTAAAGGATTTGTGGTTTATGAAAGGCTAAAGAAAGGCTCAGAGGGGCGACTAGTGAAAAGTAATTTATTGGTTTGAATTTCTGGCTATATCGATCCAAAGAGGGCCTAAATTCTCGCTTAGGATATGGTATAGTGATCAAGCAAGTGGACGTGTGATTTCTCTATTTGGATTTTACTTCTCCCTTGTGTCATTTCTCAAATGTTCACTCATATAAGGCTTTAGGCTATATTCTCACAGGATTTGTAGAATAAGTACTCTAGCCTAGATTTCATAAACTTACTGCCAACAATCATAGATACTCATGTAACATATTTATAGATGATGCAAGGATTATTATCTACATATTAACCTAAGTTTCTAAAAACTATTCTAATGCAAAAGCTATGTGAGACTTCTAGATTTTTGAGAGCATAGAGAAAGAAAACAATACCAATATTCCTAAGTGTAAAGCATACTTTTTATTTATATTTTTAAATTTTTGAATTTTTTAGTTAGAAAATAAGTGAATATTATACATATCTATATCCTAACAGATGCCTTAATTACACGTGTTTTATGCCCCCTCCCCCCCCCCCCCCCCCAAACAAGAAGCATGCTTTGTCCTCAAAGTATTTTAAATAAAGAGGGTAGGAAAATACCATTGAAACGCGTGAAATTCTGGAACATCTGCAAAACAAAGTTATAACATACTAATATAGAAAAACTTACACAACTCTATAAGAGTTCCACCTGTTACGGGGTTAATGTGAAATAGATTGCTTGGGACATAAGCAGACACTAACTGAAAGAAAACTTACTTGTACTCCCATTTAAACATTTTCTTCCTCATTTCCCTCTTCATCCTTAATAAAGAAATGAGGTTCCTTCACATCCTGCCATGCCATGGTAATTTGCCAGGCTTCACGCCACTAATTGTCTACTATAGCTAACCTGTCAAGCGCCACTTGGCCGGATAGGGTGTAAGGCGCAACCTGATGAGGTTGTATCCTCCACCCTTGCCAAGTTATTGCACGAAACGATCGAATAATACAAATGGTGGGTCTCACAATGTCGACCCCAACCCAATCTGTAAAACGGGCATAAAAAACAGGGAAGAAACATAGCATTGTACGGCAAATTAAAACAAGTATAAGAAGGTACTCACGCCTCTTGCCATGGGCTCGGGCTAAACTAGACATTAAGGTCTAGGGAATATCATAGAGTGTACGTCCCCCAGCTAAAGCAAGGAAAATATCACAAGTTTCGTCATTCACAGAAGAATAACACCATTCGCCTCTAATGTTGAGCATGATCCAAAACATAACACGTTCATGAAAAGGCTACTAAGGGCGACGTTGTATTCCCCTTGGTCCTCAATAAGAAAAATTCCTGCCCCATAAGCTTCATGCAAAAACTCATAGGTGTAGACATACATATTATCTACCCAATAGCCCCATGGGTCTTGTATTTCAGCAGGCATAGCAAGTCCGAGAACAAATGCTAGTAAAAACCTGGTAATTTCCATTGGTTCATCCTCAATGGTGATGGAGAACACTTGTTCTCCATTTGGTCTATCAAAAAACACGCAATTATCATAAAAATTCGATGTAAGTGCAGGAGAATAATGTTCATCAGATCTTACCATTAGCGCTTCCCAGCCGACGTGTACAATCACCTCGTGAAACCAAACACCATAGGCAGTGCTTTGGAATAAGTCTTCGAAAGATTGCTCGGGGATGACTTTAGGAGTTGTCATCTCAAAACTACCTTCTGGAACAGCCGTAACTATCCTGGAACAACCCTCAGAAAATTGGAAATTTTTTGTGCTTACCGGGGTCAGGGTGCGTGGTGCGCTCAGCCTATGCCTAGGATAAGCGCGTGTCGCGCTCTGGTGAATTTCGAGTTCCAGGCACTTGGGTGCAGGGTGCACTCACTTTTTGCCTGGGATGGGCGCGTGTTGTTGATAAATGATATAATTGAGCAGCTTACCTACGAAATGAACGGTGAAATCAAAACGTAAGTAAACTAAACTATTTATGTTGCTATGTTATCAAAGATTCTCTACTCTCAATCCTATGAGATATACTGGAGTAGGAAGTTCGTTCCACTCCTAGTGCTCTAGCATGGAATTCTTTTCTAATCTAATTAATCGGTCTTAAGTCAATGAGAGCTTTACGAAGGTGATATACTACGATACTTACTGAATTTGATTACTTGAATTTAACTACGAATGCTATGGAAATATGATTGTGCTTGAATCTAGATAATGGATTAGAGGGGAATTGAATCCACCTCGAATCCAACTTATAGCCTAACATAGATTCTTGTATCTCGATTCTTACGTTCTGACGGCAAGAAATTCGAGTTCTAATCCCTAGTGTTCATGGCATTTTCTACCGAAAGTACTAACTAGCAATGTGAGGTCATCCACCCATTCTCATGGCGAATCACGACCTTCTAGATTGGAATAGATTCTATAATGTTTCTACACTATACCACTAAGTTTTCATCAAGGCTTCATCAACCCCTCTAATGGAGGTTTTAGCCTTGAGTCATCAAACCATCATTTCCCATTTCATTATAACTACACATCATATTAAAATTCTAACTTAACTAAATTAACTAACAATGGTTCAATCTATTTAAACTATGGAATGATAATCAACAAGAATTAAAATCAGATCTATAAATTGAAATAACACAATTCGAAATTGAGAAAACAACTATTTTATTTATCTAATCAATCAAGAACAATGATTCAAAGACTTAATCTAAAACAAGAATTTGAAATGGAACTAAAGCTTAATTTAATTAATGAAAACAGATCTAGAATTATCTATATTATTTTAGGTCTAACTAGCTACCATTAACAAAGAGCTAAACTTTTATTTTTATACTTTCAGATCCAAAAATCTTGCATGGGCTTGGAGCCATGTTTTGGGCCAGAGAATCAGGCCCAAAACCCAATTCTTTCAGTCCAAAAATGCCTCTTCAGCTGCAGTTGGCTTCCACAGACTTTTCTTCCACTTCTACTCCTCTGATTGGGTCAAGGCTTAGATCATTGGAAATATCTTTCCGAGCCGGTCGTTTTGACATAAGGTAGGCCCAATTCCGAGGTCTGAGTCCAAAGATACGGCTTTCGGAAGTTCTGCTGACTTGTGTCTTTATTTCGGCCCGTGTCGACTTTTCAGCTTTTGACCGGGCTTTAGGAAGGTTTTATCTTCTTGAATCTTGGCCTTTAATCACGGAACTCCTTAGTAACCGACCTTTTCTCCTTTATCTCACTAAAGTGGCACATTTCTGCACATAATGGACTTTTAAGCCTGAAATGCATAAAACACGTGTCGGTGTTAACTCTTAATTATTACTCACATAATTGGTCCAAAAGTATGACTGTTAAAGGGTTAAAACTATAGTTTTGGGCTCTTATCAAACCACCCCCAAACAGCATTTTGCTTGTCCTCAAGCAAAGATGAGAAATTAGAATAAGTGACCAAAAATGGAGTTCTATCTACTCTCGTTTTCTTTGAGTCGCGATTGCATTGACCATATACTGACAAGGCCTTAAACCACTAGGAATTCCCTAGTGGATGAGTTATAGCCCTCGTGAGAGTTTTCGAGTGAAGGTACTCACAAACTTCAACTATACTACAACGACTAAGAAATAAAACTATTGTTTCCTTATTCATGTCCCAACTATCTATACATCTCACTAGCAAATGAATAAGAATAACCAAGTCAAAAAACCTAAGCTAATATATGCATAATAATCAATCATCTATGATACAAATATATATACTATGAGTAATACTATGAAATGCCTAGCAGGTTCGTTTTGAAAACTTCGAATAAGCGTCCTTAAGTAGGTCCTCACATAAATGTCAAGACAAAACCACTCGATTTTTCCACTCAAGTTTAAGCTACTCCGATTGTGCAGTTGGGCACACTTTACCTTACAATCTCAATGACAACAAGGAAGCGAGTCGATCAAACACATCTGCCACTTACTATCACACTAACCTATTCCTAATTGAGCTAGAGGTCTTTATTAGGTGTTTGGGGATTAGGAGATGGTTTAAGAAGGAAGGAAATGGATATTCAAAAGGACAAGTCCGAGATAATATAGTCTTCATATTATGTAACTTAGAGAAAATCTTGTTATTTTCTTTTTGCTTCTATACTTTGTTTCCATCCTTAGCCATATTTTTCTTTTTTTTTTTCTTTGGCTTTTGACTCCCTTTTATTTCTTTTTGGAGTTTTTATTTATTTCTATATTTTTTTCTTTTCCTTGGATGGAAACTTCTTTTCTTTTAGGAAGCAACTAACTAATTTTTGTTTACCACGGGGTTTTCTCTTCTTCTTTTTCACTCATTCTATTCTCGGACTTATTCTAAATTGGGTAGGTTTTTTTTTTTTTTTTTTTTATTTTGTTTTTTTTTTTGTAGAGGGTAAAGGAATTGTGGTTTATGGAAGGCTAAAGAAAGGCTCGAGGGACTAACTAGCGGAAAATAATTCATAGGTTTGAATTTCGGCTATATCGATCCAAAAAGGGCCTAAATTCTCGCTTAGGATATGGCATAGTGATCAAGCAAGTGGACGTGTGATATCTCTATCCGGATTTTACTTCTCCCTTGTGTCATTTCTCAAATGTTTCGCTCATATAAGGCTTTAGGCTATATTCTCACAGGATTTGTAGAATAAGTACTCTAGCCTAGATTTCAAAAACTTACTGCTAACAATCATAGATACTTATGTAATATATTTATAGATAGATGCAAAGATTATTACCTATATATTAACCTAAGTTTCTAACAATTATTCTGATGCAAAAGCTACGTGAGACTTCTAGATTGTTAAGAGCATGGAGAAAGAAAACAATACCAATATTCCTAAGTGTATAGCATAACTTTTTTTTTTTTTTTTTTATTTTATTTTTTTTTAAATTTTAACTAGAAAACAAATGCATATTATACATATCTATATCCTAACAGATGCCTCAATTACACGCGTGTTTCTATGCCCCAAACAAGAATCATGCTTTGTCCTCAAAGTATTGTAAATAAAGAGGGTAGGAAAAATATCATTGAAACGCGTGTGAAATTTAGGAACATCCGCAAAACAAAGTTAGAACGATACTACTATAGGAAATAAACCGACTTAACTCTATCACGAGTTCCTCCCATTATGGGGTTAACAAAAAATGAAATTGCTTGGGACATAGCGGACACTAAAAACTAAAACTTACCTTATCTCCCGGCTTTAAGCATCCTCCTCCTCATTAAAGATATGAGGTTCCTTTGCATCCCCGGTCCATTATAACTTGCCAAGCTTGCCGCCATTTATCATCTACTAATGCTAACCTATTAAGTGTTATTATGTGCGATGGGATGTGCAGGCGACCAAATGAGGCTGCACCTGCCATCCCAGCCAAGTCATTATTCGCGAATGAGCGAACCACCTTATATTGGTGGGTCTCATTACTTCAACCCTTTTCCAATCGTGAATTGTGCTGTACGGAATCTGAGGGTAAACAACTACGCATGATCGCGCTTACCAACACAAGCATAAGAAGATGCTTTACGCCTCATGGTTTGGGCTCTCTTAAGACTAGTGACCAAAACTTCGGGGAATGTCATAGCGGCGGCGCCCCTCAACTAAAGCGAGGAAAATGTCACCAGAAGATCTTGTTTGCAGAAATGAGCGCCATTCCCCAAAATATTCATCGGGATGAATAACATAGTGGTGCCTACGTTTAGAAAAAGGCTACCAAAGGGCAATGCTATATAAGCCCACGGTCCATTACTCGAAATACCCCTCCCCATAATAATCATGGAAATATGTATAATCATAAAGATATGCATTATCAGTCATATATGCCCATGTGTGAGCAGGATCGGTATTGGTATTCCTAAAACTAAGGCGACCAAATTTTTATTGAATTCATGTGTCGTGTCATCGACTCACGACGGAGAATTCTTGATCTCCATCCCGATTATAATAGAATTTAACGTGGTCATAGAAATAAAGCGGTAAGTTGTGGTGAATATGACTCGTCATCACTTACCGATGACGCCATCCTAATCTGCGAGGATCTTGTGCCGGAACCGGTGTCCATAGGTCTCGGTGCCCAACACATCTTGAAAGACTGTTCAGGTATGACTACGAGGAGATGTCATCTTAACTACTCTTTGAACAGTTCCACAAAAATCTTGGAATGACCCGTGAAAATTGGAAATTTCTGCGTTCCGCGGAAAGGTATGCGCGTCCCGCTCCTTGTGTAAATGCGACTGAGTGTTATGGCGCGGGTCGCGACTTGGTATGAGGGTGGTCTCTAGGTATCGGTGTATGGGCGAATTCGGCTTCGAGTATGAGGCGTCGCGCTCGACAAAATTCTTCAAAAAAAAGTAAAAGCAACGCAGCGGCTCTCGACAAAAGAAATTGGCGCCTTCAAATGGCTAAACCGGAGTTTAGAGCAAAAGATAGTAAAACTTGGAGTGGATAGTGCGGGATGATGGTGGGATGTATTGTGGTTTTTGTTAGTGTAGAAAGAAGGGAGTTTAAATAGGTTATGAGCTTCCAAAACGAATCGGGAAGTTCCCTATTTGTTTGAAGGCAATTTCATAAATAGGAAAATTCCTAAAACCGAAAGCGGAAACAAGCCATTTTCATGATTTCCTAAAAATCACGGTATCTTTCATCTTTGGATTTAGAATAGTAACTTCTAAACTTTCCTAGATTTCATGCTACCACCACACAAGTCATAGATATGCCGATATCGGCCAAATTATCAATCTTTCCTCCAAGACAACTTAACATATATATGATCATATAACGACTTTGCTTTCGGTCTAAATATTTCCACCCCCAAACAATTCGGAAGGTGGGATAAATGATAAAACAAGCAGTACTAAAAAATAACCAATTATATTAAAAATAAAATATAAATCCAAAGAACATTAAATAAACACATTACTATTTAAATTTAACTACTGAATTAAAATCCTTCTAATAAAATGAAATTATGAAATAACAAATGAACTCAGTTGGGGTGAACACCTAGTTTTGTGATGATGATGGACCTTGAGATGGAGATTGGTTTGAACCCTCTGTCCTTTGGCGACGACGCTCATGCCTGTCGGACTCGGCTGAAACAGAGTCCTCCACGGGTGGAATGCGTCGTAGCATCTCTATTCGGAACAAGCGTTGGGCTTCCATCTCGATCGAAAATCGCATCTTGGGTTTGTTTGTTTGGTGGATAGTCTCCATGTTATACAAGATATCGTCCAAAACCCCTTCGAGCATTTCAAATCTCCTCTGAAGGTTCCCTTGCTTCTTTTGAACTACTATCTGTCTATTTCGGATATCTTCACAAATACCATAAACGCACCACAAGGCAGTTTGCAACACTTGCATGCATTCTACATTAGAATTACACTTCTCTAATGCATCTTCATCCATCCATGTCATATCTTCCCTTTCATCCTCCGACTCATCCATTTTTTCTTCAGACAACGGCCAAGTCTCTTGGATGCAATCCATATAGATACTTGCATTAGAATGCAATTTGATCTTAATAGGAGCAGATCTTGCGACAGCTCTAAAGGAGAGCATGATCTTAGTGATCAATACGGGGGGAAGAAGCTAAACTCTTCCCCACTCCTCGAATCACATTAAACATTAAATCAAGGATGCAGAAATTATACTTCTTTGTTTGCAAAATCCAGAACGTGCGCGGACATTGCAGGCCGATATCATCGAGTTTGTCTTTCGAGGGGCGTTCCTACCAATCCACCGAGCTCTGACCCGGTTGATTGGTTCTCGTGGTGGTCTAGCGGACGAATGGGATGTCGGATTGTATTCACCCTCCACGACGGTATCCTTCATCAAAGCGGGAACTCCGATTATCTTGGGGTTTCCGAATTATCGTTAGTAGGTTGCTTTCAAAGCGTAATTCCTAACGATTCGACTAACAACCGCGGCGTTACTTCTCTCTGCGTTCCTCCTAACTTTATGAAAATCCTATCCCTTCCAATTCTCGCTTTTTATAAAACTGTTCTACCAAATCATAGTGATAGAACTCCTCGGTTGAGTACCATAGTCCGTTCCAATGTCTCTTGAACATCTCCAGCGTCGTAAAATGGTGGCTAAATCGGAAAGCAAAGCGTGTTCGGCAAAATTCTACGTCGTAAGCGCCATTGAAATTTCTTAGACTACTAATGGTTTGTAGACTGTGGGGGAGGCGAGTTTTGAAGAAAACTACTAAAAACAGCGTTGGTGGCGGTGGTGGTGGTGGTGGAAACTATAATTGTTGGCTGTGTTTTCGAAGTTGGGTTGGTGGTGATGATTGTTTAGAAGATTTAGGTGGATTTGATTTCCTTGGTGTAGGTGTAGTTAGATTTTTTCTTCCCTCTCTCTATATTTATTTTTTATTTTGGTTTCCAAAATTTAATTTAACTTGTAACCGCAGTTTGGGATTGAAGTGGAAACAACGTGCGATGCGGGTTGGGAAGGAAGGAGACGCCGCTAACGTCGTCGCGTCGGGGTTAGGCCCAAGCCCGGTTTGAATTCGAAATTTTCCGATTTTTTGCGCAAATTCAGACTCAATTTGCGGCCGTTCTTGGCCCAATTTTTGGCGAATGAGTTATGGAAATTATCGGTAGAGAATTTCCAATCCAATGATCCATAAAACACTCAATTCCAACCATGGGTGACATATAAGAGGGTGGAAGAACGCCTACCGAAGTGCGTGTGTAGCGTAAGTTATGCGAACAAAGGAAATCTAAGTTTAGATTCGTCAACCCAATTGAACTAATGGGCCTAAACAAAACCAATGGAAAGTTCGAACAATCGATGGAAAGATCGATTTGCCCACCCCAAACAAATTTTTAAACACAAAATTTGTTTTACAATGTGGATTTAAAGTCGATTCCCAAGACTTGTTGGATTGCTATTTCTATGATTTTAAGAATTTTAATTTTATTTTTATATGTTTATTATAAGAAACACGAAAAACAATAAATACATAATTCACTCCATAGAGGAACATGACTCAAAAACTGAGAAAACATGCAAGAGTGGAAAACGTGAATTATGTGAACTATGGACTTAGGATCCGGTACTTACAGACCACACACTCCATAGGGAGGGCCGGTTACTGAATGGTGTACTTATCGGTATATGGAAATGAAAGTAAGTACACCAAATGACAAGGGTCGATCCTCATAGGCGGGTCATGTAAAAGGACTTCCTCTACATCGGGGGCGAAGTTAAGTGAAAATGTTTTAACCGTTGACCATTAACTTGAAAGATGCTTGTTGTCATTTGGATTTACTAAGGTGATTGCCCGTAAGGGGTGACCCCAATAACTAGAAAAGGGCCGGACCAGCGGGTTTTAGTTTGCACGGGGGAAAACATGTAGGCGGGGAGTTGTAAAAGCAAAACCTTTTGACCGACCACAAACTCTTTCGCGCAAGATATGCTTATCATGAACCGTTTCATGTTAGCTTTATAATCCTTCGAGCGATCGCATGCGAATCGCTCACGGATTTCTTCAAGCTCATTCAATTGCAACTTGCGTTTGACACCTGCCTCATCAATATTGAAGTTAATGCTTTTTATAGCCCACGAGCCGCGGTGCTCTAATTCAGCGGGCAAATGACATGGTTTCCCAAATACAAGTCTAAAGGGGAGACATACCTATAGGAGTTTTGAAAGCAGAGTTATCGCCCATAAGGCATCCGATAGGCGTTTTGACCCGATCTTTCCTATCGGGGTTTACAGTTGTTTCTAAAATCTTTTTTGATTTCCCTATTAGAAACTTCTACTTGTCCGATAGTTTGTGGATGATAAGGAGTTGCTACTTTGTGTGTAACTCCATACTTTTCACTAGGGATGCAACAACTCATTTGCAAAAATGTGTTCCACCATCACTAATGATGGCTTTGAATGCCAAACCGGCCGAGAAAATATATTCTTTGATAAAAAATACAGCGGTCTTATGGTCATTGCTCACGGCGAAGCTAGGGCCTCTATCCATTTAGACCGTAGTCCACGGCAACTAGAATATAAATGAAACCGTGGGAAGCTGGGAAAGGACCAATGAAATCAATGCCCCAAACATCCGAAAATTTCTATGATCAAGATTGGATTTAATGGCATCATATTACGTTTTGTAATTAAGCCCAAGTTGTTGGCAAGCGTATACCCGTCTTGCAATGCACTTGGGCATCCTTAAAAGGGTAGGCCAATAAAATCCACATTGCGAGAACTTTAGCGGCTGTTTTCATCCCACTAAAATGTCCACCACACTCTTTGTCATGGCAGAACGATAGAACTTCATTATATTCCCACTGGGGAATACAACGACGAATAATCTGATCCGCACAATACTTAAAAAGGTAGGGCTCATCCCAGTAGTATAACTTAACTCTGGCCAAAAAAAATTTATATTCATTCCTTGACCAATTATAAGGCATAACATCAGCCACTAGATAATTTACAATGTCAGCATACCATGGTGCTGAAAAAATGGCATACAGATGCTCATCAGGAAAAGAGTCCGGTATGGACTCAGAATCAGTCTGATCGTCGTTTGTGAGTCTAGATAAGTGGTCGACAACTACGTTTTCGACCCCTCTTTTGTCCTTTATTTCTAATGTGAACTCTTGCAGGAGAAGGATCCATCGGATTAATCTCTGCTTAGCATCCTTCTGTAGTTGAATAATTTCGTTGCAACGTTTAATGTTTCGTTGAGCATCGTTGACGGCTAAGAAACTTATCTAAAGCATAAATGACGGCTAAGAATTCTAATGTGAACTCTTGCAACGAAACTTATCTAAAGCATAAATGACGGCTAAGAATTCTTTTTCTGTAGTTGAATAATTTCGTTGAGCATCGTTTAATGTTTTACTAGCATAATAAATGACAGTGGACTTATTATCTAGTTTTTGTCCCAAGACTGCACCAACTGCATAGTCACTAGCATCACACATGAGTTTGAAAGGTTTAGACCAATCGGGAGGCTGTATAATTGGTGCAGAGGAGGTTAGAGGCGACTTTTAAAGTTTCAAAAGCACTGCTTACGGTTAAAATTAAAATCAAAGATTGCATCTTTCAAAAGCAGATTAGTTAAAGGCCTAGCTATTTTTTGAGAAATCTTTAATAAATCGCCTATAAAAACTGCGCATGGCCTAGAAAGGCTCTAATATCACGACGGACGGTTAAGGTGGTTTAGGTAGAGTAAGCTATCTTATCTAGTTTGGCCTTATCCGCCGATGCCATCACTAGATACAATGTGACCTAGTACTATGCCCTTTTCACCATGAAATGACACTTTTCGAGTTTAAAAGCGAGGCTCTTTTCTTCACACCTTGTCAAAACCTTAGACGAGGTTAGACAAGCGATCTGTGAAGGAGTCTCCATAGATAGAAAAATCATCCATGAAAACTTCCATAAAAGCTCTACCATGTCACTAAATATATGAAGCATACATACACTGGAAGGTTCTAGGAGCATTACAAAGGCCAAAAGGCATTCGTTTATAGGCATACGTTCCAAAGGGACATGTGAAGGTAGTCTTTTCTTGGTCATCAATATCAATAATAATCTGAAAATAACACGAGTAGCCATCGAGGAAAACAATAAAAACATGACCGACTAGGCGTTCGAGCATTTGATCTATAAAGGGTAAAGGAAAGTGATCCTTTTCGTGTCATAGCATTTAAACGTCTGTAATCAATACAGATCCTCCATTTCATAGGACCTTGTGTGACAACATAGTCACCCTTTCCACTACACCCTTAGGATACTTAAGAAACTTAATGTTTCGTCTAATGTGAACTCTTGCAACGAAACTTATCTAAAGCATAAATGACGGCTAAGAATTCTTTTTTACGTAGTTGAATAATTTCGTTGAGCATCGTTTAATGTTTTACTAGCATAATAAATGGCCAGTGGACTTATTATCTAGTTTTTGTCCCAAGAGCGCACCAACTGCATAGTCACTAGCATCACACATGAGTTGAAAGGTTTAGACCATGTCGGAGGTTTGTATAAGCTGGTGCGAGAGGTTAGAGGCTTTTAAAGTTTCAAAAGCACGCTACGGTTAAAATTAAAATCAAAGATTGCATCTTTCAAAAGCAGATTAGTTAAAGGCCTAGCTATTTTGAGAAATCTTTAATAAATCGCCTATAAAAACTGCATTGCCTAGAAAGGCTCTAATATTACCGGACGGTTAAGTGGTTTTAGGTAAAATTAAGCTATCTTATCTAGTTTGGCCTTATCCGCCGATGCCATCACTAGATCTGATGTGACCTAGTACTATGCCCTTTTCACCATGAAATGACACTTTTCCCGGTTTAAAAGCGAGGCTCTTTTTTTCACACCTTGTCAAAACCTTAGGCGAGGTTAGACAAACCGATCGTGAAGGAGTCTCCATAGATAGAAAAATCATCCATGAAAACTTCCATAAAGCTCTACCATGTCACTAAATATATGAAGCATACACATTTGGAGGCTCGGGAGCATTACAAAGGCCAAAAGGCGATGCGTTTTTATAGGCATCACGTTCCAAAGGGACATGTGAAGGTAGTCTTTTTCTTGGTCATCAATATCAATAATAATCTGAAAATAGCACGAGTAGCCATCAGAAAACAATAAAAAGCATGACCAGCTAGGCGTTCGAGCATTTGATCTATAAAGGGTAAAGGAAAGTGATCCTTTAGGTGTCATAGTATTTAAGCGTCGTAATCAATCTGGATCCTCCATTTCATAGGACCTTGTGTGACAACATAGTCACCCTTTCCATTCTGAACCATGGTAACTCGATTTCTTAGGAACTACATGAATGGGGCTTACCCGTTCGCTATCGAGATGGGGTATATGATACCGCGTCGAATGTCGTAAAGACTTCTTCCCTAACCACCTCTTTCATGGCGGGGGTTCAAGCGGGCGAGGTTAGCGAGAAGTCTTGGCGTTATCCTCAAATGGATCACGATGAGTGCAAACATTAGGATCAATTCCCTTAATGTCGGACTAGGGACCAACGATCGCCATGAACCGATGTTCCCTAATCACCGAATTAAGCGTGTCTCTTCATCCATAGATAGCAGAGAAGATATAATTACGGATGACTACCATCGGATCGAGTTGAATATATTTTAACTCACGGGGAAGGGTTTAAGCTGGGGGTGGAAGGAAAATCAATAGATGTTTCGTCGGGGTCCTCATTTTGCATAATGAATACTTGCTTAGGTAGCAAGTCTTCATACTCAATATGTGGAACAACGAAGTGTCTACAATTGGTGTGGACTCAGGATGGTGTTGACTTCCTCTAAGTAGGAGTCATTTACAAAATCTGACTTTCGAAAAGAAAGGAATTTGTACATATTGTTTTAGGACCGCGTGTTGTCATTGCTTGTTTCATCATTTTAAAACATTTACCTCAGCGTGAAGATGGCGAAAAATGTGTGTGTGACCAAAAGATTCAATGTTAAATAAGTCAATAAAAAATAAGCAAGAATATCCATTATCTTTCAAAGAAAGGCACCAAGATACATCAACATTTAGAAGTGAAAAACTTATCGAATGGAAATGGAGAAGCTCAAATTGATAGGTGTACCCTTCACAACCGCCAATAATGAGCAATATTCGATTACCTCGCTCCTTGCCTACAATAGGACTCCCATATATTCTACAACAAAGAATAAAGTATTAATGAAGTGGTACATAAAATGAAATAAAATAAAATTGAATCCACTAAAATCGAGTGCACATATAGATTCACTGAAAATTGAATATGGAGTTTTTCAAGAAAGAGAAGAAAGTACCGATATATGAAGTTTTTGCTTTGTTTTGAGATGAGAGAACGAAGGAATTGTGATGGGCGGTAATGGTAGATGTCGTGGGTGGTCGGTGAGAGAGGGTGGATGGTGGGGTGGAGAGGGTTAATCCGAAATAAATTTTAGAGATGGTGGTAGTTTTTCAGAGAGGGTTTTTTGAAAGAAAGAAAATAGAAATAAAAGAAGCCGCCTGTTTCATTTTCATTTTGGGGAATTTCAGTTGAGGTGGCCTGGTGGGCTTGAATTTTTGGTGTTGAAGTCCAGCAAAGGCTTGCCGTTTATAGCAGTAGCAGTAAACGCAATGAATTTGATCGCATTTTTTTGTCCAAACGCAATACTTAGTGTACCAGTTACAAACTTAGGATAGCACTAGACGATAAATGCTATCCTTCAAAATTTTATAGCAGTTTTTTATAAGTGTTATTAAATTAATGCTATCTATTTACAGTTTTCTAATAATGTACAAAATCTGAACAGTTATTTGCTTCAAAAAAAATGAAAGACCAATTAAAAACCAAAACTCCAAGAAAAAATCAAATGAGTCAAAAAAATTGAATCTCCCAAAAGTTCAAAATCAATAGGAGACGATATCACAAACAAAAAGAAACAAAAGTGAAGTTAGAACTCCCAAAATTCAAAATCATATGGAGTCACAAAGCCAAGGGCTAAAAGAATGTATCACAATTCAAAACAAAAGAACAAACCGAGGTTCTTCTCGGTTACAAATATCTTGGAGACCCGACTTATCATATTTTATTTCCCTTCTTTTTCCTTTTAAACCATCACACTAGCCTCAAACTCCTAATAAAAGATCGACCTCTAGCTCAATTAAGAATATGATGGTGTGATAGTAAGTGGCAAGCGTGATAAATTGACCCTTTTTGACGTTATTTGAGTATGCAAGTAATATAAGTGCCCTCACACTTGAGATAACGAACCTTTAGTGAATCTATCGAGAGTTGTGATTGCAACATGCCCTGTGAGAACCCATGATAATTGTAAAACCAGCTTTTATTCCTACTTAACTAATTAAACTCGCGTAGTAAAACATGAATTAACACTAATTGTTATCAAAGTTTTACTCTCGATTATCATATAATAAAACCTGAGTCAATTTGTTCCACTCCTAGTTGCTTAAACATAACAATTTCTCTAACTTAATCAATTCTATAATATCAATGAGAGCAATGGTTTAATTATACTAATATGGTGAAAATAACTCATTAAGATATGCTAAATTATACTATGGCAATTTAATGAGAAGATGTGAATGAGAAGAAGAGATTAGGGGATTTGATTCCACCTTGATTAATTCTTAATTTTGTTAGTGTGTATTCTTTTGCAACCCTAATCTTTTTATATTTTCACATGTTAGGTCTTTTATCCCTAATTATTCAAGCTTACATCTCTACCAACTAATAATTAGCATGTAAGGTAATTGAAACTCATTCTCATGGTGAATTAACTACCTTCTAGAGGGAATTATCCTACTACAAATATTCTATACTAACACATCAAGTCTTCATCATCAAAGTTTTCACCAAACCCCTAATGGAGGTTTAGCCATGAATCATGAGACTATCATAAACAACAAAAATAATAAGTAGGAAGACATAATGAAGAACTACTTTATTAAAGATAACTTTGACTTGAATTTTAATGGTGGGTAGGGCTAATAAATAAATAACTAGGGTTTTAAAACTAAAGAGAAAACCAATTTATTATCTAATGGGTTATATTTATATAGTTGTGCCTTTAGTCATCTTTATATAGAAGAGGGCTAGGTTTACAATTCGTGTAATGGGCTTTGAGCTATGTTTTCGGTCATTAAATCAAGCCCAAACCCTAATTACTTAAGTCCAAAAAGGGTTTCTCTTTAGAAATTACCTAAATGTTTTCGTCTTTTACTCCTTTGATTGGATTAAGGCCTGAACCATTCGAGAAGCTCTTTTGAGCTAGTCGTTTTGATATATAGTAGGCCCACTATGAGGTCTAAGTCCAAAAGATACGTCCTGTGGAAGTTCTATTGACTTTTATGTTCTATTTATGCCCGTTGACTTTTGACTTTTCAAACTTTGACCGGTTTTAAAAGGCTTTTCTCCTTGAAACTTGGGTTTTAATCATAGAATTTCTTAGCAACCAACATTTGCTCCTTTCTCTTACAAAAGGACATATTTCTTCACATATTTGACTCCACACCGAAATATACAAAAAACATCGTGAACAAGACTAATTTTTATTTATTATAAACATAATTAGTCTAAATGTAATATTATTAAAAGGGTTAAAACTACAGTTTGGGTTCTTATCAAACCACCCCTTAAACAACATTTTGCTTGTCCTCGCTAAATATGAGAAATTAAAAATAAGTGACCAAAAATAAAGTTCTTGCTTAATCTCGTTTAGCGAAAAGCGACAGAATTGACCATATGCACATATCTTAAAACCACTAGAATTCCAGTGGACGGAAGTTATAGCCTCCCCCTGGTAGTTTTCCAAAGAAGGTACTCACAAACTTCATCTATACTACAAATCCACTAAGAAATAAAAATTACTATCTCCTTATTTATTCCGGATATCTATACATCTTTCACTAGCAATGAATACATAATAATCAATTGGAAACCTAAGTTAATATGTGCATAATAAAATCATCTCGGATAAATATATATATAATGAACTATGCTATGAAATGCAATAATGAGTCCGTTTATGAAACTTGGGAATAGTGTCCTTAAGTAGGTCCTCACAAATATGTCAATAAAAAATACTGGATTTTTCCACTCAAGTTTAAGCTCCTCCCGATTAATGCGATTGGGAACACTTTTACCTTACAAACTCAATGACATACAAGGGAAGCCAAAGTCGATCAAACACATCTTCCACTTACTATCACACTAACCTTATTTCTAATTGAGCTAGAGGTATTTATTAGGTGTTATGAGGATTAAGTGATGGTTTAAGAATGAAGAAATGGATATTCAAAAGAACAAGTCCGAGATAATAGGGTCTTCCAAAATATATGTAACTAGAAAACCTTGTTCTTTACTTTGTTTCCATCCTTAGCCATTTTTTTTTTCTTTTTCTTTTGGCTTTTTGACTCCTTTGATTTTGTTTTTGGAGTTCTAACTTTTTATTTTTATTTTTATTTATTTTCTTTGGATGGAAACTTTCTTTTCTTTTTTCTTATTTGAAGCAACTAACAAATTCTTGGTTTTCCGAGTCTTTTTCTATTTCTTTTCTTCATTTCATCTCTATTCTTAGACTCATTCAAAAATAGGTAGGCTGATTTTATTTTTATTTGTTTTGTAAAAGGGTAAATGATTGGGTTTATGAAAAGGCTAAAAAAAAAGCTCAAAAAGGGACAACTAGCTAGCTGAAAATAATTTCATATAAGTTTTTTTGGCTATATCGATCTAAAATGGCCTAAATTCTCGCTTAGGATATAGTATAGTGATCAATGAAGTGGACATGTGATTTCTCTATTTGGAATTTACTTCTCTCTTATGAGTGAAATATCCGAGTAATGAAATAAGGAGAAGTAAATTCAAATGGACAGGATCAAGTAAGTGGACATGTGATCAAGCATCTATATTCTCATAGGATTTGTAAAATAAGTATACTAGCCTAGATTTCAAACCTAATACAAACATAGATGCTCATTACCGCAATATATTTATGGAAATATGCAATGACGATTACTGTATTAACCTAAATTTCTAAAACTATTCTAATTTAAGAGCTAACGTGAAACTTTTAGACTACTATCATCCATCAGGAAGAAGAAATAATACAAATATAGTATAAATGCTTATTATTTATATATATTTTTTAGTTTTTTACTAAAAAAGCAAGTTCATATTATACATATATATATATATCCTAATATGTGCCTTAAATTCTGTGGCGTGTTTCATGCCACCCCAAACAAAACATACTTTGTCTTCAAAGTATAGAAATAAGAAGGATAAAAAATACCATGGAAACGCCGTGAAAATTTTAGAACACCTGAAAAACAAATTTAGAACATTTTAAATATAGGTAAAAAAAAAAAGGACGAACTCTATATGAGTTCCACCGTTATGGGAATAAGAAAAATTAAATTTTTGGGACATAAGGACACCAACAAAAAGTAAAACTTACTTCATATCCAACATTTAAAGCGTTGTCCTCCTCTTCTATAAAGAAGTGAGGTTCATTTGCATCCTGCCAAATACCATGATAATTTGTCGGGCCTCACGCCATTTATATCATCAACCTGTGCTAACCTATTAAGCGTTACTTCGGTCTGATGGGGTGGGGCAACCTAATAATGAGGTTGTTAGCCTCCACCCCGCCAAGTCATAAGTATCAAAAATAAGCGTGACAATGCAATTTGTGGGTCGCATAATGTCAACCCCAATCCAACTGGCGAATGTGGCTAACAAGGCAGGGCATATATAAGAAGGTATGCGTATGCTTCATACTATAGACTCGTGCTAAACTGGACATTAAAGGTCAGGAATGTCATATAGCATCGTCCTCAGCTAAAGCAAGGGAAAACATCACCAACGGCGTTATTAGCGAGAAAACCGCTATTCCCTTAAGATATTTGGCATGATAAAAGAACATGATAGTGCCTCACGTTAAGGGAAAAAGCTACCAAGGAACTCATTATCTTGTTCTTGGTCCTACACGAAAAATCCCTGCCCCATAAGTCTCTTGGAAATACTCATAGTTATAGAGGTATATATTCTCATACATATAGCCCCATGAGTTTGAAGTAGGCATAGCCATCCCAACCCAAAGGCTACCAAAAAAACTTGCTTAAATCCATTATTTTACCATCAATGTCGAATGAGAACACTTGTTCCCCATCCGTCGATAAAAGAACTTACAATGATCATAGAAATAAGTAGTAAGTCGCAGGAGAATAAGAGTCATCAGCACTTACCAGCAGAGTTTACATCTTGACTACACAATCTGTCATGGAACCGATTATCCATAGGTGTCACTTCGAGCAATTCTTCAAAGGAATTTTGCTCGGTATGATTTGAGAAGATTTTATAGCAACCAAATACACTACTAAACTCCTGAAAGTGAGCCGAAAAACCCGGAAAACAAACTTTGGAGGTATGTTGAAGGTCCGGTGGCGCTTTAGAATAACTTATGGAAGGGCGTCGTGCTCAACTTTGACACCGCAATCCAAGACCTTGGTGAGCCTTTGTTATAAGGCAAGAGAGAGGGTGTGCATGCTCCGAGTACTATTTGTTGGTATGAATTGAGAGGTGTGGTGTGAAGTATATGGTGTGCCATGTATTTATAGAGAAAGCACTAGTTTCTTAAACAAAGGTCCTCAAGTTGCCCAAATTGTTAAGGCAAGATGATGGAAAAAAGAAAATTTTCTAAATCCAAAATAGAAACGGACTAGATGTAGAGTCCAAAATCAAACCGATAACTTTTCACTGGAATTAAAAATAGCAATCATCTAATTTCTAATCCTTGAGGTTGCACAAACTAAATGTAGCTAATTTTAAGCGACACTCTATAGGCATGATCTTATACAAACGATAGTTATCAAGCAAGGCAATAATGTGTTCGAATGGAAAATGTGGATATGATAACAACATTGCTAAACAAATAATGCCAACCCCAAACAAGTCGGAAGGGTGGGATCCATAAAAAAAACATAGCATACTCGAAAAATTAAACCAACTTTAAACTTAAATAATAATCAAACACAGAATTCAATATTAACTACTTAACTACAACTGGGAATAAAAAATAATACTAAACAGGAAAATATTCTTAAAAACAACAATACAACTAAAGAACTAGCCATGAGATAAGGAAATAATAAGAATAAGAAGTTGAGTGATCAAGAATGGAAAGACCAAACACCCCACCCCCAAACAAATTTTTGAAAACATGGTTTAGAAAATTTGTTTTAAGACGTGGGTCTTTTAAAGTCAGATTCCCGAGACTTACTAGACTAATATTTATTGGATTTAAATATTTTTTTTACTTTTTATGAATAAGGTTTAATATAAAAAAACAATAAAGCAATAAAGGCGTATTTCACTCCATAGTGAAACCACGACTCAAAACGACGAAAATATGCAAGAGTGGAAAGCATGAATTATGTTAAAAGCGTGGACTTAGGATCCGTACTTACAGCCACCACAATCCAAAAAGGAGGGCCAGTTACCTTTAATGGTGCATTTACCAATATATGTGGAAATAAAAGGAAGTACACCAAACAAAATGAGTATTTTATAGTCGGATACTTGAGACTTTATCTAAAACATGTATTAATATGCGTTTACCATATATCAATATTCTAAAGAGTTGCGGGTCTCATCCATAAATAATTAACACATATGGCAAACCCCAAAGCGTAATTAGGAACCAAGATTTCCTATGACGTGGCGTGGAAGTGGAATGAGAGTGAATGCAGATAGATCTAGAACCCTAACCTAGCATGCAATTTCTTTTTTTCCTCCAACAAAAGGGTAGCCAAGTGAATGATAAGTGAAAAAATGGATGGTTGTGGAAGATATGTGGGATATGGATAAGTTTTAGAAAGAAGGAATAGAAAAATGAGAATGTGGGTTTAACACAAAACTCATTGGTGGCGTGGGTTAATATAATCACACATCTAAAATGAAAGAATTGGTGGGCTTCTCCTTGGGTAGTATTTTCTTACTATGAGGGTTTAGAAAATCATGAAGTCTGAGAAGCAAGAGGTCAAGTGCAAACTCAAGGTTCTTTTGAAAGGTGGAGGCGAACATTGATGGAAGGTGAATGAGTGATATTAGGATGTGAGGTGGGTGAATGGATGTTGATAGGGGGGACTCGCTAGGTGGCAAAGAAGAGTTGCAAAAAAAGTCAAAAGAAATCTTCCTCGATTTCATCTACGTCCAGGGAGTTATCGTCGAAGTTGGAATTTCAAGAAAAGGAATTGGTGCATCCGATTCTGCGGAAACGCGTGTTATTGAAATAATATTGAGCTAAGCTCGATCATACTAACTTCTCCATCAATAGTCGTGATCGGGTGGTACTGTTGCATCATTTTGAAAACATTTACCTCAGCGAGAAAGATGGTCAAAAGACATGGACAACGGTAACCATCGCGGCCAGGTTTATGAAGCGTGTTAAGCGACTGCAAAGAAAGGGCCGCCCTAAGATGATAGGAACAGAGTGGTTAATGACTTACGTGTTGAGGATAACGGTTGACCGGTAGTAAAAATCTTAAACTTTAACCCGTACGTTTTTCAACCACACCCTTAGGATACTTAATAGAACGATCAGCCAATTACAACGTCATTTTAGTTGGTTGCATCTCTTATAGACCTATTTATTTATATAGATAATAAAGGGAGTAAGTTAACACTCACCCCTGTCTAATAGAGCAGTCGTCGTGTAGGTATCCCCCTAAGGTGCATTGTATAGTAAGACGACTAGGGTCCTTGTATACTTGATTCCATTATATTGGATAGAGTAGGAAACATTTTAGTTTAAAAGTCTTTTGAAATGTTTGTTTTCCTCTTAGTAGTGCACAACTCTTTTTAGAAACTTAGCATGTTGTGGTAATTTTTAATAGCTTTAAGAAAATGTAGGTTTATCGTTAAATTTTTAAAAACTTCCCTAATCTAGTCAAAATTTGTATCCTTTGTTTAACATGGCTAGTCTCCGGGAAAGCGGTGGTTTCTCTATATATTTAGCATATGGATCAATAGGAGTTTTAACCTTGGCAGCTTTCCTCTTGGGTTATGGTTTAAGCGATACCTCTATAGGAGTAGGATCTTGATTTCTATATCGATATCTAGTAATTTTTCATTTTCAACGACCATCGGTGGTGTATTAATGGGCATAGTTACGGCGTTTATCAACCACTTTGCCAAAAGCGAGTGGTGATGGCATTTAACTCACCTACATTAAAATTATCATTAATAGTATTATCGGTTACTTCAAAGGTATTTGAGGTATTTTAGGATTTGGTATAGCTTGACTGGGAAACACGCCTTTTTTGGTTGGGCTTTCTCTTTGTTAAATGTTGTATGAATTGTTGTATGGATTGTAAAATATGTTGGTTAGCTTGCATGTAGGCTTCGAAACGATCCGATTGTGAAGGTGTAGTGGCCACAGGTGGTGTGACAGGAACTATCTCACGTTGATTATTAACGGGTAGGTTGTGATAGTTGTTATTAACCGGGATGATACCTCTATTATTATTATTATTATTATTATTATTATAATTACCTTGTTCTTGTCCTTGTCTTGGTGGAGCTTGGTTGTAATTGTTTGCTGGCCTAACATTTTGATTATTAAACCCCGGAGGTGTAACTTGTTGATTATTTTGCCAACCAAAGTTGGGGTTTTGTCTCAGTCGCGTTAGGTTGGCTAGAGCAAACATTGTCCCGGATAATGCGGATGGTTATGATAGTTGTTCATAGACAAGATGACAATATGAGTCGGGATGCTCAAGACTTCGAATAGAAATTACATGGAATAGAGTTGGCGTTCTTGACAGAGTAGACTTATGTTATCTGAAATGACTTCTACCTTTTTGTGAGAAATTGATTAGAGTTCTAAGCGGGGGATCGGTTTAACCTCAAACATCTTGGCGACCTTAGGCTGTGGAAGAAGAATTAAAAGCGGAGCCGAGGGGCGTCATTACCCCCGTTATTCTTATGCTTAGATTGATCTTCTAAAATATATAAAGCGTCTCAAGCTCCTTTACTAAGGAAACTACCCCTCATTATATCAAGAACCTCTTTATGATGATGTAAAAGCCCTTTGAAAAAAACGAACAAAGCGTGTTTTTCACAAGGTTATGATCAAAGCATTCAATGAGAAGATCGATGAAAGCGATTCCGGGCCTCTGAAAAGGATTCATGAGGATTCTAAGCGGAAGAAATAAATCTTTTGAAGATTTCATCTATCTTGGTGGGTAAAACTGTTCCATGAACAATTGAACAAGTTTGGCCCATGAGTCCACGAAATTAGGCATATTGGCGATTAACAAGATGTTTGCCTTATCGGCTAGGGTGAAAGGAAACACCCTTAGTTTAATTTGTTCCGAACCTATGGTAGGATGATGAAATGTGGTAAGAACTTGTTCTATTCTATGCATATCTTGATAAGGCTTCTCGTGTCTAACCCATGAAAACCGGTAACAAATTAAATATATTCGGGAAATTCAAAAATCCCCAATCGGGTGCAAGAACGATGCATGACTTAGGGCTATCGTTTAGGGCTTTGTAAAAATTAGATAGAGGAGTTTTGTTTCTTTAGCCATTGATCACGAGTGTAGTGTGTGATATTCTAGATAGGAATGTGTGTTGGCGTTTACGATAGATAGCGTTAGATGGTTTACTCTTCTTGAACCTTAACCTCATGCAAGGCTAAGGCCAATATGATAAAAAAAAACCACTAGCGGCAAATCAAACAACAACCTCGATATACTAGAATTAAAACTCCTCTAACGAAGAGACGAGGGAGTGAAAAAGAAGGAATACCACATGCCTCCTTGCTATGCGTATGAATATCGTCTTTGATATGCGATCTCAGTGTATTGAAGAAGTTCGGAACACTGAATAGTAAAAATAACTTGAACACAAAGAGAGCCTGTAACTAACCTGTGAATCAGGCTTTCTTTAGAAGAAGGGGCTCAGCCAAGTATAAATTACACAAGTACGCTGGCTTGGTATTGTTCGAAAAAACAATCTAGTAACAAGAGGGCGGGCGCGCTTAGAAATAGAGTAGTAAAGGCTACAGCACTCGAGATCTTGTGTCGAATTTTTTGTAAAATAAAAAACCACAGCTAGAACCAAACAATCGGGTGGGTAGGTGAAATGGGATATGGTAGAATTGAAAACGAAGAAACTAATCTAAACACAACTAAGATGGCGGCAATGGTTGATAATGTAAAAACAACCTTTTACTCCTACTTAACTAATTAAACTCGGCAGAAGTAAAAACATGAATTAACACTAATTGTTATCAAAAGTTCTACTCTCGATTATCTTATAATAAAACTGAGTCGAATTCTTTTTCCACTCTAGTTGCTTAAAGCTGCACAATTTCTCTAACTTAAACAATTCTACAATATCAATGAGGCAATAGTTTAATTATACTAATATGTTAAAAATAACTAATTAAGATATGCTAAAAATTATAGTATGGCAATTTAATGAGAAGATGTGAATGAGAAGAAGAGATTAGGGGGATTTGATTCCACCTTGATTAATTCTTAATATGCTAGTGTAGATTCTTTTGAAACCACTAATCTTTATGTTTTCACATAAAGGTTAGGGTCTTTTATCCCTAAATATTCATAGCATCTCTACCAACTAATAATTAGCATGTGGTAATTAAAAAACTCATTCTCATAGTGAATTAACTACCTTCTAGAGTGGAATATCATACTACAACTATTCTATACTAACCCATCAAGTCTTCATCAAGGCTTTAATCAAACCCCTCTAATAGAGGCTTAGCTATAAATCATGAGACTATCATAAACAAAATAATAAGTAGAAAAAGACATAATGAAGAACTACTTTATTAAAGATAACTTGACTTGAATTAATGGTGGCTAGACTAATAAAACAATAACTAGGGTTTAAAACTAAAGAAGAAAACTAATTTATTATCTAATGAGTTATATTTAGAGTTGTGCCTTAGTCCTATTTATATAGGAGAGGGCTAGGTTTATAATTTCGTGCATGGGCTTTGGAGCTATGTTTTGGGCCATTAAATCAAGCCTAAAATTTAATTACTTAAGTTCAAAAAGGATTTCTCTGCTAGAAATTACTACAATAACATTTTTGTCCACTTTTACTTCTCTGATTAGATCAAGGCCTAGACCATTAGAAAGCTCTTTATGAACCGGTCGGTTTGACATATAGTAGTCCAATTCCAGATTCGAGTCTAACTCCAAAGATACAGCCTGTAGAAGTTCTGTTGATTTTTATGCTCTATTTATGCCCGCATTGACTTTGACTTTTCAGCTTTGGCTGGGCTTTAAAAATGTTTTTTCTCCTTGAAACTTGGGCTTTAATCATAGAACTTCTTAAACCAACCCATGCTCATTTCTCTTACAAAAGTGACATATTTCTTCACATATTTGACTCCAATACCTTAAATACACAAAAACAAGTAAACAATACTAATTCTTATTTATTATAAACATAATTAGTCTAAATGTAATATTATTAAGGGTTAAAACTACAGTTTTGGGCTCTTATCAACCCACCTTAAGGAAGCTCTCCAAAAGCCTGGAAACAACTCTTCTTTTTGTATTTCATTGCTCATGTTTTTGCACATTTATCTTTAGATGATTAAATTCTTGTATATATATTATTCTAAGTTCAAAAGAGCTTGTCCTTATTTACCGCTAATGAGATGTATGAACTTACGATAATAAATAAGAAAACAAGACCTTTTATACTAAATAGAAAAACTTTGTGAGTACCTTCATTTGGAAAACTCTCACGAGGCTTAAAAGCTCGGCCCACTTTGAAATTCCTAGTGGGTTAAAGCCTTATTGCATATAGTCAATACAATCACACTTTCTGAAAACGAGATTAGTATAACTTAATAAAAATCACTCATTTGTGATCTTAGTTTTTCTCTCATCCTTGCTTAGAACAAACAAAATGATATTTTTTAGGGTAGTGATCAGCTCCCAATGTGCGTTTATTACCCGTATATTCTTTGCATTATAACCTTTCTTAAACTTGAAAAGACAACTCATATCTTTTATTGTCTTTTTTTTGATTAGGGAGTATTTCGGACCACTTATCATAAAAGCTACGAGTTAGCACCAAAATGAGCATTAATCAAACTTATTATGAGACGAGGAAGTTGCTATGGAAAAGTGTTGAAAAAGTCAAAGTCAAAGGTCAATGGTCAAAGGTCAAAGCCCTCAATTCAGAAGACCAGAGATGGGGGCCCTTATCTCAAAATATGACATTCTCCCAAAACCTACCTTGGTCAGGAAGAAATCAAAAAGCAAAAGCAAAAGTGAAGTGTGAGGTGTCTAATTTGTAATGGAGAAGGGTAAATCTGTAAAAGGCAAAAGTAGGGGTATATAACCCAAAAATAAAGGAGAGAGAAACCATCCATTGTCTTAGGATCCAAATTGCTTGGTTTGTTTAATTTCTTGTTTAGTTTTTCAATTCAAGTTTTTACTTTATTGTTTGTTTTATTTCCTTTCAATCAAACTTGTTATTTTACTTGTTCTTATTCGAATATAATCTTCAATCTTATTTTGTTGTTTTATTCCAATCTTTCAATGTTCTTTGCATTCTGACTTTTCTTCTACTTAACGAAAAGATAACTCATAGCTTTTATTGCCTTTTTCAGATTAGGGAGTATTTGAGACCACTTATCATAAAAGCTATGACTTAGCGCCAAAAGGAGCATTAATCACGCTTATTATGAAGATTAGAAGTTACTATGGAAAAGTGCTGAAAAAGTCAAAATCAAATGTCAAAGTCAAAGGTCAATGGTCAAAGGTCAAAGCCCTCAATTCATAAGACCAGAGATGGAGGCCATTATCTCAAAAAATATGACATTCTCCCAAAACTTACCTTGGTGAGAAGAAATCAAAAAGCAAAAGCAAAAGTGAAGTGTGAGGTGTCTAATTTGTAATGGAGAAGCGCAAATCTGTAAAAGGCAAAAGTAGGGGTATATAACCCAAAATAAAGGAGAAAGAAACCATCCATTGTCTTAGGATCCAAATCGTTTGGTTTGTTTAATTTCTTGTTTAGTTTTTCAGTTCAAGTTTTTACTTTATTGTTTGTTTTATTTCCTTTCAATCAAACTTGTTATTTTATTTGTTCTTATTCCAATATAATCTTCAATCTTATTTTGTTGTTTTTATTCCAATCTTTCAATGTTCTTTGCATTCTGAGTCTTTCTTCTGACTAAAAGATAACTTCATAGCTTTTATTGCTTTTTTTTCAGATTAGGGAGTATTTTTAGACCACTTATCATAAAAGCTCACGACTTCTTGCCAAAAGGAGCATTAATCCGTTTATTATGAAGACCGAAGTTGCTATGGAAAAAGTCTTTGAAAAAAGTCAAAGTCAAAGGATTGGGTCAAAGGTCAAAGCCTTCAATTCAGAAGACTAGAGATGGAGGCCCTTATCTCAAAATATGACATTTTCCCAAAACCTACCTTGGTCAAGAAGAAATCAAAAAGCAAAAGCAAAAGTGAAGTGTGAGGTGTCTAATTTGTAATGGAGAAAGGCAAATCTGTAAAAGGCAAAAGTAGGGGTATATAACTCAAAAATAAGGGAGAGAGAAACCATCCATTGTCTTAGGATCCAAATCATTTGGTTTGTCTAATTTCTTGTTTAGTTTTTCAATTCAAATTTTTACTTTATTGTTTGTTTTATTTTCTTTCAATCAAACTTGTTATTTTACTTGTTCTTATTCGAATATAATCTTCAATCTTATTTTGTTGTTTTATTCCAATCTTTCAATGTTTTCAAGTCATTTCAATACCAACAACTAAAGTTTTCATGTTTTCATTAGCTTAAAACAAATCTAATCTATACAAGAGTCTACCTTTATTCTTCCTGACTCCCACACTCATACTCTAAACAATTTAGGATGAATCTCACTTCTAAAAAAACTCTTTTGAGTTACCACCACTATCTAAAGCTTCAGTCACCCTGCCTAAGATCTCTTTCCGCATGAAAAAATCTTATTGGTCTGCCATTAAAAAGAACAGAGAGAGAGCTGCTGGTGATGGCTCCTTTAATCCAAGTTATCCATTTCTCATGAAACCCAAACTGCTGAAGAACCTTCCATAGAAAGTCCCAATGAAGAGTATCAAATGCCTGTGAAATGTCCAGCTTGATGCCAATGCTACCACCATGACGCTTTATCATTAACTCATTGACAAGTTCTAAAGCTAATGCAATATTCTGGTGGGGATTTCTTTGGGAAATGAAGCCACTCTGTTCCTCAGAAATTACCCTCGTGGCCATACTTCCAAGCCTGATTGCAAGAACTTTGGTAACAATCTTGTAACAGAAATTAGACATACAAATAGGTCTAAATCTATTTAGTTTGTTAGTATTCTTATCTTTTGGAATGATGACTAAGAAATTAGCATTGAAACTAGAGGTCATTTGACATGTGTGGAAAAATTGTGTAACTGCCTTTATTACCTCCTTCCCAATGATGTGCCCGACAAAACATGATAGAAGCGCCCATTGAAGCCATCAGTCCCGTGAATTGGCTGGGATCAGTTATACTTACATCATTTAATTATCACTCTTTCTGTCTAAGATTTATATCAAGTGCATGTATACTATTCTAACTGCCCTTTGGTCATCCTGATGAAATTTGAGCTAAATGTCTTGAAGATCGCCATCCACTTGAACTATATCAAATAGAGGTAATACTATTGCTTCGATTTGTTCACCCAATTGACCCGGCCAGACGACAGTTTGTAAGCATCTACAATGGACTTGCTATAAACACTCGTCTAGAAGTGCATGATAATATATGATATAAAGGGGGAAAAGTGCACCTATGACCTATGATCGCCAACCCCGTTTGATTGACAATATTCATTCCTTTGGCTCGAAAATTACCGAAGACCACATGTCATGTGTGATGGCTTTTGACTACCTATGGAACTATGGAAGAGTTTAAATGTCTCCACTCTAAAGTTCAAATGGTAATTGCGGCCTTCTCCATCTACATAATTTCTCGTGTCGGACCATTCGAGAAAACATTTAGCGGATAGATGTAGTAGATGCGGTTAATTATTTGTTAGGACATCTCTAATGTGTAAAATTACACCTCCACATAGATTCCACCTAGGTGCCATTAGGATTTTACAACTCCAATTGCAAATTATTAATGTATAGCTCATAAATATCCACTCTCTATTGTTCCAAACGAAGAAGTGTAAAAAGTTTGATTTTAAACTCGGATGACACTTGAAGTGGCGCCCCTTTTAATTTATACTTTCGAATGACACTTGAAGTGGCGTCCATATTTAATTCTTCAAGTGTCGAATCGAGTTTAAAATTTTCAAATTGTGACTTTAGAAATAGATAGGGATGTCACTTGGACTTCGAGCGTTTTTTGTTCAAATGTGTGTTCAAGTGTCGCTCGGACTATTTATCAACTGATAGCGAGATGGGAATTTCCCCATCCCTCTATCAACTAATAGTCTATTACCAACGGTTTAGCACCTATTGGATAGAGTTTTTTACACTTGGGGTGTAAACTTTCCACTCTATACGGTTTACACACCCCCTCCCCATTAGAGATGTGCTCTTAGTACTTAAAATAGAGGATGGTTATATGAACTCCACCTATAGTGACTCCAAAGTTACTCCACTCCTAATAGTTGACATGTCGATGAATTGAGAGCTAATTTTTGTGGAGATATACATCACATGATGGGGAACGCCCCCACAAAAAGCAGCTCAATTGAATCGTTTACCATTGTCAAAAGTTGTACCAAAATTAAAAGAATATGAGTAATTTTAGATAATTTTATAACATTATAAATAATTTTTCCGCGAGGTTGTACATCTTCAAATGAATTAATTTTTAGTGAAGATGATTTCTATTGTGTGGAGAACATCTCCACAAAAAGTTAACTTCTAATTCATTGTATTTAGTGATGGAATTTTTTTTAGAGTCATTTTAAGTAGAGTTCATATAACCATCAGATCCCCTTAAAATCGTTCATTAGATCTAGTTGACATTTTAAGTAAGTGTATATTCTTAGAATCTCAGTATTAACATTGACAAAAGAAACAACCAAGAAAGTCCCTTAGACCATTTAGAATCAATTTCATTTACTTGTGTGACCATTTAGAAGCAATACCATTTACTTTGAAATTTTCTTAAGAGAGGGTACGAGTCAACATGAGGTTGCACTTCTTACCTAATGATCGGATCTCAATAGGTATTTCAATGCCAAACCGCGACTAGTTATTTAAGCACCTTCACAATGTCTTTTGGATGGTACCTTTTGAAGAAATACTCTTACCTTTTCTTCTCTCGAAAGTATCATTTCTTGTCTAACTTTATTATGTACGCCCGAGTCAATACACGGAATAGTTGGAAAAAAACTTTATAGAGGCCCCGGTTTTCAAAAAAAAAAAAAACACTTCCAACGTGTCGGATGGGGACCTGTTTTTTAGCAACACTTTATATTAATGTCGTTTGTTATATTTTCAATTTTTTTTAAAAGGCTGAATTAAAAGGTTTCCTATCCCAAAATCCTCTTGAATCGTGGCCAAACAAAACTACATACGAGACAAAGCCCACTACATAGGTCAAAATATATGTAAAAGCCTAAGGTCAAATGCCATGTCATGTTATCCGCCATAATCCATGGAACACTAGATCGAAAAAAAAAATATAGATTTCATTAAAAAACTATATGATTCAAAGGTAGGAAGTAAATACTATAACATTCAAGTATCGAAACCAAAGCCTTATCTATAAAATCTTTGTAAACTTGGTATTAATGAGAAATATCTCAGGGACTTTTTGCTAGTACGGGTTTAGTCTTTGTCTTTTGTCGATGAAGATCAATGACTCCACCATTCTTCCATCTGCTCACACCACATTTAGGACAATCATAAAGAACTTCAAGTTTTTTCCAGTACAAAATGCAATTATTGGGATATGCATCGATTGTTTCATAGTTCATAGCTAAAGATTTAATCAGCCCTTTAGCTTCATATACAGACAATGGCAATGTATTATCTTTGGGAAGAATATCTCTTAGCGCATCCAACAATTATGTGAAGCTATTATCGAACCACTAATGTTTTGTCTTAAGGTTCATCAACTCGGCTGTCACTAATAACTTAGTCTTCTCATATTTGCATGAGGAATATATTGGCCTCTTCACATCCTCCCACAAATTATTGAACTTCATATCTTTTTTAAAATTATCTGGATTTTGGTTATGATGTTCATTATGGCAATCGACATCCACATCTACATCTTCGATCATCTAAACTAATCTCAACCGCAATCAAATCCCCATCCGAACTAATCTTATCCACATTGAAATCTTCATCTGAACTAATATTATCAACACATTCATCTAAATCATCAAGTTGGATGGTCATAAGCTCGATCTTCAATTCATTCACAAAGTTAATTTCTTAAAGATGGGTATCTTCAAGAGAGTTATGAGAGGATGAACAAAAAAGTTCAAAATTCCCAACATTTTTTAGATGACTCCCCATAAAAATACAATGTAGTGTAAAGACAGTCAAATCCATAGCAAATTAAATGAACAAAAATGGTTTTTGGATCAACCATTCCACGAACATTGCAACATTTGGCACCCAGACAAGAAAAACCAAGTTCCTTTTCCAAAACCATCCCTCATGAATTCAATGAATGATTCAATTTCATCTAGATACTATAAAATCACTTGCTCTCATGGTTCCTTCATCTACTCTCTCTGTTTGGGGGTGACAAAGTAATCCCTATCATACTTAATGCAACATATAAAAGTTAAAAATAACTTAGAGTTGAAATCAATAAAAACAAAACAAGTAAATATAAATAACAAGGTATACATAAAACCGATAATATTACATTAATATACATATACATACTTTTAATTTGTGTGCTTTAAAGGCAACAAATTGAAAACAAAACTTCGGAGAAACTAGAAAATCATTGTGACCCGGACCACTATAAAGGCACAAACACGCATTGGTGTTTCGTTTTCATAAATAGACGTAAAACAAAGCCACACTTTCGGATAAGTTTTTGAGCCTATGGTAGCATAAATAAAAATAAATCATAGAGCACAATTTAAGACTAATTCAAGACTAAAAATTTATTACAAGTCATGTAACAAGTTTAAAAATATCAATTGACAAATCATGTAAAAGAATATAATAAAGGGTTATTTAGACTTTGGTCCTATTTATAGTAGCGATATTAGGTTTTGGTCCATTTATAGTTGGAAATTAGACTTTAGCCCAACCGCGCTAGTCAAACTTCGTTGATCGTGATCAAACCGTCCAATTTTAGTTTGACAGGTTAACGAGTTTGACTAGCGAGAGTTGGGCTAAAGTCTAATTTCCAACTATAAATGGACCAAAGCCTAATATCGCTACTATAAATAGGACCAAAGCCTAAAATACCCCATATATATAAATTAGAACTGAAATGTACTTGCATTGGAAGTAGGAGTAGAAGTGTACTTTCTATCAAGAGAGTTGAGTCCCCCCTAGTTCCGATCTTATGATGGAGAAATCCATAGTCGCATACAATTTACATAAACTAGCTTAGGAAGTTAAAGCTAGAATTACTACCACATTCTTCTCAAATTAAGCAATTTTTTAAAATCTAAAAGTCACTTTTTTAAGCTAATCGGTTAAATCTAATAGTCAACGTTACTCATCATTAGGTAGTTATTATTTCAAACCTGATGTGAATTAGAGGAATTTATTCAAACATGTAAAACTGAAGAAACTAAACATGTAAACTTGCATTGCTTAGATAAACTTGGGGTTTTATCAAAATTATATATTTTAACATTCAAATTAAGCAAATTGATCGAGAACATATCCAGGTCTTGTTTCTTACTAAAAACTACTAATCACCCAAAAACAAAGCAATCCAATCAATTAAACATAAACAAGTTGAAAAATAAAGTTTGTTTACTTACTGGTGATATTTAGCAGTATCAATGTTTATCGAACTTTTCTCCTACATCCTCTCTCTGAGTGAGAAAACCTAGCTCTTCGTGAGAACTCCTCCTTGTGAGAAACTCCCCCCTCTCCCTCCAAGCCTATACCTTTCTCCTTCCCTAAATCTTATCATTTTATCAAATCAAACCAAATCTTCCTGCTTCCTGATATACTTCTCCAAAAACCACAGTTCATCTTCTCTCTTTCTTTTTTACATCTTCGTTTTATCTTTTCTTTTCAGGTTTACTTGGTGTTTGGTGGGGATGTCCGCATCAAATAAGTCGTGGCGATTCTTGGATGACGATTTTCATCGAGTTCACTCCGGCATCACTACACCAAAAGGGTGTTTACCAATGGCTATATCCGTTGCTTATATTTTTTACTAACGCTTATATCCGTTAGCTATAGGGGTGTCACACTCACTTATGCCAAATTTAGTAACGGATACAACCGTCACTAAAATTAATTTTAGTAACGGTTATATCCGTTGCTATAATTCTTTGTAACAAATAGTCAATTGTTGATAACCCATTTAAATTGGTAATTTCTAACGGATATAAGTGTTAGTAAAGTTTGTCACGGTTATATCCGTTAGCAATGGATGTGTCACTTGCTATTAGTAATGCTTTTTATAACGGAAATATCCGTTAGTAATATATATAGCCACCAAACAAATAAATATATATATATATATATATATATATATATATATATATATATATATATATATATATATATATATATTTCACTGGGTCAAATTGTTTCCACCCTGCACATCTAGCTCTAGCAGCACATACGATTATTCTCTTATAGAGATCACATTCGACAAACTTGATCAACAAATGAATAACAATAAACAAAACCACCAATCAATTAAACATCATCAATTAAGTATTATTATGAGAACATAAACACCAATCCAAATCCCAATTTACAAATCAAACTTACATAGAATTGAATTCACCAAAACACGGGCTTCTTGCAAATGCACCCCCTTTTTGAGACACTAGAAAGAGAGTCCTTGCCGTCACATGACGTACAATTTTTAGAGCAAATGCATGTGGACTGCGTGTTTCAATTTGTTGTCGAGTTCAAAGAGCCAAATCTTCATATTTAGGTTTGTTAATACACCATTGGCATGTACAAGGTTCAGTACAGTATATTCCAGGAGCAAAGCACCCACAATCACACTCACAAAAAAGAATCATTGAAAGGCATTAGGCGCTTAAATATCTGCATAAGGCACACAACGAAGAACGTGCATTAAACTTGCACCAAAGCTTATATGAACATTGTAATGCAAACGAGAAAGAGGAAAGATCACAAAGACATTACCCGATTTTATAGGTTGTAGGTCTACCTAGCCCAGTAGTCTCCACAAAAAACAATCAGAAAATTGGGTATAGGTACATAGACGCAAATTTCTTAAGTTCAGAGGAAATAGCAAACTTTTTTTTTGTTTTTCCTCCATAAAAACTGAAATTTGATTTCTGTCTCAAATTTCAAAATGACTTTTACAATTTTGATCGACCGCTTTTATTAGTCCCAACTAAAAAAACCAACTACCAACAAAAAAAAAAATTACTTAACTAAATCGGTTACCAAAAGAGTAGTGGGTTAATCAAAATAACTAAAATTCATCCGAAATCTACAAAATTCCAATTAAAAAGTGAGATGAATTTACGGAGAGACCAAAACAATGTGGAAAACATCAACTTCAAAAACGGAAAAAAGTAATGTTGATTACAACTAATTTCAATACAGGCTTTAACAATTTAAAATGCATCTCACGATAATTTTGAATAGCATGTTTAAGCTTTGTTTGATGTAATTCAAATTGTGAAAGGACAAATGGTTTTTTTTAAGACAATTGTATTATTTGATTTCAATTATATCTTGGAGCAATACACACGCATATCATTGCTTGATGAGTGGCCTCGATTGACACACCTACACCTGCGCACATTAGATTTTCATATTATTTATTTGTAGAAGAAATTGACATTACAAATGAAAGGGTAAAAAGGAGAAATAAGAAGTTTTAAAACAGTTAATACACCCAAAAAGTGATGTGTTATTAAAATTGGAGTAGAATCAAAAGATAATACTGGTCTTTCTCTAGACAAAAACACACTAAAGAAAAATAATGTCTAGAGCCCAATTTCTAGCAATCCGACCTCCAACAACAATTAACCATTTCAATCAAGTATCAGAGATTACGCAATTGCCAGATGTTGATGATAAAATTGTGAAGTTGTGGAAACTTAAAGCATATGGGAAACTCCTTATGTGTTAATACTTGATCCTTTGTTGATAATTATATTGATCAACAACTCAAAATTCAGTGGGGTTTATCAGAGTTTAGCTTCACCATCAGCAAATCAAGTATTTTTCTGTTCGATTTTCATTCCACAAAAGATCTTGTGCTTAACAATAGGCCTTGTATTATTGGTGGCCACATAATGTCATTGGGAGAAAGACAAGCCCCCAGAAAAACTCAACTTCTTTTCCATGCCTTTCTGATTCAAATATTTCAACTCCCTTTAGAACGTTTCACTGTTGAAAATGGAAAGCAGCTTGGGTCGTCAGTAGGTGTGGTTCAATCTGTTGATTATCAACAACATTTCGATAATGGTAGTGCTTACATGCGAGTTACAGTCATTCTCCATGCAAATCGACCTCTTCCAATGTTTGCTGAAACACAAGACCAAGCATATAATTTGTTATCTTTCCCTATCAAGATTGAACGTCTCGAAGCTTTCTGTTATGAATATGGTCGTCTCGGACATGAGAAAAACGCTTGCAGTGCAAAAAAAACAATCAGTTGGGCAAAAAACTTGGTTAGTTAGACTTACCACCACTCCATGACTAGTTACAATTAGTGTTATCCCCATTTTCAAAAAAATTAAATGGCTACGATATGAATTTTTTTTTTCAGATGAAGAAACATAACCGTTAGATTTTACAAATGGAGGTATCACTAATATTTTTGAAAATGAAGGAGGCAAATCTAACTAACCCAAAACAGAGATACACAAGCTGGCTTAAGGGAGGTGTCTAAAAAAAAATTGATCAAAGATCCACATGAACCAAGAAGACGACAGCAAGCTAACAAGCTACAACAAGAAGCAGCGAATCAACAAAAACAATCAGAGTCGACAAGTGGCACTGCGTCCTTGCAAATCAAGAAAAACCAATCACTCCAGTATCTAAATTTCAGGCTTTACAAGCAAGTGGGGTTTAGTTGTACCATCAGTTCAGTCTCAAGATGAGCACTTGGCAAGGATTCTTCTCGTGCAAGTTCTACGCACGACAACGTATCTAATACTAAATTAAGTGTAAGTAATCCATTTCCACGTGGTGAACATGAAGCAAACCCACAATCTAGAAGAGAATCTTATGGCACAGTATGCTGACACTATGCAAATTGATGAAGTTCACGAGGAAAGAATCAGTGCAATTGAAGCCTGTTTAGAGAAAATCATCTCCAAAGGTCAACAACTAATCACTTACCCACCTTCATCCCTCAATTACAACGAACATCATAGCAACAACAACAACATGAATGTACATCATTACCAATTTCTTAACCTTACCTTTTCAAAATCTTTTTTTTTTTTCACTCAACATACCCACAGACAAACAATTTATACTCCAATAGAGACATATCTCTCTGAGCAAACAAGACTGTAAAATTCTTTAAAATGCGCCCTAGGAAAATGGCTCCCATAAACCCAGCACCTCTTGTCCTTCCCCTAGCATTTCTTCCCCAAACACTCCAAAGCACCCAAGAAATGGCAAAAAACAAAAAAAAACAAAACACAAAAAAACAAAACTAGTATTACCCCCAGCCAATTAAGATTTCTTTCCCACTAGATGAAAAACACGGTCAACATTAGAGTCTCTCTCTCTTCCACTCCCCACACAAAAATTTCCATCTAGTAGGAGAAATCCTAATTGGCTCATCTAGGAATAATACTACTTAACCCAAAAATAAAAAGCTCTTCATAAGTACTCTCTTCCCAAAAAAAAAAAAAAATACTTTTCGATCCTGAATTTGAAACTAGTTCAGATGTGGTTATGGACATATCCAATCATGTTAAGGAAGGTGAAACAAGTGACAATATAATCATGCTGATGGACCTGATAATTAATGGCAATGCTGATGCTGCATGCCAAGAACTACTGGCCACGCCAAGCAACCTTGATATGCAAATCCCCACCACTCACCAAGTATAGCACATATCCCAACTGCATACAACTTTTATTCCTAATTTCAATCTTTTCCCGCTTAGTGAAACACTTCCACTTCACTCAACTTTTCTTGAACACTGTGGTTACACAAGATGGCCACCTCCATCTCACAATTAAAAATTGCTTCTTGGAATCGTAGAGGCAGCAAGAAAGCCTCTACAATGCAATATATTCTTAAACAGCATAGTATATATAAGCTTGACGTATGTTTCATAATGGAAACTAAAGCCTCAGTTGAAGATAGTAAATGGAGTACCTTTAAAATGCCTTTCAGTCACAAATCTTTTCTTCCCTCACTTAGTCTAAGTGGAGGACTGTGGCTTATGTGGAATTCAAATTAAAATTAACTTAACCATCATTTTCTCATCCCAAAACATTATTCATGCAGAGATTTCCTTACCTAATCAACCTCAAGTTATCTTCTTTTCTTCCATATATTCCCTCCCCACACCCCCCCCTTAAACGAAAAGAGCGTTTTGTTTTTTGGAATCATGTAAGAAACCAATAGCGTGAATGATGTTTGGATTATTATAATTGATTTTAACGAGCTCCAACATGCATGGGCAAAATATGGAAAACCTTTTAAAACACTAAATCTTCCCATGAATTTTAAAATTTGATTTTTGATACAAATTAACCTCTCTGATATTGGTTTTTCTGGTGTAACTCATACTTGGTCCAACTAACAATCAAAATCTTTTAAGTTTAACTAAAGAACGTACTGAGAAAGCTTTTCTAAATGAATTTTCTACTCAAAATTTTCCAAATGCTACCTTGTTTACACTCCCTATTATCCACTCGGATCACAGCATGATTATTTTTTACTCGTCCTCAACACCGAAAAACTAGAAAACCATTTTTCGTCCAAACGGCTTGGGCACAAGACCCATCTTACAAAGAGATAGTGCAACAAAACTGGTCTTCCATTAGTCACCCAACTGACTTCGTTCATAATCTATCAGCAGTCATGAAGGGTCTACTACATTGGAATAAACACCATTTCCGAAAACTTGATTTTGAAGTTCAACATCATTTACAAACATGTCAAATACAACTACAAAATCCTTCTTACATACAATGCTCTTGCTTTAGAAAATGAGATTAAACATAAGATATATGAGATTAACTATAAACAAGAAGCTTTTTGGAGAGATAAATCAAGATTTTTAAAACCTTCTTTAGGAGATAACAACACAAATGTTTTTCATAATATTACTAATTGTAGAAGAAATCAGAACAAGATTCTTTATGCTCAAAAATGATAATGACACTTGGTTAAATAATAGGAAAGACATTGGTAACGATATCATTGATTTTACAAAACCTTTTTACTACTTCTAATCCATATCCCAGTATCCCTGATGATATTCTGTGTATTGAAAATACTATTACTGATATGGATAATGACATGCTAACTCAACCGGTTAATCTTACTGAGATTCATGATGCTTTGTTTGCCATGGAGCCTAGAAAAGCTCTAGGCCCATATGGCTTCATGTTATTAATGATTTCTTTAACAATAATAATATAACTCAGGCCTTTAACCATACTAATATAACCTTGATTCCTAAAACTTCAAATCCAAATAAAATTACTTCCAATAGACCTATAAGTTTATGTAACATTATTTATAGAATTATTTCTAAGATTTTGGCTAATCGTCTCAAACCGGCCTTTGTTAAAGAAGCTAATATCACCTATGCAATTTGCCTTTGTTAAACAAAGACAAATATCAGACAATACCATTATTTTGTAAGAAATCCTTCATAAGTTTAGAAAAAAAAAAAAAAAAAAAAAAAAGGTATTCATAGATGCATGGCCATTAAGTTGGACATGCATAAGGCTTTGACCAAATTGAATGGGACTTTCTGTTTCAAATGTTTAAGCAATTTAGTTTTGTCAAACCTGGATACAATGGATTAAAACATCTCTAACTACTACCACTACAACAGAGCATGGTTTTAGCAAATACCATACCCCATCGCTAAAAGGTGCCTTTGAGTGGCAAAGATCTGTCGCAACGCACCAGATGGCGTTGCAAAGGCGTGGCTAAAAAGTCGTCTCAAATACTCAAATGCAACGCCAAAAGTGGCGTGGCAAATGTTCCTAGTTTGTTCGCGGCGCCTATGGGCTTTGTTAATACACTAATTCCGTTGCTACTTCATTTATGAAAATTAAATTAATTGCAAATTTATTTCAAACTATTTTGCGGGCTTTTGCGCCGCAAAAGAGAGCTTGTAACAACTAGGATGGCGTTGCAAAAGTGATACCTTTAGTCTGCACACTAGGCATCGCGAAAAGGCAACCTTTTGCTACACTATTTCCGCTATGAAAGTTTGAATTTTTAGCTATACATTTTATGGGCAACAGACGTCCATAAATTTAGCGACACACCAAGTGTGGCAAAAATGTCCACGTTACGGTAGAATCAAATCTTTTAGCTACACCAAAATTGTTGCGAATGATATAAATTCGAGGAAAAGCACACACTTTTATTTGGGACGATTTAGCATTACAAATGGTGCAATTCATATATATATACCAGACATTTTCATTTACATAATCCTCCTTCAAAACAATTTTTATAGAACACGGTAACCCTATAACAATTCACCACAAATCATAACAAAATGAATTTCATTACTAAACCATTCGATCAATACAAAAGATCTTAAAGAATTCACATAACTATTTTTTTCTTGTAAAAACATCGCCTCACATAATCTTAACACGCTCAACTAAATTAAACGAATTATTCAAAACTAAAATTCCACAAATAATGTCTATAACATGCTAATTTGAGCAACATCCACTCGAGCTTCTTCTTAATTCTACTACTTCAACCAATCGACCAAACTGCATAACAAATTAAAAAAAAATCAATGTAAAGTAAATTTATTAGAAACATTAATAAACCTAATACACACTCAAGTTGACAATGCATATGAAACTATGCACCTCCTATATGTAAAAATGGTGCCCATAGCCAAAAGCTTAGAAAGAACTTATCAAAGTTATAACTTGATCACATTCATGAAGGTACAGATCAAATAAGAAGACAAAAATAGCAAAAAACTAATAGATTTTGAACTAAATTGTACATGTAAATGCCAAACCATTAAAAAACCTCGTGTCATAAAGTTATCACCAATGAAACAATAAAATAAGGCTAAACATCAAGTAAATCAAGCAGCGTTGCCGGTGTCGCAAAAGGAATGAAGAGCTAGAGACTACGAAAATATCAAAACCAGAGTAGAGCTACCAAGAAAGAGAACAAGGTGCCAAGATGTGTAAAGGGCCTTGTCATTAGTTTTCAGAGCTTGAATGGAGATCAATACTACAGAAGAAGCAAGGGCTCAATGCAACATCGGGAATAAGTCCACTAGTGATGTTGTTGTTAGGATACGAACACAAGAGGGCAGGGATGAATGGTTGTATTGTCACTCCCATGTTCTCGTAAAAAGACCAAGTACTTTCTTTAGATGACGGTCCGTCGAGAATTGGCCCACGCAAGATCTTGACTCCCCAAGATCGCGTCGAAGTGTACCGCCAAGAATCTCCCTTTGACCACCATGTTTCATTGCTACGCCTCTATATGTTTTCGATGGCTCGATGCCCAACACATGCCATGGTGTTAGAAATGCCATTGGTACCCTTCAAGTGGTCAATCGAACTTGGTTGTGAGGACATTATTGGTAAGTGTGTTGAGTACTTAGAGGCAGTCCCTTGGGAGGAGGCCATAGGAGATTCTTAAAATTACACCCGCCTAGGAGCTCGTTTAACCCAATCCTTGCCCGCCTCCAACCATTAATCCTACGGCCATCACAGAATTTTTATGTCGGCTATCCGCTTTGCCACATCTTCGCCTCCCTTCCATGAATGATCCGAATCCTCCTCGGCTCAAGAGCAACTTGAGTATATGCTTACAGAAGATGATGATGCCCCACTTGTTGCAGCCAAACCCACGAGATAAAAAGTGAAATGAGGGAATGCTCGAGAAGTTTACTAAACAGATTCTATGGCCTAATCGGAGTCGCTTAAATCTGAAGTCTCGTGGCCCCGGTTTTGGACACGATAAGTTAACGGAACTAGCAATCCCTTCTTGATTTAGCTTGGGCATGCCAAATTTTAACTAAATTGGAAACATTGAGAGAATTTGTAATAAGTTGGGTGGAAGCATCAGAAAACATTGTGAAGGCCGCTGAGGTTCAAACTCCGGATGCCGACATGCTTGAGACGATGGTGAAGGTCATTGAAGTTCATCCCTAAGGTTTTGAGGCAATTGCATATGGTAATTTGATACTCCCAACCGTTAAAAGGCTTCACATGGTAAAGGTTTGGCTTCCATTTGTAAGAATGATGAAACCTTTAGTTGATTCTACTACAATCAATGATGACGATTCTCCGCCATTCAAGATGGATGGAGAGCTATGGCAAAGTTTGGAATCGGCATTTGTCTCAATGCCGCTATGCGTTATCATCGAGATCAAGCCGGAGATCTTGACCGATTGGTTGAGGAATCAGATACATTAGGTATCCCGACTTGACCGAGGCATTTGAGGTGTGGTGTTATAGGTCTAAAGTTGCGCGAGAAGGCTTGGCGATCTCCCCCAAGTTACCAACTCATCCATGACAACATCTTCATATCACCAACTTTGAGCTCCTAAACTCTAATACTTCGGGTTGGAAGATGCAGTGCCTTGTAATCCTCATTTGCTAAATGTTGATTAGCTTCAACTACCATGAGTAATGGAGATCAAGAACTAGATTGATGGAACACCGAATGGTTTCTCTTAGAACTTTGATATCCGGGCGGGCGGTCAAAGGGTTCGATGCCATCGCTTTCCATCTTTGATGACTCGACCTAGCAACTATAGATTTGGAGCCAATCGGTATGACCGTGGTGTCAAACTGTGTCGGGAGACAGAGTGAATATTCACCGATTCCTTTCCAATGAGAACTAGACAGAGGTCGCTGCCGCCGTCGCAGTTTCGTGATGTAGAAACCGCTATGTCTCGGCGTAAGAGGCAAAGAAAAGCCGATGCCACAGAGGTCGGTTCCTCGAGCAAAGCCCGCCGCCAAGGGATTAGACGGAATAAAGCCGAACGGAGATAATAGATTGGGGTTCCCGGCCGAAGTTGTAGTAGGTGCCTTCCCCGCTCGTACACCTCATCGGATCCATTTTACTATGAAGAATTCAAATATTAATAAAAGGAAAAAAAGAGAAAAAGGCTTCATTCGACAAAAGCAGAGAAAAGGACCCGCTTCGTGGATAACATGGTTCCGACATCGAATGATTCCCCACAAGGTGCCCGAACTCTCATTTTGACAAATGAAGTACATCCAGATTGTAAAAGTTTCATTCTCCTGTGCCCAATTCCTACCTTTGCTTGGTGATTTGAGTTTCGATTGAGGAACGGGCTTGTCAAGCCGCCGCCACGCTAGCTTCGTGATGCAGAAACCGCCCCCAGTTGGCTTAAAGATCAAAACATATGGCAGCCTTATTTGCTTCTCTAAACACATTAGAAAAGGAAATGGAGTTGAAGTGCCCGGACATCCGAACTATAGCCGCTACCAAATTTTTACAATACATACCAAGGTGGCTTTTCAATCTTGTTGATAGACCGCGACGACTTTGAATGAACCCGAATTCAACCACTCTTCTCAAGTCTATAGCTAGACAAGTTAGTAGCCCAAGCTCAATAGCTTTCAATTCCTCGAACAAGATAGATCGAAGTTCGCATGCACACTCGATTACCGAGTAAAAGCTGAAAACAACTCTACCCCTCATTGTCTCGATGATTCCCCATGGCCATTCCCTACCCCATTCACAAAACCATCAACATTTGACTTCAAACTTCCAACAACTCATGGGCTGAATCCATGAGCATAACATATATGTCCTTATCCCTAACTCCTCCAAAATCTTATTATTGAATCATACAATAATTTAGGGGAGTAGCTCTATACATACCAAGATATTGCACCAACAAAAAGTACCAAACAAAACATCTAGTGGGGTAATAATCGTTAACCCCGAAGAATAAGTACATCTTGGGTGATCTTTTAATTCATTTTAAATAAAACCAAAAAGCCTCATAAATACAAGAAAAGCAACCTGCAAAACTAGAAGCTTGACCTCACTTTTAGGTCGCCCTCTTATAGATTATGGATTTGTTATTGGCGCCTTTAAGCCATAGTGCATCAACGCTATATTGATTGTTTCATCTTGGGTCAATTTTTGTTTTTGCAATCACTATGAATTAGAAATTATGTAGTCGATGTGAGGTGATGTTAAACCATTGTCGCGATCGGGCTTCATAATCCTTTTCTTTTAGAAGTACTTTCCAAGTATTTATTTTTTAGTTAGGCAATCAGACCTCCAACCCATGAATTTTAGTTAGGCAATGAGTGTTGATATTTATTTGTGCATGTGACTACAAAGATGAACCAAAAGTAAGAAGCTATAAGAAGCACGGACACTTTATCGCGATTGATCCTAAACCAAAGAGACGGTTGATCGATGAAACGGAAACAGAGCTAGAAGGAGGGTCAAGAACGCATAAGCCAAGCCTTTCTATCCAACACCCACACTTCGAAAGCAAGCACTCTCCTCCATTTCAGCCTTTAATAATTGATCGATAACATGAAAAGGAGCTATCCTGTTCAAACAAATTTTAAAATTGAAAGTGTGTATCTTTGAAAATGCAAAGATAGCAGACCTTAATAGTTATGATCAGCCAATCGAATCGCCTTCTAGATGCACTATTGGTGGACTAGAACTCTGCAAAAACATCTTGCAAAGCTTTTTAGCTTGTGATCAATAGCGTAAGTCTACATCTTATTGATCAACTATGGGTGCCTTTCATCATTATCCATCTCATTTAATAATGGCGCCTTCGTAAGAAGAGCATAAGAAAGCCACGATCATAGATGGTAAAGCAATAGCTCATACTATACGCCTCAAATAGCTTCGAAGTTCAACAACTCTCCACTAAACATGGAAAGGTCCCCGGCTAGTCAAGTATTATTGTGGGAAGTAGGAAAGATTCTCAAAGCTATGTGAATATGAAGAGAAAGGCATGTGCTGAAGTTGGAATTAAATCTTATGATATCAATCAGCCTCGAGAAAGTACCCGGCCGAATTGATCCAAAAGGTCCAGGAGTTAAACGCCATCCCGACATCCATGGAATACCGGTTCAACTTCCTCTTCCAAAGACATATCAATGAAGAAAACGCCTTAAATGAAATCAGCATTGAAAAGGATGTAGATGGTTTTCATCCTCCAACATTGGCAAACTTGGTATGAAAGGCAGAGATCCATTATTTCAGCCGCGGTAATACATAAAGGGTTGCCTTGAACTTCTATCACGCAGCGGGCATAAGTGTAAAGAGCAAAAAGGGCGCAGGTAGTTGGTCGGTAATATAGTTGACTACCAGCTGCTGCTTCTTCTCAAAGCAGATGCCATCATATCGAAGTTCACTCACGCACTAACCGATTCTCGAAAGCATTATTCGCGGAAGCGCACATCATCATAGCCGCAAAGAGGACAGGCAAATATGATTAAAGGTGACCGGATCAAACCCGTGCAAAGCTTATTGATGTTGGTACAAATGCCGCTACCGATGACCCAAGTAGAAAGTCGGCTATAGGCTCGTGAGGGTGATGTGGACTTTGAACAAGCTTGCAAAGTTGCCGGATGGGTGACTCCAGCCCGTGAGGTGTGGGCCCAATGACCGCTGTAATGCTACTCAAAAAATACCTTGGATGGTGCTAAAACTTTTAAGATCGAAAGCAAGAACGATCTCCTATTTATTACTCGAGTTCGTAATCATGTATCCCGTGATTTTGACGGAAGTTGTTCTTGATAATATGTAAAGGTTCTTCTCCGGTAATATAATTCTAATTGTGGTACTCCATTTGTTGCAATAATTGCTCAAGAGAGCCCTTTTAACCGGAAGGAGGGAGTTTTTCCGAGCCAAACCGCACTATAAAACCCAATTTGGGGACCGCTTAAATAGTGTGTTTGGATAATGAGAAGGCGTATCAGGCTTGCTTTTCCTTGTTGTTTTGCGCCTCATTGTTTGTTGTCCGTCTAGTCTCCCTCTTTTCTTTTAAATTTAAAGACCCTTTTTTGGGTAACCTTAAAAAAAAAAAACTATGGGTGCCTTTGAAATCGAAAAATCTAGCGGATCCACAACACTAGTTACCTAATTGGATGATTATCACCAACCACCACCTAGAAACTCTCCCCCGATAATAATAACCTTCCTCTTCGATGCCCAAATAAAAACAAAGAACCACAAAGACTCTCTTTACCAGCAAAGCAAGTGTGGTTATCTTCAATTCTAAGATCTCTTCTAAACCATACTATACTACTACAACCGCTATTACCACCACCACCACCTAACAAGTCCACTTGACATTTTTTTTTTTCTTAGCAACTCAAACCCAAGAAAACAATCTCTCAGATCAAATCTATGTTCCGGTCATGCAGTAATAATTACTATAGACCGTGGAAAGAGAAGTTTTAGGACTTATAACAAGATTGCTTTTTCTTTTTTTCTAGTATGGTTTAGGCCAATAAATGTATGGGTCATAGATTCTCGCTCTTATCCCCTTGAACTTGTAATGTTTTTATCCTTATTCTAAGTAAATTATTACCGCCGTGGTCGTCACTGGAGAGCGGGATTATGGTCGGTCAAGAAGAGGCTGAAAGGAAGCAGAGGGGGGCGTCGATGCAGAGGCAAAGATGCTTTTGGCCGGGCGCAATGATGACACTAAAAAACGTAAATACTTAACCTTTATCCTTTGTCCTAACCTTTATCCTTCGGCTATTCCATCTATCCTTTGCTACCGCTTAATAGGGGCTCGGGGAAAGAACCTAAGCTCAAAAAACAAGCACTACCGCCGAAAGGAACAAGGGCGAGATGGATAGGCTAGGATCGAAGGAAGGTTGGGAAGCTCAACCATCAACAAAAATGCTCGAGGGAAGCGGTCGGCTCTAGAATAGCGTTTAAGCAATGCATGTTGAACCAAAATTTTTAAGGTAACATATGAGACCGATCAAGTGTAGGAATTAGTGTTTGGTTATCCGACGCCTTAAAGGTTCGGACAAACCAAGCTTTCAAGGAATTATCAATGCCTCGATGTGTACACCTAATTGTCAATCATATATCCCTAATTGTGTGAAAAAGAAAAAAAACCAATACATCATTAATGTAAGATAAGATACCAATATTTCTTACTTGCTTAAAGTTTTCAAACTACGCACCATTGAGAACCTCCACTGAACTCAGAGCATCCAAGCCTCCATCCTAGCTTGAACGCCAAAACCTCTTCCAATTTAGTTCTTTGGGATACCATTTCAGCAAAGAGCTCGTCATTCACGTTACGCTTTTCAGCCTTCCTCACCCTCGCCCTTTGTACTTCCTCTTCAAAGATCGCTCCTTTGCACTTCCTCCTCTAAGTGAATGGATCTCATCCTTCTAGCTGATGGTGGCATGACACCATGCCCAAGGCCTTTACAATATCCAGATCTTACACCCAATATCGTACTAAAAATTTCATCCTCTCGGGCTTTGGCTCACCACCTTCGCCTCGTGACTCAACTTTAAGTTGTCGATCCGGGTTCTCAAAGTTTAAACTAGGGATAAATATATGAAATTAAAGTGCAATGGTAAAAGCAAGTAAGAGTCATTTAACTTACATAATTTTCCCGAGCTACAGACTAGTCCATCCCTTTACTACTAAAGTGGGTTCGACGGTAGAATTCAATCTTTCCCACGCTTTGTTGGGTTTCAGAGTCGCTAAAAAAATATTTGAAAACGATAATTTATTTTAAATAATAGTACACAACTCCAAAGCAACATAAATTATGTAAATAAAAAATATACCGATTCCTCAAGAAATGTAGAAATGACTTTGAACCAAAGACAATGGTTTGTTGAGAGCTTTTGCCGACATTTGAATTCTCGCCGCTAATTTTCTCAAGTAAAATGAATATTGTATTACAAGTTGTATTTGAATAATATAATCATATAATCAGTGGCTCATTGACTCAACTTTGAACTAAGATGGGATAAATGTAAAGAGCTGCATTATTGCCTAATCTCAAGTCAAGAGGAAAACAAAGGGTCTCAAAATTTTAAAAAAAAAAAAAAAAAAATAGAACAATCCTTTCCTTGGAACATAGCCGACTACCACTTCAACCTCAAAAATATAATTATATCCTCTTCTAGATTTCCTTAATTTCCTCAAAACACATGAAACCAATCACAACAATAACCAGCCAACAATAACCATTTAAAGGAGACTAATAAGTAAACTATCATACCTTGAAATCTTCCCTTCAAACCAATCACAGCAAGCATCCCATTTATCTTGCGCCACGCCACTATAAGGATTTCGTCGTACACTTTGATCATTTCCAAAACGCTTATAGTGCAAGTGAAGAAGACACCTATATCCTCTTAAGCCCCCCTAATATCTTGTCCACGACGCATTTCACATGTGGAAGTTGCATATCCACATCAAACTTGTCCTACAAGAAATGCATTACAAAGTTACAAGGAATCATTCCGATATGCCATGCAACTAGAATAAAAACTTTATTACCTTAATGCGATCACGTAATGGTCCTCTCACATCCTCTTCCACTTTATCCCAATCACTGCCTCAGAAGAGGTCCATGTTGTCGCTTACTACTCCAATCTCCCTCACGAATTGAGTACTCCACCTTCCCACGTGTCTTGCATGATCTTTGTGGATCTCTATCCTAGGTTTTGACCAGTAGCAGCTTTGTAATCAATGAGTTTCTTATTCATAGCCTTGCCTCTTTTTTTTTAGTAGTTGGAGCTGTTAACAAAAACATTCATAAAAAGAAGAAAAAAAGATGCCTAGTCTTTTATTATTGAACTATCCAATGCATTAAACAAACCAAAATATAATCTTATTACCAATACTTGATGTGTTCACTTCGCTAACCACGACATTGGTTGTGCTCTCACTCGCCGAAGTTACACCAAGGCCATAGCTATACACGAAAAAACTTAAATTTGATAAAAACAATTGATATCAAATGGCACATAATCTAAATACAATAATAAAGCACATTAAAAGTCATATATAAAAAAATTAATATAGCATTAAAATGGAGAGTTTCAATTCTTAATATATAAGCATGTACCGACTTAGCACCTAAATAGATCCAACAACAAAACTATCACTTAATGTAATGCAATCCAAACAACCCGGTCCTAGCTAGAATATGCTTTTAACGCTTTGTGAATGCATGACAATATATATATATATATATATATATATATATATATATATATATATATATATATATATATATATATATATATATATATAGATTACCAACATACAAAATGGATAATGAAGTTTTTCATTAACATTTAGTCAATGTCTCAGATCATCATCAATCGGATACCTACATGCTCCTCTTCGTAACAATACTCTATTAATGTGTCATCTATTTCATCATCTTCCTCGTCAATAATGAAATTGTTATCGGTTTGATGACTTTCCATAGCAGCCACGACCACATTAGCATCAACTTCGCTTTGGGTCCAAATCCTCCCTATCTAGACGTTATGGGTGTGAATGGTGCATTTTGAACCCCGCCGGCTGCTTGCTTCATGAGTTTGATCAAGTTGGACATTGTCGATATTCACCCCAACTTGCTCTTCCCCTGTTGATATGCTACATCACTACCTCCGCTTCTTCTTTCTCCTGAACATCAAACACGCTTTCGAGGCTTTGTCTTTTGCACAACTTTCCAACCGACACCTAATTTGGTATCATCGACGTAAAAGACTTGACATGCTTGCGTGGCTAAGACAAAACCGGTCTTCTTTATACCACATCTTGGAGCCATTAATACTAGTAAAGTGACCATCCGCTTGAATCCCCGGCCCTTCTATTACCAACATCATACCAATCACATTTGAAAAGATAAACTCGATTCCCAAATAGATAACTAACCTCAAAACATCGGTTAACACACCATAAAAGTCAATCTCTTCTCCTTGGTGTTCCCCTTTTACTTCAACACCACTATTTTTTGGGTTCGAGATTTTTTTCTCGATCCTTGGTGTGAAACCTAATCCCATTAACAATGCATCCGCTTATACCGCTTCACACGCTTATCAGGCCCACATGCCAATGAATATAATTCATCCGTCGCTTCCGAGGGAGTTCTCATCATGCAATACTTGCATCTATTCATAAAATTAGTACACCAAGTTAGGAAAACATAATTAGCATATTATCCAAGTTCAAACCATTGTATAAAAAGTAGCAATACGAAGCTCTTACACGCTTTTGAAACCAACTAGGAAACAACATTTCTTGTTTCTCATGTAAGTTGTGTGAGCTTTGCATTTCAAGCTCTCCATCATGTGTTGACTGCATGCATATCAAATATATATAAACTTAATAACTCAGAGTAGTTGATGATGATAAAAAAAGACTCGGTAAGCTAAATGCAATAAAACTTACTCTAAATATGTTGAAATTTCTTCAGAATTATTCAACACATAGTAATGAGCCTTGGCATAGTCTTTTGGATCAAGAATGGAACTTGTATAGGCTCCTAAAGGCCGAACATTTTGTGCGAAAACACGAAATCCAACCTGTTGATTCTCATTACCACCATCATAGTTTCGTTCTTCACGATTGAACCGAGTTTCAACTCCTTGAAGATACATGGAGCAAAAACGTGAGACATTCGTGTCTACATACGCTTCAAAGAATTGAACCTTCGGGCGAAGCTTTATTTCAACATATTGTTTTTAGCGTGTGTAGATACCTGCTTGCATATAACACACACATGTAATATATATATAGTAAATAAAAACTTGAACATGCTAATTTCAAATTAAATAAATTACTAACAAGAACCTCACCTTTCAATAGGATACATCCACCTATACCGCGACCGTCCTCCAAGTATCGCCTCACGTGGCAAGTGGATAGCCAAATGGACCATTACATCAAAGAATGCAGGAGGAAATATTTGTTCGAGCTTACAAAGTATCACCGCAATGTCCTTTTCCATTTTCTCTAATACTTCCAATTTTAAAGTCTTGCAACATAACTCTTTAAAGAACATTCCCAACTCAACCAATGCAATGGCTACATCATTGGGCACAAAACCACGATTGCAATTGGGAGAAGTTGTTGCAAGAGCACATGACAGTCATGACTTTTCATTCCCTTTATTCTTACCATCTTTAGCATTTGCACATCTAGAAATGTTAGATGCATAGCCATCGGAAACTTCACCGACTTCAACCACTTTCAAAAAGATTTTTCTCTCTGAAGATGACAATGTGTAGCATGCTGGCGGCATTACAAACTTATCACCTCTTGGGATTAGATGCAACTCTTTTCTTATACCCAATGCTGCCAAATCTAATCGAGCTTTTACTGAATCTTTTGTTTTGCTATCTATATCTAACAATGTCCCCACTACATTGTCACAGATGTTCTTCTCAACATGCATAACATCCAAGTTGTGTCATAGCTTAAGAGTGTCCCAATACGGTAACTCAAAAAATATGCTTTTCTTTGTCCAATTCAACTCCATCTCAGTACGCTTTCTCTTCTTGTTAGGCGGCGGCTTTCCGAATTTCTGAAGAGGTTCTACATAGTTCACCTGTGATAACAATTCATCCCTAGACAACTCTGTAGGTGGCAACCTGCTCTCCCTATTTCCATCAAATAAGTGTTTGCCACGAGTTCTCCAAGGATGCCTTGGTCAGCAGAAAACCACGATTGGCCATATAACACAACTTTCGCCATTCTTTAAATACATGGAAACTCAGATCCTTGTTACAATTAGGGCAAGCCGGTTTCCCCTTCGTGTCCAACCGGATAAATTACCTAGTGCTTGGAAAATCATTTATAGTCCATAACACTGCAAAGATGCAACCAAATGTTTCCTTTGCTAATGATCATATCGCCTCCACCCCATCATTCCATAACTCTTTTTAGTTCATCAATCAAAGGTCGTAAATAGACATCGATATCATTCCCAGCGATGTAGGCCCCGGGATCGATGAGGGGGCACATGAAGGTGAATGGTTCTTTCATACACTTCCACGGTGGTAAATTATATGGCATAACCAGTTACCGCCACATACTATATTGGCTGCTCTCATATTACCAAACGGGTTAAATCCATCGCTATGGTGACCAAAGGCTAACATTGCGAGGATCATTGGCAAACCACTCATGTTCCTTGTCAAAATCACCCCAAGCTTTAGAATCTGGCGGGTGTCTAAGCACGCTCTCCTCATGCTCAAGTTTTTCTTTATGCCATCTCATATCTGCAAAGATTAACCCTCGACATGAATAGCCTCTTGAGCCTTGGTTTAAGTGGAAAGTAACGCAACACCTTCTCGTGGTATTTTTTAGTCTTGCCTTCAAGACTTGATACCTCGGCTCATTACATTCGACAATTTTGAAGATTTTCATTTTCTTTCCAAAACAACACACAATCATACTTGCATGCATGGATTGAGATATAACCAAGTCCCAAGTTACGATTAATGCCTTCCGCCTCGTAATGGGACTTTGGGAGTGTCTCACCTTCAGTAATATTGCTTTAATCAACTGGAGAATCATAGTGAATGATTTGTTACTCCAAATGATTAATTATCTTCAAATGAAGCAACTTCACGACACAATCTAACTTTGAAGATTTACAACCTGGATACAAAGGTTGACGCGTGCTTCACTCAAAAGTTCATCAAATGGATCTATATTACCTCCCCGATTCCCTATGTTCCACATTAGGCACCAGATTATCAATGTGTATTGGAGCCTGCAAATCTTCAAACATGTCATCCAAATCCATCAAACTGCACCCCTTCACCAACATCATCGTCATCATCGCCACTTTGTTCCTCATAGTCTTCCATGAAAAACCCAACGGGTGTAATTCTTGTCCATGCCGTAAAGGTCTAGATCGCCTTTTACCTCGCCGATGTGCTTGTAATTCCTATTTTTGCATTGTTTGCATGGACATCTAGTCCTTCCCATTCTCATTCTGTATGACCACGAGCAATCTCAACAAAATCTATAATTCCTTTTTATAGTCGCCTAAACCTATTCGGGCGATTGCATCCAACTCTTATCCATTTCTAGTAATCAAAGAAGAAAACATGAATCAAGTATGTTGCACCTTTAATAAATATGGCAAAGGAAACATATCTTACCAAAGGAAAAAAAATACTTGTACACGCCACATGGTAGAACAAAACAACACTACTAGATTAAAATGAGGAAAAAATATATCGAGTCACTTTCGATCTATTATCATACTTAAGCCGATATGAATAATTGAAACTATCAGATAAGGACAATTTGACTTGTCTGCATCCACAATATAACTTATATTTGACTTGTCTGCATCCAAATTTAATCATAAAAGATAAGAAATGTATATATCTTATTTATATAGTAGCTCTTCATGACTACTTCTCAAGCTAATCCCTAATTCCTTTTTGATACACCTATTTGGCAATTGCATCCAACTCTTATCCATTTCCGTGTTCCCTACTATAATTGTACATCACAAAATAAGAAAACCCAAACATTTAAACTAACCAATTAAGGACAGTCCATTAACAATCCAACTTCCTACACCACTATTGATAGAAATTAATTTAGGCATGCATATAAGAATATACGAACAATTACCAGAAACAATGTGTAATTTAACTTCACAAAGTGGTCTTGTATTCAAGATTGCATTCAACCAGACTTCTACTGTCCTTAAAATGCATACACATGATAGAAAGATTGAAAAGCAACCAAAATCAGAGAAAAAGGGCCAGCAATCATCACCGTAACTCGGTTCTAATACATAAGTCATCTTAGCAAACATGCACACACGTTACGGAAAACCAAAAGCATTTCACCCATAAGCTCATTGTATATAACTATGGCAACGGAAACCAGTTTTTTCCATTAGATTTACAATTTTTTCAATCAAAATAGAAATAGTTAAATTAAATACACTACAGTAGAGGAAATCTCATTGTATATAACTAAACCAAGTGCCTAATAAGAGCCTGTTATGGTGGAGATGCAAGTGCAAGTGCAAATGGGGATTTAGTGACGTTATGTTCAAATTTCACTCCTTAGGTTCTTATAAGAACAAAACTGAGAGGACAGATGATCCTACAAGCAGCAAATGCTTGTAGCTGATGTTCCCATCAGCTCAAAAGAAAAAAAAAAAACCATCAAGTTAATATGATACATAATAACAGAATTACAAATACTAAAAAATGCTAGCAAGATGATTTAGAATAACAGTATAGATCGAAGCAACTGAGGTGACGAGGATATACCTTTAGCTGAATCTAAAGATGTGTAAAGGTATGCTCTAATTCACTAGTGTTCAATATACTTTCCATCTTTTTGTATCTAACATGTGTTTCGTGTTGTGTGCATGTATTGGATTTTTGTCGCTTTCTTTATTGGTTCTGTGCAATTTAATCTGCGAAGGCTTTTACTCGTATATTTGACACGTTCCTCGATATTGAATATATGAAATATATATCTCAGTTCAAAGGGCATGATATCTTTGCTTGCTCATATCGGGTTCAGCGAGTAGTGATAATCTTGATCCCCAAGTAATCCATAGGTCCGAGGTAATTACCTTGTCTATTCCACTTGTTTACCAAAGATAATCACTTCAAAATAGAAAGTGGCACAAGAACTTCAACTAGTGAATGAACACGAGAAGTTGTCATCACCCGTGTAGTTGCATAACTTATCAGTATGACATTAATACTGTTCACCTTAGATCAATAGTATCAAGATTAAATTCCCTTAGCATATGAGTCCTTATATGTGCATTTATTAATTTCGGGGAAGGGTGGGGGGGTGGGGGGGGGGGAGTTGATCTTTTAGCTTAGATAGTTGACATACTTTATCTTAGACCTCTCGGCTATAAAGCGCCTTTGGCTCGAGGTTACGCTTCTGCTTTATATATGTTACTTGGTAAATAGTTCCCATATATTGAATGGTTCCTGTAACTCAAACTCTTATATTATGAGTTGGTAATTGAAGTGACTTCTACTCTTATACACGGATGAACTCTTTCATCATTTCTAACTAATAGCCACAACTCTGCAGATGCATTTGTATTTTGTTTTCTTTAGTCAAATTTTCATATAATCTGATTTTGCATAATACCATAATTATCTTAGACTTGCTTAATTTTTTTTCCAACTAGTGTACCATGTGTTGATATCGATCATCTTGCCATTACACTTTATTTCTCAATGTGTTTCTTTATATATACTTGATGGTTATTCTTGTCTTTATTTTATGGTCTACAATTTGTTTTATACTTACTTTTTCTTTCTCGCATATATACTATTCTCGATGGTTATTTGTTCCTAAGATTAGTATCTCTTATTCTTTATTCACCAGTTCAATCAAACATGGGCCTTCTTCCATATGCAAGTTTTCAAGTGAAAAGTTAAGAACAAAAAGGGTGGTTTGGTATGGCACCATCTATGTAGACGCATTGATGAGATACTTAATTCGATAAACCACTTTAGGATGGAGATGGAATGTTGGAGATGCTTTGAATTTGGTAAAGTCATCCCCCAGTCAAGTAGATGTGTATTTTTTACTTGATGAAGCTCCTCGACTCTCCTACCTTTAAAATTAAAGATTGTACATTTCTTTTCTTATGAGTTTTGAGACATCAAATTTAGTCTTATATGTAAGCAAGTACATATGTAGTATTTTGTTTAAGTGTTTAGAGAGTAAACAGTTAAAGTTGCATTTATCTCTACTTTTGGATGTCAAGCTTTTGTAAACGTCAAGTTATCTTGATATTTTGGTATTTTAATGGAAATTTGGTGCAAAATGAAAATGAAGTTGTGAAAGTGTGATTTGTGTGCTTGTTACAACAGGTTTTAATGGAAATTCTTGCAGGTGGGAAAAAGAACAAAAACAAATTCCAAAAGGACGGGCCATGGGGGATGTAATTTCATAATTTTTGAAGACAACAAAATAAACTAAGCAACCGCCAAAAACCGTTGAATATTTTCAATTAACCATGGCTTCAAGCAGTTGTATTATTTGAAATTAACTACAGCCGTAAACTGTCGATTTATTTAAATAAAGCAACGGTTAGTAGCCGCCATTAATGAAAAACGATAGCTTAATTTAAGGAGGGCTATTGCGATGGTCGATAGCCATCATTTTAAACCATTTAGGACGGTTAGTGGCCGTTGCAAATTGAGAATTCTAACATTGTGTTAGTATTGTAATATCACTAAAGAAAGGCTACCACAAGCCTCCACCAGCCTCGAATGTTCAAAAGCTTTACTAGAACTTATCCGTGAGTTATTCCAAAGACAGGGAATGCCTAGATTGGGTCTTGTTCGCTTAAGATCTCCCCGAGAAAACTACTAATGAAATATATCGACCTTGCCTCTAGATAATCTACAACAACTAAAAAAACTCTCGAGACCTTTCTTAAATATAGCTATCAATTGTTCAAAAGTTCAATTCTAAAATATAGCTACCAATTGTTCATAACTACTAAAATTGCATTACAACAAACAAAAGTTCAATTTTAATCTAAAAAATATACAAGCTAGAAAACATGAAAAGGCTACCTGAAATAAGTTTACAGCTTCAACCTATTTTCCTTGTTGCAAGTGTTTAAGTTGAGGACCTGAACCAAGTTTTCAAACACACTCTATTACATTAAGTTGCAAAGATCGAGGAATCAACAAAATTAGCCAAAATAAAATAAGACATATAAGGTTCTCACTTGTAAACTCAAAACCCAAATTCACACGCACACGTTATAAACAAGGCACCACTTACAATCGCTGAAATCGTACAAACCTTAATTGACCTAAAGAAAAGTGAAGGAAAGATTCATACCATACTTTTCTACTTTCAAAGACACTTTTCTATTCAAGGCGATATCCATATCCAAAAATTGACTCAATATTTTAAAAGTCGGTCATTTTTTTAATATCTTCTTAGCAATAGGGTCATGGTTGGGAAACTAAGGTCTCCCTTCTATTTCAATATGCTCTAGCAAAAGAGAACCATATATAAAAGCTGACTCAAGTATGGAATGAGCCACCACTCTTCTTTCTTGATATCATAACTTTACATGTATAGTCATGCAATTTGTTCTTTAACCGATAATACCAATATTTTTACAATAGTATGGCATGGTTCATATATTGCATAACAAGAATATTAAAAGGCAACGCTTATTCCCATAGAAAGATTGATATTATTGGAAGAGGAGAAAGGGTGTGAGAAATATCTGTTGTGGGAAGTAGGGAAAAGTAACAATGGAAGAAGAGAATGCTTATTGTTACTCACCGTGATCAAGAGTTTGAAAATGAGGATGTACTTGATAGGCATCAGAAATCAACCCATTTCAAATGCCAAAGATCCTTTATGAGCAGTTTTTAAGCGTTGGTGGAATGGCTATTCACGTTATTCGGACTCACAGGGAAACTCAAACTACTAACAACAACTCTTCAATGGCACCAACATTAATTTTCACCAGATCGTTTTGAAACGTGACTGTTGTGCCGCTTCAAGGCTCAAAACGAGTGTTGTAGTCCACGAACTTTGACTCGAGGAAGCTCATTCAGTTATAGAATGTGTTAAGGGCTCTTAAGGAGAGAGGGGCAAGGTCACCTGATTCTAAACAGTTAAGACGCCATCCGGGTTATAGTATTGAGGGAGGTGGAATAGAAAATTCGTGAATCAAGGCCCTGCTGCGCGTCCGCCGATGATTGTCTTATGGATGTCTTGAAAAAGATACCACAAGATGTTTCATCGACAAAGTCCTCTTGATTGACTAATTGGTAATCTTGTATGTTATAGCTTCGACTGAAGTCGGCTACCGATAGGTGTTAGTCTATCTCTTTGAAGTTATGCAGGTCTTGATCGACTGCTGGTCGGTCAAGGCTCAAAACCGAAAGCATTGTAGTCCACGAAACTTTGACTCGGGAAGCTCATTCAGTTATGGAATCGTTAAGGGCTCTTAAGGAGGAGAGATAGGGGCTAGGCTGCCCGATTCTAAACAGGTTAAAGCCATCCGGGTTGTAGTATTGAGGGAGGTGGAATAGAAAATTTTGTGAATCAAGGCCATTGCGTCCCGGCCCATGATTGTCTTATGGATGTCTTGAAAGGGATACCACAAGATGTTTCATCGACAAGTCCTCTTGATTGACTAATTGGTAATCCCAGTATGTTATAGCTTCGACACGAAGTCGGCCTCTTGACAAGTGTTAGTCTATCTCTTTGAAGTTATGCATATATTTCACTTATGTTAAGCTTGACTGAATAGCTTTACCTTAATAGCAAGCCGGTCTATGGATCTAGGTGAACCCGAGGGGTGAAATCGGAAAGGGTCGGGAAGAATTACCCAACGGGTTTTGAGTTAGACGGATCGATGTTCAAATCTCATCGACACTAAACACCAACCCAATCGAAATCTCCCTCCCCTATACTATCGTTTGGTGGCGATAGAAAATTCGGCTTTCCGATCTTGGCTTTCAAAGACAAGAGGGTTTGGTACAGGACGAGCCGAGGGGTATAGATGGTATAGAGGAGAAGACCATAGGGACGGACCGAGAATAAGTTGGGATTTCTATCTGAGACTTGACACAGCGTATGAATCCTTATTCCATAATGAAAGAAAGGGGACTGGATCTTTCGAAGTGTTGGACTGAATCCACACTCCCCACCAGCGAATTTTTTCACCAGTTACAATTGTATCTGCAACTTCGGCCCCCACTTCACCATGCTCTCAATCAGAAAATACAGATGTCACATTTGTTAACTATGTTAACTCTAAATCCTGCGCTTCTGGTCCAAATAATGGTCGTCCTTCAATCGACCCCCTGCCATTGACATCTAACAGAGCCCCAACATATCTGGAAACTAAATCCCTCTATCTAGTTTGGGATGATGAAGCCTTCTCCATGGAGGAAAACAGAGCATTTGACATGCATGTCAAAGATGATGAAGCCTTCTCCATGGAGGAAAACAGAGCATTTTTGGGTTCCCGCGGATATGTAGGTTGTAAATTTTATGGACTGAGTCACTGAGATACAGGGAGCAAAAAGCCATATACGAGTAACTATATTTAACTGCAAGGTGACATTGTATTTGAGGAAGGTCACAATATTGTTGTTGTATCTTTATGAATGCTATAACTGAACCAAGAGTAAAAATGGACGACTAAAGTTCGTCGCAGAACTTTTACGTAAGATTGATATTGGAATAGAATACACGCTAAAATTCATTCAAATTGAAATATAAAGATTTGTTCTTTATATCACAAATCAAAAACAAAAACAAAATACCCAAAATCAAAAGCAAAGAAATATATCTTACCCACTGTAGAGAACCCCAATTCGAGCAGTTCTACCTGGCTCCACAAATCACTGCAAAGAACACCAAAAATTCCACTTTAAAGCTAAAACAATCAATCAAGACAAGAAAAAAAAAAAAAAAAAAAAAACGATTTCAACTAGGGCAGGGAACAAAAAAACGAAGCTTTTGATTTTGTTATCGCTTCAATTCTTTTCACCTCAGTAAAGTCAAAAACGGTGGATGTTGAGGGTGGAGAGATAAGCTTTGAAGATGTGGAGAGAAAAAGGATGAGTTTTGGAGATGGAGGAAAGAAGTTTCGGTTTAGATGGAGAGATCGAGAGACGACAATCTAGGGTTTTAATAGGTTTTGTTTTTACGGTATTTCTAATTTTGTTATGATTTGGATTTTGGAGCGGGAACATGAAAACTGTAGCGCGATTAATATTTGCAGCCAAAAACGAATATATCCGCCCAAACCAGAGCCCATTGGCAACATCAAAATCGTCACAACAAGCGCATACACATAGTCTATCCCGGAATTACCAGTGACGGCAAGGGGGTTGCAATAGATATTTAATCTATAGCAGCACCACACTCGTTGCCAAAAATAAACATTATCAATTTAATTATTTATCGTAAATTTAAACAAACACTTTTGCAATGCTCAAGGCGTCACTCTAGGTATTTCCCAAAATGAAAATTCTATTAAGACGGATGACCTTTATTCAATCAAGTCTCTTTATTCTATGGATGGGAACAGCCGAAAGAACATTGTCTGCCATTAGCGAGCGGGCTCGTAAGCTCGTGTACTATTACTAATCATGTGAGCACCGCACCCCTTCTCATATGATACTGATCCCCATCCTATCTGGTCAGCGTAGATTCCTGCTGTTTTGTTATTTCTCGTCCTGTTGGTTTAATGCCCAAAACTCTTATAAAAAGAAAAGCCCCACACTTGTCGATAAAATTTATAGGTCTTGATAACCGTTGGTAACATGAAATGCCCTTCCTAATTCCATGCCCGAACCTGTTCTCAACTTGCTTCGCTTGGCTGGTCGAGTCGAAAAGAAATACGGCAACTAAAAAAGAACGGAACGTATGCGCGAGTGGACCTTATTGCTTGGTTCATTATGTCTCGTGCAATAACACCCAGCGCATCACTCTTTCTTTTCTTCTTGTTCTTCATTGTTAAGCTGACTTGTTTGTCTTCCCCTTCACCGTTGCACTCATTCGCTTTTGTGGTGATAGGTTACCTTACTTGTGTTAGGTTGGCCAATCGTGAGGGGCTCCCTTTGCCAAACCGTAACCTTGAGGAACCTTTCGAAAGCTTTTGGGCTAAATCCTTTACTTCTGTAATGAGAGCCATGGGTAAATGAGTGAGCTCCACACTTCACTAAATTAGCCCAACGGATCAGGTGGATTGTGGAATAGAATAGATAGGGCTAAGATTCCATCTTCTATTATTTGATTGATTGAGAGCTCTGGAATCGAACTTTCCTTACTCCGCCTTCTCTACCTCTACCATCCGAATTCAAAACCTATACATACCGATCGATATCGAATCGGGCAAGCCCGAATTTAGTTAGGGGAGTCAACTTACTTGATTGACGCAGAGTGAAAGGATTTAAAGACCTCTTATTGACTAACTCACTTAGTAAGCTGGAATCAAGTAGTTCGGTCGGGTAGAGCAGGTAGTGGTTGTTCCTCTTTCGGCTGCTAGCTGCTATTGGTTTTATTGGAGTTTGTGTCAGACGTATGGATGTTCGGCTAAAGCCCGATTTCACACAGAAAAAGGATTAAAAAACTCAAACCATCCCGCTCTGCTCACATTCCGTCCTTCGCTTAGCGAGAAAGAATTCCTTTTTTAAAGGGTGCCTAAGGACCTAGTGGAAAGCGCTTTTCTCCACTCGCAGATACTTTGGACTTTTTGCCCCATATCTATCTGCTAGGGTCAAGGAAACTTCTGGATTAAGGATGACTTCGTGGAGGAGCATTATGACTATATATTAGCTGACGTACTTTAAGTTCTCGACCGTTTAATTGACAAACGCTTGTGCTAGGTGTCACTTCAAAGGAATATTAAACGACTAGCAAAGGAAGGCGGACGGTAGTTGTTGAATTTGCTTATATAATCTATCCATGAAAATGATCCAATTATGATAAGTTTTGGAAGAAGTGTGATGTCCTCTGTGGATGAGAATCTATTCAGTGTCATTTTATTGTAGACAGTGGAGCTGCTTGGTGAAGTAGCAGTTTTGGAGGAGGAGGTTGTACGGGTGGAAGAACAGGCGGTGAATGTTAGACAAGGCCTTTATGAAGAAGCTGTGAAGATTTGATGATCCAAGAGAATTAGGGAAAGGCCGAGCGGTTTATATGAAAAGAAAACAGAGAAACGAAGCTCTGAATGTAATGTTACTGGAAATCCAGCAGCAGTGGCAGGTAGCTGAACGCAATTGGTAGCAAAGCTTAGGCGTGATGAAATTGGGAAGCGTTGTAGAAAGTTTGGAAATGAGAAACAGCCCTGGAAAAGGATACAGTGGTCCGAAGACAGCCGCGGCAAAGAGAAGGAGTCTTGCAGTAATCCTAAAAGGAAAAAGAAGCAATCCCCAAAGCAGGCAGAGCAAAGAATTAGAACCCCAGTGAAGGGAGCTTGAGTGGTGGAAACATCCGTGGAGAAGCGTTTGGAGGCAGTGAAAATAAAGGTATACAGAGTTAGCATTTGTAGTGATATATAAGAAGTAGTCCTGTTTCTAGTGATATTTACAAAGTAAATGCGATGATGTGACGGTTTTGCATTTCCAGCTAGAATGCGAGCGATGGAACATATTATGGGAAGAAAGCGTATGGATATGCCCGAGGAAAGAAAAGGAGAAGGAAGCAGCCCAAAGAAAATGTGCTCGGAAGTTTTGAAGTGTTTGTTTTGAATTTTGTTGAGGACGAAGACACAAAAATACAGGCATTGAGAGTCGGAGATGTTTTGTTCTGTAAAGCAAGTAGCTTATGAGGAAAGTGAATGTGAAGAGGCTTATGGCATTTGTAAAGTGAGAAAGAGAGACAGTGGATCCTACAAGCATATGCGGCGCAATTGAATCCCACTCTATTGATGGCAACGGACGACAAGCTCTCGCTTGTAATGCAGAGTGAAGTAAGTATTGTTAACAATAGTTGTGGTGTTTTAGGCTATGAATTTGGTGAGGAAGTGTATAATCGTGTGTGGGGGTCCTCGTTGGGAAGCTTCGGCAAAGTGTTGAGTTAAAGGGTCTTACACAAGAGCGAAGCTAGCATTCGGAGGAACATCTATAACTCCCGCAAGAGGAGGTCGGGTTGCTTTCGATGATGTAAGTGGTTTGACATCTATTGGTTGAATATCCCTAGTAAAGACGTAAAAGGTTAAATTACATAAAAATAATGTTACAAGTACGGAATACCATCCTTGCTCTATGTCTCTATATGACCTTCTCTAGGCAAAGATACTCGACAATCGCTGATAGTTGAAACTCTCAAGTGCTTTGCTGTTTGCTCTACTACGTTCTTGAGCCCCATTATATTGAGCTCGACGCGTGTAACTTTCACTCCAAAACAGTGATTTCAAGAAGCTTAAATTTACAGCTCTTGAAAATCACTTTTATTTGAGCAACCGCAACTTGCATGTCCATTTTTTTAATAATAGAGGTAGTGCAAGTTCAGAGTAGAAGGCGATAACACTAGGGAATTCCAAAGACGTAAAATCAAAGTTTACAAGATGGTGCTTTCGGGTAAGTCCGTAAGACCATCACCTTGGGATCGGAACCAATTGTCCAAAACCATATCTCACAAAATTTAGTATTCATATGACCTTCTGATTTACATAATTCCCCTGAACGTCCATTTATGATGCACTAGTATAGGTAAGGTCATCTATACACTAGGGAATTCCAGCACAGAAAATCAAAGTTTACAAGATGGTGCTCGGGTAAGTCCAGAAGACCATCCATCACCTTGGGACGGAACCAATAGTCCAAAACTATATCTCACAAAATTTAGTATTCATACGACCTTGTGATTTATATAATTCCCCTGAACATCCATTTATGATGCACTAGTATAGGTAAGGTCATCTATACACTCTCGTTATACTCCCCCACCCCACCCCACGTTTTCCCAACAAAAACGCGCCGCGACGCATCACCAAACACGAAACGTCGAGGAAAAATCTAGACTGACCATTATGTACTAAAACAGTTGTAGCTTACTATGCAGATATCGAAACAAGATGAATCCAATTGTATTGGAAAGCAGACTCAAGAGATCTAAAAATCTTATTCAAGCCCGAGACCAAATTCTCAAGCACGATTTTTCAAGATTCTTCAACCAACACCAGAAACTAAACCAAATATAGATCAATAAATGTGGTGGAACTTCCAATCGATGGATGGTGAATCTTAGAGTTGGACCATGGAAGAACTTGACGAAGCTAGATAAAAATATGAAGGATCGGTTTGTGTGAAACAAGTCCATGAAGTATCTACATACAAAGATGACTTGAGATGACTCGAGGACTCCATGATAAGGTCCGACAATGGTGATCGCACAAGGTCATACTTGACTTGAAGCGGACTCGAGACCGATGTTCTTGACTTATTAAATTGATCGTCCGAGAATTCTAACTTGATATCAACGATGATCTGCAGTCCATGTATGCCATTTATCTAACATGAGATTATCCCACCGCACTAAACCGACTCTCAAAACAGAAAAAAGTAGAAGGTTTTCCCAAAAGAGGTTATCCTAATAGAAATACTGCAACAAGGGTAGAACTTGCAATCCAAAGATGTTTAAAATCATCCTATTTAGCATTAATTTGGGTTGTAACCCGGTTCTAAAAAGTTTCTCAACCCCAAAACAATATTATAGTAGCTATCAAACCCAACACTTACATCCCAACAGAATATACAATAAATCCAATATGATCTAACTATACTAACACCCATAACACATTACACCTAGACGCAACATGCAAATCAAACACAAGATGCTTGCCAAAAATCTGACCGAGAAACAACAAAACCAACGAAACTACCCTGGCAAAGATTAATACACGCCAAACTATTGAAAGATTGATATTGAAATAGAATACACGCCAAAATTCCTTCAAATTGAAATATAAAGATTTGTTCTTTATATCACAAATCAAAAACAAAAACAAAATACCCAAAATCAAAAGCAAAGCAATATATCTTACCGACTGTAGAAAACCCCAATTCGAGCAGTTCTACCTGGCTCCACAAATCACTGCAAAGAACACCAAAAACCCCACTTTAAAGTTAAAACAATCAATCAAGACAAGAAAAAAAAAACGATTTCAACTAGGGCAGGGAACAAAAAAAACAAATCTTTTGATTTTGTTGTAGTTTCAATGACTTTTCAATTCTTCTCACCTTGAGGTTGAGGGTGGAGGAGAGATAAGCTTTGAAGATGTGGAGAGGATGAGTTTTAGAGATCGATAGAGGAAAGAAGTTTAGATTTAGTTGGAGAGAGAGACGGCAATCTAGGGTTTTAACATGGTTTTTTTTTTTTTATTCCTAATTTTGTTATGACTTCCAAATGAGAACACGAACCTGAGCTTGGGCCTTGAAAAATATTTGCAAACAAAAAGGATTATTTTCCCAAACCAAAGCCCATTTGCAACACCAAAAACGTCGCAACAAGGGCATACACAGTCTATCCCAGAATTACCCGGTGGCGGCAAAGGGGTTGCAATAGATATTTAATCTATAGCAGCGACACCACACACTCGTTGCCAACAATAAACATTTTCAATTTAATTATTTTTCTTATTTTTCAGAATTTAAGTGAACAGGTTTTGCAACGCCAAGGCGCGCTCTAGGTATTTCCCAAAATCAAAATTCTATTAAGACGGATGACCTTTAGCAAGCAAGCACCGCGGTGTTGTAAAAGATGACTTGTTGTAACAAATTTTAGGCGTGGCGAAAGAGTGCGTTGCAACAGACCCCTTTTGTTGTAGTGAATTAAAGAAATTAAAAACCTATGATTATGATTATGCAGTCCAAATTTTATGATTATGATATAATCATATAATATCCAAAATAATCCAAAACCTATCATATTACATCAAATTTATTTAGCTCTCTTCTTACGCCCCTTACCACTCGATCCCTCTCCTCTCTCTATTTGGACGTTCCGAAGCTGCTCATCTAAGTTCCTAATCTGAATCATGATCTTCTCTGTCTGCACGGAGGTTAACTACTTCAGCCTGAAGTTCCTCATATCCCTGATGTTGCTACGTGTACACTTGCTACATATCCTCATACGCTTTCCGAGTCTCGTCGTACGCACGCTGGGATTGCTGATATGTCTGAGAATATGCCTCCTCTCTTTCTTGGCTATAATGATACAGGGCAGTCCTCATCCCATCAAACATAAGAACCTGGTTTTCATATCTTTCTAGAACCTCAGCCTAAAAATCCAAGAAAATACAGTGTGAGTACATATTATATATATAATGAAGAAGATAAATAAAATAATTAAACTCACCATGGTATACTGATCAATATGCGGCTCTAACTTAGAGAAACGAGTATGAGGCACCTCAGGAATGGAAATATAAGTAGGCTCCCCATCGATCCACACACACGGCAAACATCCGGGATTACCGCGCACACAAGAGTGGATGATATGCATTCGAGAGGTTGTGGGTTGTAAAAGCAGTAGGTAGATGAGAATACGTAGCTCATGTCTCATCCCTTCCAGCCCACAAACTCGAAGTTGCTAGCCGACCAACAGAGGGCAACAACGGACCCATGGAGACACGGTTCAACCATCTATAATCTTCGACGTGATGCGCTTCAACAACAAAAGAAGATGCATCTGGCCAAGGACCACAACTAGCATGAACTTCATGAATATGAGTTCTACCCCACGACTTCGCATCACTAACATCTAGCATGGGAGCACATGGAACTCCATAACGTCCAGTCATCTGCCTCCAACATCTGTCGCCACAATACCAAACCTGACAGTCACGTGCGGCAAAAACAACTCTGTGACGTGACAACACACAAGCATGTTGTACAACTGGATCGTCAAAGGCAGTAGACAAACGCTAAGGTTTCCACTCAATAGATGACAATGATCTAATATCAATCTAAGCACGAGCCATACAGATATTATGCCTAATATGCCCTTTGTTACGAGTCAAGTGAAGCCCTGACCAACTAGCAAATCTAAGACGAGTATCAGCAATCATGTCTATGTTAGGACAAAGACATCGAAAGTACTCATAAAACCAAATCTCTAAAAGTCCCATGAATCCTGCAATCTGAGGACTTCTACTTCCGAATGTCTGTGAAGCTTTATCTAATGCTGATATCAATGTGGCATATACTGAGCTACCCAGGTCATAATCTCTCATAGTATGCAAATCATATACATAAGCATAATATCCTAGTCGTACCGTAGAATGACCATTGGGAAACAAAACATGCCCAATAAAAAACATCAAAAAAGCCCTAACATCTTGACAAGACCCTCACTACCCTATAGAGAACGATCAAAGCTAACTCCGCTCGTGTATCGGGATGCAAGAGGGTTCCATATATCGATCTTAATATGAAATAGCTTAATCCCGTAAATCATAAGCATCCGCGACTCCAAACGAGGAAAACTCATAAGCATACTATCCATATTCTCATAATTTGTATGAAAATGTATCGGTTGGCCTATATCGATACTCAACCCAGAAATCATAGTGAAGTCTAGTGGTGTGAACCCTAACTCCGCACAAGGGAAATGAAATGTATAAGTTCTACTCCACCATCTTTCTACTAAAGCTATGACCACTACCCAATCAGCCTTCTCATAATCCGCATCAATCAAAATACCCAAAGGTGTATACAAAATATTATCTCTAATATGTACAAACTCATCCAAACTCCTAATAACCTTCCACCACTCTCTAACACCAAGTAAAGCCGATCTAACTCGGTAGTCAATAACATGCTGATATTATCAAAAAAAAATAATGCGTATAAGATAAATAATTAATTGGTCCAACTCAACTAATTAATATTCAAAATATTTAATCAAAACTAATTAATTACCTAAGTATTAGTCACTGCACTCGACACGTGTTTTGGGTCATGTGTAGAAGACACAACTTCCATATCAAGTGCTTCTCCAGGTGCAAATTGTCAATCGAAGTCGTTCATTTGATACTCCAGTACATAGAGATGTCTATCAGTCGGCGCGACATCCTCGGGTTCTTCTCCCCCACCGTATTGTACTTCCTTGGATTCTTCTCCCTCATCGCCAATGTCATTTGTGTACTGCCAATCATCATCGTCGAAAGGTTCAAAAGGATCCATATAAAATTTCAAAAGTTTAGGTTTTTTTTTTAACTAAGGAGAGGGTTTATAATTGAGAAAAGAGTTGAAAGTGATTGAACCGCGCGACTTTGGTCCTGATTATATAATAGTAGTACGCGACTTTGAGAACACCGCGCGGTTTTGGCAAAACCGCGTGGTCTTGGGCCTGTTAGTTGGGCTTTAGTGGTGCGGTTTTGCCAAAACCGTATGGGCTATATGGCGCGGTTTTGGTAAAACTGCGTAGTTGTTTGGTGTTTTTTTGATGTTGCTCCTAAAATTGCTTGGTGTTTTTTTGGTTTGGTATTTTTTTGGTTCAAAATTTTTGTGTTTTTTTTGTTGCTCTCCTAAATATGCTCTAAGGACCACAAATTTTGAGCTATCTTCAAATATTGGTGGAGGGCGACTGTGCACCCCATGGCACATCTGGTTCCATTAATTTTCCGTATTTTTCGGTCAAATGGTTCGATACTTTGAGCCCATCTTTGTCACATGAAATGGGGTCAAAATGACACTGCCAAATCTGTCACATGAAATGGGGTCAAAATGACACTGCCAAATCTTTGTCACTTCGATCTACACTTATTCAGATCACCCAAATTAATAACTCACGTGAAGATACCAGCTGTTTTCGAGCTTATTAATTTTGGCTTCATTCATTCATTACATTACTCAGTGTGATGTGTAGACAGTTTCGCTTAATTAAGTGTAGGGCAGTTTTCCGTATGAGTTCGGCTATGCAATAACCGGATACTGGAATTAAAACCCAGTAACTGTTATTATCCCAAACATGACACGTGTCTAGATATAACGCCAAGATAACACCGTCTCTCTTTTCTTTTTCATTTTTGTGTATCATTAGCATTTAATACCTTAAGCTTGTAACAGCTCCAGGGCCGGCTCAAACCAAAGTGTGGCCTAAGGCGGATTTCATAATATTGTTATATTGAGGCCTTTTTTTCTCAACAATTTAATAAAGAAAAATGGTATATAAGTAGTAAGAAACAAAGAATTGAGGCCTATAAATTTTGGGAAGTTTTTTTCCCACGTATTCTGTGTGGAGGCCTAATTTTCAGGAAAGAATTTACATGTTAGATTCTTAGTTTTAGAAATTTCTTTTGGGTTTTATGATATAAGCGAAATTAAGGCCTATTTTTAAGGTGAACTTTGGGGATTTTCCAACAAACCTTGCAACTTACGAGGCCTTTTTCAAATTGAGGCCTTAGGCGGTCGCCTTTTTTCTATAAAGGACGAGCTGGCACTGAACAGCTCGTAAACAAAATGGAAACCGAAAAAATAAACCCGGCTGATTAACTCAATCCAAAATTTTCCGAAGGCATTTCATCTTCTTCTTTAATATATGATTTTTTTCCCCCAAAAACTGTATGGTTAGAGTAGTTTAGTTAGGAGTAGTGTAAGTAAATAGGAGTAGGATATCATAAATTAATTGTTTTTATTTATTTGTAATTCGTTGTTTTCCATTTTCATTACTTTAAAGCTTCAAGCTTTGTTGAATTTAGTTAGTTTTCTTCCATTCGAAATGTTTTATCTTGCTTTTCATAACAATAGTTCTTCAAAATATCTTCTAAATTATTCATTCACCCAACCAAAGTTGGTTATACTCATTTGAATCAATCAAATGAGTATAACTTGCTAATTAACCAAATTACCTTTTTCATATCAAGTTCTTCATGTTTTTTATACCAAATCAACTTTTATTTCCTTGTTTTCATTATCAAAACAATAATAGTTAGTTCGCAACAACATTATGCATAAAAAACCCAACCTAAAAACAATAGAGGAATAAAAAAAAAAATGTGGTTTTCTCCATCTCGCACTATTCTTCCCACACAGATCTAAGATAAACAACTTCAAAACCGCAACTTACCACGATTCTTAAATAGTCAATATTCGACATCAATGGTAACATCTTCCCTTTTTCTCATTCATTTTATGTACTTAATTTCTATACATTGAAGACAATGCATACATTAAGTTGGAGGGAGGGTGTACTTGGGAAAAGAATTTCAAAAATTGGTTTTCAAAACAAAAATCTTTTTGTTTTCTTTTATATCATTAGCATGAGAAAAATGAATTTTAATGATGAGTCTGGGATGATATATATACTATATCACTTAATGTTGAGTTTAATGAATAGTTGATATTGTTGATTTCATTGCCGGTTAGACTATTTATTATGTTTAGACATAGTTATTATTGATATAATTCTTTATCAAGGCACCACCATAGTACTTGGTCAATTTTGTGTACTTCTGCGAGAAGATAGATTTAAAATCCTAGTAAACTGGACGTAGATTTTTAATACTTAACCCGTGAGACTTGAGCTTTATACCCATTCTTTGGAGAGTTCTTAAGTAAAATCCGAGTCATCGTGACTCAACTTCTTTTAGTTCTTTATTTTATTTTAATATAGTCTCATTATTCATTGATCCGGTTACTCACGAAGTGACATCAACTGGGGAGCTAGCTATTAGGTCTTATAGTTTATTCAAAACAGAGTATCATACTGATAAGTCAAAGTAGTGAACCTATTCAGCCTTTATCCCACCTAGTAGGACCATCATGTTAAACCCTTTTAAGCCATACATCAAACATTTTTCTTCATAAACCCTTTTATCCAACTCCAAACAAGGAGTATAACCCAAAAACCTTTATTAGCCATACCTATAGGTTTCTAAGAATGCAAATGGCACAAGGAGAAAGAATAAGAGCCTAAAAGGAAGATTACAAGGAAATACCAGAGAGATAAAATGAAGACCATCATTCTGTTATGAAAGAAAGAAGCTAGTGGAAAACAAACATATCCAATACTAATCAAGGATATACCACTGAGCAAGAAAAAAAAATGAAAAAAAGAATAAAGAAAATAGAAAAAGAAAAAGAAAAAGAAAAAGTTGAGCAGAATTGCTAGAGAAGCTATTACAAAAGAAGAATTTTCTCTGCAATATAGAAATCGAAGACATCTTCCAAGAAAAAGCAAAACCCTTAGTATTCTTCAGAAACCCTTTGAATCCTTTTTACCTTTCTTTCATAAACCAATCCCAAGCCAAGTTACAACCCATGACTTATCACTTTAATATAATATGAAGTCTAGAATATATGAGAGGATGCTAAAGCGAAGGACCTGACACTTCATATGTGATTGACATTCTTTCCATGAGACTACTTTCATCCAGAAGTCCGTTTTTCAAAGTAATATGTGGGATGTTCATATTCCTTATTTTTTTCTCCACATACATGAGGTAAAAATAATAAACCATCTTCTGAGAGATTCTTTTCTAAGAGTATGACCGGTGATGATTGAAAATCAAGATTATCTATTTATAAGTAAACTAGGGATTCCATTTCTTAGATAATAGAGTATAGGAGATTGACTAAGTACACATAAGCCTTGATCAAGAGTTCCATCAATTTTTATTATCTCCCAGCATAATCTATGAGTCTTTGCAGCAATGAAGTTAGCAATGGAGACCCGTCCATTCGATATAGCACTAAGTTGGTAAGGAATTTCTCTCTTAGAAAAATACTATCACTCTTAAACATGTTACTGATTGATTTTGTGGGTATATCAACTAAAAACCCTCACGAGACTATAACTCGTCATTTTTGGGGAACTTAAAGGTTTAAAGTCTTGTTGCATATGGTAAATGCAATCGTGATGCCTGCAAAAGTGAGTTAGGATTTTTATTTTTGTTATTAGGTAGTGATTTCAATCTCTTATCTCCTTTTTTTTATCTTATTTGCTAAGAGACTAGCAAAAGGCTAGTTCAGGGTTATGATAGATGCTCAAAAAGTGTATTTTATCTCTTAATTATACCTCTTGTTTGTCCCTCTTATTGGACTAATGATGCTTGTAAGTTATGTATTATGACTTTATAGGTAAAAAAAAAAAAAGTTTTGCCGAATATTAGAGTTAAAGGGGCAAAAAGGAGCAATTTGAAGCATTATGGATCCCATAGGAAGCTTATGGAATATTATGGAGAAGGCCCAAGGTTTATAAACTTATGAAAAGAATGGACTTGGATCGGATAAGTTTTAAAGCTTATTTGGGAGTCTAAGGCATTGGACTCATTGATTGGATCAAAACCCCACAAAGATGGACCTTTTTAGAAGTATTGTTAGATGCCAAAGACATTGATAAAGAATTCAGCTGCAAGTACTCCATCAAATATTGCATTGTTATATACCATAATATAGAGCTCATCATGGTGATCGTTTTGATAGGTCACACGCCTCAAACAGAATTACGATTCAAAAGATACAGAGTTTACAAGATTTGCATCCCGCGCTGTGCATCCCAGACGCATGGAATTGCACTAGCCTTGGCTCAAACAAAAGTCAAAGTCAGCTAAGTTAGGACTTTGTCAAGATCGATAGAATAGGAAATTAGACCTAAAAGCCCATGTTTTAGATGTTTCTACAAATGGAGCACCTCAGTGTCAAATGTTGCTCACCAATTCACATTATTCTTGTCTCTAGAATTGAGGCAAATAAAGGTTAATAATAAAATATTCGGTTTTCACTAGCCAAGTCTTAATAAGTTAATCTCCCTAGTCTTACGTTCTTATTTTCTTTTTCTTCGTGTTCTTCGTTCTTCATGAAAGGCTAATCTTCTTTTCAAGGGAGGAGATGAAGCCAGTGTTTAGGGTTTGGTGATTCTTTTGGTTCATGGTGTTCTCTAGTCAGGTTAGTTCTTTATGTTTGTTTAGTTATTAGTTCCATTGCCCAGACCAGGGGATGGGAGTATAGATTAGGATTTTTATTTATTGTAATTGAATATCATGCTAGTTTAGGGTTTTATTTATTGCAATTGAATATTATGCTAGTGATAGACTTTTATTTATTGCAATTGAATATGATGCTAGAATAGGGTTTTATTTATTGTAATTGAATATTATATTATTATTCTCTACTTTTTTTCTAGTTGTGTAGTGTTCCAGAGTAAGGGGAGTATTATTTGTGTTTGTCTTAGATGGTGATTCATTGAGTAGCTGCCTAAGCTCACATATAAGGAAAGAAGATATTAATAACATATGTATAAGAATAACAACACTAAAATAGAAATAATTCTTTAACGATTTCACCCAAGAAGGTATCAACACTTGCTTGATTGCATTATTATAGTTTACTTGTGAGAACAACGTGAAAAAAAGGTCCTTGAATCAAAAATACTGGTGAATTTGAATCTCTTGAATCTCTCTATCATATTATTCTTTTTTTATTTCTAATTCTTAGATTTAGTTTAATTAGTTAGTTTAGTTTAATTCACAATCTCTACAATATTAGTTTTTAATCCATCAACACCCCTTTCTACTCTCATCCTTCATAAGTGATACAAGTCACAAGCGGATTGATACCCTAGTTATCATTTACTCAATGAGGGATATTAGGTTTTGATCTTGTGTGATTTTGACCAATAACACTCATCATCCATATTCTCTTCCCATCTCCATTCCATACATAAAAATCATGTGTGTCACTGCTGAGTTGGTTCCATGTGTCTGGACGCACGGAACAATTTAAATGCATGCATCCAGACGAATGAGTCTGTTTTCCTTTTTTGCTCCATCTTTCTTTACTCTTTTGTAGGCTTTGGTCCAAGTAGCGGGGTCCTTTTGCCTTGGGCTTCCAAGTAAACTCTAAAATAGGTCCAAGTCCTATCTTTTCATATCTTCAAAACCTTAGGCCTTCTTCATAATTATCCATGTGATCCTTAATGCTCTAAATTGCTATTTTTTTTGCCCCTTTAACTCTATTTTTTACCTATAAAGTCTTAAAACACAACTTACAAGTATTATTAGTCTAATAAGATGGCTAAACAAGAGGTATAACTGACGATTAAAATATACTTTTTGAGCATTTATTAGTCGTTTAGGCAAAAACAACCTGTCCAGGTCGTTTGGTATAATTATGGTCATTTAGGGAAAATATTTCGGGTGTAAGAACTTCTATACACATTACATAATTACATAGTTTGAATTGTCTATACACATAATGTAGGTTTACCTTATTAATTGGTTGTCTTGGTCGTCGATGATTTCTTGGCATCTCCATTGTCTGACTAATCGCATCATCTACGTCTTCATTTCCCATTGTAACTTCTTCAATTTCCATTGCAACTTCTTCACTTAATTTCAACATTTTCTCTCATTTGGTCATCTTCCATTTCTCTGTCTTCTTCATTATCTCTCATTACATATCTACTTTCCTCTTCTCTAATTTCTCTAATATGTTGTTGCACCTGTTCTCTCATTTCTCTAATTTGTTCTTGTACCTCAAACATTTGTTCCTTAAATGGTTCATATTCATGTTTTAAGTTGGGGTCTTCAATTTTAGTATTTTGAAGTTTAGAACTTAGGGTATAGTTTTTAGAGATTTAGGGATTAGGGGTTAGGAATGTGGAGGGTGTAGGAACTGTTATTCAGAATGCAAAATTTCTACAAACTGCGAGAACCACGCGCAGTGGAATTAACGGGTTCTCACGATTTTGGATTAGAGAACATACCTTTTAGATTCGGTTTAGATAACTCTGAGAATCCAAGCTTTATGAATCCGAATCAACAATCAACCCCTTGATCTTCTATTGTATTCCTTTAGAACAGATTGGATGTTGTGTGGGCAACGATTTACCAATCCCCTTCTTTCTCACAAAGCTAGATCCAATTTTGGATATATCTTTCCTTGCATCTTTTTCTAATATAGTGAATAGTGATTTCGGCCAAGAGAAAGACTATTCTATTTATAGGCTACAACAGGGACCATGAGGAGAAATTAGGGTTAGGCCTCCTGACGGGCTTGGGCTTCCCATGTTCGCCCAGAACACACGGCCCAAGTCCATCAACAAATGGCTTATTCCACTAAAGGCCATTGTTGCACTACCGCCGTAATCCCAAATTACGTGTCAGCGTTTATGGGCTCCATATTATATGCTGGTTGATCTCTCCGTGTTTAAGATATCGAATGTCCATTGATTAAGTCAAGTTACTGACAACTACATTAATCAACTTCTTATGTCCTTGAGTAGTACCACTCAACCTCATTGTCATGTCAAAATAAATCCACCTGTAGGGTTTACATGACAATCTTTTTGAGCTCCTCAAGGGGACATCATCAACCCGACTTCCTGCGGGTCACGGATTCCTTCTATAATCAACAACACACCTTACATACAATGTCATTACCCAATCCATTGAGTTTGTTGACTCACAAATGAATCTCACTCATTGATGATTTAAAGCAATGTACATTGCACATAAGTGCCTGTTATTATATCCGGATTAAGAGGACAAGCATCCATAATAACAAAGGCATTTGTTCTCTTATACAGTCATTATAAAGAGAAACAACCTCACTTGGTCCTGTTCAAAATACACAAAGTGTACTAGTGTAATCCTATAGTCAAGATAGACTAATACCAGATTATATTACAACCGTACCAATGGTTTGTCCAAATCCATCTAGGTTGTGAACGATTACTTATACTTTATAAGGTACTGATGATATGATCTTCTGTGTATCCACACCATACCATCTACAACATAAAGTATTAGACACATGCATATAACTAATATGCATAATATTTGCCCATATGATTCTCATTCAAAAAATGAAGAATTAGAGTTAATATAAAAGTAATGCTTTTAATATATAACCCTATCAGAGGGGGTGGGGAGAAGAGAAGAGAAAGGTTAAACATGTTGGCAACATGTTAACTTGATGTGGGGAGGTGCGGGGTACGCCCAACAAAAAATGGTTGGTGCCCGTAGCGTGTACCATATTTATTATTGAAAGAATTGAAAGAGTGTTGTGCCCTTGCAAGTTAATAGGTGTCTTTCCCAAGATCCCAACCCACGGAATAGGAGTTCTACCTCACACACGAAATATGGTAACTACAAACAAGATACTATAGCCAACTTATACATTCATCCAAAAAAAACAACACATTATTCATTCCTAAATCAATTTAAGAAAGCTTTTTACCCCCATACATTTTTCTCTATATTCCTATGTTCACACTATTTCTATGCTTTGTTAGCATTGATTTGTCTATTTATTTTTGCATTAAAACAAAGAACTCAATATTCGTTTCAATGTAAGTGAAGTAAATGTTAGATTTGTGTGTATAACATGATGTATAACTCACAAAATAGAACTATAATGGCATCTTTAATGCATCCACTTCAAATCCGAATCTATGTACTCTATATTATTATATATATAGATGACTTATGAGGGCATCTCTAATTGGGGGTGTAAAATTACACCTCCACATAAGCTTCACCTAGGTGCCATTAATATTTTACAACTCCAATTGCACACTAATATATAGACTATAAATATCCACCCTTTTTAGTTTCAATTAAGAAGTATTAAAAAATTTGGATTTTAAACTTAGACGACGTTCGAATTTAAAAATTACATATTGACACTTTAGAACTAGAGAGGGATGTTACTTGGAGCGATGTCCGAACATATTTTAAATCCGCGCGTCACTCCAAAGTGATGCCCGAGTTTTTTTAACAACTTGTATCCGCATAGGGAATTCCCCACTTGCTTCATTATTTATTAACTTATTATTTACGCTTTACAACCTCCCTTATGCAAGGTGATAAGATCACATAGCAGAAACCACGACATCAGGCAGAGCTGCTACTGGAGAGCTGCCAATTGGGCGGTGAGCGCATCAACCAGCCGTTGGAGATCGGCCACACGATCTCGCTCATACACATCTTCTAAAGGATCTATCCTCTGACCTCTACCACGACCTGCTGCTACACGTCTTGCTCGAAGCATGATGACAGGAAATCTTATGGCTCCGATACTAGATTGTGCATGGCGATAGGATCAAATACCACTTAACACTCACAACAAAAGAATAGAGAACCTCTACTCTGAATAATAAATTTTATTGAAATCAAAAACTACTTTCTCTCATTCACTCGATGCCTTTTATAGGCTACATTTTACTAAAAACTAAAAGACTCAATACCATAACAGAGAAGGTCAAAAATAGAAACTACCTAATGCACAAACCACCGAAATAAGATAACACATAACAAAGACCCCTATAGGCACACGCCTATAGCTTGCAACTAAAACAACCGACCCTCCAAGCTAGAACATTCCTATAGGCACTCCTGTAGGCACACGCATATAGGCAACCTTATATTGCATCAAACACCAAATAGATTATGCAAGGCAATAGGATCAAATAACACTCAATACTCACAACAAAATAATAGAGAACCTCTACTCTGAATAATAAACTTTATTGAAATAAAAAATTGCTTTCTCTCATTCACTTGATGCCTTTTATAGGCTATAGTTTACTAAAAACTAAAAGGCTCAATACCATAACAGAGAAGGTCAAAAATAGAAACTACCTAATGCACAAACCACCGAAATAAGATAACACATAACAAAGACCCCTATAGGCACACACCTATAGCTTGCAACTAAACCAACCGACCCTCCAAGCTAGAACATTCCTATAGGCACACGCATATAGGCAACCTTATATTGCATCATTCCCCCCTTCTTGAGAAAAATTCGACCCAGAATTTGAAACTTCATCATTTGTTGAATCATCATAATAAAGGAGAAGGCGTTTCACATTGAAAACATCAGATGTACGAATATGACTAGGTAATTGCAATCGGTAAGCATTGGGATTTATCCTGCCAATCACCTCTAAAAGGCCAAGCTTACGAGGATGTAACTTGGTAAACTCACCAGCAGGAACACGAACCTTAGTAAGAACTGCCCACACAAAGTCGCCAACTTCAAACTGAACATCTCGACGATGGAAGTCAGCAGCAATCTTATACTTAGAAGTAGAGTCAAGCAAATGCTTCTGTGTCGTTTTCTGGATGCCGTGAATCCTCGTAATAAGCTTATCGGCTTTGCCATGGGTACGTGTTAAATCCGGAACAGGACCGAGTTCAATAGGAGAACGAGGATTAAACCCAAAAACAATTTGAAAAAGATTGTAACCAGTACTTCTATTCACCGATCTATTAAAAGCAAACTCTGCCTAAAATAACTCTTGATCCCACCTCTTAATATTACTACCAGCCAAACTACAGAGAAGATTCCCCAAAGAGTGATTCACAACTTTATTTTGCCTATCAGTTTGAGGGTGATTCGCACTGCTGAAGTTAAGCTCAGTATGAACAAGCTTCCACAAACTCCGCCAAAAATGTCTTAAGAACTTGGTATCTCTATCGGACACAATAGATTCAGGGAGACCATGAAGATGATAAACATCATGGAAGAAAAGCTGAGCCACATTCACAATGTCAGTGGTCTTCTTACAAGTAATGAAGTGAACCATTTTAGAGAATCTATCCACCACCACAAAAATAGAATCCATACCCCGTTGTGTGTGAGGTAAGCCTACAACAAAATCCATACTAATATCAACCCAAGGTCGAGCAGGTACAGACAAAGGCATATGCAAGTCAGCATTGGTTGCATTACTTTTAGAGCCTTGAGAGACACGACAACGATCGACATACCGATACACATCTTTAGTCATGCTTGGCCAGAAATAAGAATCAGAAGCAAGCTTGTAAGTCTTTTCACACGCAGAATGTCCTTCCCCATGTAACTCCTAAATAATCTTTAAACGAAGACTACAATCCGGAACACACAAACATTTACCCTTAAATAGGAAACCATCATGGAATAAAAAATCAGACCGCTTACCATTCTGCATATCTAACAATATAGAAGAAAAGAAAGGATCATTAATGAGTAACTCACGAAAACTCTCAAAACCCGCCACCTGAGTTCGCATAGTAGTCAACAGAGAGACACGCTGGCTAAGAGCATCAACCACCCGATTCTGAGCACCAGATGTGTGTTTAAGCACAAAAGTAAAATCCTGTAAATAGCTAGACCAACGCAACTGACGAGTGTAAATCTTATCCTGATTACCAATGTGCTTCAACGCTTCATGATCTGTATGTAAGACAAACTCAGTATGAATCAAATAATGCCGCCAGTACTTGAGGGTTTGAAGGATATCATAAAATTCCATATCATAAGTGTTGTAATTTTGCCGAGCACCGTTAACTTCTCACTAAAATAAGCTATAGACCTCCCATTCTGAGATATAACGACCCCAATGCCAACTTTAGAGGCGTCGGTATGAACCACAGAAGGAATTGAAAAATCGAGCAAAGCAAGGATATGAGCCAAAATTAACTTCTGTTTGAGCAGTTCAAAACTATCTTCTGCGTCCTTAGTCCACACAAATGGACTTGCCTTCATATAAGCTGTAATGGGTGCTGTCACGGTATTGAAATTGGGAATAAATCGTCGATAAAAGGATGCAAACCCATGAAAGCTTCAACAATCATGTAAAGTCGCAGGACTAGGCCAGCGCTTAACAACATCCACCTTCACTTCATCCACTGAGATGCCATTCTTAGAGATGACATAGCCCAAGAAAAGGACACAGTCAACACAGAAAGAACACTTCTGGGGTACAGAAAATAATTGTGCCATGCACAAAACTGATAAAATATCACACAATTGCTGTAAGTGTGTCTCTAAGTCATGGCTGTAAATCAAGATATCGTCGAAGTAAACAATGACACAACGACCAATGAAAGGTTTCAACACGTGATTCATCACCCGCATAAAGGTGCTAGGTGCATTAGAAAGCCCGAAAGGTATAACCAACCATTTAAACAAACCTTCACAAGTCTTGAATGCCATATTCCACTCATCCCCAATCTATATCCGTATCTGATGGTAACCACTCTTTAAATCCAACTTAGTAAACACCACTGCTCCATGAAGCTGGTCTAACAAATCATCAAGGTGACGTATTGGAAAATGGTACTTGACAGTGATCTTGTTAATGGCCCGACTGTCCACACACATACGCCAAGTGTCGTCCTTTTTTGGCGTTAACAGAGCTGCGACCGCACAAGGGCTAAGGCTCTCCCTAATATGCATTTTGGACAGTAAATCCTCCACATGTAGCTTGAGTTCATCGTGTTCCTTTGGGCTCATCCGATAATGAGGACGGTTAGGAAGACTCTCAAAACTCTCGTTAACGTTATACACTGCTATTATTGTCATATGGTGGGATGGCACATCAAATTACTGGACTTAGCCTTAGAAGGAGTTTTTGGAAATTAGGGGTGTAAACTTTACACCTTATATATACGGGTTATACCCTTTGTAAATACAAAAATGAATCTATTTAGGACTCACTCTGATATCACACCAAATAAGCTTAGAACTAAGCTAATCTGTGATGAATGGGGGAGGTTTTGGGTGTTTGGTAATAGTTGCTCTCCTAGGTAGAAAATGTCACGTATCCAGTTAGAATGAAGGATCCGAAATCAAGCCAACGTAGTTCTAGGGTCGGCTTTTGTAGATATGGTGGTGGAGAATGTTCTTGGAGAAATATGAAGCCATTAGAGATGATGGAGGAGATGAGAGAGTAGAGAGTAGAGAGTCCCCGTTCTTTGTAGTTCTAGATCTTCTTTATACTATTGAACAATTGCTTGTGCATGTTGGTTATAATTAATTAAGACTCGTGGTTGCGCATCAATTTTAAACTATTAACACTTTTGTGGGAAATTCAGGAACTTGGAGACATCTAAGCTAATTAAGTCATTGTACACTAAAGAATATTATATATATAATAGGGAGACATCTAAACTATTAACCATGTTGCGGCTTGAAAATCAAATATATCCATTTGGTATCTTTCAACTTGCTTTTCAACAACAACTTTACTTGTTGACTCAAAATTTATCTCCTTCATACCAAATTGTTTCATTAGTATATCCAAGCATCTGATGAAGTAAGATGTAACTGATTTATTCATCAACATTCTCAAGTGATTCCACCATAGCCTCAAGGATCCACTAGTTGTGAGGACCTCCAACATATGTTGGAAATGCCAACTTATCTTGTTTGATTCATTTATAGTGTTGAATGTTTATATAATTATTTTTGTTGTTAAATTAGGGGAATAAAATTGTTTTTGTGAAAAATAATTCAATGAAAGCAATACGCAAATAAGTTTCTTAAGTATTTTTTTGATTGGCAAGCCTGTTTCAAATGAGATCAGTAATTCTTTGATGCTAGCGGGGTTCGAGCCCTAAACCTCTAGTATCATCACCCAAAGGTTTTACCGACTTTTCTAGTCGGATGCGAATAAGTTTCTTAAGTTGGGACTTACTATTAGTGAGGTATGTTGTACACATGTACTAGGTAACAATTTTTAGGTTGTTTGATTGTTGCATTGTATATATAATGGCTTGTGATTGTTGAAGTTGTAAGAGGAGATAATATTCTCTTCTTCGTTTGCTGCTGCTATATACTTGAAAGTTAATAACTTGCCTCCAGAAAAGAAGGTTTGGTTTTGCTAGTTTTAGTTTAAATATTACTGCACTGGTTGTTGTGTATGTGGAAAAACTATTTTGGGGATGCATGTTTATGCAATAGGTGGGGTAGGAATATTGGAAGAGCTGGAGCTTGTTGGATATGCAAGTCTTGGTGGCCACAGTAGTTTGTCTGTAACTATTTAGTTGTGGAAAGTATAATAGTAAAGTGTCTCATATCCACTCTACTTAACATGCTTTAATTGTTTTGCTTCTTGTTTTGTTTGTCTCTATTTGTTTGCATAATTCTTCATACTATCTACGTGAAAGTGATTTCTATTTAGTTAAGAAAATATTCTAACTGAAAAATAACATTAGATTTGATCATGAGATGTTTACGCAGTATAGGAACATACACTCACTGGTAGTAATTGTAGTCCTTTCTTTTGTTAAGTCGTAGAAGGCATTGTTTGTGTGGATGGGTTTAAGGTTCTTGTAAGGATCTTAACAACATCTTCTTTGCTGATATTGTTGAGAGAGCCTTTGCCAGGCATGTACAGCTCTTTTATTTGTTAAGTAATAGAAAGAAATAGAAGAGAAATTTTATCAATAAACATTGTATCCCTTTTTTATCTGTAGATGGACTTGTGTTATTTTACATGCTTAATGGAGTTAGACATATTCCTTTCATCTATAAATAATCAGTTAGAAACAGTGCAGGGCAGGTTGTAGCAAGGCTTAGCAAGCTTTAGGAGTTTTGTTATGCATTCCAGGAAAAGGTAACACAAAGAAATGTATAGAACCTTTGCTTGCAAATTTTTACTCGACAAGTTTAGGAGTTACCATTTAGTACATCACATTTTTTTCCTACATATTGTTACATGGGGTTGACACTTGACAGTATGCTACCATAAGAAATTCAGAACTAGTGCTTAGGTATCGGTGTCAATTGAATTGTAAAATGTTGCAATTAGAAATTCATTAGGCAATAACTACTTTCCTTTGAGACTATGTAACCTTCAATGTGCATGTATTCTATGAGCAAGGTAGAGAAGGAACAAGTTTAGGAACCTTTCATTGATAATCCAACTTGGTGAACTTTATAGCGTGATAAGAGTAGTATGCTGATTTTCTAAAAGTTAGACCTTGTCTTATTGTCAGAGAAATTAGCTTGCCCATTTGAATTGATTGAATTGATGGAGATGTTGAATCATTATTTGAGGCGGGCCAAAGGTACTTTTACATTTTAATTTATGTGCTCGAGAGCCATTTACTTGGTAATGTGGTTGTGTCAGACTTATGTAACTATGGATGCATAAACTCAAAATTTTCTGTTAGCTTTATAAACTTTCTTCATGAAGAATAAACATCTCTTGAGATGTTGGTTATAAATCTTGGGGATTTGTTTGGAGGCTTCTTCTATTCTTCAAGGCAACATGCCAATTAAATGCAGGTGCAGTTCTCTCAACTATACTAGGTCCAATCCTTCACCAAATATAATATGTTTTCATATCCCATCCTTATTAAGACTACCTTGTGTTAGTTTGTATTGTTAATATTTCTTTCATCTTTATATCTATTGTGGTAGTGATCATTCCCCAAATATGTATTTACTTACCTTTATAATGCTTCAAATATACCCTTCTTATGCTTAATGAAGAGACAACTCATAACTTTTGCTACCTTTTGCAGGATACAAGCCATTTAGGACGTATACTCCTAATATATGCATTTTAGTGCAAAAAGGAGTGTTATCGACGGTGCTTGGGAAGATTCCAGCTTAGGAGAAAAAGTATCAAAAGTCAAAGTCAAAGTCAACGGTCATCAGTTAGGGACTCAAAACCAAAAGACGGAAGATCATGTCCTTAGCCCACAAGACCAAAGATTGTGTCCTCAACTCGAAAGTTGGCATCCTTAGCAAGACTTGTTCAAGAAGATACCTAAACCCTAATGAGGTGTCTTATTTCTAAAGAATGAGGACAAAATTGTAAATTGTAAAATGTGTAGTATAGAAGCCAAAGTGAGAGGAGAGAGAGCTTACCCTAGAATTAATCTTTGGTCATTAGGAGTAGATTAATATGTTTTAAATTAATAGTTTAATTGTTATTTGCATTGTTTTCCATTTTTATGTTCTTCAAGCTTTAATTAATGAATCAAGTTCTTATTGTCTTCAATACAAAGTTTTCAATCTTGTTTTCCCATTACTCTTATCTCATTACTTCTTTCTAATTTGCATTCACAACCCCAACACAAGTTCACTTATTTGACAAGTTCAAATAAGTGTTACTTGGTGACTAAGCAATCTAAACAACTTCTTCCATACATGTTTTCACCATTAAATAATCTTAAAATCTAGTTTTCAAGCTTCCTTTCAAAACAATAGTTTTACTTTGATAAACACTAAGGCAACCCATAGTTGAGTAGAAAGGCTTAGAGAGTGAGAGTTTACATCATCAAACCTATTCTTCTTTGCTTAGATTTAAGATGAACAACACAAACCCCAACCCGACTTTCTCAACTTGTCAGGTAGTGACATTTTTTTTATTAGGCCTTGTAATTTGCTTATCCCTTGCACACTAAGGTTTTACCTCACCCTCTTGGCTACAAATTGCAAGGTATAAGGTTGATCACCATAATTATTATAACAAAGTCTATTGGTAGGTTTGTTTCTATGTTAGGCCTGTTTTGTCTCTGTAGCTAGTTTAGTACTGCTCATCCTTAACTAAGCTAGGTGAATATTATATGGAAATTTTGAAATTGTTAGCATGCATGCATGTGTTATGTTATTCACTACTGCTTTTCCTTTCGAAATTGAATGCTTTAAATCAATAATTATCATTGTGGGCTTACATTAATTATAATGAGTTAGTGGAGTGTAAACTTGGACTGTTTATAGGTGTATTCATGAGTAAATTTTGTTGTGATTATATCACGCATTTGTTTTAGTAAAACTTGATGAAGCAATTCAATTATATAACATGTAGGCTATGTTGTGATGTGTTCACGCGAGGTAGTGAAGAATGTTTGGAGTTTTGCATGCCATCACCATAAGTTAAAAAGTCATGGTTGGCCTGCTGGGTCTGTGTTTGTGCTGAATGCTTAGCATTTAGTCTCTTTCCCATACTTATTTAGTTTACATATAGTTCTATCTATGAATCTTTATGAGGGTATTGATTTACATGGAATAAAATGTCTGTCTTGACAAAGTTAAATACCTTGAAATATAGTGTTGGGATGATACTTTTGGTATTTGCACACCAGATCTATATGTTCAATTTCTTTGATTTTTACGGTACCTATTTTAATTCATTGACCCATTTTAATTTTATTTATTGTGTAGGGCCTTGGAGCTGATAAATTATTTCTACTTTGTTGGATTATAAGTTGGTGCCTTGGTGGAAGGAGCTTTCTTTCTGCAACAATTTGGATAATGCTTTGGATATTTTTGTAGTTAGGCATGAATGTATTAAATAATTTGTATAAGTGTAAATACTTACAAATTTGTGAGTTACAATTTGGCAATTTTGAGCTATAATGAAATTTAAATTGTTGACGGTATACTTGCATGTGTATTTTGTGGAGTGGATTGGTTTTTAAATGAGTTGTTTCTTTATCAGCTCTATAGGGTGCACAACTGATTGCCAGGTGTATAATAAATAATAATTTGTTTTTAAAAAACTAAAATATGATTTGTGATGCTAAAATGACGTCACAAATATTTGTGATGCCAAAATGTCGTCACAAATATTTGTGACGCCAGAACGCCTTCACAAAAATAGTGACGCTTGAATGCCGTCACAAATATTTGTGACGCCAAAACGCCGTCACAAATTTGTGATGCCAAATTGTCGTCACAAAAATTAGTGACGCCAAAATGCCGTCACAATTTTTTGTGACGCCCAGTTGTGATGCCAAATTTCTGATGCCATAGTGGCGTCACAAAAATATTGTTATGGTGTAGTGGATAGCTGGTTGGACATGTGTCCCTCTGTGATTGGTTGATAGGTAGGGGTAAATACATGTACTTAGAGCATCTCTAGATGGTGGAGATATCAAGTGTTATGTTTGAGGCTAAATTTGAGGTAAGAATCCACAAACAATAACAAACTCTAAGTGGATGCAAAACACAGTCGCAAATTTGGAGTAGGACCTACTACCCTCGACATTACTATCAAGTGAAAAATGAAAATTTTCAGTTTACTACCTCATTCTCACACCATACTCAAATTCCAAAACTATCTCCACAACTATTTTATTTTACCATAGCTTCTTTTTCATCATTGCAAAATACTACCCAACATATCGATATTTGCAAATCAACTCAATAATCCTGTTATTTTGATACACTCGATCAAGAGAGGTGTCAAATTTGCACCACTTTGCATTATCATGCAAGTATCTGAATGTAAGGTGTCAAAAAGAACCACGTTGCCAAGGTTATATGCTCATATATAGTAGGCGTGAAGAAGATGGTGATTAAGTAAGATTTTTTAAATGCATGTATAGGTATTGCCCCTATGCATAGATATTATGCCCAAATGGTTGTGATGGTGTCATAGAACTGAAGAAGTTTGCGAACCTTGAAGGAAAAGGTCTTGATCTATTGAAATATGTAGTGTGTGGAAAATGTGAATGGTTGGGTGTAATGGAAATTAAAGGCTAAGAGTGGCTAGACTACTGTAATCAATTTATTTTCTATGAATATGTAATGTATTATTTTTAATATTAATGAACTTTTATTTTCTATGAATATATATTGGTTTAATTAAAATATATAATAAAAGAGAAATTGATTAACACAGTTAATTGATGATTAAAAGGAAACATACATTTACGAAATTAAATTACAATAATTTACTCAATGTTAGTCACACTTAATACTCCATAGATACTCGACGATGTCACTTTTAAGTCTATCATGCATGCATAGTCTTTGATTGAACTCGTAGAGTCCCCTCAATGTAGCCTTCCCGAGTAGGTGGGATTTGTGGTTGCTCTTCTCGATCATAAATATTCCTCCTCATTTTATAATTTTTATTCTTAGCTCCGATTATCATATTGTGCAATATAATACATACTTTGATAACAGTACTCATCAATATAATACATGCTTTGATAACAGTACTCATTGTCTCCACATGCTATAATTTGCAATATTTGGCCAAAATCCCAAATATAGAATGCAAAACCCCAAAAGCTCTTTCAATATCTTTCCTTGCAGCTTCCTGCATCATTGTGAACCACTTCATCTTTGGAGCATCAGGTTTTAAAATTGTTTGTATAAATGTCGCGTAGTCAGGATAGATACCATCATCTAAATAATAACTAAGATTGTAGCTATGATGATTTACCTCAAAATAAACAAGTGGGGAAGTACCATTGATCATGTGTTCAAACACCGGCGAATTGTCTAACACGTAAGCTGATGTCATTGTGTGACCCTAACATCCCAAAGAAAGAATGACATATCCACAAGTATTCGGTTGTAACAGCTTCAAGATTAACAAATAGTTTTCCAGAATGACTACTGTGAGCACCTTGCCATCTAGTTGGACAGTTATTTCATCCCCAATGTATACAATCAATGCTTCCAAACATACTAGGCCATCCACATTCGGCAGATTATGCAAGCAAGCGTTTTGTATTTAGAATGTTTGGCCTTCGCAAGTAAGACTTGATCGTACAATTTGATAATTGTGTCACAGAAATGTCTCAATACTTAGTTACCAGATTGCTCAGAAATGTATAATTAATCGTCAACTTGATCAGTTACACCACCGTACCATAACTAAGAATACACAAAACCGCAACTACCTTGATCAAAGGATCTATCCCAAGTTTACCAACCTTGTTAACTTTAGGCTGAAAGTACTTAAAATGAGTATGAATATCGTTGAAGATGTGAAGGAATAAAGTTTTCTTCATACGAAAAATATCATTTGATATCCTCGATCTTTCAAAAAAATAGGATGATCGACGAAGTAGTTGGCCGGCCTTCAAGATTTCCAAAGTCAAAATATAGTTTTTATGCTTCACCTTTCGACCCTTCTTTGAACCACCATGTGGTGCCTTCAAAGCATGCACTTGTGCTTGTGTAAGTACATCCAAATTGTGCTTGATAAGAGGAATGGCATTAACAAGTTCCTCATTAAGACTATCTACTGAGTCTTTCGCCGGAGAAGACGAAGATGAAAATTGAAGAGAAAAAAACTTGTACAATTCATGATCCCTTTTTTGGCAATGTGTGTGTTGTTTGTTTAGGATTGATATGAAATGGTTAGTTGTTTGAGTTGAATGTTAGTGTTGAGTGTATGTAAAATGAATAAAAAAATTAGTGTAGATATATGGAAGTAGAATTCCGGCCATTGTTTACCCGTTGGAGCACGCGACAGTGTGAGTGTCGTGTCATAGTGGTTATGGTAAGGTCGAAAAAAAATTTAGGTGACATTAGAATTGGCACACTAAAGTGGTAGTGCCGCACCGCATCATCTGAAATTGCAAATTTGCCTCCACGGATGCGGTTAGACACTTGATACCTCTAACTTTGCCTCCACTTAGAGATGGTTTATTTCGAAATTCTGAATGGTGAAGCCAAATTTGCAGTTGATGCTTCCACCTAGAGATGCTCTTAGAGAGCCTCCTTATTTATGATATGCCTTAATGCTTGAGGGATCCACACACTTCTATTTGTCAAAGAATATGAGTAAATTGTAAGGTTGCTATCAAATAGGATTTTGGCAGCCACTTCATTTGGTATCTACCGGTCTATATTTGTTCTCCCAAATGAACTGGGCTCAACTGACAACTTGTTATCAAGTATGCGATTCTATGCTCTTTTTACTAATCACTTGGACAGATCGAGCACGGTTGAAGATCCCTAAATAATGCAAAAGAAATCGGGTCATAAAGAAGCATGGCCGAAAATATCATATCGGTATATCGGCGATATATATCAGTTTTTTAGGCACCTGATATGGATATATTGATATATATTGGATGGATATATTAACATAACTTAGATCCGATATATATTGGATTTTCGGATACATCAATATATATCGATCTATATCTGATATATTCGATTTAGATCTTTGACTTTGTTGACTTTAACTGATTTTTTATTAATATTTTCGATATATATTGGTGATATTTTCCATATTTCCTGATACAGACATACAAAAATAAATTTGACCGGTTAAGAGCATTCCTAATGCAGGTGGATATGGTGGGTTTGTGACTTTATTCACTTCTTTTTTGTTCAAAACTTTTGCCCAATGCAAAGGTAAATATGGTGGTGACTATTTTCTCAAGTCAAAACGAAGGTGAAACCTTCAACCGAGATAGTGGCCGAGTTGTGAACTTCGGACGAGATGTTGGATTCCGTCTAGTGTATTTTTTTATTAAAAAAAATGGGTTTTTTTTTTTCAAACGGAATGTTTTATTCCGTCTCGCATGATTTTTCGGTTTTTTTTATTTAATTTCAAACGGGATGTTTCATTCTGTCCAGAGCGTTTTTTCGATTTTTACGTCCAGACAGAACCTAACATCTCGTCCGAAATTAATATTTACTTTTGCATTGGATAGTCTCACTTTGTTTTTCACCAAAATGATGGAAAAGAAGAGAAATACTGCCTACGTGGAGGTGAATAATAGTCGACTGCATTGGAAATGCTCTAATAAAAAATATATATCCACGGATATATATATATCCGATATATATCAGTTTTTTAAAGATATGATATATCGTCTGAATTCGAAATATTGGCCTTGTGAAGAAGTGCTCGGGGTAGGCAAATATGCCTGCCAATGTGTAGTCACAAGGATTCATTGCTAATTACGACAATACGACCACAAACTGAGTTTTTATTGGTGGTGGTGGTGGTGGTGGTGGTGGGGGGGCTGGTTCCATTAATTTTTATCTATTTTTTGTCAAATAGTTTAATACCGACACGAATGTTTCGAGATTTCCAGAACCGGACATTTACTTGTTTTGTGTAACAACTCATAAGAAGATAGATACGAGCTGTTTTCGAGCTTATTAATTTTGGCTTCATTCATTACATTGTTCAGTGTGAAGTGTAGGGCAGTTTTCGGTATACACGTGACACGTTAAATGGATGGTGTATTAAAAAGATTATCATGTACGTCTTTTCATTATAAAGAGGTTGAAAACTGAGAAACCAACCAGATTGAGAGAAGAAAGATAAAAGATGGTGAAAGTTGTAGAGTCAAGTTTAGTTGTGCCTAGTGCTAAGACACCAAAACACAAGCTTTGGGTGTCAAATCTTGATCTGTTAGCACCCAGGACGCATACTACTTCGGTTTACTTCTATAGGCCTAACCTCAAAAATGGTTCTTCAAACTTCGTCTGTGTAGAGAGTTTAAAGGCTTCTTTGGCCAAAGTTCTTGTCACTTTCTATCCATTTGCTGGTAGGCTTGGTGTTAATGAAGAAACTGGTAGAGTAGAGATAGTTTGCAATGGTGAAGGTGCACTTTTTCTTAAAGCTGAAGCCAATTTGACTATTGATGAGTTCGGGGATTTCACTCCATCTATGAAGACTAGGAAGTTGTTGGTTCCCACTGTTGATACTTCTACTTCATCCTGTCCACTGCTTCTTTTGCAGGTATGTTATACTTCTTCAGTTCTTGTACCTTTATATTGCTATTGCTTAGTGCTTAGAAAATATAAATAAATGATTCTTCTTAAATCTCCCCACCAGGCAGCACTGATCTATGCCACTTTTAAGAAAATTTTGTTTAGAGACCTGCAAGATTATAATTTGAATTGTAATGATAATTATAATTTAGTTTTTGGCTGGATGATGACGATAGCTAGCCATTGTTCAGGCATAGAAGCCTTGAAAATAGACATAAATTATTAGATGAGCTTCTAATCCAATTCAGTGTGCGTTTACATATTGCATCGAAAAAAAAAAAAAATTGTGCCTTTACATAATTGGATGAAGCTTTAGATACTTCTTTATCTTTATCTAACAAAACAGGGAAGAGTGGGAAGACAGATTCCACGTCATAAGGTGAGACGTGGTTGACACACTCCCAGACCATAGCCACTCAAAACTCATAAAGAGTGAATTAAAAAGTTTTTATGGGGTGAGTTAAACAGTTTTTTTCACCTCACCCACTCCCACACAAAAAAGTTAATATTGGACAAAATTTTTATGGGTTGAATTTTTTATGGGTTTGGAACCATAAGCATAGGCTCAATTAAAAAAAAATTGTAATAGTGGGGGTAGGCATCTAAAAATAAGCCAAAAGGCTGGACTTATAAACTGTTGGGCTTCTAAATTTGACATGGTACTGTACAATTGGCTGACCCAATTGATGTTATTGGGTTTATGGATAATGGGCAATTGGGCTGGCCTTGTGCCGCGACGAGTTGTTTCGCGTTGAAGACGCACATACATTTTGCGCCGAAGGCGTAACGAGTTGTTTCGTGCCGAAGGCGCGACGTGTTGTTTCGTGCCAAATACACGCGTTTCGACACGCGTAGGCCTTGTGCCGAAGGCACAACGAGTTGTCGGGATAGCGCGGCAGACGCGTTGAGGTCTCAAGGGTTGTAGTCACGGGCATATCCTAGTTACCCAAAAAAACGAAAGATTTAGACTTTTTTTTTTGTGAAAAGCTTTGGATGTTGATGGATCACAATAAATAATGGATCACAATAAATAATGTACGGGCATATCCCAAGTCCCAAGTCCCTGTCGAAGTCAGGCAATCGCATCGGTGCTAGGTGACAGATACTAATATGTAAGAGAAAGCAACTGATGCTAGCACATGGCAGTCTAAAAGACAGGTCTTCTAGTCTAGTAACGACAAATCCCCATTTTGGACTTTGGGCACACTTGCTTTTGCTTTAGAGTTGTTTGGCCAAAGCGCCAAACACTTGTGTTAGTGTCTACACTCTACTACTCTACATAAAATAGGGGTTGGGGTTTGGGCTATGGATTTTTTCCAATTCAGAAAACAAGTCATATATAATATATTTTCGATAGTGTAGAAAAGAAATTCATAAAATCGAAGCTTTTGTTCCTAATGCCAAGGGTTCCCACGTTTTCAGGCTCACCCAAATACAGTAGCATCTAATTTAATTATGTGTTTTGCTTTTCAATCAGTTTAGTTTGAACTCCTCCCAGAAAAATGAGCTTGCATCTTATTTAAGAAAAAAATTTCTCATGTACCATAATACTGTAACTGCATCGTGTATTTTGGTAATCAGGTAACCTTCTTCAAATGTGGAGGAGTGTGTTTAGGCGTGGGTGTACATCATACCGTATCCGATGGTGCAGCTTCATTACATTTTTTCAATACTTGGACCAATGTATCACGGGGGCTTGACATTGCTGTCCCCCCTTTCCTCGATCGTACAGTCCTCAAAGCAAGAAGCCCTCCTACTGTCTTATTCAACCACACAGAGTACAGACGCAATCCCACGTCCAAAAACCAGGAACCATTCTTCTCTGCACTCCTTAATTTGTCTAAAGACCAACTCAATATATTGAAGAGGAAATCAAGCAACACAGTCAACGGTAGCGTAGATACTTATTCTACATATGAGACTGTAGCATCACATATTTGGTGCGCCGCATGCAGAGCACGTGGGCTTGATTCTACGCAAGAAAGCCGTTTATATATCACTGCGGATGCCCGATCCCGACTCCAACCGCCTATTACACGTGCATATTTGGGTAATGCGATATTTACTTCGTCAGTAATAGTTAAGGTCGGTGAGATTACATCCAAACCAATTGAGCATGTGGCTAACTTGATACGTCAAGCTATATCACGTTTAGACGATAAGTACTTAAGATCGTCGCTGGATTTTCTAGAGACTCAAGAAGACGATTTGGGGACATTAGGGAGAGGGTCAGGAACATTTCCATCAACGGATCTATCGGTTGTGAGTTGGACAAGGTTGCCATTGTATGATGCGGACTTTGGATGGGGTAGGCCATCTTTTGTTGGACCAGCAACATTTTTCTATGGTGGATTAGCTTATATAATGCCCAGTCCAAGTAAGGAAGGTGATATCCTGATTGCCTTGTCGTTGGAGACTGAGCATATGTCAAGCTTTAGCAAATTGTTTTACCAATTTGAATAGGACTGATCAACGAGGGTTTGCGCAGGCCCTCTTAGTATGCAGGCCTTCAATTTAAATTGTGCTCTTTTGAATCAAATTAATTGACTTCTACTATGCGTTTTTGACGTCAAAGTTTAATGGCAGGAACTCCAAATAAGCTAGAAAATAGTTCGTTTCCACATACACAATTCATTGTTTCTAAGATTTTACCTTTTTAAAGCCTGAGGTCCCAATATTGGGAGAATTGTTATATAGATCTATAGGCCCATACATACATGCCCAATTCGCTACTATTGATCGGCAGTTTTAAGTGGGAAATTGCCAGAATCGGCCATGATAAATCGACATTGTTTTTCAACCGGCCATGTTTTTCAATTTTGACCAATTCAATGGGTTTTTGACCTTTTTGCTTTTCCGTACAACATTTTCTCTTCTCTTGCCATACTATCTCTCCTATGCAATACACTCTTTTTTTGTACTTCTTATGTTGACATGCACAGTCATATTTATATGTTAGATTCTCTTAGTGATACGTACTAGCGATTAATGACTGTTAGATTTCAACCGAACAAAAATGAAAACGGACTTTAGCTATTGTGGGATCACGAACTAGTAACTTATAGATCTACTATCAGCAATTTCTGGTTTGTTTTTGTTGTACGGACATGAGACAACGTTCACCTTGATTTTTGTGCCAAACTATAAAAGTGTTTTCAAACATCTAAAGTTTCTAGTTTTTTTATTTCATCTTTTTGGTTATCCTATGTTTCGTGATTTTGGTAAGGTTTTTCATGGAGGACAAGAACACAAATTTTGATAATGGATTTTTCTAAGGTTCATTTTCTTGATTATTCTCTCCCTCTACGGTTCTTATTGTTTATTGAAATGTTTTGAGCTTTGGTTTGTTGTCTTCAGTGTTGGTTTTTTTCTAGGTCGTCTTGGGTTTGTTTTTACGTAGTAGTGTATAGAGTTTTTTAAGATTTCCATAGTTGTGTTTACTATTTTGATGTTGATTTTGTTTTACCCTTGTTCTTGTTGCATGGAGTGAAGAAGTATGTAACAGGTGAGATGAAATCAATAGTGTTTGATGTGTATATTTTCTTAAAAGGATTTATGTGTCTAGTGGAAAGTTTGTTGATGTACTTGATGAACAAGTCCTTTTCTAGATCAATGAAAAAATGGATTAAATACTTGAATATAATTTAAAAGCAGAAGAAAATAACTGAGCCGTCATTGTGGTGAGTTTAGATTGCTTTTTCAGTCGTGGTTCCGCTAGGTTTTAGCAATGAAGACTCTTTGGATGCTACCATAAGCGACACTTACATGTACCGTCAGCAACTTGGGTTTGTTTTTATGTAGTTGTGTGTATAGAGTTTTTTTTAAGGTTTTCATAGTTGTGTTTACTATTTCCATGTTGATTTTGTTTTTTTTCGCATGGAGTGAAGAAGTATGTAACAGGTGAAGTGAAATTGAGAGTGTTTGATGTGTATATTTTCTTAGAAGGATTCATGTCTTGTAGAAGGTTTGTTGATGTACTTGATGAACAAGTCTCTTTCTAGATTGATGAAAAAATGGATTGACTACTTGAATATGATTTAAGGCATGATTCAAAAGCAGAAGAAAACAACTGAGCAGTCATTGTGGTGGGCTTGGATTGTCTTTGCAGTCGCGGTTCCGTTAGGTTTTAGCAATGAAGACTCTATGGATGCCACCATAAACGAAATTTACATGTACCGTCAGCAATTTGGGTTTGTTTTTACGTAGTAGTGTATAGAGTTTGTTTAAGGTTTCCATAGTTGTGTTTACTATTTTCAGGTTGATTTCGTTCTTTTTGCATGGAGTGAAAAAGTATGTAATAGGTGAGGTGAAATTGAGAGTGTTTGATGTGTATATTTTCTTAGAAGGTTTTATGTGTCTTGTGGAAGGTTTGTCCAAGCGCATGAAATTGAGTTTTTGCCTTATCAGTCGCGGTTCCGCCAGATTTTAGCAATGAAGACTCTGTTGATGTAACTATAAGTGACATTTACATATACCGCCAGGTTTCGGCAACTTGAGTTTCTTTTGAAATCTCACTTCCACTTTCACTTCACAGATCACCTTATGGAGTTTTGGAAATGTGTCACTGTATAGGTTTGGGCTTGAATCGATGTAATGGTATTTTTTAGTTTGTAAAACGGCCGGTTCATTGTGCTTGAGTGTCAGCACAGTAACTGTTAATGTTCATATGTTTTGTTTGTGATTATATCAGGTGTACTTTTATATCACTGTTGTTGTTTATAAGGAGATAATGAGAACCTAATAAAAGGAAATCTATATGGAAACTCAATAAGAAGAAAAAAGAAAAATGCATTTAACATTTACAAAACTGGGTTGGACGTGTTATTCGAAACAGAGGTAATTGGCAGCGTTTTATGTATGATATATCAGCAACTGAAGCCATAAACAAGAACACAATTGAGACTATCAGGTTGACTTTAATATATACTTATATCTTATGTACAAAATATTATTATCCAATAACAAGTTAAACAAAAGTTAACTTTGATAAGTTTATTCAACCCTTTATTCAATATCAAGTAAAGCAAAAGTGTAGCATTTAATAACACATACTGAAGTTGAGAAGTAGCATCTCAGTGCCATATTTCACCATTGTTCGCACCCAACTCAGTTACAAGCTTGTCCGTAGTTCAATCTTTAAAAAAAATTCTTATACAAATAGCCCAAATATTAGGAAGCTAGTCCCACCTTTTGTAAAATGACCAGACTCAAAAGTTGTTGATAGTTAGAACGTCTGAATATGTCTGTATTAAGATAAACTTGTGATATGAAGAATCTAGTTTGGGCGGGAAAAATCTTTTACACGTGTTAGGAACGATATGATAGCATTAATTATTTGCCAAACAGTTGAAGAAATGATGGTTTTTTAACCTTTAACTGGCACGTATCGGTAGTAATATGTTTGAGCTATAAGGACTGTTCAGTGTTCATTTTCAGACCAAAAATACTGCCCAAATTGAATACCTTGAATCCCTAATTTTCCGACTATTTCCAATCTTTCAAAAATGAGAAAGCTTAATTTGACTGTTCGTATGTCACTCGATAAAATGCATAAATGGTTCAAGACATTCACTACTGAAGAGAGGGAAGATTTTGAGAAGTCTTGCTTCGGTAAATTTTTAAGCATTAACGAGAGAATGCACACCACTACTATGCTAGTGTATGCTGTTTTGGGACACCAAGTAGGTAAAATTTGCTACCGAATCGGTAAGAAGGATTTGATGATTAAGAAAAGTGATGTTGCTCTTATAATGGGTCTTAGTGTGAAGCCGGTTTCTAATTCATTATACACGGCAGACATCAAGATCCCATCCCAATTTCGTGCAAGGTTTTTTAAAAGAACCACGGTTTCTAAAATAGAAATATTGGAAGTTAGAAACTTGGCAAAATCAAGTGTTGGTGAAGAAAGTCAGAATGATGTGTTTAGGTTGAATAGGTTGTATATACTGTTGCTAGTTGTGCTTCCAGGATATGATGGGAGGTATATTGATCTGGCTGAGAATTTAAATGCATTTGACAGCTTTCCTTGGGGCACACCTCTGTTTGAAATGTTAGAAGAGTCTTTGGAAGACATGTCTAACCTGGTGAGTGTTAGAAAGGATTCTTTCGCAGTTTATGGTTGTTTAATTTGTTTTGTTATTTGGGTATATCTTCACATCCCATTTCTTGGGGCTCGGAGACAAGTTGATGGTAGGTTTCCCAGAATACTAGATTGGGTAGACTTGCCTTCCAGAAACATACATCTACATACTTATCAGAAAAAGCTTCAGCCTCTTAAGGGGAAGGCAGTGGTGTTGGAAAGTCTAAATCTTTTTGAAGGAGAACTAAATGAAGAAGTGCTAAAGAATGCTTTGGGGCAACAGCCCATGCAAAGTGGTGCAACAGTTTCAGGGACATGCAATAATGAGAAACTTTTTAAAAGACAGGCAAAAGTAATTAAAGGCCTTGTAAGTAACTTGTTTTCTTTTGACATTTGAAGTACTCACATAATCTTATAATGTTATAGAAGTTGTAATATGATAATGGAATTGCAAATGTTGTTAGGACCCATGTTGTTAATGAAGCACTGATAATGTGTTGTTATTGAACTGCATGTTGCAGTATTGTTTCATATATGAGGCAGTAATATGTTATTGTACCATGAGTGAGCTATTGTGAAACCATATATGTCAGCAACTATAGTGTATAAATAGTGAGGTGGGATCTTGCATGTTAAACCCAGAATGATAATAGGGTACCCATGATAATATATGGGTAACCAGTTTGACATGGGTACCCTTTTGACATTTGAAGTACTCATATAATCTTATTTAAAAGTTATAGAAAGTTGTAATATGATATGGGTACCCTATTATATAGTCTTGAATTGGAATTGCAAATGTTGTTAGGACCCATGTTCTTATATGAAGCACTGAGAATGTGTTGTTCTGGAACTGCATGTTGCAGCATTATTTCATATATGAGTGGGCTATTGGGAAACATGATATGTCAGCCACTATAATGTATCTGTAGTGGTATACAAATAGTGAAGTGGGATCTTGCATGTTGATCCCAGAGTGATAATAGGGTACCCATGATATGGGTAACCAGTTTTTGACATTTGAAGTACTCATATAATCTTATTTAAAATGTTATAGAAAGTTGTAATATGATATGGGTACCCTATTATATAGTATTGAATTGAAATTGCAAATGTTGTTAGGACCCATGTTCTTATATGAAGCACTGAGAATGTGTTGTTCTGGAACTGCATGTTGCAGCATTATTTCATATATGAGTGAGCTATTGAGAAACATGATATGTCAGCCACTACAATGTATCTATAGTGGTTTACAAATAGTGAAGTGGGATCTTGCATGTTGATCCCAGAATGATAATAGGGTACCCATGATATGGATAACCAGTTTTTGACATTTGAAGTACTCATATAATCTTATTTAAAATATTATAGAAAGTTGTAATATGATATGGGTACCCTATTATATAGTCTTGAATTGAAATTGCAAATGTTGTTAGGACCCATGTTGTTAGGACCCATGTTGTTATATGAAGCACTGATAATGTGTTGTTATGGAACTGCATGTTGCAGCATTGTTTCATATATGAGGCAGTAATATGTTAATGTACTATGAGTGAGCTATTGCTAAACATGATATGTCAGCCACTACAATGTATCTGTAGTGGTTTACAAATATTGAAGTGGGATCTTACTTATATTCTTTGTTATATGCTCTGATTAATCTAAAATAGGTCAGTAAGGAGGTTAGGGTTGTTGGGGATATACTCCAGAGTGAAATAAGGACTGGCATGGAAACAATAATTCAAGAGATTGCTCATGTGGGTTGAAAGGTGGTATGGAAAGTTTAGAGGTTGATGTTGTGAAAGGGCCTGGAACAAGGGGTAGAACAAGGAGTAGGAGTAGAACAAGGAGCATAAATTTAGAGGTTAAGGTTATGAAAGGTGCTGATGCTAGAACAAGGAGTAGAACTAGAAGCCCAAGCCCAAAGAAGCCAACCAATGTAGGCTCTAATGCTAAACTGAAAACACCAACAAGGTCTTCCCAGAGGAAGTCTACCCCGAATAAGTCTTCCCAAAAGAAGGTTCACTCAGAACCTAACAAAGGGAGTTCATCTGTTTCTAAGAAAGTTACCTTTGAGGTTTCTCCAAGTTCCTCAAATAAAAGAAAAAGAGCATTGGACAAGGATCAAAGCCTTGAAGTTGTGGGAGATACTTCAATACCTGCTCAGTATGAAAGAAAGAAAAGGAAAGTGGTCAAAGTTTGTGGTACTCAAGTTCAGCCATCTAGGGCAAGCAAAAATGAGGCTATAAAAGCTAGTGAGGCAAAATTTGAAGAAAAAATATCAAATCAGTGAGAGAACAAGGGAAAGGGAGCTAAAGCTTAAGGAAGCTGAGACACCCAAACAGAGAAGGAAGTTGATCCAGGTTGAGTCAGATGAAGATGAAGATGTTGCACAACAACAAAGAGGGCAAAATGATTTGGAGTCAGTTGCTGCAAGTGCTTTGCAGGAGATTAGTGAGGTCATACCCAAAGGGACATACCAAGAACATAGTGTGGAGCTGGAGGAGGACCTGGTGGGGGTACAAATTGCTATAGTACCTTATGTTGAATCTTCAATGCTTGATCATGTTCCCTTTTACTCTTCTTTGTCATCTTGGGATCTTGATGGGGTATTATATCCTTTGGCATCTGTTTTAGTCCTTCCTCCTGGTGATCTTGATGGGGAAGCAGTCCTGAATAGAGAAATGGAAAAATTCAGTTTTGTTTCTCTATTGGCTAGAAGGGCAGAGCTCTCTGACATAACTGAATTGCCAGCCCTATCACCATCAAAAAGAGTAAGCACTGAACATGATGTGGCAGCTGTAGATGATGATCAGAACACTGATGGTCAGCATGATGCTGGTGATGTCGAGGACCCTGATGTGGTACTCATTCACACTCAGATGGAGAAGGAAATGGATAAGAAAAGTGTAGAGAGTGGCCGTAGAAGAAAGAGGAGGGAGAAAAAACTGGGAAAAGAAAGTACTAGCTTATGGGAAGAGAAGATGAGAAAGAATTGTGAATCATTAATCAAGGGTGCTCTGTCATCAACCTTTTACAAGAAAACAACTACCACAAATGAGGTAAATGTTGTCAATTATTACTGGAGAAAGTGCAGTAGGAAGAAGAATCAGCAGAACTCTCCAGATATGAGAGTTTTTGGGTATGATCAAGTTATTTCAGTGCATAATTTTCATTCGGTACATGGAAGACAATGGGTGGATGGTGAGGTAATGAATCTACCATTAGTAATTTGCTCTAAAACTATCAGCAACTTGGTATTAATGTGCAAACTCTACTACAGAAAGTTAATTGTTACTAATTCCTATTTGATTATTTTATAGGTTCTCAACTTATATGTCAAGCTATTGATAAGGAGGTATAAGCAACACTGTAAGGAACATGCCATTCTGGAAGATGAAGTGTATACTGTTGTGGAAGATGTTTACTTTGCTGTGAGTTCTCTATACTTTAATACTAAGTTTCTGTTGAAGCTTACTCACTAATCTTACTTAAGTTTGATAAGCTTAATCATCACTTTGTGGATATAGAAATTCATGATAAGAGAGTATGTGATATTCAAGAATAAGCTACAAGACCCAAGTTTTCGAGCTGCAATCCCAGAGGAAAGAGTGGTTAATGGTTTGTACCATACAGATGAAATTGTGAAAGAGTATTTGGACCCCAGTGACGGAAGGATTAGAAATCAACTGCACCCAGTACAGGGTAAAGGAGTAATTGTACCTCTTCAAGTTTATGGTAGTCACTGGATTGTTGATGTCTTTAACTTTAAAGAGATGAAAGTGTGACCTATGATTCTCTTGTTGGAAAGCAAATTTCTGATGAACAACTAGCTTTGGAGAGAATGATTCCTTATGTGCTCAGGTGTGTTGATCCAAGCTCCATTGTTGATTTGAACACACCATGGGCTCGTGAATTTGTTAGTGTCACATAACAACCATATTCCAACAGCTGTGGGTTATATTGCCTTGCCTTTATTGATAGTCTTCTTAGAGGTGTTCCTGAGAGGGTAAACAATATTGACATGCAACCATTTAGAATGTGGCTGAGGATTGGAATGGACATTATATCCTGTGGATTAAATCCAGATGAAGTGTCTAAGAAGAGAACATAATTTGAAAAGAGGTTGACAGAAGAAAGTCAGCAAGTAGAGAACCAAGTGTCCAAGTGTGTAGCAGCTACTGGGACAGAGGTACTGAAGCATGTGTCCAAGGATGTAGCAGCTATTGGGACAGAGGTACTAAAGCAAGTTAACATTGGCATAGAGCTAGAGAGTGAAGCAGATTCAGCTGGAATTAACAAAGAGCCCAAGGATGCTGAAGCAGCTACTGAGATAAAGGATGATGAAGCTGGAAGTGAGCAAGTGGACAAAAATGTTGAACTTGCTACTCTGAACCAAGTGGGGACGGAGCAATGCCCACAAAGTGAAGCAGATGCAGTTGTATGTGAGAAGGAAGATGTTGAACCTGCTGCTGAGAAGGATGTTGAACCTGCTACTAAGGAGGATGTTGAACCTGCTGCTGTGGAGGATGTTGAACCTGCTACTAAGGAGGATGTTGAACTTGCTGCTGTGGAGGATGTTGAACCTGCTACTGATAAGAGCCCAAAACTGTAGTTTTAACCCATTAACAGTTATACTTTTGGACCAATTATGTGAGTAATAATTAAGAGTTAACACTGATTACGTGTTTTTATGCATTTCAGGGTTCAAAGTCCATTATGTACAGAAATATGCCACTTTAGTGAGATAAAGGAGAAAAGGTCGGTTACTAAGGAGTTCCGTGATTAAAGGCCAAGATTCAAGAAGATAAAGCCTTCCTAATGCCCGGTCAAAAGCTGAAAAGTCGACACGGGTGAAACAAAGACACAAGTCGTGAGAACTTCCGAAAGTCAGATCTTTGGACTCAGACCTCGGAATTGGGCCTACCTTATGTCAAAACGACCGGCTCGGAAAGAGCTTTCCAATGGTCTAAGCTTTGACCCAATCAGAGGAGCAGAAGTGGATGAAAAGTCTGTGGAAGCCAACTGCAGCTGAAGAGGCCTTTTTGGACTGAAAGAATTGGGTTTTAACATGGCTCCAAGCCCATGCACAATTTTGGATCTGAAAGTATAAAAACCAAAGTTTAGCTCTTTGTTAATGGTAGATAGTTAGACCTAGAAATAGATTAGATTAGTAGCCTCCATTAATGAATTCTAGATATAGTTTTTCATGTAGATTAATTAAGTTTAGTTCCATTTCAATTATTGTATTAGATTAAACCCTTGAATCTTGTTCTTCATTTTGATTAGATCAATAAAGTAGTATTTTTATCAATTTCGAATTGTGTTATTTCAATTTATAGATCTGATTTTAATTCTTGTTGATTATCATTCCGTAGTTTAAATAGATTGAACCATTGTTAGTTAATTTAGTTAAGTTAGAATTTTAATATGATGTGTAGTTATAATGAAATGGGAAATGATGGTTTGATGACTCAAGGCTAAAACCTCCATTAGAGGGGTTGATGAAGCCTTGATGAAAACTTAGTGGTATAGAGTAGAAACATTGTAGAATCTATTCCAATCTAGAAGGTCGTGATTCGCCATGAGATGGGTGGACGACCTCACATGCTAGTTAGTACTCGGTAGAAATGCCATGAACACTAGGGATTAGAACTCGAATTTCTTGCCGTAAGAACGTAAGAATCGAGATACAAGAATCTATGTTAGGCTATTAAGTTGGATTCGAGGTGGATTCAATTCCCCTCGAATCCTTTATCTAGATTCAAGCACAATCATATTTCCATAGCATTCGTAGTTAAAATCAAGTAATCAAATTCAGTAAGTATTGTAGCATATCACCTTCGTAAAGCTCTCATTGACTTAAGACCGACTAATTAGATTAGAAAACATTCCATGCTAGAGCACTAGGAGTGGAACTTAACTTTCTACTCCACTATATCTCATAGGATTGAGAGTAGAAAAATTTTGATAAATATGAGCATCATAAGATTAGTTTAGTTTACTTACGTTTTGAGTTTAATCGTTCATTTAAATTGTGTAGACTATTCAATCATTTTAACTTTTACCAAATGGCCACTGCCATCTTAGTTGCACTTTAGCATTGTTTTCATAGTAGAATTAGTCATTTTAAGTCCCATTAAACCCACCCACCCTTGTTTGATTCATATCGTGGTTATTCGTTTCAGCGTTGAAAAAATTCGGAAAAAATTACACGGAGCGCGATCGCGCCTATAAGGAGCGTGCCTGCGCCCTATAGTTTGGACTTTGAGCGCGACCCGCCCTCTTCCGCGACCGACCCTCCACTTATGGACTTGGAGCGACCAGCCCTCTTTACCAAAGCGCCACCACCATCGCGTGCTAGACTAGGAGCGCGACCGCGCCCTTTCCGAGCGCACCTGCGCCCTAAGCAAAATTTTGCGGATTTCTACAGTTTGTTTCAAACCCGATTTTTAAGTTTTTCAGTGTTCTAACTTGTTATTTACACCGAACACGCCAGAACAAGACGCTATTCATAAAGCGAAGCAAGGGCGCTTTCGGTATTCCTTTCTTCCATACCTCGCGATCTCCGGTTAGAGGTTTATACTAATATATCAAGATTGTTTGGGTTGTTTTCGTGTTTAGACTTAGACTTGCATGAGATTAAGGTCTGGTCGGAGAAAAACACCGAACGTAATTAATCGTCAACAAACAAACATATCGAGTATACCAATCATAACACCTCTAATTACTATTCCACCAACCATACCTGACATAATGGGTGAAGAAAGAGAGACTCCTCTCTCCGACTTCTACAAAGCTTTGAGCGATAGCCCTAAATCTTGCATCGTTCTAGCAGACCCAGTGGGGGATTTTCGAATCCCCCCAAACATATTTAATTTGTTACCCGTTTTCCATGGTTTAGGCCATGAAAAACCTTACCAACACATGCGTAGGATTGAACAAGTCCTTACAACATTCCATCATCCTACGGTTGGTGCGGAACAAATTAAACCGAGGGTATTTCCTTCACCTTAGCCGATAAAGGCAAATCTTTGGTTAACTGCCCAAGCACCTAACTCTGTGGACTCGTGGGCTAAACTTGTTCAGCTATTTATGGAACATTTTTACCCACCCCTAAAGACGGATGAAATGCTTTCCAAGATTCATTTCTTCCGACAGAACTCTCATGAATCATTTTCTGAGGCTTAGAATCGTTTCACCGATCTGCTAATAGAGTGTCCACACCATAACCTAGCAAAAGACACGTTAGTTCGTGCCTTTTTCAAAGGACTTCAACATCACCATAAAGAAGTCCTTGACATAATGAATGGGGGTAGTTTCCTAAGTAAAGGAGCCTCGAGGGCTTATAAATTTTAGAAGAACAAACTAAACGCAATAACAATTGGGGGTGATGATATCCCCGGCTCGCTAGTTCTTCTTCAACAGCTAAGGCCACCGGTATGTTTGAGATGAAACCCCACCCGAACTTAAAAATTTAATCGAATCTCTAACTAAAAAGTAGAGGCTATTTCTATTCAACAAAGCCTATTCCAGGTCATGAATGTCAACTCCAACCCATGTAATTTCTGTTTGAGTCCCCGAGCACCCTCGACTCCTATTGTCCTCTCGCCTATGAACAACAACAATTAGAGCAAGATAATGTTTGCTCCATTAATAACTATCCTATTCCTAATGCCCCATGGAGACAACATCCCAACTTTAGTTGGCGAAACAATCAACAAGTTACAACTCCGTGGTTTAATAACCAAAATGTTAGGCAAACAAACAACTATAATCAAGCTCCACCTAGGCAAGGATGGGGGACAAGGTCGGAAAATTATAATAATTATAACAACCAAGCGCCTTAAACCACGACAAGGTGTAGCACAAGGTCAGAATAATTATAATAATTATAATACCAATAGAGGTATCGTTCCGTTAATAATAGTAACTATCAAAACCCACCCATAAATAATCAACGTGAGATAGTTCGGTCGCACCACCGTGACTACTACACCTACACAACCGGACCGTGATCGACGCTTTTTATACTGAAGTTACCCAACAACTTTTCCAATCAATGACTCAATCAAACCAACAGATATTACAATCCATAAATCGGGGCATACAACAGTTAGCCCAAAGAGAAAGCCCAACCAAAAGGCGTGTTTCGGGACAAGCGATACCAAACCCTAAAACAACAAACACGACCTTTGAGGTAAACGGTAATACTAGTAATGGAAATGACAATAGTAGGTGACCTGAATGCCATCACCACTCTCCGCTCGAAAGGTGGTTGATAACAAAGTAACTATGCCTATAGTTACCCCATCGATACTCTACACCGGATATCGAACTAGATAATTGAAATAGAAACCCAAGAACCTACCACCGTAGAGGTACCGGTTAAACCACAACCTAAGAAATAGAAAGCCAAGGTTACACATCAAGTCGAGCCATACGCTAAATATAGAGCTTAAACCACCATTCCCTAAAAATTAGCCATGCTAACCGGGGATACCAACCGAGGAGATTAGAACGCTTTTCAAAAATCTAACGATAAACCTTCCTTTTCTCGAAGCTATTAAAAAGCTACCTAATCACGCTAAAGTTTCTTAAAGAGTTGTGCACTACTAGGCGAAGACCAACATACCTAAAGACGCTTTTTAACCGAACAATTCCTAACTTTATCCGAAAATAATGGAATTGTTAAGTACAAGGACCCCGGTCGCCCCCATCAGAAAATGCACCTTCGAGATTCCCACGACGACGCTTTATTAGACACGGGGCGAGTGTTAACTTACTCCCGTATTACTTGTATAAACAAATAGGTCTACAGAAATGCAACCTACAAAAATAACGTTGCAATTAGCGCATGTGTCTATTAAGTATCCTAAGGGTGTAGTGGAAAACGTGCTTGTTAAGGTTCGGGATTTCTACTATCCTGCGCAGATTTTGTTATCCTCGATACGTAGTCGCTAATGACTCTGTACCGATCATCTTAGGGGCCCTTTTTAGCAACCGCCAACGACTTATTAATTGCGCGATGGTAAGATGTCCTTATCTTTTGGCCATCTCACGGTTGAGGTAAATGTTTTTAAAATGATGAAACAGCTTATCGATTCGCCTATAGATGGGGAGGTTAGCATGATCGAGAGCTTAGCTTAAGATTATTTTAACAACACGTTTCACGAAAACAATATGTACAAATTCCTTTCTTTTGGAAAGTCAGATTTTGTAAATGACTCCTACTTAGAGGAAGTCAACACCATCCTTGAGTCCACACCAATTGTAGACACTTTGGTTGCTCCACATATTGAGTATGAAGACTTGCTACCTAAGCAAGTATTCATTATGCAAAATGAGGACCCGACGATGAAACATCTATTGATTTTCCTCCCACCCCGGTCTTAAACCCCTTCCCCGAGTTAAAATATATACAACTTGATCCGGATGGTAATCATCCGGTAATTATATCTTCTCTCATTTATCTAAGGATGAAGAGACACGTTTAATCCGGGTGATTAGGTAACATCGGTCTGCGATTGGTTGGTCCCTAGCTGACATTAAGGGAATTGACCCTAATGTTTGCACTCATCGTATCCATTTGGAGGATAACGCGAAGACTTCTCGCGAACCTCAGCGTCGCTTGAACCCTGCCATGAAAGAGGTGGTTAGGGAAGAAATTTTATGATTACTCGATGCGGGTATCATATACCCCATCTCTGATAGCGAATGGGTAAGCCCCATTCATGTAGTTCCTAAGAAATCGAGTTACCATGGTTCAGAACGGAAAGGGTGACTATGTTGTCACCTGAGGTCCTATGAAATGGAGGATCTGTATTGATTCTGAGACGTTTAAATGCTATGACACGAAAAGGATCACTTTCCTTTACCCTTTATAGATCAAATGCTTCGAACGCCTAGCTGGTCATGCTTTTATTGTTTTACGGATGGCTACTCGGGCTATTTTCAGATTATTATTGATATTGATGACCAAGAAAAGACTACCTTCACATGTCCCTTTGGAACATATGCCTATAAACGAATGCCTTTTGGCCTTTGTAATGCTCCCGGAACCTTCCAAATGTATGCTTCATATATTTAGTGACATGGTAGAAGCTTTATGGAAGTTTTCATGGATGATTTTTCTATCTATGGAGACTCTTTCCGCATCGTTTGTCTAACCTTTCTAAGGTTTTGACAAGGTGTGAAGAAAAGAGCCTCGCTTTTAAACCGGGAAAAGTGTCATTTCATGGTGAAAAAGGGCATAGTACTAGGTCACATTGTATCTAGTGATGGCATCAAGTAGATAAGGCCAAACTAGATAAGATAGCGACTTTACCTAAACCCACGGACCGTCCGTGATATTAGAGCCTTTCTAGGCCATGCGGGTTTTATAGGCGATTTATTAAAGACTTCTCGAAAATAGCTAGGCCTTTAACTAATCTGCTTTTGAAAGATGCAATCTTTGATTTTAATTTTAATCTGTAACCGGGCTTTTGAAACTTTAAAAGCCATACTAACCTCTCTGCACCAATTATACAGACCTCGATTGGTCTAAACCTTTCGAACTCATGTGTGATGCTAGTGACTATGCAGTTGGTGTAGTCTTGGGACAAAAACTAGATAATAAGTCCACGGTCATTTATTATGCTAGTAAAACATTAAACGATGCTCAACGAAATTATTCAACTACAGAAAAAGAATTCTTAGCCGTCATTTATGCTTTAGATAAGTTTCGTCCTTATTTGGTTGGTTCTAAAACTTTAGTTTACACGGACCATGCAGCCCTTAAGTACCTTCTTGCAAAGAAGGATGCTAAGCAGAGATTAATCCGATGGATCCTTCTCATGCAAGAGTTCACATTAGAAATAAAGGACAAAAAGAGGGTCGAAAACGTAGTTGCCGACCACTTATCTAGACTCACAAACGACGATCGGTCGATTCGAGAGTCCATACCGACTCTTTTTCCCCGATGAGCATCGTATGCCATTTTTTCAAAGACCATGGTATCGACATTGTAAATTATCTAGCGGCTGATGTTATGCCTTATAATTGGTCAAGGAATGAACGTAAAAAGTTTTTGGCGAGTTAAGTTATACTCTTTGGGATGAGCCCTACCTTTTAAGTATTGTGCGGATTAGATTATTCGACGTTGTATTCCCCAAAGGGAATATAATGAAGTTCTATCGTTACGCCATGACAAAAGAGTGTGGTGGACATTTTAGTGGGATGAAAACAGCCGCTAAAGTTCTCGCAATGTGGATTTTATTGGCCTACCCTTTTTAAGGATGCCCAAGTGCATTGCAAGGCGTGTATTTGTTGCCAACAACTTGGGGCGAATCCGCGGCGTAATATGATGCCATTAAATCCAATCTTGATAGTTGAAATTTTCGACGCGTTTGGGGCATTGATTTCATGGGTCCTTTCCCGGGTTCCCACGGTTTCATTTATATTCTAGTTGCCGTAGACTTCACGTGTCAAAATGGATAAAGGCCCTAGCTTGCGTAGCAATGACCATAAGACCGTTGTATTTTTATCAAAGAATATATTTTACATCGGTTTGGCATTCCTAAAGCCATCATTAGTGATGGTGGAACACATTTTTGCAACAGAGTTGTTGCATCCCTAGTGAAAAAGTATGGAGTTACACACAAAGTAGCAACTCCTTATCATCCACAAACTAGCGGACAAGTAGAAGTTTCTAATAGGGAAATCAAAAAGATTTTAGAAACAACTGTAAACCCTGATAGGAAAGATTGGTCAAAGCGTCTATCGGATGCCTTATGGGCGTATAGAACTGCTTTCAAAACTCCTATAGGTATGTCTCCCTTTAGACTTGTATTTGGGAAACCATGTCATTTGCCCGTTGAATTAGAGCACCGTGCTCTGTGGGCTATAAAAAGCCTTAACTTCAATATTGATGAGGCAGGTGTCAAACGCAAGTTGCAATTGAATGAGCTTGAAGAAATCCGTAGCGATTCGTATGATCTCGCGAAGGATTATAAAGCTAACATGAAACGTGTTCATGATAAGCATATCTTGCGCAAAGAGTTTGTGGTCGGTCAAACGGTTTTGCTTTACAACTTCCGTCTACATGTTTTCCCAGGCAAACTAAAAACCCGTTGGTCTGGCCCTTTTCTAGTTACTGAAGTCACCCCTTACGGGGCAATCACCTTGGTAAATCCAAATGACAACAGTACCTTTCAAGTTAATGGTCAATGGTTAAAACATTTTCACGAACTTCGTCCCGATGTAGAGGAAGTCCTTTTACGAGACCCACGTTTATGAGGGGCCGACCCTTGTCATTTGGTGTACTTACTTTCATTTTCATATCTTGATAAGTACACCATTCAGTAACCGGCCCTCCCTATGGAGTGTGTGGTACGTGTAAGTACCGGATCCTAAGTCCACAGTTCACATAATTCACGTTTTCCACTTTTGCATGTTTTCTCGGTTTTTGAGTCATGTTCCTCTATGGAGTGAATTATGTATTTATTGTTTTTCGTGTTTCTTATAATAAACAAATAAAATTAAAATTAAAATTCTTAAAATCATAGAAATAGCAATCCAACAAGTCTTGGGAATCTGACTTTAAACGACCCACGTTGTAAACAAATTTTGTGTTTAAAAATTTGTTTGGGGTGGGCAATCGATCTTTCCATCAGGATTGCTCGAACTTTCCATTGGTTTTGTTTAGGCCCATTAGTTCAATTGGGTTGACGTAATCTAAACTTAGATTTCCTTCGTTCGCATAACTTACGTCACACACGCACTTCGAGGCATTCTTCCACCCTCTTATACGTCACCCATAGTTGGAATTGAGTGTTTTATGGATCATTGGATTGGAAATTCTCTACTGATCATTTCCATAACTCATTCGCCAAAATCGGGCCAGTAACGAAATGGCAAATTGAGTTTGAAATTGCGCAAAAAATCGGAAAATTTCGCAATTCAAACTGGGCTTGGGCCCAAACCGCACGCACGGTGCGCGTCTCCTTCCTTCCCAACCCACACGCACAGTGTTTCCACTTCAACCCCAAACCGCCGGTTACAAGTTTGGAAACTAAAATAAAAAAAAAAAAAAATAGAGAGAGGGAAGAAAACCTAACTACACCTACAACAAGGAAATCAAATCCACCTTAAATCTTCTCTAAACAATCATCACCACCAACCCAACTTCAAAAACACCCACTAATTACGGTTTCCACCACCACCACCACCAATGCCACCAACGCCGCTTTTAGTAGTTTTCTTCAAACTTCGCCTCCCCGATCTACAAACCATTAGTAGTCTAAGAAATTTCAATGGTGCTACGACGTAGAATTTTTCGGAAAAATCGCGTTTGCTTCCGATTTTTCCCATTTTTGATGGCCGGAGATGTTCAAGAGACATTAGAACGGATGTGGTACTTTCAACCGAGGAGTTCTATCACTATGATTTGGTAGAACAGTTTTATAAAAAAGCGAGAATTGGAAGGGATAGGATTTTCATAAAGTTAGGAGGAACGCGAGAGAAGTAACGCGGCGGTTGTTAGTGAATCTGTTAGGAATTACGGCTTTGAAAGCAACCTAGTAACGACAATTCGGAACCCCAAAGATACCGGAGTTCCCGCTTTGATGAAGGATATTGTCGTGGAGGGTGAATACAATCCGACATCCCATTCGTCCCCGGACCACCACGAGAACCAATCAACCGGGTCAGAGCTCGGTGGATTGGTAGGAACGTCCTCGGAAAAGACAAAGTCAGTGATATCGGCCTGCAATGTCTGCATGTTCTCTGGATTTTGCAAACAAAGAAGTATAATTTCTGCATCCTTGATTTAATGTTTAATGTGATTCGAGGAGTGGGGAAGAGTTTAAGCCTCTTCCCCGTATTGATCACTAAGATCATGCTCTCCTTTAGAGTCGCCGCAAAGATCTGCTCCTATTAAGATCAAATTGCATTCTAATGCAAGTATCTATACGGATTGCATCCAAGAGACTTGGCCGTTGTCTGAAGAAAAAATGGATGAGTCGGAGGATGAAAGGGAAGATATGACATGGATGGATGAAGATGCATTAGAGAAGTGTAATTCTAATGTAGAACGATGCAAGTGTTGCAAACCGCCTTTTTGCTTGGCGTTTATGGTATTTGTGGAGATATCCGAAATAGACGGATAGTAGTTCAAAAGAAGCAAGGGAACCTTCGAGGAGATTTGAAATGCTCGAAGGGGTTACGACGATATCTTGTATAACATGGAGACTATCCACCAGCAACAACAAACCCAGTATGCAGTACTCGGTACTAAGATGGAAGCCCAACGCTTGTTCCGAATAGAGATGCTACGACGCATGCCACCCGTGGAGGACTCTGTTTTAGCCGAGTCCGACAGGCATGAGCGTCGTCGCCGAATGACAGATGGTTCAAGCCATTCTCCATCCCAGAGCCAATCTCCATCTCAGGGTCCATCATCATCACAAAACTAGGTGTTCACCCCAGTTGGAGTTCGCTGTTATTTCCTATTTCGTTTTATTAGAAGGATTTTAATTCAGTAGTTAAATTTAAATAGTAATGTGTTTATTTAATGTTGTTTGGATTTATATTTTATTTTATTTTTAATATAATTGGTTATTTTTGAGTACCGCTTGTTTTATCATTTATCCCACCTTCCCGACTTGTTTGGGGGTGGAAATATTTAGACCGAGCATAAGTCATTATATGATCATATATATGTTACGTTGTCTTGGAGGAAAGGTTGATAATTTGGCCGATATCGGCATATCTATGACTTGTGTGGTGGTAGCATGAAATCTAGGAGAGTTTAGAAGTTACTATTCTAAATCCAGTATGAAAGATACCAGGATTTTTAGGAAATCATGAAAATGGCTTGTTTCCGTTTTCGGTTTTGGGAATTTTCCTATTTCCGGAAATTGCCTTCAAACAAATAGGGAACTTCCCGATTCGTTTTGGAAGCTCATAACCTATTTAAACTCCCTTCTTTCTACACTAACAAACCACAATACATTCCACCATCATCCCGCACCATCCACTCCAAGTTTTACTTTCTTTTTCATCTAAACTCCGGTTTTAGGTAACTTTTACGAGCGCCGCACTTTTACTTTTTTGAAGAATTTTGTCGAGCCGACCGCCCTCATCTTGGCGCCAGCCCTCCACTACTTGGACCTAGAGTGCGACCATTCCTCATACCAAAGCGCGACCAGCCATAACACTGTATGTCGCATTTTTACACAAAGCCGCGCGACCAATTCCACCTGCTCTACCAGTTTTCGTGAACGCGGAAATTTCCAATTTTCAGTCGGTCATTCCAGGATTTTTGTGGAACTTTTCAAAGAGTTATTGTGATGACATCTCCTATAGTCATACCTGAACAGTCTTTCGAAGATGTGTTGGGCACCGAGACCTATGGACACTGGTTCCGACACAGGATCCTGCAGTTAGGATGGCGTCATCTACTGGTAAGTGATGACGAGTCATATTCACCACAACTTACTTGCTTATTTCTATGACCACGTTAAATTCTATTGTAATCGGGATGGAGATCAAGAATTCTCCGTCGTAGTCGATGACCGCGACACATGAATTCAATAAAAATTTGGTCGCCTTTAGTTTTAAGAATACCAATACGATCCTGTTCACACATGGGCATATATGACCGATAATGCATATCTTTATGATTATACATATTTCCATGATTATTATGGGGAGGGTATTTCGAGTAATGGACCGAGGGCGATATAGCATTGCCCTTGGTAGCCTTTCCCTTAAACGTAGGCACCACCATGTTATTTATCCCGATGAATATTTTGGGGAATGGCGGTTCACTACGCAAAAGATCACTGGCTGGTGACATTTTCCTCGCTTTAGGCGAGGGACGTCTCCACTATGACATTCCCCGAAGTTTTGGTCACTAGTCTTAAGAGAGCCCAAACCATGAGGCATAAGTATCTTCTTATGCCTGTTGGTAAGTCGCATCATCGTGGTTGTTTACCTCAGATTCTATGCACAATTCACGATTGGAAAAGGGTTGAAGTCATGAGACCCACCAATAGGGTGGTTAAACTCATTCGCGAATAATGACTTGGCTGGGATGGCAGTCGTGCAGCCTCATTTGGTCGCCTCGTACATCCCATCAGACATAATAACACTTAACAAGTTAGCATTAGTAGATGATAAATGGCGGCAAGCTTGGCAAGTTATAATGGACTGGCAGGATATGAAGGAACCTCATATCTTTAAGGAGGAGGAGGATGCTTAAGCGGGAGATAAGGTAAGTTTTTAGTTTTTTAGTGTCTGCTTATGTCCCAAGCAATTTCATTTTTGTTAACCCCATAATGGGTGGAACTCGTATAGAGTTGCGTCAGTTTATTTCCTATAGTAGATGCGTTCTAACTTTGTTTTGCGATGTTCTGAATTTCACACGCGTTTCAATGGTATTTTTCTACCCTCTTTATTTACAATACTTTGAGGACAAAGCATGATTCTTGTTTGGGGGGGGGGGGCATAGAAACACGTGTAATTGAGGCATCTGTTAGGATATAAATATGTATAATATGCATTTGTTTTCTAGTTAAAATTTAAAAAAAAAAATTTCAAAAATATAAATAAATAAGTTATGCTATACACTTAGGAATATTGGTATTGTTTTCTTTCTCCATGCTCTTAACAATCTAGAAGTCTCACGTAGCTTTTGCATCAGAATAATTGCTAGAACTTAGGTTAATATATAGGTAATAATCTTTGCATCTATCTATAAATATATTACATGAGTATTTATGATTGTTAGCAGTAAGTTTCTGAAATCTAGGCTAGACTACTTATTCTACAAATCCTGTGAGAATATAGCCTAAAAGCCTTATATGAGCGAAACATTTGAGAAATGACACAAGGAAGAAGTAAAATCCGGATAGAGATATCACATGTCCACTTACTTGATCACTATGCCATATCCTAAGCGAGAATTTAGGCACTCTTTGGATCGATATAGCCAGAAATTCAAACCTATGAATTATTTTCCGCTAGTCGCCCCTCTGAGCCTTTCTTTAGCCTTCCATAAACCACAATTCCTTTACCCTGTTACAAAAACAAAAACAAAATAGAAAAAAATAAATCAACCTACCCAATTTAGAATAAGTTTGAGAATAGAATGAGTGAAGAAAGAAGAAGAGAAAAACCTGTGTAAACAAAAATTAGTTAGTTGCTTCAGAAAAGAAGTTTCCATCCAAGGAAAAAAAAAAAAAATATATATATATATATATATATATATATATATATATATATATATATATATAGAAATAAATAAAAACTCCAAAAATAGAATAAAAGGGAGTCAAAAGCCAAAGAAAAGAAAAGAAAAATATGGCTAAGGATGGAAACAAAGTATAGAAGCAAAAAAGAAAATAACAAGGTTTTCTCTAAGTTACATAATATGAAGACTCTATTATCTCGGACTTGTCCTTTTTTTGAATATCCATTTCCTTCCTTCTTAAACCATCTCTTAATCCCCAAAACACCTAATAAAGACCTCTAGCTCAATTAGGAATATGTTAGTCGATAGTAAGTGGCAGATGTGTTTGATCGACCCCGACTTCCTTGTTGTCATTGAGATTGTAAGGTAAAGTGTGCCCAATCGCATTAATCGGAGTAGCTTAAACTTGAGTGGAAAAATCAAGTGGTTTTGTCTTGACATTTATGTGAGGACCTACTTAAGGGCGACTATTCCGAAGTTTTCAGAAAACGAACCTGCTAGGCATTTCATAGTATTACTCATAGTATATATATTTGTATCATAGATGATTGATTATTATGCATATATTAGCTTAGGTTTTTGACTTGGTTATTCTTATTCATTTGCTAGTGAGATGTATAGATAGTTGGGACATGAATGAGGAAACAATAGTTTTATTTCTTAGTCGTTGTAGTATAGTTGAAGTTTGTGAGTACCTTCATTTGGAAAACTCTCACGAGGCTATAACTTCGTCCACTAGGGAATTCCTAGTGGTTTAAGGCCTTATCAGATAGGGTCAACGAATTGCACTCAAATAAACGAGAGTAGATAGAACTCCATTTTTGGTCACTTATTTTAATTTCTCATCTTTGCTTGAGGACAAGCAAAATGCTGTTTGGGGGTGGTTTGATAAGAGCCCAAAACTGTAGTTTTAACCCTTTAACAGTTATACTTTTGGACCAATTATGTGAGTAATAATTAAAGAGTTAACACCGATTACGTGTTTTATGCATTTCAGGCTTCAAAGTCCATTATGTGCAGAAATGTGCCACTTTAGTGAGATAAAGGAGAAAAGGTCGGTTACTAAGGAGTTCCGTGATTAAAGGCCAAGATTCAAGAAGATAAAGCCTTCCTAAAGCCCGGTCAAAAGCTGAAAAGTCGACACGGGCTGAAACAGCACACAAGTCAGCAGAACTTCTGAAAGCCGTATCTTTGGACTCAGACCTCGGATTTGGGCCTACCTTATGTCAAAACGACCGGCTCAGAAAGAGCTTTCCAATGTTATAAGCCTTGACCCAATCAGAGGAGCAGAAGTGGACGAAAAGTCTATGGAAGCCAACTGCAGCTGAAGAGGCCTTTTTGGACTGAAAGAATTGGGTTTTAACATGGCTCCAAGCCCATGCACGATTTTGGATCTGAAAGTATAAAAACCAAAGTTTAGCTCTTTGTTAATGGTAGATAGTTAGACCTAGAAATAGATTTGATTAGTAGCCTCCATTAATGAATTCTAGATCTAGTTTTTTCATGTAGATTAATTAAGTTTAGTTCCATTTCAATTATTGTATTAGATTAAACCTTTGAATCTTGTTCTTCATTTTGATTAGATCAATAAAGTAGTATTTTTATCAATTTCAAATTATGTTATTTCAATTTATAGATCTGATTTTAATTCTTGTTGATTATCATTCCGTAGTTTAAATAGATTGAACCATTGTTAGTTAATTTATTTAAGTTAGAATTTTAATATGATGTGTAGTTATAATGAAATGGGAAATTATGGTTTGATGACTCAAGGCTAAAACCTCCATTAGAGGGGTTGATGAAGCCTTGATGAAAACTTAGTGGTATAGTATAGAAACATTGTTGAATCTATTCCAATCTAGAAGGTTGTGATTCGCCATGAGATGGGTGGACGACCTCACATGCTAGTTAGTACTCGGTAGAAATGCCATGAACACTAGGGATTAGAACTCGAATTTCTTGCCGTAAGAACGTAAGAATCGAGATACAAGAATCTATGTTAGGCTATTAAGTTGGATTCGAGGTGGATTCAATTCCCCTCTAATCCTTTATCTAGATTCAAGCACAATCATATTTCCATAGCATTCGTAGTTAAAATCAAGTAATCAAATTCAGTAAGTATCGTAGCATATCACCTTCGTAAAGCTCTCATTGACTTAAGACCGACTAATTAGATTAGAAAACATTCCATGCTAGAGCACTAGGAGTGGAACAAACTTTCTACTCCACTATATCTCATAGGATTGAGAGTAGAGAAAATTTTGATAAATATGAGCATCATAAGATTAGTTTAGTTTACTTATGTTTTGAATTTAATCGTTCATTTCGTGATTTTAACTTTTATTAGCTACTAAGGAGGATGTTGAACCTGCTGCTGAGTTGGTCCAAATGGAGGCTAACCAATGCCAACAGAGTGAAGCAGTTGCAACAGCTGGAATTGAGCAAGTGAAGGAGGATGCAGAAGCTGCTACTGAGGACCAACTCCACATTGAACCAGATGAAGAGAATCATGATGAAACAGCTGGAAGTCAGGTACAACTGCAGGATGCAGAAAACAACAAAGGTAAAGATGCTGAAGATGGGTCTGCTGACCAGCAGGAGAACATAACTGAAGATAAGAACTAGATGACATCGAAATGCTCTCATTTTCAGATGTTTGTTATTATTCCGTTATTATTTTGGAACTTATGTGTCTAATTTTGTAGTGCTCCATTTTGATAAACATAATATTTTGAAGTCAGTGGTTTGTTTAGATAACGTATCTAAACAATAGACAAAACACCTGAAATTAGTATTTGTTTAGATAATTTTCAAGTTACAATCCTAAGTGTTTCAATTGAGGCGTTAATTTTATAGTATTTTTTATAGTATTTGTTTTTTTGCTACCTTACATATTGAAAACTTCAATAGACAAAACACCTGCAAGTATAAACAACAAAATACTATTACATTGATTCCCAAATAACTTACATAGTCATTGAAAAGCAAAAGAAAATCCAAATAACATTATTTTGAAGGGGTTTGAACTCAGTGGTTTGTTTAGATAACGGCCCTAGATAACGTCTCTAATTTTCAAGTTACAATTGCAAATATTTCAATTGTAGCGTTAATTTTAACCCTTAATTTTATAGTATTTTTTATAGTATTTGTTTTTTTTTTTGCCTACATATTGATAACTTCAATAGACAGAACACTTGCAAGTATACCCAACAACAAAATACCATTACATTGATTCCCAAATAACTTACATAGTCATTGGAAGGCCCAAGAAAATCCAAATAACATTACAAGATTAGTTGCTGATAATACTTATATATGTCGCTGATAGTTAACTCAAATGTTGCCTTCGTTGGTAAAACCACAACGGCTGCACCTTCTCCTTTGCACTGGCACACCCTCCCCTTTAGAACGTTTCCTATTCTTTTGGGGCCTGCCAGGCATTACCTCATCTGTGGGAGGATGAACCATGATGTTGTAACTTCCCCAATGCCATTGTTCTTTGCCCTTCATCGGTGTCCAATTCTCTTGATAGGTATCCATCATCGTTTCCTATGAGTAGCACGGCAGGCAAAAGTCATATACACAAAACCGACCATTGTCAATGGCCTTCATTGCATGGCTGCAAGGAATACCAACTTGTTGAAAAAAACCACATGTACAACATTTTTTTAGTAGGTCAACTATATCTGTGCGCCCTACACTGGTAACCCAGTATACGTACTCACTAGCCCTTATTGTAGTGAACGACCGACTAAAAAACAAGAGGAAATGATTACATCCTCAGCTGATTTCGTCAGCTTTGTCTTCAGCTTCTAAGCCATGACCCGATAGTCATAAAAGTGCCTCATAATGTTCATTCGAATACCATTTAGCAGAGATGTAATTTAGCAGTGATGTAATTGGCATAACTCTCGATATGATTTGTATAACAAATTAAATACCTTCTCATTTCAGCATAGGCAAATGACCACTGTTCCTTCAGAATCTTTATTATTTTTGCGTAACCTTTACTATCACTACACCAAATACAACACATGATTCCCACAAAGTCAGCTTTATCATAAGTTTCTGCAGCGGCCTTAACTCTCCCTTTGGTGTCTTCTTTGCTAACATTGTTGGAGATATGTTATGCACAAAAGCAATGGTACGCATTTGGAAATTTTTTTGGCACTTCCTGGAGAATGCTTATATGCCTATCTGATAATAGAACAAACTTATCTGTAGGACCAACTACAACATATCTGAGTTTTTGAAGAAACCAATCCCAATGTTCATTATTCTCTTTTGGGACTACACCAACTACAATTGGAAAGCAATGACTATCTCCATCAACAGAATGAGCAGTTAGGATGACAGACTTGTATCTACCCTTCATGAAAGCTCCATCGATCATAATCAACGGACGAAGGCACCTTCTGTAGGCACAAATAGTTACGCCATAGCTCACAAACAAACACTCAAACCTGTGCTCGCTTGTTGTTATTATATCAGTGTGGCAATCTAGATCAATTTTCTTCATTTCTTTAAAATAAACTGGAAGCATCTGGTATGATTGACTTAAGCTGCCCCTTATCTACATCGAAACAAAATACACCAGCTCAGGTTACATATGCCTAATAGTTACACGCCATGACAGATACAAGTTAATTGAAAAGATGACACATGTTCTTCATAGCATAACATACTATAAAGAATAATTCATTGTACAACTAGATGTTCTTCATAGTATACCCTAAACAGAGAATTATACTAAGACTTTATATATTACTACTAGTTATCCTCATAGTTGCTGATTACAATAGTACTCTGACCTTTTCTATCTCAATTTCTCTGGCCCTCCACGCAACATTATATGTCATATCAGTTAGTTGTGATTGTTTCACCTCCAACTGAAGGTTCTTTGCAGCCAGTTCTTCATTGTCCTTAACCTTGGACATAACAATTTCTGAAACCCACTTTGCGTCTGCTTGTGAATTTTTTGAAACAGCCTTATCTTGTGCACAAGTGTGTGTATCTCTAAAAGTTATAACCACCCACATATCAGACCTAGTTGCAGGTTTTGCATACAAATGAAATAGACAGTTAGTTGCCTTACACTTGATTACCAACTTTTGGGAGGTAGTATTGCAACGATGTAAATCAAACATGTGTGCAATTGCGTAAGATTTCATGTCTTTCACAAGATCATCTTGAGTGGCGTAGTGCTGACCTACTCTAGGGGGTACAAACTTCAACCCCCTCATTACAAGGATTTACAACCTCACTTTGGTTCGTAGTGGTTTTTGGACTATGAGAACCACACAAATGATCATATCCTTGACGTAGGTCTTCAGAATTCATATCTTTAGCACCAATAACCCTAGCATCAACCATTCCCTCCAATTCGAAATCAATCTCACCTTCCTCATCGCCATCATTCACAACTGTCATAGGTGTCCCCCCACAAATACTCTTGACTTCGATTCGGAGTCGACTATATATCGCCATCATCACGATCGTGTTCTTCAACTTGATTATCTTCATAATCTTCAACTACCACAACTTCACCCGCAGTAGCATCTTCATATTCATTTTGAAATTCAACATCCTCATTACTTTGAGAACCGCGGATTATGTTTTCTTGAGGAATGTCAACTGTATCAACTAAATCATTTAGTATTTGAACTTCATTTCCATATTCATTTTGAAATTCAACCTCCTCATTACTTCGAGGATTGGCAATTATGTATTCTTCAGGAATGTCAACTGTATCTCCATATGGATTTTGAGAATCAAATTATTCATTGTCTAGTTGATCAGCATCTTCAATACCAGTGGGATCATCATCTGCATTATAATAGGTCAACCATTAGTGCACGGACTATCAGCGACTTAAACTATAATTATCCCCTGTAATGTTTATACTGCTCACCTTCAATGACAATTGGAAGAGGTATCATTTCTTCTATTGATTTGAAACTACCAACTGCACTTGAGCTTCCTTTTGGGAACAAATCTAAAATGGTTACTAAATGTGAGTAATTGAACAGACATTTATGCGTAACTAACATATTTACAAGTGTACTACTTGTTCCCCATCTTTCACCTGCCATGACCTTTTCAAACGTCTCCAAGCTGTGTGGGACATTTTCAACGACATTTTCATTTTCCACATCTTGCAATTGATGAGTTGCAGTTGAAGGTTGTTTTAGCGGACCGTCTGGGGAACATAACGTTTATAACCATCAGCAACCAAACCATTTACTGGAACTAAGAATAACTAAAATAAAATTAGTGATTTACCTATTGGTTCGTCCACAAGTTTAAATTGATTGAAAGAATATTTCTGTCGAGCTAGCACTTTTTCTTTCAAAAAAGATTGTTTCCTTGGAGAATCAGTAATTGGAATTTCTTCATTGAGTTTCTTCTTAATACAATGTTCTCCACCACTTGATCCAGGACAAGCACTCTTTGGTAGCAGAGAAGGTTTAAACGACTCACTACAAACTTGTTTCTTCTTCGTACTAGGAATTCCATAACTTGATCCAGGACTTGCACTTCTAACCATTTCTTGTTTAAATAGCTCACTACTAACCGGTTTATTCTCCACTCTAGGTTGTCCACCACCTTTTCCAGGAGTAACACTATCTGTTTTAAACAGCTTAGTACGAACTTTTTTGTTCTTCACAGTAGGTTGTCCAGGACTTGATCTTCTAATTTGTCCTGCTCCCATACGACATGGTGTGATGACGATTGCTTCATTGATAACCCAAACTTTCATTGCTTTCGTTGGAGTCTTCTTCTGCTTCTTAATCATGTTCAAGTAGTCGGTTTCTTCATCGATTCTACAAGGGGACTTGTTCATCAAATACCTAACAGAAAAACCCAATCTTATGCGCGATGACACAGCTTCAACAAGACACATGAATCCTTCAAAGGGAGTATCCACATCAAACACTCTCAATTTCACCTCACCCCCTAGATACTTCATCACACCATGCTTGTCAGATTTCATCTCGCCATTATAATAAATAAGCATATCGAATGAACCTGAAAAAATACAAAGTTAGCACAATAAAAAGTAGGAGCTTTTAATAAAACGACAGTAAAGTTCTTTCATTTATTGTTCTACATTTATGACATTGTATAACCCTTGTATAAATACCATAACTATGACAACAAAATTAACTTGGAAATGGTAAACCACCATGGAAACTTTACAAAAAAACACTCACACTTCTGCATAAAACTACAAAGAAGCAAACCGAAACATAAACCTACATAGAAACAAACCAACATTAAAGACAACTAAACAAACATCAAAACTGACCATTATTGAGGTTTGAGTTCTTTTCATCCATCACAATCCTTAGAAAAATCGAAAAGGAGAAGACATAGTAGAAGATCAAAAAAGAAGAACCCAGAGAAAAAAGTGTAGCTTTGGAACTTTGTAAAAACTTTTTGAGGTTGGCACAAAAAATGAGGTAAATATTGTCTCGTCTTTGAATTACAAAAACAACGTAAAAGTTGCTGATAGTAGATCCATAAGTTGCTGGTTCGTGATCCCACAATAGCTAAAGTCCGTCTTCATTTTTGCTGGGTTGAAATCCAACGGTCATTAATCGTTGGTACGTATCGCTAAGAGAATCTAACGGATAGATATGACTGTGCATGTCAACATCAGAAGTACAAGAGGAGAGAGAGTGTGGCAGGAGGGGATAGAATGTTGTACGGAAGGGCAAAATAGTAAAAAACCCATTGAATTGGTCAAAATTGAAAGGCATGGCGGGTTGGAGAACAATGTGTATTTATTATGGCCGATTCAGGCAATTACCCTTCTTAATCTCTTGCCTTGTATTAGTTTTGAAACACATGAAACTCGTAGTATCAGCACCAACTCTGCCCCGGCTGATGATACTAGTTAAAGGTTCTGGGCTACGTCCCACTTCACCACCAAGAAGATATTTCCCTAATAATCTAGAATCATCAGCATCAAAACCGTCAAGGTCCATTTAGTACTACACTCTCTAAGCATCGTCTAATAGAAATGATCAGGAATCTCGAGAGTCAAAACTTAAAAAGACATGATATTGGTAGCACTTAAGCATCTCCATTTTGTCTTCGTATTATAACAGCTCGATGTTAAGTTTAGGTTTTCCATATATTTCATTAACCCAAAGTGTTGTATATATACATGTTTACACTTTATAAGGGTGTTTGTTACGTGAAATGCATGTGCCGTATATAAAACTTTACATATTGATAACATCAAGTAATCTAAGGCGATGCTTTATCACTCCCCCTCAAACTCGGCGGACGAGTTTGGAACGTAAAAGTTGAAATCGATGCTTATGAAGCCCTTTAGTAAAGAAGTCAATTGTCTGATCAACTCAGGGTACAAATCGAACCAAATGAGAACCATAAGTAACTTGCTCACGAACAAAATGATAATCTAACTCAATATGTTTAGTACAAGTATGAAAGACAGGATTCGAAGACATATAAGTTGCACTTAGATTATCACAGTAGAGAGTGATAGGCCGCAAAAGAAGAATTTGGAGATATGAGAGAAGATGAGTGATCCAAACAGTCTCAGCACATACATGGGCAAGAGAGCAATATTCTGACTCAACACTAAAACGAGACACAGTCGGCTGTTTCTTGGCAGTCCAAGAGATAAGATTAGGATCCAAGAACACACAAAATCTTGTAGTCGAGTGGCGCAACCTAATCAGCATCGGAGAAGGCATGAAGAGATAAAGGACCAAGAGCTGGGCGAAATACTAAACCAAAGGCCAGTGTACCTTTCACATAGTGGAGTGTAAGTGGGTTCGACCACTTAGGTCCGCCCACATGGATCAAGGATCCATCCCCTGTTTAAGCTACTCCCTGGATCGTAGGATCGTAGTCCTACTGGATAGAATATACACTGGATAGAATATAATCTATCATGAATCTCTTGTTGCGCAAGAGTCGTGGGAGTTAGCTATATGCTTGGTTGGTTTTATATATCTTATGAAGGTATTAGAAAAACAACAAGCTGAAGGAAAAAGAAAACAATTCTCGACTCTCTTCTTTCTCCATTCACCGGGGTGGGCTTAAGGTGTGGATACAAAGGGGATTGATTCTAGTAACAATCCTTCTCAAGAGACAAGGCTAGTAACAACTCACAAGGTTATCATTCTTTGACTTCGGGTTTTCTTCCGCTGGACAAGAGGTATGTTCTATAACTCGAATAACATGTTAATGTATTATTTACATTGGTATCAGAGCTGTTTATGTTTGTTGAATCGCCATTGTAACATGCATTGATAAAAAAAAAAAAAAAATCTAGATTTGTTAGTTTTTCTCAAAAACCATTAATAAACAATCTGTTGATTTTCGATCTCTACATGTCATGATTTTTTAAAAACTAATTACTAGGGTTTGTTGCTCTTAGTTAGAGGAACGTTTTCCCAAAATTTCATGGAAAACCGTTGAGTAGAATGAGAGAAAACTCAAATCAAAGTTTTTGATAAAAAACTGTTTTTTGTGGTTTTTTCAGAACTTTGAACTGTTTTTTGATCGATTTACAGATCTTATTAATGCTTAATATTTGCATGTTAGTAATCTATGTTGTGAGATCTTTGTAACAGTATAAACCATGTTTCGTTTGGATCTATAATGTGAAAGATATACGTCTCTAAACATGCTTACCTTGCCATAATTTTCTGCGAGTTTACTGAAGAAGATGACCGAGTTAGCTCATGAGTTGACTCGGTCAGAGCTTTTTAAAATCAGTGTAAAAGGTTGAGTTGACTCAGTTCTCTGTTTTTTTTTGACTCGTTTCCTGCACCTGAACCAACCCGATTACTAAACCCGGTTCTATCCGGTTGAGTGTGAACCGGTTATAGTTTTTGGTCTGGTTCAGGCCTTTATTGACAACTAATTAACCTGAAATTTCGTACCCAAGGGTTTTTGACCCTTCTGAATCTGTTGAAATCATCGGTTGATAGAAATTCCAGGTATAAGTTGCTGTGACAGTATATATTAGATGAACCGGTATAATGTTTATGAGCCGGTTCAGGCTTTTGGAGACGGCCAAATGATCTGTTTTTTTGTATACATGGGTTTTTGACACTTCTGAATCCATTGGGATAGATCCCAGGTCATGATTCTGAGCTTAACATATAGTTATAGTAGAATTGTATGATTATTTATGCCATAAAATGATAGATATTATTCTTTGTTTATGTTTGGCATATTTTTTTTTTCGTATTAACGTAGAATATGATTAGTAGAGGTTTTGTTCCTCCTAATATGGAATTTGTTCAAAAATCAATTGGAAGATATACTCTATATTTACATTATTGGGAGATGATTATGAGCTTTGCAAGTTTTCGATCCCAATATGTGGAATAAGATAATATTTTCTTGGATTGGATTTTTTTTTGGAATAAATTTAAAAGAATGTGTATAGACTAATGTTATATCCACCATTGCATATATGTAGAAAATGGATACAGAAAAAACTTAGTTGTCGACATATGTCAATCCTTGCGAAATTTGAATGTAGTGATGGCCACCAAGACCGTAGTAGCGCACCTTAACCATGGAACTAAACTTGATGGGACAAACTATGATATATGGCATAGGAAAATTCAATACCTCTTGAATGAGCAAGAACTCGGGAACACTTAACCATTTCGATGGCCCAACCCCGAGATTGGGACTGGACTACGACCAAAATCGTCGTGACCTTTGAGACTTATCAAGCATGGACCAAGTCGGATCGTCGTATGCGCCGCTTACATTGTGTTGAAAGCAAAGATGCATGATGATCCGATTGGAGAATATGAGACATTCTCCACAGCTAAGGACATGTGGGATCAACTGAAATTTGCTTTCGTGGGAACATCAACTACTAGACTTAGAAGTCTAGTTTTAAAGTTTGAGATGTTCAGGAAAGATCCTAAGGCAACCATGCCTGAACACCTTAGGGTGTTATCAAGCATGATTCGCGAGCTAAAGGCTGCAGGAAATGTCCTTACTGATGAGCAACAAGTCCAAGCTCTGATAAGATCTCTCCCTGATTCTTGGATGCACATGAAGCAAATCATGACTCATAATGAGAGTATTAAGAATTTTTTTGATATTTCTCGACATTGTGAGCTTGAGGCGGAACGCCAGGATGCGAACCGTAATGCTTCTGCCCTAATCGCGATCCGGCGCGCCGCAAGACAAATGGGTCTAAAAAGCGCCAAGGGTAATAACAAACCCAAGAAACAAGGAGGGGCTAATAAGTTGGCTCTAAGGCAAGCATAGCCAAGCCATAGAGGCAAAGCGTGGTGGAAAGAAAGAAATTGATATGACCAAAGTGAAATGCTACAACTGTAAGCAGATGGGACACTTCGCTCGTGATTGCACTGAGCCGAAGCAGCTATCCATTTCCCCTGACTCTCATCACATAAGTGTATGTACACATGTTTTAGTTGCTCATTCTCTCCCCTGAATGGATTGTAGATACTGGAGCAACCGGGCATGTAGCTCGAGAGCGAGTAGGGTTTGTAGATTATCGTCGAATTCCAGAAAACACCCAGAGGCTTTATATGGGAAATGGCACTAGTGAAGATGCATTAGGAATTGGTACATACCAACTCTCATTACACATAATTGGTAGCCAGATTTCTTCTACATGATGTGCTTTATGTTCCCCGAATTCAAAGATAATCTGCTTTACGCTTTTAGCACTTCTTTCTTTTGGATATTCTTTTTGATTTTAAATTTTGAAAGGTTGGATATTAAGTTGGATGGTATTGTTTTTGGACATGGATTTCTTATGAATAATTTCTTTAAAGTTGAATTGAATGATTCTCGCTTTCTTCATTATCTTACATGGCTAGTGCAAGTAGAAATATTGATTCCGTTACTTGGCATGCTAGACTAGGTCATATAGGACAAGATAGGATGACCGGACTAGCTAGAGAAGGCCTATTAGGCCCACTCGCTAAGGTTGACCTACCTATATGTGAACCATGTTTAGCTGGTAAAGCATGTAGAAAGCCTTTTGGAAAGGCAAGAAGAGCTACTCACCGCTTGAGCTAATCCACTCGAGATATTTGTGGGCCTATGAATGTTAAGGCACGCCATGGCTTTATTTTCTCACTCTTATAGATGATTACTCACGATATGGTTATGTCTATCTGATAGCTCACCGCTATGAAGCTTTGAATTGTTTTAAACGCTTTATAGCAGAGGTTGAGACACAGAAAGAGAGGAGCTTAAAAACTCTTCGAACTGACCGAGGACGTGAATACTTATCCGATCGGCCTTCAAGGAATTATGTGAAAAAAAGGGGATACGCAGACAATTAACTATTCCTTATACTCCGCAACAAAATGGTGTAGCGGAGAGAAGAAATAGAACTCTTTTAGATATGGTTAGATCAATGATGGCGCAAAGTAATCTCCCTATATCATTTTGGGGGGATGCACTTTTGACTACGACTACATACTTAACCGAAAGTGCCTTCTCACCGGTTCCTTCAACACCTTATGAACTTTGGAAAGGCTTAAAAGCCCCGTTTGGAGCATTTGTTACCATGGGGTTCAAAGAGGTTTTGTTCACAACATCTCCCATAAGTATGGGAAACTAGGCCCTAGAGCTAAAAAGTGTATCTTTGTAAGGTATTCCGATAGCTCAAAAGGTTATGTTATGTATGGTGAACACCCGATGGAGGAATGACGAAATAGAGTCTCATGATATAGATTTCATTGAGAATGATTTTCCTAGCATAAGTAACGCAAAGAAAGATCTTGGCCTCTATGAGATAGAGGAGTATGAAGACATCCTACCATCTTCAAGCCGAGGGGAATTAATTTCTCATCCTGTAATCGCTGAAGATAGTGGGAGTGGTTTTCAAACTAGTGGGAGTGTACCAGAAAGTGGGAGTGTACCACTAGATTCTCTACAAGATCCTCAAGTGCGTAGGAGTAAACGTGGAAATATTCCCCGTCGTCATTTCGAGATTGAAGGGGATATTTTTATGTGTACTCCATTAGATGAGGAAGAACCTACTTCTTTCAAAGAAGCAATTTCTTCTCCTGCTAGAGACAAGTGGATGGCTGCTATGCAAGATGAGATGAGCTCAATGGGTAAAAACGAGGTCTGGGAGTTAGTTAATCTTCCGCCTGGGCGAAAAACTGTTGAAAATAAATGGATTTTTAAAGTTAAACGCAAGGCAGATGGTTCAATTGACAAGCATAAAGCACGCCTTGTGGCGAAAGGTTATACCCAACAACAGGGTATAGACTATGAAGAGACATTCTCCCCTGTGGTGAGATTCGGCTTCAATTAAGCCTCATTCTAGCTATTGTCGCACAACAGGATTTAGAACTTTTTCAAATGGATGTTAAGACCGCATTTCTCAATGGAGAATTAAAGGAAGAGATCTATATGGCTCAACCGATTGGTTTTGAGGTCCAAGGACAAGAGCGCAAAGTTTGCCGCCTAAAACGTTCTATATATGGCCTTAAACAGTCGTCTAGGCAATGGTATCTCAGCTTTCACAATTCAATTACCTCAATTGGTTTTGAGATGATTGAAGAAGATCATTAAGGTACACTAAACGATCCAGAAAGAGTTTTCTTATCCTTTCGTTGTATGTTGATGACATTCTTTTAGCTGGGAATGATATGGATTCCATTGTTGCCACTAAGAAGTGGTTGTCCTCCAATTTTGAAATGAAGGATATGGGTGAAGCAGACTATGTGTTAGGAGTTAAGATCACGAGAGATCGCAAAAAAGAAATTTCTTGGTTTGTCTCGGAGACTTACATTAGAAAAATTCTTGGCGTTTCGTATGCAAAACTCCAAACCAATAGACACCCCATTGGAAAAAAGGATGTGACTTAAACCTTGATCGGTGTCCCAAAACTAAAGAAGAAAAAGAATCAAATGTCCAATGTGCCATATCGCGGCTGCAATTGGTAGTCCGATGTATGCCATGATGTGTACTTCGACCAGATATCGGGTTTTGCGGTCGGGTTAGTCGGTCGTTATCGAGTAATCCCGGTCCACTCATTGGAAAGCCGCGTGAAAAGGATACTCGATATCTACAAGGGACTGCTGATTTTGTCCTAAGTTACCATGGTGGAGACTTGAAAACCGAAAGGTTACACCGATCACGCAGACGGGCCGGTGATAAAGATGAGCAAGTCCACTTCGGTTATGCTTTTATGCTCGGAGGTGGAATTATTACTTGGTGTAGTCGAGCAAAAATGTGTTTCTTTGTCTACAATGGAGTCAGAGTATGTTGCTTGCTCAGCTGCAGTCCAAGAAGCTGTTTGGCTAAGGAAATTCTTGATACACTTAGATATCACAGCTCATGCAGAGGATGCAGTATTACTTTATAGTGATAGCACTGCAGCTCTAGCATTTGCAAAGGATCCTAAGTATCATGGGAAGGCCAAACACATAGAGACTCGTTTTCACTACATTCGAGATAAGGTTGCAACAGGAGAAGTAGTCTTGAAACATATCTCCACGCTTAACATGTTAGCTGATCCCATGACTAAACCTATTGCACGAGATGCGTTTAAATCTCATGTTAGGAGTATGGGACTTCGTAGGATTTGATATGTTTGGACATCTTTTATGTAATTGACATTGTTTATGATAGATATATTTCATTAATTCAGATTTTTTGGAATATTCTTTTAATTACACATTCTTGATTTGTTTTTGTCACCGGGCTTGAATCGACTTACTCACATGGGTGATTCACCTTGGCGCTTGGAAAGAGCGAGCAAGATGAGACATCTATATTCTTGGCGCTAGATGAGCGAAAAGAATATGTTTTAAATTCTTGAATGTCGCCTTAGTTAGAACTAAGATGAGACCTTATAAAAATAAAGGTCGAACATAAAATTTATCCACAATTTTATGGAGCCTGTAGTTAAGCCGAATATGAGTGTTTTTTTCTTGACAGGCGCTAGAAAGTGACTGGGATAAAACTCAAGTTAGGCGCTTGTTTAGCGACTAGACTAAGATTCGTATGGTGTTACAGTTTTGCAAGTGACATATCCATTTTTATGGGATAACACCATAGCATACATAACATATTGTATGTGCTTTGCCGACCAATAGTGAGAACAATGAATGAATCCCTTCTTCATTGTTATGTGAGCCACTGGGATAATTGAAACTTTTTCCCATCTTATGCCTTTCTTAACCTAAGGTTATGTCATGAAGAGAATATTTGGTGACGCTACTTTAGTGTGCTTCCTAAGTACGACGAGATTTACCGTATTACGGGGCATTTCTAGGAAAGCGACTGAATATAATTGAAATGACATGAATGTTTAGGGAAGACTTTTTTTGATATTACATCTATTTTGTGACTCATAGCGGGCCCGCGACCATATTTTAATATGTCATGAGTACAAAACAAGGAGGGGATGTAGCACTGCTTTAAACGAGGGATTAAGAGTGCTGATTCCAGTGTAATCAACAATGTCTAAGGCATATACGAGATGCTTCTGGGTGATGCGTTTTTATTAGTTGGGTGAAAACTTAATAATATCGCTCCTGTTGCTCTTTGTTCTTCTCGTGAGGTCGCACACCTTATTCCCTATATGCAAAGATGAGTAATAGAGATATTGAAATTTGCCCTATGTGGGCGAGTGGGAGATGTAAGTGGGTTCGACCACTTAGGTCCGCCCACATGGATCAAGGATCCATCCCCTGTTTAAGCTACTCCCTGGATCGTAGGATCGTAGTCCTACTAGATAGAATATACACTGGATAGAATATAATCTATCATGAATCTCTTGTTGCGCAAGAGTTGTGGGAGTTAGCTATATGCTTGGTTGGTTTTATATATCTTATGAAGGTATTAGAAAAACAACAAGCTGAAGGAAAAAGAAAAATTCTCGACTCTCTTCTTTCTCCATTCATCGGCGGGGTGGGGCTTAAGGTGTGGATACAAAGGGGATTGATTCTAGTAACAATCCTTCTCAAGAGACAAGGCTAGTAACAACTCACAAGGTTATCATTCTTTGACTTCGGGTTTTCTTCCGCTGGACAAGAGGTATGTTCTATAACTCGAATAACATGTTAATGTATTATTGTTTGTTTGATTTGAGTTTTCTCTCATTCTACTCAACGGTTTTCCATGAAATTTTGGGAAAACGTTCCTCTAACTAAGAGCAACAAACCCTAGTAATTAGTTTTTAAAAAATCATGACATGTAGAGATCGAAAATCAACAGATTGTTTATTAATGGTTTTTGAGAAAAACTAACAAATCTAGATTTTTTTTTTATCAATGCATGTTACAATGGCGATTCAACAAACATAAACAGCTCTGATACCAATGTAAATAATACATTAACATGTTATTCGAGTTATAGAACATACCTCTTGTCCAGCGGAAGAAAACCCGAAGTCAAAGAATGATAACCTTGTGAGTTGTTACTAGCCTTGTCTCTTGAGAAGGATTGTTACTAGAATCAATCCCCTTTGTATCCACACCTTAAGCCCACCCCTTGAATGGAGAAAGAAGAGAGTCGAGAATTGTTTTTTTTTTTCCTTCACTTTGTTGTTTTTCTAATACCTTCATAAGATATATAAAACCAACCAAGCATATAGCTAACTCCCACCTACTCTTTGCAACAAGAGATTCATGATAGATTATATTCTATCCAAATGTATATTCTATCCAAGAGGGACTACGATCCTACGATCCAGGGAGTAGCTTAAACAGGGGATGGATCCTTGATCCATGTGGGCGGACCTAAGTGGTCGTTGCTTAACTGCAATGAGTTGATCAGTGTGAGGAGTGCTCATAAATTGAGCAACATGATGTACCACATATGCAATATCAAGCCGAGTAAGACTCAAATACTGTAGATAGCTGACCAACTAGCGATACTTAGAAGCATCGGCAAGAAGAACCCTATCAGAAAGGGTAAGCTGAGACTTATCATTCAATGGCGTCCTACAAGGTTTACATTCAATCATGTTACTGCGCCGAAGAATATCTAGTGCATACTTTGTCTGGGAAAGATGAAGACCAGGATGCATGGAAGTCACTTCAATGTCCAAAAAGTAATGCAGAAGGTCAAGATCCTTTATCTCAAACTCACAACTTAGAGTAGAGATAAACAAGGATATGAAAGATGACGTATTTCCAGTAAGCACAATATCATCGACATATAATAAAAGAATCAAGACCTGATCATCATTCCTGTAGACAAACATGATATTATCTGCACGACTTTGTTGAAAACCAAAATGGAGAAGAAAATTGCTGAAACGTTGAAACCATGCCTGGGGAGCTTGTTTAAGCCCATAAATTGCTTTGTGAAGCCGACATAAATGATGAGGATATTTTGCCAGTCAACGGAGTCATAAAAACTGTCTCTAAAAGAGGACCTTGAAGAAATGCATTCTTCACATCGAGCTGACGAAGAGGCCAAGCAAAAGAAATAGCAATACTCAAAACAATATGTATGGTTGCAGGCTTAACAACAAGACTAAATGTTTCATCATAATCAAGGCCACGTTTTTTATGGAAACCTGTAGCAACAAGCCCAGCCTTGGGACGCTCAATAGAACCATCAGAGTTACATTTCAGCCTAAACACCCACTTATGGTCCACTACGTTCTGAGATGATGAATGAGGTACTAGTGACCAAGTCCAACTGTTAAGCAAGGCATTGAACTCATCTGTCATAGCAGTATGCCATTTTGGAATTCAAACTGCTTGAGATCGAATACCAAGTCGGCTCGGCTGGAAAAGAAGAAAGGTGTGCTGCATAGGTCTTGGGAAGGGGATAACGCATAGTACTATCAGTGCGAATGAGAGGTTGAGGAATACCATCCCGGAGATGAGTACCATAGTGATGCGAAGGATCCGCCTTTGGATCAGGAGCTGTGGGTGGAACAATGGTCTAGGAAAAGGAAGTAGAGATGGAGACCAGTTGAAGATGAAACAGTATCTGAACCAGTAGACAAAAAACACTTAATGGCCTATGTGTACTATCGAAACCAGTAGATGTACTCAGTGCAGGAACCTCATAATGAACAGGAGTAACACTAGAAGACTGGTTTTGTGTAAGTGGTAGCTTAGTAAGAATAGGAGACAACCTCTAAAATGTGTGACTAGAAGAAAGAGAGGTACGACTTACTAAAATGCCAGATGCAGAGGTAGATTGTAATATTGATTGCTGCTCAATAGGAGTAAGCTCCAGCTCAACATGCTCACGAGCTTCAGAGGAATGATCATGCGGTGTACAAAGAGCATAAGGGAATGCTGACTTATCAAACTGAACATGATGAGAAATATACACCATGTTTGTCTTTGGATCAAGGCACATGTATCTTTTGTGTTGTGCATTATACCCTACAAAGACACACTCTATAGATCTTGGCAACAGTTTGTTAGTAACATAATCCCCTAAGTGCCGGTAGCACGCACAACCAAAAATACGAAGGTCAGAATAAGAGGGAGAACGACTAAACAGACGGGAATAAGGAGAAGCCCAATGAAGAACAGGGGTAGGAAGGCGGTTAATAAGATAAACCGCAGTGGACACATCCTCAACCCAAAGGTTAAGAGGGGCAAAAGAGGTAGCTAATATTGTACGTGCCATGTCAGCAATATGACGATGCTTACGTTCAGCAAGACTGTTCTGTTCTGGTGTGTGAGGACAGGAGGGACGGTGATGAATACCCATGGAGCAAGAAAACTTCACTCTTATGACCGCATGGGAAATATCCAAGTATAACGTGTAAAATCATCAGTAAATAACACACAATAGCGATAAACGGAAACAAATAATACAGAAGACATCCATACATCAAAATGCACAAGTGAAAAAGGAAATTGGGCACTTATTTCATTACTAATAGAAAAAGGAAGGTATGTGGATTTACCCAGGGCACAACCTTTACAAAAAGAGCGTCCAAATGTAAATTTTGGACCTAACAATTTACTAGACCCTAAATAAAACAAGGTCTTGGCATTAGGATGACCAAGCCTATTGTGCCATATGTGAGAAGAAATTGTAACAAAAGCCTGAGGAGGAGGAGAACTGTGGGAGACTAGATAAAGACTATCTTTACATGGGCCTTGAAAAAGAGTAGCACCCGACTTAGAATCAGTAATAGAGTAACCAAAAGGATGAAATGTAAAACTAACATTATTATCTTTTGTGAACTTAGCAACAAACAACAAATTTTTGGTCATAGCAGGAGCATGATAGGCATTTTTAAGATGAAAAGAATGATTACCTAGCTGAAGAGGAATACTACCAGTGTGGGATATACTAAGAGAAGTATCGTTACCAAGAAGAATTGAGTCATTACCATTATATGGAGAAGGATTTGCATAGCATCAGTAGAGTCAGTTATGTGATGTGTTGATCAGACCCCAAATGTGCGTTTAATTACTTTTGTAATGCTTCAAATATGCCCTTCTTATGTTTAATGAATAAACAACTCATCGCTTTTGCTACCTTTTGCATGATACATGCAATTTAAGACTTATACTCTTAATATATACATTTTAGCGCAAAAAGAAGTTCTATTGACACTGTTTGGGAAGATTTCAGCTTAGGAGAAAACGTGCCGAAAAGTTAAAGTCAAAGTCAACGGTCAATAGTTAGGTACTCAAAACCAAAAGATGGAAGATCATGTTCTTAATCCAAAAGACTGGAGATTATGTCCTCAACTCAAAAGTGGGCATCTTTAGCAAGTTTGTTCAAGAAGATACCTAAAGCATAAAGCAACCCTAATGAGGTGTCTTATTTCTAAAGGATGAGGGCAAAGCTGTAAAGTGAAAAAGGTGTAGTATATAAGCCAAAGTGAGAGGAGAGAGAACTTACCCTAGAATTAATCTTTGGTCATTAGAAGTAGTTTAATATGTTTTAATTAATAGTTAATTGTTATTTATATTGTTTTCCATTTTTATGTTCTTCAAGCTTTAGTTATTGAATCAAGTTCTTATTTTTCTTCAATACAAAGTTTTCAATTTTGTTTCCCACTACTCTTATCTCATTACATCTTTCTAATCTTGCATTCACAACCCCAAACATAAGTTCACTCATTTGACAAGTTCAAATGAGTGTTATTTGGTGACTAAGCAATTTTAAACAAACCTTTTCCATACATATTTTCCACCATTAAACAACTTTAAAAGTTTAGTTTTTCAACTTCCTTCCAAACAACAATAGTTTTTACTTTGATAAAACCAACACAACTAATAGTTTGATTAGAAAAGCTTAGAGAGTGAGAGTTTCTATCATCAAAACCATCCTTCTTTGCATAGATTTAAGATGAACAACAAAACCCTTACTCACCAATATCAACAAACATCAAATGGTGCTGTTGTCATGGATTTAGTACAAGGACGAAGATGAATCAAACTCTTCTTCTCATTTTCATTTTTTCATGTTCACTACAGTTTTACAAAAACCTATTGTGTCACCACTACTTGTGTCGAATTGTAAATCTGACACAATATGTTTTTGTAAAACTGACACAACAGATATAACACTTGTGTCGGTTTGTAAGTATAAACTGACACAACAGGTATACTACTTGTGTCGGTTTTTAATAGTACACCTCTACAAATTTGTCTTGGGAAAGCAGAAAATGACACAAGAAATAGATTGTTGTGTTAGTTCTTATGCAAACCCACACAATAGGATCTTCTCTCGTGTCACTTTTAGTAGATCACCTATGTCTCTTGTGTCACATGAACAACAATAACAATTGACATGTATAAAGGCATTGCCATCCACATCTATATAACACCATAGTCTAGAAAACAAACTCATTTTCATTACTAAATATAATTCCATTATCATCCAACACCAGTTTACAACCAACCAATGACCAAAATACAACTTCAAATGTTTACGTACAAAACCAACAAAATAAAATCTAATCAACCTAGCCTAACACCATGTGAGAAAATGACTTCACGTCTAGCTTATCCATGCATCCATCCAGCCATCATAGCCTCGTTCTATTAAGTTCAATCTACAAGAAAGAAAAAAAAAAACAAAAGAACTAGTTAGATTCAATATATCGTCAAGCGACAAAATCCAGTATAGTACATCAAGAAGAACATACTAGTTAATTGGTAATAGTAAAACTACGAAACCAATAACGATTAGAAGACTCCTCAAGATTAGACATATCAAATCTTAGCAACCGAGTTTACGACAAACCAATAAAGATTAGAAGACTCCTCATGATAACAATTCATCCATGAGAATATTATCAAGGTTGAACTAGACTATAAGAACTCTTCCCTTCGTGCCTACAAAAACCTTCTATGTTGTGATGCACTAGTAGATAAATCCTTAGACGTAAAATACTAGAGTCAATGAACTCATAAAAAAATGTTCGTGAACTAAATGAATAAGGCCTATTAAGTTGCTAATATCTATATTCAAGCTAAGGTAACAAAATTAAATTCAAGAACTGGAAACTTGTAAAAATGATGTAGACAATAAATGCTTACCTACAATTTTTAAGGAAAACTTCTATGCCAGATACAATGCTTGGGAAGAAGCAAAACATTCAAAAGCCCTTAGAAAAAAAAAAAAAAAAAATGTAGAATTATTAAACCTGGAATCAATTCATGATAATGAATTAGCAAACTGAAACTACAATTAAAACACAACAAATGCAAATAAGTCTCAAACACACGCAATTCTTGAACATTGAAATTGATAACTTAGGATGATAGAAAAACGAGGGTTCATACACTAGACTAAACAACAACAACAAATAGAATATGGTATATGCCTCAAGCATTGATAACATTTAAAGGTGCACATTGCGAGACAAGAAGCAAAGCCAATGGACTTCGTTGAATGTTGTAACGCCTCCAGATCCAACACACATCTCGAAGACATGAAGACGTATCTCGAGGCATTACATAAACATAATTTAGTTTTACCAAAATTTCGACAGAGTCTCCTCTGTCTTTTCAACATTTCAAATACCTAAACCCTGTCATAACCTGAAAATCAAAATAATACAATCTCTATAGATCAACCCTTCCAAGATATATATTCAACATTTCAAATACCTAAACCCTGTCATACCCATAAGTTCATTATCATAATTCATTAATAAGTTTTTCTAGCTTGAGTCTACATAGCTCGATAAGAACTCATGTTTTGATCACTATGGCATGCGTAACTACCTTACAAGGTATGGCTTCAGGTGCATGTTTCTAAAGTTCACACTGTAAGCCACTCTAGGCTACTGCAGGACACACTACAGGTCGCTACAAGACATTGACAGGCCGCTGCATACCATGGTCATCACCAAGCCACTGAAACTCAGCACATATTTTTCTAAACTCCAATATGCAACTACATAACATGTACTTAAGCACGGTTAACGCGTCTAATGATAATAGGCAGCAACAACAATTATTCATTCACGGTATAGCTAATGCACAATCATATAAATCTGAAACTTATGGACAACTAAACTATAGATTCATGGCTTCTACTGAACCAACAAACATCCAACCAGATAAATATAACCTAGCTTGCAAGCACTTCAAACCTACCTAATCCAACAAAACATAATAAGAAAATTGAGGAGTACGACAAATTTTTGTTGTAGTAAGTTTTACCTAACCAGCAGATAACTTAAGCCAATAGGGCATTTGCTTTCCAGTAGTGCATCTCTACAACTGCCTTCAATTCTCCCTGTTTCACCAAATATCTGACAAAGTGTACCAATTACATACCAATATTTGTTAAAAATCATAAAAATAGATATTGAAGAGGGGGAGAGAGAGAGTATATACCTCATTTTCTTATTACTGCCCATGGGTGATGCAAGTCGGACTCAAAAGAAATAAGGTAACTAAAATCCTACTTTAGAATAATGATGTGTGGTTAAAGCAACTACAATTCTGTACCTTGACAACATATGCTCTAAAGAACAGACAGATCCTTCATTAATGCACTAAGAGGTTTGCTACATTAAAATGCTAACATGGAAACATATAGTATGTCTAAGAGTAAGCTAGTACCTGGTTTAACATCACTAAGGCTATAAAGATCAGATACTAGTCCAAGCCAACACGACACAAAAGAAGAAGCAAATAACATATATCCACAATGATAAACCTATATGAAGCAGTAGTAACCAAAGTAAAAACTAAGCTGCAAGAGAGGCAAACTTCGGCCAAGGTCCTTTCACTTATTAAGGTTAACCTTTTTAAAGATATAAGTGAATGAGAATGCTTACGGACTAAGATTAAAGACCCACCCCACTTGTTGTATATAAGGCTTAGCCTTAGGTGTCCCCATCCTCGACCTGGAAACATAAGTTTTCAAAGAAGTAAAAACTTTTTTATAATTGCCAACCACATAAAAAGAAGGGCAACAAATCCATATAGAAGTTGACACACGTGGGAGCCAAGATCCCCAAAAAACTTAGATACTCTTAGCTGAATATTTTTACAATACCTGCAGAATCGCAATAATTCACTCACAATATGTTCAGAAATTGTGAATATGAACAAAGACAATAGTATATGACTAATATAAGCACCTGTAAAATGACTACGAACAAATAAATACACCTCTTTCAATCAAAACACAGAAAACACCTAATTAACTAGTCGACCGAATTTTAATCTAACAATATAAATTTTCCCCATCACAATTTTGGGTTTCTAATAAAACCCATCAACTACATTCAACAAGAAATGAACCTGAACTTATCAAAGCTAAGAGCAGAACCCATAAACAACTAAGACAAATTGATAAAACAAAACAAAGGGAAACTGAAGCTTAGCACTGAAACTAATTTAATTAATACCGATTATTATTATTATTATTTTTTATTAGCCAACCAAACCCCAAACCAACGAAATATCCCAAAGTTACAGTTCCCACACAAAACTTAATTCCCAAAAATTTGTTAGCAAAGAGAACCAAATAAACCTAACTTGAACAGTTCAAGGAGCACAATTAAAACAAAAAAACTTGAAAATTTGCTAGCTAGGGTTTGGGTAGAAGGAGAGAGTGAGAGAGAAAGCGTACCTGGTTCACTTTTTTCTTCGATGGCGAGGGTTTGACAAAAGAGACGAGGTTTTCATGGAGGCTTGAAGACTTGAAAGAGATGAGCATCGGGGAGAACTTTGTTAGAATAAAGATGATGTTTCTTTAATTGTGAAGCACGAAATTAATTTGGGATACTTGAAATTTTCCACTGAAGCGCGAAATTTTGATTTTCACCCAAAGTGACACAACAGCTTGCGTTGTAGTGTCGATTTTAGTAGAACTGACACAATTGAAAAATTTGTAGTGTCAGTTTTCAATGAAGTGACACAACAAACCTAGTTTTCAATGAAGTGACACAACAAACCTAATCCTAATACAAACAAATCTCAAATCGACACAAAACTTTGATGTGTCGGTTTCCTACATACCCGACACACCAAAAACCGACACAACAACCCCTTTTTTTAGTAGTGTTTTTTTCATTGTGTTATCATTGACGTATCGTTTTGTGTATGTTGCAGAAGGTTTATGAGTAAACAGAGTTTGGGAAAAGCTTGGGGAAGATAACTGGAGGCAGCTGGACAAAAATGAGGCAAGTTAAAGAAAACTGACTTGTGCTGTGCCTTTTCCATCTGCGCATAGGATGCGCGATCGCGCTCCTCAAAATCCGTGCCGCACCTCAAAGTTCTCCGATGAAGATTCTGTTGGCTCAGAATCTTCATATGTAAGCAATTTTTACTTTCCCCCAGTTAGTTTAATTCAACTGTTAGTAGATAAAAACTAGATATATTTGCAAAATTTTGAGTTTTCAAAACCAAAATAATTAATTAAAAAAGAATTTAAAAATTAAAAAAATTAATTAATTAATTAAAATGAATTAGTAATCCATCAATAAAGTTAAATATTAAAATTAGTTTAGTAGCATGCTTAGGTTTTATTTTCTATTAATTGTTGTTTATGCATGTTAGTTTAGGATAATATCATATACTTAAGTCAAAATACAAAAAAATTAATTAGGATAAATACAAAATAGTTTAAGTTTTGAAAGTGTACTCTTTTGGTTTAAGTATACTTACCAAGAGTTAGGGATTCAACCAACTTGGACTGGTTGAATGCGCGAGGCGAGTAGTATGATATCACGCTCGCACATCTCAACCCAACTTGGGGGTTGAATTTCCAATTTTTGACGAACACTTTCTAGCTTTCAAAATCAAAATAATATTTCGTTTAATTAATCATTAGTGAATAGTTAATTAGCTAAACGTAGTTACTTTTCGTGTTTACCGCTTTCATAGTTTTAAGCCCACGAAGGCAACTTTGTTTTAGGCCCACGAAGGCAACCAATTGTATCTTATTGGTTTTGCCACATTTCAACCCAATTTGTGGGTCTTAGATAGATTAAACTTGTAACTATAAGGAAACGCTCAAATGGTGGGTTGACACGCAAGAAACCAAACACTTTGTCGACCCCACCATGTCGCCTTCACCCCAAGGGTCGTGTACGCACACCTTGGGCGGTACTTTCTAAACCTCCTCGCTCCAAAGTGCTAGAAGATACTTGCATGTTCAAGTCATGATTTTATGATTGTGTGATTTCCGATTCAGTCTTGTCTTTACATTTAACGCTAAGCCTAAACCCGAGCCCTTAAAGAACAAAAGTGGGATTAAGCCCCACTTAGAATGGACGTTGATTGCTCAGATTGATACATAGACTTAACTAAAATATAAAATCAATCAAGCAGAGCCAATCTAGTCACGTCCATCAGGACAAACATTTAGCACGAAAAAAGAGAGTAGTGAGCTATCAGATTCCAGTGGACCAACCACCTTACTCACTCCCCTCCCTCAGATTCATCGTGAGTGAGATTCTTGGTGGCACACCATCTGGTGAAGTAGAAATTTTCTCCCTTGTCGCGTGTAGTTCCTGATAAGAGCCAAAAACTGTAGTTTTAACCCTGTAACAGTCATACTTTTAGACCAATTATGTGAGTAATAATTAAGAGTTAATACTGATTACGTGTTTTTATGCGTTTCAGGCTTCAAAGTCAATTATGTGCAGAAATGTGCCACTTTGATGAGATAAAGGAGCAATGGTTGGTTGCTAAGGAGTTCTGTGATTAAATTCCAATATTCAAGAAGACAAAGCCTTTCTAAAGCCCGGTCAAAGCTGAAAAGTTAAAGTCAACGCGGGCAGAAACAACATACAAAGTCAGCAGAACTTCTGAAGGCCGTATCTTTAAACTCAGACCTCAGAATTGGGTCTACCTTATGTCAAAACAACCGGCTCGGAAAGCGCTTTCCAATAGTCCAAGCCTTGGCCCAATAAGAGGAGCAGAAGTGGACGAAAAGTCTGTCGAAGCCAACTATAGCTGAAGAGGCCTTTTTGGAGAATTGGGTTTTGGGCCTGATTCTCTGGCCCAAAACATGGCTCCAAGCCCATGCACGATTTTTTGATCTGAAACATATAAAAACAAAAGCTTAGCTCTTTGTTAATGGTAGCTAGTTAGACCTAAAAATATAGATAGTTAGGTTAGAAAATAAAAGTAGCTTAGAATAGAAAGTAGCCATTAGAATAGCTTCTAGATCTAGTTTTAATTGTTTTTAATTAAGTTTAGTTTCATTTTCATTCCTTGTTTTAGATTAAACCTTTAAAATATTGTTATTCATTTGATTAGATTAATAAAATAGTTTTTTATTATTCAATTCGTTTTCTGTCATTATATTTATAGATCTAGTTTAAATTCTTGTTGATATCATTTCTTAATTATTAATTAGATTTTAATTATTGTTTAATTTAGATTAGTAAATTTCAATTCTTTATAGTATGTTTAGTTTTAATTTAATCGAAAATGATTGCGTAATGATTCTCGGCTAAACCTCCATTAGAGGGGGTTGAGAAGCCTTGATGAAAGCTTGATTTGTGTTAGCGTAGGATAGTCGTAATTTCTATTCCACTCTAGAAACGATTAGTTCACCATGAGAATGGGTTTAATCGTTCACATGCTAGTTATGAATTAGTAGAAATACCATGTGTAATTAGGGATTAGGAAGAACCAATTGTTCTGCGTAGCAGTTCAATTCGGATTACGACGATTAGCCATTAGTAAGTTAAGTTGAGTTAAGGTGGAATCAATCCCCCCCTAATTTCTTATCATAGAATCGACGTAGTATTTCCATAGCTGTTTATTTAGTTGATTAGTTGCATTTTGTGGGTAGTTGCATTGTAGTCTAGTTTATAATTCGTAAATCTCTCACTAGACTTTAGTTAAGATTATTTATACGTAGAGAACATTACCATGCGGAAGAACTAGGAGTGGAACGAATCATCTACTCCACTATATCTCAATAGGATTGAGAGTAGAAATCTTTGATAAATTAGGTAAGTAAACTATCGTTTAGTTTTACTTACGTTTAGAGTTTCATTACTTTATTCATTAGTAAAACTATCATTTTTATGGTTATCAAATGGCGCCGCTGCCATCTTAGTTTCACTTTCGCATTGTTTTCGTAGTATAAGTACTCTTCTTAAAGTCCCATTTCACCCACCCACCCTTGTTCGATTCTAACTGTGGTTGTCTTTTTCAGCATTAAACTTCCTCGAAAAAAAAATTGCACGGAGCGCACCTGCGCTAAAGTTATTGGAAGCTGAGGGCGACCCGCGCCCAAATCGGGCGCGACCCGCGCTCAAACACTGTAACTTGAAGTTTACACCGAAGCACCTGCTTAGTCAAAGTGAGCGCGTACCAGCTGAATTTTTGCCGGATTTCCACAGGTTTGATTCGAACTTCAATTTTTCAAGTTTTTCGTTTCTAACTTGTTATATACACCGAACACGCCAAAACAAGACGCTATTCATAAAGCGAAGCAAGGGCCTTGTCAGGTATTCCTTTTTCCACACCTCGCATTTCCTGTTAGAGGTTTATACTAGTATATCGATTGTTTAGAGTGTTGGCGTGTTTAGCTAAGTTTGGTCTTAGCCTTGTATGAGATTAAGGTCCGGGTCGAACAAAACACCGAACGTAATTACACGATAACGCGTCAACAAGCAAGTCTATCTAGTATACCACCCACTACACCTCTAGCTACTATTTCACACACACACCACCGATATAATGCCCGAAGAAGGAGAGACTCCTCTCGACTTCTACAAAGCCTTGAGCGATAGCCCCAAATCTTGCATCGTTCTAGCAGACCCGATTGGGGATTTCGAATCCCCAAATATTTTTAATTTGTTACCCGTTTTCATGGTTTAGACCATGAAAACCTTATCGCACATGTGTAGGATTTCATGAACAAGTCCTAACAACATTCCACCATCCTACGGTTGGTTGGAAAAAATTAAACCGGGGTATTCCCTTTCACCTTAGCCGATAAAGGCCGTCTTGGTTAACTGCCCAAAGCCTAATTCAATGGACTCATGGGCTAAACTTGTTTAGCTGTTTATGGAACATTTTTACCCACCCCTAAAAGACGGATGAGATGCTTTCCAAGATTCATTTCTTTTCGATAAAATCTTCATGAATCATTTTCGAGAGGCTTGGAATCGCTTCACCGATCTCCTTATAGAGTGTCCACATCATAACCTAGCGAAAAGACACGTTAGTTAAATTGCCTTTTCAAAAGACTTCTACACCACCATAAAGAAGTCCTTGACATAATGAATGGGGGTAGTTTCTTAAGTAAAGGAGTCTCGGAGGCTTATAAATTTTTAGAGGATCAAACTAAGCGAAATAACAACTAGGGGGGTAGTGACGATATCCACCGCTCCGCTAGTTCTGCTAATACAGTTAAGGCTGCCGATATGTTTGAAATTAAACACGATCCCGAGCTTAAAACTCTAATCCAATCACTCACTAAAAAGGTAGAGGCCATTTCTGTTAAACAAAAGCCTATCCCCGTCATGAATGTAAATTCAAATCCATGTAGTTTCTGTTGGAGTCCTGAGCATCCCGACTCCCACTATCCTATAGCCTATGAACAGGCTTGTTCCATTAATAGTGAACCGAATAGTGAACCTAACGCCCCTTGGAGACAAAATCCCAACATCGGTTGGAGAAATAACCAACACGTCACACCTCCAGGGTACAATAATCAATATGTTAGGCCAACGCACAGTTATAACCAAGCTCCACCACGACAAGGACAGGGTCAGGGTAATTATAATAATTATAACAACCAAGTACAACCTCGACAAGGTCAAGGTAGTTATAATAATTATAATGCTAATAGAGGTATCGTTCCGGTAAATAATAACTATCAAAATCCACCCATAAATAATTCACGCGAGATAGTTCCCGTGACTACTATACCCACACAACCGGATCGTCTTGACACCTTCATACAAGTGAGCCAAAAACTTTTCCAAACCATGGCTCAATCTAACCAACAACTTCTACAATCCGTTAATAATTTAAGCCAACAGTTGGCCCAAGATAAAGCCCAACCCAAAGGTGTGTTTCCAGGTCACGCAATACCTAATCCTAAAACAACAAACACAGCCGTTGAGGTAACCGATAATACTAGTAATGAATATGAAAATGTAGGTGAGCTAAATGCCATCACCACTCTTCGTCCTGGCAGAGTGGTTGATAACAAAGTAACTATTCCTATAGTTACCCCACCAGTAGCCCCTACACCTGCTATTTTACTAGATACCGAAATAGAAACTGAAGAGCCTACCACTGTAGAGGTACCAGTTATAACACAACCTAAGAAACAGAAAGCCAAGGTTAAATATCCAGGTGATACATATGCTAAATATAGAGAGAAACCACCGTTCCCACAAAAATTAGCCATGTTAACTAGGGATACAAATTATGAGGAGATTAGGGATGTTTTCAAGAATCTAACTATAAACCTTCCTTTCCTTGAAGCTATTAAAAAGCTACCACACCATGCTAAGTTTCTTAAGGAGTTGTGTACTACTAGGCATAAGACCAATATACCAAAAGACGCCTTTTTAACAGAACAATTCCCAACTCTATCTGAACATAATGGAATTGTTAAGTACAAGGACCCCTCGGTCGATCCATCTTTGCATCTGATGCACCTTAGGAGATTCCTATACGACGACCGCGTTATTAGACCTGGGGGCTAGTGTTAACTTACTTCCATTTTATTTCTATAGACAAATAGGTCTAGACGAGATGCAACCCACTAAAATGACGTTGCAATTAGCTGATTGGTCTATTAAGTATCCTAAGGGTGTGGTCGAAAATGTGCTGGTAAAAGTTCAGGATTTCTACTATCCGGCTGATTTTGTCATCCTCGATACAGAAGTCGCTAACGTCTCTGTCCCGATCATCTTAGGGCGTCATTTCCTGGCAACTGCCAATGCGCTCATTAATTGCTGCGATGGTTCGATGTCCATGTCTTTTGGCCATCTTGCTGTTGAAGTAAATGTTTTTAAAACAAAGACACATTTACCCGATTAGCCTATGGATGGAGAGGTTAGCATGATCGAGAGCTTAAAACCGAGATTATTTCAACAACACGTTCCCTGATAATCATATGCCCAAATTTCTTTCCTTTGGAATTTCAGACTCCAACATTTTCATCCCTACACTAGTCGATACACATATTATGGATGAGGACGAGATAAATGACTTTCTCAAAGATATTGAGGACTACCATAGTAATGTGGATATGACCAATCTAGATGAGGAATTCGATGAGTTTCTTAAAGCAGGTGATGATTCACCCTATCAAGAACTACTTTGCACAACATCCACCTCGACTCTCCTCCTTCCACCCTTTCAAAGGAATCTCGAGTTTGCACTCGATCCTTTTGTTTCTCCTATGCTTCATAATTTTTTAAATCCACCTAGTAAACAAATACTTCAGAAGGACAAACCATTTGACACCTTCATTTTCAGACTTGAGACAGTCCCTACCTACACCATGAATGAGTTTTGTGCTAAACCCACATCCTCATTGTTTACATGCTTTCCTTCTACAACTTATCCATATCCACCATATCTTCCACAACCATTCACTTTTCCACACTTATTCACTAGGACACCCTCTCGTTCAAAGATGAAAAAGAAGGTGCATGCTAGGTTACGTTATAGGTCTATCCGACTTCGCTTTCAGTTCACTAGGTTGCGTCATAGGAAATCTTGGTGCTTGATTGTGTTTGGATATGGTTTCTGTGATATTTATTTATGGAATGATCCACAACTATTTCGGTTGTTGATATATGATAAACTGCATGTTCATACATATGTTTAGATAAAGTCTCGAGTATCTGACTATAAATAACTCAATTTTTTGTGTTTGGTGTATTTCCTTTCATTTCCATATATTGGTGATTGCACCATTAAGGTAACCGGGCCCTCCCTATGGAATGTGTGGCTGTAAGTACCGAATCCTAAGTCCACGTTTAACATAATTCACGTTTTCCACTCTTGCATGTTTTCTCAAATTTTTGAGGCATGTTTCTCTATGGGGTGAATTATGTCCTTATTGCTTATTGTTTTTCCTTATAAAATTGATAAAAAAAAAAAAAAAAAAAATTTTCTAAACTCTGTTGTAAAAAATCTGTTTGGGGGGTGGGGTCTTCGTGTTTCAATCCTAGAATGTTTTAGGTCCCATTAGAGTTGCTTAGGCTGTTTAATTGTATTCCGATTCAGGTTGACATTATCTATGAATTTAGAGTTCATTCGTTCGCATAACTTACATCATGCACGTACTTCGAGGCATTTTCCACTATCTTATATGTTATCCACGGTCGGAATAGAGTGTTTTATGGATCATTGGATTGAAAATTCTCTCCTGATCATTTCCATATCTCATTCGCAAAAATCGGACTGGTAACGAAGCGGCAAATTTAGTTTGAAGTTGCGCTAAAAATCGACAAAAGTCAAAATATCAAAATTGGGCTTGGGCCCAACTCGCGCACTTGCAGCGCACCGCCCCTTGCTCCACACCAACAGTCGTGACTTCATCTTCTCAAACCGCCATTAACAAACAAAAACAAAAAAAAATTCAAAACCTAAAACCAAAAATTAAAAAGGAACCTAATTAAACCCACGCCCACAATTCAAATCAACTTCAAATCTTCTCTAAAATCTTTCCACCACCACCTCCACCAAGTTAAATCACCAAAAACCACCAAAAAATAAAGAAATTCACGCTGCCGCGCCACCACACCACCACCACCATCGTTTTTTGTGAGGTTGTCCCTCATTGCTTCCCCACTACATTCCAAACACTCCAATGGCTCAACAACGTCGAATTTTGCCGGAGCAAGCATTTACTGGTGACCACTTCACTCCGTTTTACGGTGACAAAATGATTAGTAGAGATTGGAATAGATTGTGTTACTCGGCCGATGCCTTTTACCACGAAGAGTTAGTCCGACGGTTTTACAACACGAGGGAGTTGGAGGGGAGTAGAATTTTTGTTACGGTGGTGAAGAGGAGGAAGGAAGTAACTGCTAGGTTGTTGGCTGAGATTCTAGGCATTCCGCCTAGAATCCATCTTGATGCCACGTTACAGGAGTCCCAATATACTGGGGTCGAGCCATTGATGAACGCGACTGTTACCGAAGGGAACTACAATGTGAGCTCGCATTGTGTTCGCCAGGGCATCCTCTCCAAACCAACCAGTGGGTGCATTTCGATGGATTGGTAGGAATGTCATAGGGAAGGAGAAGGTCAGCGATATCAGTCTGAACTGCCTTCACATTCTAGGGATACTCCAGGAGCAGAAGTATGAGTTATGTATCTTGGAGTTTTTGCTTAACATGATTAGGGGAGTATGGAAGTTTATTGCACCTCTCCCTGTTTTGATAAAAAAGATCATGCTAAAGTTGAGAGCGACTCCGACGTCTGATAAGATTTACCTCATACTACACCGAAATCCTCGAATTTATAAGGAGTGTATCCAACAAGTTTGGAGTTTGCTTGAGGATAGGGTAGTCGACAAGGAGGACGTCGGAAATGAGAATGACTCGAAGGATGAGGAGGACTTGACATGTTTTGATGCTGATGCCTTGGAGAGGTGTTGGTCAGATGCAGAATGCATGGCTGTGATTTATCGTGGCATGCGTTCACTCAATACTATCTGCGAAGACCTCCGGACTTGACAGGCTACTATCCACCATAACTTCGAGATTCGTACCTAGCGAGAGGATGAGCGGTGGGAATAGATGAGGGTGAGCTAGAGCTAGAAGCTCGAAGCCCGCCCGAGGCGATATGCTTGCACGCTTTCCACCTCACGGGGATTCTCCTTCCGAGGATACATCATCGAGGCACGAAGCGCCGTCGCCGAAGAGGCGAATGGTGCTCAGCCCATCGGGAGCTCAGGAGCCATCTCCTGAGCGTGTGCCCTCCGCTACCAGTACCGACGTGTTTAGGGATAATATAGCTTGATGATTTTTATTTGTAGGTTTATTATTGTTAGTTATTTTAATATAAGTTTTAATTCCGTAATTTGAATTTTGTAGTGAAAGGTCATTTAATGCCAATATTAATATAATGTCGTTATTTTCATCGTGCGTGGTTGTTTAATGTTGATCCCACTTTCCCAAATTGTTTGGGGGTGGTATTATTTAGTCCAGCATGATTTTTATATGACCCATATTTTTTTTAGAAGTTATTTCGGAGTCAGGGTGAGAATATTGCCGATTAGGCATATCTATGAATAAATATCATGGTAGGATGAAATCTCGATAAAATAGGTAGGTTCTATCCTAAATTCAACCTAAAAGATACTAGGGTTGTTTTAGAATAAATAATATGAGTTGTTTCCGTTTTCAGGTTTGGAAATTTTAGTATTTCCGAAAACTGCCGTAAAAGCTTTTTTGGCAACTTCCCGATTCGTTTTAGCAACTTAAAACCTATATAAACTTCATTCATTATACACTTACAACCCACACTACACCTAACTTCCATCACTCACCTTTCACTCCCACGTTTCCCACGTTTCGTCTCATTTTTCAACCATCAGAACATCGGAGCGCACCTGTGCCCCAAAGGAGCGCACTCGCGCCCTACTCATTTTTCTGAAATTTTGCGCAGAGCGCACTTGCGCCCAAAACACTTTAAGTCAAAAACCCTGAGGCGCACCGCGCCCTGACTTCCGTGGATCAGAAAAATTCCAGTTTTCTGCGGGGTTGTTCCCGGTCATTCGCAGAGCTATTCCGAGGCGTAATTTTGGGATGACATCTCCTACATTAATACCGGAACAGTCTTTCGAAGATTTGTACCAAAGCACTACTTATGGTGCTTGGTTTCGCGAGGTGATCACATACATAGGCTGGGAACCGCTTATGGTAAGACCTGCTGAACTTTATTCTCCAACACTAGCATCTTATTTTTATGATAACTGCATTTTCTTTGAGAGACCAGATGGAGAACAAGTGTTCTCCATCAACATTGATGATGAACCAATGGAAATTACCAGGTTCTTGCTAGCATTTGTTCTTGGACTTGCTATACCCGCTGAAATACAAGACCCATGGTGCTATTGAGTAGATAATATGTATGTCTACACTTATGAGTTTTTGCATGAGTCGTATGGGGCAGGCATTTTCCATATCGAGGACCAAGAGGAATATAACGTAGCCTTTGGTAGCCTGTCCATGAACATAGGAACTGTTATGTTTTGGATCATGCTAAACATTTTAGGGGAATGGCATTTTTCTTCTGTGAATAATGCCACTTGCAGCGTCTTCCTTGCTTTAGCCAAGGGACGTATGTTCTATGACCTTATAAGAACCTTGATGTATAGTTTAGCACGAGCCCATAGCATGAGGCATAAGTATCTTCTTATGCCTGTTCTAATTTCTCGTATTATGCTATGTTTCTTCCCTATTTTTTGTACACGTTTCACGGATTGGATTACGGTCGACCCTGTACGACCCACCAATAGTATTATTCGATCTTTCTGTGCAATGACTTGGCAAGGGTGGAGGATACAACCTCATCAGGTTGCACACTACACCCTGTCAGACCAAGTGGCGCTTAATATGTTAGCAATAATAGATGATAAATGGCGGGAAGCCTGACAAATTATCATGGCATGGCAGGACGCGAAGGAACCTCACTTCTTTATAGAAGAAGAGGATGAGGATGATGAAGAATAAAAGCGGGAGATAAGGTAAGTTTTAATTCTAGTTAGTGTCTGCTTATGTCCCAAGAAATTTGATTCTTGTTAACCCCATAATGGGTGGAACTCTTATAGAGTTGCGTTAGTTTTTATATTAGTATGTTTTAACCTTGTTTTGCAGATGTTCCAGAATTTCACGCGTTTCCATGGTATTTTTCTGCCCTCTTTATTTAAATGCTTTGAGGACAAAGCATGCTTCTTGTTTTGGGGCATAGAAACACATGTAATTAAGGCATCTGTTAGGATATAGATAGGTATAATGTGCACTTGTTTTCTAGTTAAAATTTCAAAAATTCAAAAATATAAATAAATAAGTTATGTTATACACTTAGGAATATTGGTATTGTTTTCTTTCTCTATGCTCTTAATAATCTAGAAGTCTCAATGTAGCTTTTGCATTAGAATAATTGTTAGAAACTTAGGTTAAGATGTAGGTAATAATCTTTGCATCTATCTATAAATATATTACATGACTATCTATCTGTGGATTGTTAGCGAAAGTTTACGGACTCTAGGCTAGAGTACTTATTCTACAAATCCTATAAGAATATAGCCTAAAGCCTTATATGAGTGGAACATTTGAGAAATGACACAAGGGAGAAGTAAAATCTGGATAGAGAAATCACACGTCCACTTGTTTGATCACTATGCCATATCCTAAGCGAGAATTTAGGCCCTCTTTGGATCGATATAGCCAGAAATTCAAACCTATGAATTATTTTCCGCTAGTCGCCCCTCTGAGCCTTTCTTTAGCCTTTCATAAACCACAAATCCTTTACCCTGTTACAAAACAAAACAAAATAAAAAATTCAACCTACCCAATTTAGATAAGTTTGAGAATAGAATGAGGAAGAAAGAAGAAGAGAAAAACCTGTGTAAACAAAAGTTAGTTAATTGCTTCAGAAAATAAAGAAAAGAAGTTTCCATCCAAAGAAAAGAAAAATAAAATGAAAACTCCAAAAAAGTAGAATAAAAGGAGTCAAAAGTCAAAGAAAAAGAAAAAAAAAATATGGCTAAGGATGGAAACAAAGTGTAGAAGAAAAAGTAAATAACAAGGTTTTCTCTAGTTACATAATATGAAGACTCTATTATCTCAGACTTGTCCTTTTTGAATATCCATTTCCTTCCTTCTTAAACCATCTCCTAATCCCCGTAACACCTAATAAAGACCTCTAACTCAATTAGGAATAGGTTAGTGTGATAGTAAGTGGCAGATATGTTTGATCGACTCCGACTTCCTTGTTTGTCATTGAGATTGTAAGGTAAAGTGTGCCCACTGCACACTAGAGTAGCGAAACTTGAGTGGAAAAATCAGAGTGTTGTATCTTGACTATTGTTGTGAGAACCTACTTAAGGACACTATTCCGAGTTTCAGAAACGAACCTGCTAGGCATTTCATAGTATTACTCATTGTATATATGTTTATTGTAGATGATTGATTATTAAGCATATATTAGCTTAGGTTTTGACTTGATTACTCTATATGCATTGCTAGTGAGAGGAATAGTTAATTTAGAGCATGAATAAGGAAACAATAGTTTTATTTCTTAGTCGTTGAAGTATAGATGAAGTTTGTGAGTACCTTCACTGGAAAACTCTCACGAGGCTATAACTCGTCCACTAGGGAATTCCTAGTGGTTTAAAGCCTTGTTGCATATGGTCAATGCAATCGCGACTCAAATAAAAGCGAGTAGATAGAACTCCATTTTTGGTCACTTATTCTAATTTCTCATCTTTGCTTGAGGACAAGCAAAATACTGTTTGGGGGTGGTTTGATAAGAGCCCAAAACTGTAGTTTTAACCCTGTAACAGTCATACTTTTAGACCAATTATGTGAGTAATAATTAAGAGTTAATACTGATTACGTGTTTTTATGCGTTCCAGGCTTCAAAGTCAATTATATGCAGAAATGTGCCACTTTGATGAGATAAAGGAGCAATGGTTTGTTGCTAAGGAGTTTTGTGATTAAAGGCCAATATTCAATAAGACAAAGCCTTTCTAAAGCCCGGTCAAAGCTAAAAAGTCAAAGTCAACGCGGGCAGAAACAGCATACAAAGTCAGCAGAACTTTCGAAGGCCGTATCTTTGGACTCAGACCTCGGAATTGAGTCTACCTTTTGTCAAAACGACCGGCTCGGAAAGAGCTTTCCAATGGTCCAAGCCTTGGCCCAATCAGAGAAGCAGAAGTGGACGAAAAGTTTGTCAAAGCCAACTGCAGCTGAAGAGGCCTTTTTGGACTGAAAGAATTGGGTTTTGGGCCTGATTCTCTGGCCCAAAACATGGCTCCAAGCCCATGCACGATTTTTGGATCTGAAACATATAAAAACAAAAGCTTAGCTCTTTATTAATGGTAGCTAGTTAGACCTAAAAATATAGATAGTTAGGTTAGAAAATAAAAGTAGCTTAGAATAGAAAGTAGCCATTAGAATAGCTTCTAGATATAGTTTTAATTGTTTTTAATTAAGTTTAGTTTCATTTTCATTCCTTGTTTTAGATTAAACCTTTAAAATATTGTTATTCATTTGATTAGATTAATAAAATAGTTTATTATTATTTAATTCGTTTTCTGTCTTTACATTTATAGATCTATTTTAAATTCTTGTTGATATCATTTCTTAATTATTAATTAGATTTTAATTATTGTTTAATTTAGATTAGTAAATTTCAATTCTTTATAGTATGTTTAGTTTTAATTTAATCGGAAATGATTGCGTAATGATTCTCGCTAAACCTCCATCGAGGGGGGTTGAAGCCTTGATGAAAGCTTGATTTGTGTTAGCGTAGGATAGTCGTAATTTCTATTCCACTCTAGAAATGATTAGTTCACCATGAGAATGGGTTTAATCGTTCACATGCTAGTTATGAATTGGTAGAAATGCCATGTGTAATTAGGGATTAGGAAGAACCAATTGTTCTCAAGTGAGCGATTCAATTCGGATTCTGACGATTAATTCGTCGTTAGTAAGTTAAGTTGAGTTAAGGTGGATTCAATCCCCCCCTAATTCCTTATCATAGAATCGACGTAGTATTTCTATAGCTGTTTATTTAGTTGATTAGTTGCATTTTGTGGGTAGTTGCATCGTAGTCTAGTTTATAATTTGTAAATCTCTCACTAGACTTTAGTTAAGATTATTTATACGTAGAGAACATTGCCATGCGGAAGAACTTGGAGTGGAACGAATCATCTACTCCACTATATCTCAATAGGAATGAGAGTAGAAATCTTTGATAAATTAGGCACGTAAACTATCGTTTAGTTTTACTTACGTTTAGAGTTTCATCGCTTTATTCATTAGTAAAACTATTCTTTTTACGTTTATCAGTTCCCAAAACCCAGCTTTGCGCAAGCTGTTCAATTCAAACAAGGCATAGTTTCTAATATTTAGACATTGCATGCAAACTTTTCAAAAACTTCAAAGCTATAAACAAATTTTGCTGTTTGAGCATCCAATACATTTGTGTGCGCATGTAGGTATATTCTAAATAGTCTTGCAATCGTGCATGAGACTACATTTAGGCTATACAAAGCTTAGCGCTTTTAAAACATACCTACGTAGGAGAGCACGTCGATCTAGACATACTCCTATTTCTTATCCCCCGCTTGCTAAGATGGCGTACGAGGTTGTACAAGCTGAAGAGCCTCGCTCTCTCTAGTTTCTACACACCGCTACAAGATGGCCCTCCATTTTGTATACGACTTACACAGCTCATGAGCGATTTTCGCATCCCACCAAACATGTTCAATCTCTTACCTGTCTTTCACGGTTTTGAACACGAGTTACCGTACGAACGCCTACGCTGGATATATGAGGTATGTAATACTTTCAATTATCCCGACATTTTTGATGATCAAGTTAAACTAAGAGTGTTTCCCTTCACTCTAGCTGGCAAGTGCCATGCATTACTTCGATCTCAGAAACCCGATTATTTCGATACATGGGAAAATGTAGTGTTCTCCTTCATGAAAAAGTACTTTCCACAAGAGAAAATAGAAAAGATAGTAAGCAAGATACAATTTTTTAGACAGAGTCCGTGTGACACATTCTCCAAAGCATGGGATATATTCTCTGACCTGCTCCATTCATGTCCTCACCATAAACTAGAAAAATTCACTCTTGTCCAATGTTTTTTCAAAGGTCTTCTCCAAGAACACAAAGTCACACTAGACATCATGAGTAATGGAAACTTTTTAGATAAAGGTGTTACATAAGCTCTAACCATTCTTGAGGACCAAGTAGAAAAGAGTACTCATTGGGGCGACACAAACAATTCCACAACATCCCAGCCCAGTACCTCTAAAGTTAATGGTATCTGATCAACTCCCAAATGTGTATTTTATTACCCGTATAGTAGCATTACAGTTCCTCTTACGCTTAACGAAAAGACAACTCATAGCTTTTACTGCCTTTTTTAGGTTAAGGAGTAATTCAGACCACTTATCATAAAAGCTGAGTCTTAGCACCAAAAGGAACCTTGATCATGTTTATTATGAAGACCAGTAGCTGCTGTGGAAAAGTGTTGAAAAAGTCAAAGTCAACCGATCAAAGTCAACAGTCAAAGAACTCAAATTAGAAGACCAAAGATGGAGGCCCTTATCTCAAATTATGAAGACTTATCCCTAAACCTATCTTGGTCAAGAAGGCACCCATAAAGTAAAAGCAAAAGTGAAAAGGGTAAGGTGTCTTGTTTAGAATGGATGTAGGTAAATCTGTAAATGGCAAAAGTAAGGGTATATAAACAAAAAGCAAAAGAGAGAGAACTCATCCATTGTCTTAGGATCCAAACCATTTGGTTTGTTTATTTTTTTGTCTTGTTTTTCAATTTATGTTTTTAATTTCTTGTTATTTCATTTCCTTTATTTCAATTAACTTGTTATTGTTCTTTGTTTCAATCTTCATCTTGTTTGCTTGTTTTATTTCAATGTTTTAATCAATTTTCCTTTCATGTTTTCAAGTCATTTTAATCTACAATCAAAGCTTTCAAGTTCATTAGCTTAGAACCATTCTAAGATTCAAGAGTCTACCTTTCTTCTTCTATCTCCCTCACTCAAAATCTAAACAATTTAGGATGAACCTCAACTTCTAAACTCTTTTTAAGTATACTTCCACCAACTAAAGCTTCAAATGGTGCTGTCGTCATGGATTGAAGGAGTGAGAGTGATTAGTTGAGAATCTAAGAAGGGAGCATCATTCTCACCTCTCCATTTCTATTTTTTTTTGTTATTTTTTTTTTATTGTTTCTCTATACTGAGATATTTTTTTACAAATCAGGTTGTGGGACAACAAATGTGGAGAGGAGCTGATCCAACAGGCAAAAGACGACCGCCGTCACCGGAGCTGGTCAGCGACCGCGTTGAGGGCGCAAGCACGACCGCTGGTTCACCTCCACAGAAGTGCGTGAGATTTTATTGAGGTCCAGTTCATTTGTGACACACAGTTGTACTCCGAACCTGGATTTTGTAATAGAATAGGAGAAAATAGTGGAACTTATCTGTAATAGTTAGTGATAGAAAGAAAAACGAAAAAAAAAACTTGCTTGTTGATTGATTTCTTATGGTGAACTTGAGTTAAAATTGGTTTAAGTTTAGTACTTACTAAGGGATTAAGGTTTAATTGCCTTGGGAAGTTCAAGTGTGTAAAGCAAGTTGTGGATTATAGCTCACACACTTTGAATCAACTTGGTAATCAACACTCTAAGTCTAATTTACTCTAGTTAATCTAGGTGATTAATCTAAAACTAGTTAATTAGATTAGTAAAATCTTAGTTTAGTTTTAAGTTTGAGCCCTTGAAGGCAAAATTGTATAAATTGTCAAAAACCCAACTTGTGAGCTTTTTAAGTAGGCCTTTATTTGTAACTTAAAACAGGGTAAAACTTGAAAGGTTGGGCCTGATTTTTATATCAAGCGCCAACTGACGACGTCTTCTCCTCAAGCAGCGTGTAAGCACGGCTTGAGAGGTAAATTCTAAATGTCACACCCCAAATTTCGACAAAATTGGAAAAACAATATTTGTTCCTGACTCTTCGATTTTCGAGGTGTAATGCACTCTCAAAACTTCCAAAAACCCATTATTCATTTAACTATTCTAATAATTGGAAACCAATAATTTTTTTTTAAATAAACAAAAGTTCTCTTCATTACAAAAATTTACAAATATGATTAAGTTACAAATTTTCTTTCAACAACTCTTTAATTATAATTACAACTGAAAATACAAAAAATATTGTCTCAATTGAAAATCTATTGCAGCTCAAGGGAAAACAAAATATATTTTGTAATGAGACGTTAATGCAAACCACAAGCAACAATCAACCTTCTTCAACACTAATCCTGTCAAGACTTATCGACTATGTTCATTTTATAAACACACCGATAAGCAAACATGCAAATCGGGTCAGCATTATAAACAATGCTGGTATGAGTAGCCATAAAATACGAAATATACTTATACATATATATACACAATCCATAAGGCAGTTAGTTCCTCCACCGAGGCGCCTTAACTTCCAACGACTAATACAACATTCTTAAATACAATAATTAAGGCAGGTAGTTTCTCCACTGAGGTGCCTTAGCTTCCAATTCAATACAAATAGGGCATTTAGTTCCTCCACTGAGGTGCCTTAGCTTCAAACCGTACTAGATCAACTACATCTAATAATAAAATAACAAAACTAAAACTTACTCTATACTTACACTAGTGTAGGCCTAATCACAGAGTGGGTCACACCTGCATAAATAATCAATTCAACCCACCCTTCTACAAAACCATTGTGAATGCAACATAAATTACAATAAATCATTTATTATAGATTTAACGTACACTTTGATATATCATCACAATTATTGTTTAGAGTTTCTTCAAGTGTCTCTAGAATCACGTTGTCTCTATGTCTTACCTATTATTATTGAATTGGAATAATTAAACAGGTTATGGGTTTTCGGAAGTTGAGAGTGCATCACACCTCGAAAATCGAAGAGTCGGGAACAAATATTGTTTTTCCAATTTTGTCGAAATTCGGGGTGTGATACTAAACCTCCTCGAAGCCTAAGTAAGAGGATACTTGTATGTTTAAGCATGCTTACTTGATTGTTTGAAATTTACATTCATGCATAAAGCTGAACCCGAGCCATAACAACCACTGGGAAGTCATTACCCAATGTAGGTAAATTGGATGTTGCTTGATTCTTGGAAGCCCTAGACCAAAAAAATTAATTAAAATCAATCAACTAGAGCCCAAGTAGTCACCCTTCTCCAGAAAAGGATAAAAATATAGCCACAAGGATTTAGAGTAATCAGTTACCAGATTCCGGTGGACCAACTACCTTCCTCACACCCCTCCCCCAGATTCATCATGAGTGAGATTCTTGGTAGCACACCACTTGGTGAAGTGACTGCCTACTATTATGAGATGTGTAGTAGAGCTATCCTAGTTACGCGCCCAACTGTTCCTCTGAATAAGGCATAGTAAAATATAGACCAAAAGAAAAGTTTTCAAAACTCCATACTTGCAAAAATGAATTTCAATTTCTTGAGCATACATTGCACCGTTTGCGCATGTGTATGATATTGCGTTTAGGCACTTCTAGTATTAGCAAGAATAAAACTTACTCACGTAGGAGAGTTCGTCGACCTATACAATCTCCTGTTTCTAGTCTTTCATCTCTTAAAATGGCTGATGAAGTAGTGCAAGCTGAAGAGCCTCTCTCCAACTTCTACACACCGTTGCAAGATAGACCTCCATTTTGTATACGACTCACATCACTTATGAGCAATTTTAGGATTCCACCGAATGTGTTCAATTTTCTACCCATCTTCCATGGGTTAGAACACGAGTTATCGTACGAGCATCTACGCCAGATACATGAAGTATGTAATACCTTTCATCATCTGGGCGTCACCGATGATCAGGTTAAGTTATGAGTGTTTCCTTTCACTCTAGCTGGCAAGAGTCACGCTTGGCTTCTCTCACAGAAGGCCGACTCTTTCGATACATGGGAAAATGTTGTGTTATCCTTTATGAAGAAGTATTTTCCACCGAAAAAAATAGAAGAGATAAGAAGCAAGATACAGTTCTTCAGACATAGTCCGAGTGAGATATTTTTCAAAACATGGGATAGATTCTTTGACCTACTCCATTCATGTCCTCACCATAAACTAGAAAAATCCACTCTTGTCTAATGTTTCTTCAAAGGCCTTCTCCCTGAACACAAAAGAACCCTTGACATCATGAGTAATGGTAATTTTTTGGATAGAGGTGCAACCGAAGCTTTAACCTTTCTTGAAAACCAAGCTGAAAAGAGTACCCATTGGGGAGACATAAACAATTCTAGAACAGCCCAACCCAGTACAACTAAGACTAGTGGTATTTTTGAGGTGAAATCAGATCCAGAAATCAAAACCATAATAGAAACCATCAGAAGAAAGATAGATGCCCTCACAACCAAACAAAAAGATCAAACCCTTCATCCTATCATGAACGTAAATACCTTACCATGCAATTTCTGTCTAAGCTTAAATCATATAGATGCCACCTGTCCCTTGATCACAAACCTATCATCACTTCAGCCAGAAAAAGTATGTGCTTTCAATCTACCCAATGCACCATGGAGACAACATCCAAACTTCGCATGAACAAATATTCCACAAAACCAAACACGACCAAGTTTCAACAAACCAACAAATATCTTCAGACAAGGACAAAGACAAGGTACCTATAACAATTAGAACAGAGCATTTTTTCCATCCCAGTTTAACCAGAACTATCAAAACCAACCTATCAACAACCAAAGAGACCTAGTCCCCATTACACCATCAACTAGTGTCCAAACAGATAAGCACACATAAATAATGTTATATGTCATGCAACAACAAACCCAAATCCTAGCATGCATGCAACAATTTCTGAACTTGTTAGCCCAAGATAAAACCCGAAGGTATGTTCCCAGGTCAAGCTATTCCTAATCCAAAAATAACAAATACAACTTTCGAAGCAACAAGTGACATGAACGAAGCTAGAGCGCTAAAAACTTTTTCTTAATCATCTCATCTACGAGGATTGAATCCTCTTGTTCCGATGTATTCTTTTCCCATTCCATTCCATCTTTTGCTTTAAAAGGGGATACATCAATAAGGTAACCGGACCTCTCCACTTGGAGGGTGTGGTTGTAAGTGCCAGAGCCTTAGTCTACAGTATATCTCGCAAATTCTTTGTAAAACACTTTTTACTCGTCGTTGGAGTAAGTGTGAACCTTTAGAGTGAGTATACAAGTTTACCTTTCTTTATTTTACAATTCTTTTTCAAAAATGTTTGATTTCTTTGTGTTATTAATGATAGATTCTTGATACATCAATAGTTAAATGATTTTTTCAAAATGGGCAATGGATTTTATACAGACCAACCCCTAGAACTACGTAATCTAGGGGCGGTTTGAGATTAGCTTTGTTTAGAGTCGCCTATATCACTGAGCTATTCACCCGGGTTAGGACATTCCATGTCTTGCACAGTAAATCCCCCAACTCGCGTAGCTGAAACTCTGTCTGTCTAAATTGGGTTCGCCACAGAGCCGACATGAAAGTTGCCTAATAATATCTGTTATGATTTGTTTTAAAGTAGTAATATCTAGAATTACAGCTGTTGAGTATGAGTTTCTTAAAACATCTCTCCAGAGTCTTCAAAATTAGAAGATATAAAAAATGAAAGTTATACGTCTGGAGTAACCAAAATAATACCGGGTTGATGTATAATTTTATCTTCTTGTCCAAACCTCTATATGGATAGAGATATATTTTGAATGAGAAAACAAACCCAAAAAAAAAAAAAATAGACGAGGTATCTCCAAACGAGAATTAAACAAATAGACTAACCCAAAGTGATACTATTCTCTGTTTAATTCTATTTTTTTTCCTCCAGCTCTCTATTTTATCTCGAGAATCTGACGTTAGAAGACTCGAAATTTTCCTTTCTCAAAAATCTTTCTCCTCTTGTTAAAATCTTTTCCCTTTCTAAATCTCTCTCGTTTCTGAAAAACTTTTCAAAAATGTCTTCGGTAGCAAACAAAAACTCTCCAGCTAGCAAGACTAGATGGATCAGTTTGAAGGATCGTGTGCAAGCACTTCCTAGAGAACTGTAGCTTAAGATATGAACACATATACCAAAAATCATTCCTCGTTTAGGTAAGAGTTCATACGCACATATGAGATGAGCTAAGAGAGAAGGCTGGTGCTTGAATTGTCAAACACCAACTTGCCCCGGTCTTCAACCTCATAATAATTTTGTTTACAAAGTCTACATGTGTTATCCCCCAGTGTATTACGCTCGGTCTAAGAAAGTAATCCAACCATTTGGTTAGGATTGACTCGAGTTTTCAAAAACTTCCAAGTCTTGGGGATCTGACTTTAAACAACCCACCTTTTTAAAATTTCTATCAAACTTATTCAAAACCCAAAAAAATTAATTAAAATTTTCTTTTTGTTATATGTACATATTTTCCAATAGTTATTGTACAATTCTTTCCATTATCTGTTTCTCATCTATCGTTGGATGTGAATGTATCATATACCGTTACGTTGTATTTTTGATGTTGATTGTTTGGTACCTCACGGGTCAAGATCAGACGAGTAACGAAGCATGGATCGGCTCTGGAAGTTGGCAAGGCACTGAGGACAAGATCGGAATTTCCTGATTCATTTGGGCTTGGGCCAAAATTTCAATTTCTTAAAAAGAGGCACGTGCCATCAAACCTTTAACCCCATGTGATCGCGCCTTCCTTTCTTCTCCATCCTAACATTTCCTAACCTTAGCCACCCCACTTAGCTCGCGCTCGCCCCCTACTCTACTCGCGGTCGCGACCTTACCCCAACTCACCACCATACATTTTTTCATATCCTTCGCCATTTTCAACCCCCATTCCAACTCAAAACCTTAATTTTTCAAATCCGTAATCTTAATGGCATGAATTCTGAAAATTGTGTTAGAGCAAAATTTTCAAAACCTATTCTATTCCGATCTTATTAAAGTGCATTTCAGGGCTGAGATCAGAAGAAGAGTATGGGAACCCTTGGTTTTGTTGGAAGATGCGGTATATTATTCCTCTCTTGCTCTTTCATTTTATAATTGCAAGATTAGAAGGGAGGATGACCGCATTACGGTTGTTAAGGATGGCCGCTCGATGGAGCTCACTAAGGAGGTGGTGAGTGGTGCTCTTGGGATTCTTCTGAAAGCCTATGTTCAGACAGAACAGTCCCCAGATAGTAAAACCCGCGTCGATGTGATAATGATAGTGATGCTTCTTAAGGGGGTTAAAAACCCCAAGTCTCACTGCACTTATCATAGTTCATTATGAAGGAACCAACTAGCAGTATCTCAATGGACATCATATAACCTGCTAGGCTCGGCGAAGCCTTCGGATATAGGTAAGGCAATGCTTCATATTTTATGGATTCTTCAAGAGCAGAATAATAGCTTTTGCATCGTCTCCTTTATCTTCTAGCAGCTCTGCAAACTGAAGAAGACGTCTGCCCTCTACAAGTGATAGTTACCAAGATCATGTAGCACTGGGAGTTCCTAGCACCAGATGCCCTAGTGGAGGTCAAGGACGCTACCACAGGTCCTATCTATGCCACTTCGTCCAGAAGTCATGGCTTCCACTTGAAGTTAGAGCCGCTGAGCAAGTACGCCCGACTGAGAAGGTGGATTACTTTGCTGAAGATGCCACTCGATAGTTCACTTAACCCATGGATGGAATTCACTTCCTCCATGGAGGCCAGAGGATTCTACACTCAAATCTCCACCAACTAAGGGAAACTCAGGGTAATATCATAGCGGAACAACATACCCTTAGAGAAGAGTAGCGGACCTTCCAGCAGGAGCAGCGATGTTTTCAACACAGTGTCACTAGAACACCGTAGAGCATCAGAGACGTGCTCCCGCGTAGTGATAGACATGGTAGGCCTCGACGTCACCAAGAAAAAGGATCTTCTAGACGTCAAGACGAGTCACACATGGATTCTGACTAGGATTCCTAGTGTCCGTATAATTGGATCTATTTATTTATATTTTTCTTTTCATGTGTATGGTGTAGTATAAGTTTAACTTTATGTTTAATATTATCTGCTTGTTTTATTTTGTTTTTCTTGTGGAATTTGGTTTATGAGTAGAAGGCAAAACAGATACATCATGCCAAAATTTTCCATTTTCTTCATGCATTTTATATATGTTTTCAAAAATACCAAAACCCAAAAAGATTTTATAGTAGATATCCCTAGTATAATAAACCATATATTTCTCATTTTATATCAAACAACCTACACCCCAAACTTATTTGGGGGTGGCTTATTTTCATCATGAAGAATAGAATACATGTCTATCGCCGTTTTTGCTCATGTTTCTATGGTAATCTCGTTCCTTATATCTTCATACTTTGAGGACAAGAATAGTTCTATCATAGAGTTCGTATAGTAATATTTTGTAAAAACTAGGTAATTTTTATATAGTATATAGTATAGTATATTTCTTTCTTTCTAAATTTTTTTTCGAAAAAGACTAAAAATATTTTTCCTTTTAGTATTAAAAAGTCTTGTTTCCTTTTTCTATGATAAATAAAAAGTTTAGAAGTCTCATTTTAGCAATAGAGTAAGGACTTGTTCTTTGTACTCAGACTAATATACGTACAATAATTTCTGCATCTTTTCTTGAATGGCAAACAACATCATTTGTTTGTATAAAGCATTGAGTTTCCGAAGCCAAGGTTAGAACAATTAAGTTTCATATCCTGTGAGAATCTAGCCAAAGCCTTATTGGAATGATTATTGAGTGATGACACAAAGGATGTCCGGATAGAAAGACCACACGTCCACTTGCTTGATCACCATGCCATATCTTAGGAGGGAATTTAGGCCTTTTTTTGGATTGATATAGCCAAATAAATGTTAAAAACCCAAAAACATCAATAATGTATGAACAATTTGGGGTATGAACAATCAATGTTTATATGAACAATTATTGTTCATACCTATTTGGGGTATGAACAATCAATGTTCATACTTCAACATAATGTATGATCAATAAGAATACTTATTGGAGTATGAACAATCATTGTTCATACCTATTTAGTATGAACAATCACTGTTCATACATCAACATGAGCTATGAAAAATCATTGTTTATACCTATTTAGGGTATGAAAAATCATTGTTCATAACATAATGTATGATTAGTTAGAACACCTATTGGAGTATGAACAATCTTTGTTCATACATGAGCTATGAACAATCATTGTTTATATTTATGTATGAACAATCATCGTTCATACATCAATGTATTGTATGAGGTATGTTCACCTATTTGGGTATGAACAATCATTGTTCATACATCAGCATAAGGTATGAACACTCATTGTTCATAGCAAAACGACATAAAGGGTAAAATCGAAAAATATTTATTTCAAATCCTGGTTATTTGTCCTTAAGAGTTATTTTCACTCGAAAATTGGTTTTCCAGATTATTTTGACCCGAAATTTGTCCTTGATAATGATTAAAAAAAAATCGTTGATTTTGAGAGTGATTCGCACTCGAAAATGAGCCTTGGGACTAATTTCTTGTATTGATATTCAAATTAAAGTGTGGAGGATGTCTTCAAGCGTCATATTTCCCTCCAACTCCCTACTTTATATCCCATTTTTTTTTCCTTTAACTCAAATTTGCTCAAACTCACTTGTTGTAACCATCCCCCAGAACTCCAGAAGGGTTCTATAAGGTATAACATGCACAACTGCAATTTCCAATATCATCGTCTAAGTCTTGGTCAATTTCTTGGAATTTTTTTCAATCATTATTTATTGGGTGAATCTTGATTCCAATTTCAGAATTCAATTAAATCTGGTACTTGAAAATTTTCTTTTTTTTTTTTTTATTAAGGACACAATTATACAATTCCAATTTATTTGGCACACAGGTTTTATATTTTCTGATTTCTACAATTGAACACGTTCAATGAATTCGATCACATTTGGTAAGTTTTCATTTTCATTTCGAATTAAGTTATTTTAGTTTGAATAAAATTGTGCAAGCCTTATTTCAGGTTGCGAAATGGGTTTAGATTGCGTCTTTCAACTTGGATAATTAATAAATTGATGTAGATTGTTTTGTGTTGTCTACTTACATACATTTCGTAAAGATCATTATAGGAATCAAAGGTTTATGTAGATTTTTTGTTTTCGTGGTGTTCTGTTAGTGCAATATTGAGAACTGATGATGCTGTCTGTGTGCTCCATCTTACTTTTATAAACCACAGGTCACCGAGGTGTTAAATATTATGTATTGGAAAGTGTTTTCATCTCACTTCAATATATTATCTATTACTGATGTTTAATTTTGATCTTTTCTTGGGTGAAAATGTTTCATTTATCAAAGAGATGGTGTAACAGCCAAGACTTATGCTCCAGTTCTATTTGAGCCAATAGACATCACGTCAGATCTGTAGTGGTGATGAAGAAATACTAACTTTACATAATATTTTAGTTAAGCCTTTATTGTAAAAGAAGAGGTGTTTTAGTGGGGATTAACCCGTTAATAATAGTGGAATGACTTTGCAATGTTATTAATGTTGCGGTTGAATTTTCAGGTTCCGGGTCAAAGCTTCAGTAGATATATCTAACAAAGGTTTTGCATGGTAACTGACTTGAGAAGTAAACTCATGTGTTCGATGCCGTAATCTATTTTTATTGAAACGTTTGCTTGGTGAAGAGGCTTTGTTATCTCAGTTAACAAAGAAAATTAAGACACGATGAATCTTCATAATTATTTTATGCATGGTCAATTCAGGAATGTTTTTTATTTTGTATGTTTGCAACGTTATTATGGCATGTAGTCTTTTACTTTGAGTAAACACATTTGAAAACATGCAAAGAAAAGAACCAGTTCCGCTAATTCAATATTTCAATAAGGTCCAGGCTATGAAGACAAAGCTATAATTACTAGATTTTATCTCAAGAAAAATAATACCCCATAGTTCTTGTTGATCGAAGGATAGCCTTGAAAATAACTAAACAAGCGTTCTTTTATAGTCCTAAGGTTTTGGCTCAATCAAGTAGTTTATTCATATATATTGTTTGGTTATGTGAGTGAGTTATTTTACTTGAGAATATGGCTCACAGTGTGCTCAGACTACTCAATGTAATTTATTCTGAACATTATAAAATTGTCTTGAAAATCAATAGTTATGTGTCCATCACTCAAGAAAGAGATAATTATTGTTTAACATTTTTCCACGATTCATGTACTAGATAATGTTTCATATGGCTATATATGAAATTATGAACAAGTTCATCAAAAAGTGTTGAAGGCGTGGTAGAGGACAACGTTCATATCAGTTTTTTCCTGAATAGACTTTCAGTTGTTTGTGTTCATTTTTTTCCCAATAATTTATGTATAGACTCTATAATATTGATTAGATACAATTTACGTACACAACTATCATTCATGTCCGACTAATCAAATTATTTTGCACTTATCAATATTCAAATGTTTAGTTTATTACAATTTAGTTTTGTAATCAGAAGTGAAGGAGTAGATGCATTCAGAAAAAAAAAATTACATAACCAAATCAACTTTTTATTGTAAGATACCTCTGCCAATTTAAGGCTCAAACTACCAAAGTGGACAATTTTTTGGTCTGAGACACCACCACATACTGGCATCCACAAAATAAATAACCACTTCAAAATAAAATGTCTACAAATTCCCACATAGGCCACACATTTGAAAATACTTGGGTGTACTAAGATTTATGCCACAAACAACATAATAAACATCTCATAACAAATCGTGCCATAGGCATGGGTGATACCTAGTCTATTATAACAAAACACAAGGGAAAGACAATTGTTGGTGAGGATTTTATAGGGATCTGGATTAGATGGGGACACGTGTAAGGCATATATTGTTTTGAAACTCCTTTCAAGTATTCTTAATGGCATTTAAAATATGTAGTTAGTGAGTTAAATTGTTTTCCTAAAGTGACTTGAGGGGTTTCATTTGAAATTAAGCTAGGACTGTGATAAATGGTACAATAGATATTCGAAACTCTTGGTTTGAGAAGAAATGACCATATACTGTATCTATTATCTATTGCGGTGTAGATCAGTGAAGATTCTCATCTTGAAATGGATTTATGCTTGGATTGACTTTATTAGAAAATAAATAAATGCCCCTTACAAGTGCGGTTAATAAGGGTTGTATTAAGTTCTTATTACTGTTGTATTTCAGCCTTTGTAACGCTCTTTTCTTCCTCTCTCTCAAAACCTTGTAATATGTTTCAGCACCACCAGATAACCAGCTCATTTGTTAGTGAGAAGAAACGTCTCATCCATTTAATTTACCATATAACTTCGTTTCTGGCCTCTTGAATCTTTCGTCTCCTCAAATTTCTTAAGCGACTCTTTTCATTATTCGAGCTGATTTCTCTTCGGATTACTTCCATAAGGCTTAAGTTTTTTTATTTATTTATTTTTTAATTTTTATTTTTTTTTATTTTTTATTTTTTATTTTTTTTTTGTAAAAGGAAAGCATGTTTTTTAACTTCTCTAATCAATTTTATTTTATTCTTGAATGATTTCAGAATGTTAGATATTTGAACTAGAAAATGAACTATATTGTATTTCTTATTTAAACCCCTACATTCAATGGTTATTACATGCTCTTTTTCACAATTTATTGTTTGTTTGTTTGTTAGTTTCAGGCTAGTATTTAGAATTTTAATTCCCTCCCCCCCCCCCCCCCTTGTAATTTCCATTCTTCTTTTATGGTCATTTTCCCCTTTTGGTCTTTTACCTTAAAACTGAGATTTACATTATACCTAATTTTTTTTTTTTTTGTTGCCACTGGGAATTGGGACAAAATGATAAATTTGGACTGAATAAGGAGCCATCAAAAGTTGATTAATAAGTTGCACAAACCTTAATCAATAGTTGTGGTCACATTGACTAATTTGTTAGAATGTAATTATATGGTAATTGCTTCTTTTACCAAGATAATACATATGATAGTAGGATTGGTGAAAAAGCCAAAAATTCCTTTTCTTTAATAATCCCAACTCAGCAATATCTCTCCCGAACACTTTGCACAAAGCTACTTGTTGTGGCCATCCCCTAGAAAGTACAACTTTTGAATTTGTTTTTAAAACACTGTTTCTGTCTTCATTTTTATGCTAACATTTCTTCCTCATTTATGTTTATTTTCTCCGATTGTATTTGAAGGTGGCATAGTCAAACTAAGATGACAAGAACATTTATGTCATGAGGACCTCTATTTCGAACATGGTACTTCTTCTCATCTCCTTCATGATCCAATTAATTGGACCTTCCCTATTTATTATTGTAAAATCCATCTTAGTCATGATTATTACAATGATATTCTTGAAATTTGTTAGAAAAACATTTCTACTCATGTTATTTTTGGTCATTTAATCAGTAATTGGGTTTATCACATTCCATTTTTCTTTGTAATGGAATTTGGTTTTGTTTCTTTGGTACCCCACCAACACACACACACACACACATTTGCTTTTGATTTTTTTTTTTTTTTTTTATTATGTTACGTTGTATGGATCTAAAAAGTTTAATACAAGTGTAAAAGGTTTGTTGCACATAACAATTTTTGTATTATGGATAAGCTTATGTAGTTTGATAACAAATATATGTACCAAGAGTTTACCTAAATTGAACAATAACCATTTGGTTTTCATAATGAATAGTGCGTGCGGGCAATATGTGTCACTAAGCTACTCCAGAGTTGCCCTTATTGAGTTAGCAAGAATCCCTTACTGAGTTACCAAGAGTTCAACGAGGAGGAGCCTTAAATTTTCAAAAACTCTTTGTACATTGTGAAACTCCCAATCCATGAGCAGATGATTGGCTCCATAAATAAAATTAGAGTCAGAGTGTATCATGGTACGTGGTAGAAAGTAGGTAAAATACTAGGAATAAGAGCTTCAAGCAATTCATTGGTATATAATGGTTGGCTTTGCGACAGGGTTTTCTTACCTTTCAGAGCAGTAGCTCTTTTCCTCTCATGCATATGTGGTGGTTACAGAATTGAAGAATAGTACAGTTTGTCGTGTGTTTTTAATATTAAATATACTTTAAAGATGGATGATATACTGTTGAATTCTAGAAATGATGTGTCTACCACTGATTTACCTCTTAACTCAAGAAGCATGTGTGAAAATGTAGGCCAACACTCTGTTAACAAATTCTCGTGTGTCTCCCTTTCACTTTTAACAGAGTAGTAGGTTTATTTGGATCTCCATCCACACTATTTTAAAAGCAAGGTAGTGTGTTGACATTTATATTGCACTCGATATATATAATCTCATATTAGAGCGTAAGGGCATTTTTTTGAAATTCTCAACTCTGTTGTGGTTTCTATCTCTTACGTCCTTCAAAGAAACCTTGAAATTCGATGACCGTGAAAAATACAATATTTAGACTTGATGATTTGCATCCAACAAATATAAGATTTGTACTTGGTGATTCACGTATACTTTATGATATAACCTAATTTGATGTATATGAGACGAAAGACAAAACACACAAACAAACTAGATTATAGTCAATACCTTACTCTCTAATGAAAACGTTGTTTTATAGCTTAAGTAATGGTTTCGTACCCACCTCAAAATATGTGGAAAAGAAATCAAATTATAGACAAATCAATGGGGAAGAGAGAAAGATGTTTATCTTTGATATTTAAACTACTTTAATACTAAGAATTAAAAACCACTAATTATGCTAAATAATTATAAATAAGGTTTTGATGGAAGATAAGTTTTGTAGAGAAAGTAATAAATCCACATATGTAAGTTTATTAATGATTAAACTAGTTCATGTGTTAAAGTTATCATCTTTATCAAATTTTGCAATGCAATGAAGTAAATGTTCATACTTTGTAAGACCCTTAATTAATCAACTATCACTATCTCTAGTCAATAATTAATTAACAGGAGAAAATAACACTTCTATCAATCTCTTGTAAAAAATTATTAAACTGTAGTTCAAAACTAATAATTCTTATTTCTAAAAATATGAAAGCTTCAAACTTTAAACACTTAAACACAAATAACTAGTGAAATCATAAACAATTCTCACACAGGCTTCACTGAAACTCCCCTAGCCTAAGTTCAATAGATTAACACAATATTAATAATAAAATTGAAGCAACATAGAACTAAAGAAAGAATAAAGTTTATATTTTTATTAATGGTGAAGGAAGAAGATGATAGTGGAGGCTAACCCTAATTCTAACCCTAAAAGCTAAACTAATCTTGGATAATATAATGGATGCTTGGACTTGAAGTCAACCACTACTTTTATAGAGAACAATTTATATATTGTTGTCGAAATTCTATCTTTCCATAGGTGTAGTGGTCCAATGTGGGAAGATTAGACTAAGTCAGCGGTACAGGGGATAGGGCGCAACATAACGAAGAAAAGGGAGGAGTAGGGAATCATGACCGCGGAACCCTAGACCGCGGACGTGGCATGTGTACAGTAAGAAAGAGAGCCATGGGATAACAAGACAGATGGACGGTCCAGATAGGAGGGGGGGGAGATATAAAAAGAGGAGGATGGGGAGAGAAAAAGAGGCTGTTGGGTGAAGGGAGTGGAGAGGATAGTGAGGAAAAGAGAAAAAAGAGAGATTGTTTAGTTGAGATATTTAGGGTTCATACATTTGGTGCCGTCTGTGGGGAGAGATAAAAGCAAGTTAGAAGTGGCACCAAAGAGAGCAGTAGGTAGGTCAAAGAGGGTGGTGGTTCAGGAGTCGACGCCGGAGGCGGTGGTTGATGAGGGGGAAGAACGAGAAGAGGGGCAAACAGTGGAAGAAACACGACTGATGCGAGAAGAGATTGAGAGACTAAGAGAAGAGAACGATGAGCTGAGAAGAGAGAAAGAAAAGGCGGAGGAAGAGGCTGGGGAAGAAGTAAGTGAGAGGTCTGAAGACGAGGGATCTGAAGATGCGGAGCCCAGGCCAAATCTTTGTGGAAAACCCGGTACCTGGCTTGATAATGAAGCAAATTCAAGAAATGATAGACAATGATAGGGAGGCGAACCAGTGGCAGGCGAAGGAACATAGAGGAGCGGCCAGTCAGGTGGTGGCTGGGTTGAATCCCAACCCATTAGCGAATGACATATGGGCTTCAGAGATCCCAAAGCAGTTCTCTTAGTTGAGGTTCGAGAGGTACGGCAGCAAAGGAGATCCAGTGGATCACATCCATCATTTTCGGCAACAGATGCCACTTTGGCAGGAGTTTTGGTATGATGGTCTGCGGTGTATGATGTTCCCAACTAGCCTTAAAGGAGGGGCATCAGATTAGTACTACAGATTACCAGCGGGGAGCATAAAAAACTTCTAGGAGTTGGAGCAGGCATTCATAGATCACTTCATACATCAGAAGAAATGGGTGGTAGATATCGCGGCTTTATTCAACGTGCGACAAAGATCCACGGAATCATTTAGGGAGTTCCTGTGCCGGTTCAAGGCAGAGACACTGAAAGTTGAAAATCTGGGTGAGAGGACAGTGGTGATAGCATTTGAGAGAGGCTTGCTTCCGGGATGGGAGTGCACCAGTTCGTGGCAAAAAATGAGATAGCGACTTTACACGAGTTGTATCCGCTAGTGGAAAAGTATATAAGATATGAAGATACCATGCAGAAGGATTCCAAGAGACCAGGGAAGGCAGTGTTGTCTTTGGAGAAGGAACGAGAACACCGGAGGACAGAGACATCAGAAAAAGAAAGTGGGGGGATACCGTGGATACAGAGCACGGGTAGAAGGAAGCCGGGAAGGCGTCCGAATGGAGTACAGGGAGAGGAAGCCATACCGCGAGATGGAACAGACTCCGCTGAATAAGCCACTGAGTGAGATCTTGCCCCTTATCAAGAATCTTTCGGGGTATGAAGGACCGCAAAGCACGCCAATAGAGATACTAGAGAAACCCTTCTGCGCATATCATCAGATACGGAATCATGAGACGAATGACTGTTACGCACTAAAATGGTTGGTTCAGAGGATGGTGGAGAAAGGGAGGATGAGAAAGTTTGTGAGAGACACCAAAATGAGGAACACATGCCGCCTCAGGGAAGAATACTGGGAACCATCAACGTGATTTACAGTGGTGAGGTTCTGAGTCATAACCCTCATAGAGTCAGGATAAGGCGGATCATGAGTATCTAGCAAATTAATGAGAGAATGGATAGATCGCGACAAAGGGAGGCGATGATAAAACGTTAATTTGTACGTTTATTGGTTTTTATACCTAAGTCCGAGGTCCACAGTCCGAAGACCAAAGTCCAAGTCCAAAGTCCATATAGTCATCCGTTTAGTCAAGTTACCTTACTCACGTGGGTTTGGTAGGATAGGTTGAGTAAGGGATCTTCTAAACCTTAGGGCTCGACAAGGTTCACAACTAGAATTACTACTTTTAGTGAGTAGGATTTTAGGTTTTTTAGTTGGTTTAATTAAATTAACGGTATTGTAAATAATGTAAATTACTAACGGTGATTTCGATGTAAATAAACAAAGATAGAGAAATAGGGAGAGGGTTAATCATACTCATGCAAGAATCATTTTTTTAACAATTTATATTACCACATCACTACAGCTCTAATTTATCTCGAGATCATAGACAAACCCGAGACGGCGTCGAGTATCGATCCCTAGCAAAACGCGCACATCTCTGAGTTGCATCACACTAGTATAAGGAGTTTAACTAATATTTCATCTATGGAATATCATTTAAGCTCCTGGCTCGATTCTACATCAGCTAGACAAATTGGAGAGCTGTCTGACACCAGAGAGTCAGAGAGTCGCGCGCGAGACATTTTGGGTCTCTCGCGAGACTGTTCTGGAGCATCAACACTACAAATTTGTACAGTCTTAGTCATTTTGGGACCGGATGTCTAATCTACACCTAATTCCTAAGCAGTGATTCTAGAATATTAAAGAGTCAATCCGGATTCTCACATGAGCAGCATAACCCTACCCCTGAGGGGGGGGGGATTAGCTCATAGTCATTGAAAGAATAATTAAACTTGCTGTATACATTAAATAAATAAATGCAGGACAGGAATTAAACTTGAAAAGAAATGACTTACATTGTTTAAGCTGCTGAAATGAAAAGGACGGAATTTAAGCTGCTGGAATGAAAAACTAAAGATGATTAACTAGCTAATATATAGGCTAAAGCATAAAATCTTTGAAGGCTTAATAATGAAGACCCCTTTATATATATAGGCTGGAGAGCCTTGTGAAGGATTTAATTGGGTTTTGTCCATTTCTCAAATTGAGAGTTTTGTCTCCAAGTGAATTAAATTGGTCCTTTGTCTTTTGTACCTTATGTTTTATTATTTTGTCCTTATACCGATTTCATTTCAATCTTTGAACAGGTACGTGTCTTCTCACATTGCAAGGTGGCACAAATTTGTGACCATCATTTGCCACCTGCCTATGCTGACTCGTCATGCCTTTTGGGCCTGCATAGTGGGTCCACTTAGTGTGTCCAGTGGTGGCGCTAATTTTGGCATTTTTACAACTTTCTGTCTTTGCGTACAGTTCGTCGCCCTAGTCACTCTGGCAGTTCACTAGCCAACGTCAGCATCTAGATTTATCAGATGTGAGCTTCGGAAGTTTGCTCCTTCTTTATATGTGGACACGTTCTGCACTGGTTTTGTTCTTTTGGAAACTTCAGCTCTAGTCAGGCTTTGTTGGGCTTCACTGGGGTGAGTGGGGAACTTCAAATATTCCAGTATTCCCGTACTTTGATGCATGTTTTATCTTTATATTCATGTTAACTATGAAAACCTGTAAAAGTACGAAAATGTAATTATTACATGATTATTAAACACATAATCGATCAAAATACTATGTCTCTCGGGGTTTAATATTACAGTTTTGGGTGCTTATCACACCACCCCCAAACAACACTTTGCTTGTTCTCAAGCAAAGAAAAGACATTAAAATGATAAGTGGTCAAAAATGTGTTGTCCTAAGCTAAATCTCATTTCGCAGAGTGCGGTTGGATTGACCGTATGCAACAAGGCCTTGAACCACTAGGAATTCCCTAGTGGATGAGTTATAGCCTCATGAGAGTTTTCCAGAGAAGATACTCACAAATTTCGTTTATACTACAACGACTCAGTAACAAAGGCCTGTTTCCTTAATTAATCTCAGGTATCTAGACATCTCACTAGTGGGGGAAATAAGGATTTAATTCTTTCAAAATTCAAGTTAATATACATACAATAATCAAAACATCTACGTATGAGCATGCATGCAGTGATCTTATAATGAAATGTCTGGCGGGGGTTTGGATCCTTTGGATAAGCGTCCTTAAGTAGGTTCTCACAGGTATGTGTCGAAACACAATTTCTCTCTTATTTTTGCACTCAAGTTTTGCTATCTCCAGTGTGCAGTGGGCACACGTTTCCTCACATACTCAATGACAATCAGAGGAGCCGAGGTCGAGCAGTTACAACTACTACTTATTATCACACTATCCTATTCCTAATTGAGCTAGAAGTCTTTATTAGGCGTTATGGGGCTTAGGAGGTAGTGTAGAAGAAAATGGAATAGAAAATTCAAAAAAATGATAAGTATGAGAGAATAAGGTCTTCGAGATATTTATACTAGAGAAATCCTTATTTTCTTTCCTGCTTCTAACATGGGTTTCCATACTTGGATTTTTCAAGCTTTTGTATTCCCTTTTGATTTGATTTTGGGGGGAATTCTAACTTTGATATTTCTTTTGATTTTTGGAAACATATTTCTATTTTTCTTTTTCTTTTCTTCTAAAACAGGTAACTGATTTTGATTTGTGACAAGGTTTTTCTCTTCATTTTTCTGCACTTCATCCTATTTCTCATACTCATCATCTAGGTAGGCTTATTTATTTATGGTTAATAGATGGGTAATGAATTTTTGATAAAATAGAAAGGGTTAATGAAAGGTTCAGTAGGGAGACTAACAGTAAAATTTTTTACAGGTGTGAATTTTTGGCTATATCTATCCAAAGAAGGCCTAAATTCTTGCCTAGGATTTGGGTAGTGATCAAGTAAGTAGACTTGTGAACTTCTCTATTCGGAAAAACTACTCTTCTGTGTCATTACTCATATATCACACATTTTGAGGCTTTTTTTGTTAGATTCTTACAGGATATGGAAACTAAGTTGTCTAACCGTGGGTCCTAAAAACTTACTGCTGTATACATTTAATGATAGTCAGTGCATGAATGCTCATGAAAAGATGTAAAAACTATTGCATACGTATTAAATTAAGTTTCTAAGAACAAGTCCTAATTTTAATGCTAGGGTGAGATTTCTAAATATTTTTCATCACAGAAAGGGAAACAAAAATTTGTCACTAAATACATTTATTTAGACATAAAGTAAACTATGCATGCTTAATTTTTGCGAAAGGTTCTCACCACCCCCAAATAGTTGAACGCTGTGTCCTCAAAGTGTTAAGAGGAAGAAAGAGTATACATGAGAGGCTTTGAGAAAAAATATAGTTGACATCTTCCACATAAATTTATTATAGCACACTATATATTATAAATCATAAAAGTGAAAGCACACTTTTAGATTGGCACACTATTAGGTTATTTATTTATCTCACATCAAAACGTAAAACAAATATGTACATGCATCAACTCACATTTCCCTAACCAAGAACTGGGGGATGGTCCATCCTTGCTTCGTCTCTGTAGAAATGCCATTCCTTTGCGTCACGCCAATCTATCATAGCTTTCCAGACTTCGCTCCACTTCCCCTTCTTTGCATTGTCCAGATGAGCTATCATTTTATCATCATTAGGGAAGGAACGCACTTTCTTTAGATACCTTGCAGGGTGTCGCCATGTCTGAAATTGCAAAGAACGAATGATCTTGTTGGTTGGACACATAGAGTCGACCTTAACCCAGTCCTGAAAAGTAGCCGCAAAATGTGGGAAGTACGTCCTTACTATCCTGCATGCTGTGACTGGCAAGGTGATATAGTGCTGCCAAAAAGACCGAGCCCTCTTTAGGTTCTCAATTACTAGGTCTGTGATGTTGAAGGCGGTATGTTGCTGGGCTAGTGCATGGAACGTCTTACAAGCTAACTTTGATGCAGTGGAAAAATTCCAATCCCCCATGATGTTTTGAAGAATAAATAACATGGCAGTTCCAACATTCATGGTCATACTGGCAAGTAGAATAGTAAAGTTTGGCCATCGGCTAGCTATGGCACGTTCACTGACCTGGGCAAGGCCATCGCCATAACGGGCGACAAATTTTTCCCAAGAATAGTCGTTAAAGTTGTTTTCTATCATGTATTGGATGGGGATGTTTGGCTGAGAAGGAGGAAGGTGTAGAGCTATAGCAACTGTTTGCTCGTAAAAAGAGTGTTGGGTGTTACCAATATGGATTGTAAATCCGTTCAAAGGGAAACCCTGTACAGCAGGTAAATCTTCCATATGATCATAAAAATAAGTTGCCAAACTTGGGGAGTATGTCTGCTCTGGGTGTAGAATAAGGGAGTTCCAACCGACTCGAGTGATGTAGTCTCTGAAAAGATGTCCATATGCAGGAGAATTCAGCAACGAATGGAAAGATTGTCCTGGAATCATCTTTGGAGCTTCCATTGTAGAAGATGTGTGAAGAAAGATGCTACCTGTTAGACAAAGATAAACAAATATTAGAATATGATGAGAATAATTAAGTAAAAACAAATTACCATAGGAAAATTGCACTATATTTAAAAAACTAAAAAGAAAATGACAAAGAACATAAAATTGCAAAATTTAAATTATGTCATGGGCCTAAGTAATGGTGAGGATCCTTTTGTGAAAGGAATCCATTTATAAGATCTTTGATGCCGTCAATCCAGGCAACAGCTCGTTGCATAATTTCACTCTGTGTCTGGTAAATCTCGGCATGGTTCTCCATTATGAGAGTGTGATTTGCCGAGAACAGGTTGTGACTGTGCAAGAATTGTGCTTGTTCCTCTTCTTGTATTGTCCACAGGTCGTGAAATTCAAGGAGACTGGTGATGATAATGTTCTGACGTTTGTATAATGTCATCAGTCCTTATTGAATTAAACGAAGGCCTTCAATAGGATTAAATACATTGTTTAATGCATTTTCAGTGAAGATGTTGTCAGCGGAACAAGCTTCTTCAGTTTCTGTACTAACATGGTTCTTTGCAACGTCGGGATTCCAGAAACCGTTCCTACAAACTGAGTGAATGGTAAGAATGTTAGCTGTTCTGAGAGGTGTATTAGGAGAAGTACTAGAAAACCCCCAACGCATCATGATAAGTGTCACCTTGGTTTGTAATAGGAATTTGAAGTACCTCAGAGATAATTTCCATAGTCAATTCACGTTCGTATCCTTTTTCACGGACAAAGAATTGTCCGTTTTGGAAATAACCGTGTTTATAGAACAACAGGACCAATTCTCTAGAAAAAAATGCCTGCTTATGATGTAAAAGAGGGTACCATCCTTGACGTAAAATTTCTGTGTCAAAAAATAGATGAAAAAGACCATTTTGGAAAATTTCCATAAAATTTTGCCCGGGCACGAAAAATGCCATCCAATTATATGAGTCATCCTCAAAGGTCACAAGAGTTTTTGAAAAGAAAGGAGGGGTGTTTTATTTATATACAAGGGAGATTACGTGAATAACACTGGATGTCCAGAAGAGTTAACATCAAAATTCATAGGCAACTGTCATGTTGGCTCTGGAGTGAACCAAATCTAGCCAGACTGTGGCTTTACCTTATGTATTATGGGGTTAGGGGCAGGACGGTACCATCCTGGACTGTGCGCGCTACGGTCTAATAATATTTCCCTTATTACATACGGCTATCCTCAAACCACCCCAAAGGGAACTCAAAGTGACCAATTCTAGGGGTTGGTCTGGTGGAATCCATTGCCCATTTGTGTTCCAAGTATGCAACATCCGAGGTTGAACACGAATCTCTATGTGCACAACTTAATGCACCGGAAATTTGTTTATAAAAGGCAACAATATATACATATCTACAAGGTGAGTCTTTTAACGTCAGATCCTCAAGACGAATCAAGTCTTTTAATGTCAGATTCTCAAGACGTTTGTGAGTCTTTTAACGTCAGATTCTCAATACGATTCCCAACCCATGGGAGAAACGGCTTGGCGATGAAGATTATCCCGCGTAGCTGGTGTCAGACAAAAGTATGCCTTAAACTGGCTAGTATCGGATAGGAAGTCAAGATCTGGACAGAAGGGTGTTTGGCAATGCATATACCATCCCATCTTTCGCGCACGTCGTTTACGAGCAAAAGTACTACGACCATTCCCTATTCGTGATGAGTGAGACTTACACCAAATGATTAGCTGAAGTTCGCGAGGCAGAGAGTAGAAAAGGGAAGAGAAGGAAGGAAGTGAAATTTTAGGTACCCATCGTTTACCGACAGGCATGTTTGCTTGTGTTGTAGAAGACATTTATACTCAGTTCTGAAATAGAGTTTCTGTGGACTAAGGTTCCGGTGCTTGCAACCACACACTTCAAAGAACTTTTGAGATCATAAAATAGAAGATGGCCCAGCTACGAAAATGGCGTACCCTCTACAGAAACAAGATTGAGTACACCAAACAAAACATCTAGTCTATGTAGACAGGATCCTGAAGAAGAGTCTGTTCAACATCTGAGGAGCGTAATTCGTGGTAATGTTTTAGGCGTTGTCCATTGACTTGAAATTCGCTGTTATCTTGTGGATTAAGCAAAGAGATTGCCCCATAATGTGTCACAGCTGACACAATGAACGGACCAGACCATCGTGTTTTCAATTTACCAGTAAAAATGTGTAATATGGAGTTGTACCGTAAAACCTTTTGACCAATTTTAAAATCCTTACGCAAAATGTGCTTGTCGTGCACTATTTTCTTATTAGCTTTGTAGGATTTCGAGAGATCATAAGCATCACTACGAATCTCCTCAAGCTCATTTAATTGCAATTTTTGCTTCTCTCCCGCCTCATTGATATTGTAATTGAGGTTTTTGATGGCCCAAAGGGCACGATGCTCAAGTTCAACTGGCAGATGACAAGGTTTTCCAAAAATAATGCGGTAAGAAGACATCCCTATAGGTGTCTTAAATGCTGTTCGGTATTCCCACATGGCATCTGATAAGCGGAGAGACAAATCCTTTCTTGATGGATTGACAGTTTTCTCCAGAATGGACTTAATATCTCTGTTGGAGACTCCCACTTGGCCACTCGTTTGTGGGTGATATGGAGTAGCAACTTTGTGAGTAACTCTATATTTTTTCATTAAAAACCCAAAAATTTTATTACAAAAATGTGTACCCCCATCATTGATGATAGCTTTGGGGACACCAAAACGAGAGAAAATGTTTTCTTTTACAAATTTCAAGACAGTCTTATGGTCATTTGAGCGACATGTGAGTGCCTCAATCCATTTGGACACATAGTCCACAACGACTAGAATGTAGAAAAAACCTTGAGAAATAGGGAAGGGTCCCATAAAATCAATGCCCCAAACATAAAAATTTCCACAATCAAGATAGGATTTAGGGGCATCATATTGCATTTTGTAATTCAACCTAGGTGTTGACAACGAATACCGGCTATGCAATGTTCGTGTGCATCGCGAAAAAGGGTAGGCCAGTAAAAACCACATTGTAACAGTTTGGCCGCAGTTTTCTTTCCACTGAAATGACCTCCGCAAGATTGTTCATGGCAAAAGGATTATACGTCGGTGTGCTCCCAATCGGGAATGCAGCGACGAATGAGTTGGTCGGAACAATACTTAAAGAGGTAAGGGTCATCCCAGAAATAATATTTTACAGTGGATAAGAACTTTTTACAATCGGGATGTGACCAAGAGGAAGGAACTTCCTCAGTAACTAGGTAGTTAATGATAACTGTGTACCAAGGAGAGGAGAAAATGGAGTACAAATATTCGTCTGGGAAGGAATCACAGATGGCTTCAGAATCACTAACAATGTCACCAACCAGCCTTGACAAATGGTCGTCCATGACATTTTCAATTCCTTTCTTGTCTTTGATTTCCAGGGTGAATTCTTGCAAGAGAAGGATCCAGCAGAATAATCGCTGTTTCGCGTCCTTTTTCGTGAGTAAGTACCGAAGTGCGGCATGGTCAGTATATACGACGGTGGATGATCTAACTAGGTAGAGGCGAAACTTATCCAAAGCATAGACAACAACTAGGAACTCTTTCTCAGTTGTTGTGTAATTATGTTGAGCGTCATTAAGAGTTTTACTAGCATAGTAAATGACAATGGGTTTGTCATCACGTCGTTGGCCTAGTACGGCGCCAATAACAAAGTCGCTAGCATCACACATCAGTTCGAATGGTTGAGACCAATCAGGGGGTTGAATGATAGGAGCAGTAGTCAGGGCGGTTTTTAGAGTTTCAAAAGCTTGTTTGCAATTGTAATTGAAGTCGAATACCACATCCTTAAGTAGGAGATTGGTTAAGGGTCAAGCAACTTTAGAAAAATCCTAAATGAATTGCCTGTAAAATCCAGCGTGTCCTAAAAAGGTACGGATATCACAAACTGTACGTGGGAAAGGTAGCGAAGCAATTTTAACAATTTTAGCTTTATCAACCTCTATCCCATCTTTCGAAACAATATGACCTAGAACAAGTCCTTTGGTAACCATGAAATGGCACTTCTCCCAATTAAGGACTAGATTTTTCTCTTCGCAACGTGTTAACACTTTAGAAAGGTTGGATAGGCAGTCGTCAAAGGAATTTCCATAAATGGAAAAGTCGTCCATGAAGACTTCCATATAACGTTCCACCATATCACTGAAAATGTGAAGCATGCAGCGTTGGAAGGTGCCTGGGGCATTGCAAAGACAAAAAGGCATTCGTCTGTATGCAAAGGTTCCAAATGGACACGTGAAAGTTGTATTTTCTTGATCGGCGGGATCGATAATAATTTGGAAGTAGCCGAAATAGCCATCAAGAAAATAGTAGTAAGCATGACCGGCTAAACGTTCTAGCATCTAATCAATGAATGGGAGAGGGAAGTGATATTTACGTGTTCTGGCATTAAGTTTGCGATAGTCAATGCAGATTCACCATTTTAATGGAATGCGAGTGGAGATGCATTCACCATTTTCATTTTGTACAACTTGAATGCCAGACTTTTTAGGAACAACGTGGACAGGACTAACCCAGTCACTATCAGAGATAGGGTATATGATGCCTGCATCAAGTAAACGTAAAACTTCCTCTCTCACCACCTTTTTCATGGCGGGGTTAAGGCAATGTTACGGTTCTCGTGATGTCTTTGAGCCGTCATCCATATGTATGCGATGTGTGCATACACTAGGGTCTATTCCTTTGATATCATCTAAGGACCATCCGATAGCGGAGCGGTGTTCACGAATGACACGAATCAAATGTGCTTCTTCGTCGGTAGTCATGTGAGCAGAAATTATTATAGGGTGACTACCATCGGGATCGAGATGCACGTACTTCAAATCAGAGGGTAGAGGTTTTAAATCCGGAGTTAGAGGATTGGGAATCAAGGACTTGTGAGGGGTCATCTCTTCAATGGAAAAGAGCGAGTTTTATTCTTCTGAATCAGTTAGCAATGCATCAGTAGGGTCAAATAATGGTACTGACAATAATAATGCGTGGACATTCATAATGTACGAGTCATCGTCAAACTCAGGATTATCAAAAGAAAGAAATTGATGTACCTCGCCTTCGGGAAAAGAGCTTGTGAAATAATCGTGTGCCAGACTATCAACCAAGCTAATCTCACCCTCCATTATAGGATCGGGAAATTGTTTCATTAATTTGATCACGTTGAGTTCGACAGAAAGGTTCCCGAAAGATAATGTCATTGAACCGTCCCGACAATTTATGAGAGCATTAGCAGTTGCAAGAAATGGACGTCCCAAGATGATATGAATGGGTTCACAGGCCACTTCGGTATCTAGAATGAAAAAATCAACGAGGTAGTAAAAATCTTAGATCTTGACTATGACATTTTCTATTATGCCTTTTAGGTACTTGATGGAGCGATCCCTGAGTTGCAGAGTTATATTGGTAGGTTTTAATTCATGAAGACCTAACTGCTTAAATAAGTAGTAGGGAAGTAGGTTAACACTGGCGCCTAGGTCTAAAAGTGCGGTAGTGGTATACTTGTCGCCCAACGTGCATGGTACAGTTGGTAGACCTGGGTCTTTGTATTTAACTACACCATTGGTAGTAGTAATCGAGGGAAACTGCTTAGTGAGGAACGTTTGTTGAGGAATATTCATACGTCGTTTGGTGGTGCACATGTCCTTTAAAAACTTGGCATGCTTGGGCAAATGCTTAAGCGCATTTAGGAAAGGTATGTTTATGGTCAAATTTTTGAAGGTTTCACGGATCTCATCGAAATGTTCGTCAAGTTTGTTCTTTGCCAAACGGGTAGGGAACGGAGCTTTGGGGCGGAATCGCGCATATGGATCAGTGGCGTCTTTCCCTAGGGACGTGGATGTAGATTTGGAAGGAACAACTTCGTCCGTTATAGGTTGCGAGGTAGGAGTTGGAAGGACGTCAGTCGTGGCTTCCGTTGATTGGACATTTGGCATACGTATGTGATTGTCGATGGTTCGGCCAAAACAAAGAGTGGTAATGGCTTTTACCTCACCCTGGCTTGGATTACTAGATCCTGGTGCATTGTTGAGTTGAAAGGCAATGTTTGTAGGCTTAGGGTTTGGAACTTCTTGGCCAGGGAACACGCCCTTTTGACTTTTATCCTGTGCTAACAGCTGAAGAGACTGTTAGATAGATGCTAAGATTTGATTTTGTTGATTCATGTAAGTCAGAAAAGTTCAGTTGTTTTATCGGCAGCGGATTGTACCAGTGGAGCTGTAGGTACAAGTTCACGATTATTATTTTCGGGTTGATTTTGGTAGCCATATCCTTGATTAGCAGGAACAATGTTGCGGTTGTTTTGATACCCTATATTTGCATTGTTGGGAAAATTACTTTGCCCTTGCTGGAATTGTGGAGGATTTCCTTGATGGTAGGAATTGTAGTTCGCGGGTGGTCGTACAGGAGAGTTGTTAACACTCGGAAGAGCTTGTAGTTAGGCAGGGGGTGCCCAAGCCAAATTCGGATGTTGTCGCCAAGGTGCATTAGGGATGTTAAAAGCACAAGCCTCTTCAGAAGATTGGGGAGGGCACTCGTATACCAATGGACAATAAGAATCGGCATGCTCAGGACTTAAGCAAAGAGGACATGGGGAAGCGTTGGCAGCCATGACCTGTTTGGGTTTCTGATCATTTACTTGAACCGAAAGAGCATCGACCTTTTTGTTTAGGGACTAGGTCAGAGTTTTTAATTCTGGATTGGATTTGACCTCAAACATAGAGGTAACTTTGGTAGGAGTGTCTTTAGAAGATCTGGAAGAATCAGTGTTTCCCCAATGGGTGCTTCGTGAAGCCTGTTTCTTAAGGAAAGTGTATGCTTCAGTAGCGCCTTTGTCCATGAAACAACCGCCATTCATGACATCTAATGTTTCCTTTTGATGGTCAGAGAGACCATTAAAGAATGAACGGACTAATACAGTGGTGTCGAGTTGATGATGGGGACATTCGAGAAGCAGATCAGTAAATCTGCTCCATGCTTCCGAAAAGGATTCCTGGGGATGTTGGTGAAAGAATTGAATCTTCTGAAGCATTTCTGTAGTTTTCTTTTGAGTATAGAATTTTATCATGAATGCTTGTACGAGCTTGGTCCATGTGTCAATGGATTGCGGTGCTTGTCCTGCGAGCCAAACTGAAGCTTTATCAGCTAAGGTGAAGGGAAACAACCTAAGCAAGACTTGTTCGTTGGTAACGGTTCGATGGCGGAAAGTGGTGACTACTTGTTGCATCCGACAAAGATGATTGTACGATTTTTCATGGTCTAAACCATGGTAAGCAGATAACAAACCGAAAATGTTTGGTGGAATGCGAAAATCACCTACAATCGCATCGAGTTTAATGTAGGAAGCAGGTCCTTACTGTAAGGTAGTATAGAAATCCGAAAGGGGTTTCTCGACTGTGAGATTTTCCTAAGCCATAACTAAGGGAGATAATGGCAATGGAGATGTTTGACGAGGTTGGTTTACGGAGGAGGAACTATGTCTAGGAGATAGCATAAGCAGTTGTTTATTATATTTTCGACGACGATATATAAGTTCTAATTCCTTATGTTTACCAGACCGTAGTCTCATACAAATACAAATTTTAATTCAAGGCTCATAAGGAACCAATTATGACTGGAGGTTTTAGAATTAAGGAAGGAGGGAGGTGAAGCACATCTTCATGAGCTATTGCTAACTTGAGCATGTAAGCTAGGACAATGTGTGAATATTCTAGCAGCCAGGTCACCTGAGAGAATTGAGGGAGGTTGTTCGTGCTAGCACGTTTCTTAATTAGGCAACCTCAATTTTTCAAGTTTCCTAGGCACTGATGGAATAGGATGATGATTTATGATGGTGTATTATGCGGGGTGTTATTAAGATGATTAAGATGAAATTTTAATTATTAGGATTTTTTTATTCATTTTTATTTTTTATTTATTTTTAATTTTAATTTTTAATTTTTAGTTTACCTAATTAATGTATTATGGAGACGTGATTACGGAACATGTAATTAAAAACGATAGATGCCAAAATAGAAACTAAACATACATGCTAGTTTTATATAGGAAGTCTACACATGCAACTATATGTGAGCTAGGGGAATGTCGAGAACGAACTCATGCAAATGAATACCGCATGCGTGAATTGATGTAACATACACATACAAAAATATTCTGAGCAGATAGTTTGAAACTACGCATATATCCAAATATATTCGAATCATATTAATCTGTGTTAACGTGAAGATGTAATGATGAACCACGTTTACATGCAACAAGTTCTCATGCCAACACACAAACATGCGAGGTAAAACAGGTTATAGCAAATAATATCCTCGATAAAGTTTGAGGAGTTTAATAATTTGAAACCTGGCCCGTGATTCCTTGTACAAACGATCGAACTAACTCCCGAGCTCGTGAACTTACTGGATAAATAGGACTAGAGAGTCTAAAAGAGTACTGAAAAGGAAAGTGGCCTGTACCTAAAAACCGGAGGGTTGATACTCCAGGTTAGTCTTGCGTGCTACTAATATAGTCTCGTCCGAGACTCTTTTGTCATTTCAATGCTTCAAGTTCCTACGGAATACTTAGATTGTGCTAATAAAAATAAACAAGATCTAGTTCACAGGTATATGTTAGTAGAAAAAGTTGGGACAAATAGGTACATAACACGTTAGTATTGCAAAAAGAAATGGAAATCAAAAAGATGAGGGGGTAGGGGAGGGGGTTTATGTTTGATGTATTCCAGTTATTACGTTAAATGCCCAAAGTCCTTCGGCATGCAGCGGCGCCATTTGATATAATATTAATTTATACGTTTATTGGTTTTTATACTTAAGTCCGAGGTCCACAGTCCGAAGTCCAAAGTCCGAAGAGCAAAGTCCAAGTCCAAAGTCCGTATAGTCGTCCATTTATTCAAGTTACCTTACTCACGTGGGTTTGGTAGGATAGGTTGAGTAAGGGATCATCAAAAATCTTAGGGCTCGGTAAGGTTCATAACTGGAATTACAACTTTTAGTGAGTAGGATTTTAGGTTTTTTAGTTGGTTTAATTAAATTAACGGTAATGTAAATAATGTAAATTACTAACGGTGATTTCGATGTAAATAAACAAAGATAGAGAAACAGGGAGAGGGTTAATCATACTCATGCAAGAATCATTTTTTAACAATTTATATTACCACATCACTACAGCTCTAATTCGTCTCGAGTTCATAGACAAACCCGAGATGACGTCGAGTATCGATCCCTAGCGAAACGCGCACATCTCTGAGTCGCATCGCACTAGCATAAGGAGTTGAACTAATATTTCATCTCTGGAATATCATTTAAGCTCCTGACTCAATTCTACATCAGCTGGACAAATTGGAGAGTCGTCCGACACTGAAGAGTTGTCTTGCTGAGACACATTTTGGGTCTCATGAGACTGTTTTGGAGCATCAGCACTCCAAATTTGTACAGTCTTAGTCATTTTAGGACCAGATGTCTAATCTAAGCCTAATTCCTAAGCAGTGATTCTAGAATATTAAAGAGTCAATCCGGATTCTCACATGAGCAGCATAGCCCTCCCCCTGAGGGGGGGGGGGATTAGCTCATGGTCATTGAAAGAATAATTAAACTTGCTGTATACATTAAATAAATAAATGCAGGACAGGAATTAAACTTGAAAAGAAATGACTTTTATTAAGAAGAAATGACTTACAGTGTTTAAGCTGCTGAAATGAAAAGGACGGAATTTAAGCTGCTGGAATGAAAAACTACAGACGATTAACTAGCTAATGTATAGGCTAAAGCATAAAATCCTAAAGGCCGAATAATGAAGACCCCCTCATATATATAGGATGGAGAGCCTTGTGAAGGATTTAATTGGGTTTTGTCCGTTTCACAAATTGAGACGTTCAAAACTTTGATATTCAAAGTTTTGTCTCCAAGTGAATTAAATTGGTCCTTTGTCTTTTATACCTTATGTTTATTTATTTTGTCCTTATGCCAATTTCATTTCAATCTTTGAAAAGGTACGTGTCTTCTCACATTGCAAGGTGGCACAAATATTCTTTGAACAAGTTTTGTCCGTTGCTGTGACCATCACTTGCCACCTGCCTATGCCGACTTGTCATGCCTTTTGGGCCTGCATAGTGGGTCCACTTAGTGTATCCAGTGGCGGCGCTAATTTTGGTTTTTTTACAACTTTCTGTCTTTGCATACAGTTCATCACCCTGGTCACTCTGGCAGTTCACTAGCCAACGTTGGCATCCAGATTTATCAGATGTGAGCTTCGGAAGTTTGTTGCTTCTTTATATGTGGACCCGTTCTGCACTGGTTTTGTTCTTTTGGAAACTTAGGCTCTAGTCAAGCTTTGTTGGGCTTCACTGGGGTTGAGTAGGGAACTTCAAATATTCCAGTATTCCCGTACTTCGATGCATGTTTTATCATTATATTCATGTTAACTGTGGAAACCTGCAAAAGTATGAAAATATAATTATTAGATGATTATTAAACACATAATCGATCAAAATGCTATGTCTCTCGGGGTTTAATATTACAGTTTTGGGTGCTTATCAGGCGACAATAGTAGAAAAGGATAGAATTGTATTTAGTAGCGCGGACCTCCGGGCAGTGGGCTCACCACAAGAAGATGTGCTGGTCATTACAGTCGTGATGGGAAATTACATGGTGAAAAGGGTGTTGATTGATTGTGGATTTGCTATTCAGAGGTACTTTGGAGGAAATGGGAGTCGATCCTAAGCAATTACGTCCTTTGCGAACCAATTTGTATGGATTCAATGGGAGTATGACAGAGCCTATGGGGGAACTCTTATTGCCCGTGACAACAGGACCAGTGACAGTTTTTGCCTGATTCATGGTGGTAGATTCTACTTTGCAATATAATCCAATTTTAGGAAGGTGGTGGATTCACGAGATGAAGATGGTCCCATCCACGTATTCTTAGGTAATACGATTTCCCACACCTACTGGCATGTATGAGGTTTACGGTGATCAGGTAACTGCCAAGAACAGTCATTGGGGAACAGTGAAGCGGTTGATCCGTGGACCAGAAGGAGAGACTTCCAATCCTAGGAAGAGGCATGCATAGTAATTATAGTGCACCTCAGTGGAGGGGGAGGCTGAGACATCGGTGGGACCAAAGACGCTCAATGAGATTGAGGTGGTGAATATTGGAAAGGGGGAAGAGGAGAGGTTCACGTCGATAGGATCTAGTTTGCCAGAAGAGTGGAGGGGTAAGTTGATACAGTTCTTGTCCGAAAATAAAGATGTCTTTGCTTGGACAATATAGGATGTTACTGGGTCAGACCCAGAATTCGCTTGTCACCACTTACATATGAAAGAAAACACTAAACCCGTGAGGCAAAGGATGCGCGGCATTAGTCCTAAATATGCCGAGGGGATCCGTGAAGAAGTCGCTAGGTTGAAAGGGGAGGGGATAATCCTAGAGGTTGAGTTCACAGACAGGTTATCTAACATAGTCGCGGTACCGAAAAAGAATGGAAGGGTGCGTATGTGCGTGGATTTTACTGATGTAAATCTCGAATGCCCGAAGGACAGTTATCCCATGCCGCGAGTAGATGAGTTGGTGGATAGGACGGCAGGATTCAAGATATTTTCCTTCATGGATGCATCGATGGGATACAACCAGGTCTCAATGTATGGGCCAGATTAGGAAAAAACAGCGTTTGTGGTGGAAGGTGGTACATACTACTATACTTGGATGTTGTTTGGTTTGAAAAATGCGGGGGCTAGCTTCCAGCGGTTAGGTGAGAAAATATTCGAAAGCAAGATTCGGAAGGGGATTGAGATCTATATAGATGACATGGTGGAAAAAAAGTATGTCGGAAAAGGAACATATAGAGGGTTTGAGAGAGACCTTGGGGATACTACTGAGATACAAGTTGAAGCTGAATCCTGAAAAGTGTACATTCGGGGTGACCACGGGAAAGTTTTTGGGCTATATCGTTACTCATAGGGGAATTAAGGCTAACCCCGAGCAAATAAGGTCCTTGGTGGAGATGCCATCTCCGCAGAATGTGAAGGAAGTACAGCGGTTAGCAGGAAGGGTCGCAACTTTAAATAGATTCATTACCAAGTCATCCGATAAATGCAGACCACTGTATAGGTTGTTAAGAAGCACACCGGATTTCGTTTGGACCGCAGAGTGTGAGGAGGCATTTCAGGAATTGAAAAAATATCTGGGCAAAACGCCTTTGTTGTCACAGCCCGAGACGGGGGAGAAGTTGTATTTGTATTTAGGGGCCACGGAATATGCAGTTAGCTCAGTTCTAGTCCGAGTTGTAGACAAGATGGAGAAGCCGGTGTATTTTCAGAGCAAGACACTACTAGACACAGAAATGCGGTACAGTAGAATTGAGAGGTATGCCTTGGCATTAGTTTTCTCAACCTTGAAGCTGAAACCCTACTTTGAAGTGCATGTGGTAGTAGTGGTAATGAATTTGCCTCTGAGGCAAGCATTGAAGGCAGAAAAATCTGGGAGAATGTTGAAATAGGTTGTGATGCAGAGTTCTTATGAGATACAATATCAGATAAAAATTGCGGAAAAGGCGCAAGTGATGGCTGAGTTTCCCGTAGAGGACCCCATTTGGGGAGGGAGAACCAGATCTCCTAGACCTGTGGGATAAGAGGAATGGATGGAGGGTATTTGCAGATGGATCAGCTACCGATGCATGCAGTAGCATAGGAGTCGTATTGGTTACACCCGATAATGGCAGAATAGAGCAAACCATGAAACTAGGAGCAAACCATGAAGCAAAATATGAAGCAGTGATAGCGGGATTGAGAATGGCCGAAGATTTGGGAGTGAAGGAGTTGACAGTATATTCCGATTCAAATTTGGTGGTGTGTCAAGCGAATGGAGGGTTCGCCGCCCGATGCCCCAGGATGGCAAGATATTTGGATGTGCTGCATAAACGATTTGCAAAATTCACAAAGATCAGGTTCATTCACTTGGGTCATGGAGAGAACAGACATGCTGATGCCCTGGCATATGTAGCCGCAGCAATTCCCGGGTCAGAGGAAAGAACAATACGAGTGGGAAGGTTGGAAAAATCGAGCACCAAGGACGCGATTGAGATTTGTTAGGTCGCAGAAGAAAGTGGGAGCTAGATGGAACCAATTAAGGGCTTTTTGGTGGGAAGGGAAGTGATAGATAAGAAGGAAAGAAGAAGATGGGAACAGACTTCTCGGAGATACATTTTGCTGGAAGGAGAGTTGTACCGAAAAAACTTCAATGGACCACTGTTAAAATGCTTAGGTCCACGGCTATCATATGAGGTGCTGGCAGAATTACATGAGGGAGACTGCGGGAGCCATTCAACGGGAAGAACTACGACATATCGATTACTGACACAGGGGTATTTCTGGCCCCATATGAAAAGGGATGTAGTGGAATTTGCTAAGAGATGTGACAAATGTCAGAGATTTGCCCAGCTGATCTTCGCCCCCGTAGAACCATTACATAATGTCTCGAGCCCATGACCTTTCGCTATGTGGGCAATGGATATAGTGGGGCCGCTGCCCATGGCCAGTGGCAAATGGAGGTTCATGCTCGCGGCCATTGATTATTTCACGGAATGGATTGAGGTCGTACCCATATAGTAGGTGAAGGAGACGCAAATCATCAAGTTCTTATGGGAGAATATTATTTGCAGGTTTGGGCTACCATATGCCATCATAGCAGATAATGGGACTCAGTTCACATGAGTGAAGGTGACTTGGTTATTGCAAGCTTATAAGGTGAAACAGGGGTTTTCGGCCCCTTACAATACCGAGGGCAATGGACAGGCGGAGTCATCCAACAAAACTATCATGAACAAGCTTAAGAGGAAGTTGGAAGATAAGAAAGGGGCCTGGGCAGATGAGTTGAATCATGTACTATAGGCCTATCGGACCACACCTCGGTCGTCCACCCAGGAGACCCCATTCTCATTGGCCTACGGAGTGGAGGCCGTGATCCCTTTTGAGATGGTGGCAGCTACAACACGAACAAAGGCCATGGAGGAGGGATCAAACTGGAGAATATTAGCAGCGGATCTGAATCTGGCAAAGGAGAGAAGAGACATTGCCTGTATAAAGTTGGAAGAGTACTACCGGAGATTGCAGAGACAGTACAACAAGGAGGTCAAGCTGAGGCAATTCCAAATAGGTGACTTGGTGCTCCATCGAGTGACACCTAGTACCAGAAAGGAGAAAGATGGAAAGATGGGTCCAAATTGGGAAGGAGCTTATACCGTGGTGGATATCGGAGGGGCTAACACATACAAATTGCGAACACAGGAAGACAAATTGATAGAGAAGTCGTTAAATGTGAGAATGTTAAAAAAAATTCACACTTGAATGTAATGAAAAGCTAAGGCAAGAGTTTGTAGCTATATGTAAATATATAATACGACAATACTTTTGAGAAGAGACTATCATTTGTAAGGGCAGGAATCCAAAATAAATAGGGGGCATGGAATACAAACGAGACAGCGGAGGGGATGAGCCTTTCGCTGATACAAGGTCGAAATTGGGCCTGGGGCAAGACGAGTTGCCCCAACTAACATTCTGAAGCTACAAAGCCAACAGAGTGGGATGAGCCCTTCGCGGATGAGAGATGCAAATTATACATGGGGCATGGAATCTAAGCGTGGAGAGAGACAGCGGAGGGGATGGGCCCTTTGCTGATACAAGGCTAGAGTTGAGCCTGGGGCAAGATGAGTTGCCCCAACTAACTTTCGGAAGCTATAGAGCCCGCGGAGTGGGATGAGCCCTTCACGGATGAGAGATGCAAATTACACATGGGGCATGGAATCCAAGTATAGAAAGAGGAAGCGGAGGGGATGAGCCCTTTGCTGATACAAGGCTAGAGTTGAGCTTTAGGCAAGAGGAGTTGCCCCGACTAGTTTCATGAGGCTACAGAACCTGCGGAGTGGGATGAGCCCTTCGTGGATGAGAAAGGCAAATTACACATGGGGCATGGAATCCAAGCATGGAGAGAGACATCGGAGGGGATGCGCCCTTCACTGACTTAGTGCTAGAATTGAGCTTAGGGCAAGATGAGTTGCCCCAATTAGCTTCCCGAGATATACAAACCATACTTGGGGCAGGGGACCCAACCTTCGCGAGGGATAGCGAAAGGAATGAGCCTACCTAATGCAATGCACGAGTTGAGCAGGGAGTAAAATGAGGCCCCCAATGGGCCTCTAGAGATAAGGGTGCCCGTGGACAAGAGATTCAATTTGCACGTGGGGCATGGGGATTGACCTACATCTGGCTGAATAGCCAAACAAAGAGAAGACGACAGGGCAAGGGTAAAATTTGATTAATACAAAGAAACCAGACCATAGAAGTGAGTTGTGCAAACATCACATTAAAGAGAATAATATCAAAATATTAACAAAACAAGTAGTACTGCAACTAGCTGGTCAGGATGGGGTAAAAGTGACTTATTAAAAAAAAAGGAGCTCTAATGCATCTCAGAGGGGGAGTCATTGGCGAACATTACACCTGTGACTTCTTCGGTGGGTGTAGTGGTGTTCTATGCGGTGACATTCTCCAAGGTTGCAGCGGTGGTCTCTTCAATGGCCGCTGCAGGGGTGGAAGTTTCTTCTGGCACAGGGGAGTTAGGGAAGGTCTCAGTGGCCGCCACTTCTTCTCTTGCGGTCTCAAGGGAGTCTATCACTGGGGTGGTAGGCCTTGTAGGAAAAAGCCACCCTTCCTGGGTGAGTCGTGCAAGCTCCTCTTGGATCTTCTTGGTTACCCTCTTGTCGGCTAGAAGCTTGAAGCATTCACGAAGGGCAGCCATGTTTGCTTGTTGTTGCTGTAGGAGGGCGGCGGCAATATCCTTATGTTCTTGATTGAGGGTGTCAATGGCTGCCTGGTGTTGTTGAGTCGGGCAGCCAGATTGAGTTGGTGTTGTTCGAGGATCATTTCCCTTTGACGACTTAGGCGGGCGTTGACTGTATCCATGTATTTTTGGTGAGATGACTCCGCGGACTGGAGCTCATCCTGGGCCTTGAGCTTAGCCAAGTTAGCAGCGGCTAGATTTGATTGGAGCCCTGCATAGGCAGCTTTTATGCCAGAAGGGCGTTGAGTTCTTTCTCCAGGGCGGCTAACTTGGTCTTGGTACTGAAAAGGCCGCGGATCATGAAGGAAATGTCCAAGCTCACCTAGGATCAGAAAGAGAGATGTTAAAAAAAAAAAAGAGAGAAAGAGAGAGAGAGAGAGAGAGAGAGAGAGAGAGAGAGACCCTCTCCCAATTTGTCTACAGAGAGGTACGGTGCTGATCAAACGACCCCCCGTCTGCATAGGCTATGTCCTTGGGCAGATGAGTGTTGTAAAATAGGGAAGAGGCTACAACCGCGTTATCCAGAGTGGAGTCAGTTGTTGACACCTTGACGTTGCACACATTGAAGATGGGGCATAAGTCCTCTACAAGGGTTGACTCAGAGACCGGAGCGGCAGGTAGAATCGGTTCTTTGCCAGGCCGGCGTGTGCGAGGGAAAGAGACTACGGGCTGAAGTGGTGAGGTGATAGGGGTCAGGTTCTCCAGATGCGGAGGTCCACTGAGAGATAGGGACAGATTCTTCAAAGGCTAAGGTTCGCTGCCTCTTGGATGGGGGCATTTTGATAGGAGCCCTCACTTCTGTGGAGGGAACCTCCATCACATCTTCATTATCAGAATTGCTATCAAACAATTTCTGTTTGCGAACATCCATGTCATCGGGTGGGGAGTGGGGAAAGGTGTACTGATCATCCCAGTTAGAGATGGAGAGGTAAGAAGGGATGTCTTCGGGAGTGGAGGAGGTGGGAGGATCACGAGATCTAAGGGAGTGAGAGGAGGGTCGGGGATGACGACAGTGGGAGGAAGAGTTGCGAGATCTTTTTCTTGTAGGTGGAGAGGCTCTGGGTTTCCGCTCCTTGGGAGGGAGAGGATGGTAAAAAGGGGATGAGAAGCCTCGGAAAGTTTAGGGATTTGTAGCAGTGGGGTGGATGCCCAGGCGGTCGGCTTGAGCAGGGTCGAGTTCGCAGAGTCTTTGGAAAATAGGACAAGAGATGCCTGAGTAGAGTTGGGATTTGGAGTCCGGCCGCCAACCTGCCAAACAGAGAAGAACATCGAGTTAGAGCATAATGGAAACAACACGACTAGAGAGAAGGGAAGAACAAAGATACTCACCACGGATGATGAAGGTGAGATGGTTAAGATTTAAGTTTGAAGGAAGGTCCGCGGACAGAAATTGCCCCGATACGTATAAAGGATAATGATGCCACACTTTGTCTGAGGATGTGATACGGAGCAAGAGTGATGGCTTCTGAGGGCGTACACAAAAAGACTGGTACCCCACACCGACATCTTTGGTACTTTTCTTAATGAAATAGTGAGAGAAGATGTCGCGGCTCGTGATTTTAGGTTCGACGGTTTTATTGTATGAGTTCGCGGCATATATGATTCTCCAAAAATTCCCTATGCCTTGACAGGGGGGAATGTTGAAATGATTACACACCTCGACGTCCAGGAGAGTGAGGGGAAGCCGTAGACAGGCGACAATTTGATCCACAATGATTACAAGGTACCCAGGATGTCGGGAAACCAGGTGGGGGTAGTGTGTGATAGATGACACATGTTCTAAAGTTATGTTCGCTGGAATGCCATAAGCTGCCCTAATTGTGTCCAAATTAGGGCGGTGACACCGTGAGGGTGGAGGCAGCAAAGGGACTTGGTGCCCAGAGGTGGATGGGGCCGCAGTAGGGGCAATAGGAGGTGGAGACGCTATTCTATGGGATTGAAAAGTAGAAGAGTCGCCGGAGTCAGAGCCCGACATCGGAAAAGCAGAAGAACAGATGCGAGATATGAACATACCCAAATATTTAGCTCGAACAAAAATAAGTAAAGCCTAGAGAACGTACCCACTGGAGCAAAGAGAGAATGGTTATGTCTGAGTAGAGGGCTAGAAAGATGAAGGAGCCGCCAGAAGACCGAGAAAGCGCACACAAACCGGAGGCTGATCGGAGTGGGGGAAATGGTAAAGCAGTGGAAAGCAAAGGGAGAGAAGGAAAATAAAATGGGGAAGAGGGAGAAGGAGAGGAGTTTAAATAGGGGAGGGGTAAAAAGGTAATTATAGGGATTTGTGGAACTCGAGGAGTCAGGCGGACAGTCCAGCCAACGTGAGACACGTGGAAGTACAAGATACGAGGGGTGGCTGAAAACGCGCGTGATGAGTGCAACCTACCTTACACGCAAACCAAGGAAAAATAACGTGGGCGGTGGAGAGAATAACAATGAGAGTTCTTGACCCTTCCTCCATTAACAGGACCGCGAAGTCGAGAAGGGGTATTTGTAGTGGCCCAATGTGGGAAGATTGGACTAAGTCAGCGGTACAGGGGATAGGGCGCAACATAACGAAGAAAAGGGAGGAGTAGGGAATCATGACCGCGGACGTGGCATATGTACGGTAAGAAGGAGAGCCATAGGATAACAAGATAGATGGACGGTCCAGATAGGAGGGGGGGGGGGAGATATAAAAAGAAGAGGATGGGGAGAGAAAAAGAGGCCGCTGGGTGAAGGAAGTGGAGAGGATAGTGAGAAAGAGAGAAAAAAGAGAGATTGTTTAGTTGAGATATTTAGGGTTCATACAATAGGCTCATGGGCTTCAAAATCACACTAGGGTCTAATACATAAAATTTAACTTAAGCCAAATATATAACGTTTTACTATTTCACCATTTTGGTCAACTTTTACTACTTCAAATGGGTCAAGGCCTAGACCATTAGAAAACTATTTATGAGCCTGTCATTTTGAAATAAAATAGGCCCCAATCAAAGCTTTGAGTCCAAAGAAATGTCTATTTGAAATTCTATTGACTTTTCAACTATTTTCCATCCTGGTTGACTTTGCTCGACTCCTTTGACTTTGGCTTCTTGAGGGTTTTTCCTTCATAAATCTTGGCCTTTCTCTATGGTTTTTACGTAGCAATTAATTTAGCTTCTTTTCATGCACAATTGACATCACTTTAACACTTATTTAACTCCAAATCCTAAAATACCTAACAACAAGTAAATAACGATAAACTCATATTATTAATAATGTAATTGACATAAGTAGAATACTATTAGGGGGTTTAAACTACAGTTTTAGGTGCTTATCATTTTACATAATGACACTTTTGATGTTGACTTTGTTGTTGATTTCATTTCAAATTTGTGTCCTATGCAGTAACAAACTAAAATTGATAATCTGCAGGCACGTGTGTGGATAATTATTTTGTGTTACCATTGTTGATTGAGGAAGGTTAGGTAATGTGTACGTCTTTTTGTCTCCATTATCATTTTGGATAATCTCATTTTTGTGACTTGTTTTAATAATTATTATAATCGTATGATATATTTAAGCTATTTCAATTTGATCTGATGGCTGCTAATGTTTACCGACATGAACTTAGTAATACATGAGATGAGGGTTCTAACAATGCTTGCAACCGTAACAAATACTAGCAAAACCGTAGCAGCCTTAACTAGCATTGAGAGGTTATTGCAAGCAACAAAAGTCTATTGGCAACATTAAAACGTCGCTTCTTTCCTTTCTTTACACTCAAAAGTGTTGCTGAAAGATCTAAAAGCGTAGCTAATAATATTTTGGAGTTTTTTTATTTTTATAAATGACTAATTATTTAATAAAAATCATTTTATTTAATAAAAATCATTAGCAACCCATAAGCATAGCTAAAACAGCCCATTTGCAACCTTTTGGAGTGTAGTTGAAGGGGGAACATTGGCCACACTTTCTTACGCGTTGCAAATAGAATTGCATTGGCAAGGCTTGAAAGCATAGCAGGAAGTGTGCCAAGAGTGTAACTAGAAAAGTCAATTTGCAACCCTTTGGAGCGTAGCTGAAGAGGGACATTTGGTCACACTTTCTTATGCGTTGCAAATAGAAGTGCATTGGCAATGCTTCAAAGCATAGCAGGAAGTGTTTTTAGTTTCAGGTTCTATCAACTTTTGGCAACACATTGGCCGTAGTGAAAAATAGTAAATGGTTTACTACAACAAACTTTAGGAATACCTCAAAAGGTGTGTAAAAATTTGAACTGCTAGTTATTGTTTCATCAGTAGCCACACTTATTGGCATAACAAATACTCTTGTAAGTTTGTCCTGCTTTTAATTTACCCTGCTTTTGCAATCATATTCAGAGAGATATTGAAACCATCAAATATCTAATTCAACAAAATCTTTTCATAAGTTAAATAAACATATGTCACACACTTCTCCAAATTTAAGTACAAAAATATCACCCAAAATGCATTATACAGTAACATATTTATCCAAAGAAGCTATCACACACTACATCCAAAATATCACCCAAAAAGGTTATCACTACATCCAAAATGTTGATGTCTGTTAAACTTGTTATAGAATTTTTTTTCCAACTTTAAATTGTACCATTCATTCTTCCTAGGAAGCACATAATCCTCTCTCACATCTTTAACACATTAGGCCCCAGTACTTGAACTCTGCAATTGGAAAAGAGGTAGTAAGATGATATATAACTTGATATAAAATAGATATAAAACAAGGTGCTACGAAAAATAAAACAAGGTGTCTACAACAATTTTTATTTTTTTTTATTTATTTTTTAAATAAGCTAGGGTTAGGCAGACCCTCACCTGTATTAAATTCAATAACTGCTTACATAGACATGTCCACTAGCATCCTATTTTATATGGGCTTATAAATCTATATCTAGAGGATGCCCAAAATGAACTGTACAAATGCTATTTTTCTGCGCTAGATCCTTGATCTGTATGGACTCTAGATGAATCTAAAGTATAACAGATTCGGATTTCTAGGTGTTCTTTCTCCAGTGTTGATCCATGTCTTGCTTTCTGCCAAAACCACTGAAATTAGCCTCCCACCAATGTGTGTGATGCTGAATTGGGATATCTCAGCAGTAGCCCGTGTCCATTATGTTTAAGTTGCCAAGGGATGTGGCCAAGGATAAATTGGTTAAAACCAACATATCCAAGCCCAAAGACTGCTAAAGCCCAAGACCTTATGTTGCTTCAAGCCCAACATGATTTAGGCGAAGGAATGAATGTGGATCTGTATCTGTGCGACCCGAACACCACCTGCTCTACCCGCCTGCAACCAACTTTTTCGTTGGTTTCAGTCCCATCACAAAGCTTTGACATTTCCAAATCGAGAAGCTAATACAAATTTCACATTAAAAGTACCCCTTTGTAGCCTCTAAACAAATATTCCAAATCTTGGTTTCGAACTCTAGCTCAGTATCAGATTTGCAGCATTTGCTTATGCTAAGAAAAGCAGCATAAAAACCGAAATTCGACCTCAACTCCTCTAATAAAAAAACCCAAACTCCACAATAAAATTAATGTTCAACAGGGCAAGAAATAAAATTCAATCCCACACGATCAACAATATCCGCCCAGAGAGAATAGGATTGTTTAAAAAAAATAGCCACTACCTGTAATCTCCTCGTTTGTTTCCAGCCAAACACAACTTGAATCAAGTCCCAAACTTTAGCCTTCAAAGCTTCTCAGCCTGCCATCTCAAGTTCTCCTACTAGATCCAAACTCTAGTCAACTCAAACCTCTAAGGATAACCACAATAATGGAACAATTCTTTGTCATAACTCGAACTCAGTATGGCTTCCACGGATCATGAGAAATCAAACCTAGCTCTTAACCCATGAGCAGTGACAGACGGTACCTTGACATACATAAATGATTTCCCATTCAGAATCAGTTCGAGCAACCCTCAGTAAGAAGATGAGAAGAAGAAGAGAGAAAGAATTCCGGCGATGGTGCCTTAAGAGGCAGCCGCCGCTTGTGATTGCCTTTCTAGTTTGGTTTTATTTTTTTTTATTTTTTATTTATGCTTAAAGACATAATCCAAGTGATTTATGCTACAACAATTTCCATTAAGTAAGGTGTCAAAAAGCAGGAACTCAGTGGACTAAGACTATCAAGGTGGCATAAATCACTTAGTTAATTCATGATTTTTTGTCTTCAAAATGATTATCAAACACCAAGTTGAGCTGAAAAATAGATCAGAAATAAGAACATACTTACAAAAGTTAAAAAAACAATATTGGCCAACAATATGACAAGTTGATAACATACAGAACAACTAATTGAATTTTTGGTGTTCCTTAAAGCTTAATCTCGGCAAAGTAATGGAGAAAGAGAGAACTCTAGGCACCTATTTTTTCACTGTCCTTATAGTAGTGCTTTATGGAAGAGTGTAAAGAGAAACTTGGGTCTAACCATTCAAACTTCAGATGCAAACAGTGAATGGCTCCGACTTATGAGTACAACAAGATCTAATACCTTGGTTGCAGAGATATATAAAGTTGTTGCCTATGGAGTAGTCAGTTATATATGGAGAGAGGAATTTTAGGAAATTTAGAAACACTTCTCAAACTTGGCAACTAGTTAGGGACAACTAGTGCACTTACAATTGTAACAAATATAGGACAAACAAGATCTTTGCTTGAGAGACTGGGTCTTAATGTAAGCTACAAAACTCTTGTCCCCATACAAATGGTTTGGTGTATGGTTTGGTCCAAACTGCTTGAAAATACTGTAAAACTTAATACAGATAGAGCACTATCAGATACTAGGACAGGAATAGGTAGAACTACAAAAGATTCTAACGGCAAGGTCATTCTAGCTTTTACAAGGTCAGAAGGAAGAAAATAAGTTCTCGCGCTAGCTCTGATCATTGGCTCCTAATTAGCTACTTGTGCTAACTCGGGAAGTTGTAAACATGATTATTGGCTACTAATTAGCTATGCATAAAACAATATCTAAACACTGCTAACAACCCATTTCTTTCACAAGAAAAAAATTAAGGGTTAACCAATATTACCCCCCCACTAGATGAGCCAATTATGATTTTCCCCCCCACTAGATGGGAAATTAGGGTCTCCCCCCTAAATACACAAAAAAAAAAAGTCAAAGTGGGTTGATCGAAATTTTTTTGTGTGTATTTAGGGGGGATACCCTAATTTCCCATCTAGTGGGGAATCCTAATTGGCTTATCTAGTAGGGGGGTAACACTAGTTCACCCAAAAATTAATAATAATTTGGTTAAGCAAGGCAAGTAATTTCCTCTCCTAACCACAGAAAGAGAGTACACATAAACTAACCTTCAACGGTATTATGGAAACTTTGCTACACACCCAAGATTTAAGCTAGAACATTTCCTGAAGGTGAACTTGGATTAAGTTTTGTGGATAGATCCTTTTCAAGAGCAGGCATGCTGAAAAGAAAACCATATATGGGCTAGGATTCAATAACACTTTTCATAATGGAAAGTTCGAAAGGGTAGTACAAGATGATTAAACTTGTACCTGATGAAAAAGAGCAACTACAATAAGGACTCACAAATCACCTGTACCTGATGAAAGAGAGCAGATCGCATACTAGCCGTATACGGGAGGGTGCTTGCGTAACTAAGTATGAATTGGGTCGGTGCGTTCTAATAAGCACCCAAAACTGTAGTTTAAACCCCATAATAGTATTTCAATGGGTCAATTATGTTATTAATAATGTGAATTTTTCACAATTTACTTGTTTTTGTGTATTATAGGTCTTGGAGCTGAATATGTGTATTAAGTCCACACTTTTGCATGAAAAATAAGCTAATATGATTGCAAGAGAAGTTCTATTGTTAAAACCCAAGTTTCAAGGAGAAAAAATCTTTAAAAGCCTGGTCAAAGCTAGAAAGTCGAAGTCACTACGGGCAGAAAAAAAAAAAAAGAAAGTCAGCAGAACTTTAACATATCGTATCTTTGGACTAAGATTTCATAATTGGGGTTATTTTATATCAAAATGACCGGCTCAGAGAGAGTTTTCTAATGGTCTAGGAATTGACCCAATCAGAGCAGTAAAAGTAGATGAAAATGGGATTGCAGTAAATTCTAACAGTTTTGACCCTTTTAAATTTAATTCTTTAGGTTTTGGACTTGATTTAGTGGCCCAAAACTTAATCCCCAAGTTTATGCACAAAAATTATAATCTAACCCTCTAGTATATAAATAGGATTAATGTATTCTAATATATTCTTTTAATCATATTATTGTTATTCTTCCAATAATAATATACTAATCCTCCCATTAGAGGGAGTGATTATGAAGCCTAATGAGGAATAAATTTCTTTAGTAGAATTATTTCATTGTATATGTTTTTCAAAGAGTTCGATGTATTCTGTGATTTACAAAATAAACACATAGTAAATTGAACTAGGGATTGTTATAGTCAAATTGAGAGATTTAGTTGTAATTATCTTACATGCTAGTAATAATGATTATAAAGATGTTGTTGTCAGGGATGATAAGTTTGATGGTTTAGGTTGGATCATTGTGGGAAAATCTAATGAAGATTACTTTTCAATGAATAATTTAATTTTTGCACCAAATAAATAATTAGGTGGATTATCATTTTCTCTAGTTTCTTTTCATCCATTCTCATATTATATTTTATTGTCTTAGTTAAATTAGATTAAAGTTGAATATGTAGTATAATCATAGAATAGAAATTCTTCAAAAAATTATTACTTTCACCGTTTTCTTCTTGATTTTATTTGTTGAATTCTACTTATTCTTGTTCGTTTCAAAGTGGAACGAATCCGTACTCTTGTTATATTGTAATATCATATTGAGAGTGGGAATATTGATATAAATATATGTTTGTTAGATCAAGTATTAGTATTTAATTAATTAATATTGTGTTCAATAAATTCATGTTTATCACATTCTGCGCGTTTAGCCGTTCAGCTATGCAAACATTTCTGGGAAGGTAAAAGTAAATATTTTCAAAGGAATAAAACAAGTAGTTAGGTAGATGAAAATTCAAATATGAATTTCATGCACTCCATTCCAATTACTAGCTAATTATAGTACGGTGGGATCAACTTTGACACAACTTTGCTCAGCCTTGATTTTAACAGAAAGAGCTTAACATCGTGATTTAGTAGACATGATATTAAGCACTCAAAATACAAAACTACTATAGGAAATATCGAGTTATAATACCTAACAATTCAATCACAACAGTAAACCATAGTATTTAGTAAGCAAATGTTGCATTTTGCATGCTTAGAGTTTATAGGTAAGTAAGATGAAACAACGAGAGAACACACTATCAATAGTTTATTTCTAAGGCATATATAGTTAGGAACCCATTAACACCAATAGATTATTCACTTTCAAATGTTTCTGACAACCTTCTAGAACTACAATTACTTTAAATTTGTAACTCAAATACCCTGAGAAACATCAAAAAGACAAAATCACAATTTACAGATAACGCGGTAGATTATTTGAATAACTACTAAACTAAAGTCAACCTTCACAAAACAGACTATGGCAGTAGAAGTGGACACATTGAACAAGTATGGTGACCACAATTTGAGGAGTGAAAAGATGAAATCAATGTTAATAATGATTAACCCTCTCTATCCAACCCTGAGATAATTTTAGTTCCACATTTTACGAATGTTTTATCTTCTTTTTCAACACAGGTTCTGTCAACAAGGAATCTAGTTGAGCTTTAGAAGCAAACACAACAAATAAATAAGTAAACCATAAAAAGAAAATGTAACGACCCTACTACAACATACTCAAACAATGTTGATATTGTCCCCACTTATGTCACCCAAAGTCCTAGGTCCAAAGCCTGCCTAACCATGGGTGTGGGGTTTTAACTCAAAAATCCTTGACATTAGTAAGTGGTAGTCGATCCAATATAACCAGGATCCTAGAAGACTTCCTAACCGATATGGGACTAAACCTAATCCAGGGTGTCACAACCCCACCACCTTAGGATAGAGTCGCCCGCGGCTCTGATACCAATTTGTGATGCCCAAAAATATATTTCTAGTTATTAGCCGGCTAGTCTCATTTTCAAGAATATATGTCGAGACTACATGAAAAAGTGTACAAAGCCTGGGACACACCAGGTCTAACCATAAAGTTAAAGATGTTTAAAAACACAAACAAATCCAAAATACTTCCCTTAACTATCAATAAATACCAAAATCTTGCTGAATAAATAACTTATTACAACTTGATTCAAAATAAATAACTTGACACTTAATTTGTCTCTTAAAGCAGAAAAATAATGTTTAAAACAAAAACAACTATACTAAGACTTGACTAGATGCCAGATCATGGCAAGATTCTAAGAATGCGCTTCATGTGTTATATTGTGCTCACCTATAAAAAAAATTATAAATAGGGGCATAAATTAACGTGCCAGCAAGTACACTACAGACTGCACTACAATCCTAACTAAAAATTATCAGTTACACTTACATACGTGTTAATATATCATGTGATAATAGGAAACCAATAGACAAAATAAAACAAATACTAAATCTACTCGTAACAAGAGCACATGGTTTTAATTATCAACTATAAGATTTTCTCTTTTACTTGACATGGTTTTGGGAAAATTACACGCACTTCCCCAGATGTTTAGTATTTTGGTGAGGGATGTCAAACACACTCAAAACAAGTTGAAAAGAAATCAAGTTGAAGACAAATAGTTGGGGATGAGAGCATTGTCACCAAATTCGGCGTTTTTTTTGAAAAAAACGCGTTTAAAACCCGAGATATTGGCAAGGCGTCTTGTTCAAGTTTAAAACTCGGGTTTTTTTTTTTATAAAAAAAACACGTTTTAAACTTAAAAACCGTTTTAAACCCGAGATTCTGAAAACCACCTGTTTAAAACTTTTTTTTTAATAATAATCTAAAAGAAAATGCGAGAAGAAAAACAGGTTTTGGAGTTTACTTTTTTGAAGAGTGGGCTAACGATAGACTTATTGAGACAGTTCTATTTTGCTTTGGACTATTAATTATTGGAAATTTTAAAGTTATTAACTTATTTGTAGTACTTGATTATGCCATTATGGTTGGTAATTAGTAGTATCTTATTTAGAGTCGTGTTTTGGTACTGAATCTAAAACTAGTATTTGGATGAGTAATTATAATTTGATACTTTCATGTATTTGTATTTTCTTTCATTTATATTATTATTATTTTTATTTTATGTGCCTATTTTTTTTTTCCATTTTATAAAAAAACCAAAATCATCTATTATATTCTTTATTATCGGTTTTTATTGTTTCATTTACGTATTATACGTATTATACGTTTTAAACCCGTTTTACCGTTTTAAATCCGTTTTTTATGCCATATGTTTTTTTACGCTTTTTTTCCGTTTTTTTCCCGATACGTTCCGTTTAAAACACGAACTAATTTTTTTTTTCAAGTACACCATTTTAAACCCGTACCGTACTTGGTGACAATGGATGAGAGAATGATTTTTTTGGGTTTGTTTGATATTACTTTAAACTACAAAGATAATAAATCTAATTACTAAAAAGAAAATAAAAGAGGGTGGTTTAGATTATGGAAGGTGATAGAGATTGGAGAAATTAAACTCCACCTCAAGATTCTTTCAAATGCAATAAATGTTACTAATTTAATTTCAATAACTAATCATAGACAACTAGTTATAATTGATCCCTTGTAGTTGTGTTTTCTCTAATAACCAACTACAAACATATGGAACTCCATTAACATCATAGCTTTATGTATACAATGAAATCCCTAGCATTTATATGAGTAAATATATATTTTTTTAGTTCCAAACATAAAAATGTCATAATTCCTAATGAAATCAAAATAGCTAAATCTATTACATCAAACTTCCTCTTGGGGTTTCATTTAACTCTCCAATTGAGAGTATTACCTCATTGTCATTGGAAGCTAATCAATAACAAATAAGTAAACATGAAAAAAGAATGAAAATAGAAGAAGAAAAAGTGAATTTTATTACTAAAATTACAACTATTTCTACAACTAATTTAATCATATTCCTACTTACTAATTTAGAGAAAGAGGAGAATGAGAGAAGATTTGGCCACAAAGGAATTGGCCAGTTTATTTAGAGCACCACTCCTCCTATTTATAGTTATAAAGAAGTGAAATGGGTGGCCAATATTACATCTCACATTTTCAATCAAAAGATTACAAATTAATCTACTTTTATAATAGAAATTACTATTCCTTAATTTAATATAAGTGAGAAAGTGGGTGAATAGTAATTCCCATTACAAGATAAATAATTAAGAGTGGTTTGTGCACTTATTAAGTGGAGAAAGTAGAAAAACACATAAGCTTCCACTTGACCATGGTGAGTAGTAATTGGAATTTTACTATGTCTTGGTTCAGACTTGTTTTAATTCTTAGTCGAGTCAATTTATAGAAGCTATATATCATTACGTAGAGCTCGATGCGCTGATTGTTTTGACAGGTCATACGCCCAAATCGGAGTTCAAAATCAAAAGATATGATTTTCTAAAGTTTCTTTATCTTTTATGCAAGGTTTGACCATGTTTGACCAGGGTTGACCTGGAATTGACTATTTTGACCAGACTTCTTGGGCTTGAATATGATCTTTTTAAGCTTCCAATGGGCCTATTTTTGTACTTGATATAAAGGCTTTGTTTCCAATTAGCATATTAACCTTGTTACCATCCCAAAATATCGGTTTTTTTGAAATTTCATCGTTTACGTGTCGAAATTTGCAAAAGCATGAAAACCATTATTATACCTATTTATTAAACACATTATCGACCCAAACCAAATGTTAATAAGGGGTTATTTATACAGTTTTGGGTGCTTATTCGCCCCCAACTGTCCTCATGAAAGGTCTTGTCCAGAGCGCACCAAATCATGTTATCAACTGGTTTATTAATATGGCATACTATTTCCCATTAACCAATTATTCATATTAGTTTTACATTACTCAACATTGGCAACATACGACAAACATAGTACAAAAAATACAAGTTCAACTATACTTTCAATACTATTTAACGAAAATTCATATTAGGTGACTCACACAGATTGAAACAATATACTCAAATTAAAAGGTAACAATTATATTTGTCTAAAAGGTGCACTGAAGGAATGGCACAAGAACACCTACTGGGGCAATCGGAACAAAATCAAGGAAGCCAACCTCTCTCTTAAGGACATCCAGAAACAGCAGAAGAACAAGATTTTTGATGTGCAACTTCAACTATGTGAAATGGAAACTGAGAAAATCATTTCATCTTTAATGCAATCTGAAGCAACGATATGGAAGCAAAGAGCGAGCATTAAAGAGGAGCTCGAGGGCAATAGAAACTTGGCTTATTTTCATGCTAAAGTCCGAATCCGGCAATCCGAATCTTTCATTGAGGAGATCAAAACAGAGGATGGAACTCTTTTGCATGATCAAAGGCAAATAAAGGAGTTTCTTGTGCAGGCATATAAAGACAAGTTCAAAGCTAGACCTATTGTACATAGGCAAGGGCTTATGGACCTCATCCCCATATGGTTTCGGACCTACAGACTGCTTCTCTCATTGCCATACATACTTGGGTGGAGATCTCAGAAACTGTAATGAGCATGGATCCTAGCAGCTCTCTAGGTCCCGACGGCTTCTAGGGCATGTTCTTTCATAAATGCTGGAACATTGTGTGCATTGATGTATGCCAAGCTATATGTTCTTTCTTCATAAACCACCTTATTCCTCGAGGTATGAATGCCAATTTCCTAGTATTGATTCCCAAGTGCAAAAATGCTAAAGAAATTGGTTAGTTTAGGCTTTTATGTTTGAGTAATTTTATTTTCAAGATAGTCACAAAAATTCTAGCTAACAGGCTAATCTCCATTTCTATGAATATCATTTGTTGTTAGCAACATGGCTTCTTGAAGGGTCGAATAGGTAGCACAACCATTGCCATGGCATCAGACCTCGTAAATGACATGCATATTAAAAGAAGAGGTGGAAATGCAGCTATCAAACTGGATATTTCCCAGGCTTTTGATACTCTCAGCTGGGAATTTCTCTTCATGGTTCTTGACAAATTTGGATTTAGTTCCACTTTTTATGACATGATCAAGAACATTCTAAGTAGTACGAAAATCTCGATTATGATCAACGGTGGCCCATGTGGTTTCTTTGGCACAGGTGACAAGTTAGAATCGTGGTGAGTTGGGTTTTGAAGTTGTTTATCTTTGATCTAAGTGGGAAGAAAGGTGATGGAGAAAACCCCACTTTTTTCTTGATTCCTCTATTATTTTTGGGTTGGTTTTTTATGTATATTGATGTTCAGATCTAACTATCATTATTTTGATAATGAAAACATGGAAATAAGAGTTGTTTTGATATTAAAAACATAAAGAACTTGATATGAAAAAGATAACCTTTTTAGCAAGTTTTACTCATTTGATTGATTCAAATGAGTATAACCAACTTTAGTTGGGTGAATGGATGATATAAAAGATGTTTTGAAAAACTATTGCTATGAAAACCAAGATAACAAAACTTGAATGGATGAAATGCAACAAGATTCAACAAAGCTTCAAGCTTTAAGTAATGAAAATGGAAAACAGTTGAATTAAAAGTACTAATATGCATAAAGATGTACAAGTTTGCCCTCCTCTAATCTTATCCAACAAGTAACCTAATCTAGAAGCTTCTTGTGCCTTCTTTGAGTAGATAGGGTCAAGCCTTTTAGGCCCAAGCCCATGTCTTTGGGAATTTGATCCTTTGGTCTTTTGAGACTTTTATGCTTAGTCCTTGTCTTGCAAAGGGTTGAGTCCTTGGTCCTTGAAGCCTTGGAGTGTTTCCTGAGCTTTTGAGTTTTTAGACCCTTAAGTTGACTTTGAATTTTTGATATTTTTTCTCAGTTGTCCCATAAGGTCTCTTTTAGGCTCCTTTTTGGCTCTAGATCACCTCATTTGAGGTATTTGGTCTAGAATAGGCTTGTATCCTGAAAAAGCGATAAGATCATGAGTTTTGTACATTATTGATTATATAATTTGACATAATTGAAGCATTATAAGAGGATAAAAATGTATATTTGGGGACTGATGAACTACCCCCAAACAACATTTTGCTTGTCTTCAAGCAAAGATGAGAAATAAAATAGAATAAGTCAAATATATGTTATTATACTAATCTCGTTTCACAGAGTGTGACTACATTGACTGTATGCAACAAGGCCTTAAACCACTAGGAATTCCTTAGTGGACGAGCTTAAGCCTCGTGAGAGTTTTTCCAAAGAAGGTACTCACAAACTTCCTCTATCTAGCACATAGAGTCTTGTCTCCTTATTTATTCTCAGAAGTCCATACATCTCATTAGCAGGGAATAAAGAAAAGCTCCTTTGAACTTAGGATAACATATGTATAGTAATTTAATCATCTACATATAAATGCGAAAAATTGAGAAATGAAATGCAAAAGAAGAGTCGTTTCTAAAACTTTTGGAGAGCGTCCTTAAGGTAGGTTCTCACAGGGATGTGTTAAAACATAAACTCTCTGATATATTCACTCAAGTTTCATTCTCTCAAGTGCACAGGGCACTTATATTCCTCACTTAGATGAATGACATCCAAAGAAAACTGGGGTCGATTGATCACACTTGCCACGTACTATCTCACCATCCTATTCCTAGTTGAGCTAGAGATCTTTTATTAAAAGTTACGGTGCTAAGGTAGTGGTTTAGAAATAAAAAGGAAGGGAAAAACAAACTCTGATAAGTTGAGAAATCGGGTTTTCAAGATTTTTGTAACTAGAGAAGAACCATATTTTATTCTTTGCTTCCGAATTTGTGATTAATTCTTTAGCCCTTTGGCTTTGTGACTCCATATGATGTTGATTTTTGGGAGTTCTAACTTTGCTTTTATTTCTTTTGAAATCAACTTCATTTGATTTTGAACTTTTGGGAGTTTCAATTTTTGATATGAATCTTTTCTTTCTTTTATTTTATTTTCTGTTCTTTTCTTTTCAAAGCAACTAACTATTCTGTTTTTGTACAAGGTCTTCTCATCTCTTTTTACAGTTCATCCAATTCTCAACTCGTCAGCTGGGTAGGAATTGATGGCAAAGAATAAAAAGACTTTTAGAAATTTGTGAAGGCTAAAAAAGGGGTAACTAGAGGAAAAATATCTTTATGGGTTTTTAACGTTTATTTGGCTATATTAATCCAAAAAGGGCCTAAATTCTCTCCTAGGATATGGTGTGGTGATCAAGCAAGTGAACATGTGGTCTTTTTATCCGGACATCCTTTTGTCATCACTCAATAACCACACAAATGTGGCTTTTGGCTAGATTCTTACAGGATATGGAACTTAATTGTTCTAACCTTGGTCTTAGAAACTTACTGCTTTATACAATCAAATGCTTATGCATCCCATTGATGAAAAGATGTAGAAACTATGGTACGTATATTAGTCTAAGTTCGAAGAATGAATTCTTACTCTATTGCTATAATGAGACTTATAGACCATGTATTCATCATAGAAAAAAGAAACAAGACTTTTAGTACTAAATATAAAAACTATTTTTGGTTTTTCAAAAATATTTTAAGAAAGAAAGAAATATAATAATTTATCTACTATAACAAATGTCTAGTTTTTGCAGAATGTTACAATATCACCCCCAAACAGAAATATGTTTTGTCCTCAAAGTATGAAGAGATAAGGAAAGAGATTACCATAGGAACATGAACAAAAACGGCAGTACACCAGTATTCTGTTCTTTGTGATGAAAATATACCACCCCCAAACAAATTTGGAGCGTGGGTTGCTGGATATAGAACAAGAAATACATGGTTTATCTAAATAGTATATTACGTAATTATTCTACCATGAAATTTTTGGGTTTTTGTATTTATTTTTGAAAAACTTATATAATGCAAAAATATGAAAAAAAATTTGGCATGATGTATTTGTATTACTTTCTACTCATATACCAAATTCCGTATAAGAAAATTCTAAACATGCATTTATACTACTAACATAATAAAACTAGCAGTTATTACAAATAATAAGTGCAAACAGATAACATAAAACTCTTTATATGGACACTAGGGATGTGCCTAGTCAGAATCCATATGTGACTCGTTGTTATGTCAAGAAGATCTTTCTCCTGGTTGACGACGGTTTCTACGTTATGTATCTCTACCGATGACAGCATTCTGTATTCTACGTTATGTATCTCTACCGGTGACAGCATTCCGTTGTTATGTCAAGAAGATCTTTCTCCTGGTTGCAGAAGGCTTGTTGATTAGCTAGAATGGCTTCTTGAGTTTGCTTGAGCTCGAGAACTTGCTCGTGGAAGAGTCTTTGGCCCTCATAGAGGAAATGAATTCCATCCATCGGCTGAGAGAACTAGCGAGTAGCACTTGGAGCAAAGTAGTCTTCAGGTTCTGGACTAGCACGAACTTGCTCGGCTGCTCTGGATGCAGGAGGATGCCAGTACGTATTGCTGGACACAGTGGGCATAAATGGGACCTGTCGTAGCGTACGCGACTTCCATTGTGTCATCAGGAACCTCAAAATCCCATTTTTGCATGATGAGAGTGCAAATCACAAGGAGGGAAACATAAGTCTTATGGACTATAAGAAGTTGTTCCCAAATGAATTAAGCTACGCAGAAACTATTTTTTTGCTCTTGCAGAATCTAAAGAATGTGCATAATACACTTACTGATATCGGAGGGCTTGCCTAAGCCTATAAGATTGTAGGCTATCCATTGCAAAGCTGCCAACTGGTTCCTCCTCAGCGAGTTTTGATAAGTGCAGTGAGATGCGGTGTTCTTCCTACCCTCCAGAAGCGTCTCGGCGATCAGAACATCCATAGACTTGTTTTTTAGAGACTGTTTTGTCTGAGTGTAAGCCTTCAATGGAATCCCGATGGCTTCACTCACCACCTCAGGTGTAAGCTCAAACATACCCTCAACAAACTTACAGAAAACCTTACCATCCGCCTCTCGGTGCATACTATTATAAAATGAAAGAGTGAGCGAGGGAGAGTAAGATGTATGCACCAACTTAGCCAAAGATTCCCAGTGTCTTCTCACTATCTCTGCTATGAAATCTATGCCAAAAAGAATGGAATTGAACAGGGGCCCAAAATTTTGTTCCGGGACGATTTTGGCGACCTGGTTTATTTTGTTTTTGAATTGGTGAAATAGGAGTGGATATATGTGATTAGGGTCGAAAATGGAGTGTATTGTGAAATTTTTGGTGGTGGTGGTGGGTAAAGGGTTGGTCGCGACTTAGGTAGGGGCGGGTGCGAGTTGAGTTGCGATAGCTAGGGTTTTGTTTTGGCTGGGGAAGATGGAGAGTGATGGGGGCGAGCACGTGGGGTAGAAAAGAAGTAGGCACATGCACCACACGTGCCCTTTTTTTTTATGGTTTTAATTTTTGGCCCGAGTCCATATGAAATGCAATAATTCCAATCATGTCCTTTGTATATTGAAATGTGTAAAATGTAGATTCCTGCTTCATTACCTGTCCGATTTGGACTAATGAGCTACCAAAACGATCATCTCAAAAAAACCAATCCAATGGTATATCACTTGCTATCATCCAAGGGTGAATAACACAAAGGATGAAGGAGGAACGCCTTGAAGCGCGTATATGACATAAGTTTTAACACGAATGAGCTCTAATAGAAATAAAGTGTGTCAAACTTGAAAGAAAGGTGTATGAATGGCAGAATGAATGAAAAATAAAGGTACGAGACCAAAGGAGAGCGGAACATTATTTTGAATTTACAATCTTTGAAATTAAAGATTAATTAATTTTTCTAGACTAAATTTTTGAAAAGCTGTAAAAAGGTAAGTCGTTTAAAGTTGATAAGAGTAATTTAATAGGATGTGAAAAAAGTGTTTCTACAGTACTAAACTCATACTAATCAATTAATAATAACTCTCAAATATGTTTTTTTTTCCCAGAAATTAAGCTGAGGTTAGGCAGACCTCCACCTGTATTGATTAACCTTTTCTTACATACCTTTGTCCACTCGCATCTTCATTTACAATACTCTGCAATACATAATCTAATGGAGGGACAAATTGAATGGAAAGATTACAACTACCCTGTATTAGAGATGCTAGATAATCTGCCGCTCTGTTTACTTCTCTGTACACATGCGAGCAGGAAACAAATCGAAACTTTTCCTGTTTTTGTTTAATGGCTTCCAGAATATCCCAACAATACCAAGGTGGCTTCTCCAGCTTATTGATAGCCTTCACTGCCCTCAAGGAATCAATTTCCAACTCTACTTCCTTATATCCCTCTGACAGGCATCTCTGTAAACAAACATCGATAGCTTTTAGTTCTTGAAAGAGCACTTAATGCATTCCTCCACCTCCACTAAAACAAGCTAGAACGCTGCCATCTTGATTCCTTATCATACCACCGTACCCTGGCCCATTAAAACTTAACGCCCCATCAGCATTTGCCTTCACACGATTTCCAGATGGGGGAGTCTAGAAACAGTCCGTATACCTTGAAGCCTTCAATTGAATATCTATATTCAATCGGTGGAACAAATTCCTGGCAATGATGGATTCTTTAATTTTCGGTTTAAGAATTTGCAAGTAATTTTGTAACTCACATACCATCTTGTCAAATAGCATCCTAGCTGATTTAAATCTTTGCCTGAATCTGCGAGAGTTTCTTTCCTTCCATATACTATCAACAGCTGCACAAAAGAATACTTTGTATATTTCCCCCACCTCTGCATTCTTATAGAGTCTTTGGATTGAAGACCATTCTCTGTTTGCTGTTCTATTATCCGTGACTATGCTCAGCAATTGCTTGACTTTGGTAATAATCTCCCTCGAGTAAGAGCACTCAAAGAACAGGTGCTCAGAGAACTCTTTGCTTTACTGCAAAGACAGCAAACTGAAGCGGAAATGATTTTTCTTTGTACCAACCTGTCTTGAGTAGGAATGCTATTTGAGAACAGTTGCCAGGTAGTGAATGAATGTCTTGTCAGTACCCATCGTCCCCACACCAGTTTATGCTATCCATTCTTTTCTCTCCTCGGAGTTAGAGCATTGTAGGTGATAAAACATAAAATGAAATAATTTACCTACGAAATGAACGATAAAACTCAAAACGTAAGTAAACTAAAACTAATCTATGTGCCTATGTTTATCAAAGTTTCTACTCTCAATTATATCGAGATAGAGTGGAGTAACAAATTCGTTCCAATCCTAGTGCTCTAGCATGGAATGTTTTCTAGTCTAATTAGTCGGTCTTAAGTCTAATGAGAGCTTTACAAAGGGTGTTATACTACGATACCTATATGAAATTGATTATGTTGAATTTAACTACGAATGCTATGGAAATATGATTGTTTTTGAATCTAGATAAAGGATTAGAGGGGAATCGAATCCACCTCGAATCCAACTTAATAACCTAGCATAGATTATTGTATCTCGATTCTTATGTTCTTACGACAAGAAATTTGAGTTCTAATCCCTAGTGTTCATGGCATTTCTACCGAATACTAACTAGCATGTGAGGTCGTCCACCCATTCTCATGGCGAATCACGACCTTCTAGATTGGAATAGATTCTACAATGCTTCTATACTATACTACTAAGTTTTCATCAAGGCTTCATCAACCCCTCTAATGGAGGTTTTAGCCTTGAGTCATCAAACCATCATTTCCCATTGAATTATAACGACACATCATATTAAAAATCTAACTTAACTAAATTAACCAACAATGTTTCAATCTACTTAAACTACGAAATGATAATCAACAAGAATTAAAACTAGATCTATAAATTGGGATGACAAAAATCGAAATTGACAAAATAACTATTTTATTTATCTAATCAATCAAGAACAATGATTCAAAGACTTAATCTAAAATAAGAATTGAAAATGGAACTAAAACTTAATTAAAATACAGGAAACTAGATCTAGAATTATCAATATTGTTTTAGGTCTAACTAGCTACCATTAACAAAGAGCTAAGCTTTCATTTATACTTTCAGATCCAAAAATCATGCATGGGCTTGGAGCCATGTTTTGGGCCAGAGAATCAGGCCCAAAATCCAATTCTTTCAGTCCAAAAAGGCCACTTCAGCTGCAGTTGGCTTCAACAGACGTTTCGTCCACTTTTGCTCCTCTGATTAGATCAAGGCTTAGACCATTAGAAAGCTCTTTCCGACCCGGTCGTTTTGACATAAGGTAGGCCCCATTTCGAGGTCTGAGTCCAAAGATACCGCCTTCGGAAGTTCTGCTGACTTGTGTGCTGTTTCTGCCCGCGTCGACTTTTCAGCTTTTGACCGGGCTTTAGAAAGGCTTTGTCGTCTTGAATCTAGGCCTTTAATCATGGAACTCCTTAGTAACCGACCTTTTCTCCTTTATCTCGCTAAAGTGGCACATTTCTGCACATAATGGACTTTGAAACCTGAAATGCATAAAAACATGTAATCAGTGTTAACTCTTAATTATTACTCACATTATTGGTCTAATAGTATGATCACATTCTGAGGTTAAAACTACAGTTTTGGGCTCTTATCAAACCACCCCCAAACAGCATTTTGCTTGTCCTCAAGCAAAGATGAGAAATTAGAATAAGTGACCAAAAATGGAGTTCTATCTACTCTCGTTTCGCTGAGGGCGATTGCATTGACCATATACAACAAGGCCTTAAACCACTAGGAATTCCATAGTGGACGACTTATAGCCTCGTGAGAGTTTTCCAGTGAAGGTACTCACAAACTTCAACTATACTACAACGACTAAGAAATAAAACTATTGTTTCCTCATTTATGTCCCAACTATCTATACATCTCACTAGCAACTGAATAAGAATAACCAAGTTAAAAACCTAAACTAATATATGCATAATAATCAATCATCTATGATACAAATATATATACTATGAGTAATACTATGAAATGCCTAGCAGGTTCATTTCTGAAAACTCGGAATAGCGTCCTTAAGTAGGTCCTCACATAATTGTCAAGATGAAAACCAATCTAATTTTTCCTCTCAAGTTTCGCTACTCCAGTGTGCAGTGGGCACACTTTACCTTACAATCTCAATGACAACAAGGAAGCCGGAGTCGATCAAACACATCTGCCACTTACTATCACACTAACCTATTCCTAATTGAGATAGAGGTTTTTATTGCGGGGATTAGGAGATGGTTTAAGAAGGAAGGAAATGGATATCCAAAAGGACAAGTCTGAGATAGTAGAGTCTTCATATTATGTAACTTAGAGAAAACCTTATTATTTACTTTTGCTTCTATACTTTGTTTCCATCCTTAGCCATATTTTTTTTTCTTTTTCTTTGGCTTTTGACTCCTTTTATTCTATTTTTCTGGAGTTTTTATTTTATTTCTATTTCTATTTTTCTTTTCTTTAGATGAGAACTTCTTTTCTTTATTTTCTGAAGCAATTAACTAACTTTTGTTTACACCGGTTTTTCTCTTCTTCTTTCTTCCTCATTCTATTCTCAGACTTATTCTAGATTGGGTAGGGTGATTTTTTTATTTTTTTTTGTTTTTGTAATAGGGTAAAGGATTTGTGGGTTATGAAAGGCTAAAGAAAGGCTCAGAGGGGCGACTAGCGAAAAATAATTCATAGGTTTGAATTTCTGGCTATATCGATCCAAAGAGGGCCTAAATTCTCGCTTAGGATATGGCATAGTGATTAAGCAAGTGGACGTGTGATTTCTTTATCCGGATTTTACTTCTCCCTTGTGTCATTTCTCAAATATTTCGCTCATATAAGGCTTTTAGGCTATATTCTCCACGGATTTTGTAGAATAAGTACTCTAGCCTAGATTTCAAAAACTTACTGCTAACAATCATAGATACTCATGTAATATATTTATAGATAGATGCAAAGATTATTACCTACATATTAACCTAACTTTCTAACAATTATTCTGATGCAAAAGCTACGTGAGACTTCTTAGATTGTTAAGAGCATAGAGAAAGAAAACAATACCAATATTCCTAAGTGTATAGCATAAACTTATTTATTTTTATTTTTGAAATTTTTTGAAACTTTAACTAGAAAACAAATGCATATTATACATATCTATATCCTAACAGATGCCTTAATTACACGTGTTTCTATGCCCCCCCAAACAAGAAGAATGCTTTGTCCTCAAAGCATTTAAATAAAGAGGGTAGAAAAATACCATGAAAACGCGTGAAATTCTGGGACATCTGCAAAACAAGGTTAGAACATACTAATATAGAAAATAAAAATACTGACGCAACTCTATAACAGTTCCACCCATTATGGGGTTAACAGAATTAAATTTGCTTGGGACATAAGCAGACAATAACAAAACTAAAAACTTACCTTATCTCCCGCTTAAACGTCCTCCTCCTCAGTAAAGAGATGAGGTTCCTTCGCATCCTGCCAGTCCATTATAACTTGCCAAGCTTGCTGCCATTTATCATCTAATAATGCTAACCTGTTAAGTGTTATTATGTCTGATGGGATGTGCGGGCGACCAATTGAGGCTGCACCGCCATTCCGGCCAAGTCATTATTCGCGAATGAGCGAACCACCCAATTGGTGGGTCTCATGACTTCAACCCTTTTCCAATCTGTGAATTGTGCAGGAATCTCACGTAAACAACTTCGCGTGATCGCGGCTTACCAACACAGCATAAGAAGATACTTACGCCTCATGGTTTGGGCTCTCTTAAGACTAGCGACTAAAACTTCGGGGAATGTCATATCGGCGGCGTCCCTCGCCTAAAGCGAGGAAAATGTCACTAGCGATCTTGTTTTGCGAAAATGAACGCCATTCCCCAAAATATTCATCGGGATGAATAACATGGTGGTGCCTACGTTTAGGGAAAGGCTACCAAGGGCAATGCTATATAAGCCCTGGTCCATTACTTTCGAAATACCCTCCCCTATAATACTCATGGAAATATGTATAATCATAAAGATATGCATTATCGGTCATATATGCCCATGTGTGAACGGGATCGGTATTGGTAATCCACGAAACTAAAGCGACCACATTTTTATTGAATTGATGTGTCGTGTCATCGACTACGATGGAGAATTCTTGTTCTCCATCCTGATTACAATAGAATTTAACGTGGTCATAGAAATAAGCAGTAAGCTGTGGTGAATATGAATCGTCTTCACTTACCAGTAGATGACGCCATCCTAACTGTAGGATCCTGTGTCGGAACCAATGTCCATAGGTCTCGGTGCCCAACACGTCTTCAAAAGACTGTTAAGGTATGACTATAGGGGATGTCATCTCAACGACTCTTGGAACAGTTCCAAAAAAAAAATCTTGGACTGACCCTCTAAAATTGGAATTTTCTGCGTTCCGAAGGGTCATGCGGTGCGCTCGCGCAGAAGCGCGGTCGCGCTTGTGGGTTTTAGAATTTATACCGTTTTGGGCACGGATCGCGCTCAAGGAGGAAGCGGGTCGCTCTCGAAATTTTCAAAATTTCGGAAGTGTATGCGGCGCAGCGCGCTTGTAGAATCTTGAAACAAAAATTGGAGAAAAAGCGAAGGAAAAGCTTGGAGTGAAAGGTCTTGGGGATTATGGTGGGATGTAGTGTGGTTTGTTAGTGTAGAATGAAGGGAGTTTAAATAGGTTTTGAGCTTCCAAAACGAATCGGCAAGTTCTCAAATTGTTTTAAGGCAATTTCCGGAAATAGAAAAATTCCAAACCCGAAAACGGAAACAACCCATTTTCGTGATTTTCTAAAAATCCTGGTATCTTTCATAATGGATTTAGAATAGTAACTTCTAAACTCTCCTACATTTCATGCTACCACAACACAAACCATAGATATGCCGATATCGGCCAAATTATCAACCTTTCCTTCAAGACTACTTTACTGTGGATGATCATATAACGAATTATGCTCGGTATAAATCTTACCACCCCCAAACAAGTCGGGAAGGTGGGATTAATGATAAAAACAAGCAGTACTCGAAATTAACCAATTATATTAAAAATAAAATTTAAATCCAAACAACATAAAACAAACACATTAATATTTAAATTTAACTACTTAATTAAAATCCAACTAATAAAACAATCAAAACCATGAAATAACAGCGAACACAACTGATGGTGAACACCTAGCCATGTGATGAAGATGGGCCCGAGATGGAGATTGGCTTGAACCATCTGTCCTTCGGCGACGACGCTCATGCCTGTCGGACTCGGCTGAAACAGAGTCCTCCACGGGTGGCATGCGTCGTAGCATCTCTATTCGGAACAAGCGCTGTGCTTCCATCTCGATCTGATCGCATCTTCTTGGGCTTGTTGATCTTTGGTGGATAGTCTCCATGTTAGACAGGATATCGTCCTGAACCCCTTCGAGCATTTCAAGTCTCGTCTGAAGGTTCGTTTGCTTCTTTCGAATTACAATCTGTCTATCTCGGATATCTTCACAAATACCATAAACGCAACGCAAGGCAGTTTGCAATACGTGCATGCGTTCTAAATTAGAACTACATTTATCTAATGCATCATCATCCAGACATATCATATCCTCCATTTCATCCTCCGACTCAGCCATTTTTTCTTCAGACAACGGCCAAGTCTCTTGGATGCAATCCGTATAAATACTTGCATTAGAATGCAATTTGATCTTAATAGGAGCAGATCTTGGGACAGCTCTAAAGGAGAGCATGATCTTAGTGATCAATACGGGAAGAGGCGCCAAGCTCTTCCCCACTCCTCGAATCACATTAAACATTAAATCAAGGATGCAGAAATTATACTTATTTGTTTGCAAAATCCAGAGAACGTGCAGACATTGCAGGCCGATATCACTGACTTTGTCTTTTCCGAGGACGTTCCTACCAATCCATTGACCTACAGCCAGTTGATTGGTTCTAAGGGTTGACTAGCGGACGCAATGAGATGTCGGATTGTATTCACCCTCCACGACAGTATCCTTCATCAAAGCAGGAACTCCAGTATACTGGGCTTCCTGAATTGTCGTTACCAGGTTGCTTTCAAGCGTAATTCCTAACAGTTCAGCCAACAACCGCCTCACCGTTACTTCCCTCCTCCTCCTCGCTACCTTTATGAAAATTCTATCCCCTCCAATTCTCGCTTCTTATAAAACTGTTCTACCAAATCATGGTGATAGAACTCCTCGATCGAAAGTACCACAACCGTTCCAATGCCTCCTAATCATCTCCGCGTCGTAAAATGGCGCGAAGCTGTCGAACTCAAACGCGTGCTCTGGCAAAATTCTTCGTCGTAGCGCCATTGAAGTGTCTGAGACAACTAATGGGTTTGTAGACTGTGGGGGAGGCGAGTTTGAAGAAAACAACTAAAAACAACGGTGGTGGCGGTAGTTGCTCGAATTGGTGGCTGTTTTTCGGAGTTAGGGTGGTGGTATTAATGGTTTAAAGAAGATTTTAGTTGGATTTGATTATGTTGGTGTGGGTGTAGTTAGGTTTTCTTCTCTCTCTCTATTTTTTTTTTATTTTTATTTTTATTTTGGTGTTCAAGGTTTGATTTAACTTTGTAACCGGCGGGATTGAAAGGGAAAGAAAGAAATCGTGCGTTTTTTTTTTTTGGGAAGGAAGGAGACGCACAGTCGTGCATGCGGTTTGGGCCCAAGCCCAATTTGAATTCCGAAATTTTCCGATTTGTCGCGCAATTCCAAACTCAATTTGCCGCTTCGTTACTGGCCCAATTTTGGAGAATGAGTTATGGAAATGATCAGTAGAGAATTTCCAATCTAATGATCCATAACGCTCAATTCCAACCATGGGTGACGTATAAGATGGTGGAAAAAATGCCTCGAAGTGCGTGTGTGACGTAAGTTATGCGAACGAAGGAAATCTAAGTTTAGATTACGTCAACCCAATTGAACTACAAGTAATGGGCCTAAGCAACACAAATGGAAAGTTCGAGCAATCCAGATGGAAAGACCGATTGCCCACCCCTAAACAAATTTTTAAACACAAAATTTGTTCTAACGCGGGTCGTTTAAAGTCAGATTCCCAAGACTTGTTGGATTGCTATTTCTATGATTAAGAATTTTCTATTATTATTTATTTTATTTTTATTTTATTTTTATTAGTTTATGATAAGAAAAACAAAAAACAATAAATACATAATTCACCCCATAGAGGAACATGACTAAAAAATTGAGAAAACATGCAAAAGTGGAAAACGTGAATTATGTTAACTGTGGACTTAGGTTCCGGTACTTACAGCCACACACTCCATAGGGAGGGCCCGGTTACCTGAATGGTGCACTTACCACTATATGGAAGTGAAGGAAGTACACCAATGACAAAGGTCAATCCTCATAGACAGGGTCCTGTAAAAGGACTTCCTCTACATCAGGGGACAGAAGTTCGTGAAAATGTTTTAACCTTTGACCATTAACTTGAAAGGTACTGTTGTCATTTGGATTTACCAAGGTGATTGCCCCGTAAGGGGTGACTTCAGTAACCAGAAAAGGGCGAGACCAACGGGGTTTTAGTTTTCACGGGAAAATATGTAGGCGGGAGTTGTAAAAGCAAGACCTTTTGACCGACCACAAACTCTTTGCGCCAAGATTTGCTTATCATGAACCGTTTCATGTTAGCTTTATAATCCTTCGCGAGATCGTAAGAATCGCTCACGGTTTCTTCAAGCTCATTCAATTGCAACTTGCGTTTGACACCTGCCTCATCAATATTGAAGTTAAGGCTTTTTATAGCCCAGAGCACGGAGCTCTAATTCAATCCGCAAATGACATGGTTTCCCAAATACAAGTCTAAAGGGAGACATACCTATAGGAGTTTTGAAAGCAGTTCTATCGCCCATAAGGCATCCGATAGATGCTTGACCCGATCTTTCCTATCGGGGTTTACATTATTTCTAAAATCTTTTTGATTTCCCTATTAGAAACTTCTACTTGTTAAGCTAGTTTGTGGATGATCTGGAGTTGCTACTTTGTGTGTAACTCCATACTTTTTCACTAGGGATGCAACAACTCATTTGCAAAAATGTGTTCCACCATCACTAATGATGGCTTTAGGAATGCCAAACCCGACAGAAAATATATTCTTTAATAAAAAATACAACGGTCTTATGGTCATTGCTACGGCAAGCTAGGGCCTCTATCCATTTAGAGGCGTAGTCCACGGCAACTAGAATATAAATGAAACCGTGGGAAATAGGGAAAGGACCCATGAAATCAATGCCCCAAACGTCAAAAATTTCTACTATCAAGATTGGATTTAATGGCATCATATTACGCCATTGATTAAGCCCAAGTTGTTGGCAAAATACCGCCTTGCAATGCACTTGGGCATCCTTAAAAGGGTAGGCCAATAAAACCATATTGAAGCACTTTAGCGGCTGTTTTCATCCCACTAAAATGGCCACCACACTCTTTGTCATGGCGAATGATAGAACTTCATTGTATTCCCACCGGGAATACAACGACGAAATAATTTGATCCGCTGAATACTTAAAAAGGTATGGCTCATCCCAGTATATAACTTAACTCGGCCAAGAACTTCTTACGTTCATTTCTTGACCAATTATAAGGCATAACATCAGCCGCTAAATAATTTATAATGTCGATACCATGGTGCTTGAAAAATCGCATCTGAGATGCTCATCGGGAAAAGAGTTCGGTATGGACTCGAATCACTCGATGCGTCATTTGTGAGTCTAGATAAGTGGTTACGGCAACTACGTTTTGACCCCACTTTTGTCCTTTATTTCTAATGTGAACTTTTGCGGAGAGAAGGATCCATCGGATTAATCTCGCTTGCATCCTTTTTGCAAGAAGGTACTTAAAGGCTGCATGGTCCGTAAACTAAAGTTTTAGAACCAACCAAATAAGGGATCGAAACTTATGTAAAAGCATAAATGACACTAAAATTCGTTTTACGTAGTTGAATAATTCCGTTGAGCATCGTTTAAGGTTTTACTAGCATAATAAATAACAATGGACTTATTATCTAGTTTTTGTCCCAAAGATCGCACCAACTACATAGTCACTAGCATCACACATGAGTTGAAAGGTTTAGACCAATCGGGAGGCTGTATAATTGGTGCAGAGGTTAGAAGCGGCTTTTAAAGTTTCAAAAGCCTGCGTCACGAGTTAAAATTAAAATCAAAGATTGCATCTTTCAAAAGCGGATTAGTTAACGACCTAGCTATTTTCGAAGTCTTTAATAAATCGCCTATAAAACCTGCATGGCCTAGAAAGGCTCTAATATCACGGACAGTCCGTGGTTTTAGGTAAATTAAGCTATCTTATCTAGTTTGGCCTTATCTACTTCAATGCCATCACTAGATCACGATGTGACCTAGTACTATGCCCTTTTTCACCATGAAATGACACTTTTCCCAGCTTTAAAATGAGGCTCTTTTCTTCACACCGTCAAAACCTTAGACGAGGTTAGACAAACGGTTTGTGAAGGAGTCTCCATAGATAGAAAAATCATCCATGAAAACTTCCATAAAAGCTCTACCATGTCACTAAATATATGAAGCATACACATTTGGAAGGTACCGGGGAGCATTACAAAGGCCAAAAGGCATTCGTTTATAGGCATCGTTCCAAAGGGACATGTGAAGGTAGTCTTTTCTTGGTCATCAATATCAATAATAATCTGAAAATAGCCCCGAGTAGCCATCCGAAAACAATAAAAAGCATGACTAGCTAGGCGTTCGAGCATTTGATCTATAAATGGTAAGGGAAAGTGATCCTTTCGTGTCATAGCATTTAAACGTCTGTAATCAATACAGATCCTCCATTTCATAAGACCTTGTGTGACAACATAGTCACCCTTCCCATTTCGTACCATGGTAACTCCCGATTTCTTAGGAACTACATGAATGGGGCTTACCCATTCGCTATCAGAGATTGGGTATATGATACCCGCATCGAGTAATCGTAAGACTTCTTCCCTCACCACCTCTTTCATGGCTGGGTTCAAGCGACGCTGAGGTTCGCGAGAAGTCTTCGCGTTATCCTCCAAATGGATATGATGAGTGCAAATATTAGGGTCAATTCCCTTAATGTCGGCTAGGGACCAACTAATCGCAGAACGATGTTCCCTAATCACCCTGATTAAACGTGTCTCTTCATTCTTAGATAACAGAGAAGATATAATTACCGGATGACTACCATCCGGATCCAGTTGAATATATTTTAACTCCGGGGGAAGAGGTTTAAGCACTGGGGTGGAAGGAAAATCAATAGATGTTTCGTCGGGGTCCTCATTTTGCATAATGAATATTTGCTTAGGTAGCAAGTCTTCATACTCAATATGTGGAGCAACCGAAGGGTCTACAATTGGTGTAGACTCAAGGATGGTGTTGACTTCCTCTAAGTAGGAGTCATTTACAAAATCTGAAGTTCCAAAAGAGAGGAATTTGTAAATATTGTTTTCAGGAAACGTGTTGTTAAAATAATCTTGAGCTAAGCTCTTAATCATGCTAACATCCCCATCTATAGACAAATCTGGTAATTGTTTCATCATTTTAAAAACATTTACCTCAACTGTAAGATGGCCAAAAGATAAGGACATCTTACCATCGCGGCAATTTATAAGTGCGTTGGCAGTTGCCAAGAAGGGGCGCCCTAAGATGATCGGTACAGAGTCGTTGGCGACTTCTGTATCGAGGATAACAAAATCAGCAGGATAGTAAAAATCCTAAACCTTAACAAGCACGTTTTCCACTACACCCTTAGGATACTTAATTGACGTGTCCGCTAATTGCAACGTTATTTTTGTAGGTTGCATTTCACATAACCTATTTGTTTATACAAGTAATCACGGGGAGTAAGTTAACACTTTCGCCCCCGTGTCTAATAAAGCGGTTCGTCGTGTGGGAATCTCCTAAGGTGCATTTTACAGTAGGACGACCAGGGTCCTTGTACTTAACAATTCCATTATTTTCGGATAAAGTTGGGAATTGTTCAGTTAGAAAGGCGTCTTTAGGTATGTTGGTCTTACGCCTAGTAGTGTACAACTCTTTAAGAAACTTAGTGTGATTAGGTAGCTTTTTAATAGCTTCTAGAAAAGGAAGGTTTATCGTTAGATTTTTGAAAATGTTCCTAATCTCCTCAAAGTTTGTATCCACTGTTAGCATGGCTAATTTTTTGAGGAACGGTGGTTTAAACTCTATATTTAGCGTATGGCTCGACTTGATGTGTTACCTTGGCTTTCTGTTTCTTAGTTTGTTGTTTAACTGGTACCTTTACAGTGGTAGGCTCTTCAGTTTCTACTTCGGTATCTAGTTCGATATCTGGTGTAGGGAGTACTGATGGGGTAACTATAGGCATAGTTGCTTTGTTATCAACCACTCTTCCAAAACGGAGAGTGGTGATGGCATTCAGGTCACCTACTAGTGTCGTTTCCGTACTAGTATTATCGTTTACCTCAAAGGCTGTGTTTGTTGTTTTAGGGTTGGGTATCGCTTGTCACGGAAACCGCCTTTTGGTTGGGCTTTCTCTTGGGCTAAGCTGTTGTATGCCCTTTTTATGGATTGTAAGATCTGTTGGTTTGATTGAGTCATTGATTGGAAAAGTTGTTGGGTAACTTTGTATAAAAGCGTCTATCGATCCGGATGTGATTGTGTAGTAGTAGTCCGCAGTGGTGCAAATGGAACTATCTCCGTTGATTATTTATGGGTGGGTTGTGATAGTTACTATTGTTAACCGAACGATACCTCTATTGGTATTATAACTATTATAATTACCCCGACCTTGTGCTAAACCTTGTCGTGGTTTTTTTCGGTTGTTATAATTATTATAATTTCTCTGACTTAGTCCCCGGCCTTGCCTAGGTGGAGCTTGATTATAGTTGTTAAACTTTCCTAACATTTTGGTTATTAGACCACGGAGGTGAAACTTGTTGATTGTTTAAGCCAACTAAAGTTGGGATGTTGTCTCCATGGGGCATTAGGAATAGGATAGTTATTAATGGAGTAAACATTATCTTGCTCTAATTGTTGTTGTTCATAGGCGAGAGGACAATAGGATTCAGGGTGCTCAGGACTCAAAAAGACATTACATGGGTTGGAGTTAACATTCATGACGGGGATAGGCTTTTGTTGCACAGAAATAGCCTCAACCTTTTTAGTTAGAGATTCGATTAAATTTTTTAGTTATAGATCGGGTTTCATCTCAAACATACCAGCGGCCTTAACTGTTGAAGAAGAACTAACAGCGCGGGGGATATCATCACTACCCCCAATTGTTATTATGTTTAGTTTGATCTTCTAAAAATTTGTAAGCCTCCGAGGCTCCTTTGCTTAGGAAACTACCCCCATTCATTATGTCAAGGACTTCTTTATGGTGATGTTGAAGTCCTTTGAAAAGGCAACGCGAACTAACGTGTCCTTTGCTAGGTTATGGTGTGGACACTCAATAAGCAGATCGGTGAAACGATTCCAAGCCTCAGAAAACGATTCATGAGGATTTTGTCGGAAAAAATGAATCTTGGAAAGCATCTCATCCGTCTTTAGGGGTGGGTAAAAATGTTCCATAAACAGCTGAACAAGTTTAGCCCACGAGTCCACAGAGTTAGGCGCTTGGGCAGTTAACCAAGACGCTGCCTTATCGGCTAAGGTGAAGGAAAATACCCTCAGTTTAATTTGTTCCGCACCAACCGTAGGATGATGAAATGTTGTAAGGACTTGTTCAATCCTACGCATGTGTTGATAAGGTTTTTCATGGTCTAAACCATGGAAAACGGGTAACAAATTAAATATGTTTGGGGGAATTCGAAAATCCCCCACTGGGTCTACTAGAACGATGCAAGATTTAGGGCTATCGCTCAAGGCTTTGTAAAAGTCGGAGAGAGGAGTCTTTCTTTCTTTAGCCATTGTGTCAGGTGTGGTTGGTGGGATAGTAGTTAGAGGTGTAGTGATTGGTATACTCGATAGATTTGTTTGTTGATGTTGACGGTTAATTACATTCGATGTTTTTCTCCGACCAGACCTTAATCTCATGCAAGTCTAAGTCTAAACGCGACAACAATCCAAACAATCTTGATATATTAGTATGAACCTCTAACTTGAGATGCGAGGTATGGAAGAAAGGAACACCTGATAGCGTCCTTGCTTCGCTTATTAATAGCGTCTTGTTTACGCGTGTTTAGTGTAAATAACAAGTTAGAACACTGAAAAACTTAAAAATCGAAGTTCGAAACAAACCTGTAGAAATCCGGAAAATTTTGCTTAGAGGGCGCAGCGCGCTTTCGCGTAGAAGCGGATCGCTCTTTGTTCCAGTAACTTAGCGCGGGTTGCGCTTGGTATGAGGGCGGTCGCTTCCGTGTTCCAATAACTTAGAGGCGGTCGCTCGTGTTCCGTATATAGAGCAGTGCGCCCTTATAAGCCGGTGCGCTCAGTGTTATTTTATCGCGGAATTTTTCAACGCTGAAACGGATAACCACAGTATGAATCAAACAAGGGTGGGTGGGTTTAATGGGACTTAAAAATGACTAATTTTACTATGAAAACAATGCTAAAGTGCAACTAAGATGGCAGCGGCGCCATTTGATAAAACATAAAATGAAATAGTTTACCTACGAAATGAACGATAAAACTCAAAACGTAAATAAACTAAAACTAATCTATCTGCCTATGTTTATCAAAGTTTCTACTCTCAATTCTATCGAGATAGAGTGGAGTAACAAATTCGTTCCACTCCTAGTGCTCTAGCATGGAATGTTTTCTAGTCTAATTAGTCGGTCTTAAGTCTAATGAGAGCTTTACAAAGGGTGTTATACTACGATACCTATATGAAATTGATTATGTTGAATTTAACTACGAATGCTATGGAAATATGATTATTTTTGAATCTAGATAAAGAATTAGAGGGGAATCGAATCCACCTCGAATCCAACTTAATAACCTAGCATAGATTCTTGTATCTCGATTCTTACGTTCTTACGGCAAGAAATTCGAGTTCTAATCCCTAGTGTTCATGGCATTTCTACCGAATACTAACTAGCATGTGAGGTCGTCCACCCATTCTCATGGCGAATCACGACCTTCTAGATTGGAATAGATTCTACAATGCTTCTACACTATACCACTAAGTTTTCATCAAGGCTTCATTAACCCCTCTAATGGAGGTTTTAGCCTTGAGTCATCAAACCATCATTTCCCATTGAATTATAACTACACATCATATTAAAATTCTAACTTAACTAAATTAACCAACAATGTTTCAATATACTTAAACAACGAAATGATAATCAACAAGAATTAAAACTAGATCTATAAATTGAGATGATAAAAATCGAAATTGACAAAATAACTATTTTATTTATCTAATCAATCAAGAACAATGATTCAAAGACTTAATCTAAAACAAGAATTGAAAATGGAACTAAAACTTAATTAAAATACTGGAAACTAGATCTAGAATTATCTATATTGTTTTAGGTCTAACTAGCTACCATTAAGAAAGAGCTAAGCTTTCATTTTTATACTTTCAGATCCAAAAATCGTACATGGGCTTGGAGCCATATTTTGGGCCAGAGAATCAGGCCCAAAACCCAATTCTTTCAGTCCAAAAAGGCCTCTTCAGCTGCAGTTGGCTTCAACAGACTTTTCGTCCACTTCTGCTCCTCTGATTAGATCAAGGCTTAGACCATTGGAAAGCTCTTTCCGAGCCGGTCGTTTTGACATAAGGTAGGCCCCATTCAGAGGTCTGAGTCCAAAGATATGGCCTTCGGAAGTTCTGCTGACTTGTGTGCTGTTTCTGCCCGCGTCGACTTTTCAGCTTTTGACTGGGCTTTAGAAAGGCTTTGTCTTCTTGAATCTATTCCTTTAATCACGGAACTCCTTAGTAACCGACCTTTGCTCCTTTATCTCGCTAAAGTGGCACATTTCTGCACATAATGGACTTTGAAACCTGAAATGCATAAAAACACGTAATCAGTGTTAACTCTTAATTATTACTCACATAATTGGTCTAATAGTATGACTGTTACAGGGTTAAAACTACAGTTTTGGGCTCTTATCAGTAGGCACTGTGTGATGTGAAAAGGCCACTCTGATGTGGCGTCCATACTATCTTATCAGCTGACAGATGCTGGTTTATCTCCACTTTCCTAATAGTTTCTCTCAGTGACAGAGACTGTAAACTATGAACTTCTCCATTCCACCTCCCATTTTCAATGATGGCACTCAATTTTGTATCCACAGGGAAATCCTATTCGGCTTTAGATTCTTCATCTTCTATCAATGGTGATCAATCACACCATATATCATGCCACAATAGGATATCATTCCCATTTGCGATGGTGTATTTTATGAATTTTTTGGCCACTGCTCTTGTCTTTAGAATACTACGCCATGTCCACGAGCAATCTTGTGGCGTCTTCATAGTCCAAAAGTGACTTGACTTGATGTGTTGCTTCCACGTCCAATCAACCCATATGGAGTCTTCTTTAGTCACCAATTTAAAGATCAAACCACAATACGCACCAATATTCCATCTATGTAAGTTCATAAATCCTAACCCACCAGCTTCTTTTGGCTGACACACCGTGCTCCAACTTGCTTGATGATAGCCTTTCTGGGTAGAGCATCTAGACCATAAGAACTTGGCACATATCCTTTCAACTTGCTCCAGAATAGTCTTAGGTAAAATGAAGGTTCTAGCCCAAAAGGTATGAAAAGATAACAACACTGATTGGATTAGTTGTACTCTTCCTGAATGAGAAAGAAATCTTGATTTCCAATTCGTAATCTTACTAGTTACCTTCTCCACAAGAGGTTGACATTCCCTTATACCTAACCGAGCCGAGATGAGTGGTAAACCAAGATATCTCACTGGTGGTTTAACTAACTCCACCCCCATAATAGAGGCCAAGGATACAGAATCTTGCTCATTTAGACCTCCAGCTAAGAGAGTTGTCTTGTCCTTATTGATCTGTAAGCCTGTAGCTTTTCCAAACATATCAAGAGATTCCTTGATTGCTTGGACAAAGGAAGAGTCCCCTTTACAGAACATAAGTACATCATCAGCAAATGCCAAATGGGATAGCTTCACTTGCTTGCATTTTGAATGATACTGTATGGCTTTTTCCTCGAACTTTTGCTTGAGTATACAACTGAGAATCTCCATGACAAGCACAAAGATATATGGAGATAAGGGATCTCCTTGACGAACTCCTCGTCTTCCAGCAAAAAAGCCTTTTGGTGAGCCATTTATCAATACAGAGTAGGAAGGAGTTGATATACACATTTCAATCCATTTACATATGTTAGGAGGGAATCTAAAAATCTTTAACATGGATTTGATAGCCTCCCAACTGACCATATCATATGCCTTCCTGATGTCCACCTTGATGGTACATCTTGGAGTACCATTCTTCTTTTCATAACCCCTGAGTAGCTCATGTGAAAGGAGAATGTTATCTTGGATAGATCTGCCAAGAATAAAAGATGATTGATATAGGGGAGTAGTCGTGTTCGATCCATTCCTGTTTGCACGTACTTGAATACTTATCTAGACTAACTAAACTAATTCACTAATAAGAGTAATATTATATGAAAATAGTCAATTAAAGATACGAAATCAGTGATTTAAATGATAAGAAAGATAATTAGAGAGAGGAAATTCCACCATGTAATTCGATTGACTATTAGTTTAGTTATAAAATTGCTTGTTTGATCCATAATGAATACCAAGTCATCTCTAATCAAGTTTTCACTAGCACGATAAATTAACACCCCCACAAATCTCTTCGATAGGGTTTCTAATCTCTAGTTCAACTCTTATGATTTTTATCTGTAAACAATCATGAGAATCAAACTTGAAACGTTATTCTAAACAACAACTATTCTAATTAATTAGTCATCATCAGGTGGCTTCATTAACCCCCTCTATTGGAGGTTCTAACCTTGAGTCATTGGATGTTCTAAACTAAAGCAATAGAATAAAGACATGAAAAGTAATGAGAAGAATGGAATTTAACTAAAGCTTTTATTGAAGAATATGGAGTTTAATGGATGCTACAAGAATAAACCGTAATTACTTAACTTTAAATTATTCTATACTAAACTATACTAAACTAATGAGAAGGTAGAAGGGGGAAAGAGGCCTAAATTTTCACTAAACTAATGAAGGAGTAGCCAAGTTAGGTTTAGCCTTGATCCTCTTTATATATGATATGATCCCAAAACAGTAGATTTAACCCCTTAACAATATTACTTTTAGACCAATTATGTGATTAATAAGTAAGAGTTAGTACTGTTATCTTGTTTTTATGTATTTTAGGCATTGGAGTCGAATACGTGCAGAAATGCGTCCTTTTTGTGAGATAAAGAAGAAAATATTGGTTGCTAAGAAGTTCTATGATTAAATGCCAAGATTCAAAAAGAAAAAGCCTTTTTAAAGCCCGGTCAAAGTTGAAAAGTCAAAGTCAATGCGGGCAGAAATAGCGCACAAAAGTCAGCTGAACTTTCGAAGGCCATATTTTTGGACTCAGACTTTGGAATTGGGCCTATTTTATGTCAAAACGACTGGCTCGGAAAAAGCTTTCTAATGGTCTAAGCCTTGACTTAATCAGAGGATCAAAAGTGGACGAAAAGGGCTATTGAAGTCAGTTCCAGCTGAAAAGCCCTTTGTGGACTGAAGTACTGAGATTTTGGGCTCGATTTTCCAGCCCAAAACATGGATCCAAGCCCATGCACAATATTGTGGATCTTGTCTCTTCTATATCAAGAGACAAAAGCTTAGCTCTTAAGTTACTTAGTTTTACTTCATAAAAATTAGCTTTATAACAATAAATACTTAGTTTTTAGTAGAGTGAATAATCCAATAGTTAGTATTTTACTTAGCTTACTTAGTCTAGATCAAATAGTTAGTTTTAATTCATTAAATTAGTTTATATAGATTAATCTAGTTAGTTGTCAATTCTATTAGTTGTTAGAACAAGTTTTAAATCTTAGAATAAAATACTTAGTTTATATTTCAATATTCAAATTTGAATTCAAGTTATTTTAATCAAGTTTAGTTTAATTTAATTATGTCTTATTATTATTGTTTATTGTTAATGAATCCAATGAAACTAGGCTGAAAACTCCATTAGAGGAGTTTTATAAAGTTTATGTGAGGGTTATGATTGTTCTTCTTTAGTTTTCTTATTGTCTTATGTGCTTTAAGTTCAAGTTTTATAGTTATCTAGAGATATAGACTATATAAGTTGAACTAGGGAAAGAAAACTCCACAAAGAGATTTGTGGAGGAGAATTTCTCTTATGGTAATCGTATCTTAGTACAGAGATTGCTAGGATTGGTTAGGGATCAATAATAAATTGTGGCTTTTGTTGTTTTACCTTGTGTAGATTAATAAAGGTTAAAATTAAAACATGAGAAACTAGTTAGAATAATCATAGTTTCACATAGATGGATTAATCCTTCCTTTATGTTCTTCCAATTCATTAAATTCACTTTTTAATTGCTTAGTTTAAATTAGTTTAATTTATAATTAGTTTTAGTTTAAATAAATCACAACACTACTCTCATTGTTCTCACTATTGTTTCCTTGTGTTCGATTAATTGAATTCGTTAAGTGTTGATAGATTAAGAGTGGAACGAATCCTGACTCTCTATATTGTATAATGAATTGAGAGTAGGAATATTGATTAAGCACTTATTTAGTTAATTGATTATTTGTGTTTACGCATAGATAGTTATGTTTACGGATATATAGTTACTTTACACATAAATTTGTCTATTAGCAAATGGCTTCCATCTTAAACTCTATCAAGACAAGAATTCAATTGCTTGAATCTAAGGGGCAATCCCCCATTCTCAACCCACCCACCCTTGTTTGGTTCTTACTGTGATTGTTTGGTTTAGAAACTAAATTTTTTTTCGTAAGAGTAGCCTGAGCGCGACCCGCGCCCATACATGGCTACTTCGAGAAGACGCCTAGCTGCCGGCGCTGGAACTCGAGTTCGACTGGAAATACCGAACCACGGAACTCGAGTTGGACTTGAGCGCGACCCCTACCCGCGCCCTCTCCTTGAGCAGCCCGATTTTCACGGGTTAGTCAAAATTTCCATTTCTTCAAGTTATTAAGTGTTTCTAACTTGTTAAATACACCGAACTCGCGTATACAAGAGGCTATTCATAAGCGTAGCAAGGAGACATTCAGGTACTCCTTCTTTCACTCCTCGTTTCTTCTGTCAGAGGAGTTTAATTCTAGTATAATTAGGCTTGTTTTTTGTAGACATAAATACCACACACCTATCTAGAATTTCACACACTATACCTGCATCAATGGCTAAAGAACAAGAGACTCCTCTCTCTGATTTTTATAAAGCCCTAAACGATGGCCCTAAGTCATGCATCGTTCTTGCAGACCTAGTAGGGGATTTTTGAATTCCCTCTAATATATTTAACTTGTTACCGGTTTTTCATGGTTTAGACCACGAGAAGCCTTACCAACATATGCGTAGGATAGAACAAGTTCTCACTACATTCCATCATCTTAGCGTAAGTCTGAATCAAGTTAAACTTAGGGTGTTTCTTTTCACCCTAGCCGACAAGGCGGCGTCTTGCTTAACTACCCAAATGCCAAACTCGGTGGACTCATGGGCTAATCTTGTTCAATTGTTCATGGAACGGTTTTACCAACCACTGAAGACAAATGAAATGCTTCAAAAGATTCATTTCTTCCGCTAGAATCCTCATGAATTCTTTTCAGAGGCCTAGAATCGTTTCACTGATCTTCTCATTGAATGCCTGCATCATAATCTTGCGAAAGACACGCTTGTCTGTGCCTTCTTCAAAGGGCTTTTACATCGTCATAAGGAGGTTCTAGATATCATGAGTGGGGGCAGTTTTCTTAGTAAAGGAGCCTTGGAGACTTATAAATTCTTAGAAGATCAATCTAAGAGGAACAACAATTGGGGAGGTAACAAATCTTCCCGCTCCACTCCTTCTTCTTTTGAGGTTAAACATGATCCCGAGCTTAAAACTCTTATCGATGTCCTCACTAAAAAGGTAGATGCCATCTCTGTTAAACAACAACCCACTCCTATCATGAACATTAAATCTACTCATTGTAATGTCTGTTTTAGTCTTGAGCATTCCGACTTCTATTATCCACTTGTTTATGCACAACCATCAAACTTCAACCAGTTAACTCAACCTCAAGGACAAGGAAACTTAGGTGACTAGAATAGAGGTTTAGTGCCCATGACCCAGAACTATCAACATCAAGACATGAATGTTCAACAAGCCTTAATTCTAGTTTAACCATCTACAGAACTAGTAGTATTGACCTTGTTGGAAAAACAAAATCAAATTATGCAACAAAACTCCAACTTGATGAAAGATCAGCATGATCAAAACTCTAATATGATGAAACAAACGATGCAAATGATGCAGTCCTTATGCCAAAAGGTTATTGACATGTCTCCTAACCAAAATAATAACCAAACATGCGTGTTTCCAGGTCAAGCAGTGCCTAATCCTAAGTCAACAAACACCGCCTTCAAAATAAAAAGTATTCAGTGTAATGGTAATATAACCCGGGGGACCTACTGGTGATCACTACTACCGCCTTCGCTCGTATGCGAGTAGTTCATAACCAAGTGACTATGCTTAGAGATCACCCGCAAACTAAAAATGATATCATACCAAATATTATAATAGAAACTGAAGACCCTACAACTGTAGAAGTACCAGTTAAACCACAACCAAAAGGGAAAACCTTATAAGACCCAATAATAGAAATTGATGACCCTACACCTATAGAGGTTCCAATATGGACACCTAGATGGAAAACAGCTAAAAATAACGCAAAGACTAATAATACTTTTGAACCTTATGCTAAATATAGAGATAAACCACCGTATCCCCAGAGACTATCTGTATCTAAAAAGGACGAGAATTTTGATAAGATTAGGGAAGTGTTTAAAAATCTGACTATAAACCTACCTTTTCTAGATACTATAAAAAGTCTACCTGGACACGCTAAGTTTTTAAAAGAGTTGCGCACCAAGAAGAGGAAAACCAACATACCCCACGAAGCCTTCTTAACTGAACAATATCTCTCTTTATCTGAACATAACAGAATTGTTAAGTACAAGGACCCTGGTCATCCTACTGTACAATGCACCTTAGGTGATACCTTCATAACAACTGCTTTATTAAACCTAGGGGCGAGTGTTAACTTACTCCCTTTTTATTTATATAAACAACTAGGTCTAACAAAACTTCAACCAACCAAAATGACTTTGCAGTTAGCCGATCGTTCTATTAAGTATCCCGAAGGCATAGTTGAAAATATTCTCGTTAAAGTTCAAGATTTTACTACCCAGTTAACATCGTTATTCTCAACACAGAAACTGCTTATGATTCTATTCCCATCATCTTAGGACGTCCTTTCCTGGCAACCGCCAACGCCCAAATGAATTGCCGGGATGGCTCAATGACTCTTTCTTTTGGAAATCTTTCTGTGGAGGTTAACATGTTTAGACTCAAACAGGGACAACTAGGTTTGCATGTAGAAGGATAAGTGAAGTCCATTGAGAGTTTTGTATCTCACATTAGTGTGGCCGACGCTTCCCCATACTAGTAGATACCCCTCTTATGGAAGAAGACAAAAATCATAATTTCGACTCCTTGGATGAGATTGATGACTTTTTCAAAGATGCAGATGAATACCATAATTATGTAGATGCGACCAAGCTAGATGAGGAATTCTATGAGTTTCTAAGAGCCTGTGATGATCCACCCTCTCAAAAACTACCTAGAGCACCACCCGACTACCATCCACCTGAGCTAATCCCTTATAGAATCTAATCATTCTTTCCACCCTTTTCTTCTAACACTTATCCACATTCCAAGTATTTTCCACAACTAATTTTTTTTTCACGATCATTCACTTGGACACTCTTTCGTTCAAAAAAGAAGAGAATACACGCTCGATTAGGTTCTAGGTCCATCAGATCTCGCTCTCATTCCACTAAGTTGCATCTTAGAAAGTCTTGGTGCTTGATTCTGTTTGGTGGTGCATTATATGTTAACTATTTATGGAAAGATCCATAATTATTTAGATTATTGATATATGGTAAAGTGCATGCTAATACATATATATCACATTAAGTTTAGGGAATCTGACTTAAAAAGACCCATATAATTTTTTGTAACATACCACCTTTCTGGAGTATAGGCCAAACAAATATTTTCAAACTTAAAAAGAGTTTTCCAATTTTGTTTGGGGGTGGCATATTTTGGTATTTCATTTCAAATCTTTTTGTCACCCTTTGCCTGTCATGTTTACTCCAGTATAATTGATGTTAGTTAGTACATAACAGTTTAATTGTGCTTCATGTTATCATATCATCTTTACAATATTTCTGTTACAGGTATTGCCAATTTTTGCCACGTTTCTATGGTAAATTCTTTCCTTATCTCTTTACACTTTGAGGAGAAAACGTTCGATTGTTTGAGGGTGGGATAGAAACAATTGCAAATATTAGGCACTTTTAGGATGTAAATTACGCACTTTTTTTTATAAAAAATTAAAAATCATAAATATTGTTTATACTAGGCACTTAGTGATAATAGTATTGTTCCCTTCTCCATGATGATATTAGTCTAGAAATCTCACGTAGTACTTGAATTAGGATTTAATTTTTGAAACTTAGATTAATATATAGGTAATAGTCATTGCATCTTTTTACGAACATCTTGCATGAGCATTTTTTATTGTACTTGGCAGTATTGTTCTGAGACCTAGGTCAGAGTACTTAATTCATATCCTGTGAGCATCTAGCCTAAAAGCCTCATAAGAGTGACATATCTTAGTGATGACACAAGGAATAAGTGAAATCTGAGTAGAGAAATCACACATCCACTTGCTTGATCACCACACCATATCCTAAGCGAGAATTTAGGCCCTCTTTGGATCGATATAGCCAGAAATTCACACCTATATGAAACTTATTATCCGCTAGTCGCCCCACTAAGCATTTCATTAGCATTTTCACAAACCACAAATCCTTTACCAAATAAAACAAAATAAATAAATAAATAAAATCAGGCAACCTATCTAGATAAGTATGAGAAATAGGATGAATGAAGAAAAGAGAAGAGAAAAACCTGTCTAAACAAAAATTAGTTAGTTGCTTCAGAAAAGGAAAAGAAAAGAAGTTTCCATCCAAAGAAAAGAAAAGAAAATTAAAATTAAAATAAAAATAAAAACTCCAAAAATAGAATAAAAGGAGTCAAAAAGCCAAAATAAAAAGGCTAAGGATGGAAACAAAGTGTAGAAGCAAAGTAAGAACAAGGTTTTCTCTAGTTACATAATATGAAGACCCTATTTTCTCAGACTTGTCTTTTTGAATATCCATTTCCTTCCTTCTTTAACCATACCTACGCCCCGTATCACCTAATAAAGACATCTAGCTCAATTAGGAATAGGTTGGTGTGCTAGTAAGTGGTAGATGTATTTGATCGACCTCGGCTTCCTTATATTGTCATTGAGATTGTGAGGAAACGTGTGCCCACTGTACACTGGAGTTAGCAAACTTGAGTGGAAAAATTAGAGTGTTATGTGTTTTGACACATTCCTTGTGAGAACCTACTTAGGCACGCTACCCAAAAGTTTCATAAACGGACCTGCCATTGCATTTCATATCATAGTTTATTGTATAGTTGTTTATCATAAGATGATTTGATTATTATTCATATATTAATTTAGGTTTCGACTTGATTATTTTGTATTCATTGCTAATGAGATATAAAGATAATTGAGACATAAATAAGGAAACAATAGTTTTATTTCTTAGTTGTTGTAGTATAGATGAAGTTTGTGAGTATCTTCACTAAAAAACTCTCACGAGGGTAAAACTCGTCCACTAGGGAATTCCTAGTGGTTTAAGACCTTGTTGCATATGGTCAATGCAATCGCACTCGTGTATTACTTTTAGACCTTGCTGCATATGTAGTTTTAACCCGTTAACAATATTACTTTTAGACCAATTATGTGATTAATAAGTAAGAGTTAGTACTGTTATCGTGTTCTTATGTATTTCAGGCATTGGAGTCGAATACGTGTATAAATGCGTCCCTTTTGCGAAATAAAGAAGCAATGGTTGGTTGCTAAGAAGTTCTATGATTAAAGGCCAAGATTCAAGGAGAAAAAGCCTTTTTAAAGCCCGGTCAAAGCTGAAAAGTCGAAGTCAATGCGGGCAGAAATAGCGCATAAAAGTCAGCTGAATTTCCGAAGGCCGTATTTTTGGACGCAGACCTTGGAATTGGGCCTACCTTAAATCAAAACGACCATCTCGGAAAGAGCTTTCTAATGGTCCAAGCCTTGACCCAATCAGAGGAGCAGAAGTGGACGAAAAGGGCTGTTGAAGTCATTTCCAGCTGAAAAGCCCTTTGTAGACTGAAGTACTGAGGTTTTGGGCTCGATTTTCCGGCCCAAAATATGTCTTCAAGCCCATGCATGAAATTGTGGATCTTGTCTTTTCTATATCAAGAGACAAAAACTTAGCTCTTAAGTTACTTGGTTTTACTTCATAAAAATTAGTTTTAGAACAATAAATACTTAGTTTTTAGTAGAGTGAATAATCCAATAGTTAGTTTTTTACTTAGCTTACTTAGTCTAGATCAAATAGGTTTTTTTAATTCATTAAATTAGTTTATATAGATTAATCTAGTTAGTTGTCAATTATATTAGTTGTTAGAACAAGTTTTGAATCTTAGAATAAAATACTTAGTTTATATTTCAATCTTCAAATTTGAATTCAAGTTATTTTAATCAAGTTTAGTTTAATTTAATTATGTCTTATTATTATTGTTTATTGTTAATGAATCCAATGAAACTAGGCTAAAAACTCTATTAGAAGAGTTTTATGAAGTCTATGTGAGGGTTATGATTGTTCTTCTTTAGTTTTCTTATTGTCTTATGTGCTTCAAGTTCAAGTTTTATAGTTGTCTAGAGATAGAGACTATAGAAGTTGAACTAGAGAAAGAAAAGTCCACAAAGAGATTTGTGGAGGGGAATTTCTCTTATGGTAATCATATCTTAGTACAGAGATTGCTATGATTGGTTAGGGATCAATAATAAATTGTGGCTTTTGTTGTTTTACCTTGTCTAGATTAATAAAGGTTAAAATTAAAACATTAGAAACTAGTTAGAATAATCATAGTTTCACATAGATGGATTAATCCTTCCTATATGTTCTTCCAATTCATTAAATTTACTTTTTAATTGCTTAGTCTAAATTAGTTTAATTTATAATTAGTTTTAGTTTAAATAAATCACAACACTACTCTCATTGTTCTCACTATTATTTCCTTGTGTTTGATTAATTGAATTCGTTTAGTCTTGATAGATTAAGAGTGAAACGAATCCTGACTCTATATTGTATAATGAAGTGAGAGTAGGAATATTGATTTAAGAACTTATTTAGTTAATTGATTATTTGTGTTTACACATAGATAGTCAATTTGCATAAATTTGCTATTATCAATATAGGAGAGGATTAGGGTTACATTTTCGAGCATAAGCCTGGAGGCTAGACTTTGGGCCTCTAATGTGAGCCCAAAGTCTACTAGGTTAAGTCTAAAATGGCTAATTCTACTGGAAATTATTTTAGTGTCCTTTTTGTCTAGTTTTGCAACTCTGATTAGGTCAAGGTTAGATCTATTGGAAAGCTTATTCCGAGACAGTCGTTTTGATATAAAGTAGGCCCAATTCTGAGGCATGAGTCCAAAGATACACCTTTGTGAAGTTATAATGGTTTTTTATCTTTTTTCTATCCGAATTGACTTTGACTTCCCAGCTTTAAGTAGGCTTGAAAACACTTTTTCTTTTTGATTCTTGGGTTTCAAACATAGAACTCTTCTAGCAATCATCTTGACTCATTTTCCATGCAAAATGACATCTTTAAGCACATAAACAGCTTCAAGACCTAAAATACACAAACAAACGCAAACAATACTAACTCTTATTTATTATAAACATAATTGGCCTAAATATAATACTATTAAGGGGTTTAAACTACAGTTTTGGGTGCTTATCACACCTCCCGGCCCCAAACAACATTTTGTTTGTCCAGAAGCAAAGATGAAAAATAAAAACAGATATATGGCAAAAAATGTGGTCCTAACTAATCTCGTTTCGCAGAGTGCGATTGCATTGACCCTATGTAATAAGGCCTTAAACCACTAGGAATTCCCTAGTGGACGAGTTATAGCCTCATGAGAGTTATCCAGAGAAGATACTCAAAAACTTTATTTACACTACTAGGACTAAGAAATAAAAGTAATTGTCCCCTAATTTTATCTCAGAATCTATATATCTCACTAGCATTTAAACAAGGATCATCAATCTAACTTGTAAATTAATACATGCATAATAATCAAATCATCTTAAGATAAACAACTATCCAATGAACTATGCTATAAAAATCAATGGCAGATCTATTTCTGAAACTTTTGGGTAACGTGCCTAAGTAGGTTATCATAAGGATTATGTCAGGACACATACCACTATGATTTTTCCACTCAACTTTGCTAACTCTAATGTACAGTGGGCACACATTTCTGAACAATCTCAATGATAATCTAAGGAAGCCGAGGTTGATCAAACATATCTACCACTTACTATCACACTAACTTATTCCTAATTGAGCTAGAGGTTTTTATTAGGTGATACGGGGTGTAGGTGTTGGTTAAATAAGGAAGGAAATGGATATTCAAAAAGACAAGTCTGAATAAATAGGGTCTTCATATTGTGTAACTAGAGAAAACCTTGTTCTTACTTTGCTTCTACACTTTGTTTCCTTCCTTAGCTCTTTTGTTTTGGCTTTTGACTCCTTTGATTCTGTTTTTAGAGTTCTAACTTTTTATTTTATTTTTATTTTCTTTGGATGAAAACTTTTTTTTCTTTTCTTTTTCCATTTGTTTTTCTTTTGAAGCAACTAACTAATTTTTGTTTACACAGGTTTTCTCTTCTCTTTTCTTCACTCATCCTATTTCTCAGACTTATCCAGATAGGTAGGCTGATTTTATTTTTTATTTTGTTTTATTGGGTAAGGGATTTGTGGTTTGCAAAACGGCTAATGAAAATCTCAATGGGGTGACTAGCAAAAAATATACTTTGGTCAGAATTTCTGGCTATTTCGATCTAAAGGGGGCCTAAATTCTCGCTTAGGATATGGTATGGTGATCAAGCAAGTGGATGTGTGATTTTTCTACTCGTATTTTACTTCTCCCTTGTGTCATCACTCAAATATTTCACTCTTATGAGGCTTTTAGGCTAGATGCTCACAAGATATGTATTAAGTACTCTAACCTGGGCATCAGAAAAATACTGCAAAGTACAATCATAGATGCTAATGCAAGATGCTCATGAAAATATGCAATGACTATTGCCTACATATTAATCTAAGTTTCAAAAATTAAATCCTAATTCAAGTACATCGTGAGATTTCTTGGCTAATATCATCATGGAAAGGGAAACAATACCATTATCACTTAGTGCATAGTATAAACTATTTTTATGATTTTTATACTTTACTAATTTTTATATGACAAATAATATGTAATATACAACCTAATATGTACTTAAATATTTACAATGTTTTTCTATACCACCCCAAAACAGAATCATGCTTTGTCCCCAAAGTATGGAATGAAAATAAAGGATGGAGAGTACCATAGAAACGTGCTTGTAAATGGGAGCACCTGAAAAATAAGGTTAATCAATACTAATATAAAGAAGGGGTTGTCTTTATTTCGGTAAAATCCTCTTCAGTGAGTTTAACTTCTCTGTCCTTTGTTTTGGTAAAATCCTCTTTAGTGAGTTCAAAACAAAGGAATTTATTTGGTCATCTCTTGATTAGTTCTTATTTCGTTACACGAAGGTTTAGTCTCTCACTGGTTCCCTGAGGTTGTGTCGTTCAGTTCAGGTCAAAACAAGGGGCTATCTCACTGGTCTCCGTCCCCCTCACCTACTCTGTCTTTTGCTAGTTCTGTCTCGCTGGTTCTGCCTCGTAGTTCGTTCAGTTCAGCTCAAAACAAGATTCTGTCTTTTTTGTTTCTTTTTCTGTAGTATGGCTTATACTCCTCTAGGTTTGGGCTTTGGCAGAAACCAAGTGTTCTTTTATGGAGAATCGTCGACCTAAGGTGGTAGGAATAACATGACAGCATCGTTGGCTACTCCTGTTGATGCTCCCTCTTACGCTGCAGTCACTTCAGCAGGATTGGAACAAACTTTTGATCTATCAAAGATTCCCATCCCTTCTATAAAGGGGGATAAACTAGCCATCAAAATACCGTTGAAAGCTGTTGAAAAAGGTATTGAAGCGTGTAAGCATGCGCTGGTGGGACGGTTGGATTTGCAAGTATCAACGCTGGAAGCTATTAAAGCTGAGGTATATGCAAAATGGGGAGTTTTAGGTAAGGTAAAGCTTACAACGATGGGAAAAGGCTTTGTTTTTGTTTAAGATGGACAATGAAGCTGATTTCAATCGAGTACAGTTGGGTGGTCCATGGAGTATTGCAGGTAAGCCCATTCGGTTTAAGCTCTGGACGCCTAACTTTTGTATAGAGACATACAAGCACACTTCTGCTCCTGTATGGGTTAGATTCCCAGGTTTCCCTCTTGAGTATTGGGAAGTAGAAACACTTATGGCAGTTGGTAGAGGGTTGGGAGGACCCATTCGGGTGGACAAAAACTCTATTGAAAGAGATAACTATTTTTGTGCGAGTGTGTTGGTGGACATAGATCTCTCTGAACCAATTCTTGACAAAATTTCGGTAGAAGTGGTTGAGACTGGTTATGAGTTTTGGCAAGAAATTCGATTGGGGAAGACGCCAAAATTCTGCAACCACTGCAAAATAATTGGTCATACGATTAATGAATGCAGAAAAGTGACTGGCCATAACACAACCAGTGACAAAGGTAAGGAAAAAGTAGTTGAACCTTCGCTTTCCAAGAGTCAAAGAAGGAGGGTAAGAAGGAAGGGAAGAAGAAAATTCTCGAGATACTCCAAGCGCAGAAGCAGAATGTGGAGATGATGTGCATACTGTGGAAGTTACACCAGTGAAAACTGAGGAAAATAATCCAGGACATGGAGACCAATCTAGGGAACCTACTACCCAGTCTAGTAATGCAATAGTGCAGTTTGACCCTGACGAGTCGGCCACAGTACAAGAGAGGGTGATGTTGGACTTGTTATTGGCCAACTCTGTTCCTAATGCTATGTTGGGTGCTGATGATTCTCTCTCTATTGGGGAAGAAATTCTCTATATTTTGGACCATAATAGGTTTTCTGCTCTTGAAGAGGAGTTAGAAAGTGTTCTTGACCCAAGTGAGATTTATGAGGAGGAAACTGAGCACTTTCAAGATGAGGTTATTTTGAATGTGAATTCTTTGCTATCCCCTCCTCCGTCTGGTGTTGTAACAAGGGTAGGTACAAGGAGTGGGTAAGACAATCCTCTTCAAACTATGAATGCGAATTCTTTGCTCTCCCCTCCTCCGTCTGGTGTTGTAACAAGGGCAGGTACAAGGAGTAGGCAAGGCGAGATGAGACAAAGTGCTATCCCCAATCAAAGGATAGCAAGTGGTTCTATCCCCAATCAAAGGATAGCATTAAAACAGAAAGTGCAGCATGGAAGTTCATCTGAGCAACCAAGTAGTAGTAAAAGAAAGGGTAGGCCCAAGGGGGAAAAAATAAACGACATTAATGTCTACACCAATCTGTGTGTGGAATGTGCGGGGCACTAATAAAGTTCAAAAAGCTAAAGAAATAAATAAAATAAGGATACATAAGAAGTTGAGTGCGTTCTGCTTGCTAGAAACTAAAGTAAGGCAGGACAAGTGTGAACTCATGCGAAATATGTGTTGTCCTCAGTGGGAACATATGAATAACTACATCAGAGATCCTTCAAGCAGAATCTGGATATGTTGGGACCCAAGTATACTGCAATTTGTCAAGATTATGGAATCCGACCAATATATTCATTGTAAGGTAACCCATATACCTTACAATGAAGTGTTATTTTTTACAGTGGTCTATGCTAAGAATGTTAAAGTTGAAAGATTGAAGCTATGTCAAGACATTAGTACTATCCAGAACTCTATTAATCTTCCTTGGAATGTTGTTGGTGACTTTAATAATATTACCAAGGCAGAGGAGAGAATGGGTGGGGCACCTATGCACCCGAGAGAAGCTAGTGATTTTACTGATTGTCTAGTAGCTTGTGGTCTTTATGACTTAGCTTTTAATGGTTTTTTCTTTACCTGGAATAACAAGGTGGATGGGCCTGGAAGGATTATGACCAAGATTGATAGGTGCATGGTTAATAGCCCATGGCTGGCACGATTTCTGTCCTCTAAAGTGGAATTCCTTCCACATGGAATCTTTAACCATTCCCCTATTCTTATTGAGTGGAATGCACAGAGCAGAAACATAACACCGTTTAGATTCAAAAACTACTGGGTGGAGCAACCGGAGTTTCATATTATTCTTGAAGAGGTGTGGAAGACTAAAATTTTCACCAATCCCATGTATGTTCTCATGCAGAAACTAAAGCTTCTAAAGGAAAGATTAAAGCCTTGGGCCATGAAGAATTTATCTGATCTTCATGGCAGAGTTATAAAAGCTAGAGAGGAGCTATATGACATCCAGAAGCAGCTGCAGGACAACCCTTTTAATCCATATCTGGGACAAAATGAAAAAGCTTCTCTTAACTAGTACCAAATGCTTGCTAGAGCAGAAGCCTCTGAAATTCAGACTAAGGAGGATAGTGAATGGATGATTGATAAGAGCCCAAAACTGTAGTTTTAACCCTGTAACAGTCATACTTTTAGACCAATTATGTTAGTAATAATTAAGAGTTAACACTGATTACGTGTTTTTATGCATTTCAGGTTTCAAAGTCCATTATATGCGCGAAATGTGCCACTTTAGCGAGATAAAGGAGCAAAGGTCGGTTACTAAGGAGTTCCGTGATTAAAGGCCAAGATTCAAGAAGACAAAGCCTTTCTACAGCCCGGTCAAAAGCTGAAAAGTCGACGCGGGCAGAAACAGCACACAAGTCAGTAGAACTTCCGAAGGCCGTATCTTTGGACTCAGAGCTTGGAATGGGGCCTACCTTATGTCAAAACGACCGGCTCGGAAAGAGCTTTCCAATGGTCTAAGCCTTGATCCAATCAGAGGAGCAGAAGTGGACGAAAAGTCTGTTGAAGCCAACTATAGCTGAAGAGGCCTTTTTGGACTGAAAGAATTGGGTTTTGGGTCTGATTCTCTGGCCCAAAACATGGCTCCAAGCCCCTGGACGATTTTTGGATCTGAAAGTATAAAAACCAAAGCTTAACTCTTTGTTAATGGTAGCTAGTTAGACCTAAAACTATATAGAATTCTAGATCTAGTTTTCATTAGAGTAATTAAGTTTAAGTTTAATTTTCAATTCTTGTTTTAGATTAAGTCTTTGAATCATTGTTCTTGATTGATTAGATAAATAAAATAGTTACTTTTGTCAATTTCGATTTTTGTTATGTCAATTTATAGATCTAGTTTTAATTCTTGTTGATTATCATTTCGTAGTTTAAGTAGATTGAAGCATTGTTAGTTAAATTAGTTAAGTTAGAATTTTAATATGATGTGTAGTTATAATTCAATGGGAAATTATGGGTTGATGACACAAGGCTAAAACCTCCATTAGAGGGGTTGATGAAGCTTTGATAAAAACTTAGTGGTATAGTGTAGAAGCGTTGTAGAATCTATTCCACTCTAGAAGGTCGTGATTCGCCATGAGAATGGGTGGACGACCTCACATGCTAGTTAGTATTTGGTAGAAATGCCATGAGCACTAGGGTTTAGAACTCAAATTTCTTGCTGTAAGAACGTAAGAATCGAGATACAAGAATCTATGCTAGGTTATTAAGTTGGATTCGAGGTGGATTCAATTTCCCTCTAATCCTTTATCTAGATTAAAAAACAATCATATTTCCATAGCATTCGTAGTTAAATTCAACATAATCAATTTCATATTGTATCGTAGTATAACACCCTTCGTAAAGCTCTCATTAGACTTAAGACCGATTAATTAGATTAGAAAACATTCCATGCTAGAGAACTAGGAGTGGAACGAATTTGTTACTCCACTCTATTTCGATAAAATTGAGAGTAGAAACTTTGATAAATATAGACACGTAAAAGTTTTAGTTTACTTACGTTTTGAGTTTCATTGTTCATTTCGTAGGTAAACTATCAATATTCAGTTTATCAAATGGCACCGCTGCCATCTTAGTTTCACTTTAGCATTGTTTTCATAGTATAATTAGTCATTTTTAAGTCCCATTAAACCCACCCACCCTTGTTTGATTCATACTGTGGTTGTTGATAAGAGCCCAAAACTGTAGTTTTAACCCCTTAGCAGTCATACTTTTAGACCAATTATGTGAGTAATAAGTAAGAGTTAATACTGATTACGTGTTTTTATGTATTTCGGGCTTCAAAGTCAATTATGTGCGGGGAATGTGCCACTTTGATGAGATAAAGGAGCAATGGTTGGTTACTAAGGAGTTCGGTGATTAAAGGCCAAGATTCAAGAAGACAAAGCCTTTGTAAAGCCTGGTCAAAAGATGAAAAGTCAAAGTCCACGCAGTCAGAAACAGTGCACAAAGTCAACAAAACTTCCGAAGACCATATCTTTAGACTCAGACCTCGGAATTGGGCCTACCTTATGTCAAAACGACCGGCTGGGAAAGAGCTTTCCAATGGTCTAAGCCTTGACCCAATAAGAGGAGCATAAGTGGACGAAAAGTCTGTTGAAGCGAACTGCAGCTGAAGAGGCCTTTTTGGATTGAAAGAATTGGGTTTTGGGCCTGATTCTCTGGCCCAAAACATGGCTCCAAGCCCATGCACGATTTTTGGATCTGGATGTATAAAAACAAAAGCTTAACTCTTTGTTAATGGTAGCTAGTTAGACCTAAATTAATATATAGAATTCTAGATCTAGTTTTATTAATGAATTAAGTGTTAGTTCCATTTCAATTCCTGCTTTAGATTAAATTCTTGAATCATTGTTCTTGATTGATTAGATAAATAAAATAGTTAGTTTGTCAATTTCAAATTTGGTTATTTCCATTCTAGATCTAATTTCAATTCTTGTTCTTATTTCATTCCAGCCATTAAATTAGATTCATTATTGTTAGATTAAGTAAATTTCGAATCTTGATATTATGTTTAGTTCAAATAATATGGGAAATGATGTTTTGATGACTCAAGGCTAAAACCTCCATTAGAGGGGTTGATGAAGCCTTGATGAAAACTTAGTGGTTAGTATAGAATTGGTTGTAGAATCTATTCCACTCTAGAAGTTCGTGTTTCGCCATGAGAATGGGTGGACGACCTCACATGCTAGTTAGTATCCGGTAGGAATGCCATGAACACTAGGGATTAGAACTCGAAATTCTCACCGTAAGAACGTGAGAATTGAGATACAACATTCTACGCTAGGTCGTTAAGTTGGATTCGAGGTGGATTCAATTCCCCTCTAATTTATTTACCTAGATTCAAACAATCGTTATTTCGTAGCTCTAAGTAGATTAACTTTAGTTTATATTTTATCTTGTTATTTATTATATCTCGTTATTTAAATTAACGCGTTTTGTTAGCATAACATTTCGTAAAGCTCTCATTGACTTAAGACTGATTTCTTAGACTTAGAAAACAATCCATGCTAGGGAACTAGGAGTGGAACGAACTTCTTACTCCACTTAGTGCAATTCGCATTGAGAGTAGAAGCTTTGATAAAAATAAGTGAGATAAAAGATCAGTTTTAGTTTACTTATGGATTGAATTCATCGTTCATTTCGTAGGTAAACTATTCATTTTACAGTTATCAGTTGTCCGTTTTCAAATATTGAAATGTTCCGCAAAATATACACGGAGCTTAATTCCTCCGCCCTATCCGAAAGTGCACCTCGCTACTAAAAGCTCGAACCTTGAGCGTGACCATACCTAAAAACACACTGGAATTTCAAGTTACTCGGGCGACCGTGCCTCTAAGTGAGCGACCAGCCCGCTCTAAGCTAAATTTTCCGGATTTCTACGGGTTTGTTTTGAACTTCAATTTTTAAGTTTTTCAGTTGTTCTAACTTGTTATTTACAATCGAACACGCCGAAACAAAATGCTATTCATAAAGCGAAGCAAGGACGCTTATCGGGTATTCCTTTCTTCCACACCTCGCATCTCCAGTTAGAGGTTTATACTAAAATATCAAGATTGTTTGGAGTGTTGTCGTGTTTTAGACTTAGACTTGCATGAGATTAAGGTCCGGTCGAGAAAAAACACCGAACGTAATTAACCGTCGGCATCAACAAACAAATCTATCGAATATACCAATCACTACACCTCTAGCTACTATTCCACCAACCACACCTGACATAATGGTGAAGAAAGAGAGACTCCTCTCTCCCGGCTTTTATAAAGCCTTGAGCGATAGCCCTAAATCTTGCATCGTTCTAGCAGACCCAGTAGGGGATTTTCGAATTCCCCCAAACATATTTAATTTGTTACCCGTTTTCCATGGTTTAGATCATGAAAAACCTTATCAACATTATCGTAGGATTGAACAAGTCCTTACAACATTCCATCATCCTACGGTTGGTACGGAACAAATTAAATTGAGGGTATTTCCCTTCACCTTAGCCGATAAGGCGTCTTGGTTAACGCCCAAAGCGCTAACTCTGTGGACTCGTGGGCTAAACTTGTTCAGCTGTTTATGGAACATTTTTACCCACCCCTAAAGATGGATGAGATGCTTTCCAAGATTCATTTTTTCTGACAAAATCCTCATGAACCATTTTCTGAGGCTTGGAATCGTTTCACCGATCTGCTTATAGAGTGTCCACACCATAACCTAGCAAAAGACACGTTAGTTCGTGCCTTTTTCAAAGGACTTCAACATCAGCATAAAGATGTCCTTGACATAATGAATGGGGGTAGTTTCCTAAGTAAAGGAGCCTCGGAGGCTTACAAATTTTTAGAAGATCAAACTAAACGTAATAACAATTGGTGGGGTAGTGATGATATCCCCTGCTCTGTTAGTTCTTCTTCAACAGTTAAGGCCGCCGGTATGTTTGAGATGAAACCCGATCTAGAACTTAAAATTTTAATAGAATCTCTAACTAAAAAGGTTGAGGCTATTTCTGTACAACAAAAGCCTATTCCCGTCATGAATGTTAACTCCAACCCATGTAATGTCTGTTTGAGTCCTGAGCACCCTGAATCCTATTGTCCTCTCGCCTATGAACAACAACAATTAGAGCAAGACAATGTTTGCTCCATTAATAGCTATCCTATTCCTAATGCCCCATGGAGACAAGATCCCAACTTTAGTTGGCAAAATCATCAACAAGTTTCACCTCCAGGGTTTAATAACCAAAATGTTAGGCAAGCAAACAACTATAATCAAGCTCCACCTAGGCAAGGACAGGGACAAAGTCAGGGAAATTATAATAATTATAACAACCAAGCGCAACCACGACAAGGTTTAGCACAAGGTCAGGGTAATTATAATACTTATAATACCAATAAAGGTATCGTTCCGGTTAACAATAGTAACTATCATAACCCACCCATAAATAATCAACGTGAGATAGTTCTAGTCGCACCACCTGTGACTACTACACCATCACATCCGGATCGTATAGACGCCTTTATACAGGTTACCCAACAACTTTTCCAATCAATGACTTAATCAAACCAACAGATCTTACAATCCATAAATCAGGGCATACAACAGTTAGCCCAAGAGAAAGCCCAACCAAAAGGCGTGTTTCTAGGACAAGTGATACCAAACCCTAAAACAGCAAACACAGCCTTTGAGGTAAATGATAATACTAGTACGGAAACTACAATCGTAGGTGACCTTAATGCCATCACCACTCTCTGCTCTGGAAGAGTGGTTGATAACAAAGTAACTATGCTTATAGTTACCCCATCAGTACTCCCTACACCGGATATCGAACTATATACCGAAGTAGAAACTGAAGAGCCTTCCACAGTAGAGGTACCAATTAAACAACAAACTAAGAAACAGAAAGCCAAGGTTACACATCAAGTCAAGCCATACGCTAAATATAGAGCGAAACCACCATTCCCTCAGAAGTTAGCCATGCTAACCAGGGATACAAACTTTGAGGAGATTAGGAACGTTTTCAAGAATATAACGATAAACCTTCCTTTTCTCGAATCTATTAAAAAGCTACCTAACCACGCTAAGTTTCTTAAAGAGTTGTGCACTACTAGGCGTAAGACCAACATACCTAAAGACGCCTTTCTAACTGAACAGTTCCCAACTTTATCCGAAAATAATGGAATTGTTAAGTACGAGGACCACGGGTCGCCCCATCGTAAAATGCACCTTAGGAGATTCCCACCACGGCGACCACTTTTATTAGACACGGGGCGAGTGTTAACTTACTCCCGTATTATTTGTATAAACAAATAGGTCTACAGAAATGCAACCTACAAAAATAACGCGTTGCAATTAGCGGACAGGTCAATTAAGTATCCTAAGGGTGTAGTGGAAAACGTGCTTGTTAAGGTTCAGGATTTCTACTATCCTGCTGATTTTGTTATCCTCGATACAGAAGTCGCTAACGACTCTGTACCAATCTTCTTAGGGCGCCCCTTTTTGGCAACTGCCAACGCATTTATAAATTGCCGCGATGGTAAGATGTCCTTATCTTTTGGCCATCTTATAGTTGAGGTAAATGTTTTTAAAATGATGAAACAGTTACCAGATTCGTCTATAGATGGGGAGGTTAGCATGATCGAGAGTTTAGCTCAAGATTATTTTAACAACACGTTTCCCGAAAACAATATGTACAAATTCCTTTCTTTTGGAACTTCAGATTTTGTAAATGACTCCTACTTAGAGGAAGTCAACACCATCCTTGAGTCCACACCAATTGTAGATCCTTCGGTTGCTTCATATACTCAGTATGAAGACTTGCTACCTAAGCAAGTATTCATTATGCAAAATGAGGACCCCGACGAAACATCTATTGATTTTCCTTCCACCCCAGTGCTTAAACCACTTCCCCCGGAGTTAAAATATATTCAACTTGATCCGGATGGTAGTCATCCGGTAATTATATCTTCTCTGTTATCTAAGAATGAAGAGACACGTTTAATCCGGGTGATTAGGGAACATCCGTCGGCGATTGGTTGGTCCCTAGCCGACATTAAGGGAATTGACCCTAATGTTTGCACTCATCGTATCCATTTGGAGGCTAACACGAAGACTTCTCGCGAACCTCAGTGTCGCTTGAACCCTGCCATGAAAGAGGTGGTTAGGGAAGAAGTTTTACGATTACTCGATGCGGGCATCATATACCCAATCTCTGATAGCGAATGGGTAAGCCCCATTCATATAGTTCCTAAGAAATCGGGAGTTACCATGGTACGTAACGGGAAGGGTGACTATGTTGTCACACAAGGTCCTATGAAATGGAGGATCTGTATTGATTACAGACGTTTAAATGCTATGACACGAAAAGATCACTTTCCTTTACCTTTTATAGATCAAATGCTCGAACGGCTAGCTGGTCATGCTTTTTTATTGTTTTCCGGATGGCTACTCGGGGCTATTTTCAGATTATTATTGATATTGATGACCAAGAAAAGACTACCTTCACATATCCCTTTGAACGTATGCCTATAAACTAATGCCTTTTGGCCTTTGTAATGCTCCCGGTACTTTCCAAATGATTAGTATGCTTCATATATTTAGTGACATGGTAGAGCTTTATGGAAGTTTTCATGGATGATTTTTCTATCTATGGAGACTCCTTCACGCATCGCTTTGTCTAACCTTGCCTAAGGTTTTGACACGGTGTGAAGAAAAGAGCCTCGTTTTAAAACCGGGAAAAGTGTCATTTCATGGTGAAAAGGGCATAGTACTAGGTCACATCATTATCTAGTGATGGCATCGAGTAGATAAAGCCAAACTAGATAAGATAGCGACCCTACCTAAACCACGGACCGTCTGCGTGATATTAGAGCCTTTCTAGGCCATGCGAGGTTTTATAGGCGGTTTATTAAAGACTTCTCGAAAATAGCTAGGCCTTTAACTAATTTGCTTTTGAAAGATGCAATCTTTGATTTTAATTTTAACTGTACACAGGCTTCTGAAACTTTAAAAGCCGCCCTAACCTCTGCAACAATTATACAGCCTCCCGATTGGTCTAAACCTTTTGAACTCATGTGTGATGCTAGTGACTATGCAAATAGTGCGATCTTGGGACAAAAAACTAGATAATAAGTCCAATGTTATTTATTATGCTAGTAAAACCTTAAACGATGCTTTAACGGAATTATTCAACTACCGAAAAGAATTCTTAGCAGTCATTTATTTATGCTTAGATAAATTTAGTCCTTATTTGGTTGGTTCTAAAACTTTAGTTTAAACGGACCATGCAGCCTTTAAGTACCTTCTTGCAAAGAAGGATGTTAAACAGATTAATCCGTTGGATCCTTCTCCCCGCAAGAGTTCACATTAGAAATAAATGACAAAAAGAGGGGTCGAAAAACGTAGTTGCCGACCACTTTCTAGACTCACAAACGGCGCGATCGTCGAGTAATTCGAGTCCATACCGGACTCTTTTTTCGATGAGCATCTCAGATGGATTTTTTCAAAGACCATGGTATCTCGACATTGTAAATTATTTAGCGGCTGATGTTATGCCTTATAATTGGTCAAGAAATGAACGTAAGAAGTTCTTGGCCAGAGTTAAGTTATACTACTGGGATGAGCCATACCTTTTTAAGTATTGTGCGAATCAGATTATTTGTCGTTATATTCCCCAGTGGGAATATAATGAAGTCCTATCGTTCTGCCATGACAAAGAGTGTGGTGGCCATTTTAGTGGGATGAAAATAGCCACTAAAGTTCTTTAATGTGGATTTTATTGGCCTACCCTTTTTAAGGATGCCCAAGTGCATTGCAAAGGCGTGTATTCGTTGCCAACAACTTGGGCGAATCACTGGCGTAATATGATGCCATTAAATCCAATCTTGATAGTAGAAATTTTTGACGCGTTTGGGGCATTGATTTCATGGGTCCTTTCCCGGTTTCCCACGGTTTCATTTATATTCTAGTTGCCGGGACTACGTGTCTAAATGGATAGAGGCCCTAGCTTGCCGTAGCAATGACCATAAGACCGTTGTATTTTTATTAAAGAATATATTTTCTAGTCGATTTGGCATTCCTAAAGCCATCATTAGTGATGGTGGAACACATTTTTGCAAATGAGTTGTTGCATCCCTAGTGAAAAAAGTATGGAGTTACACACAAAGTAGCAACTCCTTATCATCCACAAACTAGCGGACAAGTAGAAGTTTCTAATAGGGAAATCAAAAAGATTTTAGAAACAACTCAGAAACCCCGATAGGAAAGATCGGTCGTCGCCTATCGGATGCCTTATGGGCGATAAAACTGCTTTCAAAACTCCTATAGGTATGTCTCCCTTTAGACTTGTATTTGGGAAACCATGTCATTTGCCCGTTGAATTAGAGCACCGTGCTCTGTGGGCTATAAAAAGCCTTAACTTCAATATTGATGAGGCAGGTGTCAAACGCAAGTTGCAATTGAATGAGCTTGAAGAAATCCGTAGCGATTCGTACGATCTCGTGAAGGATTATAAAGCTAACATGAAACGTGTTCATGATAAGTAAATCTTGTGCAAAGAGTTTGTGGTCAGTCAAAAGGTCTTGCTTTACAACTCCCGTCTACATATTTTCCCAGGAAAACTAAAACCCGTTGATGGTCCGCCCGCTTTTATTCTTGAAGTCACCCCTTACGGGGAAATCACCTTGGTAAATCCAAATGACAACAGTACCTTTCAAGTTAATGGTCAACGGTTAAAACATTTTCACGAACTTCTGTCCCCTGATGTAGAGAAAGTCCTTTTACAGGACCTTGTCTATGAGGATTGACCTTTGTCATTAGTGTACTTCCTTTCACTTCCATATAGTGGTAAGTGCACCATTCAGGTAACCGGGCCCTCCTTATGGAGTGTGTGGCTGTAAGTACTAGATCCTAAGTCCACAGTTAACATAATTCACGTTTTCCACTTTTGCATGTTTTATCGGTTTTAAAGTCATGTTCCTCTATGGGGTGAATTATGTATTTATTGTTTTCGTTTTTCTTATAATAAACTAATAAAAAAAAATATATATATATATATAATAAAATAAATAATAATAAAAAAATTCTTAATCATAGAAATAGTAATCCAACAAGTCTTGGGAATCTGACTTTAAACGACCCGCGTTAGAACAAATTTTGTGATTAAAAATTTGTTTGGGGGTGGGCAATCGGTCTTTCAATCTGGATTGCTCGAACTTTCCATTTGTGTTGCTTAGGCCCATTACTTGTAGTTCAATTGGGTTGACGTAATCTAAACTTAGATTTCCTTCCTTTGCATAACTTACATCACACACGCACTTCGAGGCGTTTTTCCACCATCTTACACGTCACCCATGGTTGGAATTGAGTGTTTTATGGATCATTGGATTGGAAATTCTCTACTGATCATTTCCATAACTCATTCGCCAAAATCAGGCCAGTAACGAAGCGGCAAATTGAATTTGAAATTGCGCGAAAAATCGAAAATTTCGGAATTCAAATTGGGCTTGGGCCCAAACCGCACGCACGACTGTGCATCTCCTTCCTTCCCAAAAATGCGCAGTTCTTTCCCTTTCAATCCCGCCGGTTACCAAGTTTAAATCAAACCTTGAACACCAAAATAAAAAAAAAAATAGAGAGAGAGAAGAAAACCTAACTACACCCACACCAAGATAATCAAATCCAACTAAAATCTTCTCTAAACCATTACCACCACCACCCCAACTCTGAAAAACAGCCACCAATTCAAGTAACCACCGCCACCACCATTGTTTTTAGTAGTTTTTCTTCAAACTCGCCTCCCCCACAGTCTACAAAACCATTAGTTGTCTCAGAAACTTCAATGGCGCTACGACGAAAATTTTTGCCGGAGCACGCGTTTGCTTCCGACAGCTTCGCGCCATTTTGCGACGCGGAGATGATTAGGAGGCATTGGAACGGATTGTGGTACTCGACTGAGGAGTTCTATCACTATGATTTGGTAGAACAGTTTTATAAGAAGCGAGAATTGGAGGGGGATAAAATTTTCATAAAGGTAGCAGGAACGATGATGGAAGTAATGAGACAGTTGTTGGATGAACTGTTAGGAATTACGCTTGAAAGCAACCTGGTAACGACAATTCAGGAATCCCAGTATACTGGAGTTCCTACTTTGATGAAGGATACTGTCGTGGAGGGTGAATACAATCCGACATCTCATTCGTCCGCCCAATCGACCACGAGAACCAATCAACCGGGTCAGAGCTCGGTGGATTGGTAGGAACGCCCCGGGAAAGACAAAGTCGATGATATCGGCCCGCAATGTCCGCGCGCGTTCTCTGGATTTTGCAAACAAATAAGTATAATTTCTGCATCCTCGATTTAATGTTTAATGTGATTCGAGGAGTGGGGAAGAGCTTGGCGCCTCTTCCCGTATTGATCACTAAGATCATGCTCTCCTTTAGAGCTGTCGCAAGATCTGCTCCTATTAATATCAAATTGCATTCTAATGCAAGTATCTATACGGATTGCATCCAAGAGACTTGGCCGTTGTCTGAAGAAAAAATGGTTGAGTCGGAGGATGAAAGGGAGGATATGACATGTCTGGATGACGTTGCATTAGATAAATGTAGTTCTAATTTAGAACGCATGCAAGTGTTGCAAACTGCCTTGCGTTGCGTTTATGGTATTTGTGAAGATATCCGAGATAGATAGATTGTAGTTCGAAAGAAGCAAACGAACCTTCAGACGAGATTTGAAATGCTCGAAGGGGTTCAGGACGATATCTTGTCTAACATGGAGACTATCCACCAAAGATCAACAAGCCCAAGATTATCACGATTACTCAGATCGATGGAAGCATAACGCTTGTTCCGAATAGAGATGCTACGACGCATGCCACCCGTGGAGGACTCTGTTTCAGCCGAGTCCGACAGGCATGAGCGTCGTCGCCGAAGGATAAATGGTTCAAGCCAATCTCTATCTCAGGGTCCATCTTCATCACATAATTAGGTGTTCACCATCAGTTTGTGTTCGCTGTTATTTCATGATTTTGTTTTATTAGTTGGATTTTAATTCAGTTGTTAAATTTAAATATTAAGGTGTTTGTTTTATGTTGTTTGGTTTTAAATTTAAGTTTTAATATAATTCGTTATATGATCATCTGCTGTAAAGTTGTCTTGGAGGAAAGGTTGAGAATTTGGCCGATATCGGCATATCTATGATTTGTGTGGTGGTAGCATGAAATGTAGGAGAGTTTAGAAGTTACTATTCTAAATCCATTATGAAAGATACCAGGATTTTTAGAAAATCACGAAAATGGTTTGTTTCCGTTTTCAGGTTTGGAATTTTTCTATTTCCGGAAATTGCCTTAAAACAGTTTGGGAACTTGCCGATTCGTTTTGGAAGCTCAGAACCTATTTAAACTCCCTTCATTCTACACTAACAAACCACACTACACCCCACCATCATCCCGCACCTTTCACTCCAAGCTTTTCCTTCTTTTTCCTCTAAACTCCTGCTTTAGCACTTACGAGCGCGCCTGCGCCCTGTACAATTTCACAAAGTTTAGTCAAAGTGCGACCCGCGCCCTCCTTAAGTGCGACCCGTGCCCAAACTTTGTAATTCTAAAAACTCAGAGCGCGATTCGCGCCCAAACTCTGTAATCCTAAAAACCCACGAGCGACCGCCTCAAAGTGAGCGCCGCCATCCGTCATGTGAACACGGAAATTCCAATTTTTGAGGGTCATTCTAGGATTTTTGGAACTGTTCAAGGAGTCGTTGAGATGACATCTCCTATAGTCATACCTGAACAGTCTTTCGAAGACGTGTTGGGAACCGAGACCTATGGACATTGGTTCCGACACAGGATCCTGCAATTAGGATGGTGTCATCTACTGGTAAGTGATGACGATTCATATTCACCACAGCTTACTGCTTATTTCTACGACCACGTTAAATTCTATTGTAATCAGGATGGAGAACAAGAATTCTCCGTCGTAGTCGATGACACGACACATAAATTCAATAAACAGGTGGTTGCTTTAGTTTCAGGATTACCAATACCTGATCATGTTCACACATGGGCATATATGACCGATAATGCATATCTTTATGATTATACATATTTCCAGGAGTATTATGGGGGAGGGGTATTTCGAGTAATGGATCAGGGGCGATATAGCATTGCCCTTGGTAGCCTTTCCCTAAACGTAGGCACCACCATGTTATTTATCCTGATGAATATTTTGGGGAATGACATGAGTTCATTTCTGCAAAACAATGATCGGCTGGTGACATTTTCCTCGCTTTAGGCCGAGGGACGCCGATATGACATTCCCCGAAGTTTTAGTCGCTAGTCTTAAGAGAGCCCAAACCATGAGGCGTAAGTATCTTCTTATGCCTGTGTTGGTAAGCCGCGATCATCGTAGTTGTTTACACCAGTATTATGTGCACAATTCACAGATTGGAAAAGGGTTGAAGTCATGAGACCCACACCAATGGGTGCTTCGCTCATTCGCGAATAATGACTTGGCCGGATGGCGGTGTAGCCTCATTTGTCGCCCATTGCATCCCATCGCACATAATAACACTTAACATGTTAGCATTAGTAGATGATAAATGCAAGCTTGGCAAGTTATAATGGACTGGCAGGATACGAAGGAACCTCATCTCTTTAATGAGGAGGAGGATGCTTAAGCAGGATATAAGGTAAGGTTTTAGTTTTGTTATTGTCTGCTTATGTCCCAAGCAATTTAATTATGTTAACCCCATAATGGGTGGAACTCTTATAGAGTTGCGTCAGTTTTTTAATTTCCTATATTAGTATGTTCTAACCTTGTTTTGCAGATGTTCCAGAATTTCACGCATTTCCATGGTATTTTTCTACCCTCTTTATTTAAATGCTTTGAGGACAAAGCATGCTTCTAATTTGGGGGGGGCATAGAAACACGTGTAATTAAGGCATCTGTTAGGATATAGATATGTATAATATGCATTTGTTTTCAAGTTAAAATTTTTAAAAATATAAATAAATAAGTTTATGCTATACACTTAGGAATATTGGTATTGTTTTCTTTCTCTATGCTCTTAACAATCTAGAAGTCTCATGTAGCTTTTGCATCAGAATAATTGTTAGGAACTTAGGTTAATATGTAGGTAATAATCTGTGCATCTATCTATAAATATATTACATGAGTATCTATGATTGTTAGCAGTAAGTTTCTGAAATCTAGGCTAGAGTACTTATTCTACAAATCCTGTGAGAATATAGCCTAAAGCCTTATATGAAACTAAACATTTGAGAAATGACACAAGGGAGAAGTATATTCCGAATAGAGAAATCACACGTCCACTTGCTTGATCACTATGCCATATCCTAAGCGAGATTTTAGGCCCTCTCTGGATCGATATAGCCAGAAATTCAAACCTATGAATTATTTTCCTCTAGTAAGCCCCTCGAGCCCTTTCTTTAGCCTTCCATAAACCACAATTTCTTTACCCTGTTACAAAAAAAAAAAAATAAAAAATTCAAGTTACCCAATCTAGAATAAGTCTGAGAATAGAATGAGTGAGGAAAGAAGAGAAAAAACCTGTAAACAAAAAAATATTTAGTTGCTTCAGGAAAAGAAAAGAAGTTTCTATCCAAGGAAAAAAAAAAAAAAAAAAAATATATATATATATATATATATATATATATATATATATATATATATATATATATATAAAATAAATAAAAACTCCAAAATAGAATAAAAGGGAATCAAAAGCCAAAGAAAAGAAAAATAAAAATATGGCTAAGGATGGAAACAAAGTATAGAAGCAAAAGAAAATAACAAGGTTTTCTCTAAGTTACAGAATATGAAGACTCTATTATCTCAGACTTGTCCTTTTGAATATCCATTTCCTTCCTTCTTAAACCATCTCCTAATCCCCGCAACACCTAATAAAGACCTCTAGCTTAATTAGGAATAAGTTAGTGTGATAGTAAGTGGCAGATGTGTTTGATCGACTATGGCTTCCTTGTTTGTCATTGAGATTGTAAGGTAAAGTGTGCCCACTGCACAATGGAGTAGCTTAAACTTGAGCGGAAAAAATCGAGTGGTTTTGTCTTGACATTTATGTGAGGACCTACTTAAGGACGCTTATTCGAAGTTTTCAAAACTAACCTCGCTAGGCATTTCATAGTATTACTCATAGTATATATATTTGTATCATAAATGATTGATTATTATGCATATATTAGCTTAGGTTTTTGACTTGGTTATTCTTATTCATTTGCTAGTGAGATATATAGATAGTTGGGACATGAATGAGGAAACAATAGTTTTATTTCTTAGTCGTTGTAGTATAGTTAAAGTTTGTGAGTACCTTCACTGGAAAACTCTCACGAGGCTATAACTCGTCCACTAGGGAATTCCTAGTGGTTTAAGGCCTTGTTGCATATGGTTAATGCAATCGCACTCAGCGAAACGAGAGTAGTTAGAACTCCATTTTTTTGGTCACTTATTCTAATTTCTCATCTTTGCTTGAGGACAAGCAAAATGCTGTTTGGGGGTGGTTTAATAAGAGCCCAAAACTGTAGTTTAACCCCCTGAATCATACTTTTAGACCAATTATGTGAGTAATAATTAAGAGTTAACACTGATTACGTGTTTTTATGCATTTCAGGTTTCAAAGTCCATTAAGTGTAAAATGTGCCACTTTAGCGAGATAAAGGAGCAAAGGTCGGTTACTAAGGAGTTCTATGATTAAAGACCAAGATTCAAGAAGACAAAGCCTTTCTATAGCCCGGTCAAAAGATGAAAAGTCGACGTGGGCAGAAACAGCACACAAGTCAGTAGAACTTTCGAAGGCCGTATCTTTGGACTCAGACCTCGGAATGGGGCCTACCTTATGTCAAAACGACCGAATCGGAAAGAGCTTTCCAATGGGCTAAGCCTTGATCCAATCAGAGAAGTAGAAGTGAACGAAAAGTCTGTTGAAGCCAACTGTAGCTGAAGAGCCCTTTTTGGACTGAAAGAATTGGGTTTTGGGCCTGATTCTCTGGCCCAAAACATGGCTCCAAGCCCATGCATGATTTTTGGATCTGAAAGTATAAAACCAAAGCTTAACTCTTTGTTAATGGTAGCTAGTTAGACCTAAACCTATATAGAATTCTAGATCTAGTTTTCAGTAGAGTAATTAAGTTTAAGTTTTATTTTCAAATCTTGTTTTAAATTAAGTCTTTGAATCATTGTTCTTGATTGATTAGATAAATAAAATAGTTACTTTTGTCAATTTCGATTTTTGTTATGTCAATTTATAGATCTAGTTTTAATTCTTGTTGATTATCATTTCATAGTTTAAGTAGATTGAAGCATTGTTAGTTAAATTATTTAAGTTAGAATTTTAATATGATGTGTAGTTATAATTCAATGGGAAATGATGGGTTGATGACACAAGGCTAAAACCTCCATTAGAGGGGTTGATGAAGCTTTGATGAAAACTTAGTGGTATAGTGTAGAAGCGTTGTAGAATCTATTCCACTCTAGAAGGTCGTGATTCGCCATGAGAATGGGTGGACGACCTCACATGCTAGTTAGTATTTGGTAGAAATATCATGAACACTAGGGATTAGAACTTGAATTTCTTGCCGTAAGAACGTAAGAATCGAGATACAAGAATCTATGCTAGGTTATTAAGTTGGATTCGAGGTGGATTCAATTCCCCTCTAATCCTTTATCTAGATTCAAAAACAATCATATTTCCATAGCATTCGTAGTTAAATTCAACATAATCAATTTTATATTGTATCGTAGTATAACACCCTTCGTAAAGCTCTCATTAGACTTAAGACCGATTAATTAGATTAGAAAACATTCCATGCTAGAGAACTAGGAGTGGAACGAATTTGTTACTCTACTCTATTTCGATAGAATTGAGAGTAGAAACTTTGATAAATATAGACACGTAAAAGTTTTAGTTTACTTACGTTTTGAGTTTCATTGTTCATTTCGTAGGTAAACTATCAATATTCAGTTTATCAATGATGGAAGGAGATAAATGCATCGCCTTTTTCTTTAATCTATTAAAGGAAAAGAGAGCTAGAAGTGGTACTTGGACTCTTCAAGATGCACAAGGTGACACAGTCAAAGGGCAAGAGGTTTCTAATATGATTATGGAGTTCTACAAAGGGATTCTTGGCACAAAGGGGGTGGAGATCTCTTGTCCTGCCTTATTTCAAAATTTATCTGTCAAAGCCACTGTCAGCGATACCATTTCTTTGGAGTCTGAAGTGACGGATGAAGAAATCAAACGAGCTCGTTTTGATATGGAGGACAATAACGCTCCTGGCCCATATCGATATACTTCAATTTTATTTAATAAATGTTGGGCTATTGTTGGACCAGATTTTGTCTCTGCTATTAAAAATGCTTTTAGATGTTGTAAACTCCCTAGAAGAGTCAATGCAACCTTTCTCTGCCTTGTGCCTAAAGTTAATAACCCTACTAAGGTAGAAGATTTTAGACTTATTGCCTTATGCAACACCATATATGATAGGGTTATATACTAAAAGCATTACTTTTGTAATAACTCTAATTCTTTATATTTTGAATGAGAATCATATGGGCAAATGTTATGCATATTATATATGTTATTAGTTATATGCATGTGTCTAATACTTTATGTTGTAGAGGATATGGTGTGTGGTGACACACAGATGATCGTATTATCAATACCTTATAAAGTATAAGTAAACATTCACAACCTAGATGGATTTGGACAAACCATTGGTACGGTTTTAGTATAATCTGGTATTAGTCTATCTTGACTATAGGATTACACTAGTACACTTTGTGTGTATTAAACAGGACCAAGTGAGGTTGTTTCTCTTTATACTGACTATATAAGAGAACAAACGCCTCTGTTAGTATGGATGCTTGTCCTCTTAATCCGGATATAATAACGGGCATTTACGTGCATTGTACATTGCTTTAAATCATTAATGAGTGAGATTTATTTGTAAATCAACAAACTCGATGGATTGGGTAATGACATTGTATGTAAAGTGTGTTGTTGATTATAGAAGGAATCCGTGTCTCGCAAGAAGTCGGGCTGATGATGTCCCCTTAAGGAGCTCATAAGGATTGTTATGTAAACCCTGCAGGTGGATTTGATCCGACATGACAATGAGGTTGAGTGGTACTACTCAAGGATATAAGAAGTTTATTAATGTAGTTGTCAGTAACTTGACTTAATCAACGGGCATTCGATATCTTAAACACGGGGAGATCAATGACCAAATAATATGGAGCCCATAAACGCTGACACGTAATTTGGGATTAGGGTGGTAGTGCAACAATGGCCTTTAGTGGAATAAGCCATTTGTTGACGGACTTGGGCTGTGTGTTCTGGGCGAACAAGGGAAACCCAAGCCCGTCAGGAGGCCCAACCCTAATTTCTGCTCATGGTCCCTATTGTAGCCTATAAAAACAAACCCTTCTCTCTTGGCCAAATTCACTATTCATTGGTTGAAAAAGAAAGGCAAGAAAAGTAGATCTGAATTCGTTTCTAGCTTTGTGAGTGAGATAGGCCAAGAGAGAAAAAAGGGGTTGGTAGATCGTTGCCCACACAATGTCTAATCTATTGATAGGAATACAACAGAAGATCAAGAGGTTGTTGATTTAATAGCTATTGGATTCTCAGAGATATCAAGAAGCTGATCTAAAAGGTAAATTTCTAGCCAAACCGTTACACCCCTTATTCTACTGCGCGTGGGTGTTTCGCGGTTCGTAGTAAATCATTCGGTGAAACCATAACGGTTCCTATAATATACAAGTGCATGTCTAAAGTTATCACTAATAGATTGAAATTGGTGATTAATGATCAAGTTTACTCTAACCAATCAGCTTCCATCCCTGACAGGTCCATACAGGACAACATCTTACTATCTCATGAGCTTTTGCGAGGATATAAAGGAAAGCATGGCACTCTGAGATATTCTATTAAAGTTAATATAAGGAAAGCCTATGATATGGTTAGCTGGGACACTGTACAAATCATGCTGAATACTTTCAAGTTCCCCCCTGCTATATGTAATTAGATCCAGATGTGTGTATCCTCTCCCTCCTATTAAGTTATGATCAATGGCTCTGTAGAAGGTTTCTTTCCTAGTGCCCAAGGCTTGAGACAAAGAGACCCTATGTCTCCACATTTATTTGTTTTGGTCATGGAAATCCTCAGTTGTATCCTTCTAAGGAGCATCAATGAGAAGAGACTCAAATTTCATCCGAGATGTAGAAGAGTGAGACTCTCACATTTTGCCTTCGCTGACGATGTCCTTCTCTTTTGTAAGGGGGATAGTAACTCTATCTTGGCAGTTAAAGAGGGTCTAGCTAAATTTGGAAGGGCTACATGCCTTAGTATTAATACTCACAAAACTACAATTCTGACAAGCGCTCTAAATGATCAAGATGCTTTATCTCTTGCTTCTCTATTAGGAGTCGAGTTGGTAAAACCCCCAGTTAGGTACTTGGGACTCCCTCTGATCTCAGGGAGGTTGGGTATAAGAGAATCTAAACCACTTATTGAAAGAGTTACTCAAAAGGCCACTAATTGGAAAGCCCGACAACTCTCTCATGCTGGTAAAGCAATGCTGATCAAGTCAATACTTTTATCTTTCCACGTTTTCTGAGCGAGAACGTTTATCCTGCCTAAAATAGTTCTGGAACAAGTGAAGAGAATCTGTGCTCTGTTCTTATGGTCTACTAATGGTTCACATAAAGCTTTTCACCATGCGAATTGGTGTACTATGAGTTAACCAAAAAAGGAAGGAGGTCTTAGGTTTTCAAGGCTGCATAGATGGAATCGAGGAGCCTACTGTGGCTTGGCCTACAAGGTGGTTGTCAAGGAAGACACTGTATGGGTAGATTGGACTTGGCGGCAACACATAAAACAACAATTCTTCTGGACTATGAATACCCCGAAGGAGTGCTTTTAGACTTGGCGGAACATTCTAAATGCAAGAAAGGATGCTATGAAGCTTATCAAGTATACAATTGCTGATGGGGACAACACCCTTCTTTGGCACGATATTTGGTGTGGCACTTCACCTCTCTTGTTTAATGCTGAAGCTGTGTCAGCATGGAAACTCCCTCTAAATGCCAAGGTTAGCTGCTTGTTAGATAATGGGCAATGGAACAACCTAGTGCTACAGATGCCAAATTCAGCTTTGAAGAAAGAAATACTCTCCACCTGTGTCCAAAGGCATCTCCCTCAGGACAAAATTGTGTGGACTCCCCACCAGAGTGGAACCTACACCTCTTGTAGTGCTATACTACTCTTAGTCCATAAAGGAATGAAGTACGATGGTCTAGTTTTGTGTGGGGGAAGTCGGTACTACCTAGGCATTCCTTCACATGCTGGCAACTATTTTCCAACATCATACCTACCCAGGATCGTCTGGTGTATAAGAAAGTGTTATCTTATTCAGTTTGCTGTCTGTGTAACAATAGTAGAGAACACTTTAAGCATCTGTTCTTCGAGTGTGCTTACTCCCAGCAGGTCATCTCCAAAATCAAACAACTTCTTGGCATCATGACGGATTCGAGATCTGCTAATCGAGAATGGTCCTCTATTTTTAGGCTTTGTAAAAGACATGAAATTGGGGAAGTTTATAAAGTCTACATATGTGCTGCAGTAGATGCGATATGGAAAGAGAGAAATGGCCAGAGGTTTCAAGGTTCTTCCAAGATAGCTTCAGTCTTCTTTAACAAACTGGTAAAGGACCTCAAAAATTATCTTGTTGTTCTGAAGCCTACTTTAAAAGACGTGCCTGTGTCAAGAGACGTGAATGCAGACTTGGGCTTAACATGCAGTTCCAACCCAAAGGCCTTAACAGATGTTCTTGGGACCCTCCCTTAGAGAATCGAGTTAAACTTAATGCTAATGGTAGCTTGAGCAGTCGTGGTACAGGGCATGGTGGAACGATCAGAGACAGATTTGGTCGGGTTGTTACAGTGTACACAAGAAGTGGAGGAATGCTATCGGTGCTTTTCCAAGAACTTTTGGCAATTGAAGTCGGGTTAAAAAGATGTCTAAATGGGGGCTGTTGAAAGTAGAAGTTGACTCAGACTCATTAAGATCAATTAACGTGATTAATAAGAAGGAAAAGCCTCCTTGGTATTGCCTGGACATAGTCATGGCTATCCAACTTTTGTGCCCTTTTTTTGAGTTTATTTCCTTTCGACATGCAGTCAGAGAAACTAACCGGGCAGCAGACTTTTTAGCTTCTATTAGTCAGGCCTTTTATGTAAATTTTGCTTCCTTTATACCACCCCTTGATGAGACCCTCAACAACATTGTTGAAGAGGATGCATAGGGGAGAGTTTATGTAAGAATTTCTTAAGTAATACAATAGGTGAGGGCCTGCCAAACCCTAGCTTAACTTTAAAAAAATATATATATAAAGAAATTAAAAACATATGCAACTCCTATATGAGTTCCTCCCGTTATGGGGATAACATGAAATAATAAATAACGCTTGGGACATAAGCGGACTCTAACATAAATAAAATAATACCATAAGTTCACAAATCAAGTATGCGCATATTGTGTCTCCTATAGGATTAGCTTTCGAAATTCCGCAAAATAGTTAAATTTCACAAAATTAAAGTACCTAATTACATTATGCATCCCAATTAAATCAACAAGGCCCATGGGTTCTATATTTCAATATTTATACATGCAATTTTAATACGTGAATGTACAATGTGCTAAAATATACCACCCCTAAACAATTTTGGAGAAGGGGGTTCATGAAATAATTCAATAGCACAATTAAATTACATGTCTAACTAACCTAGACTCTACTAGAGTAAACATGACATGCAAAAGGGTGGCAAAAAGTTTTGAAATAAAAGACCAAAATACTCCATTAAGGTGGTATTGTACAAAAACTTGGGTCTTTTAAAGTCAGATTCCCTAGACTTATTTTTTTTTGTTAGGTCTTATTTTGGAAAAACAAAATTACAATGAAGAAATAAAAATGGAAATCACTACATAGAGAAACAATACTCAAACAATGAGAAAAAGTGCAAGAGTGAATGCGTGAGTCACATAAAGATCCGAAACTTACAACCACTCACTCCAAAAGGAGGGTCCGGTTACCTTAATGGTGCACTCCCATAAATAAGATTGGAATGGAGTTCACCAAAGAATAAAATGAGTATTTTATAGTCAAATACTCGAGACTTTATCTAAAATATATTAACATGCAGTTTACCATATATCAACAACCTAAAGAGTTGTGAGTATTTTCATAAATAATTAACACTAAATGTACCCCCAAATAAGATTAGGCACCAAGATTTCCTATGATGTGGCTTAGCGGAATGAAGTCTGATGGATCTAGAACCTAGTCGAGCATCCAGTTTCTTCTTTTTCCTCCAACAAAAGGGTTTCCAAGTGAATGATCGTGAGAAAATGGATGGTTGTGGAAGATACATTGAATATGGATAAGTTTTAGAAGGAAGGAATGGAAAAAAATGAGAATTTGGGTTAAGCACAAAACTCATTGGTGGTGTAGGTCTGAACTGTCTTATATCTGAAAATGAAGGTGTTAGGTGACTTGTCCTTAGGTATTATTTATGTATCAGGAGTGTGTAAGAAATCATGAAGCACAGGAGAAGCAAAATGGTCAAGTGCAAACTCAGGATTCCATTGAAAAGGTAGAGGGAGGGGAATCGAGAAGGTGGTAAATGATTGGATTTTATGAGGGATTAACTCAGGTGGATGATGGTCGGGTTGTACTTTAAGTAGTTCTTGAGAAGGTGGATCATCACAGGCTCTTAGAAACTCGTCAAATTCCTCATCTAGGTTGTTTGAATCCATATAATTGTGGTATTTATCTACATCTTTGAGGAATTCATCTATCTCGTTGATAAATGTAAAAACTATAGTTTACTCCTACTTAACTAATTAAACTTAAATAGAAGTAAAGCTATAATAATTTACTCTAAACTATCAAAGTTATCTACTCTCATTTATCATATGGAGTAGAGAATTTATTCCACTCCTAGTCATTTAGATGTTAAGATTTCCTAGTTTAATTAATTCTAACAAAATTGATGAGAGTAATGAAATGAAAATATACTAATATGGTGATTGAATACTAATTAAAATGTTATAATTTATACTATGACATTTCAATACTAAGATGTAAATATAGAGATGGAATTAGGGGGATTTGATTCTACCTTCATTTCAACTTAATAAACTAGCATAGATTTGTTGTAATCCCAATCTTTATGTTTTCACATAAAGATTGGGTCTTTCTAATCCCTAATAATTCATGACAATCTCTACTAACTAATAATTAGCATGTGAGGTAATTTAAACCCATTCTCATGGTAAATTAACTACCTTCTATAGTGGAATAGATTATTACAACTATTTCTACACTAACACAATCAAGTTTTCATCAAAGCTTCCTCAAACCACTTTAATGGAGGTTTAGTTTCGATTCATCAAACTATCATTAATAAAAGAATAAGAAGAATACATCTTTGGAAAAATATAAAATTACTTTATTAATCTAATGAAAAAGAGTATAATGATCTAAAACTGTATTAAAAACTAAGTACTGACTAATTAATTAAGTCTAATCTATATTATGAATCTAATCTAGGAGAGACTAAGAGTTTGGCCTTAGTCCTATTTATATAGAAGAGGCTAGGTCTACAAATTCGTGCATGCGCTTTGGAGCCATGTTTTGGGCCATAAAATCGAGCCCAAAACTTGATTACTTCGTTCCAAAAAGGGTTTCTCTGCTGGAAATTACTGCAATAGCCTTTTCGCCCATTGTTGCTCCTCTAATTAGGTGAAGACCTAGACCATTAGAAATCTATTTCCGAGACGGTTGTTTTGACATATGGTAGGCTCAATTACGAGGTCTGAGTCCAAAGATACGGCCTCCATAAGTTCTACTGACTTTTATGCGCTATTTCTGCCCACGTTGACTTTGACTTTTCAAATTTAACCGAGCTTTAAAAAGGATTTTTCTCCTTGAATCTTGGCGTGTAATCGTAGAACTTCTTAGCAACCAATCTTTGCTCCTTTATCTCACAAAAGGGATATATTTCTTCACAAATTCAACTTCGATGCCTGATATATTCACAAAATCGCGTAAATAACACTAACTCTTATTTATTATACACATAATTGGTCTAAATGTAATGATATTAAGGGGTTAAAACTACAGTTTTGGACTCTTATCAAACCACCCCCAAACAGCATTTTGCTTGTCTTCAAGGAAATATGAGAAATTAATATAAGTGACCAAAAATAGACTTCTAACTAATCTCTTTTCGCCGAGTGCGATTGCATTTACCATATACAACAAGGCCTTAAACCACTAGGAATTCTCTAGTGGACGAGTTATAGCCTCGTGAGAGTTTTCCAGAGAAGGTACTCACAAACTTCATCTATACTACAACGACTAAGAAATAAAATTACTGTTTCCTATTTTATTCTCAGATATCTATACATTTCAATAGCAATGAATATAGAATAATCAAGTCAAAATCTAAGCTAATACATGCATAATAATCAATCATCTATGAGTAAACATATATATAATGAACTATGCTATGAAATGAAATAACAGGTCCGTTTTTGAAACTTTGGAATAGCGTCCTTAAGTATGTTCTCACTTATATGTTAAGACAAAAACCACTCTGATTTTTCCACTCAAGTTTCGCTCACTCCAGTGCGTAGTGGGCGCACTTTACCTTCCAATCTCAATGACACACAAGGAAGCCGAAGTCGATCAAACATATCTGCCACTTACTATCATACTAACCTATTCCCAATTAAGCTAGAGGTCTTTATTAGGTGTTGCGGGGATTATGAAATGGTTTAAGAAGGAAAGAAGTGGATATTCAAAAAGAACAAGTTTGAGATAATAGAGTCTTCATAATATGTAACTAGAGAAAACATTGCTCTTACTTTGCTTCTAGACTTTGTTTCCATCCTTAGCCATTTTATCTTTTTTCTTTTGGCTTTTGACTTCTTCGATTCTGTTTTTGGAGTTCTAACTTTTTATTTTATTTATTTGTTTTTTCTTTTCTTTGGATGGAAACTTTCTTTTCTTATTTGAAGCAACTAACAAATTATTGGTTTCACAGGTCTTTCTCTTTTCTATTCATTATTTCATCTCTATTCTCAGATTCATTCAAAAATGGGTAGGCTGATTTTTATTTTGTTTTGTTTTTGTAAAAGGGTAAAGGATTTGCAGTTTATGAATGGCTAAAAAAAGGCTCAGAGGGGCGACTAGCGGAAAATTAGTTCATATAGGTTTGAAGTTTTGGTAGGGGTGCAAGTGGATATCCAAATATTCGAATTCGTATTAAAAAAATCGGATATTATCCGAAAATTTCGGATTCGGATTCGGATTCGAATTCTGATTCGGATATTTTTTTTTTGTCCAAACTGGTTTCGGATACGGATTCGAATACTGCCATATACGCATTCTATAATATTTGATCTGATTTAAAAATTTAATAGTTATTATATATAATTAATTTATTCATTTTTTATTGTACAAAATATTATATAAAATCATAAACCAATAATATAAAACTATAATAACAAAATAATAATAATAAATGACAAATAAATATATTTATACTTGTTTTTATAGTGGTAAAATGAATTATTCAACGCAAATAAAATTTTATTTAATTTTAATTTTCGGATCGGATATTATCCGATATCAATTTTGGATATCCGAAATCGGATTCGGATACAAGCATATCCGCATCCGAACCTATCCGTTTGCACCCCTAATTTCTGGCTATATCGATCCAAAAAGGGCATAAATTCTCGCTTAGGATATGGTATAGTGATCAAGCAAGTGGACGTGTGATTTCTCTATTTGGAATTTACTTCTCCCTTGTGTCATTTCTCAAATATTTCACTTATATAAGGCTTTAGGCTATCTTCTCACAGGATTTGTAGAATAAGTACTCTAGCCTAGATTTCATAAACATACTGCCAAACAATCATAGATACTCATACAATATATTTATAGAAAGATGCAATGATTATTACCTATATATTAACCTAAATTTCTAAAAACTATTATAATACAAGAGCTAATGTGAAATATCTAGACTATTATCATCATAGAGAAAGAAACAATACCAATATTCCTAAGTGTATAGCATAAACTTTTTATTTATATTTTTGAATTTTTTACTAAAAAACAAGTGCGTATTACACATGTATTATATCCTAATAGGTGCTTTAATTTACACGTGTTTCTATGCCACCCCCAAACAAGAACATACTTTGTCCTCAAAGTATTAAAATAAGAAGGGTAGGAAATACCATGGAAACGTGTGAGAATTGAAGAACACCTACAAAACAAATTTAAAACGTACTAATATAGATAAATAAAGACAGACACAACTCTATATGAGTTCCACCCATTATGGGGTTAACAAGAAATAAATTGCTTGGGACATAATCAGTCACGAACAAAAATAAAAACTTACCTCATATCTAGTATTTACTCGTTGTCCTCCTCCTCAATAAAGAATTGAGGTTCCTTTGCATCCAGCCACGCCATGATGATTTGCCAGGCCTCACGCCATTTATCATCTACATTTGTTAACCGGTTAAGCGCCACTTGGTCGGATGGGGTGTGAGGGGCAACCCAATTAGGTTGTATCCTCCACCCCGGCCAAGTCATTGCACGGAATGAGCGTATAATGCAGTTGGTGGGTCTCACAATGTCAACCCCAACCCAATCCGTGAAATGGGCACAAAATGTAGGAAAGAAACATAGCATGATACGGCAAACTAAGACATGTATAAGAAGATACTTATGCCTCATACTATGGGCTCGGGCTAAACTAAACACTAAGGTCTGGGGAAGGTCATAGAGCATACGTCCCTCAGCTAGAGCAAGGAAAACGTCACAAGTGGCGTCATTCACAGAAGAAAAATGACATTCCCCTAATATGTTTAGCATGATAAAAAACATCACAGTGCCCACATTTAGGGACAAGCTACCAAGGGCTACGTTATATTGCCCTTGGTCCTCTACATGGAAAATTCCGGCCCCATAGGTCTCATGTAAGATATAAAAATCATAGTTGTAGGCATAGAAAATATCAACCAAATAGCCCCATGATTCTTGAATTTCCGCAGGCATAGAAAGCCCAATAGCAAACGCCAATAGGAACTTGGTTATATCCATTGTTTCATCATCAATGGTGACGGAAAACACTTGTTCTCCATCCATGCGATAAAAAAACTTACAATGGTCATAAAAATACGAAGTAAGCACAAGAGAATAAAGTTCATTAGAGCTTACCATTAGAGGCTGCCATCCCACCTTTATGATCGAGTCGCAGAAACAAGACTGCTCTGGTATGATTGGAGGAGACTTCATATCAAACAAGCACACTCTAGAACTGTTGGAACAACCTCGGAAAAACCCACAAAAAAAATCAGAAGTGGAAGTGCTGCAAAGGCCAAGGTGCGGGGTGCGCTCTTGCCTTGCTCGAAGACCAGTGATTTGAGGGCGCGCGTGCTCTGAGTATAGGCAAAATAGAGGTCGTGCACGCTCCGAGTACTTTGAGTGCTCTGACAACTAAATATTCGAAAACAATTACATAATCCACAATTAACTACTTAACTAAACAACTAAAAAATAAAATTCTACTAAAAATAGGGAAATTTCCTAACACAATACAACTAAACTACTAGCCATGGGATGAGGATGGGCCAGAGTCATTAGTCCTGCTTCGACGATGCTCATGCCTCACAGAGGTATCAGAAGAAGAACCCCCATCAGGTGGCAAGCGTCATAGAATTTCTACTTGGAATCGGCGTTGTTGGTCCATAAATGCATTCATGGTTCCCCAATGCTCATCCTCATGCTGGACGAGAGTCTCCATGTTAGCCTGGATATCTCGTTGACTATCGCTGATCTTCTCAAAGTTCTCATGCATTGTAACTTGCTTAGTCCGAAGATCCTCACATATGGTATTCAGAGAACGCATGCCATGATTCAATAGGGAGGCATGGGCTTCATCTGTAGTAGCCTTTTCCCATAATCCGACATCAAAACACAATGTCTCATCCTCATCCTCCTCCTCATCATCATCCGAGTTAACAACCCTATCTTCGGGCAACTGCCACATCTTCTGAATACATTATGTATAAATCTTTGCACTTGCATGCAACTTCAACATAATCCGCTGAGTTTTCAGAGCAACTCCAAAATGTAGCATGATCTAGTAATCAAAATAGAGAAGGGTTCAGTATATTTTCTAACGCCTCAAGCTCAGCAATCAAAAAGTCGAGGATGCAAAACTCATACCTCTTCTCCTGAAGGACCCAAAGAACGTACAGACAAGACAAGTCGATGTCACTGACTTTTGAGGTGCCAATGATGTTCTTACCAAGCTACTGAGCTACAACCATCTGGTTGGTTCTTAGAGACGACTGTCGAACACAATGCGATTTTGCATTGTACTATCTTTCCAATACAGTCTCTTTCATCAATGCCTTTATCCCACCCCACTACGATTCCTGCATTGTGATTACGAGGTTGTGTCTTGCCTCAACGTCCAGAATCCTAGACAACATAGCTATACACATTTCTCTCCTTGTAGCATTCACCTTCACAAAAATCTTCCGACCCTCAATCTCCCTCTTCTTATAGAAATTCAACACCAAAGTAGTGTGATAAAAATCACTCATCGAATACCATAACTTCCGCCACTTCCTACTAATCATTTCATCGCTGTAAAATGGTGTAAAATGGTCCGAAGTGAAAGCTTGTTCCAGAAGAATTTTTCGGGTTTAAGCCATTGAGGTTTTGAAGTAGAATTTGGTTTTTAATGCAATGTGGGGAACAAGTTTGAATTGAAGCTCACTCGAGAATTTGGAATGGGTCACGGGGTTTATATATATATATGTGTGTGTGTGTAAAATGGTCCGAAGTGAAAGCTTGTTCCAGAAGAATTTTTCGGGTTTAAGCCATTAGGTTTTGAAGTAGAATTTGGTTTTTAATGCAATGTGGGGAACAAGTTTGAATTGAAGCTCACTCGAGAATTTGGAGTGGGTCGCGGGGTTTATATATATATATTTACTTTTATTTTTTTTCCTTTCGATGGTTTAATGGAGGTGTGGAGATGGAGAAGATGAATTGGAATAAGTAAATAGCAAAATATGAGGGGGAAACTATGATGTGGTGGTTTATTTTTTATTTTTTTTATTTTTTAGGTTTGGTGTTCTTGAGCTGGTGGAGGCGTGAAGAAGATGACTCGCACACGAAGGGTTTTTCTCCTCTTTTGGTTTTTGGAGACGCACGTGCGAGACACGTGCGGTAACCCCTTTGTCCCAAGCCCAAAACAATTTCCAAAATTCCAATCTTGTCCTATGCCTCGTAAACTTAAAACTAAAATCCTCGATTTGTTAACAGTCCAATTTTTGCGAATGAGCTATGGAAACGATCAGCATAGAGAGTACAATCCAATGATTTATACAAAACTCAAATCTAACCATGGTTGACGTATAAGAAAATGGAAAATGCCTCGAAGTGCGTGCATAACATAAGTTATGTGAGCAAAAAGAATCTAAATTCATAGATAGTGTCAGCCCGAATCAAAATATGACTAAATGGAATAAACCACAAGAATAGGAAGTTGAGCGAATACCAACACCCCACCTCCAAACAAATTTTGAAAACATGGTTTTAAAAATTTGTTTAAGCACGTGGGTCTTTTAAAGTCAGATTCCTAAGACTTGCTAGATTATAATTTTATATGGTTTGAACATTTTCTATTTTTTATGAATAAGTTTGAATATAAAGAAAAACAATAAAGTAATAAAGACATAATTCACACCATATAGAAACATGACTCAAAAACTGAGAAAACATGCAAGAGTGGAAAACGAGAATTATGGTAAACATGGACTTAGGATCCGGTACTTACAGCCACATACTCCAAAGGGAGTGCCTAGTTATCTGAATGATGCACTTACCAAAATATAAGAGTGGAATGGACAGCACCAAAGAATAAAATGAGTCCTTTATAGTCAGATACTCAAGACTTTAACAAATAAATAGATATATACCCTGCAGTTTACCATATATCAACAACCAAAATAGTTGTGGATCTTGCCATAAATAATTATCACAGAAAACACAGCCAAACACAATCAAGCACCATGATTTCCCATGACGTGGCATAGCGGAATGAGAGTGAATACTGAAGTTTCTATAACCTAACCTAGCATGCAAAGTTTTCTTGTTTTTCCAACAAAAGGGTGGGCAAGTGAATGAGTGTGAAAAAATTGATGGTTGTGGAAGATATGGTGGATATGGATGAATTTTAGAAGTAAGAAATGGAAGAAATGAGATAGTGGGTTTAGCACAAAATTCATTGGTGGAGTAGGTTGGTATAATCACATAACTGAAAATGAAACTATCAGGTGGCTCTGTAGGTAGTAATTGCTTACTAGGAGATTTTAGAAAATCATGAACCACAGGAGAAACAAGAGGGTCAAGTGCAAACTCAAGGGCCCTTTGGAAAGGTGGAGGGCGGTGAATTGAAATGGGTGGTGCACTAGGTAGTTCTTGAGAGGGTGGATTATCATAGGCTCTAAGAAACTCGTTGAAATCCTCATCTAGCTTGGTCGCATCCACATGATTATGGTATACCTCTGCATCTTTGAGAAAAAATCTTGTCAAAGGAGTCAAAATTGTGATTTTTGTCCTCGTCCAGAAGATGGGTATCAACTAGTGTAGGGATGAAAGCGGCAAAGTCAGAACTTTTGAAGGAAAGAAATTTGGGCATCTGATTATAAGGAAATGTGTTGTCGAAATAATCTTGAGCTAAGCTCTCGATCATGCTAACCTCTCCATCGATAGTCGTATATGGGAACTGTTGCATCGTTTTAAAAACATTTACCTCAATAGAAAGATGGCCAAAAGATAAGGACATCGAACCATCGCGGCAGTTTATGAGAGCGTTGGCAGTAGTCAAGAAGGGATGCCCTAAAATGATAGGAACAGAGTCGTTAGCAACTTCTGTGTCGAGGATAATGAAGTCGGCTAGGCAATAAAAAAATTTAACCTTAACCAACACATTTTCAACCACTCCCTTAGGATACTTAATAGAACGATCAGCTAATTGCAACGTCATTTTAGTTGGTTGCATCTCTTGTAGACCTATTTGTTTATAAAGATAATAAGAGAGTAAGTTAACACTCGCCCCTAGGTCTAATAGAGTAGTTGTCGTGTGAGTATCACCTAAGGTGCATTGTATAGTAGGACGACCAGGGTCCTTGTACTTAACGATTCCATTATTTTTAGATAAAGTTGGAAACTTTTCAATTAAAAGACGTCTTTAGGAATATTTGGTTTACGCCTAGTAGTGCACAACTCTTTTAGAAACTTAGCATGTTGTGGTAACTTTTTAATAGCCTCAAGAAAAGGTAGGTTTATTGTTAGATTTTTAAAAACTTCCCTAATCTCATCAAAATTTGTATCCTTGTTTAACGTGGCTAATCTCTGGGAAAACGGTGGTTTCTCTCTATATTTAGCATATGGATCAACAGGATGTTTAACTTTAGTCTTTTGTTTCTTAGGTTATGGTTTAACTAGTACCTCTGCAGGGGTAGGATCTTCAGTTTCTATTTCGGTATCTAGTAAGTTTTCATTTGTTATGACCACTAGTGGTGTAACAATGGGCATAGTTACAGCGTTATCAACCACTTTGCTAGAACAGAGAGTGGTGATGGCATTTAACTCACCTACGTTTCAATTTTCATTACTAGTATTACTGGTTACTTCAAAGGCTGTGTTTGGCATTTTAGGATTAGGTATAACTTGACCTGGAAACACACCTTTTAGTTGTAATTTCTCTTGGGTTAACTGCTGTAACGAATGTTGGATGGATTGTAAAATCTATTGTTAGGTTTGTATGAAGGCGTAGAAATGATCCGGTTGTGGATGTGTAGGTGTTACAGGTGGTGTGACAGGAACTATCTCACGTTGATTAATAACAGGTGGGTTATGATAGTTATTATTAACCGAACGATCGATACCTCTATTAGCATTATAATTATTATTGTTATAATTATTATAATTACCTTGTCCTTGTCCTTGTCCTTGTCGTGGTAAAGCTTGGTTGTAATTGTTTACTTGCATAACATTTTGATTATTAAACCTAGGAGGTGTAACTTAAGGATTATTTCTCTAACCGAAGTTAGGATGTTTTCTCCAAGGTGCGTTAGGTTCGCTATTAATGAAACAAGCATTGTCCGATTGAGCGGATGGTTGTTCATAGACTAGAGGACAATAAGAGTCGGGATGCTTAAGGCTGTAATAGAAATTACATGGAAGAGTGTTGACGTTCATGACAGGAGTAGGCTGTTGTTGGACAAAAATGGTTTCTACCATTTTAGTGAGAGATTCGATTAAAGTTTTAAGCTCAGGATCATATTTAACCTCGAACATACTGGCAGCCTTAACTGTGGAAGAAAAATTATTGGAGCGGGGGATGTCATTACCCCCCCAGTTATTTTGACGTTTAGATTGATCTTCCAAGAACCTATAAGCCTCAGAGGCACCTTTACTAAGGAAATTACCCCTAGTCATTATGTCAAGAACCTCTTTATGGTGATGTAAAAGCCCTTTGAAAAAAACACGAACAAGCGTGTCTTTCACAAGGTTATGATGTGGACACTCGATGAAAAGATCAATGAACCGATTCCAGGCCTCTGAAAAGGATTCATGAGGATTCTGGCGGAAGAAATGAATCTTTTGAAGTATTTCATCTGTCTTTAGTGGTTGGTAAAAGTGTTCCATAAATATTTGAACAAGTTTGGCCCATAAGTTCACAGAATTAGGCACTTGGGCAGTTAACCAAGATGCCGCCTTATCGGCAAGGGTGAAAGGAAACACCCTCAATTTAATTTGCTCCAAACCAACAGTAGGATGATGAAATATGGTAAGAACTTGTTCTATCTGACACATATGCTGATAAGGTTTCTCATGGTCTAACCCATGAAAAACGGGTAACAAATTAAATATATTTGGGGGGATTCAAAAATCCCCCGCTGGGTCTGCAAGAACGATGCACGACTTAGGGCTATCGTTAAGTGCCTTGTAAAAATCAGAGAGAGGAGTCTTTGTTTCGTCAGCCATTGGTGCATGTGAAGTGTGTGGTATTCTAGATAGGTGTGTGCGTTGACGTTTGCGATAAATAATAGAAGATGATTTACTAGTACCGGACCTTAATCTCATACAAGGCTAAGGCAAATAAAAAACAAACCACTAACAACAGTCAAACAACCATGATATGTTAGAATTAATCCTCTAATAGAAGAGGCGAGGAGTGGAAACAGAAGTACCTGAATGCCTCCTTGCTACGCGTTTGAATAGCGTCTTGTATACGCAATCACAGTATATTCACGAAGATAGAAACACTGAATAACTTAAATGAAATGAGTTGGAAACTAACCTGTGAAAATTGGGCAAATTCAAAAGTGGGCGGGGGCGCACTTGGAACTAGGCATAGAAGAGCGCGGGCATGCTCTTGCATTTACCAATGTCTAGTGTTTTTAGGGCGTGCGCGCTCCATGTAGAATTCTAAAAAAATAAAAATATTCTGAACCAAACAAACACAGTCAGAACCAACAAAGGTGGGTGGGTTTAATGGGATTTTGTTAGGATTAACACTACTAAAGGAAATGAATATAAACAAAACGAAGATGGCAGCGGCGCCATTTGATAAATGTAAAAACTATAGTTTACTCCTACTTAACTAATTAAACTTAAACATAAGTAAAGCTATAATAATTTACTATAAACTATCAAAGTTATCTACTCTCGGTTATCATGAAATATATGGAGTAGAGACTTCGTTCCACTCCTAGTCGTTTAGACGTTAAGATTTTCTAGTTTAATTAATTCTAACAAAATTGATGAGAGTAATGAAATGAAAATATACCAATATGGTGATTGAATACTAATTAAAATGTTCTAATTTATACTATGACAATTCAATACTAAAATGTAAATATGGAGAAGGAATTAGGGGGATTTGATTATACCTTGATTTCAACTTAATAAACTAGCATAGATTTGTTGTAATCCTAATCTTTATATTTTCACATAAAAATTAGGTATTTTTAATCTCTAATTATTCATAGCAATCTCTACTAACTAATAATTAGCATGTGAGACAATTTATACCCATTCTCATGGTGAATTAACTACCTTCTAGAGTAGAATAAATTATTACAACTATTTCTACACTAACACAATCAAGTCTTCATCAAAGTTTCCTCAAACCCCTCTAATGGAGGTTTAGCTACGATTCATCAAACTATCATTAATAGAAGAATAAGAAGAAGACATCTTTGAAGCAATATAAAATTACTTTATTAATCTAATGAAAAAGAGTCTAATGATTCAAAATTGTATTAAAAACTAAGTACTGACTAATTAATTAAGTCTAACCTATATTATGAATCTAATCTAGGATAGACTAAGAGTTTGGCCTTAGTCCTCTTTATATAAAAGAGGCTAGGTCTACAAATTCATGCATGCGCTTTGGAGCCATGTTTTGGGCCCTAAAATTGAGCCCAAAACTTGATTACTTCGTTCCAAAAAAGGTTTTTCTGCTATAAATTACTGCAATAGCTTTTTCGTCAACTGCTTCTCTTTTGACTGGGTTAAGGCCTAGACCATTAGAAAGCTCTCTCTGAGCCAGTCGTTTTGACATATGGTAGGCCCAATTTCGAGGTTTGAGTCCAAAGATACGCCCTTCGAAAGTTCTGCTAACTTTTATGCGCTCTTTCTGCCTGCGTTGACTTTGACTGGGCTTTAAAAAGTCTTTTTCTCCTTGAATCTTGGTCTATAATCATAGAACTTCTTAGCAACCAATCTTTGCTCCTTTATCTTGCAAAAGGGACATATTTCTTCACATATTAGACTCCAATGCCTAGAATACACAAAATCGCGTAAATAACACTAACTCTTATTTATTATACACATAATTGGTCTAAATGTATTGATATTAAGGGGTTAAAACTACAGTTTTGGTCTCTTATCACTTGTCTATTGTGAAATTGACTTTATATCCCATAGGGTCGGAAGGCAGGGTAGATAATTCTTCCTCTATTTCAGTTATGTTCAGTGAGTTAAAATTGTGATCTTTGTCTTCTTTCCTAAGAAGGGTATCTACTAGTGTGGGGACGAGGTCGGCCGTACTAATGTGAGATATAAAACTCTTAATGGACTTCACTTCTTCTTCTACAGGCAAACCTACTTGTCCCTGCTTGAGTCTAAACATGTTAACCTCTATAGACTAATTTCCAAAAGAAAGAGTCATTGATCCTTCCTGACAATTAATTTGGCCATTGGCGGTTACCAAGAAAAGATGCCCTAAGATGATGGGAATTGAATCATGAGCAACTTCTATGTCAAGAATAACGAAGTCAGCTGGGCAGTAAATCCTAAACTTTAACGAAAATGTTTTCAACTATGCCTTTGAGATACTTAATAGAATGATCGACTAACTGCAAAGTCATTTTGGTCGGTTTAAGTTCGTGGAGACCTAGCTGTTTATATAAATAAATAGGGAGTAAGTTGACACTCGCCCCTAAGCCTAATAGTGCAGTTGTTATGAAGTAATCTCCCAAGGTGCATTGCACAGTTGGATGACCAGGGTACTTGTATTTAATAATTCCATTATGTTAAGATAAAGAGGGATATTATTAAGTTAAGAAGGCTTCTTGGGGTATGTTTGTTTTCCTCTTCGTGGTGCACAACTCTTTTAGAAACTTAGCATGTCCAGGTAGACTTTTTATAGCATCTAGAAAAGGTAGGTTTATAGTCAAATTTTTAAACACTTTCCTAATCTCATCAAAATTCTCGTTCTTTTTAGACATAACTAGTCGTTGGGGATATAGTGGTTTATCTCAATACTTAGTATAAGGGTCAATAGTAGTATTAATATTGTCTTTATCTTTTGCCTCTTTCCAACTAGGTTTCCAAATTGGAACCTCTACAGGTGTGGGATCATCAATTTCTATTCTGGGGTCTTGTAAGGTTTTCCCTTTTGGTTGTGGTTGGACTGGTACTTCTATAGTTGTAGGGTCTTCTGTTGCTATGACAATATTTGGTATGGTTTCATTTTCAGCTTCATTTTGTGGGCAATCTTTAGGCATAGTCCCTTTGTTATGAACTACTCTACCTAAACAAAGGGTAGTGACTGCCTGTAGTTCGTCCTGGGTTATATTACCATTATATTGAATACTATTTACTCGAAGGCAGTGTTTGTATACTTAGGATTAGGCACTGCTTCACCTGGAAACACGCCTGTTTGGTTATTATTTTGGTTAGAAGACATGTCAATAACCTTTTGGCACAAAGACTGTATCATATCATTTGCATCGTTTGTTATAACATGTTAGAATTTTAATCATGCTGATTTTTCATCAAGTTGGAGTTTTGTTGCATAATTTGATTTGGTTGTTGCAGCAAAGTTGTAAGAACCAAAAACCTCAGAAGAATAAAGCTACAAAGACACTCCAATACAACACCCTCAGTTTTTCCTCTCTCTCTCTCTCTCTTTTCTCACTTCCCTTTCCTTCTCTCTCTTGGGTGCGGCCTCTTTTCTTCTCTCTTCTCTTTCCCTTTTATACCCCTTCTCCCTCAATCTGGGCCATCCAGCTGTCCCTTCATCTGACGGCCTCCTGTCAGTCGTACCTTGGCCACGTCTGCCCTAGGGTTCTGCGGACTGATTCCCCTGCTCCCAATCCTACCCATTTATATTGCCTCCCTCCCTCTTTGACCCAGTCCTCTGTTATAAAATGGTCCACTGCAAATGCCCCTTCTCGACTTCGCGGTCATATTATTGGCCCGAAGTCGAGAACTTCCACCATTCTATCTCCCCTTCAATTAATATCTGTCCATTTTGGGAAGCGTGTGATGTGAAAGATACTCATCATGCGCGTTCTTTCTAGCGGCCCCTGGTTACCCGTACGACCACATGTCGTCCTTCGACTAGTGCATCAGCTGTTGTTTTGTTTTCCTCACCGCCCGAAATTATTCTTTTGCCCTCAACCTATTTAAACCCCTCACACTTATTCTTCTTCCCTTTCTTTCTTTTCCATTGTCTACTCTCCTTCTCTCCCTTTGCTCAAACTCCCCATTTTTCTTCTTCCCCAAATCTTCACCAGTGCGCGCGTGTTTCTCAGTGGCAGTCTCCCCTGTACTTTTCGTCCCTCTGGCTATCCCTCACGACTTCACCAACTCCTTTTCACCATTGATCGGTTCGTACTCTTGGTCCTTTCTCTCTTTAGTTGAACTGTCTTTTCCTTTCTCATTTTGATATAATTCAATTCCAAGAGTCTGTTCATCTTCTTTTCGATGTCGAGCTGCAACTCTGGTGACTCGTCTTTTTCCCATCCAACGGGCACCTCCTCTCCCTCTCCTCTTCCGCTTCCCCTGCCGTACCTTCCACCTCCGGTTGACGCACTACTTTATTGCCGCCTCCACCTAGATCTCATAGACCTAATTTGGATGCCATTAGAACCGCCTACGGTGTTCCAGCCGACGTGGTATTGGAACACGTGTCCCAAACCCACTACCCCCATTTGGTTCCCCGCAGACCGGGCTCTCTTGTCATCACCGTAGGTCAAATAGTTGTTGGTCTGCGGCTTCCCCTTACTCTTCTGGATGTTAAAGTTTCAATCATTTCAACATCCCCCCTTGTCAAGGTATATGTAATTTCTGGCAGATAATGTACGCTGCAAATTCCTACAACAAGACCCGTGTACCCAAGATTACCAGTCGCGATATCTACTCTCAATACTACCTTAAGACCAGTACCAAGGAAGTCAGCATTGGCTATCAGTCCTTCTGCGTCCGTCCTAAAAAACAATCTTTCCTCCTTAAGCTTACCACCTCCGACAAAGTTTGGCACCATTATCCGCTCTACGTCTCAGGCAACTTTCTGTCAGCGGACATTCCCTCTACCCTGACTCTTAACCACCTCGCCTCCCGACTCCATGGTGAGCATCATAGTTCTTTCTCCATTTTTCCCTTTGTTTCTTTTCTTTGAAATGTTTTCCCTCTGATCTGCTAACTCACCTCTATTCTTATTTACAGGTTGGCGACCAGATTCCAAATCCAGGATTTAGCGACAACATTTCCTGTCCCATATTCGCCCAGCTCTGCGACCTTGGCTCTGCTCAAGCTGATTTTTTAGGTATTCATCCCTCCACCGCTACTCCCTTTTTGCCCATTCCCGCTCTCAACACCTTCCGCGGCTTAACATGTCCCTTTTTTCGACCTCCCCCTCCCAAGGAACGAAAGCCCCGCGCATCTCCCCCCTCCAAGAAGAGGCCTCGTACCCATACTTTGCACCGCCCCCATCCTCGAACGTTCTCCCATTCGTCCGCCTCTAGTGATCCTCAAGAATTCCGCCCTTCCTCTACTCCCAGCGATATCCCTTCCTACCACTCTATCTCCCACTGGGACGATCAGTTCACCTCTCACCCTTCACCTACTATAGACATCAACGTCTATAAGAAAAATTATTCGATAGTGACCAATGAAGACATGATGGAAATTCCCCCTGCTAACATGCAGGCGCGCCTGCTGATCAGCCGCTAGCAAAGAGGCCGCGGCCATCCACCTCTGACGAGCCTGTCTCTACAACCCATCAGGCCCCCATGCCCGAAGGCCCAACCCTCCTTCACCATCTCATCCAGCTGCCTCCTCTCCCTGCACTCGCCGACTTGGCAAGAAGCCTGCTCAGCTTGCCTCCCCGGCCTCCAGTCTTGCACTAGTTGAGGACTTCTGTCCCATTTTCAATGTGCGAAACCGGAAAGTAAACACCGCGGACTCCGCTCTGGACAACGCTGCTGTGGCTTCCTCCTTGTTTTACAATGCCCATTTGCCCAAGGACATTGCCTATCCAGATGGGGGTTCATTTGATTCACATCACACTTTCATTGTACACCAACTGGGAACGGGTACCACTTCCTTTTTTTTTATCCTTTTTACCTTTTTTTTTTGATCCAGGTGAGTCTAGACATCTCCTTTATGATCCGCGGCCTTCTCCGCGCTCGGAATAAGGTGACGGCCCTGGAGCAAGAGCTCAACGCCCCACCGCTTTGTGAGCGTCTTATGCTAGTCTTCAGTCAGACCTAGCTGTCGTCCATTTGTCCAAAGTCCAGGCTCAAGATGAACTGACCGCGGCTGAAGTCTCCCACTAGTGGTACATGGACTCAGTCAATGAATGGCTGCGCTGTCAAAGAGAAGAACTTCTTCAACACCACCTGCTTGACTCAAACGCCCTCACCCACAACATCAAAAGGCCGTGGACGCCCTGAACCAAGCCCACCAAGATGAAACCGCGAAGATTCTAGAGCAGCACCAACTGGATATGACGACTCTCCGAGACCGTTTCAAAGCTCTGGCTGAGAAGAGGGTGGCTCGGAAGGTCTAGGAGGAACTCGACCGGCTCACTCAAAAGGGCCGCCTTCTCCCCGACAAACCTACTGTCCCGGTGACTGGACTCTCTGATGCTACTACCGACCATACTGAGGCCACCGACTCTTCTGGCATCCCAGAGAATCTCGCGATGGGCGTATACCCCCTTCCAGCTGCTGTCATTGAAGAGTCCCATGTTGCTGCCGTTGAGGGTGCTATTAAAGAAGCTAACCTTGATTCGTCCATCTAGGGAATGCCCTAGTTTTTGATGTGTATCACCATACTTTTATTAACTTGCAATCTGACTCGCACCCTGTTTATGTATTTTGTTATGTGATTGAGCTTTATATGGTTTCTGCCTTCTCCCCTACAACCTTCTTTCATTTATTAGATTTGCTACATATCTCGTCTCTAGTCTCTCCTTGCCTTTTCATTCACGTCTTCCAACCATTTCCCTCCCTTGCGTGCCCCCTCGGCATATACAACCGCGGGATTAACCTATATGGTCTGCGGCCCTTCCATGACCCTTTGTAACAACTCATCTTGTTTTAGGCTCTTTCCATAGCTAGTGCCAACGGAAGGCTCCAACCCTCCGCGGCTCCTCCTCCTGACACCCATAGAATCTTGTGGCTGATCCGCGGAGGGCTCATCCCGCGCCATGTATACACCCCTATGAGAAACCGACGGGGCCTCCCTCATTGCCCCATGTGTCTCTTACCTCTAGAGCAACTCATTTTGCTCAGGGCCCTTCCCTATGTCACTGTCAGCGAAGGGCTCATCCCCTCCGCTGCTTCTCTCTCTTCCAGAGACAGATGGGGTCACTCTCATTGCCCCAAGCGTCTTTCATATCCATGGTCCGTGGAGGGTTCATCCCTCTCCGCCTGCTCGGTGCTTTCGGGACCTACTGGAGCAACTCATCTTGTTCAGGGCCCTTTCCTAAATCACTGTTAGTGAATGGCTCATCCCCTCCGCTGCTTCTCCCTCTCTAGGAGACAGATGGAGTGCCCCATGTGTCTTTCCTCTCCATGGTCCACGTGCTCGGTGCTCCCGGGACCTGCTGGAGCAACTCATCTTACTCAGGGCCCTTTCTTGCGTCACTGTCAGTGAAGGGCTCATCCCCTCTACTATTTCTTTCTCTCTAGAAGAGAAACGGGGTCATTCTCATTGCCCCATGTGTCTTTCACATTCATGGTCAGCGGAGGGCTCATCCCGCTCCGCGTGCTCGGTGCTTCCGGGACCTGCTGGAGCAACTCATCTTGCTCAGGGCCCTTTCCTAAGTCATTATCAGCGAAGGGCTCATCCCCTCCGCTGCTTCTCTCTCTCTAGGAGACAGATGGGGTCAGTCTTATTGCCCTATATGTCTTTCACATTCATGGTCCACGGAGGGCTCATCCCGCTCTGCGTGCTCGGTGCTTCCGGGACCTGCGGGAGCAACTCATCTTGCTCAAGGCCCTTTCCTAAGTCACTGTCAGCAAAAGGCTCATCCCCTCCACTGCTTCTCTCTCTCTAGGAGACAGATGGGGTCACTCTCATTACCCCATGTGTCTTTCTCATCCATGGTCCCGCTCTGCGTGCTCGGTGCTTCCGGGACCTGCTGGAGCAACTCATTTTGCTCAGGGCCCCTTCCTACACCATCGCCAACGAAGGGCTCATCACTTCCGCTGCTTCTCTCTCTCTAGGGGACAAATGGGTCACTCTCCTTGCCCCATGTGTCTTTTGTGTTCGTGTTCTCATTCAGAAAGTTTGCCTAATAAACATATTTCTTTTCACAAAACTGTTGCGGTTTTATATATTTACAAACAACTTTAGTTCTCTGCTCAGGACCCTCTTTACATTGCTCTGAACTTTAGTACATTCACTTGTAAAACTTTTTAACATTCTTACATTCCAAGGTCTCGCTATTATCTTTCCTTCCATTGTTTGAAGCTTATAGGTTCCTGACCCTCCTTCCTCCATCACGGTGTACGGCCCTTCCTAATTTGGACCCAACTTCCCATCCTTTTCCTCCTTAGTGCTTGGCGTCACAAGGCGGAGCACCAATTCCCCTACGTTAAATTTCTGCGGTCTGACCCGCTTGTTGTATTGCCTCTGTAACCTTTGATGATACTCTTCAAGACAGATGCGAACTGCATCTCTTCTCTCTTCTGCCAAATTCAAATATCCAGCCAAAATATGCCAATTTGATCCTTCTTCCACTGCCTTGGTTCTCCTGGTAGTTGCCACCAGTTCTGCGGGAATCACGGCCTCAATGCCATACGCTAAGGCGAACGGGGTCTCTTTGGTGGTGGTCCGCGGGGTGGTTCTATAAGCCCAAAAAACATGATTCAACTTGTCGGCCCATGCGCCCTTCCTATCTTCCAATTTTCTTTTCAGATTGTTTAGTATCATTTTGTTGGAAGATTCCGCCTGCCCGTTACCTTCTGGGTTATAGGGAGCCGAAAACCCTTGTTTTACCTTGTAGGCTTCGAGGAACGCCGCCACCTTAGCTCCTGTGAACTGTGTCCCATTGTCTGCAATGATGGCATATGGTAGCCCAAACTGACATATGATGTTCTCCCACAGAAACTTAATCACCTGAGTCTCCTTTATCTGCTACAATGGGACGACTTCTATCCATTTCGTGAAGTAGTCCGTGGCTTCCAACATATATTTTCTTTTGCCACTAGCCATGGGTAGTGGCCCAACGATATCCAATGCCCACATGGCAAAGGGCCAAGGGCTAGAGACGTTATGCAGGGGATCCGCAGGTGCAAATATCCGCTGTGCAAATCTCTGACACTTGTCACACCTCTTGGCAAATTTGACTGCATCCATTTCATATGAGGCCAGAAATAGCCCTGAGTCAATAACCGATGTGCCGTCGTCCACCCTGCCGAGTGGCTCCCACAATTCCTTTCGTGTAATTCTGTTAGTACTTCTGATGATAATCGCCGTCCCAAGCATTTCAAAAGTGGTCCACTGAAGTTCTTCCTATACAGTTCTCCTTCCATCAACACATACCTCTGAGACACCTGCTCCAACCTCCTTTTCTGGTTCCTATCAGTCACTTGCCCTCCTTCTAGAAAGTGCTTGATGGGATCCATCCACCCCCATTCTTCTTCTGCAACATGGCACACCTCCATCATTTCCTCTGTGCTTGGCCTCTCCAGTCTTTCCACTTTTATAGTTCCTTCCTTGGACCCCGGCATGGCGGCGACCACATATGCCAGAGCATCCGCATGCCTATTCTCCCCTCGCCCTAGGTGTACAAATTGGAGCTTTGTAAATTTGCTAGCTCTTTGATGCACCACCTGCAAGTATTTGGCCATTCTTGGACATCGGGCCACGAAACCACTATTTGCCTGACATACCACCAGATTCGAATTGGAATACACGATCAAGTCTTTCACTCCCAAATCTTCCTCCATTCTTAGTCCTGCTATAAAGGCCTTGTACTCTGCTTCGTTGTTGGATGCCGCAAAACCCAGTTTCATGGTCAACTTAATCCTGTTATTATCCGGAGTAACCAACACCACCCCTATGCCGCTGCCTGCGTCTGTAGCTGGCCCATCTGCAAACACTCTCCACCTATTCCACTTATCCCAAGGATCTAGTTGATCGGGCACTCCCTCCCTATCTGACTCCATGACCATCTCCTCTCCCCACGTCGGGTCCCCTGCTGGGAATTCTACCAAGAACTCTACGATGGCCTAAGCTTTCCCCGCTGTTCCTATCTGATACTGTATCTCGTAGGAGCTAAGCATCACTACCCATTTCAACATTCGGCCCGACTTCTTAGCCCATAACGCTTGTTTAAGCGGTAGGTTGGTCACCACCACTATCGAGTGTGACTCAAAGTACGGTTTCAACTTCATGGTGGAGAAGATAAAGGCCAGGGCATATTCACCATTCTGCTATACCGCGTCTCGGTGTCCAATAGTGTCTTGCTTTGGAAATACACTGGCCTTTCCACTCTATCCTCTAGCCTGACAAGAATAGAATAGACGACATACTCGGTGGCCCCTAGGTATAGGTATAATTTCTCCCCCTGCTCCGGGCGCGACAGCAATGGAGCTTTGCCCAAATACCTCTTCAGCTCTTGAAATGCCTCCTCGCATTCTGGTGTCCACACGAAGTCCGAGTACTTCTCAACAACTAATACAACGGTCTACATTTGTCTGATGACTTGGAAATGAATCTATTCAATGTCGCGACTCTCCCAGCGAGGCGCTGCACCTCTGTGACGTTCTGTGGCGACGACATCTCTACCAATGCTCTTATCTATTCTAGATTAGCTTCTATTCCTCTATGATTTACGATGTAGCCCAAGAACTTCCCAGTGGTCACCCCAAACGTGCATTTCTCTGGATTCAGCTTCAGATTGTGTTTTCACAAAATCCCGAACGTTTCCCTCAATCCATCTAAATGTTCTCTCTCCGACATGCTCTTTTCCACCATATCGTCTATGTATATTTCTATCCCCTTCCTGATCGTGCTCTCGAATATTTTCTCCCCCAACCGCTGAAACGTGGCCCTGACATTTTTCAGCCCAAAAGGCATCCTCGTGTAGCAATATGTGCCGCCTTCTACTACAAATGCTATTTTCTCCTGATCTAGCCCATACATGGCGACCTGATTGTACCCCATCGACGCATCCATGAACGAAAATATTTTGAACCCTGCTGTCCTATCCACCAACTCATCCACCCGCGTCATGAGGTAACTGTCTTTCGGGCACTCGACATTCACATCCTCGTGAAATCCACGCACATCCGTACCTTGCCATTCTTTTTTGGTACCGCCACCACATTGGATAACCAATCCGTGAACTCTACTTCTCGTATTATTCCAGCTCCTTTCAACCATGCGATTTCCTCGCGAATGCACGCTGCATACTTCGGTCTAATACTCCCCATCTTTTGTCTTACTGGCTTTGCCTCCTTTCTCATGTTTAACCGATGACAGGCGAACTCAGAGTCCAACCCTGTAACCTCCTCAATGGTCCATGCAAACATGTCCCGATTTTCTGACAAGAACTGAATCAAATCTCTTTTCCACCCATCCATCAAGCAGGACCCTATCGCGGTGAACCTCTCTTCCTCCCCTCCTATATTCACTACTTCAATCTCGTCCAAAGTCTTCGGACCTATTGTCGCGACCCCCTTCTCTTCCATCGTGGCTCACTGTAATTGCTATGCCTTCCTCTTCCTTGGATTTGAGCTTTCCTCGTCCGGCCCTCGGATCAACCACTTAACTGTACCCCTATGACTGTTCTTGGCCATTACTTGATCTCCCCGCACTTCATACATACCAGAGGGAGAGGGAAACCGTATCACTTGATAGTAAGTTGATGGGACGGCCTTCATCTCATGAATCCACCGCCTCCCTAGAATTGCATTATATTGGGATGATAAGTCCACCACCATGAACCGCGCAAACACAGTCATGGGACCTGTGGTTTCTGGTAGTAAGAGCTCTCCCATTGGCTCAGTCATACTCCTATTACATCCATATAAGTTAGTTCGCGTCGACCTCAACTGTCTGTGATCAATCCCCATTTCTTCCAACGCCCCTTTAAACAACAAGTCCATGGCATTGCCGCAATACACCAATACCCTTTTCACCATATAATTGCCCATTGCCACCGTGATGACCAATGCGTCTTCATGGGGAGAATCCACTGCCCGCAAATCCATGCTACTAAAGACTACCCTATCCCTGTCCTCCATTTTCCCCACTCTTGCTCGTGATCTATCGGTATCCTTATTAACCTGCTGGATGCTCGCAGTTCTTCGCACTCTGTCTCTATGAGCGTTATGGCTTAATACTTCTCCACTGAAGATCACATTAATGGTTTCTAAGAAATGATCTTGTCGTGGTATAACCTCCTTGTTCTGTCCTCCACTTATAAACTCCCTCATCCTTCCTTTTTCTACCAACCGCTGAACCATCCACTTTAGTGCGTAGCAGTCGTCGCTCTCATGATTGTGTATCTGGTGATAAGTGCAGAAAGGTTTACCAAGTATTTCTCCGGGTGTGTTCCGCGGCCCTTCATATCCCTGCATGTTCTTTATCAGCGGTAGCATTTCGCTCAAGGATCTATTTAGTGGTGTAACTTCCACCTCGCGGTATGGCTTTCTCTATATGTTATCCCTTCTAATCCCTTCTTGGCTTCTTTCGGTTCGCGCCGTGTATCCGCGGTATCCTCCCCTTTCCTTCTCGGTCGCTCCCCCCTTCCTTGTTTCCCTATCTCTCTCCGTGGATAGCACCGCCTTCCCGGATCTCTTGGACTCCTTCTGCATACTATCCTCGTATCGGATATACTTCTCTACCTACGGATACAGATCATGTATTGTTGCAATCTTATTCTTCGCTACAGACTGGTGTACTCCTGTCCCTGGCCGCAACCCCCTTTCAAATGCAATCACCGCGGTCCTTTCATCTGGGTTTTCGACCTTCAATGTCTCAGCTTTGAACCGACACAGGTATTCCCTTTCTGACTCCGTGGATCTTTGTCGAACGTTGAATAATGCCGCAATATCCACCACCCACTTTTTCTGATGAATGAAGTGATCTATAAGCGCCTGTTCCAATTCTTGAAAGCTTCTTATACTCCCGGCTGGTAGTCGATAATACCAATCCGATGCCCCCCCCCCTTTAAGGCTAGCGGGGAATATCATACATCGCAATCCATCATATCTAGATTCTTGCCAGAGTGGCATTTGCTGCCAAAAATAGAGGATGTGATCCGCCGGATCACCTTTTCCATCGTACCTTTCGAATCTAGGCTGGTTGAAATGCTTTGGGACTTCCGAAGCCCAAATGCCATCCGCCAATGGGTTGTGACTCAGCCCAGCCATCACCTGACTAGTTGCTCCCCCGTGACCCTTCGTCTGCTGCTGGTTAGCTTCCCTATCGTTATTTATCATTTCTTGCACCTGCTCCACTGTCAACCCAGTTACCGGATTTTCCACGAGATTCGGCTCATTATTCTCTTCCTCTTCCACATCCTCGCTCGCCTCTTTATCCGTCTCTTCTTCTTCCCATTCCATTTCCCTTCTTAATTCTTCATTCTCCTCTCTTAACCTCCCTATCTCTTCTCTCATGAGCCGCGTCTCTTCCGCTTCCTATTTTCCTTTTTTCTATCTCCTTCTTCCCCAACCACTACCTCGGGCATCGGTTCCTGTACAGCCACTTTCTTTGGTCTCCCTACCTGTTTCTTAGGTGCCATCTCTCTCTTGCTTGTTCCCCACAGACGGCGCCAAATGTAAGAACCAAAAACCTCACAAGAATAAAGCTACAATGGCAATCCAATGCAACACCCTCAGTTTTTCTCTCTCTCTCTCTCTCTTTTCTCACTTCCCTTTCCTTCTCTCTCTTGGGTGCGACCTCTTTTCTTTTCTCTTCTCTTTCCCTTTTATACCCTTTCTCCCTCAATCTGGGCCATCCAGCTGATCCTTTTATCTAACGGCCTCCTATTAGTCGTACCCCGACCATGTCTGCCCTAGGGTTCCGTAGACCGATTCCCCTGCTCCCCAGCCTACCCATTTATATTGCCTCCCTCCCTCTTTGACCCAGTCGTCTCTTATAAAATGGGCCACTACAAAAGTCACTACTACTTACTCTATAGATGGTTTAACTAGGTGAGTGGCCATAAGAGGAGTGGTAGGAACTAAGGCTTGTTGAGTTTTCATGTCTTTAAGATGATAATTCTGGGTCATGGGTACTAAACCTCAGTTCTGGTCACCTAAATCTCCTTTCCTAGATGTTGGTTAAATTGGTGGAAGTTTATAATGGGCCTAACATTTTGATTATTAAAACGTGGAGGTGTAGCATGTTGTTGTTTATTATAAATAGTGTTTTACCTCCACTGTATGTAGTGGTGGATGTTCATAGACCAGAAGATAATCGAAGTCGGAATGCTCAAGACTAAAATATAAATTACAACGAAGGGAGTTTATGTTCATGACTGGAGTAGGTTTCTCTTCTTGTTTATGTTAGAGTTTATGCCCTGAAAAGTCATTTTAGTTTGTAATTGTTTTATAATAAATAAAATAGTGTGACATCATATTTAGTTATAGTTTGATTAGATCATTACTTTCCATTGAACATGAGATGATCAATGAGGTATATGATACCATGAAGGTCCCTAGGTATATTAAAGGATGGCTAAGTAGTTGGTATTAAACTAACACAGGAGATTTAGCCTACCGGATTCTTATGCCTAAAAGTGTCACAGCTTTGGATAGAGTTGGGCACTCTATTTATATGGCTGCCATAGTGTTAGATGATTGTCATTATTGAAAAATAGTTATATCTCTATCTATGTAGTAAGAGTACTACTCATCAACACGTGGGTGCTTAAATGTACACTGACCGATTGCAAGTGAAAGATGTCTTTGTGACATTTACTGTCAAGGAGAGATATCTTTCACACACAAAATAATAGTCAATAAGTCCTTAGACCTGAGGATTTTATTAGTCACTAAATAGTAGTCTATTGTCTTGATTAAATCATATTGAATCCAAATATGGGATTCATTAAATGGTTTATATTAGATAGTAGATGAGCTATTTGAGTAGCAATGAAACTCCAACAAGGGATCCATGCCCATACCAAATAGGAGTATATCTACGAGTCGGAAATGAATAGATGTTATCAATTATGAAATAGTCTTGCAGGTTAAATGTTTTCCATAGTTTTCTAAAACTATTATAAGTAAAATAACAAGTATCAAAATGTTTTTGCTTATAGGGTATATCTTTTATGAGAAAGGGTTTCTCATTTGATAACATTATTTTAAGAATTCGTATGACATTCTATAGACTATGGGTTCGACAGTAATTTGAATCCCGAAAGGTCTATAAGAGATATTGAGGTTGGTAGGAAGTTATTCTCACAATAGAAATATTTTGTGGAGGGGACTATGCTATAGATAATACTTAATTTGGGAGTTCAGTTATGATATGGCTATCTCACATCACTCGTAGCTCAAAGCTTACTAATTAAATGGTCAATCAGTAAGCCTAAGATTAGCCTGTAATTAAGTATCCCTAAGCAATCTGATGATGTGCTATACTAGCTACAATTCTAGTATATTCTTTTATACAATCATATAGATGGCATATGATGTTATCTTTTAATTATAAGTTGTGGCTCACCGAATAAAATGACATATGATGTTATTTAGTTCAAAGAGTAAGTACCCACACTATCTATCCCTATTATTTTGTTTCCATCACGTGGGAAACAAAAGGATAGAAGTTATGTTCTTATTTTCTCTTGAAAGAAGTGGGAGATTATACAACTTCTCCATGCACCTACGTGGGTGATAAAGTTGAGAAAAAAAAATGGAAAGATAAATGTGGGGGTTTTTTATTTTGTACTAGAAGTCTACAAATAGGGAACCAATTCGGTGAAGAAATGATGAGATTGAATATTGAAAAAGAAAAGACAAAGGGAGAGCAAGAATGTATTAGAGGGAGATACTCTTAAGTTCTTGTTTACTAGAAGATATTGTTGGCTTGGAGAAACATTGTCAAGGAGCTTTGGACGGATTAATCAAAAGGTTTAGCAAGGAGATTATTTGATAAAGCACGCTTCGAAAGTAAGTTTTCTTACTTATGATTTTATATTCTATAACATACATGTTGATAGCATACTCTGTATGTGCAAAAGATATGTTTTAGCTTTGGGGTTGTTTACATAGGCTATTTAATTTTTAATATGCTGCGTTCTATGTATCATTCTCTACGTCTAACAATGGTATCGGAGCATTGGTTATGCTTTCATTAGTTGATGTTAATTTGAATTCGTTTTTCCATGAACACTTGATAGTATTTTCATTGTATCTTCTTCGTTACTTATCCGTTTTTTATGTATGAGTACTCGAATCGAAGAGGATTCAATTATCTACGTAATGGTTATGGTCTCATATTTTATTGATGTGATATGGTTTTTTGAATATGTTAAAAAACGGTACAGTTCCTTGTTTCTTGTTTGCAGTTTGTGTGTTTGACATAATTCTTGTGACAGATAAATGTTGTATCTATTTAACAAGGAACTGTAGTTTGGTAATCAGATATATGTGACCATGTTTAGGTCATCTATTAAATCTATGAGATTAGTTAACTTTGAATTAAGTGTTCTAAATTATCAACTTTTGTTAGCTTTGCACATCTTTAGAGTTGTTTGGTAATATATGTATGCATGAACTCAGTAAGAAGTACCACATGTTATGAATGTCTTTGCTATGATAATAAGATTATTTATGTATAGAAAATTCCCTCAGTTTTAATATTAAGTGTATATGAGGCCATGGGATACGTCCCAAGGCATCATGATCTTCCATTGTACATAACACAAGTGAGACAGTGAACATGTGAGTGAGATACAGGCCAAAGCCAAACATGATCCTTTATTAGCTCTTTCACTTGTGATTGTGATAAGTTCAGTGTGATGAAGTGGGAGTATTAACGCTAAAGCGTGAACTCTCATTCTTATCAGTTTTAGGTTGACAATGGGTGGACACTTAACTAAGAGTTATCATACACTAATGCCAAAGCATAGGTGTGCTAATTCTTAGAGATCATGACAGAAAATTGAATACTCAAAATCAGTAGATGATATGATTTATTGATATATGAGTGGGTAGTTACTATTCAGCTAGTTAACACCAAACCTTTTATTGGGCAAAGTCTGAATTGTATGAGTAAGTAACTAAGTTTTTCAATGCCTACCTTTTATATGTTTTGAGGGTGTTATATTTAAGGTAGCAAACTGTTAGTATATGAATACCCACATTCTAGCAGTTTTATGTATGTCACAATGTACTTTTATTTTATTGATAAAACATATATGGTGACCGGTATCAGTCCTCTTACTGAAATTCTCAAGGATGAGAAACTTATTGGCACTAACTATGTTGATTGGAAGCGTTAGCTTAACATTGTTTTGACTGCTAAAAAATTGGACTTTTGCCTTAAGACTATTAAACCTGTTCTTCCTCCAAATGCTAGTCCAACTGATAAAGATGAGTTGGAAAAATGGGAGCGGTCTAATGAGTTAGCCAAGTGTTATATCTTGGCTTCTATGTCTAATATATTGCAATGCCAACATGAGAAAATGGACAGTGCAAATGACATGTTGTTTAACCTTCATGAGATGTTTGGTGAATAAAATAGATCAGCTCGCCAAGGAAAGCTTTGAGACTTCATGAACATCAAGATGGCAGAGGGAACACCAGTGAGGGAGCACATCATTAAGATGATGGGCTTCATTAATGAGCATGAAATTCTTGGTGGTGAGATTGATAGTGTCACACAAGTTGACGTAATTCTGCAGTTACTCCCTCAGTCTTTCAATTCATTTGTGTTAAACTACAACATGAACAAATCTGAGATGAATCTTAGTGAGTTACTGAACTCACTAGTGGCTGCTGAAAAGTTAGTCAAAAGAAACACTGAAGCGGTTGCTATGGTTTTTGAGGAGTCTGGACCTAGCAAGAACTCAAAAAAAAGTGGAAGAAGAACAAGTTTAAGGCAAAAGGAAATATAGGAAAAGAGAAGGCAAATGTTGTTGTTCCATTTGGACCAAATCCAAAGAAACCTAGTAAGGGGAAATGTTTCCATTATGGGAAAGTTGGTCATTGGAAGAGAAATCGTCGATTGTACCTAGCTTCTCTTGAGAAGGCAAAGGCTGCTGAAAATTCAGGTATTAGATATCCTGAAATACATGTTACTGTTGAATCTAATTTAGTTGATAGTCCTTCTAACTCATGGGTTGTGGATTCTAGATCCACGGTTCATGTTTGCAATTCGTTGCAGGGGTTCGAAAGGATAAGGCAGCCGAGTGAAGTGGAAAGAAACTTGATAGTTGGTTTATTTTCAACAGTTGCGGTGAAGTCTATAGGAACTCTAGTTTTATCTTTAGCTACTGGAATAAGTTTAGTATTAGATGATTGCTATTATGTACCTCAAGTACGTAGGAATTTAATTTTTGTTTCAAGACTATTGAATTCTGGTTATTCTATTTCTTTTAATTCAAGAGTTGTTATTAAAAAAGATGGAGTGTTGATTACTTGTGGTAGTTTAGTCAATGGTCTATATTTAGTTTTTCCCAATGCTAGTGATGAATGTTTAATGACTTCTAAGTCCAATATATCAAATACCAAACAACACCATACCGAATCTACATATGTATGTCACCTATGACTTGGTCATATTAGTCTTGATAGGATCAAGAGAATTGTCAAGGATGGGCCACTTGATATGATCACAGTGGAACCATATTCTACCTTTGAATCATGCCTTGTTGGAAAAATGACCAAGAAGCCTTTTCCTAAGAAAAGTACAAGGGCCATAGATATATTGGAGATCATACATAGTGATGTATGTGGTCCAATGAACATTACAGGGAGAGGAGGGCATCGGTATTTCATTACATTTACTGATGACCATATACGATATGGATATGTTTATTTGATGAACCATAAATCTGAATCTTTTGAAAAGTTCAAGGAATTCAGATTGGAGGTTGAGAAACAAACAAGAAAATTCATTAAAACTTTTCGATTAGATCGAGGAGGTGAATACCTCTCCAATGAGTTCACTGAATATTTGAAAGATAATGGAATTATCTCTCAATGGACTGCTCCAGGTACACCATAGCAAAATGGTGTTTCGGAAAGGTGAAACTGAACCTTATTAGATATGGTCCGCTCTATGATGTGTCTAATAGATACTCCTACATTCTTATGGGGGTATGCCTTACAAACAGCTATATATATTCTAAATAGGGTACCATCTAAATCAGTAGCAACTACTCCATATGAGTTGTGGACTGGGAGAATGCCTTCGTTACAACATTTAAGGATATGGGGGTGTCATGTGCATGTACTCAAGCTTGAACCTAATGAGTTGGAATCTAGAACAGAAAAATGTATTTTTGTAGGCTATCCCAAAGAGACCAAGGGTTATTATTTTTACTCCAAAAATGATCAAAAGGTGATTGTAAGTGTAATGCTTATTTTTTGGAGGAAGATCTCATTCTAAATAAACCCATTGATTTGCAAGAAATCAATGAGAATGATCCGAAGTTAGATGAAACACTTCATCCCCCCGCTAGTGATTTAAATGTCACAAGGCCATTGAGAAGGTCAGAAAGAGTTTCCAGACCACCAGAAAAACTTCAGGCTTATTCACTTAATAATGAAGTTTATCTAGTAACTCCTGAAAAAGATGACGAAGATCCTTCAAATTTTCAAGAGGCCATATGTGATGTGGATGCATCTCAATGGAAGAAAGCCATGCTTTCTGAAATGAATTCCATGTATGAAAATGGTGTTTGGACTTTAGTGAACAAGCCTAAGGATATAAAGCCTGTAGAAAATAAATGGCTTTTTAAAAGGAAGAAGGGCACCATTAGAAATGTGGAAACATTCAAAGCTAGACTTGTTGTGAAAGGTTACACACAAATTGAAGGAGTTGATTATGAGGAAACATTTTCTCCAGTTGCTATGTTAAAATCAATTTTTTATTAGCAATTGCCGCATACCATGATTATGAGATATGACAAATGGATGTCAAGACAATATTTCTTTAACGGAATGTTGAATGAAGACATCTATATGCAACAACCGGAAGGGTTCATTGTCGCTGGACAAGAACATTTGGTATACAAGTTACATAAGTCTATTTATGGTTTAAAACAAGCTTCAAGAAGTTGGAATATCAAATTTGATTCAGCAATCAAAGAATTTGGATTCCATAAAAATGAAGAAGAACCTTGTGTCTACAAAAAGGAAAGTGGGAGGGCAGTTGCTTACTTGGTCTTGTATGTTGATGACATATTACTCATTAGGAATGACGTGGGAATGTTGTCATCGACCAAAGTGTGGTTATCTCAACACTTTGCAATGAAGGATTTGGGAGAGGCGTCTTATGTTTTAGGAATCCAGATCTTATGAGATAGGAAGAATAGAAAGATAAGATTAAGTCAAGCCTGCTACATTGACAAGATATTGGCTAGGTACAATATGAGCGAGTGCAAACCTGCACAACTACCATTTAAGCAAGGGATAAATCTTTCCAAAGATATGAGTCCCAAATCTGTTAATGAGATTGAACAAATGAAAAGATGTCCATATGCTTCGGCTGTAGGGAGTCTTATGTATGCCATGCTTTGTACTAGGCTAGACATATGTCATGCAGTGGGAGTGATTAGCTGTTTTCAAAGCAATCCACGGGTTACTCATTGGATAGCAGTGAAACACATATTGAAGTACCTTAAAAGGACTCGTGATTATGTGCTTACTTATCAGAGTGAGGATCTAATTGGTGTAGGGTACACTGATTCAGATTTTCAAGCTGATCGTGATAACCGTGCTTCAACATCAGGTTATGTCTTTACTTTAGTAGGTGGGGTAGTAAGTTGGCGTAGTGTGAAACAAAAGAGCATAGCTGATTCTATTATGGAGACAGAATATATTGCCATTTTAGAAGTAGCAAAAGAAGTTGTGTGGCGTAGAAGGCTCTTACTCGCACTAGGGAGTGTTCCTTTGGCACAAAATCCGATCACTCTCTTTTGTGAGAACATGGGCACAATAGCTTAAAGCAAAGAACCGAGGAGCCATAACAAGATGAAGCATGTTGATAGAAAGTATCACTTGATCCATGATATATTTGCGCGTGGAGACATTGTTATTACTCACACTAGATCTGAGCATAACTTGGCTGATCCAATGACAAAAGCTTTGCCTGAAAAGACTTTTGTATGTCACTTAGATAGTAGCGGTCTAATATGTACACTTGAATGACTTTGAGGGCAAGTGGGAGATTGTTAGAGTTTATGCCCTGAAAAGTCATTTTCGTTTGTAATTGTTTTATAATAAATAAAATAGTGTGACATCATATTTAGTTATAGTTTGATTAGATCATTCTTAAAAGGGTAATGACCAACTCTATTGAACATGAGATGATCAATGAGGTATATGATACCATGAAGGTCCCTAGGTATATTAAAGGATGGCTAAGTAGTTAGTATTAAACTAACACGGGAGATTTAGCGTACCGGATTCTTATGCCTAAAAGTGTCACAGCTTTGGAAAGAGTTGGGCACTCTATTTATATGGCTGCCATAGTGTTAGATGATTCTCATTATTGAAAAATAGTTATATCTCTATCTATGTAGTAAGAGTACTACTCATCAACACGTGGGTGCTTAAATGTGCACTGACCGATTGCAAGTGAAAGATGTCTTTATGAAACTTACTGTCAATGAGAGATATCTTTCACAGACAAAATATTAGTCAATAAGTCCTTAGACCTGAGGATTTTATTAGTCACTAAATAGTAGTCTATTATCTTGATTAAATCATATTAAATCCAAACATGGGATTCATTAAATGGTTTATATTAGATAGTAGATGAGCTGTTTGAGTAACAATAAAACTCCAACAAGGGATCCATGCCCATACTAAATGGGAGTATAACTACGATTCAGAAATGAATAGATGTTATCAATTATCAAATAGTCCTGCAGGTTAAATGTTTTCCATAGTTTTCTAAAACTATTATAAGTAAAATAACAAGTATCAAAATATTTTTTCTTATAGGATAAATCTTTTATGAGAAAGGGTTTCTCATTTGATAACATTTTTTAAGAATCCGAATGACATTCTATACACTATGGGTTCGACAATAATTTGAATCCTGAAAGGTCTATAAGAGATATTGAGGTTGGTAGGAAGTTATTCTCACAATAGAAATATTTTGTGGAAGGGACTATGCTATAGATAATACTTAATTTGGGAGTTCAGTTATGATATGGCTATCTCACGTCACTCGTAGCTCAAAGCTTACTAATTAATTGGTCAATCAGTAAGCCTAAGATTAGCCTGTAATTAAGTATCCCTAAGCAATCTGACGATGTGCTCTACTAGCTATAATTCTAGTATATTCTCTTATACAATCCTATAGATGGCATATGATGTTATCTTTTAATTATAGGTTGTGGCTCACCGAATAAATTGACATATGATGTTATTTAGTACAAAAAGTAAGTACCCACACTATCTATCCCTATTATTTTGTTTCCATCATGTGGGAAACAAAAGAATAGAAGTTATGTTTTTATTTTCCCTTGAAAGAAGTGGGAGATTATACAACTTCTCCATGCACCTACGTGGGTGATAAAGATGAGAAAAAAAAGGGAAGATAAATGTGGTGGTTTTTTTATCTTGTACTAGAAGTCTACAAATAGGGAACCAATTCGGTGAAGAAATGATGAGATTTAATATTGAAAAAGAAAAGACAAAGGGAGAGAAGAATGTATTAGAGAGAGATACTCTTGAGTTCTTGTATACTAGAAGATATTGTTGGCTTGGAGAAACATTGTCAAGGAGCTTTGGACGGATTAATCAAAAGGTTTAACAAGGAGATTATTTGATAAAGCACGCTTCAAAAGTAAGTTTTCTTACTTATGATTTTATATTCTATAACATACATGTTGATAACATACTCTATATACTCTGTATGTGCAAAAGATATGTTTTAGCTTTGGGGTTGTTTACATAGGCTGTTTAATTTTTAATCTGCTGCATTCTATGTATCATTCTCTCCGTCTAACAATTTATGCATAGAAAGGGCATCAACCATTCAAGTGAGGGATTGAATTAAAGTTCAAAGTTCAGGATCTGGTTTTACCTCAAACATACAGGTTGCCTTAACTGTTAAAGAAGAAGTATTGGAGCGGGAGTAATTGTTACCTCCCCAGTTGTTGGTTTTTGTGGATTGATTATCTAAAGAGTTATAAGCATATGTGGCTCCTCTACTTAAGAAATTACCTCCATTCATGATGTCTAAAGTCACCTTATGGTGTTGAGATAGACTTTAGAAAAGGCACGAACGAGTGCCTTTTCCAAGGTTATGATGGGGACACTCTACTAGAAGATCAGTGAAATGATTTCGAGCCTCATAAAAAGATTCTTAAAGGTTTTGGCGAATGATCTTTCTGTAAAACAGCGGTCGGGTTTTTTATTTCGTTCACATTTCAATGAAATCGCAAAAGTTTATTATAAACAAAAACTAATATGATCATGTGAATTTGTAGAAATGAATTTAGGTGAGAAAATGATGAAAATAAAAGAAAATAGACTTTGATTATGGAGATAGAAAATTCGTTTGAGCGAATCATATCTCCAATAAAAGAGTTAGTCTTGATTTTTTATCCCTAATAACGACTCTTCATCTATGAACGAACGTTATTAGCGCATGGAATCGATTCAGAACCCCATCTCTAGGTGAACTTACTCGATTCCTAATCGTTATAATTATCGAAACACCCTCCCTAACGGAGATAATCCTCACTCAGGCAGAGTTTCTACTCCGAGATCACAGAACTAAAGTGTTATTCTATTTAACATAAAATAAAACTGAATTAAAAATATTTTAATTAAAAACTGGAAATTAAATTCTTCATTACACTAGAAAAGCAGTAAACTACTCTACTCCTATGATTAAACGCTAACTATTCAATGTGAAAAACTAACACTAGAACTTTCTATTTATAGTTTTTCTGACGGTCTAGATTCAATCCATCAAATCTAAATCTAATGGTTACAAATAAAATATAATATCCCAGGAAATATTATAGGAATATTCTAGGGAATATTATCTAGAATAGTAATGGGCTTGGACTAAATAGTAACAGGCTTTGGCTTTATCTTCATATTCCAAACTATACGACCATTTTTTAGAAGCTAGATACCGTTACGTAAAGTATCCTGTGCTGATCATTTTAGTTGGTCGAATGCTTGAATCAGAGTTAGGAGAGGGAAGATATCGGCATTTGAAGTTTTCTCCTGACTTTTGGGCTGATTTAGGTCAGTTTGACCAAAATCTCTTTTTTAGCTAGCGTAGGGACTTAAGTTTGGATTCTTCAACTTGTTTCATGGTTCTCTGAGTCCATGAGCTTTGCTGGCAGTTTGGAGCTTTAAATGAGCTGATACTGAAGATTTTAAGTCCAAGCTTTAATCGGCTGTATTTCTTGCTAAAATGCAGGTTCTTTTTGTATTTTATCGTTGTCTATTGAAACCTGTGAAAACATGAAAATACAATTAGTTTACATTTATTAAACACATAATTGACCAAAATATAATGTCTCTACGGGGTTTAAAACACAGTTTTGGGTACTTATCGACGAAAGAAGTGAATATTTTGAAGCATTTCGTTAATCTTCTGTGGTGGGTAGAATTGTTCCATAAATATTTCAACTAGTTTTTCCCATGTGTCGACAGAGTTTGACTTTTGTGTTGTTAGCCAAGCAACCACTTTGTCAGCTAAGGTGAAAGGAAACACCCTAAGAGCATCTTTAGGAGAGAAACAAAAAAAACACAAAATTTTTCAACCAAACCAAACTTACACCAACCAACTTCTGGAGTGATATCAAAAAGTTGACATCAAATGCTGCGGTTTTGGATAAACCATGCCATATAGTTCCACGCTGCTTTCCTAAAACTGCGCCATAGACGCCCACCACAGAAGCCCAAGCCCACACAATTTTCCAGAAACCGCGCGGTGTGTCGCACACCGCATGTTATCATCTTTTAACCCGTGTTTCCTGTGTGGCTCTTTTCATTTTTCATGTTCCTTCTAATCCTAAACTCATCTCCTTAGAAAAAAAAAAAAAAAAAAACTACCGAAACTCTTGACGATTTTTCAATGGATAATTCATCTTCTTCTGATTTATCTTCTTCTTCTTAATCGAGCTCGAGCTCTTCAAATAATAACACTACAATTAAAACTCATAAAAAATTAATGGCTATTGCTTTACCTTTGGTTCGATATCGTTTGGGTTTATTACGTCAACAAGAAGTGGAGTCTTCTTATAAACCACATGGTGGTTCGAAGAAAGGAAGCAAAAGCAAGAATTCTCAGTACGAGGCAACACTGGCTCGTGTAAATGCTAACTACTTTGGCGCAAATTCTATATTTACTGACCACGACTTTCGACGCCGATTTCGTATGGGTGAGTCATTGTTTATTCGTATTTTCAATCATCTTAACAATCATGTACCATATTTTCAACAAAAAGTTAATAATGTGGGTAAGTTTGGGATTCACCCAAAAATCAAAGTAATTGCTGCTATACGAATGCTTGCTTATGGGTCTTCAGTTGATCTTGTAGATGACATGTTACATGTTGCTGAGCAACTGTTCATGAAAGCATGAGCTATTTCTGTGATGGAATTATTAGAATTTTTGGAGGTGAATACTTGTGCAAACCAAATGTTGTAGATATTTAGTGCTTGCTTGAAGAGTCTGAGGAACGCGAATGGCCTGGAATGCTAGGAAGCATTGATTTCATGCACTGGCAATAGAAGAATTGCCCATATGCATGGCAAGGGTCTCACACTGGCCATGTGCATAAACCAATAGTGATTCTGGAGGCGGTAGCTTCTCGTGACACATGGATTTGGCATGATTTTTTGGGAATGGCGGCTTCTCTCAATGATCTTAATGTGCTTGACCACTCACAAATATTTAATGATATAGTCAATGATGAAGCTATTCCTTGTAACTACACTGTGAATGGGCATCATTATGATTTGGGCTATTACTTGGCTGACGGTATATATCCTAATTATGCCACCTTGATTCAAACAATTTCTACGCCGACTGTTACACAAGACAAATATTTTGCAAAGAAGCAAGAAGCTGTTAGAAAAGACATAGAGCGGGTGTTTGGAATATTGCTGTCGCATTGGGCTATTTTAGCGAATTCGTGCAGGTTATGGTATTTGGAGACCATGGCTACTGTTATAAGGGCTTGCATCATTTTATACAATATGAATGTGGAAGATGAACGTGAAACGGATATCCCACAGTATATTCCTGATTATGAAATGGCAAGTAGATAAGGTGCATCTGAAGATGAACGCCACTTTGTTCTATCTCATTAGGCATCTGGCGTCGAGAGGGTTCGTTCACAAGTTGTTTGATAAGAGCCCAAAACTGTAGTTTTAACCCCTTAATAATCATACTGTTAGACCAATTATGTGAATAATAAGTAAGAGTTAATACTGATTACGTGTTTTTATGCATTTCAGGCTTCAAAGTCCATTATGTGCAGAAATGTGCCACTTTAGCGAGATAAAGGAGCAAAAGTCAGCAGAACTTCCGAATGCCATATCTTTGGACTCAGACCTCGGATTGAGGCCTACCTTATGTCAAAACGACCGGCTCGGAAAGAGCTTTGCAATGGTCCAAACCTTGACCCAATCAGAGGAGCAGAAGTGGACGAAAAGTCTATGGAAGCCAACTGCAGCTGAAGAGGCCTTTTTGGACTGAAAGAATTGGGTTTTGGGCCTGATTCTCTGGCCCAAAACATGGCTCCAAGCCCATGCACGATTTTTGGATCTGAATGTATAAAAACAAAAGCTTAGCTCTTTGTTAATGGCAGTTAGGTTAGATAGATAGTTAGACCTAGATTAGTTAGCCTCCATTAATTAGTTTTAGAACTTAGTTTAATTAGTTTCAATTCATTGTAGTAGATTAAACCTTTGAATCTTGTTCTTCAATTTGATTAGATAAATAAAGTAGTATTCTTTATCAATTTCGATTTTGTCATTTCCAATTCTAGATCTAATTTCAATTCCTGTCTTTATTTCATTTTAGTCATTAAATTAGATTTCATTATTGTTTAAATTAAGTAAATTTCAATGCTTTATATTATGTTTAGATTTAATTTAAATGGAAATGATTGCGAAATGATTCAAGGCTAAACCTCCATTAGAGGGGGTTGAGAAGCCTTGATGAAAGCTTGATTCCAATTATCGGAGATTGTCGTAATTTCCTTTCCACTCTAGAAACGTTTAGTTCACCATGAGAATGGGTTTAATCGTTCACATGCTAATTATTAATTGGTAGAAATGCCATGTGTAATTAGGGATTAGGAAGAACCGATTGTTTTCGTAGCAGCTTCAATTCGGATTACGACGACTAATCGCCGCTAGTGGATTAAGTTGAGTTAAGGTGGAATCAATCCCCTCTAACTCCTTAACATCGAATCAACGTAGCATTCCCTTTAGTTGTCGGATAGTCGACTAGTTGCATTTAGGTGGGTAGTTGCATCGTAGTCTAATTCCCCTTCATAAAGCTCTCATTGACTTAAGACTGATTTCTTAGACTTAGAAAACAATCCATGCTAGGGAACTAGGAGTGGAACGAACTTCTTACTCCACTTAGTGCAATTCGCATTGAGAGTAGAAGCTTTGATAATTGAGACTCGTAAAAGTCCAGTTTTAGTTTACTTACGTTTTGAATTCATCGTTCATTTCGTAGGTAAACTATTCATTTTACGGTTATCAAATGGCGCCACTGCCATCTTAGTTACACTTTAGCATTGTTTTCCTTGTAGAAGTAGTCATTTTTAAGTCCCATTAAACCCACCCACCCTTGTTTGTTTCATACCGTGGTTTTGCCCATTTCAGCGTGACAAATTCCGCGAAAATACACGCGAGGCGCCCAGCGCTTCAAGGAGAGCGCAACCCAGCTAAGTTCTTGGAATTTCGTCTTACCACCGAAGGCGCATCATACCATACCAAGCGACCAGCTCCAAACACTGTAATTTAATTTACATTGAGTGCGACCGCCCCATTTTGGAGCCGACCAGCTAAAAAAACACCGTAATTTGACAATTACTTCGAGCGCCGATCGCGCTTCTATCTGGCCTTGGCCGCTCGTGTTTAATTTATCGGATTTCGACGGCTTTGATTCAAACTTTGATCTTTCATATTTTTCAGTGTTCTAACCGCTTCATATACACGAACAAAAGCGTAAACAAGACGCTATTCATAAAGCCGGGCAAGGACGCAATCAGGTATTCCTTTCTTCCACACCTCGCATCTCCTCGTTAGAGGTTTATACTAGTATATCGAAATTGTTTGGAGTGTTGCATGTTTAGTTAAGTTCGACTTAGTCTTGCATGAGATTAAGGTCCGCCGAACAAAACACCGAACGTAAATACACAACAACATCAACAATCAAATCTATCTAGTATACCACCCACTACACCTCTAACTACTATTTCACACACACCACCGATATAATGGGGAAGAAAGAGAGACTCTCTCGGACTTCTACAAAGCCTTGAGCGATAGCCCCAAATCTTGCATCGTTCTAGCAGACCCAGCGGGGGATTTCAGAATCCCTCCAAATATTTTTAATTTGTTACCCGTTTTTCATGGTTTAGACCATGAAAAACCTTATCAACACATGCGTAGGATTGAACAAGTCCTAACAACATTCCACCATCCTACGGTTGGTACGGAACAAATTAAATTAAGGGTATTCCCTTTCACCTTAGCCGATAAAGGCGCATCTTGGTTAACTGCCCAAAGCCTAATTCTCAGTGGACTCGTGGGCTAAACTTGTTCAAATTGTTTATGGAACATTTTTACCCACCCCTAAAGACGGATGAGATGCTTTCCAAGATTCATTTCTTTCTACAAAATCCTCATGAATCATTTTCGAGGCTTGGAATCGTTTCACCGATCGCTTTATAGAGTGTCCACACCATAACTTAGCGAAGACACGTTAGTTCGTGCCTTTTCAAAGGACTTCTACACCACCATAAAGAAGTCCTTGACATAATAAATGGGGTAGTTTCTTAAGCAAAGGAGCCTCGAGGCTTATAAATTTTTAGAGGACCAAACTAAGCGAAAATAATAATTGGGGTAGTGACGATTACTCCCGCCTCCGCTAGTTCTTCTTCAACAGTTAAGGCCGGTATATGTTTGAAATTAAACACGATTCGAGCTTAAAACTCTAATCGAATCACTCACTAAAAAGGTAGAGGCCATTTCTGTACAACAAAAGCCTATCCCCGTCATGAATGTAAATTCAAACCCATGTAGTTTCATTTGGAGTCCCGAAGATCCCCCGACTCCCAATCGGCCCTATAGCCTATGAACAGGGCTTGTTCCATTAATAGTGAACCTAACGCCCCTTGGAGACAAAATCCCAACTCCGGTTGGAGAAATAACCAACAAGTCACACCTCAAGGGTACAATAATCAATATGTTAGGCCAACGAACAGCTTTAACCAAGCTCCACTACGACAAGGACAGGGTCAGGGTAATTTTAATAATTATAACAACCAAGTGCAACCTCGACAAGGTCAAGCACAAGGTCAAGGTAATTATAATAATTATAATGCTAATAGAGGTATCGTTCCGGTCAATAATAATTATCAAAATCCACCCATAAATAATTCACGTGAAATAGTTCCAGTCACACCACCCGTGACTACTACACCCACACAACCGGATCGCCTTGACACCTTCATACAAGTGAGCCAAAAACTTTTCCAAACCATGGCTCAATCTAACCAAATGCTTTCTACAATCCGTTAATAATTTAACCCAACAAATGGCTCAAGATAAAGCCCAAACCAAAGGTGTGTTGCCGTGTCACGCAATACCTAATCCTAAAACAACAAACACAGCCTTTGAGGTAACCGATAATACTAGTAATGAATATGAAAATGTAGGTGAGATAAATGCCATCACCACTCCGCCTGGCAGAGTGGTTGATAACAAGGTAACTATGCCTATAGTTACCCCACCAAGAGTCCCTACACCTACTATTTTACTAGATACCTAAATAGAAACTGAAGAGCCTACCACCGTAGAGGTACCGGCAACAACACAACCTAAGAAACAAAGCCACGGTTAAACATCCAGGTGATACCATTGCTAAATATAGACGAAACCACCGCTTTCCACAAAAATTAGCCATGTTAACTAGGGATACAAATTACGAGGAGATTAGGGACGTTTTAAGAATCTAACTATAAACCTTCCCTTCCTCGAAGCTATTAAAAGCTACCACATCATGCTAAGTTTCTTAAGGAATTGTGTACTACTAGGCTTAAGACAAATATACCAAAAGACGCTTTTTAATAGAACAATTCCCAACCTTATCTGAAAATAATGGAATTGTTAAGTACAAGGACCCTGGTCGCCCCATCTTGTCTAATGCACCTTAGAGATTCCTATCTGACGACCGCATCGCGTTATTAGACACGGGGGCTAGTGTTAACTTACTCCCATTTTATTTGTATAGACAAATAGGTCTAGACAAGATGCAACCCACTAAAATGACGCGTTGCAATTAGCGGATCGGTCTATTAAGTATCCTAAGGGTGTAGTCGAAAATGTGCCGGTAAAAGTTCAGATTTCTACTATCCGGCTGATTTTGTAGTCCTCGATACGTAAGTCGCTAACGACTCTCCCATCATTTTAGGGCGTCCTTTCCCGGCAACCGCCAATGCGCCATTAATTGCCGTGATGGTTCAATGTCCATGTATTTTGGCCATCTTGTCGTTGAAGTCAATGTTTTTTAAAACAAGGACACGCTACCCGATTCGCCTATGGATGGAGAGGTAAGCATGATCGAGAGCTTCGGCCGAGATTATTTCAACAACACGCTCCCCGATAGTCATATGCCCAAAATTCTTTCCTTTGGAAAGTCGAGACTCAACATTTTCATCCCTACACTAGTCGATACACATATTATTGATGAGGACCGGGATAGATGACTTTCTTAAAGATGTAGAGGACTACCATAGTAATGTGGATATGACCAATCTAGATGAGGAATTCGATGAGTTTTTTCGAGTAGGTGACAATTCACCCTATCAAGAACTAACTTGCACAACATCCACCTCGATTCCCCTCCTTCCACCCTTTCAAAGGAATCTCGAAGTTTGCACTCGATCCTTTTGTTTCTCCCTGTGGCTTCATAATTTTTAAATCCTCCTAGCAAACAGATACTTCAGAAGGACAAACTATTTGACACCTTCATTTTCAGAATTGAGACAGTCCCTACACACACAATGAATGAGTTCGGTGTTAAAACCACATCCTCATTGTGTACAGGCTGTCTTTCTACAACTTATCCATATCCACCATATTCTCCACAACCATTCACTTTTCCACACTTATTTACTAAAACACCCACTCATTCAAAAATGAAAAAGAAGGTGCATGATAGGTTACATAATAGGGTTATCCGACTTCGCTTTCATTTCACTAGGGTCAAGGTCGTAGGGAAATCTTGGTGCTTGATTGTGTTTGGATATGTTTTCTGTGATATTTATTTATGGAATGATCCACAACTATTTCGGTTGTTGATATATGATCAACTGCATGTTCATACATATGTTTTAGATAAAGTCTCGAAAGTATCCGACTATAAACCACTCAAGTTACTGTGTTTGGTGCACTTTCTTTCACTTTAATATATTGGTGAGTGCACCATTAAGGTAACCGGCCCTCCCTATGGAGTGTGTGGCTGTAAGTACCGGATCCTAAGTCCACGGTTCACATAGTTCACGTTTTCCACTCTTGCATGTTTTTCTCGGATTTTTGAGTCATGTTTCTCTATGGTGTGAATTATGTCTTTATTGCTTATTGTTTTTCCTTCTAAAAAAAAAATCAAAAAATAAAATAATAAAAAAATAAAAAATAAAAAATAAAATAAAATAAATAAATAATAATAATAAATAAATAAATAAATAAATAAATAAATAAAATAAATAAATAAATAAATAAAAAATAAAAATAAACATAGTAATCTAGGAAGTCTCGGGAATCTGACTTTAAAAGACCCACTGCTAAAAATAAATTTTCTAAGCTTCATTGTAAAAAATTTGTTTGGGGGGTGTTCGTGTTTCCGCATTCAAAAAAAGGTTTATGTCCCATTAGAGTTGCTTAGGCCGTTTAATTGTATTACGATTCGATTGACATAATCTATTAATTTAGAGTTCATTCGCTCGCATAACTTATGTCATGCACGCACTTTGAGGCGTTTTCCACTATCTCGTATGTCACCTTAAGTCGGAATAGAGTGTTTTATGGATCATTGGATAGGAAATTCTCTCCTGATCATTTCCATATCTCATTCGCAAAAATCGGACCGGTAACGAAGCGGGAATTTTGAATTGAAGTTCGCGAAAAAATCAAAAAAAAAATCAAAAATTTCGATTTTGGGCTTGGGCCCAACCCGCGCCCAACCCGCGCCCACGGCCAGCGCGCTCGCGCCCTTACCTTCTCATGAACAGTTCATCGTTTTCATCTTCCATTCCACCATTAACAAAGCTCCAAACCTAAACAAAATAAAAATTAAAAAGAAAATACAATAAACCCACGCCCAAAATCAAATCCTAACCCCAAATCTTCTCTAAAACCAAACCACCACAACCCCCACCGATTTAAATCACTAAAACCACCGAAATTTACAAATTTTGGTGCTTGCGCCGCCACCACTCCACCACCACCACTGCTCTTTCAGTCGGTCAATTTAAACCACCACCACCACATCATATTTAAACCCTCACTCCATTCCAAACACTAGATGGCTCAACAACGCCGAATTATACCGGAGCAAGTTTTCACTGCCGACCACTTCGCGCCGTTTTACGGTGACGAAATGGCTAGTAGAGACTGGGGTAGTTTGTGGTACTCGACCGAAGCCTTCTACCATGAAGACTTGGTCCGATGGTTCTACAACACCAGGGAGTTGGAGGGGAGTAGGATTTTTGTGATGGTAAGGAAGAAGAGGAGGGAGTTGACTCTGGACTGTTGGCTGAGATTCTAGGCATTCCGCCTAGAATCCATCCGATGCCACTCTACAGAGCCCCAGGTTTGATCGGGTAGAGCCTTTGATGGGTGTGGATCGGTCATCAATGGGAGCTACAATACAAACTCCCATTGTGTTCGCCAGCATCCCTCGGACCAACCAAATTGCTACAACTGACCCGATGGATTGGTCGGAATGTCCTAGGGAAGGACAAGGTCACCGACATCGGTCCGACCTGCCTCCATGCCTTATGGGTACTCCAGAGCGTAAATGCGATTTCTGTATCTTGGAGTTTTTGCCGAAAGCATGATTAGGGGGGGAAAGTCTTTGGCACCTCTTCCCCGTGTTAATCACCAAGATCATTCTCAAGATGAAAGCAGCTCAGCGGCCCGATAGGATTTACATTACCCCGCACCGTAACACGCCAGATCTATAGGGAGTGTGTCCAACAAGTTTGGAGGAGGGCTGAGGATAGAGAAGAAGAAGAAGAGGATGGTGGAGCTGAGAATGAAGAGGAGGCTGGGGGACATCAGGATGATTCGGAGGAGGATGAGGATGACGTGACTTGCTTTGATACGGATGCCTTCCAGAGGTGTTGGTCTGATGCAGAACGCATGGCTATGCTTCATAGGGGCATGCTTTCACTAAACACTATCTGTGCAGACCTCCGGACTCGACAGGCGACTATTCATCACAACTTCGAGATCCGCACCCAGAGAGAGGATGAGAGATGGGAACAGCGCGAGGGCTAATATAAGCCCCCGCCCGGTTTAGAGTGGATATGCTTGCACGCTTCCCACCTCATACGCACTCTTCCTCGAGGACACAGCCTTTGAGGCATGAGCGTCATCGACGAAGAGCGACGCTCTTTGGACCTTCGGGAGCCCGTGAGCCACCACTAGAGAGTGTGCCCTCCGCCACCAAATGGCGAGGTGTTTAGAGAGTCCGAGGTTTGATAGTGGTTGTTCTTTTATTTATTTTTGTTGTTTTTTTTGTAATGTAACTTTTATTTTCGTAATTTGAATTTTGTAGTGAAAGGTACTCAATGAAAATTTTAATATAAGGGTTATTTTCAAGATGTGTGGTTGTTTCATATTGATCCCACCTTCCCAACTTGTTTGGGGGTGGTTTTATCAATTCAAGCTTTATTTTTATATAACCCTACCAAGTTAGAATTTATTATGGAGTCAAGGTGAAAATATGGTTGTTTAGGCAGAAATATGATTAAGTATCATTGTAGGATGAAATCTAGATTAAATAGGTACATTCAATCATATAATCAACCTAAAAGATAATTGGGTTTGAATTAGAATCAAGAAAATGAGTTGTTTCCGCTTTCGGGTTTGGAAATTTTAGGATCTCCTGAACTGCCGTAATTAGTTTTGGCAACTTTCCGACCCATTTTAGCAACTTAAAACCTATATAAACTTGATACAATCTATCCTCACAACTCACACTACACCTAAACTCCATCACGCACCTTTCACACCCGCGATTCCCACGCTTCGCCTCCATTTTGCAAATCTGGAACTTCGGGCCTTCCAGCGCCTGAAGGAGGCCTTTCCTCTACATTTCGACGACAGAAAATTTTACTCGAGCGCGCCCATAAGGCAAGCGCTGACTTCGCTAAAACACCGGAATTCCAAAATACAAAGAGCTGACTCGCCCTAGTTAAGCGCTTCGGCGCCTTTGACTTCCGTGGACCAGAAATTTTCCAGTTTTTCGCCGTAGTACCGGTTGTTTTGCAGCTGTTCCAGAGCGTAGTTTTGAGATGACATCTCCTATAATAATACCGAACAGTCTTTCAAGATTTGTTCCAAAGCACTACTTACGGTGCTTGGTTTCATGAGGTGATCACATACGCTGGCGGGAACCTCTTATGGTAAGACCGGGTTGAACTTTATTCTCCAAAGACTTGCATCTTATTTTTATAATAACTGCATTTTCTTTGAGAGACCGGACGGAGAACAAGTGTTCTCCATCAACATTGACGATGAACCAATGGAAATTACCGTGTTCTTGCTAGCATTTGTTCTTGGACTTGCTATGCCCGCCGAGATACAAGACCCATGGTGCTATTGGGTCGATAATATGCATGTCTACACTTATGAGTCTTTGCACGAGGCTTATGGGGCGGCATTTTCCAGATTGAGGACCAAGGGGACTATAACGTTGTTCCTTGGTAGCCCGTCCATGAACATAGGAACTGTTATGTTTTGGATTATGCTAAACATTTTAGGGAATGGCGTTTTTTTCTTACGTGAATGACGCCACTTGCAGCGTTTTCCTTGCTTTAGCCACGGGGCGCCGGTTCTATGACCTTCCCGAACTTTGATGTCTAGTTTAGCACGAGCCCATACCATGAGGCATAAGTACCTTCTTATGCCCGTTCTAATTTCAATGATTATGCTATGTTTCTTTCCTATTTTTTGTACACGCTTCACGGATTGGATTAGGGTAGACGCGGTCGCGACCCACCAATAGTATTATTCGATCTTTCCGTGCAATGACTTGGCAAGGGTGGCGGATACAACCTCACCAGGTTGCACCCTACACCCCATCAGACCAAGTGGCACTTAATAGGTTAGCAACCATAGATGATAAATGGCGTGAAGCCTGGCAAATTATCATAGCATGGCAGGACGCGAAGGAGCCTCACTTCTTTATAGAAGTGGAGAATGACGAAGATGACGAATAACAGCAGGAGTGGAGGTAAGTTTTAGTTTCTGTTAGTGTATGCTTATGTCCCAAGCAATTTAATTCTGTTAACCCCATAATGGGTGGAACTCTTATAGAGTTAAGGTCGGTTTTTATTTCCTATATTAGTACGTTCTAACCTTGTTTTGCAGATGTTTTTGAATTTCACGCGCTTCAATGGTATTTTTCCTACCCTCTTTATTTAAATGCTTTGAGGACAAAGCATGCTTCTTGTTTGGGGGGGCATAGAAACACGTGTAATTAAGACATCTGCTAGGATATAAATATGTATAATATGCATTTGTTTTCTAGTTAAAATTTCAAAATTTCAAAAATATAAATAAATAAGTTATGCTATACACTTAGGAATATTGGTATTGTTTCTTTCTCCATGCTCTTAACAATCTAGAAGTCTCCGCGTGAGTCATTGCAAGGTCCAGAATAATTGTTAGAAACTTAGGTTAATATATAGGTAATAATCTTTACATCTATCTATAAATATATTACATGAGTATCTATGATTGTTAGCGATAAGAAGTTTCAAATCTAGGCTAGAGTACTTATTCTACAAATCCTTGAGAATATAGCCTAAAGTCTTATATGAGTGAAACATTTGAGAAATGACACAAGGGAGAAGTAAAATCCGGATAGAGAATTCACACGCCCACTTGCTTGATCACTAAACCATATCCTAAACGAGAATTTAGGCCCTCTTTGGATCGATAAAGCCGAAATTCAAACCTATGAATTATTTTCCGCTAGTCAGCCTAATCGAGCCTTTCATTAGCCCTTCCATAAACCACAATTCCTTTACCCTGCTACAAAACAAAACAAAATAAAAAATAAATAAATCAACCTACCCAATTTAGAATAAGTCCGAGAATAGAATGATGAAGAAAGAAGAAGAGAAAACCCGTGTAAACAAAAATTAGTTAGTGCTTCAAAATAAAGAAAATAAGTTTCCATCCAAAGAAAAGAAAAATAAAAATAGAAATAAAATAAAAACTCCAAAAAAATAGAATAAAAGGGAGTCAAAAGCCAAAGAAAAAAAAAAAAATATGGCTAAGGATGGAAACAAAGTGTAGAAGCAAAAGTAAATAACAAGGTTTCTCTAGTTACATAATATGAAGACTCTATTATCTCAGACTTGTCCTTTTGAATATCCATTTCCTTCCTTCTTAAACCATCTCCTAATCCCCGTAACACCTAATAAAGACCTCTAGCTCAATTAGGAATATGTTAGTGTGATAGTAAGTGGCAGATGTGTTTGATCGACTCCGGCTTCCTGTGTGTCATTGAGATTGTAAGGTAAAGTGTGCCCACTGTACACTGGAGTAGCGAAACTTGAGTGGAAAAATCAGAGTGTTGTTTCTTGACTATTATTGTGAGAACCTACTTAAGGACGCTATTCCGAGTTCTCGGAAACAAACCTGCTAAACATTTTATAGTACTACTCATTGTGTATATGTTTATTGTAGATGATAGATTATTATGCATATATTAGCTTAGGTTTCTGACTTGGTTATTCTTATTCAATTGCTAGAGAGATGTATAGATAGTTGAGCATGAATAAGGAAACAATAGTTTTATTTTCTTAGTCGTTGTGAAGTATAGATGAAGTTTGTGAGTACCTTCACCGAAAAACTCTCACGATACTATAACTCGGCCCACTAGGGAATTCCTAGTGGTTTAAGGCCTTGTTGCATATGGTCAATGCAATCGCACTCAAAAAAACGAGTAGTTAGAACTCCATTTTTGGTCACTTATTCTAATTTCTCATCTTTGCTTGAGGACAAGCAAAATCTTTGTTTTGGGGTGGTTTGATAAGAGCCCAAAATGTAGTTTTAACCCCTTAATAATCATACTGTTAGACCAATTATGTGAATAATAAGTAAGAGTTAATACTGATTACGTGTTTTATGCATTTCAGGCTTCAAAGTCCATTATGTGCAGAAATGTGCCACTTTAGCGAGATAAAGGAGCAAAAGTCGTGAGAACTTCCTCAATGCCATATCTTTGGACTCAGACTTCGGATTGAGGCCTACCTTATGTCAAAACAACCGACTCGGAAAGCGCTTTGCAATGTTCCAAGCCTTGACCCAATCAGAGGAGCAGAAGTGGACGAAAAGTCTGTGGAAGCCAACTGCAGCTGAAGAGGCCTTTTTTGGATCGAAGAGAATTGGGTTTTGGGCCCGATTCTGCCCAAAACATGGCTCCAAGCCCATGCACGATTTTTGGATCTGAATGTATAAAAACAAAATCTTAGCTCTTTGTTAATGGCAATTAGGTTAGGTAGATAGTTAGACCTAGATTAGTTAGCCTCCATTAATTAGTTTTAGAACTTAGTTTAATTAGTTTCAATTCATTGTAGTAGATTAAACCTTTGAATCTTGTTCTTCAATTTTATTAGATAAATAAAGTAGTATTCTTTATCAATTTCGATTTTGTCATTTCCAATTCTAGATCTAATTTCAATTCCTGTCTTTATTTCATTTTAGTCATTAAATTAGATTTCATTATTGTTTAAATTAAGTAAATTTCAATGCTTTATATTATGTTTAGATTTAATTTAAATGGAAATGATTATGAATGATTCAAGGCTAAACCTCCATTAGAGGGGTTGAGAAGCCTTGATGAAAGCTTGATTCCAATTATCGGAGATTGTCGTAATTTCCTTTCCACTCTAGAAACGTTTAGTTCACCATGAGAATGGGTTTAATCGCTCACATGCTAATTATTAATTGGTAGAAATGCCATGTGTAATTAGGGATTAGGAAGAACCCATTGTTCTGCATAGCAGCTCAATTCGATTACTTAATTTACTGCCGCTAGTGGATTAAGTTGAGTTAAGGTGGAATCAATCCCCCTCTTAACTCCTTAACATCGAATCAACGTAGCATTCCCTTAGTTGCCAGATAGTCGACTAGTTGCATTTCGTGGGTAGTTGCATCGTAGTCTAATTCCCCTTCGTAAAGCTCTCATTGACTTAAGACTGATTTCTTAGACTTAGAAAACAATCCATGCTAGGGAACTAGGAGTGGAACGAACTTCTTACTCCACTTAGTGCAATTCGCATTGAGAGTAGAAGCTTTGATAATTGAGACTCGTAAAAGTCCAGTTTTAGTTTACTTACGTTTTGAATTCATCGTTCATTTCGTAGGTAAACTATTCATTTTACGGTTATCATTGTTCATGATAGATTGAAGAATGACTTGGCCGAGTATTTGTGGAGTAGGCGTGGTCCGCGTTGATTTTTATTTCTATTTGGACTTCATTTGGACTTTGTGTTTATTTATTAATTCAATTTCTATGTATTTGTGTTCCAAGTTTATTTCTATGTATTTGTGGTTTTATGAAATGATTTGTGTAAATGAGAATTTTGAAAATACAAAGTAGACTCTGCCGAAATTTTTTTAGAATGATAAAAAGTATCAACTTTAAATTAAGGTAACTCAAATTAAAAGAAAATATTCAATTAAAGTACATTATAATTAAAATCAAAATATAAACTCAAATTAAAGTATGTCATAAATTAAAAGACATAAGTAGGAAGTAAATCATTTAAACTATGCACTACTTTGACTACTACTAGTGATATTGGGAACTCGATTCTTCATTTTTTTGTAAAATTTTTGTCTTTTTCAGTTGCCAAATTTCGTGCTCATCTTCGGGTAACCATTCTAATTTTCTTCCTAGTATTTTAGCATCATTTTCATCTTCTCAAACTCGGAGCGTATTTTTCTTCAATTGAAGTTTCTCTTTTTGGATTTGGAACTTCCAATCCATCGCATTTTTCTTCAATTGTAGTTTTTCGGATTCCATCTCATCTTTCTTCAATTGTCTTTGAGCTTCCAATTCATTACCTTCTTTGGTGGTTTTAAGAAAGTTCCACAAGAAAATCATCAAGTTTCTTAGTGGATTCCTCCACTTTAGAATCACCTTATTCTTTCTCTTTTTACCTTCTTCTCTTTTCTTCTTTCTTTCCAATAGGCCTATCCTCAAGCCCATCAACTTGGTGTGGATCATAATCCAATATTGGTTGAGTTGTCACAGTTGACATTGGAACTGATGAACCTCCTTCCCCACTGTTTGATTTTGACTTTTTGGTAGGTTGCAATTAATTTCTCAATTGTAGCCTTTTCCATTTGGGTGAGTATTTCACCATATTATAGCATTGCATCCACTTCCAAACCCTATTATGCATCCCATATGCACTTATTACTTCATCAACCTACCAATTAAGAAAAAACTAAATTAGAATTTAAAAATGTATTTGTGAATCAAAATAACAAATATAAAGTAAATAATACTTCCAATCATATTGTCATTATAGCCACTTGGAGGAGATGCTTGAATCTTAGAAAGAATAGCACGTAACTTGTTGATATTAGCTTGAGTGAGAGTCCAACAGTGTTTCGTGCCCGTGAAGTTGGGTTCGGTCACTCTTCCTAGATTTGCATGAAATGCATTTAGAATCCTACTCCAAAATTTGTTTGACTTTTGCTCATTTCCTACTACACCATCTTGACAAACTTGTAGACAACTATTGCTCGAGAGCAACATCTTGTTCTTGTATCCATGAAGCCCTCTAAATTTGTTTTTGGCTCTTCACTATTCATTGTGGTTTAGAATAGAGAGTAAAGAGTGGAGAATAGAAGTGAGTGTAAAACTTATTCTGTGAGTGCTTCAATTTATAGTGAAAGAAAAATATAGCCGTTTTTTGCCTGTTTTTTCATTTAGAGCACACGGTGTTGTAAACACTGCGCGGTTTTTGCAAAACCACGTCTTTGAAGCCCACACTCTAGCCCAAGCCTATACGGTGTTTGAAAAACCATACGGTTTTTCCAAAACTGCGAGAAAGATTTGATACAGTGATAACTATGAAATGAATAGTCTACCTACGTAATGAACTAAGCATTCACAACGTAAGTAAACTATAACTATTCTTTTACGTGGTTGATTATCAAAGCTTCTACTCTCAATGCAATGAGATATAGTGGACTAGAAGTTCGTTCCACTCCTAGTGCTCTAGCATGGATGTTTTCTAATCTAACTAGTCGTTTTTAAAGTCTATGAGAGTTTTACGAAGGGAATTATACTACGATGCAACTACCCACAAGATGCAACTAGTCGGTTATCGTAATACTAAGGAATGCTACGTTGATTCTATGATAAGGAGTTAGAGGGGATTGATTCCACCTTAACTCAACTTAATCCACTAACGACGAATCGTCAAGTAATCAATTGAATCGCTTCCATGCAGAACAATTGGTTATTCCTAATCCCTAATTATACATGGCATTTCTACCAATTCATAACTAGCATGTGAACAATTAAACCCATTCTCATGGTGAACTAATCGTCTCTAGAGTGGAATAGAAAATACGACGACTCTACGATAATCGGAATCAAGCTTTCATCAAGGCTTCACAACCCCCTCTAATGGAGGTTTAGCCTTGAATCATTCCGCAATCATTTCCATTTAGATTAAGACTAAACATAATATAAAGCATTGAAATTTACTTAATTTAACAATAATGAAATCTAATTTAATGACTAAATTGAAATAAGGACAGGAATTGAAATTAGATCTAGAATTGGAAATGACAAAAATCGAAATGGATAAAGAATACTACTTTATTGATCTAATCAAATGAAGAACAAGATTCAAGGTTTAATCTAATAAAATGAATAAGATTTGAAACTATACTTAATCAAAAACAATTAAATAAAACTAGATCTAGAAGCTATTTTAATGGCTACTTTCTATTCTAAGCTATCTACTATTTTCTAACTATTGGCTACTGACTGCCGACTGCCATTAACACTGAGTCAAGCTTTTGTTTTTATACATCCAGATCCAAAAATCGTGCATGGGCTTGGAGCCATGTTTTGGGCCAGAGAATCAGGCCCAAAACCCAATTCTTTCAAATCCAAAGGCCTCTTCAGCTGCAGTTGGCTTCCACAGACTTTTTGCCCACTTCTGCTCCTCTGATTGGGTCAAGGCTTGGACCATTGCAAAGCTCTTTCCGAGCCGGTCGTTTTGACATAAGGTAGGCCTCATTCCGAGGTCTGAGTCCAAAGATATGGCATTCGAGTTCTGACTTTGCTCCTTTATCTCGCTAAAATGGCACATTTCTCGCATAATGGACTTTGAAGCCCGAAATGCATAAAAACGCGTAATCAGTATTAATTCTTACTTATTATTCACATAATTGGTCTAACAAAGATGATTATTAAGGGGTTAAAACTACAGTTTTGGGCTCTTATCAAACCACCCCAAAATAAAGATTTTGCTTGTCCTCAAGCAAAGATGAGAAATTAGAATAAGTGACCAAAAATGGAGTTCTACCTAATCTCGTTTATTGAGTGCGATTGCATTGACCATATGCAACAAGGCCTTAAACCACTAGGAATTCCCTAGTGGACGAAGTTATAGCCCTCGTGAGAGTTTTCCAATGAAAGGTACTCACAAACTTCATCTATACTACAACGACTAAGAAAATAAAACTATTGTTTCCTTTATTCATGCTCAACTATCTATACATCTCTCTAGCAATTACATAAGAATAACCAAATAAAACCCTAAGTTAATATATGCATAATAATCAATCATCTACAATAAACATATATACAATGAGTAGTACTATCAAATGTTTAGCGGGTTTGTTTCGAGAACTTCGGAATAGCCGTCCTTAAGTAGGTTCTCACAATAATAGTCAAGAAACAACACTCTGATTTTTCCACTCAAGTTTCAGCTACTCCAAAGGTACAAGGGCACTTTACCTTACAATCTCAATGACAACAAGGAAGTCGGGTCGATCAAACACATCCGCCACTTACTATCACACTAACCTATTCCTAATTGAGCTAGAGGTCTTTATTAGGTGTTACGGGATTAGGAGATGGTTTAAGAAGGAAGGAAATGGATATTCTAAAGGACAAGTCCGAGATAATAGAGTCTTCATATTATGTAACTAGAGAAAACCTTGTTATTTACTTTTGCTTCTACAATTTGTTTCCATCCTTAGCCATATTTTTTTTTTTTTGGCTTTTGACTCCCTTTATTCTATTTTTTTTTTTTTTTTGTTTTTATTTTATTTCTATTTTTCTTTTCTTTGGATGGAAACTTCTTTTCTTTATTTTCTGGAAGCAACTAACAATTTTTTGTTTACACGGTTTTTTTCTTCTTCTTTCTTCACTCATTCTATTCTCTATTTATTCTAAATTGGGTAGGTTGATTTATTCTCTTTTTTATTTTGTTTTTTTTTTTGTAACAGGGGTAAAGGAATTGGGTGTATGGAAGGCTTAAAGAAAAGGCTCGAGTGGCTTACTAGCGGAAAATAATTCATAGGTTTGAATTTCGGCTATATCGATCCAAAGAGCGCCTAAATTCTCACTTAGGATATGGTTTAGTGATCAAGCAAGTGGACGTGTGATTTCTCTCCCGATTTTACTTCTCCCTTGTGTCATTTCTCAAATGTTTCACTCATATAAGGCTTTTAGGCTATATTCTCACAGGATTTGTAGAATAAGTACTCTAGCCTAGATTTCAGAAACTTATCGCTAACAATCATAGATACTCATGTAATATATTTATAGATAGATGCAAAGATTATTACCTACATATTAACCTAAGTTTCTAACAATTATTCTGATGATGCAATGACTATGTGAGACTTCTAGATTGTTAAAAGCATGGAGAAAGAAACAATACCAATATTCCTAAGTGTATAGCATAACTTATTTGTTTATATTTTTAAATTTTTGAAATTTTTAACTAGAAAACAATGCATATTATATATTTATATCCTAGCAGATGTCTTAATTACACGTGTTTCTATGCCCCCCAAACAAAAGCATGCTTTGTCCTCAAAGCATTGTAAATAAAGAGAGTAGGAAAAATACCATTGAACCACGTGGAAATTTAGAAACATCCGCAAAACAAGGTTAGAACGCACTAATATAGGAAATAAAACTCCACGAACTCTATAAGAGTTCCACCCATTATGGGGTTAACATAATTAAATTGCTTGGGACATAAGCGACACTAACGTAACTAAAACTTACCTCCACTCCCGCTGTTATTCGTCATCTTCGTAATCCTCTACTTCTATAAAGAAGTGAGGTTCCTTCGCGGCCCCGCCATGCTATGATAATTTGCCGTGCTTCACGCCATTTATCATCTATGGTTGCTAACCTATTAAGTGCTACTTGGTCCGATGGGTGTGTGGTGCAACCTGGTGAGGTTGTATCCGCCACCCATGCCAAGTCATTGCGGAAAGATCGAATAATACTATTGGTGGGTCGCACCGTCTACCCTTAATCCAATCCGTGAAACGGTACAAAAACAGGAAAGAAACATAGCATAATACGTTGAAATTAGAAATTGGGCATAAGAAGGTACTTATGCCTCATGGTATGGGCTCGTGCTAAACTAGACATCAAAGTTCGGGAAGGTCATAGAATCCGGCGTCCCCGGCTAAAGCAAGGAAAACGCCGCAAGTGGCGTCATTCACGTAAGAAAAACGCCATTCCCTAAAATGTTTAGCATAATCCAAAACATAACAGCCCCTATGTTCATGGACAAAGCTACCAAGGGCAACGTTATAGTCCCCTTTGGTCCTCAATACGGAAAATGCCTGCCCCATAAGCCTCGTGCAAAGACTCATAAGTATAGACATGCATATTATCGAATCTAATAGCACCATGGGTCTTGTATCTCAATGGGTATAGCAAGTCCAAGAACAAATGCTAGCAAGAACCTCGGTAATTTCCATTGGTTCATCGTCAATGGTGATTGTTCTCCATCCGGTCTCTCAAAGAAAATGCAGTTATTATAAAAATAAGATGCAAGTCTTTGGAGAATAAAGTTCAGCCGGTCTTACCATAAGAGGTTCCCACCAACGATGTGATCACCTCATGAAACCAAGCACCGTAAGTAGTGCTTTGGAACAAATCTTCGAGGACTGTTCCGGTATTATTATGGGAGATGTCATCTCAAAACTACGCTCCGAATAGTTGTAAAACGACCGGCACAACGCTAAAACTGGAATTTTTCTGGTCCAGAGAAGTCGGCGCTGGGCGCCGCTTTTGTATTTTAGAATTCCAAGAACTTAGCTGGTCGCTTTTGACTTGAAGCGCGCTGCCCTGAAAGCAAATTTTTCGAAGTGTAGGGCGCGAAGGCTCACTAACTAGTATGCTGGGCTCGAAAGTTGCAGTTTTGTGAAAATGGAGACGAAAACGGGGAATCGCCGGGTGTGAAGGGTGAGTGATGGGGTTTAGGTGTAGTGTGAGTTGTGAGGGTAGATTGTATCAAGTTTATATAGGTTTAAAGTTGCTAGAATGGATCGGAAAGTTGCCAAAACTAATTACGGCAGTTTCCTCGAAATCCTAAAATTTCCAAACTCGAAAACGGAAACAACTCATATCCCGGATTCTCGATTCAAACCCGATTATTCTTATTTGGATTTTATGATTGAATGTACCTGTTTTAATCTAGATTTCATCCTACAATGATTCTCAATCATAGATAGGCCTAAACTCCATATTTTCACCTTACTCATGAAGAAATTCTAACACTAGGGTTTTATAAAAATACAACTTTGAATGATAAAACCACCCCCAAACAAGTTGGAAAGGTGGGATCAATATGAAAAACAAGCACACATACTGAAAATAACCCCTTTATATTATAATTTTCATTCGAGGTCCTTTCACTTACAAAATTCAAATTACGAGAATAAAAATTACATTACAATAAAAACAACAAAAATAAATAAACAACAACTTATAAAACAAAAATAACTACGACTATCACTCCTCATCTTCTCTAAACTCCTCTCCAAAGGTGGCCGAGGGCACAGATCTCTAGTGGTGGCTCCCCGGCTCCGGAAGGTCCAAAGAGCAGCCGCCCTTCGCCGACGACGCCATGCCTCGTAGCCGTGTCCTCGTGAGGCGTCTGTCCAGATGAGGTGGGAAGCGTCTAGCATATCCACTCTAAACCGGCGCTGGCTTCCATCTCAACCCTCGCCTCCCATCTCTCATCCTCCCTCCGGTGGGATCTCGGTTGTGATGAATGGTCACCTGTCGAGTCCGGAGGTCTGCACAGAGAGTGTTGAGTGAACGATGCCCCTATGAAGCATAGCCATGCGCCAAAGATCGACCAACACCTTTGGAAGGCATCCGTATCAAAGCAAGTCCCATCCTCCTCATCCTCCTCCGAATCATCCCTGCCGTCCCCAAAATTCCTCTTCTTCTTCCTCTCTATCCTCAAACCTCCTCCAAACTTGTTGGACACACTCCCTATAGATACGCGGGTTACGGTGCGGGTAATGTAAATCCTCTCCGATGCGGGTTGCTTTCATCTTCAAAGATGATCTTAGTAATAAGCAATGCGGGAGAGGTGCCAAAGACCTTCCAACCCCCTAATAATGTTCAAGAAAAACTCCGGATGATGCAGAAATCATACTTCTGCTCTGGAGTACCCATAGGGGATGGAGGAGGCAGTCGACCGATGTCATCGACCTTGTCCTTGCCTCCTAGGACATTCCGACCAATCCACCGAAATGTAGCCAGTTGGTTGGTCCCGAGGGATGCTCGGCGAACACAATGGGAGTTTGGATTGTAACTCCCATTGATGACAAGAATCCATCAACGGCTCTACCCGTCACAAACCGGGCTCTGTAAAGTGGTTCTCGGATGGATTCTAGGCGGAATGCCTAGAATCTCACCAACAAATCCGTAGTCAACTCCTCCTCTTCTTCTTCACCAACACAAAATCCTACTCCTTTCCAACTCCCCGGTGTTGTAGAACCGTCGGACCAAGTCTTCATAGTAGAAGTCTTGGTCGAAAGTACCGAGACTATTCAGCCTTTACTAGCCATTTCACACCGTGAAAACGGCGCCGAAATGATCGGCAAAGAAAACTTGCTCGGTATGATTCGGGCGTTGTTGAGCCATTTGAAGTTGGAATACGGTTTGGGGTTTGTAGAGGGTGGGTAGTGGTGGTTTAACTTGACCGAATGAAGGAACATGGTGGTGGCGGTGTGGTGGCGTAGCAAAGACCAATTTTTTTTTTTTTTTGATTTTTTCTTGGGGTTAAATTGGTGGAGTTTGTTTTGATTGGTGTTTGAAGTCGATTGGGGTTGGGATTTGATTTTTTAGCGTGGGTTGTTTTAGTTTTCTTTTATTTGATTTTTGTTTTAGGTTTAAGCTTTAATGGCGAATGGAGGAAAAATGATGAACTGTTTCGTGAGAATGTAAGAGCCTTGCTGTCTTCCATGGGCTGCTGGTGGGCTGGTTAGAAAGCCCAAAATCGAAATTTTGATTTTTTCGATTTTTTCGCTAATTTCAAATCAAAATTCCCGCCGTTAACGGTCCGATTTTTGCGAATGAGATATGGAAATGATCAGGAGAGAATTTCCTATCCAATGATCCATAAAACACTCTATTCCGACTTCAGATGACATACGGATAGTGGAAAACGCCTCGAAATGCGTGCATGACGTAAGTTATCTTAACGAATGAAATCTAAATTAATAGATTATGTCAATCCGAATCGTAATACAATAAAACGGCCTAAGCAACTCTAATAGGACATAAAACATTTTAGTATGCGGAAATTTAACATCACCCACCCCAAACAAATTTTTTACAACGAAGCTTAGAAAATTTGTTTTAGCAAATGGGTCTTTTAAAGTCGATTCCCGAGACTTCCTAGATTACTATGTTTATTTTTATTTTTATTTTTTATTTTATTTTTTAGAAGGAAAAACAATAAGCAATAAAGACATAATTCACACCATAGAGAAACATGACTCAAAAAATCCGAGAAAACATGCAAGAGTGGAAAACGTGAACTATGTGAACCGTGGACTTAGGATCCGTACTTTACACCACACACTCCATAGGGAGGGCCCTGGTTACCTTAATGGTGCACTCACCAATATATTGGAATGAAAGGAAATGCACCAACACAGAAATTTGAGTCGCTTTTATAGTCGATACTCAAGACTTTATCTAAAACATATGTATGAACATGCAGTGATCATATATCAACAACCGAAATAGTTGTGGATCATTCCATAAATAAATATCACAGAAAACATATCCAAACACAATGAAACACCAAGATTCCCTATGACTCAACCTAGTGAAATGAAAGCCAAGTCGGATAACCCTATTATATAACCTATCATGCACCTTCTTTTTACTTTTTGAATCGTGGGTGTTTTAGTAAATAAGTGTGGAAAAGTGAATGGTTGTGGAGAATATGGTGGATATGGAAAAGTTGTAGAAAGACAGCCTGCATAATAATCGAGGATGTGGTTTTAGCAAACTCAACTCATTCATTGTGTGTGTGTGGACCGCCTCAATTCCGAAAATGAAGGTGTCAAGTAGTTTGTCCTTCTGAAGTATCCGTTTGCTAGGAGGATTTAAAAAATTATGAAGCACAGGAGAAACAAAAGGATCGAGTGCAAACTCGAGATTCCTTTGAAAGGGTGGAAGGAGGGGAATAGAGGTGGGTGTTGTGCAAGTTAGTTCTTGATAGGGTGAATTGTCACCTAATCGAAGAAACTCATCAAATTCCTCATCAAGATTGGTCATATCCACATTACTATGGTAGTCCTCTACATCTTTGAGAAAATCATCTATCCCGTCCTCATCAATAACATGTGTATCGACTAGTGTAGGAATGGAAATGTTGGAGTCTGACTTTCCAAAGGAAAGAATTTTGGGCATACGACTATCAGGGAACGTGTTGTTGAAATAATCTCGAGCGAAGCTCTCGATCATGCTAACCTCTCCATCCATAGACGAATCGGGTAATCGCTGTGTCCTTGTTTTAAAAACATTGACTTCAACACAAGATGGCCAAAAAGACATGGACATTGAACCATCATGGCAATTAATGAGTGCATTGGCGGTTGCCAAGAAAGGACGCCCTAGAATGATCGGACAGAGTCGCTAGCTTAACTTCCTCAGATCGAGGACTACAAAATCAGCCTGGATAGTAGAAATCCCGAACTTTTACCGCCACATTTTCGACTACACCCTTAGGATACTTAATAGACCGATCGCTAATTGCAACGCCATTTTAGTGGGTTGCATTTTGTCTAGACCTATTTGTCTATACAAATAAAATGGGAGTAAGTTGACACTAGCCCCCAAGTCTAATAACGCCGTCGTCGATAGGAATCTCCTAAGGTGCATTGTACAAGAGGATCTACTTGGGTCCTTGTACTTAACAATTCCATTATGTTCAGATAGAGTTGGGAATTGTTCTGTAAGAAGCTTTTTTTGGTATATTTGTCTTCGCCTAGTAGTACACAATTCCTTAAGAAACTTAGCATGATGTGGTAGCTTTTAATAGCTTCGAGGAAAGGAAGGTTTATAGTTAGATTCTTGAAAACGTCCCTAATCTCCTCGTAATTTGTATCCCTAGTTAACATGGCTAATTTTTTGTGGAAACGGTGGTTTCGGCCTCTATATTTAGCTATGGTATCACCGGATGTTTAACCGCGGGCTTTCTATTTCTTAGGTTGTTGTGTTGTGAATGGGTACCTCTACAATTGGTAGGCTCTTCAGTTTCTATTTCGGTATCTAGTAAAATAGTAGGTGTAGGGTTATCTTCAAAGGGGTAACTATAGGCATAGTTACCTTGTTATCAACCACTGCCAGAACGGAGAGTGGTGATGGCATTTATCTCCCTACATTTTCAAATTCATTACTAGTATTATCCGCTACCTCAAAGGTCGCGTTTTGTTGTTTTAGGATTAGGTATTGCGTGACTGGCAACACACCTTTGGTTTCGGGCTTTATCTTGAGCCAATTGTTGGGTTAAATTATTAACGGATTGTAGAAGCCTTGGTTAGATTGAGCCATAGTTTGAAAAGTTTTTGGCTCACTTGTATGAAAGTGTCAAGGCGATCCGGTTGTGTGGGTGTAGTAGTCACGGTGGTGGATCGAACTATTTCAATTGAATTATTTATAGGTGGATTCTGATAATTATTATTTACCTAACGATACCTCTATTAGCATTATAATTATTATAATTACCTTGACCTTGTGCTTGACCTTGTCGAGGTTGCACTTGGTTGTTATAATTATTAAAATTACCCCCGACCACGCCCTTGTCGTGAGTGGAGCTTGGTTAAAGCCGCGCGTTAGCTAACATATTGATTATTGTACCCTTTGAGGGTGTGACTTGTTGGTTATTCCTCCAACCGAAGTTGGGATTTTGTCTCCAAAGGGCTTAGGTTCACTATTAATGGAACAAGCCCGCTCATAGGCTATAGGACAAAGGGGAGTCGGGATGCTCGTGACTCCAAATGTAAACTACATGGGTTTGAATTTACATTCATGACGGGATTGGCTTTTGTTGTACGTAAATGGCCTCTACCTTTTAGTGAGTGATTCGATTAGAGTTTTAAGCTCGAATCGTGTTTAATTTCAAACATACCGGTGGCCTTAATCGCTTTGAAGAAGAACTAGGCGAGAGGGGATATCATCACTACCCCCAATTATTATTTCGCTTAGTTTGGTCTTCTAAAAATTTATAAGCCTCCGAGGCTCCTTTTACTTAAGAAACTACCCCATTCATAATGTCAAGGACTTCTTTATGGTGATGTTGAAGTCCTTTGAAAAGGCACGAACTAACGTGTCTTTTGCTAGGTTATGGTGTGGACACTCTATAAGCAGATCGGTGAAACGATTCCAAGCCTCCTCAAATGATTCATGAGGATTTTGTCGAAAAGAAATGAATCTTGGAAAGCATCTCATCCGTCTTTAGGGGGGTAAAAATGTTCCATAAACAAATGAACAAGTTTAGCCCACGAAGTCCACGCAATTAGGCGCTTTGGGCAGTTAACCAAGACGCCTTTATCGGCTAAGGTGAAAGGGAATACCCTTAATTTAATTTGTTCAACCAACCGTAGGATGGTGGAATGTTGTTAAGACTTGTTCAATCCTACGATGTAGCCGATAAGGTTTTTCATGGTCTAAACCATGAAAAACGGGTAACAAATTAAAAATATTTGGAGGGATTCTCAAATCCCCGTTGGTCCGCTAGAACGATGCAAGATTTGGGGCTATCGCCAAGGCTTTGTAGAAGTCCGAGAGAGGAGTCTCTCTTTCTTCCCCATTATATCGGGTGGTGTGTGTGGAATAGTAGCTAGAGGTGTAGTTTGTGGTATACTAGATAGACTTGTTTGTTGATGTTGGTGTGTATTTACGTTAGGTGTTTTGTTCGCCGCACCTTAATCTCATGCAAGACTAAGTCGAGCTTAACTAAACATGCAACACTCCAAACAATTCTCGATGTACTAGTATAAACCTCTAACGAGAGATCGCGAGGTGTGGAAGAAAGGAATACCTGATTAAGGCCCTTGCTTCGCTTTTATGAATAGCGTCTTGTAGTAATGTGTTCGTGTATATATAAGAATAGAACACTGAAAAAACTTGACAACTCAAAGTTCGAATCCAACCGTGGAAATCCGAAATTTCAAATGCTAAGAGGCGCTGGCCAAGGGTCTGAGTCGAGATTCCAAAGAACTTAGCCGGTCACGCTCTCTTTTTGGGCGCGGGCCAGTCGATGTATTGATCAAATTCCAAGAACTTAGCTGGTGGTCAAGCTTTGTCTTTGCATGCGCTGGGCAGTGTATTTCCTCGAATTTTTCCAAAACTGAAACGGCAACCACAAAGATGAACCAAACAAGGGTGGGTGGGTGAAATGGGACTTAAAAATGACTAATTCTATTATGAAAACAATGCTAAAGTGCAACTAAGATGGCAGCGGCGCCATTTGATAACTATAAAAATGAATAGTCTACCTACGTAATGAACTAAGCATTCACAACGTAAGTAAACTAGAACTATTCTTTTACGTGGTTGATTATCAAAGCTTCTACTCTCAATGCAATGAGATATAGTGGAGTAGAAGTTCATTCCACTCCTAGTGCTCTAGCATGGATGTTTTCTAATCTAACTAGTCGTTTTTAAGTCTATGAGAGTTTTTAAGGGGAATTATACTACGATGCAACTACCCACAAGATGCAACTAGTCGGTTATCAGAATACTAAGGGAATGCTACGTTGATTCTATGATAAGGAGTTAGAGGGGGATTGATTCCACCTTAACTCAACTTAATCCACTAACGACGAATCGTCAGAATCCGAATTGAATCGCTTCAGCAGAACAATTGGTTATTCCTAATCCCTAATTATACATGGCATTTCTACCAATTCATAACTAGCATGTGAACAATTAAACCCATTCTCATGGTGAACTAATCGCCTCTAGAGTGGAATAGAAAATAATGAATTTTAATCTACGATAATCGAATCAAGCTTTCATCAAGGCTTCACAACCCCTCTAATGGAGGTTTAGCCTTGAATCATTCCGCAATCATTTCCATTTAGATTAAGACTAAACATAATATAAAGCATTGAAATTTACTTAATTTAACAATAATGAAATCTAATTTAATGACTAAATTGAAATAAGGACAGAATTGAAATTAGATCTAGAATTGGAAATGACAAAAAATCGAAATGGATAAAGAATACTACTTTATTGATCTAATCAAATGAAGAACAAGATTCAAGGTTTAATCTAATAAAATGAATAAGATTTGAAACTATACTTAATCAAAACAATTAAATAAAACTAGATCTAGAAGCTATTTTAATGGCTACTTTCTATTCTAAGCTATCTACTATTTTCTAACCATCGGCAATCGACACGCTGACCGCCATTAACACTGAGTCAAGCTTTTGTTTTATACATCCAGATCCAAAAATCGTGCATGGGCTTGGAGCCATATTTTGGGCAGAGAATCGGGCCCAAAACCCAATTCTTTCAAATCAAAAGGCCTCTTCAGCTGCAGTTGGCTTCCACAGACTTTTCGCCCACTTCTGCTCCTCTGATTGGGTCAAGGCTTGACCATTACAAAGCTCTTTCCGAGCCGGTCGTTTTGACATAAGGTAGGCCTCATTCCGAGGTCCGAGTCCAAAGATATGGCATTCGAAGTTCTCACGACTTTTGCTCCTTTATCTCGCTAAAATGGCACATTTCTGCACATAATGGACTTTGAAGCCTGAAATGCATAAAAACGCGTAATCAGTATTAATTCTTACTTATTATTCACATAATTGGTCTAACAGTATGATTATTAAGGGGTTAAAACTACAGTTTTGGGCTCTTATCATACAGCAACAAAGCGAACACCAAATTTTGGCCTATTTGGTGTTTGCTTTGGTGTCTTCATCAACATGTATCTCTCCTGAAAATTTGGTGTTTGATGCTAGGATAGTGTCTCTCCTAAAGATGCTATAAGCTTTATTTGTTTAGTTCCTATGTTAGGATAATGAAATATAGTAATAACTTGTTGTATCTTACGTAAGTGTTGATAAGGCTTCTCATGGTCTAAACCATGGAAAAAAGCTAGCAGATTAAATATATTAGGGGGGATTCTAAAATCTCTCATTGTATCTACAAGAACTATGCAGGACAGGGTCCATCATTCAAAACTCTTGTAAAAATCAGAGAGGGGTATCTTTACTATTTATTCACCCATTGCTACAGATGTAGTGTTAGTGGGTGTAGGTGGTGCGTGTGTGGTGATGTGTGAATTTCTAGGTAGGCGATTATTTTTAGGTCTATGATAAACTAATAAGGCAGGTTTATGTGTACCATATCTTAATCTCATACAAATTTTAAGTCCAATATGCAATTCCTAACGAGCATGCAAAAATAACTTGATTATTACTAGAAATAGAATCCTCTTACAGTAGATTCGAGGATGTAAAGAGGTGTTACTTGGAGCGTCATTGCTACGTGTATAAATAGTGCCTTCAACAGCATTGAAGCACGTCTATAGTTACTTGAACAATTATACGAGTACTGGTCTAGGTTCACGAGATGGATTATAAAGTCCTGTAAAAAGTTTAAACTCATTAGTGCTAAGTTATTACTATGGGCTTCATGTTGGGCCTGGATGTCAGGTCTGTGAAACGGGCTTTGGTAGTGAGTGGGCTTACTAATTTAATTACTAACCTTTCAAACCAATGGGCAGGCCACTTAAGAATTGAGGGAGGTTGTCCGTGACGTGCACGTTCCTTAATTAGATAACCCCAATTCTTTACGTTTCTAGACACCATATAGTATGAAAATTTAATTATTAAATACTATAGTTGGTGGGCATAAGAGTACTGTACTGTACTCGTGAGGAAATATTGCAATTATTATAAAAAAAATTAATTTATTCTACTTAAACTAGGGCGTAGGCGCGCTCTAAAACAGGTACAATAACTTCATTTTTTTTCGTGAGGTCACGGTGGTGCAAGGAGTTGGATTCTTAACTCGTATGCACTCAGGTAGTGACAGTAATTTTTCAAAAAAATACGAATAGTAAAAATAGTGTTTTGTTTTGGAAAACAGTGAACAATTTTTTTTCAATCTAACTAAGCAATACGTAAACAAACAAGATGGCCAATGGCACCATTTGATAAGAGTAATTTAATAGGATGTGAAAATAGTTTTTTGACAGTACTAAACTCATGCTAATCAATTAATAATAATACTCTCAAATATGTTGATATAAGGGAGTAGTTGTGTTCGATCCACTCTTGTTTGCACGTACTTGAATACTTATCTAGACTAACTAAGCTACTTCACTAATGAGAGTAATATGGTATGAAAACAGTGAATTAAAGATACAAAACAATGATTTAAATGATAGATCCTGAGTGAATACCAATTCAAGTCATATCTTATCAAGGTTTCACTAGCATGACAAATTAGCATCCCACAAATCTCTTTGATGGGGTTTCTAATCTCTAGTTCAACTCTTATGATTTTGATCTCTAAACAGTCATGAGAATCAAACTTGAAATGTTATTCTAACCAACAACCATTCTAATTAATCAGTCATCCTCATGTGGTTTCATTAACCCCCTTTTTTGAAGGTTTTAGCTTTATGTCATTGGATGTTCTAAACTAAAGAAATAGAATAAAGACATGAAAAGTAATGATAATAATGGAATTTAACTAAAGCTTTTATTGAATAAGATGGAGTTTAATGGATGCTACAAGAATAAACCCTAATTCCTTAACCTTAAATTATTCTATACTAAACTATACTAAACTAATGAGAAGGTAGAAGGGAGAGAGAGACCTAAATTATCATTAAACTAATGAGGGAGTAGCCAAGTTAGGTTTAACCTTAATTCTCATTATATAGGAGAGGATTGGGGTTACATTTTCGTGCATACACTACAAGAAAAAAAGGCTTTATATCACTATTAAAAACAGTGACAAAAAATCTTTTGTCACTGTTTTTTTTTTCCAAAATTGTGACAGAGTGGAGGTCATTTATTTTTTTCCCAAAACCGTCACAAATATTTCCTTTAGAGAAGCATATATCCAGCACATAAAACAGTAACAAATACTAAAAAACAGTCACAAAAAAACATATCTTTTGTGACAGTTCTGGCAAAACCGTGATAAATGTTATAATTTTTTTCAAAAAAAAAACTTGTATATATTTGAAAACAGACATTTCACATTGAATTAGACCTGCAAAAAATATAAACTTGAAATATAATCCATTAAAATTCAAATAGCATTCATAAATGCTAACTCCATTGAACATTCCAATAGCAAAAATAGACATAAGACTTAGGTAATCAATAAGTACTTAATAATATACAAATGAATGGATTAAGAAAGAATTGTGACCAAGTCACATTCACATCAAATTCTCGTGATTAGTTTTCATCATAGTTCGAAAGACATTCTTAGAGGCACCGAACAAACTAAGAGCTTTGACATCTATCCGAGGTGGAAGTCTTCTTGTTGGCCAGAAAGTTTATTGATCTACAAAAGTTAAAACTATAAGAAATAAAAAAATAAAAAATAAAAACTAATGAACTAAAATATCAAAACAAGGCTTGGGCAGCTACCACACTACAGTACTAGGTCATCTTCATTGAATACCTAGCGACCATTGTTGATGCCACAAAATCTTTAAAATGCTAAAGATAAAGTGAATGACAAAAAATCATTTACCTGACTTTAATGATTATTTTAGTAAAGAGAACTGCAAAACAAATAAAATCCATATAACAATTGCTTATAATCTTTAGTGAAAAAGAAAATAGGGTTGTACAAAGTTAGATAGCAACATTTATAAAAGTTGGACAAGGGGGGATCCTTAATTAACCATAGAACAAAGACCAAACCTTGCCAAGGACTAAACACGGTGTGCAACAATAGCCCACAGTGTACCATCACAACTACCATCTACAGAAGCCATACTAGATATATCTTTTGTTGCTTGGCTATATGCTTGCAAAATCTGAACAGTAGTGAACTTGAAGTGCTTGTGCTACACCAATAGCTTGAGAAGTAGCCATTGCACAATAGAAGGTGCTGAAGGAACTTTAACAAGTTCCAAACCTTTAGCACAAAAGAGAAAAAGTGTTCAGTCGTCGCATAGTTATCATAAATATAATTTCGAATCAACCGTTTATCAACCGACAAACACATTTAGTAGCAAACCACGAAAAATGACAAAATATGAATACAACAAATAAGTAATTTTACCTCATACATGCATAGCTTGTCACTTTCTGCAAGAATTAGAAGGTTGATTGTTCCCAAAAAAAAATTGCAAATAAATGGACAAAGAAGAAAACCAAATTATACCGACAAACTAAGTTATAGCACTTTAGAGTTCGGTAAGTAAAAGATATGCAAGTTTGTGTCAGCAATTTACACTACATTTCAATGTTGCTTGATTATTTAAGAAGAAATTATCACCGCCCATGCCTAAGGTTAATCTGAAAACACCCACAATCCCTTAATCCATTACACAGTCAAATGATTCACAAGTTAACATGTGTGGAAACACACAAATGAAAAGAAACCAAAGACTAAAAAGAATAGAAGAAATTTGAACACACATGACCAAGATAGACGGTATCTTTAACACCTCGCTCAAAGCAATTAATCTTTATTCTGCCAAGGATATCAAATCATAAACAAATTAACAATCTATGGAAAGAAACTTAGGAGAGTAGAATCAATAATAAACGATCAATTAAAAATTGAGAACTGAACCATGACTGGATCCAGTTAGTAACGAGATAGCTAATCATGACTAGTCTATAAGATTTAACCCTCTTTGATATTTAACTAACTATTATAAGATAATTGTGAATTTCCTAACAAAATTAGATGAGAACCCATACCTTGGTCGATTTAAGGGGATATTGTTGTCTGAGAGGTAGAATATGTGTGAACACGTAAAAATCATATATAAAATTCGCCTGTTCCCGAAAGAAAAATTGCATAGAACTCAAAATATGAAAAACCTTTTAGTTCAAAATTGAAGAGTGAGATAAGAAGGAAGAGCTAATGAACATTGATTAAGGACATTGACACAGTTATTGAAAACCTAACGGCCCAAGTTAAGAGAGAGAGAGAGAGAGAGTTGTGGGAGATCGAGCATTTTTTTTTGGGTAGAGGGACGTACTTGGAAGTGTTTCTGGAGGTGTTGGAAGAATGGGGAAACCGAGCCCTAGGTTTCTAACTACTTTACTTGGTGGGCTCTCGCAGTTTTTTTTTGGTAACTTGGGATCTTGTAGTTAGGGGAGCAAAAAATACCTGGGTCTCCAAGACTGTCACATTAAGTTTGGGAATATGTAACTATTTTTGAAGATCAGTCACAAATTATACTCCACAACCTACAAAAAACCATTTGTCACACTTCTGGATATGACAGTCACAAATAATTCTCCACACATATACACCTTCTTTAGAAAAAAAAAAAAAAAAAACCATTTGTGACCGTTTTGAAATCGCACGTCACAACAAACTTTTTAAAATAGTCACAAAAACCCTTTTCTGCCATTTGTGACAGTTCCGAACAAAACAGTCACAAAAAACCTTTTTGTACTAGTGATAGGCTTGGAGGCTAAACTTTGGGCTTCTATTGTGAGCCCAAAGTCCATTAGGTAAGTCTAAAAGGGCAATTCTATTGGAAATTACTTTAGTGTCATTTTCGTCCACTTTTATAGCTCTGATTGACTTAAAGTAGGCCCGAGTCCAAAGATACGCCCTTTTGAAGTTCTGATGGCTTTTTGTCATTTTTCTACCCGAATTGACTTTGAATTCCCAACTTTGACTAGGTTTGAAAAGGCTTTTTCTTCTTGATTCTTGGGCTTAAAACATAGAACTTTTCTAGCAATCATCTTGACTCATTTTCCATGTAAAATGGCATTTTAAGCACATAAACAGCTTCAAGACCTGAAATACACAAAAACACATAAATAATACTAACTCTTATTTATTATAAACATAATTGGCCTAAATGTAATACCATTAAGGGGGTTAAACTACAATTTTGGGTGCTTATCAAAAGTTAGATCCCTAAAACTGAATACAACACGAATCATTCCCAACTAGACAGTGGAATGACACGTAGAAGTTGTTGACAACTTGCTGGTGTTAAACAAGTATAAACCGTGAAAACTAAACCTTCGCTAAGAGGTTGTAGGCAAAGGTAATCTAGTGTTTGAAAGTACATATACCAGTTTTGTAGGAACCGTTATTTCAGAACCAATATTTCTACAAATTGCGAACACCACACGCAGCAGAATTAATGGGTGTCCACAATTTGTGATTGGAAAACATACCTTTGAATCCGATTTAGATAACTCTGAGAATCCAAGCTTTATCAAATCCGAAATCAACCCCTTGATCTTCTGTTGTATTCCTTTAGAACAGATTGGTCGTTGTGTGGGCAGCGATCTACCAATCCCCTTCTTTCTCTCAAGATCAGAAACCAATTCAGATCTACTTTTCTTGCCTCTTTTTCTGAATAATGAATAGTGTGTTTCGGCCAAAGAAAGATTATTCTATTTATAGGCTACAGCAGGGACCATGAGGAGAAATTAGGGTTGGGCCTCCTGACGGGCTTGGGCTTCCCATGTTCGCCCCGAACACACGGCCCAAGTCCGTCAACAAATGGCTTATTCCACTAAAGGCCATTGTTGCACTACCGCCCTAATCCCAAATTACGTGTCAGTGTTTATGGGCTCCATATTATATGCTCATTGATCTCCCTATGTTTAAGATGTGGAATGTCCGTTGATTAAGTCAAGTTACTGACAACTACATTAATCAACTTCTTATGTCCTTGAGTAGTACCACTCAACCTCATTTTCATGTAAGAATAAATCCACCTGCAGGGTTTACATGACAATCTTTTTGAGCTCCTCAAGGGGACATCATCAACTCGACTTCTTGTGGGACACGGATTCCTTCTATAATCAACAGCACACCTTACATACAATGTCATTACCCAATCCATCGAGTTTGTTGATTCACAAATGAATCTCACTCATTGATGATTTAAAGCAATGTACAATGCATGTAAGTGCCCGTTTTTATATCTGGATTAGGAGGACAAGCATCCATAATAACAGAGACGTTTGTTCTCGTATATAGTCAGTATAAGGAGAAACAACCTCACTTAGTCCTGTTCAATACACACAAAGTGTACTAGTGTAATCTTATAGTCAAGATAAACTAATACCAGATTATACTACAATCGCACTAATGGTTTGTCCAAATCCATCTAGGTTCTAAACGATTACTTACACTTTATAAGGTACTGATGATATGATCTTCTGTGTGTTCACACCATATCATCTACAACATAAAGTATTAGACACATGCATATAACTAATAACATATATAATATGCATAACATTTGCCCATATGATTCTCATTCAAAAATAAAGAATTAGAGTTAATACAAAAGTAATGCTTTTAGTATATAACCCTATCAAGTTTTCCCTAACTGCACGTCTTTTGCGTGTGAAATAACTTTTTCCTTGACTTGGTTTTGTATCGTGAACTCTTTTCCAAATATCAAGTTTTATGTCAACTGTAAAAGCTATAAAAAATTTAGAAGGGGTTGGTACACGTCTCCAATGAGTATTTCTCGGTGGAAAAAAACTGTTTTAAGACATTTTTGAAAAGTTTGTAGGGTTATTTATAAAGGAGGGGGGGGGGGAGAATTTTATGAAAAATTTTGTACAAAATGAGTCTTTTAACGTCAGATTCTCGAGACAATAATAGAGAAGTGCATAAAAGATAGAATTAAACTGGTGATATAGGCGACCCTTAATAAGCAAAACTAATCTCAAACTGCCCCTAGATTGCATTGTTCTAAGGGTTGGTCTGTGTAAAATCCATTGCCCATGTTTTAGAAAATTACATGACTAGTGTTGTATCGAGAATCCTCTATTATAAGCACAGAAAAAACAAAAACTTTTATAAAAACAACAAAGAAAAACTATTTTGAAAAAGAATGTAAAATAAAGAAAAAAAAATGTATACTTGCTCCATAGAGGTGCACTACTCAAACTACGAGTAAAAGTGCTAACAAGGAATATGCAAGGTATACGTGGACTCAAAGCTCTGGCACTTACAACCACACACTCCAAGTAGAGGGTCTGGTTGTCTTATATGATGTATTCCATTGAAGTAAATGTAAAAGAATGAATGGATTAGAAATACATCATGGAAAAGAGGATTTAATCCTCATGGATAGGATCGTGGAGAAAGGTTTCTTCTATATCCGTAGAATGTAAGTCATGATAGTGTTTTAGACGCTGACCATTTACTTGGAATGTGTTGTTATCCTTGAAATCTTTCCAAGTGATAGCCCCATAAGGGGTGACTGCAGTTATCTTGTAAGGACCAGTCCATCGAGTATTTAGTTTTCCTAGAAATAGGTGCAATCTTGAGTTATAAAGTAAAACATTTTGACCAATTTCAAAAAAAATTCGTAAAATATGCTTGTCATGAATTATTTTCACGTTAGTTTTGTAATCTTTTGAGAGATCATAAGCATCATTTTGAATTTCTTCGAGTTCATTTATTTATAGTTTACGCTTTTCACCTGCCGCATCGAGATTGTAATTAAAGTTTTTTATTGCCCACTATACGTGATGCTCTAGTTCCAGTGGCAAATGACAAGGTTTTCCAAAGACAAGCCTGTAGGATGACATCCCTATAGGTGTTTTAAAAGTGGTTCAGTATGCCCATAAGGCATCATTTAAACAGAGAGACCAGTTTTTTCTAATTGGATTAATTGTTTTCTCCAAGATATGCTTAATCTCTTGATTAGAGACTTCCACTTGACCATTTGTTTAGGGATGATATGGAGTTGCAGCCTTGTGGGTTACTCTATATTTTTTCATGATATGTTCCAAGACTCGATTACAAAAATGTGACCCGCCATCACTAATGATGGCTTTTGGAATTAATAAGAGAAGTTTTATAACTAAGATTTGATAGATGTAAAAATAGTGTTTCTACAATACTAAATCACGCATATCAAGTTATTATAATACTTTCAACATCATAGGAATAAGGGAGTAATCGTGTTCTTCACTCTTGCTTGTACGTATTTAACACGAATCTAGAATAAACTACTATTAACTAACAAAAGAGTAATATTTTATACTATGAAAACAGTAAATAAATATGCTAAAATAGTAGATATAATGATGACACAAAGGATTAGAAAGGGGAAATTCCACCACGTGATTTGATTAACTATTAGTTAGTTATCGAATCGCTTGTTTGATCCCTAGTGAAGACCAAGTCATCTCGGATCAAGGCTTCACTAGCATGAGAGTTTAGCTCCACCACAAATCTCTTTGATGGTGGCTCTAAACTCTAGTTCTCCGTTATCAGCTCTATCTCTAGACACTCATAACGAAGAACTTGAAGTTCTTATGCAAAATAATAACTAAACTACTAACAAATCATCCTCACGTGGCTTCATTAACCCCATCTAATGGAGGTTTTACCCATAAACGCTGACACGTAATTTGGGATTAGGGTGGTAGTGCAAGAATGGCCTTTAGTGGAATAAGCCATTTGTTGACGGACTTGGGCTGTGTGTTCGGGGTGAATGATAAGAGCCCAAAACTGTAGTTTTAACCCCTTAATAATCAAACTGTTAGACCAATTATGTGAATAATAAGTAAGAGTTAATACTGATTACCTGTTTTTATGCATTTCAGGCTTCAAAGTCCATTATGTGCAGAAATGTGCCACTTTAGCGAGATAAAGGAGCAAAAGTCAAAGAGAACTTCCGAATGCCATATCTTTGGACTCAGACCTCGAATGAGGCCTACCTTATGTCAAAACGACCGCTCGGAAGAGCTTTGTAATGGTCCAAGCCTTGACCCAATCAGAGGAGCAGAAGTGGACGAAAAGTCTGGGGAAGCCAACTGCAGCTGAAGAGGCCTTTTGGATTTGAAGAATTGGGTTTTGGGCCCGATTCTGCGCCCAAAACATGGCTCCAAGCCCATGCACGATTTTTGGATCTGAATGTATAAGAACAAAAGCTTAACTCAGTGTTAATGGCAGTTAGGTTAGGTAGATAGCTTAGAATAGAAAGTAGCCATTAGAATAGCTTCTAGATCTAGATTTAATTGTTTTATTTAATTAGTTTCAAATCCTTGTTTAGATAAAACCTTTGAATCTTTGTTCTTCATTTCATTAGACAAATAAATAGTTATTATTATTCAATTTCGCTTTTGTCATTTACAATTTATTAGATCTAATTTCAATTCTTGTTATCATTCAATTCTTAGTTATTAATTAGATTCCATTATTGTTTCATTAAGTAAATTTCAATGCTTTATATTATGTTTAGTTTAAATTTAAATGGAAATGATTGAATGATTCAAGGCTAAACCTCCATTAGAGGGGTTGAGAAACCTTGATGAAAGCTTGATTCCAATTATCTGAGATTGTCGTAGTTTCCTTTCCACTCTAGAACGTTTAGTTCACCATGAGAATGGGTTTAATCGCTCACATGCTAATTATTAATTGGTAGAAATGCCATGTGTAGTTAGGGATTAGGAAGAACCGATTGTTCTCGCTTAGCAATTCAATTCGATTACGACTGGTCGCTAGTGGATTAAGTTGAGTTCAGTGGAATCAATCCCCCTAACTCCTTAACATCGAATCAACGAAGCATTCCCTTAGTATTCCGATAACCGACTAGTGCATTTCGGGGGTAGTTGCATCGTAGTCTAGTCCCCTTTTCGTGAAAGCTCTCATTGACTTTAAGTAGAGTATTGATACTAGAAAACAAGCATACGGAAGGACTAAAGAGTGGAACTAATCACTCTACTCCACTATATCTCATAGGATTGAGAGTAGAAAATATCTTTGATAAATAAGCAACAAAAATAGTTGTTAGTTTACTTACGCCAGAATTCAACACTCATTTCGTAGGTAGACTAATCATTTTACATTATCAAATGGCAGCGCCATCTCTTAGTTTCACTTTCGTATTGTTTTCGTAGTGTTAGTACTGTTTTTAAAGTCCCATTTCACCCACCCACCCTTGTTGAATCATACTGTGGTTGTCCATTTTATAGTTGAAAAATTCCGGGCAAAATTTACACCGAAGGCCACAGCTCCTCGAAAGCGCGACCATACTATGTTGTTATCGGACACCGAGCGACCGCCCCTAAAAACACCGTAATTTGAAAATACCTCGTGGCTGAGCGCCGCTTCTATGCGAAAGGAAAAATTTTGTGTTAAATTTTTCGGATTTCGACAGTTTTGATTCGAACTTTGCTCTTTCATATTTTTCAGTGTTCTAAACTGCTATATACACTGAACAAGCGTAAACAAGACGCTATTCATAAGCGAAGCAAGGACGCAATCAGTATTCCTTTCTTCCACACCTCGTGATCTCCTCGTTAGAGTTTTATACTAGTATATCGTAATTGTTTGGAGTGTTGCATGTTTAGTTAAGCTCGACTTAGTCTTGCATGAGATTAAGGTCCGTAGAACAAAACACCTAACGAAATACACAACAACATCAACAAACAAGTCTATCTAGTATACCACACACTACACCTCTAGCTACTATTTCACACACACCACCGATATAATGGGGAAGAAAGAGAGACTCCTCTCTCGACTTCTACAAAGCCTTGAGCGATAGCCCCTAATCTTGCATCGTTCTAGCAGACCCAGTGGGGATTTGAGAATCCCTCAAAATATTTTTAATTTGTTACCCGCTTTTCATGGTTTAGACCATGAAAACCTTATCGATTACGCGTAGGATTGAACAAGTCTTAACAACATTCCACCATCCTACGGTTGGTAATTAACAAATTAAATTAAGGGTATTCCCTTTCACCTTAGCCGATAATGCGCCTTGGTTAACTGCCCAAGAGCCTAATTCTCGTGGACTCGTGGGCTAAACTTGTTCAAATTGTTTATGGAACATTTTTACCCACCCCTAAAGACGGATGAGATGCTTTCCAAGATTCATTTCTTTCGACAAAATCCTCATGAATCATTTTCAGAGGCTTGGAATCGCTTTCACCGATCCGCTTATAGAGTGTCCACACCATATAACTCTAGCAAAAGACACGCTTAGTTCGCGGCTTTTTCAAAGGACTTCAACATCACCATAAAGAAGTCCTTGACATTATGAATGGGGGTAGTTTCTTAAGTAAAGGAGCCTCGAGGCTTATAAATTTTAGAAGACCAAACTAAGCGAAATAATAATTGGGGGTAGTGATGATATCCCCCCCCACCTAGTTCTTCTTCAACAGTTAAGGCCGCGGGTATGTTTGAAATTAAACACGATTCCGAGCTTAAAACTCTAATCGAATCACTCACTAAAAAGGTAGAGGCCATTTCTGTACAACAAAAGCCTATCCCCGTCATGAATGTAAATTCAAACCCATGTAGTTTCGTTGAGTCCTAAGCATCCCGACTCCCATCATCCCATAGCCTATGAACGAGCTTCTTCCATTAATAGTGAACCTAACGCCCTTGAGACAAAAATCCCAACTTCGTTGGAGAAATAACCAACAAGTCACACCTCAAGGGTACAATAATCAATATGTTAGGGCCAACGCGCGCCTTTAACCAAGCTCCACTACGACAAGGACAGGTCGGGTAATTTTAATAATTATAACAACCAAGTGCAACCTCGACAAGGTCAAGCACAAGGTCAAGGTAATTATAATAATTATAATGCTAATAGAGGTATCGTTCCGGTCAATAATAATTATCGAATCCACCTATAAATAATTCACGGAAATAGTTCCAAATACACCACCCGTGACTACTACACCCACACAACCGGATCGCTTCGACACCTTCATACAAGTGAGCCAAAACTTTTCCAAACCATGGCTCAATCTAACCAACAGCTTCTAAACCGTTAATAATTTAACCCAACAGTTGGCTCAAGATAAAGCCCAAACCAAAGGTGTGTTTGCCAAGTCACGCAAATACATAATCCTAAAACAACAAACACACCTTTGAGGTAACGGATAATACTAGTAATGAATTTGAAAATGTAGGTGAGATAAATGCCATCACCACTCTCCATTCTGGCAGAGTGGTTGATAACAAGGTAACTATGCCTATAGTTACCCCACCAAGAGTAACCCACACCTACTATTTTACTAGATAATCTAAATAGAAACTGAAGAGCCTACCACCATAGAGGTACCGCCAACACAACCTAAGAAACAGAAGCCACAGCTTAAACATCCAGTGTGATACCATTGCTAAATATAGACAAAAACCACCGCTTTCCACAAAAATTAGCCATGTTAACTAGGGATACAAATTACGAGGAGATTAGGGACGCTTTTCAAGAATCTAACTATAAACCTTCCCTTCCTCGGCTATTAAAAAGCTACCACATCATGCTAAGTTTCTTAAGGAATTGTGTACTACTAGGCGAAGACAAATATACCAAAAGACGCTTTTAACGCAAACAATTCCCAACCTTATCTGAACATAATGGAATTGTTAAGTACAAGGACCCTCGGTCGCCCCATCAGCATAATGCACCTTAGAGATTCCTATAACGACGGACGACCGTTATTAGACCTGGGGCTAGTGTTAACTTACTCCCATTTTATTTGTATAGACAAATAGGTCTAGACAAGATGCAACCCACTAAAATGACGCTGCAATTAGCCGATCGGTCTATTAAGTATCCTAAGGGTGTAGTCGAAAATGTGTTGGTAAAAGTTCGTGATTTCTACTATCCGGGCTGATTTTGTAGTCCTCGATACGTAAGTCGCTAACGACTCGTCCCGATCATTCTAGGGCGCCCTTTCTTGGCAACCGCCAATGCGCCATTAATTGCCGTGATGGTTCAATGTCCATGTCTTTTGGCCATCTTGTCATTGAAGTCAATGTTTTTAAAACAAGGACACAGCCATCCCGATTCGCCTATGGATGGAGAGGTTAGCATGATCGAGAGCTTTGCTCGGGATTATTTCGAACAACACGCTCCCTCGATAGTCATATGCCCCAAAATTCTTTCCTTTGGAAAGTCGACTCAAACATTTTCATCCCTACACTAGTCGATACATACGTGACATTGATGAGGAAGGGATAGAGGATTTTCTCAAAGATGTAAAGGACTACCATAGTAATGTGGATATGACCAATCTAGATGAGGAATTTGATGAGTTTCTTCGAGTAGGTGACAATTCACCCTATCAAGAACTAACTTGCACAACATCCACCTCGACTCCCTTCCACCCTTTCAAAGGAATCTCGAAGTTTGCACTCGATCCTTTTGTTTCTCCCGTGCTTCATAATTTTTTAAATCCTCCTAGCAAACAGATACTTTCGTAAGGACAAACTATTTGACACCTTCATTTTCAGAATTGAGACAGTCCCCTACACACACAATGAATGAGTTCGGTGCTAAAACCACATCCTCATTGTACAAAGCTGTCTTTCTACAACTTATCCATATCCACCATATTCTCCACACCCATTCACTTTTCCACACTTATTTACTAGAACACCCACTCATTCAAAAATTAAAAAGAAGGTGCATGATAGGTTACACAATAGGGTAATCCGACTTCCCTTTCATATCACTAGGTTGAGTCATAGGGAAAATTGGTGTTTGATTGTGTTTGGATATGTTTTCTGTGATATTTATTTATGGAATGATCCACAACTATTTTGGTTGTTGATATATGATCAATTGCATGTTCATACATATGTTTTAGATAAAGTCTCGAAAGTATCCGACTATAAATCCACTCAATTTCTGTGTTTGGTGCACTTCCTTACACTTTAATATATTGGCGAAAGTGCACCATTAAGGTAACCGGGCCCTCCCTATGGAGTGTGTGGTCTGTAAGTACCGGATCCTAAGTCCACGGTTCACATAGTTCACGCTTTCCACTCTTGCATGTTTTTCTCGGATTTTTTGAGTCATGTTTCTCTATGGTGTGAATTATGTCTTTATTGCTTATTGTTTTTCTTTCTAAAAATAAATAAAAAATAAAAATAAAAAAATAAACATAGTAATCTAGGAAGTCTCGAATCGACTCTAAAAGACCAGTCATAAAACAAATTTTCTAAGCTTCGCTTGTAAAAATTTGTTTGGGGGTGGGTGTTCGTGTTTTTTCATTCTAAAATGTTTATGTCCCATTAGAGTTGCTTAGGCCGTTTTATTGTATTATGATTTGGATTGACATAATCTATTAATTTAGAGTTCATTCGTTCAAGCATAGCTTACGCCATGCACGACTTCGAGGCATTTTCCACTATCTCGTATGTCATCTGAAGTCAGAATAGAGTGTTTTATGGATCATTGATAGGAAATTCTCTCCTGATCATTTCCATATCTCATTCGCGATAAATCGGACCGTAACGGCGGGAATTTTGATTTGAAATTCGAAAAAAATCAAAAAATCAAAATTTCGATTTGGGCTTGGGGCCCAACCCAACTTACGACTAAGCGGCTATCAGCTACTTTACATTCTCAAAGAACAGTTCATCGTTTTTCCACTCCATTCCGCCATTAACAAAGCTCAAAACCCTAACAAAAATAAAAATTAAAAAGAAATACCATAAACTCACGCCAACCATCAAATTTCCAAGCCAAATCTCTTCTAAAACTAAAACCAAACCACCTCCACCAATTTAACCCAACAAAAACCACCAAAAATTCAAAAATTTGGTGCTGCGCCGCCACCACACCGCCACCACCACTGTTCTTTCAGTCGGTCAAGTTAAACCACCACTACCACACCCTCTACAAACCCCAAACCGTATTCAAACTTCAAATGGCTCAACAACGCCGAATCATACCGGAGCAAGTTTTCACTGCCGACCATTTCGCTCCGTTTTACGGTGACGAAATGGCTAGTAGAGACTGGAATAGTCTTCGGTACCACCCAATCGAAGCCTTCTACCATGAAGACTTGGTCCGACGGTTCTACAACACCAGGGAGTTGGAGGGAAGTAAGATTTTTGTGATGGTAAGGAAGAAGAGAAGGGAGTTGACTCATCGGGTGTTGGTGAGATTCTAGGCATTCCGCTTAGAATCCATCCGAGGCCACCTTTACAGAGCCCCCCAGTTTGATTTTGGGGTAGAGCCTCGATGGCGGATCGCCATCAATGGGAGCTACAATACAAACTCTCATTGTGGGACGCCAGCATCCTCCGGGACCAACCAGGCCGCTACAGCCCGATTGATTGGTCGGAATGTCCTAGGGAAGGACAAGGTCACGACATCGGTCCGACTCTGCCTCCATCGCCCTATGGATACTCTAGGAGCGTAAGCACGATTTCTGTATCCCGGAGTTTTGCCGAAAGCATGATTAGGGGGGTCGGAAGGTCTTTGGCACCTCTTCCCGTGTTTAATCACCAAGATCATGTCGAAGATGAAAGCGACTCCGGTAGGCCCGAGAGGATTTACATTACCCCGCACCGAACACGCCATCTATAGGAGTGTGTCCAACAAGTTTGGAGGAGGGCGAGGATAGAGAGGAAGAAGAAGAGGGATGGTGGGCTGGGAATGAAGAGGAGGACGATGAGGATGCCTCCGAGGATGAGGAGGACGTGACTGCTTTGATGCGGATGCCTTCCGAGGTGTTGGTCGATCACGTAACGCATGGCTATGCTTCATAGGGGCATGTTCACTAAACACTATCTGCATTGACCTCCGGACTCGACAGCGACTATTCATCACAACTTCGAGATCCGCACCCGCAGAGAGGATGAGAGATGGGAGCAGCGAGGGTGAGATGGAAGCCCAGCCGGTTTAGAGTGGATATGCTTGCACGCTTCCCGCCCTCATACGCACTCGGCCTTCGAGGACACACAACTATTTGCATAATAAGCCGCCGACGAAGGATCGACCGCTACCGGACCTTCGAGCCCAGAGCCACCACTAGAGTGTAGCCCTCCGCCACCGCTGGCGAAATGTTTAGAGAGTCCGAGGATTGATAGTGGTTGTTGTTTTATTTACTTTTGTTGTGTTATTTACTTTTGTTGTTTTATTTACTTTTGTTGTTTTATTGTAATGTAATTTTTATTTCGTAATTTGAATATTGTAGTGGTACTCCAAATGAAATTTTAATATAAGGGCTTATTTTCATTATGCATGGTTGTTTCATATTGACCCCACCTTCCCAACTTGTTTGGGGTGGTTTTATCAATTCAAGCATTATTTTTGTATAACCCTCGTATTAGAATTAATTATGGAGTCAAGGTGAAAATATGGTTGTTTAGGCAGAAATATGATTAAGTATCATTGTAGGATGAAATCTAGATTAAATAGGTACATTCTATCATAAAATCAACCTAAAAGATACCGGGTTTGAATTAGAATCCGTGATATGAGTTGTTTCCGCTTTTCGAAGTTTGGAAATTTTAGGATTTCCGAAACCGCCGTAATTAGTTTTGGCAACTTTCCGATCCTTTTAGCAACTTTAAACCTATATAAACTTGATACAAACTATCCTCACAACTCACACTACACCTAAACTCCATCACTCACCTTTCACACCCGCGATTCCCACGCTTTGACTTCATTTTCGCGAAAATCGAACTTCGAGGCCACGCTTCTTTAGCCGCCGCTCTACACTTCGGACAGAAAATTTTTGTCGAAGCCCAAGCCAGCGCAAGTCAAGCGACTTCGCTAAAACACTGGAATTCCAAAATACTAATAGCGCCGCCTTCTCCTTTGAGCTTCTTCTAGTTACCGACTTGCGTGGACCAGAAATTTTCCAGTTTTTCCCAGCGTAGTATCCGGATCATTTTCGCAGCTATCCCAAAGCGTAATTTTGAGATGACATCTCCAACATTGATACCGAACAATCTTCGAAGATTTGTTCCAAAGCACTACTTACGGTGCTTGGTTTCATGAGGTGATCACATATGTTGGTATTGGAACCTCTTATGGTAAGACCGGCTCAACTTTATTCTCCAAAGACTTGCATCTTATTTTTATAATAACTGCATTTTCTTTGAGAGACCGGATGGAGAACAAGTGTTCTCCATCAACATTGACGATGAACCAATGGAAATTACCGTGTTCTTGCTAGCATTTGTTCTTGGACTTGCTATGCCCGCCGGAGATACAAGACCCATGGTGCTATTGGGTCGATAATATACATGTCTACACTTATGAGTCTTTGCACGAGGCTTATGGGCAGGCATTTTCCATATTGAGGACCAAGGGGACTATAACGCTGTTCTTGGTAGCCCGTCCATGAACATAGGAACTGTTATGTTTTGGATTATGCTAAACATTTTAGGGAATGGCGTTTTTCTTCGCTGAATGACGCCACTTGCGCCGCTTTTTCCTTGCTTTAGCCAATGGACGCCGGGTTCTATGATCTTCCCGAACTTTGATGTCCAGTTTAGCACGAGCCCATACCATGAGGCATAAGTACCTTCTTATGCCCGCTCTAATTTCACGATGATTATGCTATGTTTCTTTCCCTGTTTTTGTACACGCTTTCACGGATTGGATTAAGGTAGACACGCGGCGCGACCACCAATAGTATTATTCGATCTTTCCGTAAATGACTTGGCAAGGGTGGCGGATACAACCTCACCAGTTGCACCCTACACCCCATCGCACCAAGTGGCACTTAATAGGTTAGCAACCATAGATGATAAATGGCGGAAGCCCGGCAAATTATCATAGCATGGCAGGGCCGGCGAAGGAGCCTCACTTCTTTATAGAAGTAGAGGATGACCGAAGATGACGAATAACAAATGGGAGTGGAGGTAAGTTTTATTTCTGTTAGTGTCCGCTTATGTCCCAAGCAATTTAATTGTTAACCCCATAATGGGTAGAACTCAGATAGAGTTGTAATCAGCTTTTATTTCCTATATTAGTACGTTCTAACCTTGTTTTACGATGTTCCCCGAATTTTCACGCTTCAATGGTATTTTTCCTACCCTCTTTATTTAAATGCTTTGAGGACAAAGCATGCTTCTTGTTTGGGGGGGGGGGCATAGAAACTCGTGTAATTAAGACATCTGTTAGGATATAAATAGACATAATATGCATTATTTTCTAGTTAAAATTTCAAAAATATAAAAATATAAATAAATAAGTCATGCTATACACTTAGGAATATTGGTATTGTTTCTTTCTCCATGCTCTTAACAATCTAGAAGTCTCACATAGCTTTTGCATCAGAATAATTGTTAGGAACTTAGGTTAATATGTAGGTAATAATCTTTGCATCTATCTATAAATATATTACATGAGTATCTATGATTGTTTGGCAGTAAGTTTCTGAAATCTAGGCTAGAGTACTTATTCTACAAATCCTGTGAGAATATAGCCTAAAGCCTTATATGAGCGAAACATTTGAGAAATGACACAAGGGAGAAGTAAAATCCGGATAGAAAATCACACGCCTACTTGCTTGATCACTAAACCATATCCTAAGCGAGAATTTAGGCCCTTTTGGATCGATATAGCCAGAATTCAAACCTATGAATTATTTTCCGCTTAGTCGCCCTCTCGAGCCTTTCATTAGCCCTTCCATAAACCACAATTCCTTTACCCCTTACAAAACAAAAAACAAAATAAAAAAAAAAAATATATATATATATATATATATATATATATATATATATATATATATAATAAATCAACCTACCCAATGAAGATAAGTCCGAGAATAGAATGAGTGAAGAAAGAAGAAGAAAAAACCTGTGTAAACAAAAATTAGTTAGTTGCTTCAAAAAAGAAAAGAAGTTTCCATCCAAGGAAAAAAAAAAAAATAGAAATAAATAAAACTCCAAAAATAGAATAAAAGGGAGTCAAAAAAGCCAAAGAAAAGAAAAAAAAAAAAAAAATGGCTAAGGATGGAAACAAAGTGTAGAAGCAAAAAGTAAATAACAAGGTTTTCTCTAGTTACATAATATGAAGACTCTATTATCTCAGACTTGTCCTTTAGAATATCTGTTCCTTCCTTCTTAAACCAACTCCTAATCCCCAATCCCGAACACCTAATAAAGACCTCTAGCTCAATTAGGAATAGGTTAGTGTGATAGTAAGTGGCAGATGTGTTTGATCGACTCCGAACTCTCGTATATCATTGAGATTGTAAGGTAAAGTGTGCCCACTGCATTAATTTGGAGTAGCTAAAACTTGAGTGAAAAAAATCGAGTGTTGTTTCTTGACTATTATTGTGAGAACCTACTTAAGGCTTATTCCGAAGTTCTCTAAAACAAACCTCGTTAAACATTTTATAGTACTACTCATGGTGTATATGTTTATTGTAGATGATATATTATTATGCATATATTAACTTAGGTTTTTGACTTGGTTATTCTTGTTCATAGCTAGTGAGATGTATAGATAATTTGGAGCATGAATAAGGAACAATAGTTTTATTTTCTTAGTCGTTGTAGTATAGATGAAGTTTGTGAGTACCTTCATCGAAAAACTCTCACGAGGCTATAACTTCGTCCACTAGGAATTCCTAGTGGTTTAAGGCCTTGTTGCATATGGTCAATGCAATCGCGACTCAAATAAAACGAGAGTAGTTAGAACTCCATTTTTGGTCACTTATTCTAATTTCTCATCTTTGCTTGAGGACAAGCAAAATGTTTGTTTGGGGGGTGGTTTGATAAGAGCCCAAAACTGTAGTTTTAACCCCTTAATAATCATCATTGTTAGACCAATTATGTGAATAATAAGTAAGAGTTAATACTGATTACGTGTTTTTATGCATTTCGTGGCTTCAAAGTCCATTATGTGTAGAAATGTGCCACTTTAGCGAGATAAAGGAGCAAAAAGTCGCTAGAACTTCCGAATGCCATATCTTTGGACTCGACCTCGGAATGAGGCCTACCTTATGTCAAAACGACCGGCTCGGAAAGAGCTTTGCAATGGTCCAAGACTTGACCTTTTGGACTGAAAGAATTGGGTTTTGGGCCTGATTCTCTGGCCCCAAACATGGCTCCAAAAACATGGCTCCCATGCACGATTCTTGGATCTGAATGTATAAGAACAAAAGCTTAACTTCGGTGTTAATGGCGCTAGGTTAGGTAGATAGCTTAGAATAGAAAGTAGCCATTAGAATAGCTTCTAGATCTAGATTTAATTGTTTTATTTAATTAGTTTCAAATCCTTGTTTAGATAAAACCTTTGAATCTTTGTTCTTCATTTCATTAGACAAATAAATAGTTATTATTATTCAATTTCGTTTTGTCATTTACAATTTATTAGATCTAATTTCAATTCTTGTTATCATTCAATTCTTAGTTATTAATTAGATTCCATTATTGTTTCATTAAGTAAATTTCAATGCTTTATATTATGTTTAGTTTAAATTTAAATGGAAATGATTGAAATGATTCAAGGCTAAACCTCCATTAGAGGGGGTTGAGAAACCTTGATGAAAGCTTGATTCCAATTATCGGAGATTGTCGTAGTTTCCTTTCCACTCTAGAACGCGTTTAGTTCACCATGAGAATGGGTTTAATCGCTCACATGCTAATTATTAATTGGTAGAAATGCCATGTGTAGTTAGGGATTAGGAAGAACCGATTGTTCTCATGCTTTAGCAGTTCAATTCGGATTACTGACGACTTCGTCGCTAGTGGATTAAGTTGAGTTCAGGTGGAATCAATCCCCCTCTAACTCCTTAACATCGAATCAACGTAGCATTCCCTTAGTATTCTGATAACCGACTAGTGCATTTCGTGGGTAGTTGCATCGTAGTCTAGTCCCCTTTTAAGTAAAGCTCTCATTGACTTTAAGTAGAGTATTGAGACTAGAAAACAAGCATACTGGAAGGACTAAAGAGTGGAACGAATCACTCTACTCCACTATATCTCATAGGATTGAGAGTAGAAAATATCTTTGATAAATAAGCAACAAAAAATAGTTGTTAGTTTACTTACGTTGTGAATTCAACACTCATTTCGTAGGTAGACTAATCATTTTTACATTATCAGTGAACATGGGAAGCCCAAGCCTGTCAGGAGGCCCAACCTTAATTTCTCCTCATGGTCCCTGTTGTAGCCTATAAATAGAATACTCTTTCTCTCTGGCTGAAATTCACTATTCATTGGATTAGAAAAAGAGGCAAGAAAAGTAGATCTTAATTCATTTCTGATCTTGAGAGAAAGAAGGGGTTGGTAGATCGTTGTCCACACAACGTCCAATCTATTCTAAAGGAATACAACAGAAGATCAAGAGGTTGATTTCGGATTTGATAAAGCTTGGATTCTCGGAGTTATCTAAACCGATTCTCAAAGGTATGTTTTCCAATCCCAAATCGTGAGAACCCATTGATTTCGCTACGCGTGGTTCTCGCGGTTTGTAGAAATATTGATTCTGAAAATAACGGTTCCTACAATAAAAACATACACAACTCCTATATCAGTTCTATAAAATAATAAATAGTGCTTGGGACATAAGCAGACTCTAACTGAAATAAAATAATATCATAAGTTCACAGATCAAGCATGCGCATATCATAGATCCTATAGGATTAACTTCTGAAATTTTGCAAAATAGTGAAATTTCACGAAATTAAGGTACGTGCAAGTAAATTATGCATCCCAATTAAATCAATATTTTGATATTTATACATGCAATTTTAATACGTGAACGTACAATGAGCTAAAATTAAATATACCACCCCCAAACAATTTGGGAGTAGGGGGTTCATGAAATAATTTAATAGCACAATTAAATTAAGTAACTAACTAACCTAAACTCTACTGGAGTAAACATGATAGGCAAAGAGTGGCAAAAAGTTTTGAAATAAAAGACCAAAATACGCTACCTCCAAACAAAATTTGAAAATTGTTTTTATGCTTGAAAATTTTTGTGGCCTATACTCCATTAAGGTGGTATTGTACAAAAACTTAGGTCTTTTAGAGTTAGATTCCCTTGACTTACTAATATATGATTATGTTTTAATTTTTAAAAATTTTCTATATTTGATTTTTGGGAAGAAAACAAAATTAAGAGAAAGAAATAAAAATGAAACTCACTCCATAGAGAAACACTACTCAAATAACGAGAAAAAATATAAGAGAGGAATGCGTGAGTCACATGAAACGTGGACTAAGGATCCGGTATTTACAACCACTCATTCCAAAGGGAGTGTCCGGTTACCTTTATGGTGCACTCCCATAAAATAAGATTGGAATGGAGTACACTGAAAAATGAGTCTTTTATAGTCTGATACTCGAGACTTTATCTAAAACGTGTATTAACATGCAATATACCATATATCAACAACCTAAATAGTTTTGGATCTTTCCAAAAATAATTAACATAGAATGCACCCCTAAATAGATTTAAGCACCAAGATTTCCTATGACGTGGCTTACCGGAATGAGCTGAGAGTGAAGTTTAATGGACCTAGAACCTAATCGAGCATGCAATTTTTTCCTTTTCCTCCAACGAAAGGGTGGTCGTGTGAATGATCATGAGAAAAAGAATGGTTATGGAAAATACGTAGAATCTGGATAAGTGTTAGAAGGAAGGGATGGAAAAAATGAGAAAGTGTCAGGTGGCTTGTCTTTGGGTATTACTTCTTCACCAGATGGGTTTAGAAAGTCATGAAGCATAAGAGAAACAAGAAGGTTTAGTGCAAACTGAATGTTGCATTGAAAAGGTGTATGGAGGGGAATCGAGGTGGGGGTAAATGATTGGTATTTATTAGTGATTAGCTCAGGTGGATGGTGGTCGAGTGGTGCTCTAGGTAGTTCTTGAGAAGGTGGATTAACACAGGCTCTTAGAAACTCGTTGAATTCCTTATCTAGGTTATTTGCATCCACATAATTGTGGTATTCATCTACATCTTTGAGGAATTCATCTATCTCTTCTATTGTGAGATTAACTCCATCTCCTATCGGAAGGTAGGGTGGAAAATTCTTCCTCTATTTTAGTTATGTTCAGGGAGTCAAAATTATGATCTTTGTCTTCTTCCCTAAGAGGGGTATTTACTAGTGTGGGGATGAAGGTGTTGCCCGCACTAATGTGGGATAAAAAAACTCTCAATGTACTTCACTTATCCTTTTATAGGCAAACCTAGTTGTCCTTGCTGGAGTCTAAGCATGTTAACTTCCACATAAAGATTTCTAAAGGAAAGAGTCACTGATCTATCCCGACAATTGATTTGGGCATTGGCGGTTGCCAAGAAAGGGCGCCCTAAAATGATAGGAATAGAATCATGAGCAACTTCTATGTAAAGATAACGAAGTCGGTTGGGTAGTAAAAATCTTGAACTTTAATGAGAATGTTTTCAACTGTGCCTTTTGGATACTTAATAGAATGATCGGCTAACTGTAAAGTCATTTTGGTCGGTTTAAGGTCATGTACACCTAATTGTTTATATAATTAAAAAGGGAGTAAGTTAACACTTGCCCCTAGGTCTAATAGTGTAGTTGTTATGAAGTAATCTCCCAAGGTGCATTGTATAGTAGGACGACTAGGGTCCTTGCACTTAACAATTCCATCGTATTCATATAAAGAGGGATATTGTTCAGTTAAAAAGGGTTTTTGGGGTATGGTAGTTTTCCTCTTTGTAGTGCGCAACTCTTTTAGAAACTTAGCGTGTCCAGGTAGACTTTTTATAGCATCTAGAAAAGGTAGGTTTATAGTCAAATTTTTAAACACTTCCCTAATCTCATCAAAATTCTCATCCTTTTTAGACATAACTAGTCTCTGGGGAAACGGTGGTTTTTCTCTGTACTTAGCATAAGGGTTAACAGTAGTATTAACCTTGTTTTTATCTTTTGCCATTTTCCAACTAGGTTTCCATTTTGGAACCTCTACAGGTGTAAGATCATCAATTTCTATTATTGGGTCTTGTAAGGTTTTCCCTTTTGGTTAGGGTTGGACTGGAACTTTTACAGTTGTAAGGTCTTCAGTTTCTATGACAGTATTTGGTATGGTTTCATTCTTAGTTTGCGGGCGATCTTTACACATAGTCACTTGGTTATTAACTACTCTCCAAGAACGAAAGGTAGTGATAGCTTGTAGTTCCCCTGGGGTTATATTACCATTACATTGAATATTGTTTATTTCAAAGGTTGACTTAAGATTAGACACAATTTGACCTAGAAACACACCTTTTTGGTTATCATTTTGGTTAGGAGACAGATCAAGTACTTTTTGGCATAATGCCTGTATCATATTAGTTTGTTGTTGTTGGTTTTGTATCATGGTTAATAATAAGTCATCTTTTGATGGGTTAGCTAGTTGTACGGCAATAGGAGGGTTCACTGGGACTAAAGTTTTCTTAGTGTTTATGTTATGATTTTGATAATACTGAGGTACGTGCATTAAACTTCTATTCTGGTCACCTAAATCTCCTTGTCCTAGATGTTTGGTAAATTGGTTGAAGTTTGTAATAGGCTTAACGTTTTGATAATTAAAGCATGAAGGTGTAGGTTGTTGTTGTTGATTATAATTAGTGTTCTGCATTCATTGTGTGTTAGGGTTAGTGAAAACGTAATTATCTATGGGTTGTGATGGAGGTGAACCGTAGAGTAAGGGACAAAAGGAATTGGTATGGTTGGGATTAAAACAGACATTACATGGACTAGTGTTTATGTTCATGACCGGATTGGTTTTTGGTTCTTGTTTGTTAACAAAGAGGGCATCGACCTTTCGTGGGAGGGATTCAATTAGAGATATTTACTCAAGGTTAGGTGTAGCCTCAACTATGTTGGTTGCCTTAGCTGTTGATAAACAAGTATGGGAGCGGGAGTACTCACTACCTCCCCAGTTGTTCCTCTTAGTTGATTGATCTTCTAAGAAGATATACGCATCATATGCGCTTTTAATTAAGATATTTCCTCTGTTCATGATATCTAAAGTCTCCTTGTGGTATTGGGATAGGCCTTTGAAGAAGGCACAAACTAGTGTGTCTTTTCCAAGATTATGATGGGGACATTCTACTAGAAGATCAGTGAAACGATTCCAAGCCTCAGAGAAAGATTCTTGAGGTTTTTGGCGAAAGAAGTGAATATTTTGTAGCATCTCATCAGTCCTCTGTGGTGGGTAGAATTGTTCCACAAATAATTCATCTAGTTTTTCTCATGTGTTGACAGAGTTTGGCTTTTGGGCTGTTAGCCAAGCTACTGCTTTGTCAGCTAGGATGAAAGGAAACACCCTTAGCTTTATTTGTTCAAGTGTTACGTTAGGATGTTGGAATGTAGTAATAACTTGTTAAATCCTATGTAAGTGTTGATAAGGTTTCTCATGGTCCAACCAATGGAAAACAGGTAGCAAATTAAATATATTGGGGGCGGATTCTAAAATCTCCCGTAGTATCTGCAAGAATTATGTAGGACTCAGGTCCATTGTTCAAAGCCTTATAAAAATCAGAGAGGGATCTCTCTGCTATTTTTTCACCTATTGCTACAAATGTAGTTGGGGTGGGTGTAGGTGGTGTGTGTGTGGTGATGTGTGAATTTCTAGATAGGTGATTATTTTTGCGTCGATGATAAACTAATAAGGCAGGTTTATGCGTACCAGATCTTAATCCCATGCAAGTCTTAAGTCTAATAGGCAATTCCTAATGAGTATGCAAAAATAAGCCTGATTATTACTAGAAATAGAATCCTCTGACAGTAGATTCGAGGATGTATAGAGGTGTTACCTGGGGAGTCCTTGCTACGTGTATAAATAATGCCTTTAACATCCTTGAAGCACATCTAGTGTTACTTGAACAATTATACGAGTACTGGTCCATGTTTTGGATTGTGAAGTCCTTTAAAAAGATTAACCTTATTAGCCCAAGAGTTTTAAGAATTAGGGTAAGGTTTTTTACTATGGGCTTCGTATTGGGCCTGGATGTCAGTCCTGTGAAATGGGCTTCGGTAGTGGGTGGGCTTACTAGTAAACTAATATTATTATTTTTTTGTATTTTTGTATCAAACCAATGACCAGTCAACTAAAGAATTGAGGGAGGTTGTCCGTGCGTGCACGTTCCTTATTTAGATTACCCCAATTCTTTGGGTTTTATAGACACCGTTTAGAATGAAAAAAGTAATTTTATAAATTTTGTAGTTGATAGCATACGAGTACTGTACTATACTCGTGAGATTGTATTGCAAATAATATTAAAAAATTAATTTACGCTAATTAGCTTAGGACGCGTGCACGCTTAGAATTAAAGCAAATGGTGCGCGGGTCGCGTCTAAGAGTAGAATGCGGGACACGTTCTATGAAGGCAAATATCAGGTGCACACACACTCATGAATTAAAAAACTAGGGTTTGAATTTTTTAGGGTTAGGTCATGGGAGGGCAGAGAGTTAGTTTCGTAGCTCGTATGCACTCAGACAGTAGCATAAAAATTTGAAGAAATTGCGAACAGTGTTTTTAGTGTTGTGTTTTGATTATTATGTTTTGATAGTGGTGAGAAGGGTGTTGAAGTTCAACTTAGACTCTTTGTTTAGAGGAAGGTTTGTGATGGATAAAACACTAACTTTTGTAACTCTTTCCTCCTACTTGGCTTTTTGGAATTACTCTCAATCTTAACTTGTATTGAAATGATTTAGAACTTGTATTCAAGTGATTAGAAAACATGTATTGAATTAATTAAGAACTTTGGTTTACACTAAGCTTGAAAAACATGAAAATGGAAAATAAGTAAATAACAATTTAAAATAAAAACATTTAACCTACTCCTAATGACCAAAGATTAGATCTAGGGTTCTACTCCTAACAAACAAATTGGTTTGGACCCTAAAACTTGGATAAGAAAATCTCTACATCTTTTTGGTTTATATAGGCACCATTTACAGTTATACCCTTCCTTCTAGAAACAAACTTATGGGCCCTTGACCTAAGCCCACATATTAGAAGTCTTGGATTTGGCTTTTGGTCCCTGGGTTAGTAGCTTCAAGCCTTGAGTCCTTGAATCTTTGACTTTGACAGTTGAATTTGACTTTTGACTTTGACTTTCTGGCAACTTTGCTCCGAAGCTAGAATCTTCCCAAGCAGCGTAAATAGCCATCCTTTTTGTGCCAAAATGCACATATTAGGAATATGCGTCCTAAATAGCCTGTATCCTACAAACGGTAGAAAAGCTATAAGTTGACTGTTCATTAAACATAAGAAAGGTATATTTGAAGCATTATAAAGGTAATAAAACGTACATTTGGGGACTGATCAACTACCCCCAAACAGCATTTTGCTTGTCCTCAAGCAAAATATTAGAGAAAAAACTAAGATCACAAATGTGTGATTAATTATACTAGTCTTATTTCGCAGAGTGCGATTGCATTGACCATATGCAACAAGGCCTTTGATAAGCACCCAAAACTGTAATATTAAACCCCATAGAGACATAGCATTTTGGTCAATTACGTGTTTAATAATCATGAAATAATTATATTTTCGTACTTTTGCAGGTTTTCGTAGTTAACGTGAATATGATGATAAAACATGCATCGAAATGCACGGAATACTTGGAATACTTGAAGTCTTCCCACTCAGACCCAGTGAAGCCCAACAAAGCCTTACTAGAGCCGAGGATTCCAAAGGGACAAAACCAGTACAGAACGGGTCCATATAAAAAGGAGCAGCAAACTTTCGAAGCTCACATCTTTCAAACACGGGCCTTAGACTTGACTGAGTGAACTGCCCCAGAGCAAACCGCGGTCGAACTCTACGCAAAGACAGAAAGTTGTAAAAATGCCAAAATCGGCGCCACCACTAGACATACCACATGGACCCACTCTGCGGGCCCAAAAGGCATGACGAGTCAACATAGGTAGGTGGCAAGTGATGGTCACAATTGTGTGCCACCTTGCAAGAAGAAAGGGACGGATCAATTTAATGTTTGAATTGATTTGAAGAAAGCAACAAAAAAAACATAAAGTTTGGATTGTTATGGACAAAAGGATAAAAACCTTTAAAACAAGGTTTGGATTGTTGGAAATGAGAAAAGGACAAAACATAAATGAGGGGGGCTTCACGAGAGGAGACCAGGCTATATATATGAGAGGGGGACCTTACCTTTGTGCTCTCTAGTTTTAAGTTTTAGTTTTTAGCATATAGTTTAGCTTTTCATTTGTTGCAGTTTCATTCCGTTATTTTCTCCTTCTAGTAGTTTTACCAACTTCAGTACTGTAAGTCCTTCTTCTTAATAAAAGTCATTTCTTTTCAAGTTTAATTCCTGTTCTGCATTTACTTATTTATTGTATACAGCAATTTCAATTATTCATTCAATGACCATGAGCTAAACCCCCCCCCCCCCTCAGGGGGAGGGTTATGATGCTCGTGTAAGAATCCGGATTGACACTTTAATGTTCTAGAATCACTACTTAGGAATTAGGTGTAGATTATACATCCTGTCCCAAAATGATTGAGACTGTCCAAGTTTGGAGTGCTGATGCTCCAAAACAGTCTCGCTAGAGACCCAAAATATCTCGTGCGTAACTCTATGGTGTCAGACACCTCTCTGATTTGTCCAGCTGATGTATAATCGAACCAAGAGCTGAAATGATATTTTAGAGATGAAATATTAGTTCAACTCCTTATGCTAGTGAGATGCGCTCAGAGATGCGCGCATCTCGCTAGGGATCGATACTCGACGTCATCTCGGGTTTGTCTATGAACTCGAGACGGATTAGAGCTGTAGTGATGTGGTAGTATAACTGTTGAAACTGATTCTTGCATGAGTACGGTTAACCCTTTCCCTGTTTCTCTATCTCTGTTTATTTACATAGAAATCAATCGCTATTATTTTATGTTACTCGCATTACCGTTAAATTACTTAAACCAACTAAATAACCTAAAATCCTACTCACCATAAGCTGTAAATCCAGTTGTAAACCTTGCCGAGCCCTAAGGTATGGATGATCCCTTACTCGACCTATCCTACAAACCCACGTAAGTAAGGTAACTTGACTAAACGGACGACTAACGGACTTTAGACTTTGGACTTTGGATTGCAGACTTCGGCCTATGGACTCCGGACATTAAACGTAATAATTGGAATACATCAAGAAAAAAACCCCCCCTCTCCTACCCCCTCATCTTTTTTATTTTCATTTCTTTTACGATACTAACGTGTTACGTACCTGTTTGCCCTAAATTTTCTTTTTCTACTAATTGACATCTGTGAACCAGATCTTGTTTATCATTATTAGCATAGTCTAAGTATTCCGTAGGAAGTTGAAGTACTGAATTGATATTGTAGTCTCGGACGAGACTATAATAGTAGCGTGTGAGACTAACCTGGAGTATCAACACTCCGGTTTTCAGGTACAAGGCACTTTCCTTCGTATTACTATTTTGGACTCTCTAATCCTGTTTATCCACCATCTATTAAGTTCACAAGGTTAGGAGTTACTTCAATCGTTATATGAGGAATCACGAGACGCCAGGTTTTGAATTCTTAAACTCCTCAAACTTTGTCGATGATATTATTTGGTTGATTGCTATAATCTGTTTTACCTTGCATTATTGTGTGTTGGCATGAGAACTCTTTGAATGTATAGAATTTTTCCTGAGTAAATGTGGTTCGTCATTACATATTCACGTTAATACGATTAAAATGATTCAAATATTTTTGGATGTCTGCGTAATTTCAAACCAACTGCTTAGATTATTTTTGTATGTGTATGTTACATCCATTCACATACGCGGTATTACTTTGCATGAGTTTGTTCTTGATATTCCCCTAGCTCGCATATAGTTGCACGTATCGGTAGCTCTAGATTATTACATGTGTAGGACGTATTTCTATTAACGTATAAGTAATATAGAGTTGCATGTGTAGACTTCCTGTGTAAAACTAGCATGTGTTAATTGTATGTTTAGTCTTCTATTTTCGCATCTCTCGTCTTTAATTGCATGTTTCGTAATCACGTCTCCATAATACATTAATTACATACACTAAAAATATAAAAAATAATAAAAAAATAAAAATAAAAATAAAAAATAAAAAATAAAAAATAAAAAAATAAAAAATCATAATAATAAAAATATCATCATAATCATCTTAATAATACCCCGCATAATACACCATCATAAACCATCCTCCTATTCCATCAGTGTCTAGCAAACTTGCGAGAATGAGGTTACTTAATTAAGGAACGTGCTAGCACAGACAACCTCCCTCAATTCTCTCAGGTGACCTGGCTGCTGGAATATTCACACGTTATCCTAGCCTACCTGCTCAAGTTAGCAACAGCTTGGGAAAACGTGCTTCACTTCCCTCTTTCTTTTATTCTCAATCTCCCTGTCATAATTCGTTCCTTATGAGCCTTGAATTAACATTTGTGTTTGTATGAGACTACGGTCTAGTAAACATAAGGAATTAGAACTTATTGTCGTCAGAAATACAATAAACAACTACTTCAGTTATCTCCTAGACATAATTCTTCCTCTGTAAGCCAACCTCGCCAAGTATATCCATTGCCATGATCTCCCATAGTTATGGCCCAAGAAAATCCCACAGTCGAGAAACCCCATTTGGACTTCTATCTGCCTGACAGGAAGGACCTGCTTTCTGCATTAAACTCGAAGAGATTGCAGGTGATTTTCGCATTCCGCCAAACATTTTCGGTTTGTTACCTGTTTACCATGGTCTAGATCATGAAAAACCATACAATCATCTTCGTCGGATGCAACAAGTAGTCACCACTTTCCGCCATCCGACCGTTACCAATGAACAAGTCTTGCTTAGGTTGTTTCCGTTCACCTTAGCTGATAAAGCTTCAGTTTGGCTCGCGGGTGAAGCGCCGCAATCCCTTGACACATGGGCCAAGCTCGTACAAGCACTCATGATAAAGTTCTATACTCAGAAGAAAACTACAGAGATGCTTCAGAAGATTCAATTCTTTCGCCAGCATCCCCAGGAATCTTTTACGGAAGCATAGAGCAGATTTACAGATCTGCTTCTCGAATGTCCCCATCATCAACTCGACACCGCTGCCTTAGTCCGTTCATTATGTAATGGTCTCTCTAACCATCAAAAGGAAACATTAGATATCATGAACGGCGGTTGTTTCATGGACAAAGGCGCTACTGAAGCATACACTTTTCTTGAGAAACAGGCTTCACGAAGCACCCATTGAGGTAACACTAATTCTTCTAGATCTTCTAAAGACACTCCTACCAAAGTTACGTCTATGTTCGAGGTCAAACCCGATCAGGAATTAAAAACTCTGATCGAGTCCCTAACCAAAAAGGTCGATGCTCTTTTGGTTCAAGTAAATGATCAAAAACCCAAACAAGTCATGGCTGCCAACACTTCCTCATGTCCTCTTTGCTTAAGTCCTGAGCACGCTAATTCTTATTGTCCTTTGGTATACAAGTGCCCTCCCCAACCATCTGAAGAGGCTTGTGCTTTCAACATCCCAAATGCACCTTAGCGACAACATTCGAATTTGGTTTGGGGCCCCCCTGCCCAACAACAAACTCCTCCGAGTGTCAACAACGCTCTTGTACAACCACCCGCGAACTACAATTCCTACCGTCAAGGAAATCCTCCGCAGTTTCAGCAAGGGCAAAGTTATTTTCCCAACAACGCAAATATAGGGTACCAAAACAACCGCAGCCTTGTTCCCGCTAATCAAGGATATGGCTACCAAAATCAACCCGTAAACAATAACCGTGAACTTGTTCCTGTTGCTCCATTGGTACAATCCACTGCCGATAAAATAGCTGAAACTTTTCGGACTTACATGAATCAACAGAATCAAATCCTAGCGTCTATCCAACAGTCTCTTCAGCCATTAGCACAGGATAAAAGTCAAAAGGGCGTGTTTCATGGCCAAGCAGTTCCAAACCCTAAGCCCACGAACACTGCCTTTGAACTTAACAATGCACCAGGATCTAGTAATCCCAGCCAGGGTGAGGTAAATGCTATCACCACTTTTCATTTTAGCCGAACCATCGACAATCACATACGAATGCCAGACATTAAACCGACAAAAGACGTGGCTGATGTCCTTCCAACTCCTACCTCGCAACCAATAGCAGACAAAGTTGTTCCTTCCAAATCTACATCCACGTCCCTAGGGAAAGACGTCATTGATCCATATGCGCGATTCTGCCCAAAAGCTCCGTTCCCTGCCCATTTGGCAAAGAACAAACCTAACAAACATTTTGATGAGAAACGTGAAACCTTCAAAAATTTGACCATAAACCTATCTTTTCTAGATACGCTTAAGCATTTGCCCAAGCATGCCAAGTTTTTGAAGGACATGTGCACCAACAAACAATGAACGAATGTTCCTCAACAAGCATTCCTCACTGAGCAGTTTCCCTCCATTACTACTACCAATGGTATGGTTAAATACAAAGACCCAGGTCGACTAACTATACCATGCACGTTGGGCGACAAGTATACCGCTACCGTACTTTTAGACCTAGGCGCCAGTGGTAACCTATTTCCCTACTACTTATTTAACCAGTTAGGTCTTCATGAATTAAAACCTATCAATATGACTCTACAACTCGCGGATCACTCCATCAAGTACCCAAAGGGCATAGTAGAAAAAGTCATAGTCAAGGTCCAAGATTTTTACTACCCAGTTGATTTTGTCATTTTAGATACCGAAGTAGCCTGTGACTCTATTCCTATCATTTTGGGACGTCAAATTCTTGCAACTGCTAACGCTCTCATCAATTGTTGGGATGGTTCAATGATATTATCTTTCAGAAACCTTTTTGTCGAAGTCAACGTGTTCAAGTTGTTGAAACAATTTCCCGATCCTATAATGGAGGGTGAGATTAGCTTGGTTAATGGTCTGGCACAGGAATATTTCACAAACTCTTTTCCCCCAGACGAGGTACACCAATTTCTTTCTTTTGATAATCCTGAGTTTGACGATGAGTCATACATTAAGGATGTCCAAGCATTATTAGAGTCAGTACCACTATTTGACCCTACTGTTGCGTTACCAACTAATTCAGAAGAACCGCACTCGCTTTTTTCCATTGAAGAGATGACCATTCACGAATCTTTGATCCCCACTCCTCTAACTCTGAATTTAAAACCTCTACCCTCTGATTTGAAGTACGTGCATCTTGATCCCGATGGTAGTCACCCTATAATAATTTCTTCTCACTTGACTACCGATGAAGAAGCACGTTTGGTTCGTGTCATTCGTGAACCCCGCTCCACGATCGGATGGTCCTTAGAGGATATCAAAGGAATAGACGCTAGTGTATGCACATATTGCATACATCTGGATGACGGCTCAAAGACATCGCAAGAGCCACAACGTCGCCTTAACCCCGCCATAAAAGAGGTGGTGAGGGAGGAAGTTTTACGTTTACTTGATGCGGGTATCACATACCCTATCTCTGATAGTGACTAGGTTAGTCATGTCCATGTTGTTCCCAAAAAGTCCAGCATTCAAATTGTACAAAATGAAAATGGTGAATGCATCTCCACTCGCATTCTATTGAAATGGAGAATTTGCATTGACTATCGCAAACTTAATGCCAGAATACGTAAAGATCACTTCCGTCTTCCATTCATTGACCAGATGCTTGAACGTTTAGCCGGTCATGCTTACTACTGTTTTCATGATGGCTATTCCGGCTACTTCCAAATCATCATCGATCCCGCCAATCAAGAAAAGACAACTTTCACATGTCCCTTTGGAACCTTTGCATACAAACGAATGCCTTTTGGTTTTTACAATACCCCAAGCACTTTCCAACGCTGTTGCTTCACATTTTCAGTGATATGGTGAAACGTTATATGGAAGTCTTCATGGACGACTGCCTATCCAACATTTCTAAAGTGTTAACGCATTGTGAAGAGAAAAATTTGGTACTTAATTGGGAGAAGTGTCATTTCATGGTGACCAAAGGAATTGTTCTAGGTCATATTGTTTCAAAAGATGGGATAGAGGTGGATAAAGCTAAAATTGTTAAAATTGTTTCACTACCTTTCCCTCGAACAGTTCGTGATATCCGTGCCTTTTTAGGCCACGCTGGGTTTTACAGGCCATTCATTCCGGATTTTTCTAAAGTTTCTTGACCCTTAACTAATCTCCTGCTTAAGGATGCGGTCTTCGACTTTAATTTCAATTGCAAACAAGCTTTTGAAACTCTAAAAACTACCCTGACTACTGCTCCTATCATTCAACCCCCTGATTGGTCTCAACCATTCGAACTGATGTGTGACACTAGCGACTTTGCTATTAGCGTCGTACTAGGCCAACAATGTGATAACAAATCCGTTGTCATTTACTACGCTAGTAAAACTTTTAATGATGCTCAATATAATTACACGACAACTGAGAAAGAGTTCCTACCTGTTGTCTATGCTTTGGATAAGTTTTGCCTTTACCTGGTTGGATCATCCACCATCGTATATACTGACCATGCCGCTCTTCGGTACCTACTCGTGAAAAAGGATGCGAAACAAAGATTGTTCCGATGGATCCTTCTCTTGCAAGAATTCACCTTGGAAATCAAAGACAAGAAAAGAACCGAAAATGTCGTGGCCGACCATTTATCTAGGCTAGTTGGTGACGTTGATAGTGATTCTGAAGCCATCGGCGATTCCTTCCCTAATGAATATTTGTACTCCATTTTCTCCTCTCCATGGTACGCGGATATCGTTAACTACCTAGTTACTGAGGAAGTTCCTTCCTCTTAGTCACGTCCTGATCGTAAAAAGTTCTTCTCCACTGTAAAATATTATTTCTGGGATGAACCCTACCTCTTTCAGTATTGTTCTTACCAACTCATTCGTCGTTGCATTCCCGACTGGGAACACACCGACGTGTTATCTTTTTGCCATGAGCAATCTTGCGAAGGTCATTTCAGTGGGAAAAAAAGAGCAGCCAAGGTTTTACAATGTGGTTTTTACTGGCCTACCCTTTTTCATGATGGACATGAACATTGCAAAGCTTGCATTCGTTGTCAGCACCTAGGTCGAATTACCAAACGTAATATGATGCCCCTAAATCCTATCTTAATTGTGGAAATTTCTGATGTTTGGGGCATTGATTTTATGGTACCCTTCCCTATTTCTCAAGGTTTTCTCTACATTCTAGTCACTGTAGACTATGTGTCTAAATGGATTGAGGCACTCACATGTTGCTCAAATGACCATAAGACTGTCGTGAAATTTGTAAAAGAAAACATTTTCTCTTGTTTTGGTGTCCCCAAAGCTATCATCAGTGATGGGGGTACACATTTCTATAATAAAAATTTTGGGTTTTTAATGAAGAAATATGGAGTCACTCACAAAGTTGCTACTCCATATCACCCACAGACGAGTGGCCAAGTGGAAGTCTCCAATAGAGAGATAAAGTCCGTTATGGAGAAAACTGTCAATCCATCAAGAAAAGACTGGTCTCTCCGCTTATCGGATGCCTTGTGGGCAAACCAAACGGCATTTAAGACACCTATAGGGATGTCTCCTTACCGCATCATTTTTGGAAAAATTTGTCATCTGCCAGTTGAACTTGAACATCATGCCCTATGGGCCATCAAAAATCTCAATTACAATATCAACGCAGCAGGCGAGAAGCGAAAACTGTAATTAAATGAGCTTGAGGAGATTCGGAGTGATACTTATGATCTCTCGAAATCCTACAAAGCTAATATGAAAAGAGTGCACGACAAGCATATTTTGCGTAAAGATTTCAAAATTGGCTAAAAAGTTTTACTGTACAACTCCAGATTACACATTTTTCTTGGTAAATTAAAAACACGATGGTCTGGTCTTTTCATTATCTCAGCTGTGACCCAGTATGGGTCAATCTCTTTGCTAAATCCATAAGATAACAACGAATTTCAAGTAAATGGTCAATGCCTCAAACATTACCACGAGTTATGCTCTCCAACTGTTGAACAGACTCTTCTCCAGGATCCGGTCTACTTAGACTAGATGTTTCGCTGGCGTACTCAATCTTGTTTCTGTAGAGGGTAAGCCATTTTGGTAGCCGGGCCATCTTCTATTTTATGATCTCAAAAGTTCTTTGAAGTGTGTGGTTGAAAGCGCTGGAGCCGTAGTCCACAAAAACTCTATTTCAGAACTGAGTATAAATGTCTTATGCAACACGAGCAAACGTTCCTGCCATTAAATGATAGGTACCTAAAATTTCACCTCCTTCCTTCTCTTCCCTTTTCTACTATCTGCCTCGCGAACTTCAACTAATCATTTGGTGTAAGTCTTACTCATCACAAATGTGTAATGGTTGTAGTACTTTTGCTCGTGAACGACGTGCACGAAGGATGGGGTGGTGTATGCATTGTCAAACACCTTTCTATCCAGGTCTTAACTTCCTATCTGATACTAGCCGGTATAAGGTATAATTTTGTCTGACACCAGCTACGCAGGATAAACTTCGTCACCGCGCCGTTTCTCCCATGGGTTGGGAATCGTCTTGAGGATCTGACGTTAAAAAACTCACCTTGTAGATATGTATATATTGTTGCCTTTTAAAAATTCCCCTTGCATTAAGTTGTGCACATAGAGATTCGTGTCAACCTCGGATATTGCATACTTGGAACACGTACGGGCAATGGATTCCACCAGACCAACCCCTAGAATTGGTACTTTGAGTTCCCTTTGGGGCGGTTTGAGGATAGCCGTATGTAATAAGGGCAATATTATTAGACCGTAGCGTGCACGGTCCAGGATGGTACCGTCCTGCCCCTAACCCCATAATACATAAAGGTAAAGCCACAGTCTGGCTGGATTAGGTTCCCTACAGAGCCGACATGACAATTGCATATGAATTTAGATGGTGACTCTTCTGGACATCCAGTGTTGTTCACATTAATCTCCCTTGTATAGAAATAAAAACTTTGTTTATAAATAAAACACCCCTCCTTCTTTTCAAAATCTCCTTTGGCCTTTGAGAATGACTCATATAATTCGATGGCATTTTTCGTGACGATCATTTTGGTAGCTCATTTATCCAATTCGGAGTCCGAACGAGTCATATGTGAGCGTTTAGATTTTTTTAGGCTTAAATTAGGCTTTAGGCTTGATTTTTGCTTGGGAAAATTTTTGGGCCCAGCCAAATCTCGTTATTCTCGGCCCATTTAAACCCAAGACACCCATCCCACGTATCATAATTTTGTCTTTCGTCTTCCCCAAATTTCGGATCTAGTTCCCCCCGTTTAAGTCTCGCACGAGACAGGCCCAAGTTAAATCCAACTCTCGCGCGAGACCACCACAGCTCCGAATCTAATTCCCTTCCCTCAACAACTTCCAATTCTTCCCCTCATCTCAAATCAATACCCATCCTCTTCCTACAATCCCCAATGACCGGAAATAGGCGAATTTCGGTGGAAAAAAAATTTTGGATAACTATTTGAAAGCGGAATGTTTGCGCCATTTTTTGATACAGAAATACAATCTAGAGGGTGGGAGTATTTGTTGTATGCCAATGGCGGAGTGTATTCAACGAATTTGGAGTTGAAGTTTTATGACAATGGTAGCTTTAATGGCGACCACTTTTGGGTCACCGTCGACGGTGTGCGCAGCCAAGTAACACCTGCGTTGATCTTTGAGATCACAGGCATACCGGTAATCGAGCACGTGCTGACTCAGCAGTAGTCCATGTATCCATGGACTTATGACCTAATGCTCGACACGCTAATCAAGGGCGAGTATAATATGGATGGGAAATGTGCATATCAATGCTCGGTGCGACAGAACCAGCTGGTCGTGACTCAATGGCTAGGACAGAATGTCATTGGCACCTCGAAGCCTTCAGACATCAACAAAACATTTCTCCACCTACTTTGGATCCTCCAGGAGCGCAAGGGTAACTTCTGCATAGTCACCTTTGTTTTTGATATCATTACGCATGCCACACTCAGGTCAGCCCTTCTTGCCGTTCTTGTAACACAAGTTATGATTAATTTGGGTTTCCTGTTTGCCACCCCGTTAGTACCTATGCTACCATATGAGAATATGATGGTTTTCAAGAAATGCATATTGTCCCCATGGGAACCCACAACACCAATGGCAGCTAAACACGCTAACGTAGGTCCAACGCACCCACTCTTCTTTGATGAGACTGCTATGAGCAAGATGAGCCATCCTATGGATGCCTTACGCGCTATGAATAGTGGCATGAGAGACATGTACACTCGCCAGGTATGAATGAAACATACCATGCGTGAGTTCAGGGAGGATATGACCACTCGCCATGAGTCGATGACAGACAGCATGGGAGAATTTCAGCAAGAAATGCAAACTTCCATGAATACATTTCAAGATCATATGACTACTCGACAGAACCAGTTCCAGCGAATGCTCATGGAAAACCAACACCAGTTTTAGGCTCAGGTGATGGATACCCTAGGCGATATCCAAGAACAGTTAGCCTCCATGGGAGCTCGTACTGCACGTTGTCGCAGGACTCCTGGTTCTTCTTGTGCAGCCCCAGAGGATTCTCAGTAGACATTTTATTTTCCCGGTCTTGTATATTATTTTTGTTGGATATTTTATTTACGTATTTGCATTTTAATTTTCCAACCTAGGATGTCTGTTATTTCCTACATTTTTCAAAACTTCTGCCTTGTAAAATATTATATTAGTTATCTCCAATATTATACTATATATAGGTAGAAACATATATAATAATATTAGTAATAATAATATATATAGATATATATTTTTGACGCCACACTTAACGGAAATTTTTTCCGTTCACTAACATTTTACAAAAATGGTCAGAAAACGGTCATGAAATTGAACAAAAAATTGTCAGAAAACGGCTCCATTTTCTTTCTATAAATAAGTTCAAAACATCCTTCACATTCACTCCTTTCATCTTCTTCCCTCTACACTTCTTCTTTAATTCTAATATCATTTTTAGTTCGTACAAATTTTTAAGCTTCATGGATGCACTAGAAAAGTTTGAGCAGCGGCAAATTGAATATGCTACTTAAGTCTTCATGCTCGTTTGTTTTATTATAGTAATGTTGTTAATGTGGCATATAGTGTTATCTAATATTTAGGCTTGTATTTTATTCCCCGTGTCATTATGGTGTGTTTTCACATCTCTGTACGTTGTTACATCTTATTGTGATATTATATTTACATCTTCCTTGTCCTTCTACATACGCTATATATTTACGTTAAAAAAAAAAAGGCACTCCTTGTATTCACATACCCCATTCTTCCCATCCACACTACATCCACTTTTGCGACTTGTTTCAGAAGATACACGTGGTCTAACTACCTTGTGACACCTCAATTCGTATTTTCTGCATCTTCAGATTGGTGCCTATTTATAGATAGGCTAGACACCTCTAAAATCCAATCTTCCCTTTTCCACTAAATTTTCTTCACCACTCTATCTTTAATGGCCCTCACTCGAATTTTCGTGCCCGAGAAAAATTTTATGGAAAATTTCTAGAGCGGTCTATTTCACCCATATTTGATACATAAATTTTACGTCGAGGATGGTTCCCTCTATTAAAACATAAGGAGGCACTTTATTCTAGAGAATTGGTCCTGCTATTTTATAAACACGGTTATTTCCAAAACGGGCAATTCTTTGTCCGAGCAAACGGATGCGAGAGCGAATTGACTATGGAAATCATCTCCAAGGTCCTTCAAATTCCCTTTGAAACCCGAGGGGTACACCTTCAGGATTCACCATTCAACAATATCAGACATATGATGTTTGCAACTATCCTTTACGGCGAATACAACCGGAAAAACCGCATTGTTTATCAGCGATCCTTGCAAAGAAACCAATTATCTGTGATCCAATGGCTAGCTCATAATGTGCTCGGCACATCTAAGACTTTCGAAATAACAAAACCCCTCCTCCATCTACTATGGGTCTTGTAAACTAAATGCAATTATTTTTGCATAATTAAATTTCTCTGGAACACGATCGCACGTGCTAGGAAAAAGGCAGCTCCTTTGCCAACCATTGTGACACTTATCATGATGCGTTGGGGTTTTCCTATTACTGCTCCTAATATACCTCTCAGAACAGCTAACATTCTCACCATTCACTTAGTTTATATGAACGGTTTTTGGACTCCTGATGTTGCTAAGAAACATATCGGTGCAGAAACCGGCAAAGCTTGTTCCGCTGTCAACATCTTCACTGAAAATGCAATACACAACGTATTTAATCCTATGGAAGGCCTTCATTTAATTCACCAAGGACTAATGACATTATATACACATCAGAACGTCATCATCACAAGTCTTCTTGAATTTCATGACATGCAGACAATACAAGACGAGGAACAAGCACTATTCTTGCACAACCACAACCAGTTCTTGGCAAATCTCACTCTCATAATGGAGAACCACGCCGAGATTTACCAGACACAGAGCGCCCTGTTGCAATGGGCATTGCACGGATTGACTGCATCGAAAATCTTATAAATGGATTTCTCTCACTAAAGGATCCTTACCGTTACTTGGGCCCATGACACATATTAGATTTTGCAATTTTATGTTTTTTGTCATTTTCTTTTTAGTTGTTAATATAGTGCAATTTTCCTATAGTTATAAATGTCATTTGTTTTTACTTAGTCATTCCCATCGTATTCTAATTTTTGGTTTATTATTGTCTACAGGTGGTATCTTTCTTCACACGTCTTCTACAATGGCATCTCCAAAGATTATTCTAGAACAATCTTTCCATGCGTTGCTGAATTCTCCTGCATATGGACATCTTTTCAGACACTTCATCACACAAGTTGGTTGGAATTCCTTCATTCTACACCCTGAGCAGACATACTCTCCAGGTTTGGCAACTTATTTTTATGATCATATGGAGGATCCACCTGCTGTACATGGTTTCGTGTTGAACGGATTTGCAATCCGTATTGGTAACACCAGACACCTTTTTTACGAGCCAGTAGTTGCTATGGCTTTGGACCTTCTTTATATTCAGCTAGACACCCCCATTCAATACATGATACAAAACAACTTTAATGACTATTCTTGGGAAGATTTCGCCGCCCGTTATGGCGATAGCCTTGCCCAAGTCATTGAACGTGCATAACCTGGCCGATGGCCAGACAACACTATTGCACTAGCGGTATGACAATGAATGTTGGGACTGCCATGTTGTTTATCTTTCTGAACATCATGGGCGATTGGCATTTTTCCACTGCCTTCGAATCAGCTTGTAAGACTTTCCATGCTCTGGCCTAGCAACATACTGCCTTCGACATCACAGACCTAGTAATTAAGAACCTTAAAAGGGCTCAATTTTTTTGGCAGCACTATATCACTTTGCCAGTTACAACATGTAGGATAATGAGGATGTACTTCCCACAGTTTGTGGCCACTTTTCATGACTGGGTAAAGGTAGATTCTATATGCCCGACGAACAAGATAATTTGTTCTTTGCGATTTCGAGTATGGTGGTGCCCTTCAAGGTATCAAAAGAAAGTTTGTTGCTTCCCTAATGGCGAAAACATGATAGCTTATCTGGACACTTCTAGAAAGAGGAAGTGGAGCGAAGTTTGGAAAACTATGATAGATTGGCGTGACGCAAAGGAATGACATTTCTATAAAGATAAAGCGAGAATGGACCGACCCCCAGTTCATAATTGGGGCAATGTGAGTTGATGTACATATTTGTTTTATGTTTTGATGTGAAAAATAAATAACCTAACAGTGTGCTTTCACTTATATGTTGTATAATATATAGTGTGTTACCATAATTTTCTCTAGAAGATGTCAGCTATATTTTTTCTCAAAACTTCTCAAGTATATTCTTTCTTCCTCTTACCACTTTGAGGACACAGTGTTCGACTGTTTGGGGGTGGTTAGAACCTTTCGCAAAAATTAAGCATTCATAGTTGTATATAGTTTTAATTTATGTCTAAATAGGTGTATTTAGTGAAAAAGTCTCGTTTCCTTTTCTGTGATGAAAAATATTTAGAAATCTCACCCTAGCATTAGAATTAGGACTTGTTCTTAGAAACTTAAGATAATACATATGCAATAGTTTTTACATCTTTCCATGAACATTCATGCACTGACTTTCATTAAATGTACATAACAGTAAGTTTCTGGGACCCACGGTTAGACAACTTAATTTCTATATCCTATGAGAATCATACTAAATAGCCTCAAAATGTGTGATATGTAAGTAATGACTCAGAGGAGTAGTTTTTCCGAATAGAGAAGTTCACATGTCTACTTACTTGATTCTTTGCGCTTGAATCCTGAAATTTAATTTAGGCCTTCTTTGGATCAATATAGCCAAAAATTCACACCTGTAAAAAAAAAATTAATGCTAATCGCCCCACTGAACCTTTCATTAATCCTTTCTATTTCACCAAAAATTCATTAACCATATATCAACCACAAATAAATAAGCCTACCTAGATGATGAGTATGAGAAATAGGATGAAGTACAGAAAAATGAAGAGAAAAACTTGCCATAAATAAAAATCAGTTATCTGCTTTAGAAGAAAAGAAAAAGAAGAATAGAAAAGTGTTTCCAAAAATCAAAAGAAATATCAAAGTTAGAATTTCCCCCAAAATCAAATCAAAAGGGAATACAAAAGCTTAAAAAAGCTAAGTATGGAAACTCATGTTAGAAGCAGGAAAGAAAATAAGGACTTCTTTAGTATAAATATCTTGAAGACCTTATTATCTTATACTTATCATTTTTTGAATTTTCCATTCCAATTTCTTCTACACTAGCACCTAAGCCCTATAATACCTAATAAAGACATCTAGCTCAATTAGGAGTAGGGTGGTATGATAATAAGTAGTAGATGTGAATTCTCAACGTCGAGTCCTCTAACTTTCATTGAGTATGTAAGGAAATGTGTGCCCACTGCACACTGGAGTTAGCAAAACTTGAGTGGAAAAATAAGAGAGAAATTGTGTTTCGACACATACCTGTGAGAACCTACTTAAGGACATTATCCAAAGGATCCAAAAACGGCCCTGCTCGTACATTTCATTATAAAGATCACTGCATGCATGCTCATATGTAGATGTTTTGATTATTGTATATATATTAACTTGAATTTCGAAAGAATTAATCCTTATTTCCCCCGCTAGTGAGATGTATAGATATCTGAGATTAATTAAGGAAACAAGCCTTTGTTACTGAGTCGTTGTAGTATAAATGAAGTTTGTGAGTATCTTCTCTGGAAAACTCTCACGAGGCTATAACTCATCCACTAGGGAATTCCTGGTGGTTCAAGGCCTTGTTGCATACAGTCAATGCAACCGCACTCTGAAAAATGAGACTTAGCTTACACTACTAAAAGAAGGGCTTTTTGTGTCACTTATTTTTTTTGTCTCGTGTCACTTACTAGAAAAAAGTGACACACAGAGTTTTGATGTGTCACTTTTTTATGGAACGAGGGCTGATGTGTTGCTTCTAGGAAAAGTGACACAAGTAATTTTATTTTTTGTGTCCCATTCTTTGAACGTGACACTAGTGGTTTGCCTTGTTGTGTCACTTCTGGGTGTAAAAAAATCAAAAACAAAATTAACAAATTATCAAAATATATAAGCGACACGAGTAAGTGTTTATGCCATGAAATTCGAAGTCGTGATTTGGAAAATAACACTTAGGGTTAAAAAAGGAAAAAACACAGAAGAAAAAAAAATAAAGAGTCTGTCTCGCAAAAACGCTGAAGAGACCTCACCGTTCTTCCTCCCAACTAATTCTCACCAACATTCTAACACCAAGCGCGCTCTCCCACCCAGCGGTCTCTCGTCCATCCCTCGTTCTCCGTCCCAATTCCCTTTGCAGCTATCTCTCTCTCTCACGAGCAAGAAAATATAGGTAATATTTTTTTTCGTTTTTATTTAATTTTATTGACCAAGTACTGATTTATCTCTTGCGATACCTTAGTTTGAGAACTTGTCTGATGTTTTGGATGCTAATTATGGATCATATTACCAACCATTTATTCGCAATAGAAAATTATTATTTGGTACATCTTAGTAAGACAGTGGAGGATTGATAATTTTTATGGTTCAGAGGATGAGCGGTTAGAGGAACAAGTTATTCAATTTCAAACATGATGAAGGAAAGAACTCTTGTTACAAGGCGTCCTCCATGAGTACCTCTAAAGATAATTACTATATGGAGGTTGATGGTAGTGATGCTTTAAAGAATAGAACATCTAAAGATAAATCCTATTTGGGCGTTGTTCCTAAGGATGCTTTAAAGAATAGTTCTCACGCTTGATTACAAAGTGTAGACAATCGGTTTGGTTTGTGTTGCTGAAAATGAAGTTCACAATCAAGAGAAAATTTTGCGGAAGTACAATGTCACAGAATCACATTGATGGATATTGCCAACGATGAGAAGAAATCGTTTCTCACAAAGGTGAGTCCCATTATTAAGTTATATGATCTTTGAACATGTATGGATTCTACTATGAATGCACGCGTCTTCCATCTTCAATTGTTCAAGAAATCCAACTTATTTATATACTACATTGGACAAATTATGTTTGTGATATATTCGGCGCAACTCATACTAGGATGCTTTTGGAGATAAGAAATTAGCACTTTTGTGGTAAAAGCAACAACCACATTGCCTTGTCGAAGTTATTTGGCTGAACATATCTTGTTAGACCAAAATTCAAGATCCTAGAATCTAGATCCTTATTTAAGTCTCATTTTGGTTCCTTCCAAGTTCCAACATATTGATTGCATATCACGAGTTTTATTACTTAATATTATATGAACCAAATCAGCTTTGCCCTTGTCATAGCTTATTTTAGTAGTTAACTTATTGTGGGATCTAAGTAAAGTAAAGTGGTTGACAGTTGCATGCTTCAATGCATAAATTCTGATATAAAAACTTTTGATTGAGTACTTGTAGGAGCTATATAAATTGTATATTATTTGTGGATTAGATTTTTTTATTAGTTGAATATCTTAAGAAACCATTGTTCCTTATAAATTGGAATTTAGTTTCCATGTATATATATATCTGGATTTGTGTTCTTTTCGACCACTTTGGATTTCAATTGATAATGACACCAGATAATTGGAAATCTTGGTGGTGATATAACCTCGGATGGTAGTGTCGGCACACATGTTATTACTGGGAAAGCAAGAATGACTCGTAAATTTCTGTGTTGCTCTCTGTTCTAGATTAGTCTATTTAAACTGTCTTTAGCTATCGTTATTATTAAGAAAAAGTGGTGAACTGCTATGCCCATAAAAAGATCTAAGCTGACTTCATATTTCTTGTGTCTCAAACTGCATTGTGATTGAGGCTTAATATAATAACGTCTTAACCCAATTATAACTTATTTTCAACTAATACATCTGCACTTTTTTGTTTTAGAAAGGTGCTTGGTCTTCATGGCGTCCTTGCTAATCCTTTTTTTTTTTTTAAAAAAGACATTGTTGAAAGTTTATCAAAACATGATTCACCACAATCGAACAAAATATCTTCTATCCGTGTTAAAAGTAGGACACCTTGTATGGGAGGTGTGTTATAGAATAATACTCTGCATTTCTAGTCACTATAATTAGAATACAATCATGTAATGAAGAACGTGTTTTGAGTATGTATAGAACGCAGCGTCCTTAATATCGCGGAATATGTTTGTTTTAAGCCCATGGCAGGGACTAACACACTTTAATTTGAATTTTTCACCCCATTTATGAAAAGCTTGGGTAGTCTCAACTAACTAGTTAAAAGAGAGTTCCAGGGAAAGAATATTTCTTGGTGAGTGAAGACAACTATATTACACAATGTTTAACAAGTTTCTTGTGAATATTTTTTTATCTTTCCTCCGTTGCAGATGAATTACCTTTTATTTTGCAAGATGAAGATTATGTATCGAAATGCATATCAAAACTGAAAGATGTTGTTCTTAGAGCAAAAGCCTGTCCTCAAGCATTGCTAAAAGGTTATGACATTCACCTTGCTAAGCATGTCCAACCGTCGATCAACACCACTTTCGATATTGTCGAAAATTTTGGTGGTGGAAATGTAAGTTAAAAGATTTCCTTTATGTTCTGAAAGTTTTTTGAGTCAATCTTACGGGTATAGGGCATTTGGGTTTTGTCAAGCATATTTTCTTCATTTAAAACTTTTATATATAAAATCAGAAAGTCAAATGTTTGCATGTGATTACCTTTTTTTCACACCATTTAAGAAAGATTTAGTGTGAAATTTACATTTGCCCGTATGTATGGATGCCCCATATAGTATGTGCATGCATGCCCAGTGCAAGGTAGCACTAGGTTTCAGGATATATATGACCTTATATCTAATATCCTTCGAATTGTCAATTTGTCATAGCGTGTTATTGTGGTGCCATTCTTGGTTTCTAATCTTTAACACCTTTCGATTCTTTTGGAATTTATACATCGGTGATTGTTTAGGACATTATATCCTTAAATTTTGGTGTTGTAGACATTTTAAATTGCCTTGCTAGGACAGACCATCTTCCCATGATATGATATCTACTTGTCAAATATCCATCATTTTTTTGCTTTTTTCATTTTTTTTTTTTATCTGAAAGGAAGGAGTGTTTATTAACTTCATATGCATGTATGCCACTCAAGTACTGAGTCTCCCCTGTTTGGGAAAATGGTAAGTTCCAAGGTGCCAAAATATAATAGAAAGTGTTAATCACCAATATATTCACTGTCACTCCTCAATTTCACTCTTGCCAAAATTATCAATTCGATTGGCTCTAGTGAAACATAATCACTGATAGAATGGTTACTGTTTATATTTCTTTACACAAAGTAGCGATTAATGTAGCTTAACTGCTACTTGTTTGTAGGTTATCCGAACACTGGGCAAAGTGCGTGAGCCATTGAGAACAATCTTTGTTGCATGTGAAGAGGACATGGAGCGAGGAGGATTGGGTGGTGATCAACTGTTGGCAGGGGTGATAAGATAGGTGATGTTAACTTAGTAGTTAATTTGGGTAAGTGGGCTTCCATATTTTCCCTTTCTTTATGTATATATACTTTTATTATCGATTTTTTTTTCTTACTTGTGCAATATACCCTTCTTGATTCACTTAATTTTTAATTTTATATACTAGTCATAGTGGAATGGCGACTTCATGATATGATCACGGGTGCATAGATCGATTAACGGATGAATAGATGGCAGCTAGGTTTTTGGTGTTGGAAGTCGTTACAACAAGCTAAGATATTGTTAGGATAAGCGTTGGCGTCATGTAGTTTTTTTTTTTTTTTTTGCACAATTTATTGTGATTATTTTGGTATTGGAATGACTTATTTTGTTGGGAGTCAAACCGGATAATAGATTCTAGGTTTGATCCATGAAATCAATAGAAGTTAATTGTTTTGAATGTTTTTCTTTTTTTCCGAGTGGATGTTGTTTCCATATCATAAAAGCGGGGTTAAAGTGATTTTGGTTGTGATGTTTTGTTAATGTATGTGGATGTTGTTTTACGTCATAAAAGCGGGTTAATGGGGTTTTGGTTATGGCGATAGGATGTATGGTTGGTTGAAAATGAATACGATCGAATACAAAATGAGAAAATATTTTTAAAAAATTATTTTCATTTGTTTCACTTTTGGAAAAAGTGACATAATATCTATTAAAAGTGACACAACTGACTACTCTTATGTGTCGCTTTTGACATACTTGTGTCACGCTCTAGTCCAAAAGTGACACAACTAGTATACTTAATGTGTCACTTTTGACGTATTTATGTCTTGTTCTGGTCCAAAAGTGACACAACTAGTATACTTAATGTGTCACTTTTGACGTACTTATGTCTCGCTCTGGTCCAAAAGTGACACAACTAGTATACTTAATGTGTCACTTTTGACGTACTTATGTCTCCCTATGGTCCAAAAGTGAAACAACTAATATACTTAATGTGTCACGTTTGACATATTTATGTCTCGCTCTGGTCCAAAAGTGACACAACTAGTGTACTTAATGTGTCACTTTTGACGTACATATATCTCACTCTAGTCCAAAAGTGACACAACTAGTGTACTTAATGTGTCACTTTTCACAAAATTATGTCCCACTCTAGTCCAAAAGGGATACAACTAGTGTCACTTTTGACAAGCACTGTGGCACTCTTTCTTAAAAGTGACACAAGAGGCTATTCTTAAGTGTCATTTTATTAACAAAAAGTGACACATTTAGTAAGGCTTTTGTGTCACTTTTGGTAGAACTTTATGTGTCGGGGGCTATTAGGTCACTTCAGAATTAGTTTCAAAAGTGACACAAGTGACTTCTTCTGTCACCTAAAAAGTGACACAAAAAGCCCTTCCTTTAGTAGTGTTAGGACAACATATTTTTGGCCACTTATCATTTCAATGCCTCTTCTTTGCTTGAGGACAGGCAAAGTGTTGTTTGGGGGTGCTGTGATAAGGACCCAAAACTGTAATATTAAACCCCATAAAGACATAGCATTTTGGTCAATTATGTGTTTAATAATCATGAAATAATTATATTTTCGTACTTTTGTAGGTTTTCGTAGTTAACGTGAATATGATGATAAAACATGCATCGAAGTGCAGGAATACTGGAATACTTGAAGTCTTCCCACTCAGCCCCAGTGAAGCCCAACAAAGCCTGACTAAAGCCGAAGATTCCAAAGGGACAAAACCAGTGCAGAACGGGTTCACATGAAAAGGAGCAGCAAACTTTTGAAGCTCACATCTTTCAAACCTGGACGCCGACTTCGGCTAGTAAACTACCAGAGCAACCAGGGCGACGAACTCTATGCAAAGACAGAAAGTTGTAAAAACGCAAAAATCAGCGCCGCCACGGGACACACCACGTGGACCCACTTTGCGGGCCCAAAAGGCATGACGGGTTAGCATAGGCAGGTGGCATGTGATGGTCACAATTGTGTGCCACCTTGCAAGAAGAAAGGGATGGATCAATTCAATGTTTGAATTGATTTGAAGAAAACAACAAAAAAAACATAAAGTTTGGATTATTATGGACAAAAGGACAAAAACCTTTAAATCAAGGTTTGGATTGTTGGAAATAAGAAAAGGACAAAACATAAATGAGGGGGGCTTCACGAGAGGAGACCAGGCTATATATATGAGAGGGGGACCTTACCTTTGTGCTCTCCAGTTTTAAGTTTTAGTTTTTAGCATATACTTTAGCTTTTCATTTGTTGCAGTTTCATTCTGTTATTTTTTCCTTCTAGTAACTTTACCAACTTCAGTACTGTAAGTCCTTCTTCTTAATAAAAGTAATTTATTTTCATGTTTAATTCCTGTTCTACATTTACTTTTTTATTGTATACAACAATTTCAATTATTCATCGAATGGCCATGAGCTAACCCCCGGGAGGGTTATGATGCTCGTGTAAGAATCCGGATTGATACTTTAATCTTCTAGAATCACTACTTAGGAATTAGGTGTAGATTATACATCCGGTCCCAAAATGATTGAGACTACTTTTAACCTGCACTCACGCTTAGGAATCATTTTATTGCTAGCAACATGCACTGTCATTTTATTGCTAGCAACCTATTAGTTCATAGCTCCTCACTAAATTCTTCCACCCCTATTGTTTGTGGCTTTATTTATTTATGTTTAAATTAATTTCTTTAGATTTACTTTCTCTAGTATTGTTTTGATTTGTTCTATTTAACTCTATTCTATAAGTATGTATCTTGCATTATATATAGGTCTATCTTACTTTACTCTTTACTCTGTTATGTAATTTTGAGGATATTTGTTTCGCGTTGGTTGTGTTGGGGTGGGGTTTCCTGTTGGTGGTTGCTTAGCATGATAGGTGGCCTGGGTAATTCTTTTTGTTATGAGGGAGGGCAGAGCTTTTCATCTTTTCATATTGTCTGAGTCAGAACTTTTAGTTAAGACTGATCTTGGGTACAATTTAAACTTAACATAATTGTTAATAGTTAATTTTGGCATGATGAAACTATTATATTTTTTGTTTCAAATTTTTTTTTGTGCTCTAATATATAGATAATATCTTTGTGTGCTGATAATCTTACGTCAAAATGGATCGGTTTGGTATTAGTTTTTGTGAAGAAATAGCGGTTTGGAATTGCAAGGGGTACTAGAGGAATCTAAATGCAATTTATTATCATTTTTTTTTGTGAAGATGGTTCATTCGCAAGCTAGTTGAGTGATGTTTAGAAATGTTTTTGTTTAAGTTCATACTTTTCTTAAGATGAGTTCAGAAATAAAAATTATGAAAGGGAGATGATGCAACTCTTTTTTGTTTCTAATGGAGTGAATTAACTCACTTTTATTTATTGGAAATTTGTTGTTTAAGATAATTGATGTTATGGCTATTTTATTTTGCATTTATTTGTTGAGAGGGGGATAATTGTACAGATGATGCACAATTAGCAACGATATTAGTGATAAAAATAGTCTTTTGCGATGCACGTAGTGTGGGAACATGATCACAACTAACCAATTTTGTTTACTCAAGCTACGATCAAAACATCGCTTATAACACTAATTCGTTTCACCTTTCTCTACGATAGTAACATCACTAATAACACATAAAATTCAAATATTTTAGATCTATAATGACGATAACAATGTCGCTTATATAACCAAAGATTCAAATTACTAATATATCTAGTGACAATAAAAACGTCACTAATAAGATTTTGTTTTTTTTAATTTTTTGGACTTATAGTGATGATTAAAACGTCGCTAATAATACTACAATTTTCAAAATTTTCAGACATTTATCGACATTAAAAACGTTGCTAGTAATGCCTTATTACCGACGATTTTAAAAACATTGCCAAAAGTTCATCTTTTGCGACATTTCTACATTAAAAATACCAAAATGAGTTAGCCACGAAATTAGAGAAATAGCGACTGTTATAATCGTCAGTAAATATATGCTATTTGGCGACGTTAAAATATCGTAGCTATATATCATTGCCGACTATAGCATTAGCGACGTTGCCCCAACACACCAAAAAGCGTCGCCAAATGGTATTAGCGATGTTTCTGCAATTTTCAGTGACATTTTTTTTTGTCGCCAAAGACCCTGGTTCTTGTAGTACAAATACATTAATATTTCACAGCAAAAAAAAATAAAGAATTCCTCATTTGGATAACGTGTCCCATACCATTCATTTAGTTGAAGAGTTACGTTGTAACTGCTCGAACGACTAGTTCTAGATAACGTTCCTTGAGCTATGTTTGAAGTTTCAATTGGCATTTGTTTTGTGGCATTTCTCTTGGAGGCACCAGCCATAGCAAATGAACTAGAAGGCGTAGGCATTTTTCTAGTGAAATTGCTTGAAATTTGTAAAAAGGAATATATAACATGCCATTCTCCATATTAAACGAAGATATAGCCAACGCGTAGCAAGAGAATTCAAACTATATTCCTGTTAATAGCCATTCTAATTCTATGCAATGCATTTATGTATCCACAATACTGTGAATGGGAATTAGCACAAAACATGACAATACAATTAGCTTACAAGGAACTATGACCGCCATAACCTCAACAGAAGCCATAAAAGTCAAGCACAGATCCTGTTTAAGGATGATTTTTTTTTCTTATCTTCTTTACTGTCTAGAAGAAGAAAGCAGAAAATAGTTCATTGGATTGTCTATATTAAAAAAAGGCAAAAAAGTATCATCGAGAATCGGTTCCCTACTTAAATAATGAAACTCAAGCAATGAAGTTTACAAGTTTGGCTCTCTAGTCTCAGATACATTTTCTCCTAAATTAAGTCCAGAAAACTTGGCGGGGGCCTTACCCCAGCTTGCTCTTTGAAAATGAAAGATAAAATAAATGACATTAACGAAGAAGGGACATTATCCCTCCATTTACCTTTTACTATATACTTTGTTATCCAACATGACTAAACAAGTTGTACACAAAAGGTTCAAAACATGATAGGTCTAGATAACATATATCGAGACTTTGTTATATGTATATTATTCATACATCAATTCAGTATAACTAACAATTTTATCAACCGGATTGTCAGGCCCCAATCTCTGGTCTCCTTATTTAAATTGCATGCGAATGCCAGTGGGTGTTACTTGGTCCCAAACACTATGTGACTTCAGCTGAATAAGATGCAACAGAACCACATGAATTCTTTAATAAACCAGAATAAAGAATGTACTTTTAGTGAAATGCAAAAAAATCCATTAAGATTTGCATCATTAACAGATAAAATAGCATAAGCCCCAACTCCTGGGAGTCGATAACTTAACCTAAGCTTCACTAAGTACAAGCTTGTGTCAAACCCAAAGACAAGAAAACTTCTACAACCTGATTAAAAGTAGGTCCTTCTAAACGTTAAAAGTATATGTGGCAATAAAGTGATTCCTAAGTAGTCTCAATAAAATGATAGAGGTTGATCAGATTTAAATGATTCCTCACACCTAATTCCTTTAGATTTAACCTGATCAACCTGCACTGTCTAAATGATTGCTAGCAAGGACAATAAAATCCTTAATACCTTGGCCATATTCAATAGGCCTATGTGGCATATTCATCCAACTCTTATCCATATTTGATCCTATTTATCCATGAAAATAAACACCATCATTTGCATTGAAACAAAAGCAACTGTCCTATTTAACAAAAAATGGCATGCATTTAATTCATCAAGCTATATACTTAGGGTAATTCTACAATACTACATTTAAATAACTGACTTTTATTATACTATATATGCTACACTTACATTGATCTCACACACAACTAAACTAATAGTTCAATTCATAAAGAGTGGAGCTTCATGCAATTAGTCAATATGTAAGGAAAATGTCCATATCACATACCTTTAGATTTTTTTTTTCTCTAGATAAATTGAAAATAGATGACAATAATAGTTAAACATGCATACAGATCATACCAGATCATACCAATTTGTTTATGATATACTCTAAGAGATACATATCAAATAAATTAACTTTTTCAACTAAGATGCCTAAAATTAAAACCATTTGATTAAGTTTGTAAGAGATACTATCCCTAATTAAGGCCAGCAGAAAAACTATCCCTAATTATATTTATTAGGAGTGGGTTGTACAAACCAGAGATCAAAAACACATGTCTACAAATAGTTCTAACAAACAAACACCTAAAGGATTAGGTAGTAATTACTAACAACAAGAACACATAGCATAGTGGAAAACACAAAGTATTCATCATACAAAGTATGTAAACACAACCATAGTCCTAAACTAATGAGTACAAAAGTTTACACTTCCTAAAACCACCAAGTTAACAACCTCCCTTAATTTTTTTAACAACACATGTCTACATATTACAACAAACACAGATCTAAAGGATTACGCAGAGAACCAAGTAAGTAAAAAAAAGAAAAATAGCAAAGTGTGAAACACAAAGTATGCATCAGACATTAAAAAAAATCAGGAAACGTATGAAAAACCTCAGGTCACACTATCGCCATCGCTTATGGGTGGGGAGGGGATTTCCAGTAGGGAGTAGTAAAGCATCTTGAGATTGTGTGAAGAAAAATCTAACATGTCATAAATGTACTAAGTATATGTTAGTTTAGTAGTACACTATATCTAGACAGAAGAATAATAGAAATTCAACAATGCAACTTGTCCAGCTGCTATACTAAAGGAGAGACTTACTAGTGACAAACTTTATCTACAAGAAACACTACATGAATTAACGGGGACACAACAACTTAAGCTCTTGCACACCAGGTTAGGTCTAAATGTTCAGCTTACAATGCAAACTCCTATACTTGTGCCTGGATCAAACCTGATGAAAATGTTATTAAGTTGAATTATAATGGTGCTTTGGGAAACACTGCTGGTGTAGGGGAGTTATAAGACCATAGAGGTAAAATTCTGCTAGCCTCTGCCGGAAATAACATTAAAAGCACAGTACTAACCCATGAACCCATGAACATTAAAGTGGGAATACAGGATTTTAGTTGCAAACAAAAAGTGGCAAATTCCATTGAACTCTAACTATATCTCTAGGAAACCCCCATGTGACAAATGGCATTGTTTGAACTTAGTCATTTGATGGGACCATGTGACTATGTAACAATTTTGATGTTATTTCCTTCGACAATGTCTATAGGGACACCAATGGTGTCATTGATCACCTAGCTTCACTAGGTAGTAACTTTGAGCCTTTGAGGTTAGCTATGTGTACTTAGTCCTCATCTAGATAAAAAACAAAAAAAAATTGACCTTATTGTAAAAAAAGGGGGCAACTGGAAGGTTGTATACTAGAATATAATTAATGAATGCCTAACCCTAGCTTAATTTTCAACAACAACAACAACAACAACAACAAAGTAGTTTCATGGTATAATCCTATAGCCGCGAGCATCATTTATGACTCCACATTAACAGTATGTACAACATGAAAAAAAAATGTTGACAAACCAAAGCCAATTATAAAATACACGCAGAAACGGACCATGTCTACACCTTTGCATATGTCGAGAGTAGTTAGATTCGTCTTTATCAACAATTAGGTTGTGGTTACCTATTTTTACCAAACTCCAAGAAGTTTTTGAGGAGAAAAAAATCATAAATGAATAAAAAATAACAACCTCAAGGCACCAATCCTCTGCAAGGCATGAGGTGAACCACAGAGGCGAGTAAAAAAGGTATTAAGGCTATAGGATTAAGGCGATAAGCTTCTGTAGAGCTTCAGCTAAGCTGAATCCCACCATCCCTATGATGCCAACAACTAAAGCTACTGGTTTGTTGTTAGTTTGAATCTCCATTTCAAACACACAGTGATAGAGGACAAGCTGAGATGGGCTAATATTTAATAATACTTGTATTCCAGGTCTGTGTGGGTATATTCAGGACTCCTTGATCATTTCATTCTACTAGTCATGTACTGAAGAAAAGGTGGGTGGTCCAATGATAATGCATGTATACTTCTTCATTTATACTAAGGTTTTATGCTCCCCAGTGGGATTTATAATTTCTGACTTCAAATCAGTCCTAAACCCTTATGATGTAATTGGTAACAGACCCATCCTTGTGCTCATGCTTTACCCACCATATCTTCCAACTAAGTGATAACCATTATTAGTCCAAAAAAATGAAGAAGATCACATGATACATAACATTAAAAGTATTGTAACTATTAATGACATAATTTCTTGATGATCTAGCAAGATACGAAGAACACATGAGAACCATCCATTACAAAAGGTCTGACACAAAAGTACCTTCAGTATGGAAATGTTGTATCAGGATGTCTGTAGTGTGATATGCATTCCTGATCATACAAAGCTATCTGAATATGACAGTGATGCTATCAACTAGTATACTTGCGTGTTACCTAAATTACTTAACAAACAAAAAATAGATCCGACCAACATAAGGTTTCCACTTTTGGGAGTTTCTTAAGATTTATCCAAACAATAGAAATAGAAATCAAGCTTAAAATTTCACGCAAGGCTTCACCTTTGTTTAATTTTAGAGAGAGGGATAGATAGAGAAGGCGTACCTTAATTTTAGTGCTTCGCCTTTTGTTAGCGCAAGGCTAATCTGAGAGCTCTTATCTCTGTGTAAGAACCTGCAAAGCAATGCTTTATCAGATAACCAATATTAAAGTAGGGGTTCTAGTAGTTGGGATTGACATAGCCTCACCTTTCGCCACCTCAAGCCAAAGGTTGGTGTATTGATTCAATTGGTTGCCGCGATTCAGTATTGATAAAGATGAAGTGTGGGAGAAAGGGAGAAAAGACGGGTTTTAAATTTGCTTTTTTCTATTTTGGAGACTTAGGGTTTCCTATTTAATTTTTCTTTTTGTTTTCTTAAAACAATGGGGGTGGCAATAGCTAAAAATATGGCGGGCTCGACCGAAAAATATAGGGCCATAAATAAGAAAATTGTGTCACTAAACTAATTAGATATTTTCCGACGATTATTTTGTCCCTAATATAAACTGAATTATAAAGTGGATTGGCGACGTATATTATGGCGTAGTTGAAATACAATTAGTAGCAACGATTCGAAAAAACGCCGATAATAAAATACAATCACCAACGCTAAAAAACGTAGCTAAATAGATAAATCAATTTACGTCGTTGACTTCGTCGCCAAAATTCTATTTTCGTTCTACAAATAATGATTACCAATTTTGGCACCGCTAAAAATATCGGCAAAAATATTTTTCAAAAGCAAGTTAGAATAGTATGGGCAACGATTAAAAACGTCGCAAAAAGTGACCATTGGCTACGATATACTGTCGTCGCTAAAACTTTTGTTGCCAAAGACCCTGTTTCTTGTAGTGCACTTTGTGTAGGCATTCTTACTACAATCGAAGCTTCCATTAGATCTTTTTAGGTACATTATATCCTTTTCTAATTTAGATCCAAGAGTTAGAGAATATTCAAGCATACAACAGTGAAGAGATAAGACAACTTCGTTTTGAATTGCTTGACTTTATTCAACAATTTCCACCAAGTACTTAAAGTGGTTAAAGGCGTTTGGGAATGATAGACTTTTGGTTTACGGTGAGTATTTCTTACACGGTTTTGCTCTTCTGCACATCAATTTCCAACGAATAAGTACTTGTTATTTAATTGATGCTCATTTTATTACTTTGAGAAATTCAAGAAATGGGAGTAGTTTGAAATGGAATGTGTTGATTTCTGGGTATGTGAAGTGTTGGTTTTATAGAGAAGTTATTTTGGTTTATAAACAAACGGTTGGATTAGGTGTGAAACCGGATAAGTTTACTTAACCGTCTGTTTTTAAAGCTTGTGGTTATGAATTGGATTTGTGTTTTGGAAAAGAAGTACATAAGTGTATTGAAGGTAGTTATATTGAATGGGATTTGCTTATGCAAAATGCATTGGTTAAGGATGCAAGTAAAATGCAGTGAGCTGAATTTTGCGCATAGTATATTTGATAGAATGCCGAATAAGAATGCATGTTGTTACTTGGAATGCTATGATTTCTGCTTATGCATCAAAGGGAATGTAGGATAATGCGTTTGAGTTGTTTGAGACGATGCAAATATTGAATAGCAGAGTGAATACCGTCACTTAGAATACTATCGCTGCAGGGTGTTTAAATGAGGCTAATTACAGAAGGGCACTTGAATGCTCATATGAGGATGCCAAGGGGTTGGAGCACGATATGGTAACTTTAACTTCTAAATAATTGTGTCAAGTTATGCAACAGAGTAATAGAAAATATTTTCTCTATATGAAAAGCGTTCTCTGTTTCTAATTGAAATTGTAATGTTCTTCCAAATAATTTGGTGGAGGATCTCTTGGGAGAATTTTAATACGAGATGACGATCCCATATTTGCTATATAAGAATGATGCCCAAGAAGTTAATGGGATATGGTTCTACAATTCATCTGATTGTGAAGTTGTTGAAGATTTATTCAATAGGTATATTGTTATGTGAAAACAAGTGCATCCTATACGATCTCTATACTTTTAGCTTTTTCTATGGTTTTTGTGTTTTGTTCTTTTTGGGGTCATTATGTACTGAGTAGTTTTACATCAAATAAACATAAAGAATATTTAGGCCGGCCTCCACTATATAGCCATAAGTTTTAATGATGCTTTGTGCATGTACCATAGCCTTGTTTCTATCTTTTCGCCTTATGTGAAAATTTTCAATGAAATGAAATATCCGGAGATTTTACTTATTGAACCAAGCACTAGAGATTGGCTGGGACTGGGAGTAGGCCTGTCAATGGGTTTCGATAACCCGATAACTGATCTGAACCAAACTGATATAAAACAGCTTGGGTTTTGATAATTTAGTTTGCCTTCAACCGACCCAAAACCGAACCGAACCGATTAGATATTGGTTTGGTTTTGGGTTTGCCCTCCACCGAACCGATAAGATAGCATTTTAGTAATATTTATGATTAATTTTCTATATGTTTATCAATTGTGTGGTTAAAATTAATTAATTTAATTTAAATTTAATTGATTTGATAGTTTTTGGTTCGGGTCGGTTCAGGTTCGGTTTGCAATATATCTTATCGGTTCAGTTCGATTTCGGATTAAGCGTAATATTATCGATTCGGTTCAGTTTCGGGTTCCCAATTTTCTTATCAGTTGGGGTTCGGATTTTCCAAAACCCGATCCAAACCGATCCATTGACAGCCCTAGCTGGGAGTGAAGCTACTCCCTTAGTCAAAGAATACCCACCCAATTACTTAACCAGAAAAATATCTATCACTGTTATTTTGTTGGCATTTTCCTTTCCGACTCTTAACTTCTACATTTCAATAGACTAGTTACATGCAAATAAAGAAGACAAATAATGGATTCTGGTGGACATTCTTAGACAATTTTGGCCACAATCACTACATATGCCTACATCAGCTCAGTGCTTAGGTTGTATCTTTTGATCTCATTTCCGGAAACAAATGAACAGGTTCTTTTATGTTTCATTTAGAACATAACTATATGTTTGAGATACGAAATCAGTGATTCCTCTTTTATTGGTCTTTAAGTCGTATGTTTCTTCTTTTAGGATACTCAGTGCCTACTCTAAGGCCCCACCAAAGCTGAATGTATCTTCAACTAAGAGGTAATATTAGATTCTTCCACTTCAACATGCTCATCAACTAATTTGTAGTATTCGTATACGACTCATGTTCTTAGCTGGTCTTTTTAGTTTTTGTTATAACTGAATATTTTCTCAAGGTAAGTGAGGGGACAGGTTCTATATACATTTCGCTATTCTGATAATTTGCTTGTTCTGCCTTAATGGGTATTGATAGGGAGCACTCTCTTCCGTCTATGTCATGCATTTATTATGTCAGTGGAAAAGATCAACGGTCGTTGAGCTTCCCTTCCAACATTGAGCAGGCTTCATTCGCAGTTGAGTGATTAGCGCTTAAAAGTTATTTTCTCATGTAAGAGACTGAAACTTCTTTTTTTCTTTTTATGACCTGATATGGCATCTGGTGCAATAATCTAATGCTGATACTTGTCCTATATGAGGTCTGTGTGTTGAAATTTAATGTGCTTGTGACCACATATGAGTTTATTATGTACAACCAGTCAAAGCTATCAAGAATTGATTGGAAGTATATCATAATTGACGAAGCACAACGAACGAAAGACAAGGAATTAGTTCTAACGCGAGATCTTGATAGATATCGCTTCCAACACGTTTACTTCTTGATGGCACTCCATTACAAGTAAGTTATCCTCTCATGTGTAATAATTAGAGATGTATTTGCAGCTCGAAATAAATAAGCAGCGAACCAAAGTGCATTTTTTTACCTTACTTTATATTGAAATTTGTGCTAGTGTAATATATGCTATTTTTTTAAAGGCATATGCATCATTTTTTTAGCATTGTGGGTATCTCTTGATGCATTTTTTATGGCTTCTTGCCTCTCGGTGATTGGTTAATTTGGCTAGTTAGTTGAGATGTCCTCTATTTCCTTTGTTGCTTTCTCCGTACCTTGTAATTTTATATATTTTTTATAGCTCAACCGCGATTCTTTCAAGATGATGAGGATGAATGGAAATGGTGATTTTGAGGTGTAGGATGGTTAGGGGAGTTTTGCTAGGTCTCTATTGATTGCAAGTGAAATGACCCAGGAATTAAAATATCAATATTTTTTTAAAAAAAATAAATAACTCTGCCACGGCCCATAGCCGTCGCAAAAGCACTTCTTCCCACGGTCATTCACTTTACCCACGGTCAAATATCAACAAGCCAAAAACCAAAATTCATGACGCAAACAGCAAATCCCACGAACTAAGACCGTAGGAAATATCTTTTCCCACGGACTTTAACCGTCGGTAAAACTAATCTTTACCCACGGACTAAAACCATGGGAAATACTGACCTTTTCCGACGGATGTTCCTACGGTTTTATGCCGTGGCAATACTGTCGCAATGACCATCGCTAGTGGTGGGCTTTACCGATGGCCATGACTGTCGGCAGACCATTTCCGACGCACAAAAAACCCACGGTCCTCCGATGAACCAAAACCATAAGAGGGCTTTTCCCACGGTTTTGGACCTTGGGCAAAAACTTGTTTTCTTGTAGTGAATGGGAAGGTTTAGAAATTTATAAAGGATTTCAAAAGCAATTGGCTTAAGTGCGAACTTGAGGTTTCTTTGAAATAATTTAGTGGTGTAGTCCTTAGAATTTGGTAGATTTTATATGAATGGAGAATGGATTTCAAGATCAGGTTTTAAATTGGGATGGTGATGGTTGGGTGGTGGTTCTTCACATGATCTCGAGGACTCAGAGAATTCTTTATTTAGTTTTGGCATTTCCACAAGATTGAGGTTCATATCTACAATATTAAGGATGTCACAAATTTGTTCCATTGATAAGTCTTTAACGACCAAACTAAAATTAGATCGACTTTCCACTATAGAATTTATATCCTCTTCTCCAAGCACTTCATTTTCTTTGTCCTCTCTATCTAGTACTTCATAAATTTTTGCAATGTCATCGTCCAAGTTTGTCATGTTACTCTCCAACACATGTTCTAGATTTTCTTTTGCTGTAGTGGTCTCATCCATGGGTGTATTAAGACAAATGGGAGAAATTGTAACTTTATGCATGTAATCATCATAAGAACTGGAATTCACATGATAGTCAGGTGGATGGTGATGTGGTTTTAATTGGTCATAAATATCATGATGGGCTTTAGCAATTGGCTTTATTATAGCAACACTTTGTTCCTCTTTTGGTTAGGTTCTAGACTGGTGGGAAGAATATTAGTCTCAAAGGTGGTATCAATTAAAATAGATTGGAGAGAACAGAATGTATTTACTAGTTGTTGTATTTGAATTGTTTGCTCGATCATTGCTTGGTAAAGTTGGTCTGTGATAGATGGTGGGGTAGAATATGAATTTGAAATGGATGGTGATGTGAATGGTAATGGACTGTTAGTGAACCCATATTCTGACTGACCGGGTGGATATATGAATGATGGTTGACTATTTATGATGGAACTCCATAAATTATTTGCATGATTAGAAAACTCTGGGGTGTATTGGGTACTATGGAAATTTGAAAATTGAGGTTCGTAATCATAAGAATATTTCGTAGGAGGCTCGAACTCGGTATATGATGTGCATTGAGACACCCAATGATACGTACTACCACAGCAAGAATAAGGTTCTAGGTTTGCATTGTAATTCGATGACGGTTGCGATGCATATTGATAAGACATGAACGCTCAAACAAAAATGATGCACAATATGCAGAAATTCATTTGTGACTTTAAAGTTTTTGAAAAGTTTGCATGCAATGTCTATAGATTAGAAACTATGCCCTGTTTGAATTTAACAATGGGCACGAAACTGGGTTTTTAGAACTACGCGCGTTGAGGGAGAGGATCGTTACTTCACCATATGGTGTGCCACCAAGAATCTCACCAACGGTATTTCTGAGGGAGGGGAGTGAGGAAGGTGGTTAGTCCACTAGAATCTGGTAGTTTGCTACTCTCTTTGTTCGTGCTAGAAGTTTGTCCTGATGGACGTGACTAAATTGGCTCTGCTTGGTTGGTTTTATCTTTTTAAATTGGTCTATATAAAAAATATTTCACACAACGTCCGTTCTAAAGTGGGTCTTAATCCCACTTTTTATTCTTTTATAGCTCGGGTTTAGCTTTAGCGTTAAATGTAAAGACGAGACTGAAATGTAAATCCCACAATCATTCAAGCATGCTTATTAACATACAAATATCCTCTTACACTTTGTAGCAAGGAGGTTTAGAAATTATTGCCCAAAGTGTGCGTACACAACCCTTAGAGTGAAGGCGATGTGGTGGGGTTGACAAAGTGTTTGGTTTCTTGCGTGTCAACCCACCATTCAAACTTTTCCTTACAGTTACAAATTTAATCTAACTAAGACCCAAAAGTTGAGTCGAAATGTTGGCAAAGCCAATAAATTACAATTGATTGCCTTCGTGGGCCTAAAACAACTTTGTGTTTTTGGGCTTAAACTATAAAAAGCGGTACATACAAAAAATTAACTACGTTTAACTTAATTAACTAATCACTTAATTAAACAAAATACATAAAAGTTTGGAATGTGTTCGTCAAAGATTGGAACTTCAACCCTCAAGTTGGGTTGTGATGTGCTCGCATGGTACTACTCTTTCATGCCACGCACATCCAACCGATCCAAGTTGGTTGAATCCCCAACTCTTGGTAAGTAAACTTAAACCAAAAGACTAAACTTCCAAAGCTTAAACTATTTTGTGTTTAACATAATTAATTTTTTTATGTTTTGTTTTAATTTACTTATATGATATTATCTTAATCTAAACATGCATAAACAACAATTAATGAAAAATAAGACCTAAACATGCTACTAAACTAAATTTTATCTTTTCATCTTGTTGATGGATTACTAATTCATTTTAATTAATAAAAACTTTTAATTTTTAAAATACATTTTTAATTGAATTTTTGGTTTTTGAAAACTAAAAAACTTGTAAATCTATCTACTTTTTATCTACTAACAGTTAAATTAAAAAAACTATGAAATATTAAAGTGGACTTACATATGAAGATTCTGAGCTAACAGAATCTTCATCTGGAAAATACGAGGCACGCTGCAGTCGCATGTCATTTGTGTCCGTTGGGAAACGGTTTGCAGGCGCGTGTCTCACGAGGATGCGGTGAAACGATTCGCGGGAGAGAGTGTGGCAGGCGCAGGCGCGTGTCCTTTTTCTCCGTTTGCATTATGTTTTCTACAGCAAGTTCCGATGGGTCTCCTCGTGCTACTGTCGGGCTCCATTTGTGCAAAAAAGTATTGGAAAGGAACACACAGAAACGAAACATTAGTAGCGAAAATTTAAAAAAAAAAAAAAAAAAAAAAAAAAAAAATTTGTAATGAAGATTGAGAAGAAGGTTTTAATGGATGATTTTTTCTCCATCTTCCTCTTCCCATAAGAATCCGTGATGACATCGCAATTTGATTATTACGTTTTGGTAGTGGTGAGAAGGGTGTTGAAGTTCATCTTAGACTTTTTGTTTAGAGGAAGGTTTGTATGGATAAAATACTAACTTTTGTAACTCTTCTCTCCTACTTGGCTTTTTGGAATTACTCTTAATCTTCACTTGTATTGAAATGATTTAGAACTTGTATAAAATGATTAGAAAAATTGTATTGAATTGATTAAGAACTTTGGTTTACACTAAGCTTGAAAAGCATGAAAATGGAAAATAAGTAAATAACAATTTAAAATAAAAACATTTAACCTACTCCTAATAACCAAAGATTAGATCTAGGGTTCTACTCCTAACAACCTAATTGGTTTGTACCCTAAAACTTGGATAAGAAAATCTCTACATCTCTTTGGTATATATAGGACACCATTTATAATTATACCCTTCTTTGTAGAAACAAACTTATGGGCCCTTCACCTATGCCCAAATATTAGAAGTCTTGAATTTGGCTTTTGGTCCCTGGGTCAGTAGCTTCCAGCCTTGAGTCCTTGAGTCTCTAACTTTGACAGTTGACTTGACTTTTAACTTTGACTTTTGACTTTGACTTTCTGGCAACTTTGCTCCGAAGTTGGAATCTTCCCAAGTAGCGTAAATAGCCATCCTTTTTGTGCCAAAATGCACGTATTAGGAATATGAGTCCTAAATGGCGTATATCCTGCAAACGATAGCGAAAGCTATAAGTTAGCTGTTCATGAAGCATAAAAAGGGTATATTTGAAATATTGTAAAGGTAATAAAGCGCACATTTAGGGACTGATCATGTTTATGAATAGTAAAATCAGTTTTGATATTCTAAACACGCAACACGTAACAAAGCAAGATAGCAAGCGGCGCCATTTGATAAGAGAAGTTTTATAACTAAGATTTGATAGATGTGAAAATAGTGTTTCTACAGTACTAAATCATGCATATCAAGTTATTATAATACTTTCAACATCATAGGAATAAGGGTGTAATTGTGTTATCCACTCTTGCTTGTACGTATTTAACGCGAATCTACAATAAACTACTTTTAACTAACAAGAGAGTAATATTTTAGGCTTTGAAAATAGTAAATAAATATGCTAAAACAGTAGATATAATAATGATAAAAAGGATTAGAGAGGTGAAATTCCACCACGCGATTCGATTGACTATTAGTTAGTTATTGAATTGCTTGTTTGATCCCTAGTGAACACCAAGTCGTCTCGGATCAAGGCTTCACTAGCATTAGAGTTTAGCTCCATCATAAATCTCTTTGATGGTGGCTTTAAACTCTAGTTCTCCGTTATGAGCTCTATCTCTAGACACTCACAACGAAGAACTTGAAGTTCTTATGCAAAATGATCAGCACCTAAAGGTGTATTTTAAACCCCTTAATAGTATTCTACTTAGGCCAATTATATTTATAATAAATGAGAGTTAATACTGTTTACGTGTTTTTGTGCATTTCAGGACATGAAGCTGATTAGGTGACTAAAGACACACTTTTTCATGGAAAACGAGTCAAGATGATTGCTGGGGAAGCTCTACATTTAAAGCCCAAGAATCATGAAGAAAAGTCTTTTTCAAGCACAGTCAAAGTCAATCTGGGTAGAAAAAGAATAGAAAAGTCAACAAAACTTCAACAGGCCATATCTTTGGACTCGGCCCTTGGAATTGGACCTACTTTATGTTAAAATGATCGGCTCGGAACCAGTTTTCCAATGGACCCAGTGTTTCCCTAATCAGAGATGCAAAAGTGGACGACAATGGCATGGAAGTAATTTCCAGTAGATATGGCCTATTTAGACTTGACCTAATGGACTTTGGGCTCAACTTAGAGGCCCAAAGTCCCACTTTTTGGCCCATGTATGAAAATTTAACCTTAAACCTCTCCTATATAAAAATGGTTAAGGCTAAACTTAAGCTCTCCTCCCCTTAGTCTCTAATTAGTTTAGTTTAGTTTTAAATATGTTTTATTTTCTTTAGTTTATAGTTAGGGTTAGCATCATAGCCTCCAATAAACCTTAGAAATAAAACTTCTCAATTCAATTCAATTATTTTATTTTATATTATGTCTCCATTTAATTGTTTAGTTAGCATTATTCCAATGACACAAGGCTAAACCTCCATTAGAGGAGGTTAATAAATGAAGCCATGTGAGGATGATTACCATTAGCTTTTATTGTTTTGCAATAAGAACATCAAGTTCTTCGTTATGAGTGTCTGGAGATAGAGCTCATAACGGAGAGAACTAGAGTTTAGAGCCACCACCAAAGAGATTTGTGGTGGAGCTAAACTCTCATGCAAGTGAAACCTCAATCCGAGAGGACTTGGTCTTCACTAGGGATTAAAATAAGAGATTCGATACTAACTAATAGTTAATCGAATCGCATGGCGGATTAAACCCCTTCTATATCTTTTATCATCTTATTAAACACTATTTTTCACCCTTAAATTTACTGTTTTGACTCTCACTAGTAATGTATATTTCTAATCTAAACTTGCATTCAAGTAGTGTGTGACTAGAGTGGTACGAACACGACTACTCTCATCTTTATCACATGATTTAGAGAGTTTTATATCTTAATAATCACTGTTTCTCCATCTTCTATCTACTGCTGTCTAATCTATTTAAAACATTTCTTATCACAAAACAATAACTAAACTACTAACAAATCATCCTTACTTGACTTCATTAACCACCTCTAATGGAGGTTTTAGCCTTGTGTCTTTGGATTAATTAAACTAAAACAATAATAAGAAGACATTAATAAGAAAGAAATTGAATTGAATTAAGGTTTGGAGGCTATAATTATAAAACCATAATTATTTAACTAAACCTAAACTAAACTAAAGAAAGGGGAAACAAAGAGACCTAATTAAAACTAAACTATACTAATGAGGGAGTAGGCATGTTTTGTTTAGCCTTAACCTTCTTTATATAGACGAGGGTTATGGTTATATTTTCGTGCATGGGCAAAAAAGGGGGACTTTGGGCTTCTAATGTGAACCCAAAGTCCATTAGGTTAAGTCTAAAGAGGCCATAACTGTTGGAAATTACATTGCTCTTTTCGTCCACCGTTACAGCTTTGATTGGGGTAAGGCTGGGTCCATTGGAAAGCTTATTCCGAGTCAACCGTTTTGACATAAAAGTAGGCCCAATTCCAAGACCCGAATCCAAAGATGCGCCCTTTCGAAGTTCTGATGGTTTTTTATCCTTTTTCTACCCGAATTGACTTTGACTGGGCTTGGAAAGGCTTTTTCTTCTTGATTCTTGGGTTTTAAATATAGAACTCTTCTAGCAATCATCTTGACTCGTTTTCCATGTAAAATGACATCTTTAAGCACATAAACAGTTTCAAGACCTGAAATACTCAAAAACACATAAACATTACTAACTCTTATTTATTATAAACATAATTGGCCTAAATAGAATACTATTAAGGGGTTTAAACTACACTTTTGGGTGCTTATCAGGAATACCAAATCTTGAAAAAATGTTTTCTTTTATAAAAAACATGACAGTTTTGTTTTCATTGTTACGACATGGTATGGCCTCAATCCATTTGGATACATAGTCTACGACGACTAAGATGTAGATGAACCTTATCAGGAATACCAAATCTTGAAAAAATGTTTTCTTTTATAAAAAATATGACAGTTTTGTTTTCATTGTTACAACATGGTATGGCCTCGATCCATTTGGATACCTATTCTATGGCGACTAGGATGTAGATGAACCCATGAGATGTTGGAAAAGGTCCCATGAAATTGATGCCCCAAACATCGAAAATCTTCACTATGAGAATGGGATTTAAGGGCATCATGTTATGTTTACAAATACGACCAAGATGTTAGCAACGAAAGCAAGCTTTACAATGATCAAAAGCATCATGAAAGAGTGTTGACCAATAGAATCCACATTGCAACACTTTTGATGCAGTCTTATTTGCACTAAAATGCCCTCCACGAGACTGTTCGTGACAAAAATAGAGAACCGTTGATTGTTCCCAATGTGGAATGCAACTTCGAATAATCTGGTCTGGACAATACTTGAAAAGGTAAGGATCATCCAAATGATAGTAGTTTACTTGGGCTAAAAACTTCTTCCGCTGATTTCTATTCCATAAGGGTGGAGTGTCTTCAGTCACCAAATAGTCACAATATCAACATACCAAGGTCTGCAGAAAGGATAGCGTAAAGGTGCTCATCAAGAAAAGAATCTAAAATAGAATCGGAATCACTCTATTCTATCATTGGTTAATCTAGATAGGTGGCCAGCCACTACATTTTCAACTCCTTTTTTATCTTTAATCTCCAACATGAACTCTTTTAGGAGAAGGATCCATTCGATTAATCTTTGCTTAGCATCCTTCTTCGCGAGAAGGTACCTAAGTGCTGCGTGATCGGTGTAAATTATTGTGTTTGAACCTACCAAATAAGGACGAAATTTGTCTAAAGCATAGACAATGGCTAAAAATTCTTTTTCAGTGGTTGTATAATTCCGTTAAGCTTCATTTAGTGTTTCATTTCATAGTGAATAACTGTATGTGCATTATCATGTTTTTGACCTAGTACGGCGCCAACAGCATAGTCCCTAGCGTCACATATGAGCTCAAACGGTTTTGACCAATCAAGAGGTTGAATTATAGGAGTAGTTATTAAGGTGTCTTTCAAAGTTTCAAAAGCCTGTATGCAATCCGAATTAAACTCAAAGGGTGTATCTTTTATAAGAAGATTGGTTAAAGGTTTAGTAGTTTTTGGAAAGGCTCGTATATCACAGATGGTCCGTGGATTAGGTAGAGTAGAAATTTTATCTATTTTAGCTTTATCGACCTCTATACCATTTTTAGACACAATGTGACCTAACATTATTCCCTTTTTTACCATGAAGTGACACTTTTCCCAATTAAGGACTAGATTCTTCTCCTGACAACGCACCAATACTTTAGAAAGGTTGGATAGGTAGTCGTCAAAAGAATCTTTAGAGAGGGAAAATTCATCCATAAAAACTTCCATAAATCTCTCCACCATATCATTGAAAATGTGTAATATGCAGCGTTGAAATGTGGCAGGTGCATTGCAGAGACCGAAGGGCATACATGCATAAGCATAGGTTCCAAAAGGGCAAGTAAAGGTGGTTTTTTCTTGATCGGTTTCATCAATTAAAATCTGAAAATACCCTGAATATCCATCTAAAAAATAGTAATAAGCATGTCCTGCTAGGCGTTCAAGCATCTGATCAATAAACGGCAGGGGAAAATGATCTTTCCTCGTGACAACATTTATCTTCTTGTAATCAATACAAATCCTCCACATGATAGGAACTCGTGCTGGATGTAACTCCCCATCCACATTACGGACCATTGTAATATTAGATTTCTTTGGTACTACATGAATAGGACTAACCCATTCACTATCAGATATGGGATAAATTATTCCGGCATCTAGTAATCGTAAGATCTCTTCTCGCACTACTTCTTTCATGGATGGATTTAAACGATGTTGTGGTTTTCTAGAAGTTTTAGAATTCTCTTCCAAATGAATCCTGTGTGTGCAAATCTTTGGATCAATTCCTTTTATATCATCAAGAGACCAACCAATTGCAAAGCGATGTTCTTGAATTACTTTAATCAGACATTCTTCTTCCTTTTTTATTAACTAAGATGAGATGATGATGGGATGGGTGCCATCAGAATCAAGATAAATATATTTTAAGTCAGGAGGGAGAGTTTTAAGGTAAGATGTAGGTGATTTGGGTAACAAGGTTTTCACAGGGTTTTGTTCTTCCACAATACACACTTGGGCTGGTGAGTTCTCTTCATGTTTACGTAGATCATCATCTGAATTATATAAAGGAATAGATGCCAAGTTGTTACTGGTCTCTTCCATATAATGATCTATGTCGAAATCAGAGTCTCCAAAGGATAATAATTGATGCACATCATTTTCTGGGAAAGTTTTGTCGCAATATTCTTGGACGACATTTTCTATCATACTCACTTCTCCATCTAATTCCTATTCCATTTGTTGCTTCATCATTTTAAAAACATTAACTTCTACTGAAAGATTTCCGAAAGACATGGTCATAAATCCATTGCGACAATTGATAAGGGCATTGGCTGTTTCCAAAAAAAGACACCCTAAAATAATAGGTATGGAATCATGAGCTACTTCGGTGTTAAGGATGATGAAATCCACAGGGTAGTAAAAATCTTTTACTTTGACTAGAACATTTTCAACTTTGCCTTTTGGGTATTTAATGAAGCGATCGGCTAATTGTAATGGCATAGTTGTAGGTGTAAGCTCACGAAAACTTGAGTTGTTTGAATAGGTAAGTATGGAAGGAGGTTAACACTTGCTCCAAGATCAAGAAGAGCAGTAGTTGTGTACTTATCTCCTATAGTGCAAGGAACGGTAGGATGACCAAGATCTTTATACTTGACGATTACGTTGGTTTCTGTGAGGGATGAAAATTGTTCTGTAAGGAAGGCATCTTTTGGAATGTTAGTTCTTCTTTTGTTGGTGCACATATCCTTGAGAAATTTGGCATGTTTGGATAAATGTTTCATGGCATCTAGAAATGGTAGATTTATGGTTAGATTCTTGAATGTCTCTCTGATTTCATCAAAATTTTCATCATCCTTGGGTGTCATCAAGCATGCAAGAAACGGTGCCTTTAGTTTATATTTCATAACTGGGTCATGTGCGTGAGATGATGGTTTAAGAAATGGAATATCTATAGGGACATTTGGAGGTATCTGTTTTTCAGATTCTGGTTCTAGTAATATTGGTACTGTAATGGGTATCTCTATAGGTGTTGGATATTTAGGCAAGACTACTCTATTGTAAACTATTTTGCTATAACGCAAAGTTGTGACTACTTTGATCTCTTGTGTTTTAGGATTTTCATTTTGATCATTGGTAGCTTGTTTTTATCTTTAATGAAACAGATGGATTGTTTGTTTTATAGTTGCCATGATATGTGTTTGTTGTTGCATCGAAGATAGCATCATCTCGGATGTTTTATGTAATGGGACACTAGTAGGTTGGGTAACTAGGTCTCTTTGGTTGTCGATTGGTGGATTTTGGTAGTTTTGGTTAAAATTGGATGGAACCATCATTCTATTTTTGATTGTTGTAGGTACATTGTTGACACACATTTGTTTTGTGTGCTTAAGATGTTATATGGACGATGTAGATGGATGATGGAGGATGGTCGTTAAACAAAATAGAATCGTATGGAAACCTAATTATCCCTCAAAGAGTAAAGGATGAGTATGATATCGTTCCTCTTTTAAGTGTTATTATACGAAGGGCAGGACTGAAAAGGGGGGTTGAGGGATTAAAAACTATGATTGTAGAGATTGTATATTCTAATGCTAAACTAAATTAAACTAACTAAACTATTGATAATTTATAGGAGAGGGAATTCAAGAGATTAGAATCCATCGATACCTTTCATCTGCGACCTTCTACTTTATGGTTGTTCTCATAAGTCGACTACAATTAAGCAATCGAGCAAGTGCTGATGTCCTCTTGGACGAAACATCGTTAACGAATAACTCTACTTATGGTTGTTCGTATGTTTATGCTATTAATATCTTCTTTCCTTTTATGTAAGCTCGGGCAACCATTAAACGTATTATCGAGAGTAACATCAAGGAGTACTTCCTAATATGGCAGTCATTTAATGAATCATCACTTAAGGCAAACACAAAGAATACTTCCCCTAGGCTGCCACTCCCTGAGCTATCCCTTCTAGGGCAACACAAAGAATACTTCCCTAACTCTAAAGAACTACACTACTAGAAGAAAAGTAAATAACACTAACATGATATTAATATTGCAAAACATAAACCATATTCTATACTTCCATCCCCTGGTGTAGGCAATAAAATTAATAACTAAAAACATATAGAACTAACCTCATTGGAGAACACCATGACCAGAAAAATCACCGAACTTTAATCACCGGCTCTATCTTCTCCCTTGAAGGAAAAGATTAGCCTTCCATGAAGAAAGAAGAACACGAAGAACGAGAAGAAGAAGAGTCGAAGAACATAAGACTAGAAAGTCTAATTTATTAAGACTCGACTAGTATATGAAAACTGAATCTTTTATTATTAATCTCTCTGCCTTAAGTTCTGGAGACAAGAATATTGTGAATTAGCTATTACTACTGGCACTGAGGTGCTCTATTTATAGAGGTTACAATGAGCTCTAGAAATATCTCAAACCGTGGCTTGTTTCTATTACAAATCAACTTCTTTCTGATTCCAACTTCATTTCTAAACCTATAAAATAGGTGGGCTACAGTGTCGGTTCATGCGTCTGGACGCACGGGCCTCGTGTCCCAGATGCAAGAGTTTGTGTTTCCTCTTTTGCTCCATCTTTCTTTCCTCTTTTGCGGGCTTTGGTCCAAGCAACGAATCCTTTTGCCTTGGGTTTCCAAATAGGCTTTAAAATAGGTCCAAGTTGCATCTTTCATAGCTTCAATTCCTTGGTCTTCCCCATGATTGTCCACGGGCTTCCCATGTGATTGTTAATGCTCTAAATTGCTCGTTTTTGCCCCTTTAACTCTAATATTCTACAAAACTCTCTTTTTCACTTGTAAATTTATAAAACATAACTTACAAGCACTATTAGTCCACTAAAAGGGCCAAACAAGAGGTATAATCGAGGGTTAAAATACACTTATTGAGCACTTATCACAACCCCCAACTAGTCTTTTGCTAGTCTCTTAGCAAATAAGATAAAAAAAGAGATAAGTGATCGAAATCACTACCTAATAAACAAAATGAAATCCTAACTCACTTTTGCATACATCGTGATTGCATTTACTTTATGTATTAAAATCTTCAACCTTTAAGTTCCCCAAAAAGGACGTGTTATAGTCTCGTGAGGGTTTTCAGGTGATATACCCACAAAATCAATCAATAGCATGTTCAAGAATGATAGTATTTTTCAGAGAGAGAAATTCCTTACCGACTTAGTGCTTACTCCAATAGATGGTCTCTATTGCTAACTACATTGATGCAAAAACTCATAGATTATGATGGGAGTAGGAAAAATTGACAAAATTCTCAATCAAGGCTTATGTGTGTACTCAGTCAATCTCCTATACTCTCCTATCCAAGAAATGGAATCCCTAGTTTATCATAGGCAGATAATCTCGACTTTCAATCCTCACCAGTCATACTCTCAGAAAAGAATCTCTCATAAGATGGTCTACTTTTTTACCTCATGTATGTGGGGAAAAGAATAATGAATACAAACATCCCATATACTACCTTGAAAAATGAACTTCTGAATGAAAGTAGTCTCATGGAAAGAATGTCAATCACATATGAAGTGTCAAATCCTTTGCTTTAGCATCCTCTCACATATTCTAGACTTCATACCATACTGTAGTGATAAGTCATGGGTTGTAATTTGGCTTGTGTATTGGTTTATGAAGGAAAGGTAAAGAGGATTCAAAGGTTGTTTCTGAAAACACTAAGGGTTTTGCTTCTTTCTTTGGAAGATTTCTTCAATTTTTGTATTGTAGAGAAAATTCTTCCTTTGTCTTAGCTTTTCTATCCATTATGTTCAACTTCTTCTTTTTCTTTTTCTTTTTCTTTAGCTCAGTGGTATATCCTTGATTAGTATTGGATATGCTTGTTTTCCACTAGCTTCTTTCACTTGGAACAAAATTATGGTCTTTATTGTATCTCTCTGGTATTTTTATTGTAATCTTCCTTTTGGGCTCTTTCTTCCTCCTTGTGCCTTTCGTATTCTCAAAAACATATGGGTATGGCTAATAAAGGTTTTTGGCTATACTCCTTGTCTAGAGTTGGGTAAGGGGTAAATGGTTTTATGAAAGAAAATGGCTTATTGTAAGGCTCAAAAGGGTTTAACATGATGGTCCTACTAGGTGGGATAAAGGCTGAATAGGTTCACTACTTGACTTATCAATATGATACTCTATTTCGAGTAGACTACAAGACCTAATGGCTATCTCCCCAGTTGATGTCACTTCGTGATTAACCAAATCAACGAATAATGATACTATATTACAACGACATAAAGAACTGTAAGATGTTGAGTCACTAAGACTACGATTTTATGTAAGAACTCTCCAAAGAATGGGTATAAAGCTCAAGTCTCATGGGCTAAGTCTAAAAAACCTACTTCCAGTTTACTATGGGTTAAATCTCTCTTCTAACAAAAGTACATAAAACTGACCAAGTACTATGGTGGTGCCTTGATAAAGAATTCAATCAACAAGAACTATGTCCGAGCATAATAAATAGTCTAAGCTGTAATGAAATCAATAATATCAACTATATATCAAACTCAACACTAAGCAGTATAGAATCTATATCCCAGACTCATCATTAAAATTCATTTTTCTCATGATACTGATATAGAAACAAAAATATTTTTGTTTTTGAAACTAATTTTCAAAATTCATTTCTCAAGTACACCCTCCCCCTACTTATGCATGCATTGACCTCAATGTATAAAAAAGTAAATGAAATGAATGAGAAAAAGGTAGGATATTACTATTGACGCCGAATATCAATATTTTGATCTTTCTTTGTCATATAAATGTTAAGCTCACAAAATAGAGAAAATCAAATACAATTAGTTCAAATCAAAATTAATCCTCATAATCAGCATTAGTCCTCATAATCATGTACCAATATTTTTTTATTTTTTTTAAGTCTTTTTATGTCAAATCCCCAAGACATAATGTGAGTCTTTTAAAGTCAGATTCTCAAGACTTTTGAGTCCTTTATAGTCAGATCCTCAAGACTAGTATTCCCACCCACTAAGTTTCACTTGTAGGGATTCTTCCGATCTCTCTCACCAGTTGATTGACAAAAGTATACCTTGTACCAACAATTTTCTCCTAATGGCTGTAACCCAGGACAAGTTTCAGAATGGCAATTCTTACAGCAACCTAGCTTACACACTCTCCTCTTACGCGCAAATGAACTTTTACCGAACCCTACACGAGTGATAAAAATAATCTTCCTTTGAAGGTCAACGGGGAGTAAATCCCACAAACTAACAGGTGGTGAACACTTTGGTTTCCATCTCAAAACTGATCTATCAATAATATGCTTACTTCCTGCAGACATTTTATACTTGGTTTACTAGAGTGATGAGACTTTGACTTCGGCGCTTGCAACTCCTCTCAGTAAAGGATAAAGTTTTGAAAATCTGAGGGCGCGGCTATCGGTGGCACTTATACTAATAAGATCCTAAGGAGTCAAGCTTGCAACGCTTGGCTTCCTCATGCAAAAAACTTAAACTAGACAGAGCAATAGGTTCAGCAAGACATAAAATGTAATTTTTAAGGTGTGTAGGTAACTTACCCCAATTTTCTGCTTCAACAGTGGTCTGATAAACCGGATCCTTGAGAAAAATGGCATCCACGTCTCCAGTAGGTAACTCCAAAAAATGCTTCAGTCGATGAACATTGACTTTGAAACGAGTCCTTCTCTTTATGCCTTCTACTTCAATAGCTCCATCCAAAAGGTGTGACATGTCTTACTACAAACGGTCCCGTCCATCTAGATCTCAACTTTCCAGGGAAAATTTCTAGACAAGAGTTGTAGACCAAAACCTTCTATCCAGGTTTAAATTTTTTCTTCATAATTCTTCTGTCATGTAATGCTTTAGTCTTATCCTTGTAAATCCTTGACTTATCATAAGCGCGCATCACTTCTCAATTCCTTTAATTCACTGATCTAAAGCTTCCTCTTTTCTCCTGCTTGATCTAGGCTAAAATTTATCTCTTTCACTACCTAATAGGCTTTATGTTCTAACTCAATTGGTAGATGACACGCCTTTCCATATACCAAGTGATAGGGTGACATCCCTATGGGTGTTTTGAATGCTGTTATGTATGCTCATAGTGCATCTTGGAGTCTAACAGACCAGTCTTTCCTAGAAGGATTAACTGTCTTCTCTAGAATACTCTTGATTTCCCTATTCGAAACTTCTGCTTGACCATTAGTCTGAGGATGATATGGTAAAGCTAGCTTGTGAATTACTCCCTACTTTTCCATAAGATTCCCAAATATATGGTTACAGAAGTGAGAACCATTATCACTGATAATGGCTCTCGGTGCTCCAAATCTTGGTAGAATGTTTTTCTTCAAAAAGTCCATGACGACTTTATGATCGGCAGTCTTTGTAGGAACTACTTCAATCCACTTTGAAACATAGTCCACAGCCAGTAGAATGTAGGTGTAGCCAAAAGAAGGTGTAAATGGTCCTATGAAATCTATACCCCATACATCAAAAATTTTTGAGATAAAGATCGGTTGTTGAGGCCACTCGAACCTTTTGAAAGTCTTACCCAAAAACTGGCATCTTGGACATGCTATGTAATAAACATTTGCATCTTTTAAAAGAGTATGCCAATAGAATCCAGCTTGTAATACCTTGTCTGCAGTACGTTGCGGGTCAAAGTGTCCTCCACAAGGCTGATCATGACAGAATGATAGAATGGATTCCTGTTCTGATTCTGGGATGCATCTTTGAATAATCTAATCTGAACACTTCTTGAATAAGTATGGATTATCCCAAAAATAATATCTGGCTTTTGAGTAGAATTACTCTTTTTCTTGCTTGCTCCAATGTAACGGTACCCTGTTGGTCACAAGATAGTTTGCGATGTGGTCGTACCATGGTACTTCTGATATATTGAACAATTGTTCATCAGGAAAAGTCTCACAGATTTGTAAGTTGTCTTTTGTATTCTCCATTAGCAATCTAGAAAGGTGATCAACAACGATATTCTCTGTTCCTTTTTTGTCACGTATCTCCAAATCAAATTCTTGTACAAGTAGTATCCATCGGATCAATCTTGGCTTGGCATCCTGCTTAGCGAGTAAATGACACAAGGCAGCATGGTCAGTATAGACAATCACCTTTGAACCTATCAGATATTATCGGAATTTGTCAAGAGAATAGACAGCGGCTAAGAGCTCCTTCTCAGTGGTCGAATAATTAATCTGGGCTCCATTCAGAGTCTTTCTTGCATAGTAGATCGCGTACGACACTTTCTTATCGTTTTGTTCTAGAATGGCTCTAACAGCATAGTCAGATGCATCACACATGATCTCAAATGGCTGGCTCCAATCTGGTGCCCGAATGATTAGTGCTGAAGTGAGTGTTTCCTTCAACTTCATAAAAGCTTCGACATATGAGTCATCAAAATCAAAGACAACATCTTTCCCTAACAAATGTGATAGTAGTCTTGCTATCTTGCTGAAATCCTTGATAAATCGACGGTAAAATCCCGCGTGACCTAGAAATGTACGGATATCTTTGATAGTCTTTGGCTTAGGTAGATTCTTTATAATATCAATCTTTGCTTGATCTACTAGAATTCTTTCCTTTGAAACTTCGGTGACCCAACACTATCCCTTCCTTTACCATGAAGTGACATTTTTCCCAGTTCAGAACTAAGTTGGTATCGCAACAACGTTTAAGGACTAAGGAGAGATGGTGTAGGCAATCCTCAAAAGATGATCCAAAAACTGAAAAATTTGTCTATAAAAACTTCCAAGTATATCTCCACCATGTCGTCAAAAATACTCATCATACATCGCTAAAAAGTGGCAGGTGCATTGCATAGACCAAAAGGCATACGACGATAGGTGAATGTTCTGAACAGACATGTGAATGTGGTCTTTTCTTGGTCCTCAGGGTGAATATGGATCTAAAAATCATCAAGAAAATAGTAGTAAGCTTGTCCAATTAGTTTTTCTAAGATCTGATCGATGAAACGTAATAGAAAATGATCTTTCCTCAATACGCTAATCGATGCAAACTCTCCATCTAGTCTGAATCCTGGTTGGAATCAAGTCATTGTTCTCATTCTCGATCACTGTGGTTCCAGACTTCTTCGGCGCAACTTGAACTAGACTAACCCATTGACTATTGGATAATGTCGGCGTCAAGGAGTTTGATGACCTCTTCTCAAACTACTTCCTTCATCTTCGGATTAAGCCTCCTCCGTGGTTGCTTAGAAGTCTTGGAATCCTCTTCCAAATGAATCCTATGTTGAACTATCATAAGGCTGATCCCTTGATATTATCAATTGTCCAACCTATATCTGTCTTATATTCCTTTAAAAGTGCTACTAACCTAGATTCCTGCTCCTCAGTCAAATCTAATATAATGACTACTGGGTAGTTTCCCAAATATCCTAAGAAAACATACTTGAGTGTAGACGGCAAAGGCTTCAATTGTAGCTTAGGCGACTCCTTCTTAAACTCTTTAGATGGCCCATCAGGCATAGGTAATTCAAACTTTGCTTTGAACTTGCTATCATCCATGATAGGTGATGAATCTAAAATCACATTGATTGCCTGGACACTAAGTTCCTCATAATCTGAGTCTGTCAGAGCTTTCAACAATTCGTCAGCAGGATATGAATAAGTCAGATAATCCTGTGCTAACGCTTCAATCATACATCGTTCACATCACACACCTGTTGTGGTTGCTGTAACATATGGAAAATATTGGTCTCGACTCTCATATTACCAAAATATAACGTCATATTATTGTTTCAACAATTGATGAGTGCATTTGCAATGGCCAAGAATGGTCTCTCTAGAATTATTGGTATCTGCCTACTAGATGTAAGTTCTGTGTCGAGTACTATGAAATCAACCGGATAATAGAAATCTTTGATCTTAACTATGACGTCTTTAATGATTCCTCTAGGTATCTTCATTGATCTATCTGCCAACTGTAAAGTAACATTAGTCGGTTTAAGATCCTTCAAGCCCAACTTTTTGTAGATGAAATATGGTAGAAGATTCACACTAGCAGCCAAATCTAATAAAGCTTTCTCCTCCAAAGAATCTCCAATTCTGCATGTAACCGTAGGACTTCCAGGATCTTTAAGTTTCACAAATGCTAGATTTTGTAAGTACGATGAACATCTTTGAGCGATAAAAGCTTCTTTAAGAATATTGGTCTTCTTCTTCACTAGATCTTTCCCGAACTTGGCATAGGAGGGAACTTGCTTGATGGCGGTCAGAAATGGGATATTAATCTATAAATGCTGAAAGACATCGTAAATCTCCTTGTACTGGTCATCATTTCTAGTATTCACTAGTTTCGAAGGAAACGGTGCTGGTGAATTCTTTAATATCGGTTCTCTTCTTTCGACTTCGGTTAGATTGGTAACATATAGTGGAGTGACAGGTGGAGTCACTCATGATGGCTTCTTCTTAGTTACTTCCACAGTAGTTCCTTCAGCTTCTCTTTCAACAGTTACTTCAACAGGTGGCACAACACTAGATATATCTGGAATGTTAGAACTGGGTGGGATGGTGGGGACATAAGTTACCTTAGGCTCCGCAGAATCTTTTCCTGGTTCATAGACAATCTTGTTATCAACCTTCTTACCTGACCTCAGAGTGGTGACAACATTAACTTGGTCATTTGATTGAGTAATCTCCAGGTTATCCACTTGCAAGACACCTCTTCCTTTCAGATTTAGCTCCAACTAGCTTGGTAATGCTCCTTTCAATCTCTCTATCAAGGCGGCAGCAATTTGCCCTATCTGGCCTTGAATGACAATAAAGTTATTCTCCAACTTCTGGGTTCTTTGATTTGTCTATTTCAGCTTATTGACAATGGTGGTGAGAGCTTCTTCTAGATGTGGGATAACTGCTTTGCTCAACTGGGCTTAAGGGCAATATATCCACTCATAAGATCTGGTACTAACTCTTTGTTTGTGTTAGCTTGGTATTGCTGGTTCTGATATGACTGCTGGCTTTTGTACGACTGCTGCTGGTCTTGGAACTAATATTGGTTATTCTGGAACTGATTAGACTGATTCTAGAAACCTGGAGGAAATTCCTCTGATTTGTATTTTGTGGCTTCCAATAATTCTGTCTCTAATTGAACTAGTTATTTCTTCCAAAAAAGTTGACACTACTTGTCTCTGCATTAGTATCCATATAGTATGAATATTTTTCAGTGGTGTGGCCTTCATCAGAATATAGCTCACAGATGACATAACAAGGCTTGGATGGTTAAGGTTTGTTTAGGTTGGAAATTGTTTGCTTTTGGAGAATTCATAGAGAACTAATCAAACTTCTTGTTCAGCGTTTCAAGTCCTGTTGACAGGTTTGCCATAATTGATATCATCGCTTGTTATAGGTCTTCACGAACTTGGTTACCAAATTACTTCGGCACCCCCTCCACTCTAGCTATGTCCTCGTTGCTAGTACTCCATTGTTGATATCTTACTGCATGGCATCTGTCTTCTAGGGTGGGTAGAACTTGTTTATAAAAAAATTTCTCAACTTCTCCCAGTTGTCTATTGAATTGATCAATTGTGCAGTTAACCATTCAGATGTTTTACCTTCGAGTGAGAGTGGAAAAAGAATTAACTTGATACTATCATCCCTAATATTCTGGTTCTTGAAAGTCCTCAAAATTGATAGAAATTTGTTCATGTGAACATACAGCTGAACATTGTCTGAAATATTAAACTTTGGAAGCATATAGATTACTGATGCTCTAAGTTCAAACTGGTTAGATTTTCTCTCTGGAAAAACAATACTGCTGGGCGGGTCTCTAATGATTGGCGAATAGAAATCGCTCAGCTTCTTCCTCTGTTGCACGGGTGGGATAACTTCACCATTGTTCGGATCCACAACACCTCTATCATTGCGTGCGGCCATTGTATCAATCTCGTCTAGTATTCTTGTGAGTCGATTGTTGAACCTTGTCCACTGTTGTGTTCTTATTAGACGACGATTGGGACGATGGGGGCATACACTAGAAAATGTTATGCGAAAATGACAAAAAACTATCCTACTATGCTTGAATGCAATTAAACTAATATGCAACTATTCTAAATTATACTAAAATGCAATTATACTAATTTTTTGGATTTTTTGGATTATTTATTTTTTAAAATATAACTACTTTCCTTCAACTAGGTTAGGCTTTGCAGCTAGTATCTAGCCCGTTGTCTAAAGTTGTCTCTTTTAGGGCTACGGTGAATCACAAGGATTGCTTAAATACCACTTCCCACTTCCCACAGACGATAGTCCGTTTGTCAAGATGCAGAAAAGAAACAATAGAGTTTGATGTTTCACTGTGTTGGCTTGCAACTTCAATTGTTGAAAAGGTTCTAAATGCAATTATATTAGAAAGCAATAAAACTAAACTACAATGCAACTATACTAAGAATGAAATAAAAAGAATGAGGATTCAACTAACCTGGATGGTAGATTTTGTCTTCGAGATGTCCTTCAAGCTTCTCTCTTTCTAAAAAAGATGGATGATGCGGCTAAAATTAACTCAAGATCAAAAGTTCTAATCTTGGAAGAAAACGTTAAACATAAACAACTTAAAATGGTAGCGGCGCCATTTGACATGCTCTCATTTTGTGTGTATGAGATGGTATATGGATGATGTAGATGGATGATGGATGATGGTCATTGAACAAAACAAAAGCGTATCAAAACCTAATTATCCCTCAATGAGTAAAGGATTTTAAGTGTTATTATACGAAAGACAGGACTGGAAAGGGGGGTTGAGGGATTAAAAACTATGATTGTAGAGATTGAAAATTCTAATGTTAAACTAAACTAAATTAACTAAACTATTGAGAATTTATAGGAGAGGGAATTCAAGAGATTAGAATTTACCAATACTTTTGATCTGCAACCTTCTGCTTCATGGTTGTTCTCACAAGTAGACTATAATTAGGCAATCGAGCGAGTGTCGATGCCCTCTTGGATGAAACATCATTAACGAATAACTTTACTTAAGGTTGTTCCTATGTTTATGCTATTAATATCATCTTTCCTTTTATGTAAGCTCAGGCAGCCATTCAATGTATTACCGAGAGCAACAATAAGGAGTACTTCCTAATAGGGCGGTCATTCAATGAATCACCACTTAAGCCAAACACAAAGAATACTTCCCTAGGAAGCCACTCCTTGAGCTACCCCTTCTAGGGCAACACAAAGAATACTTTCCTAACTCTAAAGAACTACACTACTAGAAGAAAAGTAAAGAACACTAACATGATATTAATATTGCAAAACAGAAACCCTATTCTATACTTCCATCCCCTGCTGCGGGAAATGGAATTAATAACTAAAAATATAAAGAACTAACTTGATTGGAGAATACCATAAACCAGAAGAATCACCGAAACCTAAGCACTGACTTCATCTTCTCCCTTGAAGGAGGAGATTAGCCTTCCATGAAGAAGGAAGAACATGAAGAATGAGAAGAAGAAGAGTCAAAGAACATAAGACTAGAAAGACTAATTTATTAAGACTTAACTTAGTGAAAACCGAATATTTTATTATTAATCTCTCCACCTCAAGTTCTGGAGACAAGAATATTGGGAATTGGATATTACAACTAGCACTGAGGTGCTCTATTTATAGGGGTTACAATAAGCTCTAAAAGCATCTCAAACCGTAACTTGTTTCCTATTACAAATCAACTTCTTTCTGATTCCAACTTCGTTTCCAAAACAGTAAAAGAGGTAGGCTACAAAGGTCGGTCGGTTCACGATAATGCGGGCCTTACGGGCCTTAGCGTCCCAGGCCTTAAAGAGACTGTGTTTCCTCTTTTGCTACATCTTTCTTTCATTTTTTGTGGGCTTTTGTCCAAGCAACGATTTTTTTTGCCTTGGGCTTCCAAATAGGCTTTAAAATAGGTCCAAGTCGCATTTTTCATAGCTTCAATTCCTTCGCCTCCTCCATGATTGTCCATGAGCTTCCCATGTGATCGTTAATGCTCTAAATTGCTCATTTTTGCCCCTTTAACTCTAATATTCTACAAAACTTTCTTTTTCACTTGTAAAGTCATAAAACATAACTTACAAGCACTATTAGTTTACTAAGTAGGCCAAACAAGAAGTATAATCGAGGGTTAAAATACACTTTTTGAGCAATTATCAATTGTCCTTATCTGAACTGATTGAATGTATTTTGTGGTTTGACATGATTTGTGAACTCTGGAGGTGGTTCGGTTTGTAGATTAGTATTCTATTAAAAATTTGGGTGTTGCCTCCATGGTGCAATTAGTACATTGAAAGCACAAACTTATTCTGGTTGTAGTGATGCGAAACAAACAATTTGGGTGCAAAACTAGGTTTTGGGGCTCGATACGCTTCAAACGATAAGATCATTACTTCACCACATATGGTGCTACCAAGAATCTCACTCGCAAATGAAATGAGGGAGGGGGTGTGAGTAAGGCAGTTAGTCCACTGGAATCTGGTAGTTTTCCACTCTCAATCTTCGTGCTAAGTACACTACAAGAGATGGGTCTCTTCGCTACAAATTTTTTTGTTACGCTTTAAAAATATAGCAAATTGTAGCACTTGCTACACTTAGTAGCGTAGCTAATCTAACTTTGTAGAATCAAATGTTTGGTGCTATTGGCAACGGGTTGAGGGTTGGCAAATTATATTTTGCATTTTCATAAAAGAAAATTTTATTTTTTAATTTCATTGATACAACATCTGCTACACTTTTAAGTGTAGCAAGTGATTTATTGTTTCTACCTCGCTTTCAAGCGTTGTTAATACTCCAAATATTTGGAAGATGTTTTTTTTTAAGGGACTATCTCTACCCACGCTTTAGGTATGTGTTGCCGATGTTATCTGCCAAATTGGGAAAAAACAGCTGGCACCCTTTAAACTGTTGCGGATGCTATTTACAATCAACATCTATTTGTCGTGCCTCGTTTTGGTTATTTAGCGTTGAAAATTTCAGTATTGGCGCTCAACATTTCACTCCCAAAATTTCAAAAAATTAAAGAAACAGAGAAAAACAAAGAAAAAGAATACAGAAACCCACGTTTCACTCTTTCATTTTCTATAGCTCTAACTCCTCACTCTTCGTTCTCGACCACCGCATCGATATTCCTCCACCACTGGATCTGCACTCATCTCCACCACTACATCCAGGTCTCCACCATGGCACCACCAGGTAATGAAATCCATAAATCTCTACTCATCTCTTTCTTTTCAGAATTCCAACTCTTCACTCTTTTATATTTTTTGGGTTTTGGATTTTTCTTATTTTCATATGATTGAGCTTTCAGGTTATTCAAACGACTAACGCTTGAAGTTTTCAACTCAGGTAATTTTCAAAATCTTTCAAGGTGGTTCATTTATCCATTCAATGCATTTGTTTTTATTATTATTGAAATTTCTGATGAGATTGTTAAACCTTTGAGGTAGAATAATGAACAGCTGGGTTGTTTGATATGATGATAATTTTCAGGATGTGAGTTGATTGAATTTTTTGTTTAATGTGTCCAATGTTAGTGCTTTTATTGGTATTGTTTACTTAGAATGAGCAGTTGGCTTCATTTGGGTAAGGGGAAGAACAAAAAGAATATTTTGTTTAACACTGGTGATAATGAAGAAGTTGTGCAAGGGGAAGAACAAAAAAAGAATAGTTGGTTAGGTTTTAGTTTAATTTTTTTTAATTAGCGAGAGGAAGAAAAAATCAGGTTAAGTTGGGTATGTTCATTGTGTTTAAGTTTAGGTACCAGGCTTTAGCACTGGTATCCCTCCCCCCCCCCACTTTTAACACTGATAATGAAAATTGTGATAGTTGGTTAGGTTTTATTTAATTTTTTTTTAATTAGCGAGGAGGAAAAAAAAAATTATTATTATTATTTTCCTTTATTAGTGATTTTTATTATTATTATTTTCCGCCTTTAGTGATTTTTGGTAGGCAAACAAAGTTCTAAATTACTGTGAGAATGTGCTCCTATTACCTTTTTGTCTTGAAAATTCCAGACATTTAAGCTTGTCCTCAATATCAATGAATTGTATTATTTTTTTTCCTGATTTTCTCTCATTGATTGGTAAAATGTGTCTCACATTTAATAGGATCACTTCATTGAAACCATTAGAGTTTGGAGCAAATTTTGTAGAGTAGTAAATAAACCATTTTCTTGTTCCGGCTGTGAAAGGAAAGTATAGCTCTAAAATGATTCAAAATGTTCTAAAAAATAGTTATTACCAATATGTCCGGTTGTATACCATTTGAACTGGAAAATATCTATGACTTGTATGGTGGTTTCCGACCTCTTCTCTTTTTGTTGATTTGGTATGGCTTTTAAGGACACTTCTTTTTTGCATTCTTGTACTCATCATAACTTAGCAAGGCTGATTTTGAGCATTGGATCATGCCTAGGAAGCACGGATACGGATACGCGACACGGATACGACACGACACGGATACGCGGACACGACATTTTTCAAAAATATAGGATACGGATACGTCATGGATACGTTTGAATTATATATATATATATATATTATATATATATATATATATATATATATTTCACCAAATTCAAATTAAAATGGCAATTCTACTTCATAAAATGACCAATTCAAACACATTAAGCAGCAACTTTGTATAAGTGTATAACACTGCAAGCAAATGCCAACAAAAAAGTTCAAAACAATACAATGGATTTGTCAATCAAGTTGTCAAACTTCAACTAAGTCATTTTCTACATCTTAATTCACTTCATCTTTATTCTCTTGCATCTCTTCTTATCTTGGATTTTATTTCACTTTTTTTTTTTTGAAGTTCCAAAAAAAATTTGTGAGATTACTATTCCCGCGTATCCGCCACGTATCCCCCGCGTATCCCCCACGTATCGGAAAATAAAAAAATTAATTAAAAAATCAGATACTCCAAATTGCGTATCCAACACGTATCCGAGGCGTATCCGGGAGTATCCGTGTCGGATACGTATCGGACACGGATACTTCACCCATATAGAAGTATCCGTGCTTCATAGGATCACGCTAAAAACAACCTCACCTATTGTATATCATGTTTGATACTATTTTTATTTTCCTTTCAATCTTTTGTTTTATGCCATGAATTTAATTTTGGAACCTTGTGCTAATTTGTTTGTATTTCAACTTGGAATATGATGTTACCACTTATTTTACTGTTTTGAAGGATACAATGTGTTAGATTTAACTATTGTCCATGTGATGCAAACTTACATAGAAATGCCTTACTTTTTTGTTGTTTTTTCTTTTTTCCTTGGATGCCATAGTGTCTAGTTGTCAAGTCATGTTTTAGATATGGAGGTAAGATCCACATTACAATCTTTGCCTATCGTACATGTGTGGATATTGACTTAGAAAACTATAACATTAACTGAATTGGTATTCCAATAACATATACTACAATGGCTCCTAATTTTTTTTTTATTAAGTATGCATGTCGACTTAGCTTATCACACTTACTAATTTGGTGTTCTTATAGCATTTGTTGATGTGGCCATTTAATTTATAATATACACATGTGTGTTGTGATAGTTTATTTGAACATACGTTTTTTTTTAAGTCATGGGACCAGGTGGATGATCCTTGAGATCTACAAGTGGGCAACCTCAATTGGTGCCAAACTCAGCTGCACAATCAACCAATGTGTCTAATGCCGGTAAGATAATTGTTGTTTGTATTACAAACTATAAAATGAGATCATCATGCTTAGGAGGAGAGCAAAGGCAGCTGAGAGATAGGCACATGAGTTGGAGCAACGTGTTATGGAGCTCACCTCTCACTTACATGATGCTAACTTTAGGGTTGAAGTGTTGTAGAGCTGGAAATCTTCTTCTGAAGAAAAACTAGAATTTCTCATGTCGCAGTTCGCCGATGTTCGTGTGGTATGAATATTCCTTCTGTATATTTTATGGTTTTAGATTTCTCATTTGAAATGTTGGTTATTCCATTGTAGTATTTCTCGCGAGTAAAAGTGGTGTCGTACGAGTGTTAATATACAATTAATGTGTCATACACCTTCAATTTTCCTATGCCTTTGTGTGGGGTCAAAACAGGATACTAGTTTGCATGAATGTTTAGTTAAAACAAGACACGCCATTGTATTGTATTTTATGGGACATGTTTTACTTAGTTGGGTGAACTGAAATAGTAGACCCCTTGAGCATGATATTTATTTATTTTATGATATTTCATTTTTATTTATTTCTATGAGCATGGTATATCTAGGAAAATTACAAAATGAGTCTGCCTAAGAAGTTTAAGGTGTCTCATGTCAGAAATTATTGTCTTGGACGTATAGTCCTTGTAGGTTGAACTTGAAGCTTAAGCTTAGGTTCTCTTTAATTTGTTAGCAGCACATCATATGTCAAAAATAACAATGAATGGATATATAAGTGTTACTTGCAAGTGGCATATGTAGCAGGACCAACTTCTTTGACGACGACCGTAGATATTTTGCTCAAATTATTCTAGGTGTTTATATATTTTGCATTCATCTATCATACTAATGTTTTACTTTAATTAAAAAAATCGTGTATGTAATTTGTCAATGACTAGTTTACTTGGTTATCTTGTATATGGGTGCATTTATGGCTATTTATATCAAGTTATATTTGAGTCTCACCACCTCCTTTCCTATTGCAGAATTTAAATGGGCTAATGTATTAAGTTGTTAACAATGTGATCGAGCTTGGATTTTGGTTCCCTTCAATGAACGAATGCAACAAGTTGGTCGAAATTTTTGGGAGCCAGTCCAATAGCTAGGCTTTAACATTTTGGATAGTGATGGATAAATATCATATGATGATGTATTTTGGATGATACTTTTGTATTTAACTTTGGATAATTTAACTTTGGATAATTAAGTGTATAACTTCTTTTTGTTGAACTTGTAAAAATATTTTGTTGGATTAGAGTTTGTTTGATGGTTTAGTGTTTTGTTTCATATAAATGTTTAGAAATTCAAAAAACAGGAAAAGCATGGAGCAAAAAAAAAATTGGGTTAGATCAATTTTAAAACAAGGCAAAAGTGTACAAGTTTCTGCTACATTATAAAGCGTGGCCAATGAAAAATGAATAATTAGCAACTTTCTCTTTTTGCCACGTTTTGTAGCATTGTTAATGCTTGCTCCAAATATCTTTACAAACCACCTTCTGCAATGCCCAATGTGTTGCCAAAGCTAGATTAAATATGAAACTAAACTAATTTTCTGCTATGCTTTCAAGCGTTGCTAATGTGATACCTTTTGCAACGCTTTGAAAATGTGGCCATTGTTCTCTTTCTACTACGCTTATACTGTTGCTAATGCTTTTTTTTTTTTATATAAATATTTATATATTTTAGAAATGAGAACTCAAAAAATATCATTTGCTATGCTTTTTTGCCTTTGGCAACGCTTTCTCGTGTTGTAAAAAAGTTTGAGTATTGGCAACGCTTGTAGCATGGCCCATTATCTTTTGTCTCGCCACAAGCTGCAACGTCCTGGCAACACCAAAAAAAGCGTAGCAAAAGCTCTTTTGCTACGGTTAGACTATTTTTATCTATGCTTAGAAGCGTTGCTAAAAGCCTCATATCTTGTAATGGTGTTTGTCCTGTGGATGTGACTAGATTGTCTCTGCGTGGTTGATTTAAAATTTTTGTTTAGTCAATGTAGCATTTGAATCACACAACATCTGTTAACTAAAGTGGGGATTATTCCCACTTGTTGTTATGTTATGGCTCGGGTTTAGCCTTAAGCGCGTAAAGTAAATACAATACTGGATCTTAACATAGAGTCATGCAAGCATGCTTTTGTAAACAACCAAGTATCCTCTGACTGGGAGTTGCGAGGAGATGAAGAAATTACCTCCCAAGTGTGCGTACATGTACTTGGGGGTGGAGGTGACGTGGTAGGGTTTGACCGAGTTTTGGGTGTCTCGATACATCAAACCCACCTTTTGACTTTTACGTTATTTCGGTTACAGAATTTCTAAACTAAACTGATAAGAGCCCAAAACTGTAGTTTTAACCCCTTAATAATCATACTGTTAGACCAATTATGTGAATAATAAGTAAGAGTTAATACTGATTACGTGTTTTTATGCATTTCAGGCTTCAAAGTCCATTATGTGCAGAAATGTGCCACTTTAGCGAGATAAAGGAGCAACAGTCAGCAGAACTTCCGAAGACCATATCTTTAGACTCAGATCTCAGAATTGGGCCTACCTTATGTCAAAACGACCAGCTCGGAAAGAGCTTTCCAATGGTCCAAGCCTTGACCCAATCAGAGGAGCAGAAGTGGACGAAAAGTCTGTTGAAGCAAACTGCAGCTGAAGAGGCCTTTTTGGACCGAAAGAATTGGGTTTTGGGCCTGATTCTCTGGCCCAAAACATGGCTCCAAGCCCATGCACGATTTTTGGATCTGGATGTATAAAAACAAAACCTTCATTCTTTGTTAATGGTAGCTAGTTAGACCTAAATTAATATATAGAATTCTAGACCTAGTTTTAATTAATTAATTAAGTTTTAGTTCCATTACAATTCTTGTTTTAGATTAAATTCTTGAATGATTGTTCTTGATTGATTAGATAAATAAAATAGTTATTATTCAATTTCGTTCTTGTCATTTCCTTTCTAGATCTAATTTAAATTCTTGTTCTTATTCCATTCCAGCCATTAAATTAGATTCATTATTGTTAATTAAGTAAATCTCAATTTCTTACATTATGTTTAGTTTAGATTCAATGGGAAATGTTAGTTTGATGACTCAAGGCTAAACCTCCATTAGAGGGGTTGATGAAGCCTTAATGAAAACTTAGTGGTTAGTATAGAATTGGTAGTAGAATCTATTCCACTCTAGAAGGTCGTGTTTCGCCATGAGAATGGGTGGACGACCTCACATGCTAGTTAGTATCCGGTAGGAATGCCATGAACACTAGGGATTAGACTAGAAATTCTTGCCGTGAAAAACGTAAGAATTGAGATCGACAATCTATACTAGGTTATTAAGTTGGATTCGAGGTGGATTTAATTCCCTATTTCTTTATCTAGAGTCAACAATCGTATTTCCGTAGCTTCGAACTTAGATTATCTTTAGTTTATATTTTATCTTGTTATTTATTATATCTAGTTATTTAAAATAACGCGTCTTGTTAGCATAACATTTCGTAAAGCTCTCATTGACTTAGGACTGATTTCTTAGACTTAGAAGACAATCCATGCTAGGGAACTAGGAGTGGAACGAACTTCCTACTCCACTTAGTGCAATTCGCATCGAGAGTAGAAGCTTTGATAAATATCTAGTAAAAGTTTAGTTTTAGTTTACTTACGGAGTGAATTCATCGTTCATTTCGTAGGTAGACTATTCATTTTACTTTTATCATAAACCCATATTTTGGGTTGAAAATGTGGCAAAGCCAATAGCTTTTAAGAATTTGTCTTCGTGGGCTAAATTAACATAAATGTAAAGCAAAAAATAACTACGTTTAAAAAAACTTAACTAAACGTGAATTAACTATTAACTATGTGATTATGAAAATCTAACAAGAAATGTCAAAGATTGAATTTTGTAATTTCCAAGTTGATTCGTAATGCACGAGCATATTGTTACACTACTCACCTCGCGCATTCGAATGTCCCAAGTTAATCAAATATCCAACACTCGGTAAGTTTAAAAACTTCAACCAAAAGACAAAAACTTCCTAATTTAAACCTAAGTTTATATTATCCTAAACCTTATATTTAAGCAAGTTGATATTATCATAATTAATAATGATAAAAGCAAAATATTAAATTTTCTAAAAAACTTAAACTTTATCTAATAATGGCAATAAACTAAGTTGTTTTTATTTTATTTTTCTTATTTCTATTTTTTTTTTATATTTTTTTGAATTTGAAGAACACTAAATATTGGAAATCTATCTTGTTTTAAACCATTAACATTTAGACAAATACGAGTTAAGTAGAGAAGTATACCCTACAAAATTTTCAATCTGAGCCAAGGGTTTGTCCTGGTCCAGCGAGGTGGATGGGCGGGTCACAGGTCAAGCTGGACGGATGCAAGTTGGGCACTGGTGGTCGCGGGTGGTGCTCCAGCCACTTTTGATCGGCTTCCTCTAGTTGCTTCCCAAGGTTGTTCTTAAATCAAATGGAGACCTGAAATTATAAACAAAACGGATCAGTAAGATCCAACAGGAAAGAAACTAAAAAATTAAGAAAAACAAGTTGATAAATTTTAGAAAAAGATAGAGATACTCTCCTTTTGATTCACTCTTCTTCTCATATTAGTATATCCATGATGGTGGCACCATTTGACAAGTTAGAATCATGGTGAGTTGGGGTTTTGAAGTTGTTCATCTTAGATCTAAGTGGGAAGAATGGTGATGGAGAAAACCCCACTTTTTTCTTGATTCCTCTATTGTTTTTGGGTTGGTTTTTTATGTATAATGATGTTGAGAACTAACTATTATTGTTTTGATAATGAAAACATAGAAATAATAATTGTTTTGATATGAAAAATATGAAGAACTTGATATGAAAAAAGTAACTTGGTTAGCAAGTTATACTCATTTGATTGATTCAAATGAGTATAACCAACTTTGGTTAGGTGAATGAATGATATAAAAGATGTTTTGAAGAATTATTGTTATTAAAAACAAGATAACACAACTTGAATGGAAGAAAAACAACAGGATTCAACAAAGCTTCAAGCTTTAAGTAATGAAAATGGAAAACAATTGAATTAAAAGTAAATAAAAACAATTAACTAATTCTTATCTCCTACTCCTACTAGAGTCTAGCTATTAGTTAACTAGCTCCCTTATTTTATGGGAATCTCTACACTTATATATATGTAAAGATGTACACGTTTGCCCTTCTCTACTCTTATCCAACAAGTAACCTAATCTAGAAGCTTCTTGTGCCTTCTTTGAGTGGATAAGGTCAAGCCTTTTGGGCCCAAGCCCAAGTCTTTGGGAATTTGATCCTTTGGTATTTTGAGACTTTTGTGCTTAGTCTTTATCTTGGAAAAGATTGAGTCCTTGGTCCTTGAAGCCTTGGAGTGTTTCCTGAGCTTTTGAGTTTTTGGACCCTTGAGTTGACTTTGACCGTTGACTTTGACTTTGACTTTTTGGCACTTTTTCTCAGTTGTCTCATAAGGTCTCTTTTAGGCTCCTTTTGGTTCTAGATCATGTCATTTGAGGTATTTGGTCCATAATAGGCTTGTATCCTGAAAAAGTGATAAGATCATGAGTTTTGTACATTATTGATTATATAATTTGACATAATTGAAGCATTATAAGATGATAAAAATGCTTATTTTGGGACTGATCAATAGGCAGGGGTTTACGTCAAGGAGATCCTTTATCCCTATACTTTTCTCCCTTGTTGAGGATACACGTAGCAGAAGTATCATAAGGCTACATACCTCAGGCATAATCTCCCCTATGGCTTTCGATGGGAGTTATCCTTCTCTATCTCACTTTTTATTTGCGGATGATATGATATGATTTGCTAAAAGGTCTTTGGCACTTGAAGAATATTCTAGAATCTTATCAATTAGCAGTTGGTCAGCTGATTAATAAAGATAAAAGCAAGCTTTTTCTCGGGATCATGACTGTTACCAAAAAATGAAAGGTGAAGACCTTGTTTGATATGCAAGAAGGAAGTCTGCCTGAAAAATATTTGGGATTTCCCCTATTTAAAGGTAGAGTCACCCAATGTAACATCCAACTTTTGGTGGATAAGATCAAGAAGAGAGCAAGTGGATAGGCTAGACGACTCCTTCTTTCTAAGGTCGAGTGGTTCTAGCACAATCTATCTTGAATAGCATCCCCATGTACAACATGGGAATATACAAGTGGCCTCAACAATCCATCAAAGATGGCGAAGAAGCTATTTGAAACTTCATATGGTCAGGTAACCACACAGTTCGAAAGGGCATTACTTTAAAATGAGCAAAAATATGCAAACCGAAGTCGAAAGGTGGGCTTGGAATCAAATCGCTTAAGAAGTTGAATCTTTCAATTTTTATGAAGTTGGCTTGGCAACTAATCACCATGGGGAATTCATGGTCTAGGTACATGGCCCAGAAATATAAGATGAAAGAGTTTATGACTATTTAGTACCACGTACTTTCATTTTTTTTTCCTAAATGGTACCCGTACTTTTTTTCTTGCCTATTAGTACCTTGAACTTTCAATTTGTTTCAATTTAGTACCTCAGTTGCTTTTCCGTCCAATTTCGCTAACGGATTTACTATTCAAATGGACTATTCTTTTTTCTTTTATTCTTTTTTCTTTTTTTTTTTTTTTTTTTTTTGAAGCAGAATGTTGAAACCTTGCCTTCCTCCGTTCCTTGAAAACTTGGAATTCAAGGACGATACTGGTATTTTTTCAAAGTCAATAATCAGTGGAATTGGTACCCCCGATCACAACGAAAATGACTACCCAAATCTTCACTCTTTCTCCATCTCTAATTCTAGACAGCCTTCACTTCCCCAAGGCTTCAACTAACTCACTGCAATTCAAACAATGGTCTTTCGTGATTGTGAATTCCTTGACTTCATGCTAGAGGATTTGAAGCATCTCCCCAAGCTTCAACTACTGGAAATTCATAATTGTCCATTTCTGGATGAACGCTGCAAAAATAGAGAAGTTGGACCACTATATCCCACATTCCAAAGATCGAACTTAATCAGGAGGATGACTTCATCCTAGAATAACAGATTTATCACTAAGCCAGTGAGTCAGTGACTTGTTCACCTGCAATGAACAATTATGCATTAGTACTAGTAATTAACTTTAAACGACTTGTTTTGTTACTATCGTTGCTCCAAAGGAATCATCTTTTCATTTTTACTGGGTTTGTTTTCTTGTTTTCAAATTGAATGATATTGGTAAATTGATAGCTAGCTCTTCACCAAAGTCTGAGTCCTGACAAGCTCATTGTTGGAGGCATTGTAAACCACATCGATCAAGAAGACGGGTCTTCCTAGTGACAGCCTCACTGCCCCATGAGAAGTTTCCAGTGTCCAATCTGAGAGCCCTCCACTTAACATTGCCTCCCCTGACACGAATTCTTCTCACAGTTTTGTTGCTGGAGAGCTTAGTGTTAGCAGGTTGGCGACCGAGCTCATACTTTCGTTTCTTCCTCCAATTCTTCTTCTTTCCACCAGTTGCATCTCTCTTGTGGATCGAATCATGAGACATCTGAAAATGGTGAAATTTCTGAAACCAAACAAAGTTGTCAAATTAGTGATTTGAATAGTCAATTTCTGAAACCAAACAAAGCTATCAAAATAGCGATTTCTGAAAATGGTCATGAGACATTCTTCAAAAAAAAGAAAAAGAAAAGAATAGTCAATTTAAATAGTAAATCTGTTAGCGAAATTGGACGGAATGAGACGGAAAAGTGACTGAGGTACTAAATTGAAACAAATTGAAAGTTTGAGGTACTAATAGGCAAGAAAAAAGTACGGGAATCATTTAGGAAAAAAAATGAAAGTGCGTGGTACTAAATAGTCATAAACTCTAAAATGAAAATGGGAAGTGGTTGGCCTACTACAAATGTTCTTATATATGGGCTGGTCTTAAATGGGCAATAGAGGAAATGTGATCACACTTGTCATGGCTTATTGGCAAAGGCACAAATCTGAATGTGTGGAGAGATGCTTGGGCAGGTCAACATTCATTATTTGAACTTCTCCCTCATACTAATCAGCGAAACTTCACCGAAAGGTTAGCGAATTGATTGTGGACAACCAATTGAATTTCCCTGCGAAAACGCTACAATTTTTTGCAAATATGGGTGTGGACCTCAACTCCTTATCTCCACCTTGTGCTGATCTAGAGGATTGCAGAATTTGGAATCCCGACAAAGAGGGAAAGTTTACAGTACTCTCAGTTTACGACTGCATAAGGAAAAAAGAGATTACTGTATGGTGGCACTCATTCATCTGGAACTCCTATGTGCACCAAAAAAATCTCTAGCATTGCTTGGAAAAAATTTCAAAAAATTACTCCTATAGATGATAAGGTCATGGGTCAAGGGATTCAAATGGCTTCTCGATGTCTTGGATGCAAAGAAGAGGTAGAAAGCTACGGGAATGGATTCACAGTCTATTTCTACTAGATCTAGATGCTACAAGTGGGATAATCGATCTTAAAGGGATATTGAAAGCCGCTCATCAAGCCAGCCCATTGATTAAGGAACTGTGGACTTCCGTAATACTGAGCATGTTGGTTGTAATATGGAAGATGCAAAATTCTCAAAGGTTTGATGAAACAAAGTTTAATCATGTTTTCATAAGAAAGCAAGTTTGGCAAGGCATACAAACTACTGGAAAGCTATCAACAAGCTTCATGTACAACTCGGTCAAAGAGTTATCCATCCTTCACTCCCTAGAGATCGAATGCAAGCCGAAGCCACTCAGGGAAGTCCAACGAGTTAGATGGTATCACCCAGAACATGGAGTAGTGAAAATCAATTGTGATGGGAGTTCAATTGGAAATCCAGGCTGAGGGGGAACTGGATTATCTTTCAGAGACCATAACTCCTACTTGCTTGGTATCCTTGCCCGAGGACTGGGAATAGTAACCTGTTATGAGGCAGAATGTTATGCTCTAATTCTGGCAGTAGAGACGGCTAGCTATTGCATGAAATTGGAGACGAATTTTGATAGAAACAGACTCACAGTCCGTGGCACATGCTTTAACCAATAGTCACATACCTTGGCGATTGCAAACAAGATGGACCCGATCCACTGTTAAGCTATCTTACTGCAGGATCACCCATGTGTGGAGGGAAGCAAATTTTAGTGCAGACTCGGCAACAAAGCATGGCGCAACTTTAGAGAAATACCACTTTGTATGGAGTGACACAAGACCTTCTTCTGTACCCAAAATTGAGAATCCAGATTAGCTATACTTTAGATTCTCCCAGAGTATGCATAGATCTTTTACATATCTTAGATGTTATGGTGGGAACCCTATCCTGTAATTGAGGGACTTTTATCCTTCATGTAACTTATATTTATATTAATATATCCACAATTTTCCTACAAAAAAAAATTATATTTGTCTAAACAGAGGAAAAACCATTGTCTTTATATCTAGATCAATTACTATTAATGCAAGGTCATCATAATAAAGTTCAATAAATAACATGCATGACATAAAAATAGGATGAGTAAGTACATAAAGTTAAACCAAGCATCAATAGTAAACATGAAAGTAGGGATAAACAACTAGGCTTAGGCTTACATGCTTTCAAATAATAAGGATAAACTCTTGCATGTGACTAAAGTACATGACAATGACTAACTTACCATTCCTTTTATTTTGGGTCAACATGAATGAATGTATACTAAACACGTGATTGTCTATCTAATTAAGGATGTAAACATGGACATAACTACAAAAATAGAAAGAGGCACAAAAGCATGCAATGAACCTGACTCTACTCAAAAAGGAATTTAACATAGTACGCATACTGGTATTAGTAACATGAAAACATGGAGATGTGGTAGACCAGATACCGTTAGTTCATACTTCATACTAGATTGACAAAATAATAAACATGCGAACAAAAGATTGATATGCATATTATGCATGCAAATTACTGCCCAACTATACAGTACACACCATACATAATAAGCATACGAAACCGACATCAGTACACCACTGACTTAGCTTGACTATACCAATAATTCTAGAGGTAGAAAAGTAGCACAACAAGTAGGTACTTGTCTTTCTCCTTTGATGCTAGAATCCAACACAACTTGTACATATCAACACTAGTTTTCCTCATAGGCAGTTGATCAAGCTATTATATTCTCCTTTATTTCTTTCTTTTTTCATAATACAAACTAAACATGTATTTATAGAATATCACTAAAGAAGGACTCTCACGTCTCAAATAATTTGAGTTCAACTAGTCTACCAAGTTTAGGCCTACAACGTATAAGCCCAACAATTTAAACTACTACTACAAGCCCAAAACTAAAATAACACTTCTATATCTTAATATTAAAGCTCCCACAAGGGTATTTTTCGAGCTCTATTAAAATTTCACATCATCTCCTATTAAAACAAAAATTTCTCTCATATTTGAAAACGGAAATCTTTTTTTACAATGGGAATATCTCTCGGGAATCCTTCTCCTATTAAAACAGAATCTCTCTCCCAATTAAAAAAATGGGTTTTTAGAACTTAATTAAAATTTCATTAAAAACAATTTGTTAGAAAATTAAAACAAGTTAGCGACTAAAACGGTAGTCCCAATTTTCTAAAAAAAAATCTAAATGTTTTCAAAAGAACCAGTGCGTATGCACGGGCCTACAAGCTAGTAAGTAAATTAATTAATTAATTGAATTACATTTCCCCCCCCAATTTTTTTTTTTTTTTTGCTCCCGAAATTTCGACATCAAAGAAAAAAATCATATACTAACAATTCCAAAGAAGCAAAACAATAAACTACTATACCTTAATTAAGCAAACCGTATGCCTAGCTTCTAACTCACTCTAACTTAATCAAAGTCATAAGATATACTGGAAAATGGGAGTAGTGCCTAGGACAATTATATTTAAGATTCAACCTCTTAACATGAGGTACACCCAGATTCTCTTAAAAGACATCCTTAACATACGTACACGTCAACCATCAGCACATACTCTCCATGATCACTAAACATATAAACTTTGAATACGCCTCTGCTAGGGTGTTTCCCTTTTGCAGTAGCTACACAATTACAATCTCTTGACCTACAAGGTCATGTTCTACTCAAAACCATTCAAATAAAATATAGATCGTACTAATCAATATATCTCGAAAGATATAAGTACAAACATAAATAGTTAAACACAATAAGACATACTCATCTACGGAAACCATCAAGAGTTCATACTAAACTGAAAAGACGAAAAATAAACCCCGTGATCAAAAGGATATCCTCACATGACAAAAACGTAATGACAAGAGAATTAAACTAAGATATGAAAAAAGTTTGTTTTAACATGCTAAAATACTTCTATCAATCAATATATTATACTCTCTAACATGTTGGTAAAGGAGAGTAATCATTTTCGATCCACTCTTGCCTGCACGTACTTGTAACGAATCTAGGCTAATCAAACTATTAACTAATAAGAGAGTAATAATGATATGAAAATAGTAAATAATAAATACAAAACAGTAGAATTAAATGAGTGAAAGATATTAGAGAAGACTTAATCCACCTAAATGATTCAAACAACCATTTAACCTAATCATTGATTTAGTTTTATTGATCCCTAGTAAACACCAAGTTATCTCTAACCCTGGCTTCACTAGCATGGGAGATTAACACCTCCACAAATCTTTTTGATGGAGTTTCTAATCTCTTGTTCAATTCTCATGACTTTTATATCTAAAATTCATAAGAACCAAACTTGAAGAACTTGATTAAAAACAACAACTAAGATTGAACAATCATAATCCTTACATAGGCTTCATAAAACCCCCTCTATTTGGAGATTTAACCTTGTTTCATCTGATTTATTCTACTAAAATAATAAAGAGAAAACATAATAAAAGAACCTGAAGGTATTTTTATTGAAGGTTTAATGGCGGCTACAAACTAAACTATTCTAACCCTAAACTAAACTACAACTACACTAAACTAATTAGAGACTAAGGGGAGGAAGGAGAAATAAGTTTAGCCTTAGCCTTCTTTATATCGGAGAAGGTTAGGGTTATATTTTCGTGCATGGGCCAAAAAAGGGAACTTTGTGCCTCTAATGTGAGTCCAAAGTCCATTAGGTTAGGTTTAAAGAGGCCACAACTGCTAAAAATTACTTCAGTGCCCTTTATAACTACTTTTGCAGCTCTGATTTGAGCAAAACTAGGTCCATTGGAAAACTTATTCTAAGACGGTCATTTTGACATAAAGTAGGCCTAATTCCGAGGCACAAGTCCAAAGATACACCCATTTGAAGTTATGTTCTTCTTCTACCCGAATTGACTTTGAGTTCCCAGCTTTGACTGGGTTTAAAAAAGGCTTTTCTTCATGATTCTTGGGCTTTAAATATAAAACTTTCTCAGCAATCATCTTGACTCGTTTTCCATGGAAAATGACAACTTTAAGCACATAATCAGCTTCAAGACATGAAGTACACAAAAATATGTAAACATTACTAACTCTTATTTATTATGAACATAATTGGCCTAAATATAATACTTTTCAGGGGTTTAAACTATATTTTTGGGTGCTTATCACAACACCCCCAAACAACATTTTGCTTGCCCTCAAGCAAAGATGAGAAATAAAAACATATAAGTGGCCAAAAATGTGGATTTAACTAATCTCATTTTGCAGAGTGCGATTGCATTGACCATACGCAATAAGGCCTTATACCACTAGGAATTCCCTAGTAGATGAGTTATAGCCTCGTGAGAGTTTTCCAGAGAAGGTACTCACAAAATTCATTTATACTACAACGACTAAGAAATAAAAGTAATTGTCCCCTAATTTTATCTCAGAATCTATACATCTCACTAGCAGTTAAACAAGGATTATCAATCTAACTCATAAATTAATACATATATATTAATCAAATCATCTTAAGAGAAGCAACTATACAATGAGCTATGCTATGAAATGCAATGGCAGGTTCGTTTATAAAACTTTTGGGTAGCGTGCCTAAGTAGGTTCTCACAAGGAATGTGTCAAGACACATAACACTCTGATTTTTCTACTCACTCTAGTGTGTAGTGGGAACTTGTTTACTCACAATCTCAATGACAATCCAAGGAAGCTGAGGTCAATCAAACATATCAACCACTTACTATCACACCAAATTAATCCTAGTTAAGCTAGATGTCATTATTAGGTGATACGGGGCTGAAGTGATGGCTTAAGAAGAAATGGAATGGATATTCAAATAAACATGTCTGAGATAATAGGGTCTTCAAAATATGTAACTAGAGAAAACCTTATTCTTACTTTGCTTCTACACTTAGTTTCCATCCTTACCCCTTTTGTTTTGGCTTTTGACTCATTAAATTATGTTTTTTTTTAGTTTATTTTTTATTTCTATTTTTTATTTTTCTTTTCTTTAGATGGAAACTTTCTTTTCTTTTCTTTTTCTATTTCTTTTTCTTTTGAAGTGATTAACTAATTTTTGTGTACACAAGTTTTTCTCTTCTCTTTTCTTCACTCATCCTATTTCTCAGACTTATCCAGATAATTAGGCTAATTTTATTTTTTATTTTGTTTTATTGCGTAAAGGATTTGTGGGTTATGAAAAGTCTAATGAAATAGCTCAGTGGAGCGACTAGTGGAAAATATACTTAGGTTAGAATTTCTGGCTATATCGATCCAAAGAAGGCCTAAATTCTCACTTAGGATATGGTATGGTGATCAAGCAAGTGGATATGTGATTTCTCTACTCGGATTTTACTTCTCTTTTGTGTCATTACTCAGATATTTCACTCATATGAGGCTTTTTAGGCTAGATGCTCACAGGATATGTATTAAGTACTCTAACCTACGTCTCAGAAAAATACTGCCAAGTACAATTATAGATGCTCATGCAAGATGTTTGTGAAAAGATGCAATGACTATTACCTACATATTAATCTAAGTTTCAAAAATTAAATCCTATAGTACTACATGAGATTTCTAGACTAATATCATCATAGAGAAGGGAACAATATCATTATCACTAAGTGCATAGTATAAACTATATTTATGATTTTAATGCTTTTCTACTTTTTATACGATAATTAATACGTAATATACAGCATAATATGTGCTTAAACATTTTACAACTTGTTTCTATACCACCCCCCCAAACAAAATTATACTTTGTCCCCCAAAGTATGTAATAAAAATAAAGGATAGAGAGTACCATAGAAACGTGCTTGTAAATATGGGCGCCTAAAAAAGAAGGTTAATCTATACTAATATAAAGAAATAAAAACCTTACTCTATTTATCAATTTCTCAATTTTTCTGAAGTACTCTAATAGGGGTCTTGAGTAGGAGAATAGGAGTAACATAACCTTACTCTATCTCCATGATCGAGTGCACCTCATTATTACTATTTTTAGCATTTAAATCTAGGATAAAATATCTTATCTCCATTTTTTCCCTCATTTTCCTTCCTTTTCAGGAAACTCAACAGCCTTTTCATTCTTATCTTCCCCTTCAGCTCTATTATGGCTTCGATATCATCACCTCCTCCTCCACAACCCTCTTTTCCCCAACCTTTCTTATGGAGCTCTCTTTTTTAGTATTCAAACCCCTCTTCTGTTTTGACTAATACTATTTTAAGCAACTGCTCTCCCATTTTAGATGATGGGGCTGCGATAGTTCCTCAAGATTTGATAGAATAAGGTATATCAGAATGGCAAGATGTTTTGATAAACGGTTGAGTTACCCTTATGTCAAGAGCACCTTGGAAAAAATATGGAAACTTAAAGGCACTATGGATATCACAACTGATAGAGACTTATTTTTTATAAGGATATCTACTCTGGAAGACAAGCAGATGGTCTTAGAAGGTGGCCCCATCTTCATTGTAGGTAAGATCTTTGTTATAAGACCTTGGTCTCCTAAGGCTGAAAATCACAAAAACAAAGCCACGACTGTTCCAATATGGACAAAGCTATCCAAAGTTCCCAAAGAACTATGGACTAAAAATGGATTATTCTTCCTTGCAAGTCTTATTGGAGGACCTCTCTATATGGATGGTGCTACTTTTATGAAGAAAAGACTGGACTTTGCTAAGGTCTGTGTTACCATTCCGTTAGACTTTGATTTTCCTAATACTATGAAGCTTAAAATTCGAGATAAACATGTATATGTTGATGTGGAATATCCTTGGAAACCCCATTCATGCACTAAATATTGCTGCTTTGGACATTCAACTACTAAATGTCCAAGTACTCCAGCTCCTTTTTGGGTTCCAAGAGCTAGTAATGTAGCTGTACATAATGTTGCACCTACTGTTTGGGTCCCAAGAGCTAGTAATGTAGCTATACAGAATGCTGCAGCTGCTACGCCTGTAACACATGGTATCTCTTCTGAAACTTCTACTAGTGCATCTTCATTGGTACATAATTCTTCTACCTTTGCTGTAACTCCGATTATTGCCTCAGCAAGCCCACATATGGGGCCTCTCCTAGCAACCCCTGTTGCCTCACTTCAAGAAAGGAATTCTCCTCTTTCTGATAGGTCTACTTTTCACTCTATTCTAGGCAGTTCTCCCTTCTCTTTGAGAGCTTCTGGAAGTCCTTCGGCCTTCATCAGAAACATATCAAATGCCTTAGACCAAGCACCTTGACCACAGGCCGAGGCAATGAAGTAGTGGTTTATTCTGCACCATAAGTGCAACAGGCTCGATTACTCAAGATGATAGCATACTTACTGTAGGAACTGTTATGGTGTCACCGAATGATTTACTACGAACCCCGAAACACCCACACACAGCGGATTAAGGGGTGTCACGGTTTGGTTAGAAATTTACCTTTAGATCAGCTAAGATAACTCTGAGAATCCAATAGCTATGAAATCAACAATCTCTTGATCTTCTGTTCTATTCCTATCAATAGATTGGACGTTGTGTGGGCAACAATCTACCAATGCCCTTCTTTCTCTCTTGGCATATCTCACTCACAAAGCTAAAAACGAATTCAAATCTACTTTTTTTGCCTCTCTTTTTCAACCAATGAATAGTGAATTCGGCTAGGAGAGAAGGGTTTGTTTTTATAGGCTACAACAGGGACCATGAGGAGAAATTAGGGTTGGGCCTCCTGACGGGCTTGGGCTTCCCATGTTCGCCCTGAACACACGGCCCAAGTCCATCAACAAATGGCTTATTCCACTAAAGGCCATTGTTGCACTACCGCCCTAATCCCAAATTACATGTTACGTTTATGGGATCTATATTTTATGCTTGTTAATCTCCTAGTGTTTAAGATATCAAATGCCCATTGATTAGGTCAAGTTACTGATAACTACATTAATCAACTTCTTATGTCCTTGAGTAGTACCACTCAACCTCATTGTCATGTCGGAATAAATCCACCTGCAAGGTTTATATGACAGTCCTTTTGAGCTCTTCAAGGGGGCATCATCAACCCGACTTCTTGCGGGTCACAGATTCCTTCTATAATCAACAACACACCTTACATACAATGTCATTACCCAATCCATCGAGTTTGTTGATTCACATATGAATCTCACTCATTGATGATTTAAAGCAATGTACAATGCACGTAAGTGCCCGTTATTATTTCCGGATTAAGAGGACAAGCATCCATAACAACAGAGGTGTTTATTCTCTTATATAGTCAGTATAAAGAGAAACAACCTCACTTGGTCCTGTTTAATACACACAAAATGTACTAGTGTAATCCTATAGTCAAGATAAGACTAATACAAGATTATACTACAACCATACCAATGGTTTGTCCAAATCTATTTAGGTTGTGAACGTTTACTTATACTTTATAAGGTACTGATGATATGATCTTCTGTGTGTCAACACACACCATATCATCTACAACGTAAAGTATTAGACACATGCATATAACTAATAACATATAAAATATGCATAATATTTGCCCATATGATTCTCATTCAAAATATAAAGAATTAGAGTTATTACAAAAGTAATGCTTTTAGTATATAACCTTATCAACTTACTGAGGAGGAACTCTATAATTTTCATGTAGAGTCTAACACTTATGCAGCCTTAGTGCTTGATGAGGATGGGATTGAAGATGATATCTCTGAGCAACAATAGGAGCCTTTTGATGATCAGTGTGTGAATACCTCACTTATCTTTAGACTCTCTATGCCTTCTCAGGTCACTACTAGAGCTTAACTCCAGCGGACAACAACAAAGTTCATCTAAGAGAGGTAAAGGAAGGCATAAGGGCTTGGGAAACAAAAATAAATAAAAAAGATAATCATCATGAAAATATGTACATATAATGTTAGAAAGCTAAATGATCGGACTAAAGCTAAAGATCTAAATAAGTTTAGTATAAAGAATAAACTTTCTTGTTTTTGTTTCCTAGAGACTAAAGTTAGAAGGAACAAGTTTTCTAGCATTAGCACTATTTGCTGTCCTTCTTGGAATTTTGTACACAATTATTCTCGTGCATGCTCTGGTCGTATTTGGGTCTCTTGGGACTCTTCTCTACTGTCTGTGCATAAGATTCTGGAGAGTGATCCATTTATACATTCTCAAGTAACAGTCTTGGCTACCTCTCAAGTTTTTCATCTCACAAGTGTGTATGCCATCAATAGAAGATCTTAAAGGATGGTACTATGGCAAGATCTTATTACCCTACATGGATCTTTCACTAGTCCTTGGTGTGTTGTTAGAGATTTCAACAATGTTCTATACTCTCATGAAAGGATCAGTTCAGATTTGGTGTATCCTAGGGAAACCACTACCTTTGCCAATTGTCTAAACACTATAAGTCTTTTTTATCACAGTTCTAGTGGTTGTTTCTATACTTGAACTAACAATGGTGATGGCAGACTCATAAAATGGTCTAAGATTGACATGTGTCTAATAAACCCTTCATGGGCATCTCTTTTTCCTTCCTCTGGAGTTGAGTTTCTACCATAGGGTCTCTCAGATCACACCCCGACGGTGATAACCCTCTCTAATAATAGTAAGTGCAGACCTTCCTTTAGGTTTTGTAATTACTGGCTTGCTCTACCTTCTTTTAAAGATACTTTCAACAACTGCTGGACTATCCCTAATCAAGGCAATCCACCTTACATGCTCTTCAAGAAACTTAAAATCTTAAAGCAGGCTCTGAAGGGATGGCCTAGGCTCAGCTCTATGGATCTTCAAAAATTGGTGGAAGTTACGAAAGCTAGTCTAGAAGACATCTATAAACTTTTGCAGTCAAGTCCATTGGATATTCATCTGTGCAATCTTGAAAGAGTAAGGAAAGCTGAACTTTCTAACTTCATGCTCATGAAAGAATATGCTATCATGCAGAAAACTCACACTGATTGGCTTTCCTTTGGTGACAAGTGTAATGCTTTCTTCCATAATGCTGTCAAAGAAAAGAAGTCCAAAAGTAATATTTGGTCTATCACGGACTCTCAGTGTGTTTTGCAGGAAGGACAAGAGAATGTGGCCAAAACTTTCATCTCCTTCTACAAAGAGCTGCTGGGAAAAGAAACCCCCTCCTCTTGCTCTTTACAGTTCCTGGACCATCTCAATCTCCAAAATATCTCTCCTCAAATGGCAGATAGTTTGATCAAGGATATCAATGATCATGAAATCAAGGAAGTTGTTTTCTCTATGCCTGACAATAAAACCCCTAGCTCAGATGGTTTTAATTCTTTCTTCTTTAAGAAATCTTACGATATTGTAGGTGAAAACTTCACCCTTGCAGTTAAGCATATGCTTGCTCATTCTTTTATTCAGAGAGGTACAAACTCTACCCTTTTATGCTTAATTCCCAAAAATACTGCTCCTTCCAAGGTAGAAGAATTTAGACCTATAGCTTGTTGTAATACCATTTACAAATATGTTGCCAAGATATTAACAAGCAGGATGAAGGATTACATCTCTCTTTTGATCTCCGGGGCCCAATCTGCCTTTTTACCAGGCAGGAATATTCAAGACAATCTTATTCTTCCTCATGAGCTTCTAAGGGGATACTCAAGGAGACATGGCACTAGGAATTTGCCATCAAGATTGATATTAAAAAAGCTTTTAATTCAGCCAATTGACACTCTATGGATTTGATTCTTCAGAGATTTGGGTTTCCACCTCTCTTTATAGATTGGCTCAAAATGTGCTTTTGCTCTCCATCTTACTCCATCATTATTAATGGCACAGTTGAAGGCTACTTTGAAGGAGAAAAATGGTTGAGGTAAGGTGATCCTATCTCCCCTTACCTTTCGTAGATGATGCACTCCTTTTTTACAAAGGTGATATAGATTTAATTCTGAATATTAAAGATATTCTATTGAAATTCTCTCAAGCTACAGGACTGAATATCAACCCTGCTAAATCTACTCTTCTAGCGGGGTGTATGTATAAGGAAACAGGATTAGATCTAGCAAATGCCATGGGGATTTCTCTCATCTCTCCACCTATTGCCTATCTTGGTCTCCCTCTTACCTCTTCAAGACTAGTATAAAGGATTGTCTTCCCTTGGTGGAAAGATTGACTTATAGAATTACAAACTAGAAGAATATTAGTTTGTCAAGAGTAGGAAGATTATAACTCATTCAGTCAGTGCTATCCACCTTCCAAGTTTATTGGTCTAAAACTGTTTTTCTCCCAAAAAAGGTTCTTGACATGGTTTCTAAGATATGTAATCGTTTTCTCTGGTCTGGGCCTAACATGACAACCAAAATGCACCATGCATGTCATGAAACCTTGAGGTATTCTAAAGAACAAGGAGGACTAAGCATGAAAGATGCTAGAACTTGGAATAGGGCTCCCTACTGTGGTCTAGTATATAGAATTGCTAGTAAAGAGGATTCTTTATGGGTTGATTAGACATGGAGCCAGCAGATTAAGAAACACCACTTCTGGACTATGAAAATTCCTTCAAGTTACTCTTGGGTATGGAGGGGGATACTCAAACAGAGAAGTATAGGAAGAAAATATATCAAGCATGTCATTGCTAAAGATTCAAAGACTATTTTCTGTCATGATCCCTAGTGCTCTATCATTCCTTTATGGGAATTGCCTGAAGCAAGAAATCTCATTAACCTTCAAGATGATGAAAAGGTTAGTGATATTCTAGAACAGGGAGAATGGTCTTCTTTAATCACCTCCCTTCCGGATGGTAACATCGAGAAATCAATCATAGATAAAGAAGTGAATAGATATCTAGATAAAGATGAGGTTGTCTAGTCTCCAAGTAGCTCTGGTGGTTTCTCGGTTAAGTCTGCCTATGCAGTCCTCAAGAAAGTTCGGGTTAAGGTCAAATGGTATAGAGTTGTATGGGGTAAGCTGTCCATTCCTAAACACTCATTCACTCTATGGCAACTTCTTGCTAACTGTCTACCCAACCAAGACAAATTAATCCAGAAGAAAGTTTTGCACCATTCTCTGTGTAGCTTTTGCAATTCTTCTGCATAACACTCCAAACATCTTTTCTTCGACTGTTAGTACTCGAAAAAAGTTTGGTAAATGGTTAAAAGCATTATTGGTATATCTAGTATTGTAAAGAACTCTACAGAAGAATGGTACAACATCTTTAGGATTTGTAGGCATGCTTCTTCAGTAGTGGAGATATACAAAGCTTTTGTTGGAGCCACGGTGCATGAGCTCTAGTGCAAAAGAAATAAAAGGAAGAAAAAGAACCTGAAGCTCACGAAACAACATCACAGTTTTAAGATCATGTCTTATATGAAGATCTATCTTCAGTGAAACCTGTCAAAAGTTAATGAGTCACCAGGGAATCGAGCTCTGGCTGCTAGACTGGGACTAGACCTTAACTTCATTGTTCAAGAGCAAATCAGTTGCACTTGGAGGAGCCCAGAGGTAGATTATTATATGCTCAACACAGATGGTTCAGTGTAGTAATCAGGTAATAGGTATGGAGGTACTATCAGAGACTCTCTGGGAAATGTTCTTATGGGATTTGCGGGAAGTTCTTCTAAGCCTTCTGTCATCTTCCAAGAACTCTTTGCTATTGTTGTGGGCCTTAAACAAGCCAATTCTTAAGTATAACAAAACTAGAAATAAATTCTGACTCTCTAGGTGCTATCAACATCATCAATGGCCTTGATCGAAGTCCGTGGTACTGCAATAATATAGTGGCCTAGATAATATATCTTAAAAATTCTTTGTGGATTGTATTTTTAAGCATGTGTATAGAGAGGGTAATCAGGCAGTTGACTACCTTTTGAAGTTGTATAGATCATTAGTTGATCAGGTCATTTCCTTCTCCCCTCCTCTAGACTTTAAGTTACACTCTATTGTAGAAGAGGATAGGGAATGAACTATGTACTTCAAATATTATCTTAATACAGGTTGAGGTCGCCCATAACCTCTAAACTGTTAAAAAAAAAATAAACAAAAACATACGCAACTCCTATATGAGTTAATCCCATTATGGGGATAACATGAAATAATAAATAGCGCTTAGGACATAAGCGGGCTCTAACAGAAATAAAATAATGCCATATGTCACAAATCAAGCATGCACATATCGTGGCTCCTATAAGATTAGCTTCCGAAATTCCATAAAATAGTGAAATTTCACGAAATTAAGGTACCTAATTACATTATGCACCAATATTTTGATATTTATACATACAATTTTAATACGTGACCGTACAATGTGCTAAAATTAAATATACCACCCCAAAACAATTTGGGAGAAGGGGGTTCATTAAATAATTCAATAGCACATTTAAATTACGTAACTAACTACTCTATTGGAATAAACATGACATGCAAAGGGTGGCAAAAAGCTTTGAAATGAAAGACCAAAATACGCCACCCCCAAACAAAATTTGTAAACTCTTTTTAAGTTTGAAAATTTTTAGGGCCTATACTCCAGAAGGTGGTATTATATAAAACTTGGGTCTTTTAAAGTCAGATTCCCTAGACTTACTAATATATGTTTATGTTTTTAATTTTTTAATTTTTATATGTTTGATTTTTGAAAAACAAAATTACGACAAAATAAAATGAGTCGTTTATAGTCAAATACTCGAGACTTTATCTAAAATATATGTATTAACATGCAGTTTACTATATATCAACAACTGAAATAGTTGTCTTTCCATAAATAATTATCATGGAATGCACCCCCAAACAAAATTAAGCACCAAGACTTCCTATGATGTGACTTAGCGGAATGAGAGTGAAGTCTAATGGACCTAGAACGTAGCCTAGCATGCAATTTCTTCTTTTTCCTTGAACGAAAGGGTGTCCAAGTGAATGAGCATGAGAAAATAGATGATTATGGCAGATGCTTGGGATATGGATAAGTTTTGAAAGGGCATGGTTGTACTATTTTACTTCAGAAAATGAAGGGATCAGGTGGCTTGTCCCTAGGTATTATTTATGTATCAGGAGGGTTTAGAAAATCATGAAGCACAGGAGAAGCAAGAAGGTTTAGTGCAAACTCAAGTTTTGAGTGAAAAGGCAGAGGGAGGGGAATCAAGGTGGTGGTAAATGATTGGATTTTATGAGGGATTAGCTGAGGTGGATGATGGTCGGGTGGTGCTCTAGGTAGTTCTTGAGAGGGTGGATCATCACATGCTCTTAGAAACTCGTCAAATTCCTCATCTAAGTTGTTCGCATCCACGTAATTATGGTATTCATCTGCATCTTTGAGGAATTCATCTAGCTCTTCCATTGTGAGATTGACTACATCTCCCATAGGGTCGAAAGGCAGGTTGGAAAATTCTTCCTCTATTTCAGTTATGTTCAGGGTGTCAAAATTGTGATTTTGTTTTCTTCCCTAAGAGGCCTATCTACTAGGGTGGGGACGAAGGAGTCGGCTGTACTAATGTTTGATACAAAATGCTTAATGGACTTCACTTCTTCTTCTATAGGAAAACCTAGTTGTCCATGCTTGAGTTTAAACATGTTAACTTCCACAGAAAGATTTCCAAAGGAAAGAGTCGTTGATCCATCCCGACAATTAATTTGGGCATTGGCAGTTGCCAAGAAAGGAAGCCCTAAGATGTTGGGAATAGAATCATGAGCAACTTCAGTGTCAAGAATAACGAAATCAATAGGGTAGTAAACATCATGAACTTTAACTAGAATGTTTTCAACTACGCCTTTGGGATACGTAATAGAATGATCGGCTAACTACAAAGTCATTTTGGTTGGTTTAAGTTGATGGAGACCTAATTGTTTATATAAATAAAAAGGGAGTAAGTTAACACTCACCCCTAGGACTAATAGTGCAGTTGTTATAAAGTTATCGCCTAAGGTGCATTGTATAGTTAGAGGACCAGGGTACTTGTACTTAACAATTCTATTACATTCAAATAAAGAGGGATATTGTTCAATTAAAAAGGCTTCATAGGGTATGTTGCTTTTTCTCTTCGTGGTGCACAACATTTTTAGAAACTTAGCGTGTCCAGGTAGACTTTTTATAGCATCTAGAAAAAGTAGGTTTATAGTCAAATTTTTAAACACTTCCCTAATTTTATCAAAATTCTCCTCCTTTTTAGACATAACTAGTCTCTGGGGAAACGGTGGTTTTTCTATATACTTAGCATAAAGGTCAATAGTATTATTAACTTTGTTTTTATCTTTTGCTACTTTCCAACTAGGTTTATATATTGGAACCTCTACAGGTGTAGGATCATCAATTTCTATTAAGAAGACTTGTAAAGTTTTACCTTTTGGTTGTGGTTAGACTAGAACTTCTATAGTTGTAAGGTCTTCAGTTTCTATGACAGTATTTGGTATGGTTTCATGCTTAGCTTGCGATCTTTAGGCATAGTCACTTTGTTATCAACTACTTTCTCAAAACGAACGGTAGTGACTGCCTATAGTTCCCCTTGGTTTATATTACCATTACATTGAATATTGTTTACTTCAAAGGTAGTGTTTGTTGACTTAGGATTAGGCACAACTTGACCTGGAAATACGCCTGTTTGGTTATTCCTTTGGTTAGGAGATAGCTCAAGTACCTTTTGGTACAAAGACTGCATCATTTGCATCATTTGTTGTAACATGTTAGAGTTTTGATACTGCTGATCTTTCATAAATCTGGAGTGTTATTCATTTTGTTCCTTTATCAAGTTGGAATTTTGTTGCATAATTTGATTTTGATGTTGCAGCAAAGTTACTACTACGTCCTTTGTAGATGGTTTAACTGGTGGAGTGACTTGAACTAAGGCTTGTTGAGCGTTAATGTCTAGATGTTGATAGTTCTGGGTCAGGGGCACTAAACTTCTATTATGGTCACCTAATTGTCCTTGTCCTAGATGTTGGTTAAATTGGTGGAAGTTTGTAGTGGGCCTAACATTTTGATTATTAAAATCTAGAGGTGTAGGTTGTTGTTGTTGATTATAATTTGTGTTTTGCCTCTATTGTGTGTTAGGGTTATTATTAAAAGCACAGACGTTGTTTGGCTGTGGTGGTGGATGTTCATGGACAAGAGGACAATAGAAGTCAGAATGCTCAAGACTAAAACATAAATTACAATGAGAAGAGTTGATGTTCATGACAGAAGTGCGCTTCTCTTCTTGTTTATGTATAGAAAGGGCATCTACTTTACGAGTGAGAGTTTCAATTAAAGTTCTAAGTTCAGGATCTTGTTTTACCTGTAACATACTGGCTGCCTTAACTGTAGACGAAAAAGGGGTGGAGCAGGAGTAATCATTACCTCCCCAGTTGTTTCTTTTCTAGGATTGATTATCTAATAAGTTATATGCATCTATGGTTCCTTTACTTATGAAATTACCTCCGTTCATGATGTCTACGTTTCCTTATGGTGTTGGGATAGGCCTTTGAAGAAGGCATGAACTAGTGTGTCTTTACCAAGATTATGATGGGGATATTCTACAAGAAGATTAGTGAAACGATTCCAAGCCTTTGTCTTTTGGTGAAAGAAATGAATATGTGATTGCATCTCATCAGTCTTTTGTGGTATGTAAAATAGTTCCATAAATAATTCAACTAGTTTTTCCCATGTGTTGACAGAGTTTGGCTTTTGTGCTATTAGCCAAGCTGCTATTTTGTCAGCTAGGGTGAAAGGAAAAACCCTTAGGTTTATTTGTTCAGGTCTTACCTTAGGATTAGGAAATGTAGTAATTACTTGTTGTATCCTATGTAAGTGTTGATAATGCTTCTCATGGTCTAAGCCATGGAAAACAGGTAGCAGATTAAATATATTAGGGGGTATTCTAAAATCTCCCGTAGTATCTACAAGAATTATGCATGGCTCAGGTCCATCGTTTAAAGCCTTATAAAAATCAGAGAGGGGTCCCTCTGCTATTTCTTCACCCATTGCTACAAATGTAGTTGGGGTGGTGACACACACTCTTTTTGTGTTTATTGGAGATGGTATATGGATGATGTAGATAGATGATGGTCGTTGAACAAAATAGAAGCGTATCAAAACCTAATTATCCCTCAATAAGTAAAGGATGAGTAGGATACCATTCCACTTTTAAGTGTATGTTATGGGAAGGACAAGACTGGAAAGGGGGTTTGAGGGATTAAAAACTATGATTATAGATATTGTAGATTCTAATGCTAAACTAAATTAACAAAACTATTGAGAATTTATAGGAGAGGGAATTCAAGAGATTAGAGTCCACCAATATCTTTGATCTGTGACCTTTTGCTTCATGGTTGTTCTCACAAGTATACTACAATTAAGAAATCCAGCGAGTGTCGATGCCCTCTTGGACGAAACATCGTTAACGAATAACTCTACTTAAGGTTGTTCCTATGTTTATGCTATTAATATCTTCTTTCCTTTTTTGTGAGCTTGGGCAGCTATTCAATGAATCACCATCTAAGGCAAACACAAGGAATACTTCCCTTACTTTAAAACACTACACAACTAGAATAAAAGTAAAGAATAATAGTATAATATTCAATTACAATAAATAAAACCCTATTCTAGCATTATATTCAATTGCAATAAATAAAAGCATATCACCAGCAAACATTCAATTGCAATAAATAAAACCCTAAACTAGCATTATATTTGATCCCAATAAATAAAAACCTTAATCTATACTTCCATCCCCTAGTCTAGGCAATGGAACTAATAACTAAAAACATAAAGAACTAACCTGATTGGAGAATACCATGAACCAGAAGAATCAACAAACCTTAAGCACCGGCTTCATCTTCTCCCTTGAAGGAGAAGATTAGCCTTCCATAAAGAAGGAGGAACACGAAGAACGAGAAAAAGAAGAGTCGAAGAACATAAGACTAGAAATACTAACTTATTAAGACTCGACTAGTTAAAACCAAATCTTTTATTATTAATCTCTCTCTGCTTCAAGTTCTGGAGACAAGAATATAAGTGAATTGGCGAGTTACATGAGGCACTTAGGTCCTCTATTTATAGAGGTTACAATGAGTTCTAGAAGCATTCCAAACCGTGGTTTGTTTCCTAGTACAAATCAACTCCTTCCAGAGTCCAACTTTGTCTCTAAATCTGTGAAGGAATTGGCTATAGCGTCGGTTCTCATGGCTGGACGCATGAACCTCGTGTCTCAGACATGAGCGTCGTGTCTGGATGCACGATCCTCGCGTCTCAGACGCGAGAGTCTATTTTTCCTCTTTTGCTCCATCATTCTTTCTCTTTTGCGGGCTTTGGTCCAAGCAACGAATTCTTTTGCCTTGGGATTCCAAATAGGCTTTAAAATAGGGCCAAGTCCCATCTTTCATAGCTTCAATTCCTTGGCCTTCACCATGATTGTCCACGGGCTTCCCATGTGATCCTTAATGCTCCGAATTGCTCCGTTTTACCCCTTTTTCTCTAATATTCTACAAAACTCTCTTTTTCAACTGTAAAATCATAAAACATAACTTACAAACACTATTAGTCCACTAAGATGGCTAAACAAGAGGTATAATCAAGGGTTACCGGTGAGCATTGAAATGGCGACGCTGCCGATGAATCACTTGGATTGCTTAAGTACCACGGCCCACATATGATAGTCTGTTTGTCAAGATTAAGACAAGAAACACTAGAGTTTGATGTTTCACTGTGTTGGCTTACAATTTCAATTGTTGAAAAGGTCCTAAATGCAATTATACTAGAAAGCAATAAAACTAAACTATGATGCAACTATACTAAGAATGAAATAAAAAGAATGAAGATTCGACTAACCTGGATGGTAGATCTTGTCTTCGAGATGTCATTCAAGCTTCTCTCTTTCTCAAAAGGATGGATAATGTGGATAAAATTACCTACAAGTACATCTACATCATCCATCTACATCATCTATCTACATTATCCATATACCATCTACACACAAAAAGAGCGAGTGTCAAATGGCGCCGCTACCGGGGAAATAATTAATTGTAGCCCTAGGAGCGTGTCAAATGGCGCCGGTGCCATTTTAAGTTGTTTATGTTTAACGTTTTCTTTCAAGATCAGAAGTTTAGATCTTGAGATAATTTTAGCCGCATCATCCATCTTTTTGAGAAAGAGAGAAGCTTGAAGGACATCTTGAAGACAAGATCTACCATCCAGGTTAGTTGAATCTTCATTCTTTTTATTTCATTCTTAGTGTAGTTGCATCATAGTTTAGTTTATTGTTTTCTAGTATAATTGCATTTAGGACCTTTTCAACAATTGAAGTTGTAAGCCAACACAACGAAACATCAAACTCTAGTGTTTCTTGTCTGAATCTTGACAAACAGACTATCGTCTGTGGTCCGTGGTACTTAAGCAATCGAAGTGATTCACCATAACCTTAGAAGAGACAACTTTAGACAACGGGCGAGATATTAGCTTCAAAGCCCACCCCAGTTGAAAGAAAGTAGTTTTACATTTTAGTATAAGTTAGAATAGTTGCATATTATTCAAGCATTGTAGGATAGTTTTTTGTCATATTCGCATAACATTTTTTAGTGTATGCACCGTCGTCCATATTATCGTCCGGTAAGAACACAACAGTGGACAAGGTTTAAAAACCAACTCACAAGAATACTAGATGAGATTGAAACAATGGCTGCATGCAATGATGGAGGTGTTTCGGACACCAATAATCCTGAAGCTATCCCACCTATGCAAGCACAACAGAGGAAGAAGCTGAGTGATTTCTATTCGCCAATCATTGGAGACCCACCCAAAGAAGATCTTGTTTTTCGAGATAGAAGCTAACCAGTTTGAACTTAGAGCATCAGTAATCTCTATGCTTCCAAAGTTCAATGGTTAAGACAATGTTCAGCCTTATGTCCACATGAACAAATTTCTATTAGTCCTCAGAACTTTCAAGAACCAGAATATCAAGGATGAGAGTATCAAGTTAATTCTTTTTCCACTCTCACTCGAAGGTAAAGCATCCGAATGGTTAATTGCACAGCCGATCAATTCAATTAACAACTAGGAAAAGTTGAGAACAAAGTTTATGAACAAGTTCTACCCACCCTAGAAGACAGATGCCATGCAGCAAGCCATCAACAATTTCAAAGGGAAGGTGACTGAAGAATATCATCAAAGCTGGGAGAAATTCAATAATCGACTAGTCTCATGTCCACATCATGGTTATGATAAGAGCACACTAGCTCATTTTTTCTTTCGAGGACTTTCTACTATGAACAAGTAGATGATATAGTCAATGCATCAAGGTAAGTGTACATTATTGGATGGAAGGAAGCCTACAAATTTCTCGAGAATTTAGTTAAAGACACTCAACAATTAATGGAGTACTAGCAACGAGGACGTAGCTAGAGTAGTGCCGAAGCAATTTGGCAACCAAATTAAAGAAGACCCAAATCAAGCGATGCTATCAATTATGGCAAGCCTACCAACAGGACATGAAACTCTGAACAAGAAGTTTGATCAGTTCTCCATGAATCCTCCAAAAGAAAACAATTTCCAAGCTAAACCTCAGCCATCCAAGCCTTGTTATGCCATTTGTGAGCTATGTTTCGATGAAGGCCACACTACTAAAGAGTGTTCGTACTATCTGGATACTAATGCAGAGGCGTGTAGTATCAACTCTTTAGGAAGAAATAACCAGTTCAATCAAGGACAAAATTATTGGAAGCCACAAAATACAAATCAGAGGAATTTTCCTCCAGGATTCCAAAATCAGTCAAATCAGTTCTAGAATAACCAGTATCACTTCCAAAACTGCCAGCAACCATACAGAAATCATCAGTCATACCAAAACCAGCAATACCAAGCCAACACAAACAGAGAGTTAGTACCAAATCTTATGAGTGGATATATTTCCCTTACGCCCCAGTCGAGTAAAGAAGTTATCCCACTTCTAGAAGAAGCTATCACCACCATTATCAATGAGCTGAAACAGAAAAATCAAAGAACCCAGAATTTAGAGAATAACTTTAGTGTCATTCAAGGCCAGATAAGGCAAATCAATGCCGCCTTAACTAAAAGATCGAAAGGAGCATTACCAAGCTAGCCGGAGCTAAATCCGAAAGGAAGAGGTGTCCTGCAGGTGGATAACCTGGAGATTACTCAGTCGAATGACCAAGTTAATGCTGTCACCACTCTGAGGTTGATAAACGTAAAAATTGATAAGTTATACCCATGAATAAATGATAAAGTTAAACGCAAGTAAAACTAAAACTATACGAAGATGTGTTTATCAAAGATTTCTACTCTCGAATCTATCAAAATAGAGTAGAGTAAAAGATTCATTCCACTCCTAGTTCTTTAGTATTCAATGTTTTCTACGACTATCAGTCTATCCAAAGTTAGTGAGAGTAATGGTGGTAATTTTATACTACGATGTGAATTATACTAACAAGATATGAATTTATACGACTACGGAATACTACATTGATACTATGATAAGGAATTAGGGGGATTGATTCCACCATAACTTGACTTAATTTACTAACAAAGAATCGTCGTAGTCCGAATTGAACTGCTTTCGCATAACAATTGGCTCTTCCTAATCCCTAGTTATTCATGGTAATCTCTACCAACTAACATCTAGCATGTGAAACAATCAAACCTATTCTCATGGTGAACTAATCATTTTCTAGAATGGAATAGAAATCACGACTATTCTACGCTAACACAAATCAAGCTTCATCAAGGCTTCTTCACCTCTAATGGAGGTTTAGCCTAGAATCATTATGCTGTCATTTTCAATTAAATTTAAACAAGACATCCTAAAAATATTGTAAATTTACTTATTTCAATTCAAATGGAAATCTAATTATGCAAGAATTGATTGAAACTAACAATGATAACAACTAAATATAGGAATTGAACTATAAACAATTAATGAAAATGAAACTAGGTTATCAAGAACTAACTAATTTTATTAATCTAATGAATAATAAAATAGTGATTCAATTAACTAACTTCAAATAATAAAATAAAAACTAATTAATTTAATGGAATCTAAAATCTAGATCTAGAACTATCTCTCGAATGGCAATTTTCTACCCTAACCTAAGTATATCTTAAGAGCTAAGTCTTGTGTCTTGAAATGGAGGAGACCAAATCCACATTTTTATGTATGGGCTGAGGAGCCATGTTTTGGGCTAGAAAATCGAGTCCAAAACCCAATCTCTTCAGTCCACAGGGCCCTTTTCAGCTGGATCTTACTTCAGTAGGCTTTTCATCCACTTTTGCTCCTCTGATTAGGCCAAAGCTTGAACCATTGGAAAGATCTTTCCGAGCTAGTCGTATTGACATAAGGTAGGCCTAATTCCAAGACCTAAGTCCAAAGATACAGTCTTCGAAAGTTCTGTTGACTTTTGTGTGTTGTTTCTGCCCGCGTTGACTTTGACTTTTCAGCTTTTGACCGGTCTTTACAAAGGCTTTTTGTCCTTGAATCTTGGCCTTTAATCACAAAACTTCTTATCAACCAAACCTTGCTCCTTTATCTCGCCAAAGTGGCACATTTCTGCACATAATTGACTTCAATGCCTGAAATACGTAAAAACACGTAATCAGCATTAACTCTTATTTATTACTCGCATAATTGGTCTAAAAGTATTATTGTTAAGGGGTTAAAACTACAGTTTTGGTCTCTTATCAAACCACCCCCAAACAGCATTTTGATTGTCCTAAAGCAAATATGAGAAATTAGCATAAGTGACCAAAAATGGAGTTATAACTAATCTCGTTTCGCAGAGTGCGATTGCATTGACCATATGCAACAAGGCCTTAAACCACTAGGAATTCTCTAGTGGACGAGTTATAGCCTCATGAGAGTTTTCCAGTGAAGGTACTCACAAACTTCATCTATACTACAACGGCTAAGAAATAAAACTATTGTTTCCTTACTATGTCTCAATTATCTATACATCTCACTAGCAATGAATACAGATTAATCAAGTTGAAACCTAAGCTAATATATGCATAATAATCAATCATCTATGAATAAACATATATAAAATGAGTAATACTATGAAATGCACTAGCAGGTTCGTTTCTGAAAACTTAGAATAGCGTACTTAAGTAGGTCCTCACATAAATGTCAAGACAAAAACCACTCTGATTTTTCCGCTCAAGTTTCGCTACTCCAGTGTGTAGTGGGCACACTTTACCTTACAATCTCAATGACACACAAGAAAGCCGTGTTCGATCAAACACATCTGCCACTTATTATCACACTAACCTATTCCTAATTGAGCTTGAGGTCTTTATTAGGTGTTGCGGGGATTAGGAGATGGTTTAAGAAGGAAGGAAATGGATATTCAAAAAGGACAAGTCTGAGATAATAGAGTCTTCATATTATGTAACTAGAGAAAACCTTGTTCTTTACTTTTGCTTTTACACTTTGTTTCCATCCTTAGCCATATTTTTTCCTTTTTTCTTTGGCTTTTGACTCCTTTGATTCTATTTTTGGAGTTCTAACTCTTTATTTTCTTTTATTTATTTATTTATTTATTTTATTTGGATGGAAACTTTCTTTTCTTATTTGAAGCAACTAACTAATTCTTGATTTCAAAGGTCTTTCTCTTTTTTATTCTTTATCTCTATTCTCAGACTCATTCAAAGAATAGGTAGGCTGATATATTTATTTATTTTATTTATTTTGTTTTTGTAATAGGGTAAATGATTTGCGGTTTATGAAAGGCTAAAGAAAGGCTCAGAGGGGCGACTAGCGGAAAATAATTTCATTGGTTTTAGTTTCTGGCTATATCGATCCAAAGAGGGCCTAAATTCTCGCTTATGATATGGTATAGTGATTAAGCAAGCTAAGTGGACGTGTGATTTATCTATCCGGATTTTACTTCTCCCTTGTGTCATTTCTCAAATGTTTCACTCATATAAGGCTTTAGGCTATATTCTCACAGGATTTGTAGAATAAGTACTCTAGCCTAGATTTCAAAAACTTACTACCAATAATCATAGATACTCATGTAACATATTTATAGATAGATGCAAGGATTATTACCTACATATTAACCTAAGTTTCCAAAAACTATTCTAATGCAAAAGCTACGTGAGATTTCTAGATTATCAAGGGCCTAAAGAAGGAAAACAATACTAATATTCCTAAGTGTACAGCATAAACTTTTTATTAATATTTTTAAATTTTTTAAATTTTTAACTAGAAAACAAGTGCATATTATACATATCTATTTCCTAACAGATGCCTTAATTACACGTGTTTCTATGCAACCCCCCTAAACAAGAAGCATGCTTTGTCCTCAAAGTATTTAAATAAAAAGAGTAGAGAAATACCATAGAAACGTGTAAAATTCTGGAACATCTGCAAAACAAGGTTAAAACATACTAATATAGAAAATAAAAACTGACGTAACTCGATATGAGTTCCACCGGTTATGGGGTTAACAAGAATCAAATTGCTTGGGACATAAGCAGACACTAACTGAAATAAAAACAAACCTTAACTCCCGTTCAAGCGTCATCCTCCTCATCTTCAATAAAGAAATGAGGTTCTTTCGCATCTTGCCACGCCATGGTAATTTGCAAGGCTTCACGCCACTTATCGTCTACTATAGCTAACCTGTCAAGCGCCACTTGGTCGGATGAGGTGTAAGGTGCAACCTGATGAGGTTGTATCCTCCACCCTTCCCAAGTCATTGCACAGAACGATCAAATAATACAATTGGTTGGTCTCATAATGTCTACCCCAACCCAATCCGTGAAACGAGCACAAAAAATAGGGAAGAAACATTGCATAATACGACAAATTAAAACAGGCATAAGAAGGTACTTATGCCTCTTGTTATGGGCTCGGGCGAAACTAGACATTAGGGTCAGGAGAATATCTTAGAGTGTACGTCCCCCAGCTAAAGCAAGGAAAATATCACAAGTTTCGTCATTCAGAGAAGAATAATGTCATTCCCCTCTAATGTTTAGCATGATCCAAAACATAACAGTGCCTACGTTCATAGACAGGCTACCAAAGGCGACGTTATAATCCCCTTGGTCTTCTATCCTAAAGATTCCTGCCCCGTAATGCTCATGCAAATCCTCATAGTTATACATGTACATATTATCTACAAAATAGGTCCATGAGTCTTGTATTTCGGCGGGCATAGCAAATCCAAGCACAAAGGCTAGCAAAAACCTGGAAATTTCCATCGGTTCATCCCCGATGGTGATGGAGAACACTTGTTCTCTATCTGGTCTATCAAAGAACTTACAATTATCATAAAAATAAGATGTAAGTGCGGGAGAATAAAGTTTGTCAGGACTTACCAATAGTGGCTCCCAGCCTGCTAGAATGATCACTTCACGAAACCACGCACCATAGGTGTCACTTTGGAACAAGTTTTCAAAAGGCTGTTCTAGTATGATACGAGGGGATGTCATCACCAATCTACTCGCTGGAATAGATGCAAACGATCCTGGAACAACTCAAAGAAAAAAAAATTAGAATTTTTCATGCCCACAGGGGTCAGGGCGCAGGGTGCACTCGACCTATGCCTGGGTAGGGCGCGGGGTGCGCCTTGGTGAATTTTGAGTTCCAGGCACTTGGGCGCACTCACTTTTTGCCTGGGATGGGCGCGGGTCGTGCTCAGGATGAAAATTGGAATTCTAGTGTTTTGGGCGCAGGTCGCGCTTAGGTTTGTGCTTGGTAGGGCGCAGGTCGTGCTCTGAAGAAATTTTGACTAACAAATTACTTGATCTTGTTGAGCACGCTCCGAGAGGTCTTGAAATGCGAGAAGTGAGAAGAAAAAAAAAAAAAAAAAAAAGTTGGGAGTGAAAGGTGTGAGATGAATGTGAGGTGTACTGTGGGTTGTGAGTGTAGAATGAAAGAAGTTTATATAGGTTGTGAGCTTCCAAAACGAATCGGCAATTTGCCAAAAAGTTTTAAGGCAATTTCCAAAAACAAAATATTCCCAAAATCGAAAACGGAAACAACCCACTCTTGATTCTAAAACAAACCTAATATCTTATAAATTGAATTGAGAATAGTAACTTCTAAATTCTTTCAGATTTCATTCTTCCACAACATCTAATCATAGGTATGCCCATAACGGCAATATTCTCAACCATTACTCCAAAACAAATTCTAAAATGGAGGATAACAAATCATGCTAGAGTAAATAATCCCACCCCCAAACAATTCGGGAAGGTGGGATTAACAATAAAAATAATGCACAATTTGAAAAGAACCATATTATATTAAAATTGAAATTCAAACAACATTTAACAACTAAATTCAAATTTAACTACGGAATTCAAAAATCTTAATATCCGAACTAATAAAAACAATAAAAACAACTAAATAACATCGAAACAACAAATTTTTCGAAACACCTAGCCACGTGATGAAGATGGATCCTGAGATGGAGATTGGGCCTGGGATGAAGATGGGGCTGAGATGAAGAAGGGCCCGAGCCATCCGTCTTTTGGCGATGACACTTATGCCACTCAGACTCATCTGAAATAGAACCCTCCAAGGGTGGCATGCGTCATAGAATCTCTAATCGGAACAATCGCTGTGCTTCCATCTCTGTCTTCATCTCTGTATAATGCGCAACCTGACGCTGGAGGACTGTCTCCATGTTATAATGGAGATCCGCTTGGCTCTTGTCGAGCACTTCAAAATTCGTCTAAAGGGTATTTTGTTTCGTTCGAATTTTAATATGCCTATCTCATATATCTTCACAAATAGCATAAATGCAATGCACGAAAGTATGCAACACTGACATGCATTCTGAATCAGACGTACACCTCTCCAAGGCATCTTCATCCAAACATGTCATGTCCTCCATTTCCTCATCCGAATCAACCATCCTATCCTCCGGCAACATCCAAGTCTTTTGGATACACTCCGTATAAATAATTTTATTTGAATGAAATTTCAACATAGTCCGTTCAGTTCTTGGTTTCCCCCCCCAAGATAACATTATCTTCATAATTGAAGTAGGAAATGGTGCAATACTCTTCCCAACTACTCTAATCATATTTATCAAAAACTCGAGAATACAAAATTCATACCTCTTCTCTTGCAATATCCAGATAACGTGCAGACATGTCAAACCGATGTCACTCACTTTCTCCTTTCCAATGACGTTCTTACCAATCCACTAAGCTACAGCCAGTTGGTTGGTTTGCAAAGATGACTGTCGAGCATAATGAGAATTCGGATTGTATTGACCCTCTATGAGAGTGTCGTTCATCAATGCAGGAACTTTAGTATACTGAGATTCCTGCACGGTGGTGTCGAGGTGGCATTCAGGTGTAATGCCTACAATCTCAGCCAACTTCTCTCTCGATAATTCTTCCCGCGTCCCGGCCACCTTCATGAAAATTTTCTGACCATCCAACTCTCTCTTCTTATAAAATTATTCCACTAAATCGGAGTGGTAGAAATCATCAATTGAGTACCACAACCTATTCCAATTCCTCCTAATCATCTCGTCACCGTAAAACGGCGCAAAGCGGTCAGCCGTAAACGATTGTTCTGGCAAAATTCTTCGTCTTAAAGCCATTGGAAGTTTGAACTGATTTGAGGGTTTGTAGAAGGTGTAGGAAATAATGTGAAACAACCTTACTTAAAAAACGATGGTGGTGGTGCGGTGGTGGCGCGGCAGTTCAAATTTTTTTTGGAATTTTTCTAATTTTCGGTGGTTGAAATTGTTGGAGATGGTGGTGGGAGTGTTTTGGGCTGGGTATACAATTTAGGTGTGGTTGTATTTAGGTTTCTCTTTTTTTTTTTTTCGGTTAGGGTTTTGAATTTGGTAATGGCGGAATTGGAAAGAAATCACAATTCTGTTTCATTTGGAGGAAGCAGACGCACGTGCGTGCGAGATTGGGCCCAAGCCCAATTTGATTTTTCAAATTTTTCCGATTTTTTGCACAACTTCAAACTAAATTTGCCGCTTCGTTACCGGCCCGATTTATGCAAATGAGATATGGAAATGATCAGGAGAGAATTTCCAATCCAATGATATATAAAACACTCTATTCCAACTTAGGGTGACATATAAGTAGATGGAAAACACCTCAAAGTGCGTGCATAACGTAAGTTATGCAAACAAATGAAATCTAATTTCATAGATAATGTCAACCCGAATCGAAATACAATTAAACGACCTAAGCAACAAAAATGGAAAGTTGAACAATCCCAGATGGAAAAACGAATACCCCACCCCCAAACAAATTTTTGGCAATGAAGTTTGAAAATTTGTTTTAAAAGTGGGTCTTTTAAAGTCAGATTCCCGAGACTTCCTAAATTACTATGTTTATGATTTTAACAATTTTTTTTTTTATGAATAAGATTTAATATAAGAAAAATGAAAAATAATAAATACATAATTCACACCATAGAAGAACATGACTCAAAAACCGAGAAAACATGCAAGAGTGGAAATGTGAATTATGTTAAATGTGGACTTAGGATCCAGTACTTACAGCCACACAATCCATAGGGAGGGCCCGGTTACCTGAATGATACACTTACCAATATATGGAATTGTAAGGAAGTACACCAAACAACAATATGAGTCATTTATAGTCAGATACTCAAGACTTTAACAAACAACTGGATATATATATATATATATATATATATATATATATATATATATATACCTACAATTTTCCATATCACAACAACCTAAAGAGTTATTGATCTTTCCATAAATAAATAATATGGAATGCACCCCCAAACAGAATCAAGCACCAAGATTTTCTACGACGTAACTTATTAAAATGAAAGCGAAGTTTGATAGATCTAGAATGTAACCGAGCATGCACCTTCTTTTTCATCTTTGAACGAAAGGGTGTCCAAGTGAATGATTTTGAAAAAATGGATGTTTGTGGAAGATATGTTGGATATGGATAAGTTTTAGAAGTAAGGAATGGAAAAAATGAGAATGTGGGTTTAGGACAAAACTCATTCATGGTGTAGGTTGGAACTGTCTTAATTCTAAAAATAAAGGTGTCAAGTGCCTTTCCCATGGGAATTATTTCTGTATTAAGAGGATTTAGAAAATTGTTAAGCACAGAAGAAGCAAGAGGGTCAAGCGCAAACTCCAGGTTCCTTTGAAAAGGTGGAAGGTGGGGAAAATTGGTGATGGAAGATGAATGGGTGTCAACTAGAGCTCTCAGGTCTAGATCATTAGAAGCCTTGAGATATGCCAGACATTCCTCAATAGGTGGGTCAAAAGAATCACTGGAATAGAAGGTGAAAAATTCATCTTTCGTCATAGCATCAAGGGATAAATGGATGTTGGCAGGGTGGGACTCGTGAGGTGGCAGGGAAGAGTTCCAAAATAGTTGAAGGAAATCTTCCTCCATTTCATCTACGTCCAAGAAGTCCTTGTCTAAGTTAGAACTTCCAAAGGAAAGGAATTTGTGCATCTGGTCATCCGAAAACGTGGTTTTGAAATAATCATGAGCTAAGCTCTCGATCATGCTAACCTCTCCATCGATATTCGTATCAGGAAACTGTTTGATTGTTTTAAAAACATTGACCTCAATGGAAAGATGGTCAAAGGATAAGGACATCGAACCATCGCGGTAGTTTATAAGCTCGTTGGCAGTTGCCAAGAAAGGGTGCCCTAAAATGATCGAACAGAGTCGTTAGCGACTTCTGTATCGAGGATAACAAAATCCACAGGATAGTAGAAATCCTGAACCTTAACCAGCACGTTTTCCACTACACCCTTAGGATACTTGATAGACCTATCAGTGATAAGAGCCCAAAATTGTAGTTTTAACCCTGTAACAGTCATACTTTTAGACCAATTATGTGAGTAATAATTAAGAGTTAACACTGATTACGTGTTTTTATGCATTTCAGGTTTTAAAGTCCATTATGTGCGAGAAATGTGCCACTTTAGTGAGATATAAAGGAGCAAAGGTCGGTTACTAAGTAGTTCCGTGATTAAAGGCCAAGATTCAAGAAGACAAAGCCTTCCTAAAGCCGGTCCAAAAGCTGAAAAGTCGACACCGCGTAAAAAACATATACAAATCGGTGAGAACTTCCGAAGGCCGTATCTTTGGACTCAGACCTTGGAATGGGGCCTACCTTATATCAAAACGACCGCCTCGGAAATAGCTTTCCAATGGTCCAAGCCTTAACCCAATCAGAGGAGCAGAAGTGGACAAAAGTCTGTTGAAGCCAACTGCAGCTGAAGAGGCCTTTTGAATTTGAAAGAATTGGGTTTTGGGCCTGATTCTCTGGCCCAAAACATGGCTCCAAGCCCATGCACGATTTTTGGATCTGAAAGTATAAAAACCAAAGCTTAGCTCTTTGTTAATTGTAGCTAGTTAGACCTAAAATAATATAGATAATTCTAGATCTAGTTTTTCGATGGATTAATTAAGTTTTAGTTCCATTTTCAATTCTTGTTTTAGATTAAGTCTTTGAATCATTGTTCTTGATTGATTAGATAAATAAAATAGTTATTTTGTCAATTTCTATTCTTGTCATTTATATTGTGTTAGATTTGATTTCATTTATTACTTAATTCTTAGTTATTAATTCGATTTTAATTATTGTTTAATTTAGATTAGTAAATTTCAATTCTTTATATCATGTTTAGTTTTAATTTAATCGAAAATGATTGCGTAATGATTCTCGGCTAAACCTCCATTAGAGGGGGTTGAGAAGCCTTGATGAAAGCTAGATTCCGATTATCGTAGAGTCGTCGTAATTTCCCTTCCACTCTAGAAACGATTAGTTCACCATGAGAATGGGTTTGATCGTTCACATGCTAGTTATGAATTGGCAGGAATGCCATGTGTAATTAGGGATTAGGAAGAACCAATTGTTCTGCGAAGCAGTTCAATTCGGATTACGACGATTCATCATTTATAGGATTAAGTCGAGTTACGGTGGAATCAATCCCCCTATAACTCCTTATCATCGAATCAATGTAGCATTCCCATAGTTGTTCGGATAATCGACTAGTTGCATCTTGTGGGTAGTTGCATCGTAGTGTAGTTGCCTTTTTCGTAAATCTCTCATTAGACTTAGAGTAGAGTAATTAGACTTGAAAACACAACATGCGGAAGGACTAGGAGTGGAACGAACTTCCTACTCCACTATATCTCATAGGATTGAGAGTAGAATCTTTGATAAAAAAATAGGCACAGAACATAGTTTTAGTTTACTTACGTTTTGAGTTCATCGTTCATTTTGTAGTTTTATTTTATTTTATTTCATCTTTTATCAAATGGCGCCGCTACCATCTTAGTTTCACTTTCGCATTATTTTCGTAGAGTAAGTACTTTTCTTAAAGTCCCATTTCACCCACCCACCCTGGTTTGATTCATACTGTGGTTTTCCGATTCATCATTGAAAAGTTCCGGACAAAAATACACTGAGTGCGACCGCGCCTATAAGGAGCGCACCTGCGCCCTATAGCTTGGAACACGAGCGCGACCCACCCCCATGTGGAGCACGATCCGCCCTAAAAACACTGTAATCTGAAAATTACACGGAGCGCGACCGCGCCCTATGAGAGCGCACCCACGCCCTTTGCTAATTTTTCCGGAATTCAACAGTTTTGACTCAAACTTTGATTTTTCAAGTTTTTCAGTGTTCTAACTTGTTATATACACTGAACACGCATAAACAAGACGCTATTCATAAGCCGAAGCAAGGGCCGCAATCAGGTATTCCTTTCTTCCACACCTCGCGATCTCCCCTGTTAGAGGTTTATACTAGTATATCAGAATTGTTTGGAGTGTTGATGTGTTTAGCTAAGTTTGGTTTTAGCCTTGTATGAGATTAAGGTCTGGCCGAACAAAAACACCAAACGTAATTACACAACAACGTCAACAAACAAGTCTGTCTAGTATACCACCCACTACACCTCTAGCTACTATTTCACACACATCACCTGACACAATGCCCGACAAAGAGGAGACTCCTCTCTCTGACTTCTACACAGCCTTGAGCGATAGCCCCAAATCTTGCATCGTTCTAGTAGACCCAGTGGGGGATTTCCGAATCCCCCCAAATATTTTTAATTTGTTACCCGTTTTTCATGGATTAGACCATGAAAAACCTTATCGGCTACTAATCGTTAGGGATTGAACAAGTCCTAACAACATTCCACCATCCTACGATTGGTGTGGAACAAATTAAACTCGTGGTATTCCCTTTCACCTTAGTTTATAAAGGCGGCGTCTTGGTTAACGCCCAAACGCCTAATTACGTGGACTCGTGGGCTAAACTTGTTCAAATGTTTATGGAACATTTTACCCACCCCTAAAGACGGATGAGATGCTTTCCAAGATTCATTTCTTTTCGACAAAATCCTCATGAAATATTTTCGTGAGGCTTAGAATCGTTTCACCGATCTCCTTATAGAGTGTCCACATCATAACTTAGCGAAAGACCGTTAGTTAGCGGCCTTTTCAAAGGACTTCTACACCACCATAAAGAAGTCCTAGACATAATGAATGGGGGTAGTTTCTTAAGCAAAGGAGCCTCGGAGGCTTATAAATTTTTAGAGGATCAAACTAAAGCGAAATAACAACGGGGGTAGTGATGATATCCACGCTCGCTAGTTCATCAAATACAGTTAAGGCCGCCGGGATGTTTGAAATTAAACACGATCCTGAGCTTAAAACTCTAATCGAATCACTCACTAAAAAGGTAGAGGCCATTTCTGTTCAACAAAAGTCTATCCCCATCATGAATGTAAATTCAAATCCATGTAGTTTCTGTTGGAGCCTTGAGCATCCCGACTTCCACTGTCCTATAACCTATGAACAGGCTTGTTCCATTAATAGTGAACCTAACGCCCCTTGGAGACAAAATCCCAACTTCGGTTGGAGAAATAACCAACACGTCACACCTCTAGGGTACAATAATCAATATGTTAGGCCAACGCACAGTTTTAACCAAGCTCCACCACGACAAGGACAGGGTCAGGGTAATTTTAATAATTATAACAACCAAGTGCAACCTCGACAAGGTCAAGCACAAGGTCAAGGTAGTTATAATAATTATAATGCTAATAGAGGTATCGTTCCGGTAAATAATAATTATCAAAATCCACCCATAAATAATTCACGCGAAATAGTTCCATCCACCACCACCCGCGTGACTACTACACCCACACAACCGGATCGTCTTGACACCTTCATACAAGTGAGCCAAAAACTTTTCCAAACCATGGCTCAATCTAACCAATGTTCCTACAATCCGTTAATAATTTAACCCAACAGTTGGCTCAAGATAAAGCCTAACCCAAAGGTGTGTTTCCAAGTCACGAAAATACCTAATCCTAAAACAACGAATCAGCCTTTGAGGTAACCGATAATACTAGTAATGAATATGAAAATGTAGGTGAGCTAAATGCCATCACCACTCTCCGCTTAAGGCAGAGTGGTTGATAACAAAGTAACTATGCCTATAGTTACCCCACCAAGAGTCCCTACACCGCTATTTTACTAGATACCTAAATAGAAACCTAAGACCCTACCACCGTAGAGGTACCAGTTACAACACAACCTAAGAAACAGAAAGCCACGGTTAAACATCCAGGTGATACTATTGCTAAATATAGACAGAAATCACTGTTTCCACAAAAATTAGCCGTTTTAACTAGGGATACAAATTATGAGGAGATTAGGGATGTTTTCAAGAATCTAACTATAAACCTTCCCTTCCTCGAAGCTATTAAAAAGCTACCACACCATGCTAAGTTTCTTAAGGAATTGTGTACTACCACACCAAAAGACACCTTTTTAACATAACAATTCCCAACTCTATCTGAACATAATGAAATTGTTAAGTACAAGGACCCTGGTCTTCCTACTGTATAATGCACCTTAGGAGATTCTTATACGACGACCGCGTTATTAGACTTAGGGGCTAGTGTTAACTTATTCCCGTTTTATTTGTATAGACAAATAGGTCTAGACGAGATGCAACCCACTAAAATGACGTTGCAATTAGCTGATCGGTCTATTAAGTATCCTAAGGGTGTGGTCGAAAACGTTCTGGTAAAAATTCAGGATTTCTACTATCCGGCTGATTTTGTCATCCTGGACACAGAAGTCATTAACGACTCTGTCCCGATCATCTTAGGGCATCCTTTCCTGGCAACTGCCAATGCGCTCATTAATTGCCGCGATGGTTCAATGTCCATGTCTTTTGGCCATCTTGCTGTTGAAGTCAATGTTTTTAAAACAAAGACACAGTTATATGATTCGTCTATGGATGGAGAGGTTAGCATGATCGAGAGCTTTGCTCGAGATTATTTCAACAACACGTTCTCTGATAATCATATGCCCAAATTTCTTTCCTTTGGAAGTTCAGACTCCAACATTTCCATCCCTACACTAGTCGATACACATATTACGGATGAGGATGAGGTAGACGACTTTCTCAAAGATGTAGAGGACTATTATAGTAACGAGGATATGACCAATCTAGATAAGCAATTCAATGAGTTTCTTAGAGCAGGTGATAATTCACCTTATCAAGAACTACTTTGCACAACATCCACCTCGACTTCCCTCCTTCCACCCTTTCAAAGGAATCTCGAGTTTGCACTCGATCCTTTTGTTTCTTCTGTGCTTCATAAGTTTTTAAATCCACCTAGTAAACAAATATTTCAGAAGACAAAAGCGTTTGACACCTTCATTTTCAGACTTGAGACAGTCCCTACACACACCATGAATGAGTTTTGTGCTAAACCCACATCCTCATTTTTTACATGCTATCCTTCTACAACTTATCCATATCCACCATATTCTCCATAACTATTCACTTTTCCACACTTATTTACTAGAACACCCACTCGTTCAAAAATGAAAAAGAAGGTGCATGCTAGGTTATGTAATAGGGTGATCCGACTTCACTTTCATTTCACTAGGTTGCGTCATAGGAAATCTTGGTGCTTGATTGTGTTTGGATATGTTTTCTGTGATATTTATTTATGGAATGATCCACAACTATTTCGGTTGTTGATATATGATAAACTGCATGTTTATACATATGTTTAGATAAAGTCTCGAGTATCTGACTATAAACGACTCAACTTTTGTGTTTGGTGCATTTCTTTTCATTTCCATATATTGGTGAGTGCACCATTAAGGTAATCGGGCCCTCCCTATGGAGTGTGTGGCTGTAAGTACCGGATCCTAAGTCCACGTTTAACATAATTCACATTTTCCACTCTTGCATATTTTTCTCGGATTTTTGAGTAATGTTTCTCTATGGGGTGAATTATGTCTTTCTTGTTTATTGTGTTTCTTTTTTAAAAGTATAAATATATATATATATATATATATATATATATATATATATATATATATATATATATATATATATATATATAATAAACATAGTAATCTAGGAAGTCTCGGGAATCTGACTTAAAAGACCCACTGCTAAAAACAAATTTTCTAAGCTTCGTTGTAAAAAAAATTTGTTTGGGGGTGGGGTGTTCGTGTTTCCATCCTAAAATGTTTTATGTCCCATTAGAATTGCTTAAGCCGTTTAATTATAGTCTGATTCGGGTTGACATAATCTATGAATTTAGAGTTCAGTCGTTCGCATAACGTACGTCATGCACGTACTTCGAGGCATTTTCCACTATCTTATATATCATCCACGGTCGGAATAGAGTGTTTTATGAATCATTGGATTGGAAATTCTCTCCTGATCATTTCTATATCTCATTCGCAAAAATCGGACCGGTAACGAAGCGGCAATTTTGATTTGAAGTTTCGCAAAAAAATCGAAAAATTCACAAATTTCGATTTGGGCTTGGGCCCAACCCGCACCCATCAACAATTGCACCCTTACCTTCCTTCACCATCAGTTCATCGTTTTTTTTTTACAAACCGCCATTAACAAAGCTTCAAACAAAACCTAAAAAAAATAAATAAATAAAAAGAAAACCTAATTAACCCACTTCACAATCAAGACCCAACCCAAATCGACTCCAACCGCGACAGCCCCACAACCTCCACCAATTTACATCAACAAAACCACCGAAATCAAAATAAAATAAAAAATTTTGGTGCTGCCGCGCCACCACACCACCACCACCATCGTTCCTTTTAGTGAGGTGTCCCTCATTGCTTCCCCTTACCTTCTACAAACCTCAAACCGTATTCAAACTTCCAATGGCTCAACAATGGCGAATTTTACCAGAGCAAGCTTTTACAGGCGACCACTTCGCGCCGTTTTACGGTGACGAAATGATCAGTCGAGACTGGAATAGCTTGTGGTACTCGACTGAAGCCTATTACCACGAAGACTTAGTCAGACGGTTCTACAATACGAGGGAGTTGGAAAGGACTAGGATTTTTGTTGTGGTGGCAAAGAGGAGGAAGGAAGTGACTACTGGGTTATTGGCTGAGATTCTAGGCATTCCGCCTAGAATCCATCTGGATGTCACGTTACAGGAGTCCCAATATAATGGGGTAGAGCCATTGATGAGCGTGGCGATTCTGAAGGGAACTACAATGCGAGATTGCATTGTGTTCGCCAGATCATCCACCAACCAGGGTGGCTGCAGCTCAGTGGATTGGTCGGAACGTCCTGGGGAAGGAGAAGGTCAGCGACATCGGCCTGAACTGCCTCCACATCTTATGGATACTCCAAGAGCAAAAGTACGAGTTCTGTATCTTGGAGTTTTTACTTAGCATGATTAGGGGAGTAGGGAAGTCTGTTGCACCTCTCCTTGTGTTGATAACCAAGATCATGCTGAAGTTGAGAGCATCTCAGGCGTCTGATAGGTCTTACATCACCCTACACCGAAACCCTCGCATCTATAAGGAGTGTGTCCAACGGGTTTGGAGGCTGCCTGAGGATAGAGAAGAAGATGAGGAGGATGGTGGAGATGAGAATGCCGAGGAGGATGGGGGAAACGAGAATGCCTCGGAGGATGAGGAGGATTTGACTTGCTTTGATCGCGGATGCCTTGGAGGGTGTTGGTCGAGGCGCGACGCATGGCTGTGATTCATCGTGGCATCGCGTTAAGCTCAACACTATCTGTGAAGACCTCCGGACTCGACAGGCAACTATCCATCATAACCCGAGATCCGTTACCCGAGAGAGGATGAGAGGTGGGAACATATGAGGGCGAGCTAGAAGCTCAAATACCAGTTCGGTGACATGCTTGCACGATTCCCACCTCACGGGGATTCTCCTTCGAGGACACACCATCGAGGCACGAGCGCCGTCGCCGAAGGATCGGATGGTCTTGGCCCATCGAGAGCTCAGGAGCCATCTCCCGACCGTGTGCCCTCTGCTACCCGATCTGAGGAGTGATTAGGGATAGTATCGTTTGATGCTCTATTTTTATTTGTAGTTTCATTATTGTCATTTATTTTCATGTGAGTTTTATTTCCGTAATTTGAATTTTGTAGTGAAATGTACTTCGAATGAAAATTTTAATATAATGTGGTTATTTTCATTATGCGTGGTTGTTTAATATTGATCCCACCTTCCCAAATTGTTTTGGGGTGGTTTTATCTATTCCAGCTTGATTTTTATATGACCCTCGCCTTAGAATTTATTATGAGTCAAGGTGAAAATATGGTCAAGTTTAGGCATATCTATGAATAAGTATCATGGTAGGATGAAATATCGATTAAATAGGTAGATTCTATCATAAATTCAACCTAAAAGATACTAGGTTTGTTTTAGAATCAAGAAAATGAGTTGTTTCCGTTTTCGGGTTTGGAAATTTTGGTATTTCTGGAAACTGCCGTAAAAACCTTTTGGCACCTTCCCGATCCATTTTAGCAACTTAAAACCTATATAAACTTCATACATTCTACACTCACAACTCACAATACACCTAACCTCCATCACTCACCGTTCACCCCCACGAATCCCACGTTTTGTCTCATTTTCCGAGTTTCAACAACTCCGAAGCCTCCATCCTACGAGGGCGCTTTCGCGCTCCGCAATTTTTTCAGTTTTTTGTCGAGGCGACTCGCTTCAAGGTGAAGTCGACCAGCTCAAACACTGGATTTCCAATTCTTGAGCGCTCGGCATACGACTTCCGTGGACCTGAAAAATTCCGGTTTTCTGCGGGTAGTTTCGGATCATTCGCAGCTATTCCAGGCGTAATTTTGAGATGACATCTCCAACATTGATACCTGGAACAGTCTTTGAATTTTGTTCCAAAGCACTACTTATGGTGCTTGGTTTCCCGAATCGATCACATACGTTGGTTGGGAGCCGCATATGGTAAGACCTGATGCACTTTATTCTCCAACACTAGTATCTTATTTTTACGATAACTGCATTTTCTTTGAAAGACCAGATGGAGAACAAGTGTTCTCCATTAACATTGATAATGAACCAATGGAAATTACCAGGTTCTTGCTAGCATTTGTTCTTGGACTTGCTATGCCCGCTGAAATACAAGACCCACGGTGTTATTGGGTAGATAATATGTATGTTTACACTTATGAGTTTTTGCATGAGTCGTATGGGGCGGGCATTTTCCGTATCGAGGACCAAGGGGAATATAACTTCGCTTTTGGTAGCCTGTCCATGAACATAGGAACTGTTATGTTTTGGATCATGCTAAACATTTTAGGGGAATGGCGTTTTTCTTCTGTGAATGATGCCACTTGTAGCGTTTTCCTTGCTTTAGCCACGGGACGTATGTGTCATGACCTTCCCCGAACCTTGATGTCTAGTTTAGCTCGATCCCATAGCATGAGGCATAAGTTCCTTCTTATGCCTGTTCTAGTTTCTCGTATTATGCTATGTTTCTTTCCTGTTTTTTGTACACGTTTCACGGATTGGATTACGGTCGACACTGTACGACCCACCAATAGTATTATTCGATCCTTCCGTGCAATGACTTGGCAAGGGTGGAGGATACAACCTCATCAGGTTGCACCCTACACCACGTCAGACCAAGTGGCTCTTAATAGGTTAGCAATAATAGATGATAAATGGCGGGAAGCTTGGCAAATTATCATGGCATGGCAGGACGCAAAGGAACCTCACTTCTTTTTGGAAGAAGAGGATGAGGAAAATGATGAGTAATGCGGGAGATAAGGTAAGTTTTCATTCTATTTAGTGTCTGCTTATGTCCCAAGCAATTTCATTCTTGTTAACCCCATAATGGGTAGAACTCGTATAGAGTTGCGTCAGTTTTTATTTCCTATATTAGTACATTCTAACTTTGTTTTGCAGATGTTCCTGAATTTCACACGTTTCAATGGTATTTTTCCAACCCTTTTTATTTACAATACTTTGAGGACAAAGCATGCTTTTTGTTTTGGGGGCATAGAAACACGTGTAATTAAGGCATCTGTTAGGATATAGATATGTATAATATGCATTTGTTTTCTAGTTAAAATTTCAAAAAAAATCAAAAATATAAATAAATAAGTTATGTTATACACTTAGGAATAGTGGTATTGTTTTCTTTCTCTATGCTCTTGACAATCTAGAAGTCTCACATAGATTTTGCATTAGAATAATTTTTAGAAACTTAGGTTAATATATAGGTAATAATCTTTGCATCTATCTATAAATATATTACATGAGTATCGATGATTGTTAGCAGTAAGTTTCTGAAATCTAGGCTAGAGTACTTATTTTACAAATCCTATGAGAATATAGCCTAAAGCCTTATATGAGCGAAACATTTGAGAAATGACATAAGGGAGAAGTAAATCCAGGATAGAGAAATCACACGTCCACTTGCTTGATCACTATGCCATATCCTAAGCGATAATTTAGGCCCTCTTTGGATCGATATAGCAAGAAATTCAAACCTATGAATTATTTTCCGCTAGTCGCCCCTCTGAGCCTTTCTTTAGCCTTTTATAAACCACAATTCCTTTACCCTGTTACAAAAACAAAACAAAATAAAAAATTCAACTTACCCAATCTAGAATAAGTCTGAGAATAAAATGAGTGAAGAAGGAAGAAGAGAAAAACCTGTGTAAACAAAAGTTAGTTAATTGCTTCAAAAAATAAAGAAAAGAAGTTTCCATCCAAAGAAAAGAAAAATAAAAATAGAAATAAAATAGAAACTCCAAAAAAATAGAATAAAAGGAGTCAAAAGCCAAAGAAAAGAAAAAGAAAATATGGCTAAGGATGGAAACAAAGTATAGAAGCAAAAGAAAATAACAAGGTTTTCTCTAAGTTACATAATATGAAAACTCTATTATCTCAGACTTGTCCTTTATGAATATCCATTTCTTTCTTTCTTAAACCATCTCCTAATCCCCGCAACACCTAATAAAGACCTCTAGCTCAATTAGGAATAGGTTAGTGTGATAGTAAGTGGCAGATGTGTTTGATCGACTCCGGCTTCCTTGTCGTCATTCATATTGTAAGGTAAAGTGTGCCCACTGCACACTGGAGTAGCGGAACTTGAGTGGAAAAATCAGAGTATTGTATCTTGACTATTATTGGGAGAACCTACTTAAGGACGCTATTCCGAGTTTCAGAAACGAACCTGCTAGGCATTTCATAGTATTACTCATTGTATATATGTTTATTGTAGATGATTGATTATTATGCATATATTAGCTTAGGTTTCGACTTGATTACTCTATATGCATTGCTAGTGAGAGGAATAGTTAATTTAGAGCATGAATAAGGAAACAATAGTTTTATTTCTTAGTCGTTGTAGTATAGATGAAGTTTGTGATTACCTTCAATGGAAAACTCTCACGAGGCTATAACTTCGTCCACTAGGGAATTCCTAGTGGTTTAAAGATATGTTGCATATGGTCAATGCAATCGCGACTCAAATAAACGAGTAGATAAAACTCCATTTTTGGTCACTTATTCTAATTTCTCATCTTTGCTTGAGGACAAGCAAAATGCTGTTTGGGCGTGGTTTGATAAGAGCCCAAAACTGTAGTTTTCACCCTGTAACAGTCATACTTTTAGACCAATTATGTGAGTAATAATTAAGAGTTAACACTGATTACGTGTTTTTATGCATTCCAGGTTTCAAAGTCCATTATGTGCAGAAATGTGCCACTTTAGCGAGATAAATGAGCAAAGGTTGGTTACTAAGTAGTTCCGTGATTAGAGGCTAAGATTCAAGAAGACAAAGCCTTCCTAAAGCCCGGTCAAAAGCTGAAAAGTCGACACGGGCAGAAACAGCACACAAGTCAGCAGAAATTCCGAAGGCCGTATCTTTGGACTCAGACCTTGGAATGGGGCCTACCTTGTGTCAAAACGACCGGCTCGGAAAGAGCTTTCCAATGGTCCAACACTTGACCCAATCAGAGGAGCAGAAGTGGACGAAAAGTCTGTTGAAGCCAACTGCAGCTGAAGAGGCCTTTTTGGACTGAAAGAATTGGGTTTTGGGCCTGATTCTCTGGCCCAAAACATGACTCCAAGCCCATGCACGATTTTTGGATCTGAAAGTATAAAAACCAAAGCTTAGCTCTTTGTTAATGGTAGCGAGTTAGACCTAAAACAATATAGATAATTCTAGATCTAGTTTTCAGTAGATTAATTAAGTTTTAGTTCCATTTTCAATTCTTGTTTTAGATTAAGTCTTTGAATCATTGTTCTTGATTGATTAGACAAATAAAATAGTTATTTTGTTAATTTCTATTCTTGTCATTTACATTGTGTTAGATTTGATTTCATTTATTACTTGGTATTCAATTCTTAGTTATTAATTCGATTTTAATTATTGTTTAATTTAGATTAGTAAATTTCAATTCTTTATATCATGCTTAGTTTTAATTTAATCGGAAATGATTGCGTAATGATTCTCGGCTAAACCTCCATTAGAGGGGGTTGAGAAGCCTTGATGAAAGCTTGATTCCGATTATCGTAGAGTCGTCGTAATTTCCTTTCCACTCTAGAAACGATTAGTTCACCATGAGAATGGGTTTGATCGTTCACATGCTAGTTATGAATTGGTAGGAATGCCATGTGTAATTAGGGATTAGGAAGAACCAATTGTTCTGCGAAGCAGTTCAATTCGGATTACGACGATTCATCGTTTATAGGATTAAGTCGAGTTACGGTGGAATCAATCCCCCTCTAACTCCTTATCATCGAATCAACGTAGGATTTCCATAGTTGTTCTGATAATCGACTAGTTGCATCTTGTGGGTAGTTGCATCGTAGTCTAGTTGCCCTTTTCGTAAATCTCTCATTAGACTTAGAGTAGAGTAATTAGACTTGAAAACACAACATGCGGAAGGACTAGGAGTGGAACGAACTTCCTACTCCACTATATCTCATAGGATTGAGAGTAGAATCTTTGATAAAAAAATAGGCACAGAACATAGTTTTAGTTTACTTACGTTTTGAGTTCATCGTTCATTTCGTAGGTAGACTATTCAATTTTATTTTATCAATCAGCTAATTGCAACGTCATTGTTGTAGGTTGCATTTCCTATAGACCTATTTATTTATATAAATAATAAGAGAGTAAGTTAACACTCACCCCCAGGTCTAATAAAGCAGTGGTCGTGTGAGTATCCCCTAAAGTACATTGTACAGTAGGACGACCAGGGTCCTTGTACTTAACGATTCCATTGTGTTCCATTAAAGTTGGAAACTGTTCAGTTAAAAAGGCGTTGATAAAACTCTCTTAATACACGTTTATTGTTTGCTGTTACTTATTTTCTTAAGTCCGAGGTCCACAGTCCAAAGTTCGAAGTCCAAAGACCCAAGTCCAAAGTCTAAAGTCCAACGTCCGTATAGTCGTACATTTTAGTAAAGTTACCTTACTCACGTGGGTTTGGTAGGATAGGTCGAGTAAGGGATCGTCCAAACCTTAGGGCTCGGAAAAGGTTCACAACTGGAATTACAACTTTTAGTGAGTAGGATTTTAGGTTTTTTAGTTAGTTTTAATTAAATTAACGGTAATGCAAATAATGTAAATTACTACGGTGATTATATGTGGGTAAATAAAGATAGAGAAACAGGGAGAGAGTTAATCATACTCATGCAAGAATCATTTTTTAACAGTTTATATTACCACATCACTACATCTCTAATTCGTCTCGTGTTCGGAGACGACGTCGAGTATTGATCCCTAGCGCATGGCCACATCTCTGAGCCGCATCACACTAGCATAAGGAGTTGAACTAATATTTCATCTCTGGAATATCATTGCAGCTCCTGGCTCGATTCCACATTAGCTAGACAAATTGGAGAGCTGTTTGACACCATAGAGTCGCACGTGAGACATTTTGGGTCGCGCCCGAGATTGTTCTGGAGCATCAGCACTCCAAATTTGTACAGTCTCAGTCATTTTGGGACCGGATGTCTAATCTATGCCTAATTCCTAAGTAGTGATTCTAGAATATTAACGAGTCAATCCGGATTCTCACACGAGCAGCATAACCCTCCCCCTGAGGGGGGGGGGGATTAGGTCATGGTCATTGAAGGAATAATAAAACTTGCTGTATACATTAAGTAAATAAATGCGGGACAGAATTACACTAGAAAAGAAATGATCATTATTAAGGGTAAAATGACTTATAGTATTTAAGCCTGGAATATAAGTCTTTGAATTAAAACTAACTACCGCTAAGCGGAAGCTAGAGCATAAAATCTTTGAAGGAAAATATATGAAGGCTACCCCTCATATATATAGGGTGATGTCCCGTGAAGGATTTAATTGAGTTTTTGGCCTTATGCTAATTGAAGCGTTCAAAACTTTGAGAATCAAAGTTTTGTTTTTATCCGCTTTAATTTTGTCTTTTACCTTATTAAGGTTTAGATCCTTTTAGCTAATTTCAATTCAAACCACTGGTTTGAATTGGTATGCGTCTTCTATATTACGAGGTGGCATCAAATTAAAACCATCACTTGCCACTGCTATCTTTGACTTCGTCATGCCTTACGGGCCCAGAGTAAGTCCACTTAGTATGTTCAGTGGCGGCGCCGATTTTGGCGTTTTTACAACTTTCTGTCTTTGCGTAGAGTTTGTCACCCTAGTCGCTCTGGCAGTTCACTAGCCAATGTCGGCACCCAGATTTATTCGATTTGAGCTTCGGAAGTTTGCTGCTTCTTTATATGTGGACCCGTTCTACACTGGTTTTGTTATTTTGGAAACTTCGGCTCTAGTCAGGCTCTGTTGGGCTTCACTGGGGTTGAGTGGGAAACTTCAAATATTCCAAAGTATTCCCGTGCCGATGCACGCGTTTATCATTATATTTATTTTAAATCACGGAAACCTGCAAAAGTACGAAAAAATATATTATTACATGATTATTAAACACATAATCGACCAAAATGTTATGTCTCTCGGGGTTTAATATTATAGTTTTGGGTGCTTATCACACCACCCCAAACAAAGATTTTGTTTGTCCTCGAAGCAAAGAAGAGACATCAAAATGATAAGTGGTCAAAAATGTGTTGTCCTAAGCTAAATCTCATTTCTCAAAGTCGCGGTTGCATTATTTGTATGCAACAAGGCCTTGAACCACTAGGAATTCCCTAGTGGGCCGAAGTTATAGTCTCATGAGAGTTTTTCTCAGAGAAGATACTCACAAACTTCATTTATACTACAAACGACTTCGGAACATAGGCTTGTTTCCTTAATTAATCTCGTGTATCTAGACATCTCACTAGCAGGGGAAACAAGGATTTTATTCTTTTGAAATTCAAGTTAATATACATACAATAATCAAAACATCTACGTATGAGCATGCATGCAGTGATCTAATAATGAAATGTACGAGTAGGGCCGTTTTACGGATCCTTTGGATAAATAGCCCTTAAGTAGGTTCTCACAGTATGTGTCGAAACACAATTTCTCTCTTATTTTTCCACTCAAGCTTTGCTATCTCCAGTGTGCAGTGGGCACACGTTTCCTCACATACTATCCTATTCCTAATTGAGCTAGAGGTCTTTATTAGGTGTTATGGGGCTTAGGTGGTAGTGTAGAAGAAAATGGAATGGAAAATTCAAAAATGATAAGTATGAGAGAATAAGGTCTTCGAGATATTTATACTAGAGAATCCTTATTTTTTTTCCTGCTTCTAACATGGGTTTCCATACTTGGATTTTTCAAGCTTTTGTATTCCCTTTTGATTTGATTTTTTGAGGGGAATTCTAACCTTGATATTTCTTTTGCTTTTTGGAAACATATTTCTATTTTTTTCTTTTTCTTTTCTTCTGAAACATGTAACTGATTTTGATATGTGACAAGGTTTTTCTCTTCATTTTTCTGCACTTTATCCTATTTCTCATACTCATCATCTAGGTAGGCTTATTTATTTGTGGTTAATAGATGGGTAATGATTTTTTGGTGAAGTAGAAAGGATTAATGAAAGGTTCATTGGAGTGATTAGCGGTAATTTTTTTTTTTTGGTGTGAATTTTGGCTTATATCGATCCAAAGAAGGCCTAAATTCTCCGCCAGGATTTGGGTAGTGATCAAGTAAGTAGGCGTGTGAACTTCTCTTTCGAAGAACTACTCCTCTGTCATTACTCATATATCACACATTTTGAGGCTTTTGGTTAGATTCTTACAGGATATGGAAACTAAGTTGTCTAACCGTGGGTCCTTAAACTTACCTTCTGTGTACACATTTAATGATAGTCAATGCATGAATGCTCATGAAAAGATGTAAAACCTATTGCATAATGTATTAAATTAAGTTTCTAAGAACAAGTCCTAATTCGATGCTAGGGGTGAGATTTCTAAATATTTTTCATCATAGAAGGGAAACGAGAATTTGTCACTAAATACATTTATTTAGACATTAAGTAAACTATATACAACTATGCATGCCTAATTTTTGCAAAAGGTTCTCACCACCCCCAAAACAAATCGGACAATTGTGTCCTCAAAGTGTTAAGAGGAAGAAAGAGTATACCTGAGAGGCTTCGAGCAAAAATCTAGCTGACATCTTCCACATAAATTTATTGTAACACCCTATATATTATACATCATAAAAGTAGAAGCGCACTGTTAGAGTAGCACACTGTTAAGTTATTTATTTATTTCACATCAGAGCGTAAAACAAATATGTACATGCATCAACTCACATTGCCCCTACCTTGAACTAGGGGATAGTCCATCCTTGCCTCGTCCCTGTAGAAATGTCATTCCCTTGCATCCCGCCAATCTATCATAGCTTTCCAGACTTCACTCCACTTCCTCTTTTTTGCATTGTCTAGATGAGCTATCATTTTATCATCATCAGGGAAAGAACGAACTTTCTTTAGATACCTTGCAGGGCGTCGCCATGTCCTAAATCGCAAAGAACAAATTATCTTGTTTGTTGGACACATAGAGTCGACCTTTACCCAGTCTTGAAAGGTGGCCGCAAACTGTGGGAAGTACGTCCTCACTATCCCGCATGTCAGAATCGGGTGGTGATATAGTCTTTGCCGAAAAAAGACCGAGCCTTCTTAAGATTTTCAATTACTTTTGTAATGTCAAAGGCGGTATGTTGCTGGGCCAATACATGGAATGTCTTACATGCTGACTTTGATGCAGTGGAAAAATAACAATCCCCCATGATGTTCAGAAGAATAAATAATATGGCAGTTCCAACATTCATGGTCATACTGGCTAGTGGAATAGTGAAGTCTGGCCATCGGCTAGCTTCGCACGTTCGACGTGAAGCGATGCCATCGCCATACCGGCAGCAAAATCTTCCCTAGAATAGTCATTAAAGTCATTCTCTATCATGTATTGAATGGGGAGGTCTGGTTGAAGAGGAGGAAGGTCTAGGGCCATAGCAACAGTTGGCTCGTAAAAAGAGTGTCGGGTGTTACCAATACGTAATGTAAAACCATTCAAAGGGAAACCCTGGACAGCTGGTAGATCTTCCATGTGATCATAAAAATAAGTTGCCAAACCTGGGGAGTATGTCTGCTCCGGGTGTAGAATAAGAGTGTTCCAACCAACTTGAGTGATGTAGTCTCTGAAAAGATGTCCATATGCTAGAGAATTTAGCAACAAATGGAAAGATTGTTCTGGAATCATCTTTGGAGCTTCCATTGTAAAAAAAAAATGTGACCTGTATAGACAAAGATAAACAAATGTTAGAGTATGATGAGAATAATTAAGTAAAAACAAATTACCATAGGAAAATTAAAAACTAAAAAGAAAATGACAAATAATATAAAATTGCAAAATTTAAATGGTTTCATTGGCCCAAGTAACGGCGAGGATCCTTTTGTGGGAGGGATCCATTTATAAGATTTTCTATGACGTCAATCCGGGCACCGACATGGTTCTTTGCAACGTCGGGGTTCCAGAATCCGTTCCTACATACTGAGTGAATGGTAAGAATGTTAGCTGTTCAGAGAGGTGTATGAGGAGAAGTACTAGAAAAACCCCAACGTATCATGATAAGTGTCACAATGGTTGGTAAAGGAGCTGCCTTTTTCCGCACGCGCGATCGCTGCGTTCGCAGAGAAATTTAATAATGCAAAAATCATTGCAGTTACTCTGTAAGACCCAGAGTAGATGGAGTAGGGGTTTGGTTATTTCAGAAGTTTTAGACATGCCGAGCACATTATGAGCTACCCATTGGATCACAGATAATTGGTTCTTTTGCAAAGATCGCTGATGAACAATACGGTTTTTCCGGTTGTATTCGCCATGAAGGATAGTTGCAAACACCAGATGCCTGATATTGTCGAAAGGTGAATCCTGAAGGTGTACTCCTTGGTTTGTAATAGGAATTTGAAGTACCTCAGAGATGATTTCCATAGTCAATTCATGTTCGCATCCGTTAGCATGGACAAAGAATTGCCCGTTTTGAAAATAACTGCTTTTATAGAACAACAAGACCAATTCTCTGGAATAAAAAGCTTGCTTATGATGTAAAAGAGGGTGCCATCCTCGACGTGATATTTCTACGTCAAAAAAGGGATGAAAAAGACCATTTTGAAAATTTTCCATAAAATTTTGCTCAGGCACGAAACTTTGAGTGAGGGCCATTAAAGATGGAGTGGTGAAGAAAAATATTTTTGGAAAAAGGGAAGTTAGATTTTTGAGGTGTCTATCCTTGTTAAAAATAGGCACCAATCCGAAATTGTAAAAGATACGGATCGAGGTGTCACAGGGTAGTTAGACAACGTGTATCTTCTAAGATATGTGCAAAAGTGGATTTAGTGTGGATGAGAAGAATGGGGCATGTGACAAGAAGTGCCATTTTTTTTTTTTTTTAATATAACGTAAGAATAAGGACAAGGAAAATGTAGATATACTATCACAATAAGATGTAAGAACGTACAATGGTATGGAAACATAACATAATGATACGAGAAATGAAATACAAACCTAAATATTAGATAGAACTATATGCCACATTAACAACATTACTATAATGAAACAAACAAGCATGAAGACTTGATTAGCATATTCAATTTGCCGCTGCTCAAACTTTTCTAGTGCATCCATGAAGCTTGAAATTTGGAGCGGACTAAAAATGATTTTTTAGAATAAGAAGTGCAGAGGGAAGAATATGAAATGAGTGAATGTGGAGGAAGTGTTGAACTTATTTATAGAAAGAACTTTGCCGTTTTCTGACCATTTTTTGTGCGTTTTCATGACCGTTTAATAAAACGTTAGATTATGCTAAATTTTGTTGTTAAGTGTGACATCTAAAATATATATGTATATATAATTATATATATCTATATAAATTATTGTTACTAATATTATTATATATGTTCCTACCTATATAATATAATATTAGACATAACTAATATATCCAGGTAAAAATTTTTAGGAAATAACCTACTATTAAGCTGGAAATGCAAACACGTAAATCAAATATCTGACATAAATATTATACAAGACTGGAAAAATAAACTAGCTACTGATGATCCTCAGGGGTTGTAGTAGAATCCTCGGGGGCTGCAGAAGAAGAACCAGGAGTCCTGCGACGTCCTGCAGTACGAGCTCCCGTGGATGTTAACTGCTCCTGGATATCACCAAGAGTATCCATCACTGAGCACGAATCGATCTTTGGCTCGCCATGAACATTCGCTGGAATTGGTTCTGGCGAGTAAGCATATTGTCCTGAAATGCAGTCATGGAAGCTCTCATTTCCTGCTGGAATTTGCCCATGATGTCTGTCATCAACTCGTGGCGAGTGGTCATATATGTCCTTAACTCGCCCAAGGTACATCTCATCGATACCTGGCGAGTGTACATGTTTCTCAGACCACTGTTCACAGCAAGTAAGGCCTCTATGGGGTGGGTGATCTTACTCATGGCAGTCTCATAAAAGTAGGGTAGGTGAGAGGAGCCTACGCTAGCGTGCTCGGCAGCCCTAGGTGCTGTGTGTTCCCAAGGGTCCTGTATGCATTTCTTGAAGACAAGCATATTCTCATATTGTGGTATAGGGAGTAGCGGGGTGGAGGACAGAAAACCCAAGGTAATCATAACTTGTGTTACCTTAACAACAAGAGGGGCAGATCTAAGAGTGGCATGTGTAATAATATCAAAAAGAAAGGTAACAATGCAGAAGTTACCCTTTCGCTCCTGCAAGATCCAGAGAAGGTGGAGGAAGGTCTTGTTGATGTCTGAGGGCTTTGAGGTGCCAATGACGTTCAGTCCCACCATTGTCACATCCAATTTGGTTTAGTCGCGACCGAAATGTCCGATACGCGCACTTCCGCCTATGTTGTACTTTCTCCCTCGATAAAGCGTGTTGAGCATTAGGTCGTAAGTCCGCATTGGGTACACGGATCGGCCAGCAAATCGAAGACGTGGTCGACCGAGGAATGCCCGCGGATCCCGAGAGCACAACAAGGTGTGACTTCGTGACGCACACCCTCGACGGTAACCCAAAAATGGTCGCCATTAAAGCTCCCATTATTGTAGAATTTCATCACCAAATCCTTGGAATAAAGCCCTCCATTAGCATATAATAAGTACTCCCATCCTCTAGAGTGAATTTCATTATCAAAGAATGGAGCAAACATCCCGTTTTCAAATAAATTTCCAAAAAAATTCTCTACACAAATACGCCTGTTACCGGCCATTACTGGTCTTAGGGAGTGGCTGGATATGGATTAATGATGAGAGGAAGAAATGGGACTTGCTGACGGAAGGGAATTGTTGTCGGAGTTGTAACAGTCTCGCGCGAGACCTGTATTTAATGTGGGCCTGTCTCGTGCGAGACTTAAATGAGAGGGGGCAAGATCCGGAATTTAGGGAAGAAGAAATGAGTGATGGTGACGCGTGTGGTCGGGTTATCCGGGTTTAAAGGGCCCAATATTTCGATATTTGGGTTGGGCCAAAAATTTTCCGAAGCCCAAATCAAGCCAAAAGCCCAATTTATGCCTAAAAAAATCTAAACGCTTACCCACGACTCGTTTGGACTGCGAATTGGATGAATGAGATATTAAAATGATTGGCACGAAAAATGCTATCCAATTGTATAAGTCATCCTCAAAGGTCATAAGAGTTTTTGAAAAGAAAGAGAGTGTTTTATTTATAAACAAATGTTTTATTTATATACAAGGGAGATATACGTGAAAAACACTGGATGTCCAGAAGAGTCACCATCTTAAATCATAGACAATTGTCATGTCGGCTCTGGAGCGAACCCAATCCAGCTAGACTGTGGCTTTACCTCTATGTATTATGGGGTTAGGGGCAGGACGGTACTATCCTGGACCGTGCGCACTACGGTCTAATAAAATTGCCCTTATTACATACGGCTATCCTCAAACCGCCCCAAGGGAACTCGAAGTAACCAATTCTAGGGGTTGGTCCGGTGGAATCCATTGCCCGCTTGTGTTCCAAGTATGCAACATCCGAGGTTGGACAAAAATCTCATGTGTAAAACTTAATGCAAAGGGAAAAGGCAACAATATAAACATATCTACAAGGTGAGTCTTTTAACGTCAGATCCTCAAGACGAGTCGAGTCTTTTAACATCAGATTCTCAAGATGAATCGAGTCTTTTAACGTCAGATTCTCAAGACGAATCCCAACCTGTGGGAGGAACGGCGCGGCGACGAAGATTATCCTGCGCAGCTGGTGTCAAACAAAAGTATACCTTAAACTGGCTAGTATCGGATAGGAAGTCAAGGCCTAGACAGAAGGGTGTTTGACAATGCATACACCAGCCCATCCTTCGTGCACCTCATTTATGAGCAAAAGTACTAGAGTGAGACTTACACCAAATGATTAGCTGAAGTTCGCGAGGTAGAGAATAGAAAAGGGAAGAGAAGGAAGGAGGTGAAATTTTAGGTACCCATCGTTTACCAAAAAGCACGTTTACTCGTGTTGTAGAAGACATTTATACTCAGTTCTGAAATAGAGTTTTCGTGGACTAAGGTTCCGGCGCTTACAACCACACACTTCAAAGAACTATGGAGATCATAAGATAGAAGATGGCCCGGCTACCAAAATGGCGTACCCTCTATAGAAATAAGATTGAGTATGCCAAATGAAACATCTAGTCTGTGTAGACTGGATCCCCGAAGAAGAAGTCCGCTCAACAACATCCGTGACCGTGAATTGTGGTAATGTTTTAAGCGTTGTCCATTGACTTGAAATTCACTGTTATCTTGTGGATTAAGCAAAGAGATTGCCCCATAATGTTTCACAGCTGACACAATGAAAGGACTAGACCATCGTGTTTTCAATTTACCAGGAAAAATGTGTAATCTGGAGTTGTACAGTAGAACTTTTTGGCCAATTTTAAAATCCTTACGCAAAATGTGCTTGTCTTGCACTCTTTTCATATTAGCTTTGTAGGATTTCGAGAGATCATATGCATCACTCCGAATCTCCTCAAGCTCATTTAATTAGTTTTAAGCTTCTGCGATGATATTGTAATTGAGGCTTTTGATGGCCCAAAGGGCACGATGCTCAAGTTCAACTGGCATATGACAAAGTTTGTCAAAAATAATGCGGTAAGGAGACATCCCTATAGGTGTCTTAAATGCGGTTCGGTATGCCCACAAAGCATCCGATAAGCGGAGAGACTAGTCCTTTCTTGATGGGTTGACAGTTTTCTCCAGAATAGACTTAATCTCTCTGTTGGAGACTTCCACTTGACCACTCGTTTGTGGGTGATATGGAGTAGCAACCTTGTGAGTAACTCCATATTTTTTCATTAAAAACCCAAAAATTTTATTACAAAAATGTGTACCCCCATCACTAATGATAGCTTTGGGGACACCAAAATGAGAGAAAATGTTTTCTTTAACAAATTTCACGACAGTCTTATGGTCATTTGAGCGATATACGAGTGCCTCAATCCATTTGGACGCATAGTTTACAGCGACTAAAATGTATAGAAAACCTTGAGAAATAGGGAAAGGGCCCATAAAATCAATGCCCCAAACATAAAAAATTTCCACAATCAAGATAGGATTTAGGGGCATCATATTTTGTTTGGTAATTCGACCTAGGTGTTGCGACAACGAATGCAAGCTATGCAATGTTAGTGGTGCATCGCTAAAAAGGGTAGGCCAGTAAAACCACATTGTAATACCTTGGCCGCAGTTTTCTTTCCACTAAAATGACCTCAGCAAGATTGTTCATGGCAAAAAGATAATACGTCGGTGTGCTCCCAGTCGGGAATGCAGCAACGAATGAGTTGGTCGGAACAATACTTAAAGAGGTAGGGGTCATCCCAAAAATAATATTTTACAGTGGATAAGAACTTTTTATGATTAGGACTTGACCAAGAGGAAGGAACTTCCTCAGTAACTTGGTAGTTAACGATATCCGCGTACCATGGAGATGAGAAAATAGAGTACAAATATTCGTCTGGGAAGGAATCACAGATGGCTTCAGAATCACTATCAATGTCACCAACCAGCCTTGATAAATGGTCGGCCACGACATTTTCGGTTCCTTTCTTGTCCTTGATTTCCAGGGTGAATTCTTGCAAGAGAAGGATCCAGCGGAACAATCGTTGTTTTGCGTCCTTTTTCGCGAGGAAGTATCGAAGTGCGGCATGGTCAGTATATACGATGGTGGGTGTTCCAACTAGGTAAGGGCGAAACTTATCCATAGCATAGACAACAGCTAGGAACTCTTTCTCAGTTGTTGTGTAATTACGTTGAGCGTCATTAAGAGTTTTACTAGCATAGTAAATGACAACGGGTTTGTCATCACGTCGCTATGGCCTAAATCACGGCGCCAATAGCAAAGTCGCTAAGCGTCACACATTAGTTTGAATGGTTGAGACCAATCAGGGGGTTGAATGATAGGAGCGGTAGTCAGAGCGGTTTTTAGAGTATCAAAAGCTTGTTTACAATTGAAATTAAAGTCGAATACTGCATCCTTAAGCAGGAGATTGGTTAAAGATTGAGCAACTTTAGAAAAATCTTGAATGAATCTTCTCAGAAAAACCAGCGTGGCCTAAAAAGGCACGGATATCACTGAACTCAGCATGCGGGGAAAGGTAGCGAAGAAATTTTAACAATTTTAGCTTTATCAACCTCTATCCCGTCTTTCAAAACAATATGACCTAGAACAAGTCCTTTGGTAACCATGAAATGACACTTCTCCCCAATTGAGTACCAGATTTTTCTTTCGCAACGCGTTAATACTTTAGAAAGGTTGGATAGGCAGTCGTCAAAGGAATTTCCGTAGATGGAAAAATCGTCCATAAAGACTTCCATATAACGTTCCACTATATCACTGAAAATGTGAAAGCATGCAGCGTTGGAAGGTGCCTGGGGCATTACAAAGACCAAAAGGCATTCGTCTGTATGGAAAGGTTCCAAAGGGACATGTGAAAGTTGTCTTTTCTTGATCGGCGGGATCGATGACAATTTGGAAGTATCCGGAATAGCCATCAAGAAAACAGTAGTAAGCATGACCGGCTAAACGTTCTAGCATCTAGTCAATGAATGGGAGAGGGAAGTGATCTTTACGTGTTCTGGCATTAAGTTTACAATAGTCAATACAAATTCTCCATTTTAATGGAATGCGAGTGGAGATGCACTCACCATTTTCATTTTGTACAACTTGAATGCCAGACTTTTTGGGAATAATGTGAACAGGACTAACCCAATCACTATCAGAAATAGGGTATATGATACCCGCATCAAGTAAACGTAAAACTTCCTCTCTCACCACTTCCTTCATAGCGGGATTAAGGCGGCATTGTGGTTCTTGCGATGTCTTTGTGCCATCATTGAGATGTATGCTATGTGTGCATATGCTAGGGTCTATTCCCTTGATATCATCCAAGGACCATCCGATAGCGGAGCGGTGTTCACGAATGACATGAATCAAACGTGCCTCTTTGTCGGTAGTCAAGTGAGCAGAAATTATTATAGGGTGACTACCATCAAGATCGAGATGCACGTATTTCAAATCAGAGGGTAGAGGTTTTAAATCCGGAGTTGGAGGATTGGGGATCAAGGATTCGTGAGGGATCATCTCTTCAATAGAAAAGAGCGAATCTGGTTCTTCTGAATCAGTCTGCAACTCAGCAATAGGATTGAATAGTGGTACCGACTCTAATAATGTGTGGACATCCTTTATGTACGAGTCATCATCAAACTCAGGATTATCAAAAGAAAGAAATTGGTATATCTCGTCTAGGGGAAAAGAGTTTGTGAAATAATCATGTTCCGTTATCAACCAAACTAATCTAAGCCCTCCATTATAGGATCGGAAATTGTTTCATTAATTTGAATACGTTGAGTTCGACAGAAAGGTTCCCGAAAGACAATGTCATTGAACCATCCCGACAATTGATGAGAGCATTAGCAGTTGCAAGAAATGGACGTCCCAAGATGATAGGAATGGAGTCACAGGCCACTTCAGTATCTAAAATTACAAAATTAAGCGGGTAGTAAAAATCTTGGACCTTGACTATGACATTCTCTACTATGCCCTTTGGGTACTTGATGGAAGCGATCTGCGAGTTCGCGAGTCATATTGGTAGGTTTTAATTCATGAAGACCTAACTTCTTAAATAAGTAGTAGGGAAGTAGGTTAACACCGCACCTAGGTCTAAAAGTCGTAGTAATTGATATACTTGTCGCCCAATGTGCATGGTATAGTTGGTCGACCTGGGTCCTTATACTTTACCACACCATTGGTAGTGGTAATCGAGGGAAACTGCTCAGTGAGGAATGCTTGTTGAGGAACATTTGTACGTTGTTTGGTGGTGCACATGTCCTTTAAAAACTTGGCATGCTTGGGTAAATGCTTAAGCGCATCTAGGAAAGGTAAGTTTATGGTCAAATTTTTGAAGGTTTCACGGATCTCATCGAAATGTTTGTCACGTTTGTTCTTTACCAAACGGGCATGGAACAGAGCTTTTGGGTGGAATCACACATAAGGATCAGTGGCGTCTTTCCCTAGGCACGTGGGTGTAGAATTGGGAGGTACAACTTTGTCTGTTATAGGTTGCGAAGTAGGAGTTGGAAGGACGTCAGCCGTGGTTTCCGTCGATTCCTCGTCTGGCATACGTATTTTATTGTCGATGGTTTGGCCAGAACGAATAGTGGTAATGGCATTTACCTCACCCTGGCTTGGATTACTAGATCCTGGTGCATTGTTGAGTTCAAAGGCAGTGTTTGTAGGCTTAGGGTTTGGAACTGCTTGCCGAGGGAACACGCCCTTTTGACTTTTATCCCGAGCTAATAGTGAATAGATCATTGGATAGAAGCTACGATTTGATTCTCGCTTGATTCATATGCGTCAAAAAGTTTCAAATTTGTTTTATCACCGGTATTGATTAATAAAGAAAAGCGGCCAGGAACTAGTTCCACGGTTATTATTTACGGGTTGATTTTGGTAGCCATATCCTTGATTAGCAGGAACAAGGTTGCGGTTGTTTTGGTACCTTATATTTGCATTGTTGGGAAAATTACTTTGCCCTTGCTGGAATTGCGGAGGATTTCCTTGACGATAGGAATTGTAGTTCGCGGGTGGTCGTAGAGGAATGTTGTTGACACCCGAAGGAGCTTGTTGTTGCGCAGGGGGTGCCCAAGCTAAATTCGGATGTTGTCGCCAAGGTGCATTAGGGATGTTGAAAGCACAAGCCTCTTTAGAAGGTTGGGGAGGGCACTCGTATACCAAAGGACAATAAGAATCGGCGTGCTCAGGACTTAAGCAAAGTGGACATTGGGAAGCATTAGCAGCCATGACCTGTTTGGGTTTTTGATCATTTACTTGTACCGAAAGTGCATCGACCTTTTTGTTTAGGGACTCAATTAGAGTTTTTAATTCCGGATTGGGTTTGACCTCGAACATAGACGTAACTTTGGTAGGAGTGTCTTTAGAATATCTAGAAGAATCAGTGTTTCCCCAATGGGTGCTTCGTGAAGCCTGTTTCTCAAGAAACGTGTATGCTTCAGTAGCGCCCTTGTCCATGAAACAACGGCGATTCATGATATCTAAGGTTTCCTTTTGATGGTCAGAGAGACCATTAAAGAATGAACGGACTAATACAGCGGTGTCGAGTTGATGATGGGGACATTCGAAAGCAGTCGATAAAATCGCTCCATGCTTACGAAAAGGATTCTTGGGGGTGCTGGCGAAAGAATTGAATCTTTTGAAGCATTTCTGTAGTTTTCTTCTGACATTATAGAACTTTATCATGAATGCTTGTACGAGTTTGGCCAATGTGTCAATGGATTAAGGGCGCTTACGTGAGCCAAAACCGAAGCTTTATCGCCTAAGGTGAAGGGAAACAACCTAAGCAAGACTAGTTCATTGGTAACGGTCGGATGGCGGAAAGTGGTGACTACTTGTTGCATCCGGCGAAGGTGATTATCGGTTTTTCATGGTCTAGACCATGGTAAACAGTAACAAACCGAAAATGTTAGGCTTAAATTCGAAAATCACTTACAATAGCATCGAGTTTAATGCAAGAAGGTGTCCTTGTAAAGGCGCAGATAGAAATCGAAGGGGTTTCGACCGTGGGATTTTCCCCGGGCCATAATTACGGAAGATGACGACAACGAAGATGTTTGACGAGGTTGGTTTACGGAGGAGGAACTATGTCTAGGAGATAGCATAAGCAGTTGTTTATTATATTTCCGACGCCGATATATAAGTTCTAATTCCTTATGTTTACCAGACCGTAGTCTCATACAAATATAAATTTTAATTTAAGGTTCATAAGGAACGAGTTATGACTGGAGGTTTTAGAATTAAGAAAATAGGGGTGGTGAAGCACGCCATCCCTGAAATATTTGCTAACTTGGAGCGGGTAAGCTAGGATAGCGTGTGAATATTCCAGCAGCCAGGTCACCTGAGAGAATTGAGGGAGGTTGTTCGTGCTAGCACGTTCCTTAATTAGGCAACCTCAATTTTTTTCAAGTTTCCTAGGCACTGATGGAATAAGATGATGATTTATGTATTATGTAGGGTGTTATTAAGATGATTTAGATGAAATTTTTAATTACTATGATATTTTTTTAATTTTTTAATTTTTTAATTTTTATTTTATTATTATTTTATTTTTATTTTTTTAATTTACGTAATTAATGTATTATGGAGACGTGATTACGAAATATGCAATTAAAAACGATAGATGCCCAAATAGAAACTAACTAACATATACTAGTTTACGCAGAAACTCTATACATGCATTCTATATTACTTATACATGCAACTATATGTAAGTTATATGTGAGCTAGGGGAATGTCGAGAATGAACTCATATAAATGAATACCGCGTACGTGAATTGATATAACATACACATACAAAAATATTCTAAGTAGGTGGTTTGAAACTACACATACATCCAAATATATTCGAATCATATTGATCATGTTAACGTCAATATGTAATGACGAACCACATTTCTATGCAAAGAGTTCTTATGCCACACACAGCATGCAAGGTAAAACAGGTTATAGTAACAACCAAATAATATCCTCGACAAATTTTGAGGAGTTTAAGGATTTGAAACCTGGTGTCCCGTGATTCCTCGTACACGATCGAACTAACTCCTGAGCTCATGAACTTACTGGAAAAACTAGACAAGAGAGTCCAAAAGAGTACTGAAAAGGAAAGTGGCCTGTACCTGAAAACCGGAGTGTTGATACTCTAGGTTAGTCTCTCGCGCTACTAATTTGGTCTCGTCCGAGACTCTTTTGTCAGTTTAGTACTTCAAGTTCCTACGGAATACTTAAACTGTGCTAATAAAAATAAATAAAACTTGGTTCACAGATATTTGTTAGTAGAAAAAGTTAAGGCAAACAGTTACGTAACACGTTAGTATCGTAAAATAAATGGAAATTTAAAAAATGAAGAGGTAGGGGAGGGGGTTTATGTTTGATGCATTCCAGTTATTACGTTAAGTCCAGAGTCCTTCGGTGTGCAGCGGCGCCATTTGATTAAACACATGCTTTTATTCGATCGTTTATTATTTTCAGTTACTTATTTTCTTAAGTCCGAGGTCCACAGTCCAAAGTCCGAAGTCCAAAGACCCAAGTCCAAAGTCCAACGTCCGTATAGTCGTACGTTTTAGTCAAGTTACCTTACTCACGTGGGTTTGGTAGGATAGGTCGAGTAAGGGATCGTCCAAACCTTAGGGCTCGAAAAAGGTTCACAACTGGAATTACAACTTTTAGTGAGTAGGATTTTAGGTTTTTTAGTTAGTTTTAATTAAATTAACGGTAATGCAAATAATGTAAATTACTACGGTGATTATATGTGGGTAAACAAAGATAGAGAAACAGGGAGAGAGTTAATCATACTCATGCAAGAATCATTTTTTAACAGTTTATATTACCACATCACTACATCTCTAATTCGTCTCGTGTTCGGAGACGACGTCGAGTATTGATCCCTAGCGCATGGCCACATCTCTGAGCCGCATCACACTAGCATAAGGAGTTGAACTAATATTTCATCTCTGGAATATCATTTTAGCTCCTGGCTCGATTCCACATCAGCTGGACAAATTGGAGAGTCATGTCGACACTATATAGAGTCGCCGCGCGAGACATTTTAGGTCGCGCCGAGACTGCTACGAGCATCGGACTCCAAATTTATGCGTATCCTCATCATTTTGGGACCGGATGTCTAATCTATGCCTAATTCCTAAGTAGTGATTCTAGAATATTAACGAGTCAATCCGGATTCTCACACGAGTAGTATAACCCTCCCCCTGAAGGGGGGGGGGATTAGCTCATGGTCATTGAAGGAATAATAAAACTTGCTGTATACATTAAATAAATAAATGGACAGGAATTACACTAGAAAAGAAATGACTGTTATTAAGGGTAAAATGACTTACAGTATTTAAGCTGCTGGAATGTAAATGACGGAATGTAAGTGCTGAATTAAAACTAACTACTGCTAAGCGGAAGCTAGAGCATAAAATGCTGAAGGAAAATATATGATGGCTACCCCCTCATATATATAGGCTGATGTCCCGTGAAGGATTTAATTGAGTTTTGGCCTTATGCTAATTGAAACGTTCAAAACTTTGAGAATCAAAGTTTTGTTTTTATCCGTTTTAATTTTGTCTTTTACCTTATTAAGGTTTTGTCCTTTAGCTAATTTCGATTCAAACCACCTGGTTTGAATTGGTATGTGTCTTCTATATTGCAAGGTGACACCAAATTAAAACCATCACTTGCCACCTGCCTATGCTGACTCGTCATGCCTTCTGGGCCCGCAGAGTAGGTCCACTTAGTATGTCCAGTGGCGGCGCCGATTTTGGCGTTTTTACAACTTTCTGTCTTTGCGTAGAGTTTGTCACCCTGGTCGCTCTGGCAGTTCACTAGCTAACGTCGGCACCCAGATTTATCCGATTTGAGCTTTGGAAGTTTGTTGCTTCTTTATATGTGGACCCATTCTGCATTGGTTTTGTTTTTTGGAAACTTCGGCTCTAGTTAGGCTCTGTTGGGCTTCACTGGGGTTGAGTGGGAAACTTCAAATATTCAAGTATTCCCGTACTTTGATGCACGTTTCATCATTATATTTATTTTAAATGCAGAAACCTACAAAAGTACGAAAATATAATTATTACATGATTATTAAACACATAATCGACCAAAATGCTATGTCTCTCGGGGTTTAATATTACAGTTTTGGGTGCTTATCAGGCGTCTTTAGGAATCTTTGTCTTACACCTAGTAGTGCACAACTCTTTGAGAAACTTTGCATGGTGAGGTAACTTTTTAATTGCTTCAAGAAAAGGTAAGTTTATAGTTTGATTTTTAAAAACTTCCCTAATCTCGTCAAAATTTGTATCCTCATTTAACATAGCTAATTTCTGAGGAAATGGTGGTTTCTCTTTATATTTAGCATATGGATCAACAGGATGTTTAACCTTGGCTTTCTGTTTCTTAGGTTGTGGTTTAACTGGTACCTCTACAGGGGTAGGATCTTCAGTTTTTGTTTCTGTATCTAGTGTAATATCTGGTGTAGGGACTACTGGTGGGGTAACTATAGACATAGTTACATTTTTATCAAACACTCTGCCTAAACGGAGAGTGGTGATGGAATTTATCTCACCTGCATTTGTATTTTTGTTACTAGTATTATCGTTTCTCTCAAAACTTGTGTTTGGTGTTTTAAGATTAGGTCGCTTGTCCTGGAAACACACCTTTGGGTTGTACTTTCTCTTGTGCTAACTACTGTAAGGAAAGTTCGATGGCTTGTAAAATATGTTGTTAGATTTGCATAAAGGCATCAAAACGATCCGGTTATGGAGGAGTGTTAGCTATAGGTTGTGTGACAAGAACTATGTCACGTTGATTATTAATGGGTGGATTTTGATAGTTATTATTTACCAGAATGATACCTCTATTAGTATTATAATTATTATAATTACCCTGACCTTGTCCTTGACGTGGTGGAGCTTGGTTGTTATAATTGTTTGCTGCCCTAACATTTTGATTATTAAACCCTGGAGGTGTTACTTGTTGATTATTTCTCCAACTGAAGTTGGGGTGTTATCTCCAAGGGGCGTTAGGAATAGGATAACTATTAATTGAACAAACGTTATCTTGTTGTTATGTTTGTTGTTTGTAAGCGAGAGGACAATAGGAGTCGGGATGCTCTGGACTCAAACAGAAATTACATGGATTGGAGTTGACATTCATGACGGGAATAAACTTTTGTTGAACAGAAATAGGCTCTACCTTTTTAGTGAGAGATTCGATTAAATTTTGAAGTTCAAGATCGGGTTTCATCTCAAACATACCGGTGGCCTTAACTGTTATAGAAGAACTAGCGGAACGGGAGAAATCGTCACTACCCCCCCAGTTATTATTACGCTTAGTTTGATCTTCTAAAAATTTATAAGCCTCTAAGGCTTTTTTTACTTAGGAAACTACCCCCATTCATTATGTCAAGGACTTCTTTATGGTGGTGTAGAAGTCCTTTGAAAAAGGCATGAACTAACGTGTCTTTCGTGAGGTTATGGTGTGGACACTCTATAAGAAGATCAGTGAAATGATTCTAAGCCTCTGAAAATGATTCATGAGGATTCTAGCGAAAGAAATGAATCTTGGAAAGCATTTCATCGGTCTTCAGTGGTGGGTAAAAATGTTCCATAAATAGTTGAACAAGTTTAGCCCACGAGTCCACAAAATTAGGCACTTGGGCAGTTAACCAAAACGCCGCCTTGTCGGCTAGGGTGAAAGGAAACACCCTCAATTTAATTTGTTCAGCACCAACCGTAGGATGGTGGAATGTAGTGAGGACTTGGTCAATCCAACGCATGTGTTGATATGGCTTTACATGGACTAACCCATGAAAAACGGGTAACAAATTAAATATATTTGGGGGAATTCATAAACCCCCCACTGGGTCTGATAGAATGATGCAAGATTTAGGGCTCTCGTTCAAGGCTTTATAAAAGTCAAAGAGAGGAGACTCTCTTTCTTCATCCATTATTTCAGGTGGTGTGTGCGGTATGCTAGCTAGAGGTGTAGTGAGTGGTATACTAGAAAGACGTGTTTGTTGACATTGCTGATTGATTACGTTAGGCATTTTTCTTCCGCCTGACCTTAATCTCAAGGAAGGCTAAGACCAATCTTAACGAAACACAACAACACTCCAAACAATCTGGATATGCTAGTATAAACCTTTAATAGGAGATGCGCGGTGTGCAAGAAAAGAGTACCTGAATACTTCCTTGCTTCGCTTATGAATAACGTCTTGTATATACGTGCACAGTGTATATAACAAATTAGAACACTGAAAACCTTGAAGAAATGGAAGCTTGAAACAAACATGTGGAAATCGGCCAGTTTCAACAGAGGGCGCGGGTCGCGCTCAGGTCAAACTGGAGCTCCAGGCGCTTCAGCGCGGGGGGCACTCGAACTAAGCCTTGGAAGGGCGCGGGTTGTGCTCAGGGAAAAACTCAAGGTCCAGGCGCTTTAGCGCGGGGGGTGCTCGAGTTTTGCCTTGGCATGGCGCAGGTCGCGCTCAGCTAAAAATTGGAGTTCCAGGCATTTGGGCGAGGGTGGCGCTCCAATTTAGCCTGCCTAGGGCACGGGTCGTGCTCTGTGTAATTCTGCGAGCAAAATTTCAATGCTGAAATGGACAACCACAATTAGAATCAAACAAGGGTAGGTGGGTTATGGGACTTTGGAAGACTAACAATTCTAAAGACAACAAAACTAAAGGTAACTAAGATAGCAACGACGCCATTGATAAACGTAAAAATTGATAAGATCTACCCACGAATAAATGATGAAGTTAAACGCATGTAAAATTAAAACTATACTAAGATGTGTTTATCAATGATTTCCACTCTCGAATCTATCAAAATAGAGTGGAGTAAAAGATTCGTTCTACTCCTAGTTCTTTAGCATTCAATGTTTTCTACGACTATCAGTCTATCCAAAGTTAGTGAGAGTAATGGTGGGAATTTTATACTACAATGTGAATTATACTAACAAGATATGAATTTATACGACTACGGAATACTAAATTGATACTATGATAAGGAATTAGGGGGGATTGATTCCACCTTACCTCGGCTTAATTTACTAACAAAGAATCGTCGTAATCCAAATTGAACTGCTTTCGCATAACAATTGGTTCTTCCTAATCTCTAGTTGTTCATCGTAATATCTACCAACTAACATCTAGCATGTGAAAGAATCAAACCCATTCTCATGGTGAACTAATCGTTTTCTAGAATGGAATGAAAATCACGACTATTCTATGCTAACACAAATCAAGCTTCATCAAGGCTTCTTTGACCCCCTCTAATGGAGGTTTAGCCTAGAATCATTATGCTATCATTTCCAATTGAATTTAAACAAGACAACCTAAAAAGATTGTAAATTTACTTATTTCAATTCAAATGGAAATCTAATTATGTAAGAATTGAGTGAAACTAACAATGATAATAACTAAATCTAGGAATTGAACTAGAAAGAATTAATGAAAATGAAACTAGGTTATCATGAACTAACTAACTTTATTAATCTAATGAATAATAAAACAATGATTCAATTAACTTAGTTCAAACAAGATAATAAAAACTAATTAATTTAATGTAATCTAAAATCTAGATCTAGAACTCTCTCTCCAATGGCTATTTTCTACCCTAACCTAACTATATCTTAAGAGCTAAGTCTTGTGTCTTGAAATGGAGGAGACCAGATCCACATTTTAGTGCATGGGCTGAGGAGCCATGTTTTGGGCCGGAAAATCGAGCCCAAAACCCAATCTTTTCAGTCCACAGGGCCCTTTTCAGCTAGATTTGACTTCAGCAGGATTTTTGTCCGCTTTTGCTCCTTTGATTGGGCCAAGGTTTAGAACATTGGAAAGCTCTTTCTGAGCCAGTCGTTTTGACATAAGGTACGCCCAATTCCAAGGCCTGAGTCCAAAGATACGGTCTTCGAAAGTTCTACTGACTTTTGTGTGCTGTTTTTGCCCGCGTTGACTTTGACTTTTCAGCTTTTGACCAAGCTTTACAAAGGCTTTTTCTCCTTGAATCTTGGCCTTTAATCACAAAACTTTTTATCAACCAACCCTTGCTTCTTTATCTCGCCAAAGTGGCACATTTTTTGCACATAATTGACTTTAATGCCTGAAATACATAAAAGCACGTAATCAGCATTAACTCTTATTTATTACTCTCATAATTGGTCTAAAAGTATTATTGTTAAGGGGTTAAAACTACAGTTTTGGGCTCTTATAAGAGGTCAGGCAAGAAAGTTGATAACAAGATTATCTATGAACCAGAAAAAGATTATGCGGAACCTAAGGAAACTTATGTCCCTACCATCCCACCCATTTCTAACATTCTAGATATATCTAGTGTTGTGCCACCTGCTGAAGAAACTGTTGCAAAAGAAGTTGAAGGAACTACTATGGAAGTAAGTAAGAAGAAGCTATCACGAGTGACTCCACCTGTCACTCCACTATCTGTTACCAAGCAAACCGAAGCCGGAAGAAGAGAACCGATATTGAAAAATCCGCCAACACCATTTCCTTTGAAACTAGTGAATACCAGAAAGGATGACCAATACAAGGAGATTTGCGATGTATTTTAGAATTTGCATATTAATATCTCATTTCTGACCTCCAAAGAAGCTTTTATCGCTTAAAGATGTTCATCGTACCTATAAAATCTAGCAGTTATGAAACTAAAAGATCTTGGAAGTCCAACTGTTACATGCAGAATTGGAGATTCTTTGGAGGAGCAAGCTTTATTAGATTTGGGTGCCAGTGTGAATCTTCTACCATATTTCGTCTACGAGAAGTAGGGCTTGAAGGATCTAAAACCGACTGATGTTACTTTACAGTTGGCACATAGATCAGTGAAGATACCTAGAGGAATCATTGAAGACGTCATAGTTAAGATCGAAAATTTCTATTATCCGGTTGATTTCATAGTACTCGACACATAACCTACATCTGCTAGGCAGATACCAATCATTCTAGGCAGTCCATTCTTGGCCATTGCAAATGCACTCATCAACTTTTGAAACGGTAATATGACGTTATCCTTTGGAAATATAAGATTCGAGACCAATGTTTTCCATATGTTACAACAACCACAGGAGGTGTGTGCTGTGAATGAGGTATGCATGATTAAAGCGTTAGCACAGGATTATCTGACTCATTCATATCCTGCTGATGAGTTGTTGAAAGCTCTGATAGACTCAGAATGTCAGGAACTTAGTGTCGAGGCAATCAATGCGATTTTGGATTCATCACCTGTCATGGATGACAGCAAGTTCAAAGAAAAGTTTGAATCGCCTATGCCTGATGAACCATCTAAAGAGCTTAAGAAGGAGCCACCTAAGCTAGAATTGAAGCCTTTGTCGTCTACACACAAGTATGTTTTCTTGAGAGATTTGGGAACCTACCCAGTAATCATTGCATCAGATATGACTGAGGAGCATGAATCCAGGTTAGTAGCATTTTTAAAGGAATACAAGTCAGCTATAGGTTGGACAATTGATGATATCAAGGGGATCAGCCCTATGATAGTTCAACATAGGATTCATTTGGAAGAGGATTCCAAGACTTCTACGTAACCACAGAGGAGGCTTAATCCGAAGATGAAGGAAGTAGTTAGAGAAGAGGTCATCAAACTCCTTGACGCTGACATTATCTACCCTAATTTTGATAGTCAATGGGTTAGTCCAGTTCAAGTTATGTCAAAGAAGTCCAGAACCATAGTGATTGAGAATGAGAACAATGAGTTGATTCCAACCAGGATTCAGACTAGATGGAGAGTTTGCATTGATTATAGGAAGCTAAATAGCGCATCGAGGAAAGATCATCTTCCATTGCCATTCATCGATCAGATGTTAGAAAGATTAGCTGGACAAGCGTACTACTGCTTTCTTGATGGTTACTCAGGATATTTTTAGATCCATATTCACCTAGAGGACCAAGAGAAGACCACATTCACATGTTCGTTTGAGGATTGCCTGCACCATCTCTCCTTAGTCCTTAAACGTTGTTGTGATACCAACTTAGTTCTGAACTGGGAAAAGTGTCACTTCATGGTAAAGGAAGGGATAGTGATGGGTCACCAAGTTTCAAAGGAAGGAGTTCTATTAGATCGAGCGGAAATGTTTTTTTTTTTTTTTTCCAAATAAGCTAGGGTTAGGCAGACCCCCACTTGCATTAAATTAACTTTTCCTTACATAGATGTTACCACTCGCATCCTCTTTTACAATTTCCTGCACAGGAAAATCTAATGGATGTGCAAAGTGAACCGTAGAAAATTCACCATTTCCATGCAAACTAGCAAAATAATCCGCTACCCTATTCACTTCACGAAACACATGAGTAAAGGTTATGAATCTGAATCCATCTTTCTTCCTTTCAATCGCTGCCATCACATCTCGACAGTACCAAGGTGGTTTCTCTTCTTTATTTATCGCTTTGATGGCTCTCAAGGAGTCTGATTCAATTTCAACTTCTAAAAAGCCTTCTGCCAAACATCTCTCTATACATACCTCTATCGCTTTTAGTTCTTGGAATAAAACTGACGCAAGTCCTCCACTTCCACAGAACGTAGCCAATACCCTTCCTTCATTATTTCTAATGACACCTCCATGACCTGGACCATTGTCATCTAAAGCACCATCTGTGTTAGCTTTCAACCTATTACCCGCGGGGGGAATCCATGAACAGTTTGTATGTCTCTGCTGTTTGAAAAGAGTAGTAATACCTAGTCTGACAAACAGACGTCTTCCACATGCACTGTCACTGATTTCCGGTCTAGTAACTTGAAGATAGTTTCTCAAATCACGCACCAGTTTATTAAATACCACCTCAACTGGTTTCGCATTGTGTTGAAATCTTCTTGCATTGCGTTCTTTCCAAATACTATCCACCGAAGCACAAATGAATACCTTCAAAATCTCTCCCACATCTGAGTTTTTACAGCTTCGGATAATCGAGACCCGTTCTTTGTTCGCATTGCTCACATCAGTAAAGATACCAAGGATAATCGAGCGGAAATGTTTACAGGAAGTAAGCATGTTGTCGAGAGATCAGTTTTGAGATGGAAACCTAAGTGTTCACCACCTGTTAGTTTGGGGGATTTACTCCCCATTGACGTTCAAAGGAAGATTATTCCTATGGCTCATGTAGGGTTTGGTAAAAGTTCATTTGTTCGTAAGAGGAGAGTGCATAAGCTAGGTTGGTATAAGAATTGCCATTCTGAAACTTGTCCTGGGTTACAGCCATTAAGAGAAAATTGTTGGTACAAGGTATACTTTTGTCAATCACCTACTGAGAGAGATCGAAAGAATTCCTACAAAGTGAAACCTAGTGGGTGGGAATACTACTCTTGAGGATCTGACTATAAAAAACTCAAAAGTTTTGAGAATCTGACTTTAAAAGACTCACATTATGTCTTGGGGATATGACATAAAAAGACTTAAAAATTTGTTTCTTGAACTAATTCTATTTGATTTTCTCTATTTTGTGAGCTTAACCTTTATATGACAGAGAAAGATCAAAATATTGATATTCGACATCAATGGTAATATCATACCTTTTTCTCATCCATTTCATTTACTTCTTTATACATTAAGGTCAATGCATGCATAAGTAGGGGGAGGGTGTACTTGAGAAATGAATTTCGAAAAGTAGTTTTCAAAAACTAAAGTATTTTTGTTTCTATATCAGTAGCATGAGAAAAATGAATTTTAATGATGAGTCTGGGATATAGATTCTATATTGCTTAGTGTTGAGTTTGATAGATAATTGATATTATTGATTTCATTACCGCTTAGACTATTTATTATGCTCAGACATAGTTCTTGTTGATAGAATTCTTTATCAAGGCACCACCATAGTACTTGGTCAGTTTTGTGTACTTTTGCTAGAAGAGAGATATAAACCCCTAGTAAACTGGAAGTAGAATTTTTAGACTTAGCCCGTGAGACTTGAGCTTTATACCCATTCTTTGGAGAGTTCTTAAGAAAAATTCGAGTCTTAGTGACTCAACATCTTTCAGTTCTTTATGTCATTGTAATATAGTCTCATTATTTATGTCAACTGGGGAGATAGCCATTAGGTCTTGTAGTCTTTTCGAAACAGAGTATCATACTAATAAGTCAAGTAGTGAACCCATTCAGCCTTTATCCCACCTAGTAGGACCGTCATGTTAAACCCTTTTGAGCCTTACAATAAGTCATTTTCTTTCATTAAACCCTTTACCCTTTACCCAACTCCAGACAAGGAGTATAGCAAAAAACCTTTATCAGCCATACCCATATGTTTCTGAGAATACGAGGGGAACAAGGAGAAAGAAAGTGCACAAAAGGAAGATTACAAACAAATATCAGAGAGATACAATGAAAACCATCATTCTGTTCTAAATGAAAGAAGCTAGTAGAAAACAAGCATATCCAATACTAATCAAGGATATACCATTGAGTTAAAGAAAAAAAAAAAAAAAAAAAAAAAGTTGAACAGAATGGATGGAAAAGCTAAGACAAAGGAAGAATTTTCTCTGCAATACAGAATTTGAAGAAATCTTCCATAGAATGAAGCAAAACCCTTGCTGTTTTACAAAAACAACATTTGAATCCTTTTTACCTTTCCTTCATAAACCAATACCCAAGCCAAGTTACAATCCATGACTTATCACTACAGTATGGTACAAAGTCTAGAATAGGTGAGAGGGTGCTAAAGTGAAGGACCCGACACTTCATATGTGATTGACATTCTTTCCATGAGACTACTGTCATCTAGAAGTCTGTTTTTCAAGGTAGTATATGGGATGTTCGTATTCATTATTCTTTTCCCCACATACATGAGGTAAAATAGTATACCATCTTCTGAGAGATTATTTTATGAGAGTATGACCGGTGTGGATTGAAAGTCGAGATTATCTGTCTAAAGGTAAACTAGGGATTCCGCTTCTTGGATAGGAGAGTATAGGAGATTGATTGAGTACACACATAAGCCTTGATTGAGAATTTTGTCAATTTTTACTATCTCCCATCATAATCAATGAGTCTTTGTAGCAATGTAGTTAGAAATGGAGACCGTCTGTTGGAGTAAGCACTAATTGGGTAAGGAATTTCTCTCTATAAAAAATACTATCATTCTTGAACATGCTATTGATTTATTTTGTGGGTATATCACTTGAAAACCATCATGAAACTATAACTCGTCCTTTTTGGGGAACTTAATGGTTTAAAGCCTTGTTGCATATGGTAAATGCAATCGCGATGCCTGTGAAAGGGAGTTAGGATTTTATTTTTGTTATTAGGATGTGATTTTGATCACTTATCTATTTTTTTATCTTATTTGCTAAGAGACTAGCAAAATGCTAGTTGGGAGTTGTGATAAGTGCTCAAAAAATGTAATTTAACCCTCGATTATACCTCTTGTTTAGCTATCTTAGTGGACTAATAGTGTTTGTAAGTTATGGTTTATGATTCTACAGGTGAAAAAGAGAGTTTTGTGGAATACTAAAGAAAAAGGGGTAAAACGGAGCAATTCGGAGTATTAAAGATCACATGGGAAGCCCGTGGACAATCATGGAGAAGGCCAAGGAATTGAAGCTATTAAAGATGTGACTTGGACCTATTTTAAAGCCTATTTGGAAGCCCAAGGCCAAAGGATTCGTTGCTTGGACCAAAGCCCGCAAAAGAGGATAGAATGATAGAGCAAAAGAGGGAAAATAGACTTTCGCGTCTGGGATGCAAGGATCGTGTGTCCAGATGCAATGCTCGTGACTGAGATGCAAGGATATTGCGTCCAGACTCATGAAATGACACAGTAGCCACTTCCTTCTCAGTTTTGGAGACGAAGTTGGACTTTGAAAGAAGTTGATTTGTATTAGGAAACAAATGGCGGTTTGGAATGCTTCTAGAACGCATTGTAACCACTATAAATAGAGGACCTAAATGACTCATGTAATTAGCCAATTCACTTATATTCTTGTCTCCAGAACTTGAGGCAGAGAGAGATTAATAATAAAAGATTTGGTTTTAACTAGTCGAGTCTTAATAAGTTAGTCTTTCTAGTCTTATGTTCTTCGACTCTTCTTCTTCACGTTCTTCATGTTCTTCCTTCTTTATGGAAGGCTAATCTTCTCCTTTAAGGGAGGAGATGAAGCTAATGCTTAAGGTTTATTGATTCTTTTGGTTCATGGTGTTCTTTAATCAGGTTAGTTCTTTATGTTTTTAGTTATTAGTTCCATTGCCCACACCAGGGGATGGAAGTATAAAATAGGGTTTATGTTTTGCAATATTAATATCATGCTAATGTTCTTTACTTTTCTTCTAGTAGTATCGTTCTTTAGAGTTAGGGAAGTATTCTTTATGTTGCCTTAGAAGGGGTAGCTCAGGGAGTGGCTGCCTAGGGGAAGTATTCTTTGTGTTTGCCTTAAGTTGTGATTCATTAAATGGCTGCCCTATTAGGAAGTACTCCTTGATGTTGCTCTCGGTAATACATTGAATTTATGCCCGAGCTTACGTAAAAGGAAAGAAGATATTAATAGCATAAACATAAGAACAACCTTAAGTAGAGTTAATTGTTAATGATGTTTCGTCCAAGAGGGCATCTGCACTTTCATTCGATTACTAATTGTTGTCTACTTGTAAGAACAACCATGAAGCAGAAGGTCATAGATCAAAAGTATTGGTGGATTCTAATCTCTTGAATTCCCTCTCCTATAAATTCTCAATAGTTTAGTTAGTTTAGTTTAGTTTAGTATTAGAATCTAAAATCTCTACAATCATAATTTTTAATCCATCAAACCCCCTTTCCAGTCCTGTCCTGTCCTTCATATAACATACACTTAAAAGTGGAATGATACCCTACTCATCCTTTACTTATTGAGGGATAATTAAGTTTTGATACTCTTTTATTTTGTTTAACGACCATTATCCATCTACATCATCCACATCTCATCTACATAAAAAGAGCGCGTGTCAAATGTTTGACACTGGCTTCTTTTGTGTGTAGATGGTATATGGATGATGTAGATGGATGATAGTCATTGAACAAAATAGAAGCGTATCAAAATATAATTATCCCTCAATAAGTAAAGGATGAGTAGGGCATCGTTCCACTTTTAAGTGTATGTTATGTGAAAGACAGGACTAGAAAGGGGGTTTGAGGGATTAAAAACTATGATTATAGATATTTTAGATTATAATGATAAACTAAACTAAATTAACTAAACTATTGAGAATTTATAAGAGAGGGAATTTAAGAGATTAGAATCCACCAATACTTTTGATCTATGATCTTCTGCTTCATGGTTGTTCTTACAAGTAGACTACAATTAGGAAATCGAGCGAGTGTCGATGCCCTCTTGGATGAAACATCGTTAACAATTAACTCTACTTAAGGTTGTTACTATATTTATGCTATTAATATCTTCTTTCCTTTTATGTAAGCTCGGGTAGCCATTCAATGTATTACCAAGAGCAACATCAATGTGTACTTCATAATAGGGCAACCATTCAATGAATCACCACTTAAGGCAAACACAAAGAATACTTCCCCTAGGCAGCCACTCCCTGAGCTACCCCTTCTAAGGCAACACAAAGAATACTTCCCTAACTTTAAAGAACTATACTACTAGAAGAAAAGTAAAGAACACTATCATCATATTAATATTGCAAAACATAAACCCTATTCTATACTTATATCCCCTGGTGTAGGCAATGAAACTAATAACTAAGAACATAAAGAACTAACCTGATTGAAGAACACCATGAACCAGAAGAATCATTAAACCTTAAGCATCGGTTTCATCTCCTCCCTTGAAAGAGAAGATTAGCCTTCCATGAAGAAGGAAGAACACGATGAACGAGATGAAGAAGAGTCGAAGAACATAAGACTAGAAAGACTAATTTATTAAGACTCGACTAGTTAAAACCGAATCTTTTATTATTAATCTCTCTCTGCCTCAAGTTCTGGAGACAAGAGTATAAGTGAATTGGCCAATTACATGAAGCACTTAGGTCCTCTATTTATAGAGATTACAATGAGTTCTAGAAGCATTCCAAACCATGGTTTGTTTCCTAGTACAAATCAACTTCTTTTAGAGTCTAACTTCGTCTCCAAATCTGTGAAGGAATTGGCTACAGTGTTGGTTCTTGCGTCTAGACGCATGAACCTCGCGTCTCAGACGCGAGCATTGCGTCTAGACACACGATCCTCGCGTCTCAGACGCGAGAGTCTATTTTTCCTCTTTTGCTCCATCATTCTTTCCCCTTTTGCGGGCTTTGGTCCAAGCAACGAATCTTTTTGCCTTGGGCTTCCAAATAGGCTTTAAAATAAGTCCAAGTCGCGTCTTTCATAGCTTTAATTCCTTGGCCTTCTCCATAATTGTCCACGGGCATCCCATGTGATCCTTAATGCTCCGAATTGCTCCATTTTACCCCCTTTTCTCTAATATTCTACAAAACTATCTTTTTCACCTTTAGAATCATAAAACATAACTTACAAACACTATTAGTCCACTAAGATGGCTAAACAAGAGGTATAATCAATGGTTAAAATGTACTTTTTGAGCACTTATCAGGTGGGTGTAAGTGGTGTGTGTGTGGTGGTTGGTGAATTTCTAGATACGCATTGATTTTTGCATTTGTGATAAACTAATAAGGCAGGTTTATGCATACCAGATCTTAGTCTCATGTAAGTTTTAAGTCTAATATGCAATTCCTAATGCGCATGCAAAAATAAGCCTGATTATTACTAGAAATATAATCCTTTTACAGTAGATTCAAGGATGTTAAGAGGTGTTACCTGGAGCTTCCTTGTTACGCGTATGAATAGCGCATTAAACAACCTTGAAGCATGTCTACTAAAAACTTATCAAACCAACGGCCAGGCCACTTAAGAATTGAGGGAGGTTGTCCGTGCGTGCACGTTCCTTAATTAGATAACTCCAATTCTTGAAGTTTTCTAGACACCGTAAAGTATGAAAAAAAAATTATGCAATTACTAGGGAGATCGCGCGCTAAAAAATAGGCTAAATTGGGCGTGGGTTGCGTTTTGGTACTTTTTTTTTTTTTTTTGTAATAGGGGAAATTGGGCACAGGTCGCGCCTAGGGTATTATGCGTGGGGTGCGCTGTGTAAAGACAATTCTAGGCCGAGCGCATAAGTAAAAACAGTAGGTTGAAATTTTTAGGGTCAGGTCACGGGAGGGTAGTGAGTTGGTTGAGCAACTTGTATGCACTCAAACAGTAGTAGAAAAATTTGAAGAAATTGCGAACAGTGTTTTCGAGTTGGTTTTGTAAATAGTAAAAACAGCTTTGAATATTCTAAACATGCAATACGTAGCAAAGCAAGATGGCAGTGGCACCATTTGACAAGAGAATTAAACTAAGATGTGAAAACAGTTTGTTTTAACATGCTAAAATCATTCTATCAATCAATATATTATACTCTCTAACATGTTGGTAAGAGGAGAGTAATCGTTTTCGATCCACTCTTGCTTGCACGTACTTGTAATGAATTTAGACTAATCAAACTATTAACTAATGAGAGAGTAATAATGATATGAAAATAGTAAATAATAGATATGAAACAGTAGAATTAAATGAGTGAAAGATATTAGAGAAGACTTAATCCACCTACATGATTCAAACAACCATTTAACCTAATCATTGATTTAGTTTTATTGATCCCTATTAAACACCAAGTTATCTCTAACCTTGGCTTCACTAGCATGAGATATTAGCACCTCCACAAATATCTTTGATGGGGTTTCTAATCTCTAATTCAATTCTCATGACTTTTATCTCTAAAATTCATAAGAACCAAACTTGAAGAACTTGATAAAAAACAACAACTAAGATTAAACAATCATAATCCTCACATAGGCTGAAACAATAAAGAGAAAGCATAATAAAAGAACCTAAAAATATTTTTATTGAAGGTTTAATGGAGGCTACAAACTAAACTATTATAACCTTAAACTAAACTACAACTACACTAAACTAATTAGAGACTAAGGGGAGGAAGGAGAAATAAGTTTAGCCTTAACCTTCTTTATATAGGAGAGGGTTAGGGTTACATTTTTGTGCAAGGGCCAAAAAGGGGGACATTGAGCCTCTAATGTGAGCCCAAAGTCCATTAGGTTAAGTTTAAAGAGGCCATTACTGCTAGAAATTAATTCAGTACTCTTTTCCTCTACTTTTACAGCTCTAGTTGGGACAATTCTAGGTCCATTGGAAAGCTTATTCTAAGTCGGTCATTTTGATATAAAGTAGGCCCAATTCTGAAGCCCGAGTCTAAAAATATGCCCATTTGAATTTATGTTAATTTTTCTGTTCTTTTTCTACCCGAATAGACTTTGACTTCCCAGCTTTGACTAGGCTTTAAAAAGGCTTTTCTTCTTGATTCTTGGGCTTTAAAGGTAGAGCTTCCTCAACAATCATCTTGACTTGTTTTCCATGCAAAATGGCATCTTTAAGCACATAATTAGCTTCAAGACCTTAAATACACAAAAACACGTAAACATTACTAACTCTTATTTATTATAAACATAATTTGCCTAAATGTAATACTATTAAGGGGTTTAAACTACACTTTTGGGTGCTTATCACGTACTAATAAATGTTACCTTCTACTACTGTTCTAGTTCCACCCCCCGTCTCGAGGTACTAAAGAATAGACTCTACCATATGGCTGTGGAACAACTTGTTGCAATCGTATAGCTACTAGAACTAAAAGCCATGTCTCTACTTGAACGACCATATTCACAAGTACTAGATGGTACTTGTTTGTATGGTTCCTCTCTAAATTTTTCACAAGTACTCGCAATATGCCTCTTTTGGCCATAACGATAACACTGCCGCTCCTCAATAGGTACAAATCTTTCCTCCTGCTGTTTGGCTGTGAGTTTGCTCTCCTGTCCTCTGCTTTTTCCATAGTTGAGAATCTTTACCCTTACTTTCCTTATTTGACTCTATCCTTTCAATGTCTTTTGATTTTCCATCATGAAGTATGTGGTCTATTTCCATAGTGCGAGTCTACTCAACAACTTCGTTGTAAGTCTTGAATTGACGACCTTTCACTGCTTTCCTAAGCGGACAAATTAGACCATCCTCAAACTTCCTAGCCCTCATTTCCTCTGAAAAATAATCTATCATAAATCAAAGAAGCTTGATAAGAGCTCAAAACTATAGTTTTAACCCCTTAATAATATTGCATTTAGACCAATTATGTTTATAATAAATAAGAGTTAGTACTGTTTACGTACTTTTGCATATTTCAAGTCTTGGAGTTAAATATGTCAAAAAATATGTCACTTTTGCAAGAGAAAGGAGCAAAGGCTGGTTGCTAAGAAGTTCTATGGTTAAAACCCAAGTTTCAAGGAAAAAATGTCTTTTTAAAGCCCAGTCAAAGCTGAAAAGCCAAAGTTAATGCAAGCCGTATTGTTGGACTCAGATTTTAGAATTGGGCCTACTATATGTCAAAATGACCGGCTCGGAAAGAGCTTTCTAATGGTCTAGGCCTTGATCCAATGTGTTTAGTAAATGTAGACAAAAAGGCTATTGCAGTAACTTCTAGCAGAGAAACACTTTTTGGACTTAAGTAATTAGGTTTTGGGCTTGATTTAATTGCCCAAAACATAGCTCCAAAGCCCATGAACGAAATTGTAAACCTAGCCCTCTCCTATATAAAGAGGACTAAAGCACAACTCTTACTCTCTCTCTCTCCTTAGATAATAAATTAGTTTTCATCTTAGTTTTAAACCATAGTTATTGTTTTATTAGCTTAGCCACCATTAATTCAATCTAAGCTATTTCCAATACAAGTGTTCTTTAATTATGTCTTCTTCTCCTTATTATTATGTCCATGATGGTCTAATGAATCACAGCTAAACCTCCATTAGAGGGGTTTGATTAAAGCTTTGATGAAGACTTAATGTGTTAGTATAGAATAGTTGTAGTAAGATATTCCACTCTAGAGGGTAGTTAATTCACCATGAGAATGAGTTTCAATTGCCTAACATGTTAATTATTAGTTGGTAGAGATGCCATGAATAATTAGGGATAAAAATACCTAATCTTTATGTGAAAACCTAAATATTAGGGTTGCAACAACTCCATACTAGCATATTAAGAATTAATCAAGGTGGAATCAATTCCCCCCAATCTCTTCTCATCATTCAGATCTTCTCATTAAATTGCCATAGTATAATTTAGAATATTTTAATTAGTTATTTTCACCATATTAATATAATTAAACTATTGCTCTCATTTATATTGTAGAATTGTTTAAGTTAGTGAATCTGTTACGTTCTAAACAACGAACTAGGACTGGAACGAAATCTTTACTCTAAGTATTACATGATAATTGAGAGTAGAAACTTTGATCTAAACCTAGAATAATATAGTTTACTTATTCCTAGCATAATTAGTTAAGATTAGGATATAGAAACATCTTATTTTACATTTTATCAAAGTTGCCTAAGCTTTATGTCGTACTCAGTTACATTCAAGCTACCCTGCTCCAAAGTTATAAATTTTGTCACCTTTGCACCTCTTACATTCTCTGGAAAATATTGTGCATCAAACCTCCTACAAAACTCATTCTAAGTAATAATATTTGGGCCTTCCGCTCTTGAAACAAATTCCCACCACTTAGTAGGACCATCATGTTAAACCTTTTTGAGCCTTACAATAAGTTTTTTCCTTCATAAACCTTTTACCCAACTCCAGACAAAGAGTACAACCAAAACAAAAACCTTATCAACCATACCCATATGTTTATGAGAATACAAAGGACACGAGGAAGAAAGAGCCCAAAAGGAAGATTTACAAGAAAAATACCAGAAAGGTACAATGAAGACCATTATTTTGTTCTAAGTAAAAGAAGCTAGTGGAAAACAAGCATATCCAGTACTAATCAAGGATATACCATTGAGTTATATGGGGAAAAAAACCCTGAGCAGAATTGATGGAGAATCCAACACAAAGGATGAATTTTCTCTACAATACAGAATTTGAAGACATTTTCCAAGGAAAAAGCAAAGCCCTTAGTATTCTCCAAAAACCCTTTGAATCCTTTTTACATTTCCTTCATAAACCAATCCCAAGCCAAGTTACAACCCATGACTTATCACTACAATATGATATAAAGTCTAGAATAGGTGAGAGGATGCTAAAACGAAGGACCTGACACTTCATATGTGATTAACATTCTTTCCATGGGACTACTTTCATCCAGAAGTCCATTTTTCAAAGTAGTATGTGGGATGTTCATATTTCTTATTATTTTCCCCACATACATGAGGTAAAATAGTATACCATCTTTTGAGAGATTCTTTTTTGAGATTATGACCGATGAGGATTGAAAGTCGATATTATTTGTCTAAAGGTGAACTAGGGATTTTGTTTCTTGGATAGGAGAGTATATGTGATTAACTAAGTACATGCATAAGCCTTGGTTGAGAATTTTGTCAATTTTTACTATCTCCCAGCATAATCAATGAGTCTTTGTGGCAATAAAGTTAGCAATAGAGACCCGTCCATTGAATTAAGCACTAAGTTGGTAAGGAATTTTCACTCTTTGAAAAATACTATCATTCTTGAACATGCTATTGATTAATTTTGTGGGTATATCACCTGAAAACCCTAATGAGACTATAACTCGTCCTTTTTGGGGAGCTTAAAGGTTTAAAGCCTCGTTGCATATGGTAAATACAATCGCGATGTTTGCGAAAGTGAGTTAGTATTTTCTTTTTGATTATTAGGTAGTGATTTTGATCACTTATCTCTTTTTATCTTATTTCCTAAGAGACTAGCAAAAGTCTAGTTGGGGGTTATGATAAATGCTTAAAAGATGTCTTTTAACCCTCAATTATACCTCTTCTTTGGCTCTCTTAGTAGATTAATCATGCTTGTAAGTTATGTTTTATGACTTTATAGCTGGAAAAGAGAGTTTTACAAAATATTAGAGTAAAAGGGGTAAAAATGAGTAATTTGGACCATTAAGGATCACATGGGAACTCATAGATAATTATAAAGAAAGCCCAAGGCTTTAAAGCTATAAAAAGATAAGACTTAGACTAATTTTAAAGCTTATTTAGAAGCCCAAGGCAAAAAGACCCGTTACTTGGACAAAAGCCTACAAAAGAAAGAGCAAAGGATGAAGCAAAAAGGAAAACATACCTATGCGTCTGGGACGCATGGCATGGAACCGACTTACAACCTCACCTCTTTGTTGCTTTTAGAAACGGAACTTAGAATTGGAAGGAGATCAATATGTAATAGGAAATTAGGTCTAAAAGCCCATGTTTGAGATATTTCTTGAGCTCATTGTAACCCCCTATATAAGGAGCACCTCAGTGCCAGTTGTAATAGCCAATTCACATTCCTTCTTCTTATCTCTATAACTTGAGGCAAAGAGAGGATAATAATAAAATATTCGGTCTTCACTAGCCAAATTTTAATAAATTAATCTCCTTAGTCTTATATTCGTATTTTCTTCTTCTTTTTCTTCTTGTTCTTCCTTCTTCAAGGAAGGCTAATCTTCTTATACAAGGAGCAGATGAAGTCAATGCTTAGGGTTCATTGATTCTTTTGGTTCATGGTATTTTCCAATAAGGTTAGTTCTTTATGTTTTTAGTTATTAGTCTCATTGCCCACACCAGGGGATGGAAGTATAAAATAAGGTTTATATTTTGTAACTTAATATCATACTAATGTTTTTTACTTTTCTTCTAGTAGTATAATTCTTTATAGTTAGGGAAGTATTCTTTGTGTTGCCCTAGAAGGGGTAGCTCAGGGAGTGGCTATCCAGGGGAAGTATTCTTTGTGTTTGCCTGAAGTGGTGATTCACTTAATGGCTGCCTAATTGGGAAGTACTCTTTGATGTTGCTCTCGGTAATACATTGAATATGGTTGCCCGAGCTTTCATAAAAAGAAAAAAGATATTAGTAGCATAAACATAGGAACAACCTTAAGTAGAAATAATTGTTAACAATGTTTCATCCAAGAAGACATCAACACTCGCTTGATTTCCTAATTGTTGTCTACTTATGAGAACAACCATGAGGCAAAAGGTCATGGATCAAACGTATTGGTAGATTCGATTCTCTTGAATTCCCTCTCATATATTCTTTTATTCTCAATAGTTTAGTCTAGTTTAGCTTAATAGTAGTTTAATTTACAATCCCTACAACTATTATTTTTAATCCCTCAAACTCCCTTTCCAGTCTAGTCTTTCACGACTTACTACAACTTAGAAGTGGAACGATATCCTACTCATCCTTTACTCGTTGAGGGATAATTAGGTTATGATTCTTGCATAATTTAGACCAATGGCATCCATCATCTATATACTTATTCCATTTTCCCATTCTCATTACATCAAAATCAAACACATATCAGTGGTTCTGAATGCATCGTACTACTCTTAAAGTGATTGTAATTGAGTTGCAAGTTCGGTAGTGGTGGGTGGGGGAGGTTGATCAACATCTATTGTAGAAGTTTGGGTGGAAGGGGACGTTGACCACCAGATAAGATAGTTGTGTGAGTTATTAGATTTTCAAGAAATCTACCACAAACGATGCCAAATGTAAATGTCTATTTTTATCGTATCTTAGGGGATTAACATGACATTACACCAAAATTTTGTGACTTAGCTCTAATCTAGTTCTAGTACTCTACTCTTCATGAGTAAGAAGATGCCTACCTATCTAGCACCTTGGGGTGAGACTGGAATCAAGCCAACGTAGTTCTGCGGTTAGTTTTTATAGGCATTGGGAGTGTGTAGTTGGTAGGACACATATGGTGGTATGGACATGTGTGCTGCTTGGATGTGCGACACGTCCTCACAAGTTGCACATGTGGTGGTTCCAGGTATTATGTTGTTTGAGCTGGAGTAGAAAGAGTGTGATTAAGGATAAGATGATCGTAATGATTTGAGTGTTGCAGTGGGTAAAGGCATGATGCTAATGATAGCAATGATGAGAGTGGCAGGTGATGACATCACGAGATAAAGTCGAGTGACGAGTCATTCTGAACTGATATTGACGAGTGGGCGAATGTTTGTATGTATGGAGTTGAGTTGAGTTGGCAGAGTCATTGTATGTGGATCGTGTGCATGTCACGTGCTTGAGAGGTAGGATGTCCCTTACAGATATGATCCAAGTTCCTAGAATCATAAGACACAAAGTTTTGAGGGTTAAAAGACACTTCTTTGAATGCATCAAAGCATTTTGTGGTTGTTGCATTACTTTTTCCTTCAAACTTAATCTCATTTCTAGTTTCCCATCCAAGACTTTTGCCTAATCTTTACTGGTATAGTAACTCATTGCTTGTTTAAGCCATTCTTTCATGGTTGTACCTTGTTCTGGGATTCTAATACCATTAGGTGAAGAAAACCACATAAATCATCTGATTTGGAACAAGTGTTAATCATATTCCATACATCTCTTGCAATAGGGACATGCAAAATCCCCTACCAACTTTTCGACAAAAAGAATGAATTTTTTTATAATAAGATGATTTTATTAATTCTTGGTTACGAACCATTATGCCTGATGTTAACACTTTTGCTAGATTGATTTTATGATTTCATAACCTTAAAAGTACTAATTGTCAATCTTTTCCTTACTCACATGTCTTGTGTTTAAGTTAGAGTAAGGGTGTTCGTTCCAAACCTTAAAACTAAGTTGATGTCACAACTAAAAATTTGCCCTTTAGAGAACCATGTGAGAAGGATGTTTGATCGTTTTATTTTTACTTCCTAAAGATAACTTTATATTCAAGTCAAGGTAAATGATGAAACTTTATTTAATTAAATGAGAAAGCTAGAGAGAGAAAAGAAAAGTAGAGGATTAATCCTACTCCTGCAAAGTCTAGCTATATATCTTTTAGGAAACATGATCACTACCCTCTCTAATCCGTTTTGGGTTCATAAACAAACCCGAAAATGGACTTGAGTATCGATCCCTAGCAATATGTACTTATCTCTAGATCCATCTTGCTAGCATAAATAGTTGAACTGATATTTCATCTTTGAAATATACCTTCAACTCCTGGTTTCATCCTACACCAGCCGGTCAAATATAATGGTCTGAATTCACTAGAGACTCGCGCGTGCGACTAGCCCCAGTGTCACCTGGGTTGCGCACGCGAGCTCATCTCGAGCTCCAGGCCCTAAACTTAGTCGATCATTGTCATTTTGTGATAGGATGTAAAATGATTCCTAAGTGCTTAAGTAGTTATTTTAGATTCTAAAGTCGTAGCCTGATCCTCACATGACCATCATTAACCCTTCACCTGGGAGGGTTTTAGCTCATGATCATGGGAATAAAAATGATATATGCAAGAGGTGTTATGCTAAGTTAAGAATGAAAGAAGAAGAAGAATGAAAAGAACTGAATTTTATCTTGAAGAAAACAGGTTTTATTTAGAGGAGAACAAAAGTTACTCCATTAACACTCTTAGAAGAAAACTTAAAGCTTTTGTAAAATTAAAACATGCATGAATGGAATGTGAATTCCTAATTCCAAAATCAATACATATGAGTGCATTCTCTCCTTTCCCACGTGAAATCACCTCCTACCATTTACTCACATTTATTACAATCTTATCTCCAATTCAAATCAAGCTAAAATTAGAACTATTTTCGCACCAAAGGTCTAGTCAAGGTAGTTAATAACATGCAAGGTGTCAATTTGTGCCAATAATTTGCCAATTTTGTCTTGACTTTCTCCATGATTGATGACTCATCCTATTTTATGGGCCCACAGAGTGGGTCCACGTGCTGTGTCCAGTGGCGTGTCTGCAAGTCAATTTCTGCAAAATCTAACTTGAGATAGAGCTTGTCACACTGATTGTTCTGATGGTTCACTTGCCAAATTTGAAGTTTAATTTTTTCTGACATGTTGATCCTGTTTTGTCTTGGAATCATCCTGTTTGAGTTCCTGGGCTTTAGGTGGGCTTCATTGATCTTTGCATGGGCTAAATCGGAAAGCTTCACGTAAACACATTAGTTTGTGCTTAAATACTAACTTTGTCCTCATTTTTACGTTGATTGCTCAAACCTGCAAAAGCACCAAAATACGATTATTTCATGATTATTAAACACATAATTAGCCAAAATGTTATGTCTCTACGGGATTTTATATTACAATTTTGGGTGCTTATCACACCACCCCTAAACAACACTTTGCTTGTCCTCAAGCAAAGAAGTGACATTTAACATATAAGTGGCCAAAAATATGTAATCCTAAGCTAATTTTCATTTCACAGAGTGCGGTTGCATTAACCGTATGCAACAAGGCCTTAAACCACTAGGGATTCCCTAGTGGACGAGTTATAGCCTCATGAGAGTTTTCCAGAGAAGATACTCACAAACTTCATCTATACCACAATGACTCTGTAACAAAGGCTTGTTCTCTTAATTAATCTAAGATATTTATATATCTCCCTAGCGGGGAACTAGGATTAATTCCTTTGAAACTCAAGTTAATATACATACAATAATCAAAACATCTACATATAAACATGCATACAATGAGCTTTACATTGAAATGTACAAGCAAGGTCGTTTCTGGATTCTTTGGAGAGCGTCCCTAAATAGGTTCTAATAGGTATGTGTCGAAACACAAATTCACTAATAATTTTTCCACTCAAGTTTTGTTAACTCCAGTGTGCGGTGGCACATATTTCCTCACATCTCAATGACAATCAGAGGAGTCGAGGTCGATCAATCACGTCTACTACTTATTATTACACCATCCTACTCCTAATTGAGTTAGAGAGATCTTTATTAAGTATTATGGGGCTTAGGTTGGTGGTGTAGAAGAAAATGAGAATGGAAAATAAAAAATGACAAGTATGAGAGAATAAGGTATTCAAAATATTTGCACTAGAGAAATCCTTGTTTTCGTTTCTTGCTTTTACATGAGTTTCCATACTTTACACTTTTAAGCTTTTGGACTTCTTTTGATTTTGATTTGATTTTGGGGAGTTCTAACTGATTTTTATTTGGGACAGGCCTTTCTCTTTATTTTTCCACATTTCATCCTACTTCTCATACTCATCATTTATGAAGGTTTATTTTATTTGGGGTTAATAGATGGGTAAGGAATTGTTAGTGAAAGTGAAAGGTTTAATGAAAGGTTCAGTGGGGCGACTAGCGGTAAAATTTGTAATAGGTATGAATTTTTGGCTATGTCGATCCAAATTAAGAATGCCTAAATTCTCGCCTAAGGTTCGGATGGTGATCAAGTAAGTAGATGCGTGATTTTCTCTATTCAGAAAAACTACCCCTCTGTGTCATTAGTCATAATTTACCCATATCGAGGCTTTTTGGTTAGATTCTCATAGGGTTGATAATTTAAGTAGACTAACCATAGATTCCAGAAACTTACTACTATGTACAATTAATGGTACGCAGTGCATGAATGCTCATGAAAAGATGTAAAAACTATTGTGTATGTATTATCTTAAGTTTCTAAGAGCGAATCCTAATTCGAATGCTAATATGAGATTTCTAGACAATTTTCATCATAGAAAAGAAAACAATACTTTGTCACAAAGTACATTCATTAAAAAAAAAGAAAATAAAAACTATATACAACCTACAAGTTGCCTAATTTTTGTTATAGGTTTAAAACACCCCGAACAAAATGATGTTTAGTCCTCAAAATATCAAGAGTTAAAGAAAGAAATTACCTGAGAACCGTGAGCAAAATTAGGGTTGGACAGTTGCAATAAAAAGTTATTCTAACATAATATAATATACAAAAAGAAAAAAATAGCACACCAAACACAACTATATACAGCTAAATATATATATATATACACAGTGGCCTACTCAAATTTACCAACCACTAGATACCGACATTCTCTAGTCATCTCGAGTGAAATGCATTTCCTTAGCATCACACCAATAGATAATGGTTTGCCAAATGGTGCTCAATTGTGGTGCTCCTGATTCGTTCAAATGTGCCAACATGTCATCGTCGTCAAGGAAGCAAAAGATGTTCTACAAGTACCGTGAAGACCATCCACGCCATGCCCTAAACCTCAATGAACGAATGATTTTGTTCATAAGGCACATAGAATCGACCTTAACCCAGTAGTTAAAAATGGCCAAAACTATGGGAAATGTGTCCTCATAATTCGGCATGCGGTTACAGGTAAAAGTAAATAATTATGCCGAAAATTGCGAGCTCTTTTCAAATTTGAGATAACACAGTGTGTGATATCAAAGAATGTATGACCTTGAGCAAGAGCATTGAAGACTACACATGCAGTGTCATTGGCAATAGAAAAATACCAATCTCCCATGATGTTTAGAAGTACAAACAACATCGCATTTCCCACGTTCATGGTCATACTTGCTAAGGGAATGGTGGTATGTGGCCATCTGCCAGGTGTAGCTCCTTCATCTATCTGTGCTAGACCATCGCCATATGTCCAGCAAAAATGAGACCACGAAAATGAACAGTATGAATTCTGGCTGATGTATGACCATGTTGTCGCTGGCTCGTGATAAGGAAGATCCAAAGTTAGGGCAATAGTTGGCTCAGAGAAAATATGTTGTGCCCCCAACTGTGATCGTGAACCCATCTAGGAAGAAACCTTGTGCATGGTTGATAGCTTGTGTGTTTTCCATATTGGCATAAAAGTATGTAGCCAAACTTGGAGAATAAGTTTGGTCCGGTTGAAGAACTAGGGAAGACCACCCAATGTCAATAGTGTAGTCACGGAAGTAAAGGCCATAAGCAGTGGATTCCATCATAGCCTGGAATGATTACCCAGGGATGATATTTTGAGTTGCCATGCTTGATGAAGATGATCTTGGATAGAGTAGAAAGAGGCGTGACTTATAGCAGTGAATCCTGACAGACTATCAATCACCATGATGAGAAGTCCCAAAATAATTAGTCACGTTGTGTGAAGCAACAAGAAGGTCCCACCATAAGGGAATCAAATATGTTCTCCACGCCTGATGATAAAGTGGAACAAAAAGAATATTCCAAGAATGTCTGACAAGATGGATGGAAGAGTATGGAAGAAGATATGGCCCTCCTGCAAACAAATTGAAAACAATAGTTTAAAATTTGTTTTGACATGACGATTTATTAATAACAACGAGAATTATTACAACCTAATGGGCATACTATCATTAACCACTACTTAACAAGAGAAAACACAAAAAGGCAAAAGAGTTTGACTAAAAAATTCTTAAAAAAAACAAATTATTTAAAAACATGAAAATGATCATGGGTGAGGATGATGATTATTGGGTGGAAACAGATCGTGCAGAAGACTGTTGAGTTGAACAAATTGCTGGGCAGCCTGTTACTGAAATTCCCCTTGATTTGTGGAAATCATGGTTTCATTCTCCAGGAGGAGAGCATGATTTTCCAAGTTTTTCGAGTGATTTTCCAAGATGTCCTCATGTTCCACATCATGCATCGATTGGCTTTCCTGAAAGTCCAAAATATCTGTGGTGATGCTTTCCTGACGTGCATGTAGTTCCCGCAGGCTTTTGTGAATGAACTGAAGTCCTGCCATTAGATTAAAAATATTGTGCAGGGCATCCTCATCAAAGTAGTTTTCAGAGAAGGGTACTTGTTCTTGGGTGTCTTGGTCGTCTGTCAAGTGCATTTGAGCATTTATAGTCCAAAAACCTGTAACGCACTCTGCATTGATTGTAATAAGGCACGCCACTTTTAGGGGAATTGTTTGATGAACAAGATGAAAACCCTAACGCAACATGATTTGCATTACAATGGTGGGTAGAGGGGCTAATGTTGGGCGTGCCTTGACAATCGATTTCCAGAGAAATTAGATTATGCAAAAATCCTCCCTTTTATTCTGCTTCACCCAGAGTAAGTGGAGGAGAGGCTTGGTAATATAAGATGTTTTTGAAGTTCCAACCACATTGTGTGCCGACCAATTGAGCACAACTCATTGATTTTGTTGCAAAGATCGCTGGAGAACAGCGTGGTTCCTTTGGCCTAGCTCGCCATGAGATACAGTTGCAAGCATTAGTTGTATGACGGAGTCAAATATTGGTATCTGAAGATGTAGCTCAGGGTATTTCATTGGAATTTGAACGATCTCGGAGATGATTTCCGAAACCAATTCAAACTACTGGTCATTGGTGCGGAAGAAAAATCGACCTCTTTCAACCTTTCTATGCTTGTAAAACTTCATAACCAATCCCCTGAATAAACCGCTTCAGAATTATGTAATAGAGGCAACCATCCTTGCTATATGATTTCAGTGTCAAAATATGGATGAAACAAGCCTTCATGAAAATTCGTTAAAAAATTATGCTCGGCTACAATACCTCTTGGTGGACTCATTTTAATTCGAAGTAAGGGAAAAATGGAGAAGGTTGAGTGAAATGAAGAGGTCAAAATATTTCAATTTTATAATGATTCACTGATCAGGATGGAATGAGTGGTTAGATTCGGAATTAATGTGCGGCATGTAGCAAGTATAGGTATCCAAGGTGGGTCATTTAACGTCAGATTCCTAAGATGATAAATGAGTTGTTCACAATATTAGACACTATGGTGGAAGGTTTCACAGGGCAGTTAGACCAACATGTATATTCTGAAATGATGTAGTTTACCTCAATATTTGAAGCTAGTTAGAGCATACATAGTAGCGCACGCAACCTTGATTAGGCATACCCAAATAGCGAGCACGACTTGTTTTGAACAACATGATTCGAGTTTGTTTCTTTTTGTGAGTTTTTAAATTTTTTGGGTTTTTTTAATTTCTTTGGTTTATGATAAAAGAAAAATACAAATAATACACACAAATAGAACATAGTGAATTTCTCCATTTAATACGTAAATCGTACAAATGTGTGAGAATTATTTAACACACTACGCTAATTAACAAAAAACATTAAAGAAAAGGAAAGATGTATGTTACATAGATCTAGATATTCTGGAGGACTAGATGCATAACCAACAGTATGACAACGATAAACATTATTAGCATGAAGACCTTGAATGCATCATCAAGTTGCTGTTTTTCAAAATTTTCGATCGTATCCATTATGCGATAAAATAGTAGATTGTGGAAGAAGTAATTTGTGGAGAGGTAGAGAATAGGATGAGTGAAGTAGTGTGAGGGGGGTCAATATTTACAGGGAATAAACATGACCGTTTGGGGGAAAGCGTGCTAGATAGAGCTGTTGGACCTGTCCATTGTGCATAGTGTGGATCAGTTTGTTGGACTTAGTTTTGGATCAGTCTGTTTGGCTTAATCATTAGGGCCAATGCATAATTCAACAGTTTGATTTATATAGACAGTAATCTTCCAACATACATAATTTCTCATTTAATTCTTCTTAAGATACAAATTTTTGAGAAATTAATAAACACGCAGCATACATTAATAGAAAAAGGAAATGCAATTACTTAAGAAAAACAAATGAAAGAAGTCATTATTAAACTAGAAGTATTAAAGCTGCTACTGCAAATCTTCAGGGTTAGCGAAAGATGAGCCCGGTTATGACGATGACATGGATGACGAGCTCCTAAACTGTCTAGCTGATCCTAAAGATCCTCTAGAGACTGCAGTATACCTGACCTTTAAAGTGGTGTTGGTTGGCCATGGGCATGCACTGGAACTCATTCTACCTAGCTCGTATCTGGTTCTGAAATTCGCCCATGGAGTGCTCCATATTCACTTGGGGAGTGAACATGTTACGCATACCAGTGTTAATCGAGCACAGGGCGTCCATTGGGTGATGCATATCTCTCATGGCAGTCTCCTAAAAGAAATGTGGAGGGGATGGAGGAGGAGCAGGCATGTGATCGTGCTCTGCTGCCACTTTCTCTGTAGGGTCCCAGTGATTCATTACATAGGTTTCGAAAATCCCAAAATTTTCAAAAGGCCTCGAGGGAATCATGGAGTAGTAGACTGGAAGCCTAAATGTAGCATAATTTGTGTAACAAGAATAGCAAGAGGGGTTGACCTATTTGTGGCATGTGTAATGATATTGCCGAGGAAGTGCACCATACAAAAATTTTCCTTCCTCTCCTGTAGGATCCACAACAAGTGAAGAAACGTCTTGTTAACATCAGATGTCTTTGAGGTGCTGATCACATTATAGGCCACCCATTGTGTGGCCGCCAACTGGTTACGAAGCAAAGAGTGTTGATATGCGCATCTCGAGGTGTCATTGTATTCCCCCTCAATTAGCATGTCGATCATCAAATCCAAAATGCTCGGGTACTCTGATAGCTTTAATGTCAGAGTATAGTAGTTTACCAGGATGCCAGTGATATCCGATATCAACTCCAACATTAGCTCACCTCAACCGTAATCCAGAACTCATTCCCCTGAAAACCTCCATTGTTGTAAAACTTAAACACAAAATCTTCAGAGTAGTGCTCCGTATTTTGGTGCAATAGATACTCCCACCCTCTACTTTCAATCTCCTCATAAAAAAAGGGATGAAACATGCTGCCATTATAGAGGTTGTGGAAATTCCTCTCGACTGTGATTCGCCTTTGTTGGGTCATAAAGAGGTTGTTTGAACTGAATCAGGATGGATTTGAGATTAGAAGGAGATTTGGGACTTGATGTATGAAAATTATTGGATTTGGGCATGGATGGGTCACGCGTGCGAGTCGAGTTTAGGCTGGCATAGTCGCATGCGCGAGTCGGGTTGGTTGGAATCGAGATCCGAATTTAAGGGAAGAAGAAGATAAGGGGAATGACGTGTGTGATGGCTCGCATGGGTGTTTTAGGACGTGGGCACGTGGCTTGGATCGGTCTGGATATTTGGCACAAGACCAAAACAATTTCAGAAATCCCAATTATGTCCTGGATTCTTCTGAAAACTTCAAACGCGGATTCCCAATTCGTTTCAATTCTAAATTTGACAAATGAGCTACGAAAATGATCATCATGAAAAATTTCATCCAATGGCATATGACATTTTTTTACATACATATATATATACAAATGTACAAGGGAAGATTAACGTGTTAGCAACATTGGACGGCCCATAGACTATGCACATAAAATCCCTGGCAACTGTCATATCGGCTATGGAGCAAACCCAATCTAGCTAGACTGTGGCTTAATCTTTATGTTTTGGGGGCCTAAGGTGCAAGATGATACAATCCTATATTGTGCGAAGGGTGCAACAGTCTAATAATGTTACCCTTATTACATATGGTATAGCCTCAAACTGCCCTGAAACAAAATCAAATAACAAACAGTTAGGGGTTGGCTGATCGGCTCCCAAATGTGCGTTTTATTACCAATATATTGCTGCATTACAGTCCCTCTTACGCTTAACGAAAAGACAACTCATAGCTTTTATTGCCTTTTTAAGGTTAAGGAGTATTTCAGACCACTTATCATAAAAGCTGCATCTTAGCACCAAAATGGAATCTTAATCATGCTTATTATGAAGACTAGTAGCTGCTATATAAAAGTACTGAAAAAGCCAAAGTCAACAGTCAAAGGACTAAAATTAGAGGACCAAAGATGGAGGCCCTTATCTCAAATTATGAAGACTTATCCATAAACCTATCTTGGTCAAGAAGGCACCCATAAAGCAAAAGTAAAAGCAAAAGTGAAAGGGGTGAGGTGTCTTGTTTAGAATGGATGAGGGCAAATCTGTAAATGGCAAAAGTAGGGGTATATAAACAAAAAGCAAAAGAAAGAGAACTCATCCATTGTCTTAGGATCCAAACCATTTGGTTTGTTTATTTTCTTGTCTTGTTTTTCAATTTATGTTTTTAATTTCTTGTTATTTCATTTTCTTTATTTCAATCAACTTGTTATTGTTCTTTGTTTCAATCTTCATGTTGTTCTTGTTTGCTTGTTTCATTTCAATATTTTAATCAATCTTCATTTCATATTCTTAAGTCATTTTAATCTACAATCAAAGCTTTCAAGTTCATTAGCTTAAGACCATTCTAAGATTCAAGAGTGTACCTTTCTTCTTCTATCTCCTTCACTCAAACTCTAAACAATTTAGGATGAACCTCAACTTCTAAACTCTTTTGAAGTATACTTCCACCAACTAAAGCTTCAAATGGCGCCGCCGTCATGGATTGAAGGAGTGAGAGTGATTGGTTGAGAATCTAAAAAGGGAACATCATTCTCACCTCTCCATTTCTATTTTTTTTTTTATTTTTCGTCATTTTATTTTTATTGTTTCTCTATACTGAGATACTTTTTTGCAAATCAGGTTGCGGGACAACAAAGGTGGAGAGGAGTTGATCCAACAGCGAAGATGATTTGGCCGCCCACCCATACCGACCGACGACCGCACGCCGGGCGTAAGTTTGACTTGACCGGGTTCACCTCCACAGAAGTGCATGAGATTGTTTTGAGGTCCAGTTCATTTGTAACACACAATTGTACTCCGGGACCAAATTTTGTAATAGAGTAAGAGAAAATAGTTGAACTTGTTTGTAATAGTTAGTGCTAAAAAGAAAAAGAAAAAGGAAAAAGAAAAAAAAAATAAAATTAGTTTTGGATTGATTTCTTATGGTGAACTTGAGTTAAACTTGGTTTAAGTTTAATACTTACCAAAGGATTAAAGTTTTAATTACCTTGGGAAGTTTGAGTGTGTGAGACAAGTTTTGTATCATAGCTCACACACTTTGAATTAACTTGGTAATCAATACTATAAGTCCAATTGACTCTAGTTAATCTAGGTGATTAATCTAAAACTAGTTAAGTATACTAGTATAATCTTAGTTAAGTTTAAGTTTGAGCCCTTGAAGGCAAAGTTTTATAAATTGTCAAAAACCCAACTTGTAGGCCTTTTAAGTTGGCCTTTATTTGTAACTTAAAACAGGGTAAAGCTCGAAAGGTTGGGCGTGATTCTCAGATCAAGCGCTAACCGACGTCGTCTTCTCCTCAAGCAGCATGTAATCACGGCTTGAGAGGTAAATTTTAAACATCCTTGATAAAACATAAAATGAATAGTTTACCTACGAAATGAACGATAAAACTCAAAACGTAAGTAAACTAAAACTAATTTACGTGCCTATATTTATCAAAGATTCTACTCTCAATCCTATGAGATATAGTGGAGTAGAGTGATTCGTTCCACTCCTAGTCCTTCCGTATGCTATGTTCTCAAGTGTAAGTACTCTAAACTTAAAGTCTAATGAGAGATTTACGAATGAGGCAACTAGACTACGATGCAACTACCCACGAAATGCAACTAGTCGACTATGGGAATAACTAAGGGAATGCTACGTTGATTCTATGATAAGGAGTTAGAGGGGGATTGATTCCACCTTAACTCGACTTAAATTCCTTTTAACGATGAATCGTCGTAATCCGAATTGAACTGCTTCGCAGAACAATTGGTTCTTCCTAATCCCTAATTACACATGGCATTCCTACCAATTCATAACTAGCATATGAACGATTAAACTCATTCTCATGGTGAACTAATCGTTTCTAGAGTGGAAATGAAATTACGACGATTTAACGATATTCGGAATCAAGCTTTCATCAAGGCTTCTCAACCCCCTCTAATGGAGGTTTAGCCGAGAATCATTACGCAATCATTTCCGATTACATTTAAACTAAACATGATATAAAGAATTGAAATTTACTTAATTAAACAATAATGAAATCTAATTTAATGACTCAATTGAAATAAAGACAGGAATTGAAATTAGATCTAGGAATGGAAATGACAAAATCGAAATTGATAAAAAATACTACTTTATTGATCTAATAAAAATGAAAAACAAGATTCAAAGGTTTAATCTAATACAATAATTGAAATGGAACTAAACTTAATTAATCTACATGAAAAACTAGATCTAGAATTCATTAATGGAGGCTAACTAAGCTAAATCTAATCTAGGTCTAACTATCTACCATTAACAAAGAGCTAAGCTTTTGTTTTTATACATTCAGATCCAAAAATCGTGCATGGGCTTGGAGCCATGTTTTGGGCCGAGAATCGGGGCCCAAAACCCAATTCTTTCAAATTCAAAAGGCCTCTTCAGCTGCAGTTAGCTTCAACAGACTTTCCGTCCACTTCTGCTCCTCTGATTGGGTCAAGTCTTAGACCATTGGAAAGCTCTTTCCGAGCCGGTAGTTTTGACATAAGGTAGGCCCCATTCCAAGGTCTGAGTCCAAAGATATGTCCTTCGGAAGTTCTGCTGACTTTGTGTACTATTTCTGCCCGCGTCGACTTTTCAGCTTTTGACCGGGCTTTTAGAAAGGCTTTGTCTTCTTGAAACTTGGCCTTTAATCACGGAATTCCTTAGTAACCGACCTTTGCTCCTTTATCTCGCTAAAGTGGCACATTTCTGCACATAATGGACTTTGAAGCCTGAAATGCATAAAAACACGTAATCAGTGTTAACTCTTAATTATTACTCACATAATTGGTTTAAAAGTATGACTGTTAAAGGGTTAAAAATACAGTTTTGGGCTCTTATCAAACCACCCCCAAACAGAATTTTGCTTGTCCTCAAGCAAAGATGAGAAATTTGAATAAGTGACCAAAAATGGAGTTCTAACTACTCTCGCTTTTATTTGAGTCGCGATTGCATTGACCATATGCAACAAGGCCTTAAACCACTAGGAATTCCCTAGTGGACGAGTTATAGCCTCGTGAGAGTTTTCCAGTGAAGGTACTCACAAACTTCATCTATACTACAACGACTAAGAAATAAAACTATTGTTTCCTTATTCATGCTCCAAACTATCTATACATCTCACTAGCTATGAACAAGAATAACCAAGTCACAAACCTAAGCTAATATATGCATAATACTCAATCATCTATAATAAACATATATACAATGAGTAATACTATGAAATGTCTAGCAGATCCATTTTTGAAACTCGGAATAGCGTCCTTAAGTAGGTTCTCACAATAATAGTCAAGATACAACACTCTGATTTTTCCACTCAAGTTTTGCTACTCTAGTGCGCAGTGGGCACACTTTACCTTACAATCTCAATGACACACAAGGAAGTCGGAGTCGATCAAACACATTTGCCACTTACTATCACAATAATATATTCCTAATTGAGCTAGAGGTCTTTATTAGGTGTTTCGGGGATTAGGAGATGGTTTAAGAAGGAAGGAAATGGATATTCAAAAAGGACAAGTCTGAGATAATAGTCTTTATATTATGTAACTAGAGAAAACCTTGTTATTTACTTTTGCTTCTACACTTTGTTTCCATCCTTAGCCATATTTTTCTTTTTCTTTTCTCTTTTTTTTTTTTTTTTTCTTTGGCTTTTGACTCCCTTTTATTCTATTTTTGGAGTTTTTATTTTATTTCTATTTTTATTTTTCTTTTCCTTGGATGGAAACTTCTTTCCTTTATTTTCTGAAGCAATTAACTAACTTTTGTTTACACAGGTTTTTCTCTTCTTCTTTCTTCCTCATTCTATTCTCAGACTTATTCTAAATTGGGTAGGTTGATTTATTTATTTATTTTTATTTTGTTTTTGTTTTTGTAACAGGGTAAAGGGATTGTAGTTTATGAAAGGCTAAAGAAAGGCTTAGAGGGGCGACTAGCGGGAAATAATTCCTAGGTTTGAATTTTTGGCTATATCGATCCAAAAAGGGCCTAAATTCTCGCTTTTAGGATATGGCATAGTGATCAAGCAAGTGGACGGTGATTTCTCTATCCGGATTTTACTTCTCCCTTTGTGTCATTTTTCAAATGTTTCGCCTATATATAAGGCTTTAGGCTATATTCTCACAGGATTTGTAGAATAAGTACTCTAGCCTAGATTTCGAAACTTATCGCTAACAATCATAGATACTCATGTAATATATTTATAGATAGATGCAAAGATTATTACCTACATATTAACCTAAGTTTCTAACAATTATTCTGATGCAACAGCTTACGGAGACTTCTAGATTGTTAAGAGCATGGAGAAAGAAACAATACCAATATTCCTAAGTGTATAGCATAACTTATTTATTTATATTTTTGAATTTTTGAAATTTTAACTAGAAACAAATTCATATTATACATATCTATATCCTAACAGATGCCTTAATTACACGTGTTTCTATGCCCCCAAACAAAAAGCATGCTTTGTCCTCAAAGCATTTAAATAAAGAGGGTAGGAAAAATACCATTGAAACGCGCGGAAATTCGTGAACATCTATAAAAACAAGGTTAGAACGCACTAATATAGGAAATAAAACTCATTACACAACTCTATACGAAGTTCTACCCATTATGGGGTTAACAAAAATGAAATTGCTTGGGACATAAGCGCACACTAACTAGAATGAACACTTACCTTATTCCCCGCGATTACTTGTCATCTTCCTCATTCTCTTCTTTCATAAAGAAGTGAGGTTCCTTCATTCCCCCCATTCAATGATAATTTGTCGCTTCCCGCCATTTATCATCTATGATTGCTAACCTATTAAGAGCCACTTGTGGTCCGACGGGGTGTAGGGTGCAACCAGATAAGGTTGTATCCTCCACCCTTGCCAAGTCATTGCACGGAAAGATCGAATAATACTATTGGTGGGTCGCATGATTCGAATCGTAATCCAATCCGCGGAAGCGTGTACAAAAATAGAAAAGAAACATAGCATAATACGAAAACTAGAACGGGCATAAGAAGGTACTTATGCCTCATGCTATAGGATCGAGCTAAACTAGACATCAAGGTTCGGGAAGGTCATGACACATACGCCCCGTGGGCTAAAGCAAGGAAGACGCCGCAAGTGGCATCATTCACGTAAGAAAAACGCCATTCCCCTAAAATGTTTAGCATGATCCAAAACATAACAGTTCCTATGTTCATGGATAGGCTACCAAAGGCGACGTTATATTCCCTTTGGTCCTCAATACGAAAATGCCCGCGCCATACCACTCATGCAAAACTCATAAGTGTAGACATACATATTATCGACCAATAGCACCATGGGTCTTGTATTTCAAATGGGCATAGCCAGTCCAAGAACAAATGCTAGCAAGAACCCGGTAATTTCCATTGGTTCATTATCAATGTTGATGGAGAACACTTGTTCTCCATCCGGTCTTTCAAAGAAAATGCAGTTATCGTGAAAATAAGATGCTAGAGTCGGAGAATAAAGTGCATCCGGTCTTACCATAAGCGGCTCCCACCAACGAATGTGATCGCCACAAAACCAAGCACCATAAGTAGTGCTTTGGAACAAATCTTCGAAAGACTGTTCCGTATCAATGTTGGAGATGTCATCTCAAAATTACGCTTTGGAATAGCTGCGAATGATCCGATACTACGCTAAAAGCTGGAAATTTTCTGGTCCACGAAGTCGGTACGCCGAAAGCTCGATAGAGCGCTGTCGCTCGAAGAAATTGAAATTTCCAGTGTTTGGCTGGTCGCTTCAGCTTAAGCAGAGCCGAGCCTCGACAAAACTCAAAAATATACAGAGTGCGCTCTGTAGAAGCGCTGAAAAGCGCCGGAGTTGCGTAAACTTCGGAAAATGAGCCAAACGAGGGAATCGCGGGAGTGAAAGGTGAGTGATGGAGTTTAGGTGTAGTGTGAGTTGTGAGGATAGATTGTATCAAGTTTATATAGGTTTAAAGTTGCTAAAATGGATCGGGGAAGTTGCCAAAACTAATTACGGCAGTTCGAAATCCTAAAATTTCCAAACCCAAAACGGAAACAACTCATATCCTTGATTCTAATTCAAACCCAGTTATCTTTTAGGTTGATTTTATGATAGAATGTACCTATTTAATCTAGATTTCATCCTACAATGATACTCAATCATAGATATGCCTAAACGGCCATATTTTCACCTTGACTCATAATAAATTCTAACACGAGGGTTATAAAAATAATGCTTGAATTGATAAAACCACCCCCAAACAAGTTGGGAAGGTGGGATCAATATGAAACAACCACGCATACTGAAAATAACCCCTTATATTAAAATTTTCATTCGGAGTACATTACACTACAAAATTCAAATTACGGAAATAAAACTTACATAAAAATAAATGACAGTAATGAAACTACAAATAAAACATAAAACGTCAAACTATACTATCCCTAGCTACTCCGGAACTGGTGGCGGAGGGAACATGCTCCGGAGAGTGCTCCTGAGCTCCTGAAGAGCTAGCACCATTCGTCCTTCGGCGACGACGCTCGTGCCTGGATGGTGTGTCCTCAGAAGGAGAGTCCCCGTGAGGTGGGAATCGAATCGACAAACTTCGTCCGAACGGGCTTAAGCTTCTAGCTCGGTGCTCATCTGTTCCCACCTCTCGTCCTCTCTCTGGGTACGGAGCTCGTAGTTGTGATGCATCGTTGCCTGTCGAGTCCGGAGGTCTTCACAGATAGTGTTAAGCGAACGCATGCCTCGATGGATCACAGCCATGCATTCTGCATCTGTCCAGCACCTTTCCAAGGCATCCGCGTCAAAACAGGTCAAGTCCTCCTCGTCCTCGGAGGCATCCTGATGTCCCCCAGCCTCCTCGGCATTCTCAGCTCCTCCATCCTCTTCTTCTTCTTCTCTATCCTCAGCCAATCTCCAAACCAGTTGGACACACTCCTTATAGATCACGAGGGTTACGGTGGAGAGTGATGTATGTCCGATCGATGCGCTGAAAGCCTTCTCTCAACTTGAGCATGATCTTTGTTATCAACACGGGAGAGGGGCAATAGTCCTCCCTACTCCCCTAATCATGCTCAAGATAAAAACTCTAAGATGCGAAGTCATACTTCCGCTCACGAGAGTATCCATAAGATATGGAGGCGGTTCGGGCCGATATCGGCCGACCTTCCCTTCCCCGATGTTCCGACCAATCGAGCGAGTAGCCGGTTGGTTGGTCCTAAGGAAGCTTGTCGGACACAATCGCGATCTTGCATTGTAGTCCCCTCAATAACCGTCTCGTGCATCAATGGCTCTACCCCATTATCTTTGGGACTCCTAGCGAGGTGACATCGGATGGATTCTAGGCGGAATGCCTAGAATCTCAGCCAACAACCCAGTCGTCACTTCCTTCCGCCTCTTATTTACAACTACAAAATCCTAGTCCCTTCCAACTCCCTCATTATCATAGAACCGCCGGATTAAGTCCTCGTGGTAATAGGCTTCGTCGAGTACCACAAGCTATTCCATTCTCGATGATCATCTCACACCGTAAAGCGGCGAAAATGGTCGGCGTAAAAGCTTGTTCCGCAAAATTCGGCGTTGTTGAGCCATTGGAAGTTTGGAATGTAGTGGGGGTTTAAATGTGATGTAGTGGTGTGATTTTAATAGACCCGGTTGAAACAACCAAAGGTGGTGGTGGTGGTGGAGGGTGGTCGGCAGCACCAAAATTTTGAATTTTCGGTGGTTTTAGTGATGGAAATCGGTAGTGGTAGTGGTCGATGGTGTTTGGAATCGATTTGGGTTGGGATTTGATTTGGGGCGTGGGTAAATTTTTGTTTTCTTTTTATTTTGATATATATATATATTTTTTTTTTTTTTTTTTTTTTTTTTTTTTTGGTTTTATTTTAAGCTTGGCGTTAATGGCGGAATGGAGGAAGAAGAAACGCGACTGTTGGTGGAGGTAGGGGCGTGTGCGCGCTATCCGTGGGCGCGGGTTGGGCCCAAGCCCAAAATCGAAATTTTGTGGATTTTTTTCCGATTTTTCGCGAACTTCAAATCAAAATTGGCGCTTCGTTACCGGTCCGATTTTTGTGAATGAGATATGGAAATGATCAGGAGAGAATTTCCAATCCACTGATCCATAAAACACTCTATTCCGACCGTGGATGGTATATAAGATAGTGGATAACGCCTGGAAGTGCGTGCATGACGTACGTTATGCGAACAATTAAACTCTAAATTTATGGATTATGTCAACCCGAATCGTAAGACAATAAAACGGCCTAAGCAACTCTAATGGGACATAAATATTTAGTACAGAAACACGAACACCCCACCCCCAAACAAATTTTTACAACGAAGCTTAGAAAATTTGTTTTTAGCAGTGGGTCTTTTAAAGTCAGATTCCCGAGACTTCCTAGGTTACTATGCTTATTCTTTAATATATATATCTATATTTTTTTTTTTAATTTTAAAAGTAAAAACAATAAACAATAAAGACATAATTTTCCCCATAGAGAAACATGACTCAAAAAATCCGAGAAAACATGCAAGAGTGGAAAACGTGAATTATGTTAAAACGTGGACTTAGGATCTGGTACTTACAGTCACACACTCCATAGGGAGGGCCCTGTTACCTTAATGGTGCACTCACCAATATATGGAAATGAAAGGAAATGCACCAAACACAAAAGTTAAGTCGTTTATAGTCAGATACTCGAGACTTTATCTAGACGTATGTATGAACATGCAGTTTATCATATATCAACAACCGAAATAGTTGTGGATCATTCCATAAATAAATATCCTAGAAAACATATCCAAACACAATTAAGCACCAAGATTTCCTATGACTCAACCTAGTGAAATGAAAGCGAAGTCGGATAACCTTATTACGTAACCTAGCATGCCCCTTCTTTTTCATTTTTGAATGAGTGGGTGTTCTAGTAAATAAGTGTGGAAAAGTGAATGGTTGTGGAGAATATGGTGGATATGGATAAGTTGTAGAAAGACAGCCTGTAAACAATGAGGATGTGGTTTTAGCACAAAACTCATTCATTGTGTGTGTAGGGACTGTCTCAATTCTGAAAATGAAGGTGTCAAATGGTTTGTCCTTCTGTAGTATTTGTTTATTAGGTGAATTTAAAAAATTATAAAGCACAGAAGAAACAACAGGGTCGAGTGCAAAATCGAGATTCCTTTGAAAGGGTGGAATGAGGGGAATCGAGGTGGATGTTGTGTAAGGTAGTTCTTGATAGGGTGAATCGTCACCTGCTCTAAGAAACTCATCGAATTGCTCATCTAGATTGGTCATATCCTCGTTACTATTGTAGTTCTCTACATCTTTGAGAAAGTCATCTATCTCATCCTCATCCGTAATATGTGTATCGACTAGTGTAGGGATGGAAATGTTGGAGTCTGAACTTCCAAAGGAAAGAAATTTGGGCATATGATTATCAAGGAACGTGTTGTTGAAATAATCTCGAGCAAAGCTCTCGATCATGCTAACGTCTCCATCCATAGACGAATCGGGTAACCGTGGTTTTTGTTTTAAAACATTGACTTCAATAGCAAGATGGCCAAAAGACATGGACATTGAACCATCGCGGCAATTAATGAGCGCATTGGCAGTTGCCAGAAAAGGATGCCCTAAGATGATCGGGACAGAGTCGTTAATCCACGTCGTGGTCGAGGATGACAAAATCAGCCGGATAGTAAAAATCCTGAATTTTTACGAGAACATTTTCGGCGACACCCTTAGGATACTTAATAGATCGATCGACTAATTGCAACGCGTCATTCTAGTGGGTTGCATCTTGTCTAGACCTATTTGTCTATACAAATAAAACGGGGAGTAAGTTGACACTAGCCCCCAAGTCTAATAACGCCGGTCGTCGTATAAGAATCTCCTAAGGTGCATTGTATGCAAGATGGGGCGACCAGGGTCCTTGTACTTAACAATTCCATTATGTTCAGATAGAGTTGGGAATTGTTCTGTTAAAAAGGCCTCTTTTGGTATATTGGTCTTACGCCTAGTAGTACACAATTCCTTATGAAACTTAGCATGGTGTGGTAGCTTTTTTATAGCTTCGAGGAAGGGAAGGTTTATAGTTAGATTCTTGAAAACATCCCTAATCTCCTCGTAATTTGTGTCCCTAGTTAACATGGCTAATTTTTGTGGAAACGGTGGTTTCTGTCTATATTTAGCAATGGTTTTACCTGGATGTTTAACCGTGACCTCCTGTTTCTTAGGTTGTGTTGTAACTAGTACCTCTACAGTGGTAGGCTCTTCAGTTTCTATTTCGGTATCTAGTAATATAGCAGGTGTAGGGACTACTGGTGTGGTAACTATAGGCATAGTTACTTTGTTATCAACCACTCTACCGTAAGCGGAGGGTGGTGATGGCCTTTAGCTCCCCTACATTTCCATATACTCATTACTAGTATTATCGGTTTACCTCAAAGGCTGTATTTTGTTGTTTTAGGATTAGGTATTTCGTTACCTGGAAACACACCTTTGGGTTAGGCTTTATCTTGAGCCAACTGTTTGGTTAAATTATTAACGGATTGTAGAAGCTGTTGGTTAGATTGAGCCATGGTTTGGAAAAGTTTTTGGCTCACTTGTATGAAGGTGTCAAGACGATCCGGTTGTGTGGGTGTAGTAGTCACGGGTGGTGTGACTGGAATTATTTCACGTGAATTATTTATGGGTGGATTTTGATAGTTATTATTTACTGGAACGATACCTCTATTAGCATTATAATTATTATAACTACTTTGACCTTGTGCTTGGCCTTGTCGAGGTTGCACTTGGTTGTTATAATTATTAAAATTCCCACGACCACGCCCTTGTCGTAGTGGGGCTTGGTTAAAGCCGTCGCGTGAGGCCTAACATATTGATTATTGTACCCTTGAAGTGTGACGTTTTGGTTATTTCTCCAACCGAAGTTGGGATTTTGTCTCCAAGGGGCGTTAGGTTCACTATTAATGGAACAAGCTTATTCATAGGCAATAGGATAGTGTGAGTCGGGATGCTCGGGGCTCCAAATGAAACTACATGGATTTGTATTTACATTCATGGCCGAGGGGATTGGCTTTTGTTGTACGAAATGGCGTCTACCTTTTTGTGAGGGATTCAATTAGAGTTTTAAGCTCGGGGATCTGATTTAACCTCAAACATACTAGTAGCCTTAACTGTTGAAGAAGAACTAGCGGAGCGGGAGTAATCGTCACTACCCCTCCAGCTGTTATTTCGCTTAGTTTGGTCCTCTAAAAATTTATAAGCCTCCGAGGCTCCTTTGCTTAAGAAACTACCCCCATTCATTATGTCAAAGACTTTTTTATGGTGGTGTAGAAGTCCTTTGAAAAAGGCACGAACTAACGTGTCTTTCGCTAAGTTATGATGTGGACACTCTATAAGGAGATCGGTGAAACGATTCCAAGCCTCTGAAAATGATTCATAAGGATTTTGTCGAAAAGAAATGAATCTTGGAAAGCATCTCATCCGTCTTTAGGGGTGGGTAAAAATGTTCCATAAACAATTGAACAAGTTTAGCCCACGAGTCCACGTAATTAGGCGTTTGGGCGCTAACCAAGACGCCTTTATCGGCTAAGGTGAAAGGGAATACCCTTAATTTAATTTGTTCCGCACTTACCAACCGTAGGGATGGTGGAATGTTGTTAAGACTTGTTCAATCCTACGATGTAATGCCGATAGGGTTTTCATGGTCTAATCCATGAAAAACGGGTAACAAATTAAAAATATTTGGAGGGATTCGAAATCCCCACCCGGTCCGCTAGAACGATGCAAGATTTGGGGCTATCGCTCAAGGCTTTGTAGAAGTCGAGAGAGGCCTCTCTTTCGTCGTCGGGCATTGTGTCGTGATGTGTGTGAAATAGTAGCTAGAGGTGTAGTGGGTGGTATACTAGATAGACTTGTTTGTTGACGTTGTTGTGTAATTACGTTCGGTGTTTTGTTCGCCGCACCTTAATCTCATACAAGGCTAAAACCAAACTTAGCTAAACACATCAACACTCCAAACAATTCTCGATATACTAGTATAAACCTCTAACAGAGAGCGAGGTGTGGAAGAAAGGAATACCTGATTGCATCCTTGCTTTCGCTTATGAATAGCGTCTTGTTTACGCTTTTCAATTATATAGCGGTTAGAACACTGAAAAATATGAAAGAAAGAGCAAAGTTCGAGTCAAAACTGGCCGAAATCCGAAAAATTTGACAGATTTCGCGCCATAGTGGTGCGGTCGCTCGAGTAATTTTCAAATTACAGTGTTTTTAGCGCGGGTCGCGCTCCACATGGGGGCGGTTCGCGCTCTATGTCCAGTGAGTTAGGGCGGTCGTCGCTCAGGAGGATAGCTCCGTGTAATTTTTACCAGGAATTTTTCAACTCTGAAATGGACAACCACAGTATGAATCAAACAAGGGTGGGTGGGTGAAATGGGACTTTAAGAACAGTACTAATACTACGAAAACAATACGAAAGTGAAACTAAGATGGCAGCGGCACCATTTGATAAAACATAAAATGAATAATTTACCTACGAAATGAACGATAAAACTCAAAACGTAAGTAAACTAAAACTAATTTACGTGCCTATATTTATCAAAGATTCTACTCTCAATCCTATGCGATATAGTGGAGTAGAGTGATTCGTTCCACTCCTAGTCCTTCCGTATGCTATGTTCTCAAGTGTAAGTACTCTAAACTTAAAGTCTAATGAGAGATTTACAAATGAGGCAACTAGACTACGATGCAACTACCCACGAAATGCAACTAGTCGACTATGGGAATAACTAAGGGAATGCTACGTTGATTCTATGATAAGGAGTTAGAAGGGGATTGATTCCACCTTAACTCGACTTAAGTTCCTTTTAACTACTTAATCGTCAAGAATCCGAATTGAATCGCTGCTTCAAGAACAATTGGTTCTTCCTAATCCCTAATTACACATGGCATTCCTACCAATTCATAACTAGCATATGAACGATTAAACCCATTCTCATGGTGAACTAATCGTTTCTAGAGTGAAAAGGAAATTACGACGATTCTACGATATTCGGAATCAAGCTTTCATTAAGGCTTCTCAACCCCCTCTAATGGAGGTTTAGCCGAGAATCATTATGCAATCATTTCCGATTACATTTAAACTAAACATGATATAAAGAATTGAAATTTACTTAATTAAACAATAATGAAATCTAATTTAATGACTCAATTGAAATAAAGATAGGAATTGAAATTAGATCTAGGAATGGAAATGACAAAATCGAAATTGATAAAAAAATACTACTTTATTGATCTAATCAAAATGAAGAACAAGATTCAAAGGTTTAATCTAATACAATAATTGAAATGGAACTAAACTTAATTAATCTACATGAAAAACTAGATCTAGAATTCATTAATGGAGGCTAACTAAGCTAAATCTAATCTAGGCCTAACTATCTACCATTAACAAAGAGCTAAGCTTTTGTTTTTATACATTCAGATCCAAAAATCGTGCATGGGCTTGGAGCCATGTTTTGGGCCAGAGAATCAGGCCCAAAACCCAATTCTTTCAGTCCAAAAAGGCCTCTTCAGCTGCAGTTGGCTTCAACAGACTTTCCATCCAGTTCTGCTCCTCTGATTGGGTCAAGGCTTAGACCATTGGAAAGCTCTTTCCGAGCCGGTAGTTTTGACATAAGGTAGGCCCCATTCCGAGGTCTGAATCCAAAGATATGTCCTTCGAAGTTCTCACGACTTTGTGTCTTTGTTTTACGCCCGGCGACTTTTCAAATTTTGACCGGGCTTTTAGAAAGGCTTTGTCTTCTCGAAACTTGGCCTTTAATCACGGAATTCCTTAGTAACCGACCTTTGCTCCTTTATCTCGCTAAAGTGGCACATTTCTGCACATAATGGACTTTGAAGCCTGAAATGCATAAAAACACGTAATCAGTGTTAACTCTTAATTATTACTCACATAATTGGTCTAAAAGTATGACTGTTAAAGGGTTAAAACTACAGTTTTGGGCTCTTATCAATCCTCGAAGCCCAAGTAAAAGGATACTTGTGTGTTTAAGCATACTTACGTGATTATTTGAAATTTATTTTCCACACTACAATTTACATTCGCGAATAAGGTTGAACCCGAGCCATAACAACCATTGGGAAGTCATTAGCCAATGTAGGTAAATTGGACGTTGTTTGATTCTTGAAAGTCCAAGACCAAAAAAGATTAATTAAAATCAATCAACTAGAGCCCAAGTAGTCATGTTCCTCCATAAAAGGACAAAAATATAGCCACGAGGATTTAGGGTAATCAGTTACCAGATTTCAGTGGACCAACTACATTCCTCACTCCTCCCCCCCCAAATTCATCGTGAGTGAGATTCTTGGTGAAGTGACTGCCTAGAGCCATCCTTTTTTTTTGAAAGGCCAGTAGTACTAGAGTCATCCTAATCTCGCACCCAATTGTTCCCCTGAACATAGTAAAATATAGGCAAAAGCAAATATTTTCAAAAATCCAAAAAAATGAATTTCTACTGTTTGTGCATCATCATTGATTGAGCATTCATGTCTTATCAATATGCATCACAACCGTCATGGAATTACAATGCAAACCCAGAACATTGTTCTTTTTGCGGTAGTCTTTATCACTGGTTATCCCATTGTCCATCATATGCCGAATTCGAGTCTATTATGGGAAATCTTTACGATTATAAACCTCAATTTTCAAACTTCCCTAGTACCCCATACACTCAAGAGTTTTCTAACCATGTCGACAATTCATGGAGTTCCACCACAAATAGTCAACCACCATTCATATATCCACCTGGTCAGTGATAATCCTATAAAATTGAATATAATTCTACTCCGAATAAATAATGAATATCAAACTAAAGTAAAACTAAAACTTTATTGTATACTATTTATCAAAGATTTATACTCTCGATACTATTGAAGTAGAGTTGGAATAGAAGATTCGTTCCACTCCTAGTTCTTTTGCATTCAAGTTTTCTACGCTAGTTCCGGATCGGGTTTCATCTCAATCATATTGGCGGCCTTTACTGTTGTAGAAGAACTAGCATTGCAGGAGATATCGTCACTACCCCCCTAGTTATTATTATGCTTAGTTTGATCTTCTAAAAATTTATAAGCCTCTGAGGCTCCCTTACTTAGGAAACTACCCCCATTCATTATGTCAAGCACCTCCTTGTGGTGGTGTAACAGTCCCTTGAAAAGGCACGAACTAGCGTGTCTTTTGCGAGGTTATGGTGTGGACACTCTATAAGTAGATCGGTGAAACAATTCCAAGCCTCTGAAAATGATTCATGAGGATTCTATCGAAAGAAATGAATCTTGGAATGCATTTCATCAGTCTTCAGTGGTGGGTAAAAATGTTCCATAAACAGTTGAACAAGTTTAGCCCATGAGTCCACAGAATTATGTGCTTGGGCAGTTAACCAAGACGCCGCCTTATCGGCTAAAGTGAAAGAAAATACCCTTAGTTTAATTTGTTCAGCACCAACCATAGGATGGTGGAATGTAGTAAGGACTTGGTCAATCCTATGCATGTGCTGATAAGGCTTTTCATTGTCTAACCCATGAAAAATGGGTAACAAATTAAATATATTTGGGGGGATTTGGAAATCCCCCACTAGGTCTGATAGAACGATGTAAGATTTAGGGCTATCGTTGAAGGCTTTGTAAAAGTCAGAGAGAGGAGACTCTCTTTCTTCAGCCATTACTTCAGGTGGTATGTGTGGTATATTAGCTAGAGGTGTAGTTAATGGTATACTAGAAAGGCGTGTTTGTTGACATTGCTAGTTGATTACGTTAGGCGTTTTTCTTCGGCCTGACCTTAATCTCATGCAAGGCTAAGCCAATCTTAACGAAACACAACAACACTCCAAACAATCCTGATATGCTAGTACGAATAGGAGATGCGAGGTGTGGAAGAAAAGAGTACCTGAATGCCTCCTTGCTTTGCTTATGAATATCGTCTTGTTTACGCGTGCCCAGTGTGTATAACAAGTTAGAACACTGAAAACAATGAAAGAAATGGAAGTTTGAAACAAACTTGTGGAAATCGGGCAGTTTCAACAGAGGGCGCAGGTCGCGCTCAGAATAGGCCTAAGATAGGCGCAGGTCACGCTCAGAATAGGCCTAAGTAGGGCACAGGTCACGCTCAAGTCAAGCTGGAGTTCCAGGCGTTTAGGCGCGGGTCGCGCTTGAAGTTAGCCTTGGTAGGGCGCTGGTCGCGCTTAGGGAAAACCTCAAGGTCCAGGCGCTTCAGCGCGGGGGGCGCTCGTGTTTTGCCTTGGCAAGGCGCCGGTCGCGCTCAACCAAAAAGTGAGTCCCATGCGCTTGGGCGCGGGTGCCGCTCTAATTTAGCTTGCCCAGGGCGCGGGTCGCGCTCTATGTAATTCTTCGAGGAAAATTTTCAGTGCTGAAATGGACAACTATAATGAGAATCAAACAAGGGTGGGTGGGTTATGGGACTTTGGAAAACTAACAATTCTAAGGAAAACAATACGAAAGGGAACTAAGACGGCAGCAACGCCATTTGATAATCATATAAAATTGAATATAATTCTACTCCGAATAAATAACGAATATCAAACGGAAGTAAAACTAAAACTTTATCGTATACTATTTATCAAAGATTTCTACTCTCGATACTATTGAAGTAGAGTTGGAATAGAAGATTCGTTCCACTCCTAGTTTTTTAGCATTCAAGTTTTCTACGACTATCAATCCTACCAAAGTCAATGAGAGTTTTACGAATTATACTACGATGCAATTTATATTAACAAGATAATGGGATTCAACTACGAAATACTACGGAATACTAAAGTTTGAATCTAGAATAAGAATTATGGGGGAATTGAATCCACCTTGAATCCAACTTAATAAACTAGCATAGATTGTTGTAATCCAATTCTTACGTTCTTACGGTAAGAATTGGTTGTTCTATTCCCTAATTATACATGACATTTCTACCAATTCATAACTAGCATGTGAGGAAGTCCAACCCATTCTCATGGCGAATCAACGACCTTCTAAAGTAGAATAGACTCTTACAACGATTCTATATTACACAATCAAGTTTTCATCAAGGTTTCATTAAACCCCTCTAATGGAGGTTTAGCCTTGATTCATCAAACTATCATTTCCATATGATTTAAAACTAGACATCATATAAAGATTCTAACTTACTAATTTAACTAATCAATAGATTCAAATCTAAATTAACAACTAAGAAATGAAATTAATAACTAAATAATTAAAACTAGATTCTGATTAACTAATTAGCAATTGAAGACAACTAATATATGAATTTAACAATACTAAAACTAAACAAGTATTGAATCAATAAACTAAATCGGAATTAAAGATGAATGCTTTATTATAAAACTAAATGTGATTCTAAATTAATCATTTACCTGTTCTAACTAATCTATTGCAAAGTAAAAACTAGATCTAAAACAATAATTGAAAACTAATTAATTAAATAATAAAAAACTCAAAACTAGATCTAGAACTAAGCTTTAATCGCTACTTTCTATCCTAACCTAATTGATACCTAAGAGATAAGTCTTGTGTGTGGAAATAGAGGAGACCAAATCCACATTTTCGTGCATGGGCTGAGGTTCCATGTTTTGGGCCGGAAAATCGAGCCCAAAGCCCAATTTCTTCAATTTACAGGGCCCTTTTCAGCTAGCTTTGATTTAAATAGGCTTTTCGTCCACTTATGCTCTTCTGATCGGGTCAAGGTTTAGACCATTGGAAAGCTCTTTCTGAGGCGGTCGTTTTGACATAAGGTACGCCCAATTCTGAGGCTTGAGTCCAAAGATAAGGTCTTTGGAAGTTCTACTGACTTTTGTATGCTATTTCTGCCCGCGTTGACTCTAATTTTTCAGCTTCTGACCGGGCTTTACAAAGGCTTTTTCTCCTTGAATCTTGGCCTTTAATCACAAAACTTCTTAGCAACCAACCCTTACTCCTTTATATCGCCAAAGTGGCACATTTATGCACATAATTGACTTCAATGCCTGGAATACATAAAAGCACGTAATTAGCATTAACTCTTATTTATTACTCGCATAATTGGTCTAAAAATATTATTGTTAATCAGTTAAAACTACAGTTTTGGGCTCTTATCAGTCAGTCAGAGTATGGCTTCACCCAAAGCCCATTATCATTAACACATCACCATCCATATCAAATTCATATTCCACTACACCATCCATCACAAACCAACTCTACCAGGAAATGGCCAAACAAACTATACTAACTCAGCAAATAGCAACTACCTTATGCTTTCTCCAATTTGATTCACAAGAGGCCACATCTGAGACTAATATTCTTCTTACCAGTCCAGAACTCATCCAACAAGAGAAACAAGGTGTTACTATAACAAAGCCCATTGCTAAAGCCCATCCTGATATTAATAACCAATTAAAATCCCATCACCATCCACCTGACTATCGTATGAATTCCAGATTTTATGACTATGACTATTTGCTTGAAGTCACAGTTTCTCTCACATGCTTTAATACATCATCACCCATAAATGAGAAAACTCTGGTAGAAGAAACTCAAGAGCATATATTGGACTCAACACATTTGGAAAATAACATTGAGAAAATTTATGAATAGTTAGGTAGAGAGGACAAAGAAAATGAAGTGCTTGGAAAAGATGGAGTAAAATCTATGGTGGAAAGTGGGTTTCAATTTAGTTTGGTCATTCAAGACTTATCGATGGAACAAATTTGTAACATCCTTACTATTACAGATATGAACCACAATCTTGTGGAAACGCCAAACCTAGATGAAGAATTCTCCGAGTCCTCGAGATCATGTGAAGAACCACCACCCAACCATCACCACCTCAATTTAACACCTTTTGAAATCCATCCTCCATTTATCTAAAATCCACCAATTTCTGAGGACAGCACCATGAAACCATTTCAAAGAAACCTCAAATTCACACTTAAGCCAATTGCCTTTGATATCATTCATAATTTTCTAAACCTTCCCACTAAAGAGACTTCACCCAATTTACAAACATGAGAGTTCATCATTTCAGTAGTTAAGAAACCTAGTATGTCATATCCCCTATCATCTGAGCCTCATGAAGGATATATATTACCAACTTCTCACTCTTCCGAAGAATTCAACTATGACAGGTTATTGTATAAATTCCATGATGGGTTACACAAACATCATCTTATCATTCTACATCTTACTTTCAACATACATCATTTCATTCTGTTTGGGGGTGTATGCTTTTACATATTTTTCTATAAAGATCCCCAACTGTTTAGATTATTAGTATATAGTTAACATCATATCATCCATCTCATGCACAATCTTAGGGAATCTGAGTTAAAACGACCCCACATATAGTCTTAAATATCTGACTATAAAAGATTAATATTATGTTTTCTCGATACATTCCATGGGAGTGCATCATTAAGGTAATCGGGGGCCCCTCTTGGAGTATGTGGCTATAAGTGTCAGAATCTTAGTCCACGTATATCTCGCATTTTATTTGTAAAACACTTTTTACTCGTCGTTTGAGTAAGTGTGAACCTGTGGAGCAACTATACAAATTTCTTTTCTTTATTTTACATTTCTTTTTCAAAATAGTTGTTTTTCTCCATTCTCATTATGAAATATTCTCGATACATCAATAGCCATGTGATTTTTCAAAACGGGCAATGGATTCTATATAGACCCACCCTTAGAAGTACGCAATCTCTATTCTTTTAAGGGCGTTTTAATGATCAATTATGTGTTACTAAGGGTCTCCCATATCTCCATGCACTTTCTGTCCTAACTTAAACCGCATAGATACCAATTTTCCCTTGCTCAACAACATATCATCACTTCAACCACAAAATACATTTAGAAAAGGACAAGGTACCTACAATAATCAGAACAGAGTATTGGTTCCCATCCTATTTTAACCAGAGCTACCAAAATCCACCAACACTACTAAAAAAGGGCTTTTAGTGACACAAGAAGTCACTTGTGTCACTTTTGAAACTAATTATGAAGTGACCTAACAGCCATTGACACATGAAGTTCTACCAAAAGTGACACAAAAGCCTTACTAAATGTGTCACTTTTTATTAATAAAATGACATTTAAGAATAGCCTCCTGTGTCACTTTTAAGATAAAGTGTCCCAGTGCTTGTCAAAAGTGATACTAGTTGTATCCCTTTTGGACCAGAGTGGGACATAATTTCATGAAAAGTGACACATTAAGTATACTAGTTGTTTTACTTTTGAACCAGAGTAAGGCATAAGTACGTCAAAAGTGACACATTAAGTACACTAGTTGTGTCACTTTTGGACCTGAGGGAGACATAAGTACATCAAAAGTGACATATTAAGTACACTAGTTGTGTCACTTTTGGACCAGAGCGAGACATAAGTACGTCAAAAGTGACACACTAAGTACACTAGTTGTGTGACTTTTTACCAGAGCAAGACATAAGTACGTCAAAAGTGACACATTAAGTACACTAGTTGTGTCACTTTTGGACCAGAGCGAGACATAAATACGTCAAAAGTGACACATTAAGTATACTAGTTGTGTCACTTTTAGACCAGAGCGAAATATAAATATGTCAAAAGTGACACATTAAGTATATTAGTTGTGTCACTTTTGGACCAGAGCGAGACATAAGTACATCAAAAGTGACACATTAAGTAAACTAATTGTGTCACTTTTGGAAGTGACACATTAAGTATACTACTTGTGTCACTTTTGGACTAGAGCGTGACACAAGTACGTCAAAAGCGACACATAAGAGTGGTCAGTTGTGTCACTTTTAATAGATATTATGTGGCTTTTTCGAAAAGTGAGACAAATGAAAATAATTTTTTTTTAAAATATTTTCTCATTTTTGTATTCGATCGTATTCATTTCTCAACCTGCATCATATACGTCATAACCAAAATCCCATTAACCTGCTTTATGACAGAAACAACATCCACATACATTTATCAAAACATCACAACCAAAATCACTTTAACCTACTTTTTGATATGGAAACAACATCCACTCGGGAAAAAAGAAACAACATTCAAAACAATTAACTTCTATTGATTTCATGGATCAAACCTAGTATCTATTATCCAGTTTGACTCCCAACAAAATAAGTCATTCTAATACCAAAATAATCACAATAAATTAAAGCAAAAAAAAAACTACATGACGCCAACACTATCCTAGCAATATCTTAGTTTGTTGTATGCACTTCTAACACCAAGAACCCTAGCTGCCATCTATTCATCTATTAATCGATCCATGCACCTGCATCATATCATGAAGTCGTCATTCTACTATGACTAGTTGATAAGAGCCCAAAACTGTAGTTTTAACCCCTTAACAATAATACCTTTAGGCCAATTATGCGAGTAATAAATAAGAGTTAATGGTGATTACGTGCTTTTATGTATTTCATGCATTGGAGTCAATTATGTGCAGAAATGTATCACTTTGGCAAGATAAAAGAGCAAGAGTTGGTTGCTAAGGAGTTCTGTGATTAAAGGCCAAGATTAAAGGAGAAAAAGCTTTTAAAAAGCCCAGCCAAAGCTGAAAAGTCAAAGTCAACTCGAGCAGAAATAGTGCACAAAAGTTAGGAGAACTTCTGAAGACTGTATCTTTTGACTCAGACCTCGGAATTGGGCCTACCTTATGTTAAAATGATCGGCTCAGAAAGAGCTTTTTAATGTTCTAAACCTTGACCGAATCAGAGGAGCAGAATTGGATGAAAAGCTTGCTGAAGTCAGATCTAGCTGAAAAGCCCAGTAGACTGAAGAGATTGGGTTTTGGGCTCGATTTTTCGGCCCAAAACATGGCTCCTCAGCCCATGCACGAAAATGTGGATTTGATCTCCTCTATTTGAAGACACAAGAGAAACTCTTAGGAAACAATTAGGTTAGGTAGCAAGTAGCCATTAAAGCATATTTTTCTAGATAAAGATTTTACATTATATTCCATTAATTTGTTTTCAATTATTGTTTTAGATCTAGTTTTACTTTGCAATAAATTAGTTAGAACAAGTAGATTGTTATTTTAGAATCAAATAATAGTTTCATAATAAAGTATTCATTTTCATCTTTATTTAGTTTATCAATTAAATTCTTATTTAGTTTTAGTATTGTTAAATTTGATTGAAATCATTACTATTATAGTTTATATTAGTAAAGTTAGAATCTTTATATGATGTCTAGTTTAAATTCATATGGAAATGATAGTTTGATAAATCAAGGCTAAACCTCCATTAGAGGGGTTTGAGAAAGCCTTGATGAAAACTTGATTGTGTAGTATAGAAATAGTTGTAAGAGTTTATTCCACTCTAAAAGGTAGTTGATTCGCCATGAGAATGGGTTGAACTTCCTCACATGCTAGTCATTAGTTGGTAGAGATTTCCATGAATGATTAGGGATTAAAACGACCAATTCTTATCGTAAGAACGTAAGAATTGGATTACAACAATCTATGCTAGTTTATTAAGTTGGATTCAAGGTGGAATCAAATTCTCCTAATTCTTTATCTAGATTCAACCCTTAGTATTTCCGTCATTTTGTTATTCGTATCTTGTTAGCATAGTTTGCATCGTAGTATAATTCTCACCATTACTCTCACTAACTTTGGATAGATTGATAATTTTAGAAAGCATTGAGTACTAAAGAACTAGGAGTGGAACAAATCTTTTACTCCAACTCTATTTCAACATATTTGAGAGTAGAATAATTTTTTATAAATAAACGCACGAAGTTCAGTCATAGTTTTACTTGCGTTTGAGTCCCGTATATTATTTGTAGGTAAAACTATATTTTTATATTTATCAAATGGCGTCACTGCCATCTTAGTTCCCTTTAGTATTGTTTTTTTTAGTATTGTTAGTCTTCCAAAGTCCCATAACCCACCCACCCTTGTTTGATTCTAACTGTGGTTGTTTGTTTCAGAACTAAATTTTTCCTCGCAGGAATACACGAAGCGTGACCGGCGCCCTACTAAGGCAAAACTCGAGCGACCCCCACGCTGAAGTGCCTGGAACTTGAGTTTTACCTGAGCGCGACCCGCGCCTTGCCAAGGCAAAGTTTGAGCACCCCCCGCGCTGAAGCGCTTGGAGCTCGAGTTGGACCTGAGCGCTGCCCGCGCCCTACCTAGGCTGATTCTGAGCGCGACTTGTGCCCTCTACTCTAAACCGCCCGATTTCCACAGGTTAGTTCAAACTTCCATTACTTCAAGTTAGTCAGTGTTTCTAACTCGTTATACACACTGAGCATGTGTATACAAGACGCCATTCATAAGCGAAGCAATGAGGCATTTAGGTACTTCTTTCTTCCACACCTCGCATCGCCTGTTAGAGGTTCATACTAGCATATTAGGATTGTTTGGAGTGTTGTCGTGTTTCGTTAAGATTGGTCTTAGCATTGGATGAGATTAAAGTCAGGGCGAAGAAAAATGCCTAACGTAATCAACCAGCAACGTCAACAAACATGCCTTTCTAGTATACCACTCACTACATCTCTAGCTAATATACCACACACCACACCTGAAATAATGGCTGAAGAAAAGAGTCTCCTCTCTCTGACTTTTACAAAGCCTTGAATGATAGCCCAAAATCTTACATCGTTCTATCAGACCCAGTGGGGGATTTCTGAATCCCCTCAAATATATTTAATTCGTTACCCGTTTTTCATGGGTTAGACCATGAAAAGCCTTATCAGAACATGCGTAGGATTGACCAAGTCCTTACTACATTCCACCATCCTACGGTTGGTGCTGAACAAATTAAACTGAGGGTGTTTTCTTTCACCTTAGCCGATAAGGCGGCGTCTTGGTTAACTGCCCAAGCGCCTAATTCTGTGGACTCGTGGGCCAAACTTGTTCAACTATTTATGGAACATTTTTTCCTACCACTGAAGACCGATGAAATGCTTTCCAATATTCATTTCTTTTGACATAATACTAATGAATTATTTTTAGAGGCTTGGAATTGTTTCACTAATGTTCTTGTAGAGTGTCCACACCATAATCTCGCGAAAGACACGTTAGTTCGTGCCTTTTTCAAGGGACTGTTACACCACTAGAAAGAGGTGCTTAACATAATGAATGAAGGTAGTTTCCTCAGTAAGGGCGCATCAGAGGCTTATAAATTTTTAGAAGATCAAACAAAGCGTAATAATAATTGGGGGGTAGTGACGATATCTCCCGTTCCGCTAGTTCTTCTACAACAGTTAAGGCCGCCAGTATGTTTGAGAAGAAACCTGATCCTGAACTTAAAAATTTAATCGAATCTGTCACTAAAAAGGTAGAGGCTATTTCTGTTCAACAAAAGCCTATTCCCATCATGAATTCAACACTAATCCATGTAATTTCTGTTTGAGTCCAGAGCATCCCGACTCCTATTGTCCTCTCGCCTATGAACAACAACAATCATAACAAGATAATGTTTGTTCCATTAATAGCGAACCTAACGCAACTTGGCGACAAAGCCCCAGCTTCGGTTGGAGAAATAATCAACAACCTCCATGGTTTAATAACCAAAATGTTAGGCAAGCAAACAATTATAACCAAGCTCCACCACGACAAGGTCAAGGACAAGGTCATGGTAATTATAATAGAAGATAAGTGACATCAGTCTGAACTCCTTTCACGTTCTTTGGATACTCCAGGAGCAGAAGTATGAATTCTGTATTCTCGAGTTTTTGATTAATATGATTAGGGGAGTTGGGAAAAGTATTGCACCTCTCCTCGTATTGATAACAAGGATTATGATGAATTTGAGAGCAACTCCAAAAACTGAGCGTACTATGATTTAGATGCATACGAATGTCGTAGCATATATGGACTATGTTCAGAAGGTTTGGAGGTTGCTTGAAGAAAGGGTAGTGGAAGAGACTGACTCGGAGGAAGAGGAGGACACGACATGTTTTGATGCCGATGCCTTGGAGAGGTGTAGGTTGGATGCAGAATGAATGTCGGTGCTTCATCGTGGCATGCGTTCCCTCAATACTATTTGTGAAGACCTCCGGACTTGCCAGGCTACCATGCATCATAACTTCGAGACTCGTGTCCAGTGCGAGGATGAGCGTTGGGAGGAGATAAAGGCCGAGATGGAAGCTCAGCGAAAGTTCCATGAAGATATGCTTGAACGCTTCCCACCCATGGGGGTTCTTCTGAGGAGGAGGCGTCTGTGAGGCACGAGCGTCGTCGCCGAAGGACGGATGGCTCAGGCCCATCGGAAGCTCAGGGCCCATCTCTATCTCATGCTCCATCCTCTACCAGCAGCTCGTGGTTTAGGGATATTATAAGTTGATGTTGTTTGTTTTATTTGCTTTTATTAGTTCGAATGTTAAGTTTTTTTGAATTCAGTAGTTGGATTTGTATTCGGTAGTTAATTGTATTTGAATTTGAATTAGAATATAATTTGGTTCGATTCAAATTGCGTGTTGATTTTATTGTAATCCCACCTTCCCGAGTTGTTTGGGGGTGGTATTATTTATTCTAGCATGATTTTTATATGATCCTCAATATTAGAAGTTATTTTGGAATGATTGTTGGGAATATTACTGATATTGGCAGGCTATGAGTAGATATGGTGGTAGTTTTGAAATCTAATAGAGTTTAGAAGTTACTATTCTAAATTCAATCTAAAAGATATTAGGTTTGTTTTAGAATCAAGAATATGGGTTGTTTCCGTTTTCGATTTCGGAAATAGTTTGTTTCTGGCAATTGCCTTGAAACTTTTTGACAACTTGCCGATTCATTTTGGAAGCTCACAACCTATATAAACTTCCTTCATTCTACACTCACAACCCACACTACATCCCACTTTCATCTCTCACCTTTCACTCCCAAGTTTCCCCTTTTTCTTCTTTACTTTAGGACTTCAGCTGCACGGAGCGCGCCTGCGCCTTAGTTGAGTGCCACCTGCGCTTGAACCACCTGGAACTCGAAAATCACTAGAGAGCGACCCGCGCCCATCCCAGGCAAACAGTGAGCGCGCTCTGCGCCTAAGTGCCTGGAACTTGAAATTCACCAAGGTGCGACCAGCAACCCAACCAGAAATAGTGAAATAGTGAGCGCTAAGTGCGCTTGAAATTCACCAAGTGCATCACCAGGCAAATAGTGAGCGCGACTCGCACCTGTCACTTTCACTTAGACTAGAGCACATCTCGTACCCTACCTTATAGCTTCTCGTGCCCCTGACATTCGACATTCAAGGAGGCCGCGAAAAATTCCAATTTTTTATGTGGTGTTCCAGGATCGTTTGCAGCTGTTCTAAAGAGTAGTTTTGTGATAACATCACCTATAGTGATGCCAGAGCAGTCGTTCGAACACTTGTTGGGAAGCGAAACTTATGGACATTGGTTCCACGACAGGATCTTGCAGTTAGGATGGAGGCATCTACTGGTAAGAGAAGACGATTCGTATTCACCTAAGCTTACTAAATATTTTTACAATAATGTTAGTTTCTATTGTAACCAAGATGGAGAACAAGAATTCTCCATCATGGTTGATGAAATGCCACTAGAATTCAATAAGTATTTGGTAGCATTAGTTTTGGAAATACCAATACCTGATCCTATTCACACATGGGGATATATGACCGATAATGCATACCCTATGACTATACATATTTCCATGAGTATTATGGGGGAGGGGTGTTTCGTATAATGGACCAAGGGCATTATAACATAGCCCTTGGTAGCCTGTCCCTCAATGTAGGCACCACCATGTTATTCATCTTGATGAATATTTTAGGGGATTGGCAATTTACTTCTACAGATAGTACTGCTGGCGACATTTTCCTTGTTTTAGCTGAGGGACATTGCCGATATGACATTCCCCGAGTATTAGTGGCTAGTGTAAAGAGAGCCCAAAGCATGAGGCATAAGTATCTTCTTATGCCTTTTTTGGTTTGCCGCATCATGCTAAGTTGTCTACTTGAATTTTGTACCTGGTTCACGGATTGGAAAAGGGTTGAAGTCATGAGACCCACCAATTGGGTGGTTCGCTCATTTCGAGTAATGACTTAGCCGGGATGGCAGGTGAAACCTCATTTGGTTGCTCCTTACACCCCATTAGACATAATAACACTCGACAGGTTAGCACAAGTTGATGACACACGGCGGCGGGCTTGGCAAGTTATCATGGCATGGCAGGATGTGAAGGAACCTCATCTCTTTGGAGAGGAAGATGAGGAGGACAATGTTTAAATGCAGGAGATAAGGTAAGCTTTTAGTTTCAGTTAGTGTCTGCTTATGTCACAAGCAATTTGATTCTTGTTAACCCCATAACAGGTGGAACTCATATAGAGTTGCGTCTATTTTTTTTTTTCTATATTAGTATGTTTTAACCTTGTGTTTGCAGATGTTCGAGAATTTCACGATTTTTCCATGGTTGATAAGAGCCCAAAACTATAGTTTTAACACATTAATAATAATACTTTTAGACCAATTATACGAGTAATAAATAAGAGTTAATGCTGATTACGTGCTTTTATATATTTTAGGCATTGAAGTTAATTATGTGTAGAAATGTGCCACTTTGGCGAGATAAAGGAGCAAAAGTTGGTTGCTTGTTAAGGTCTAGGATTTCTATTATCCTACTGATTTTGTTATCCTCGATACAGAAGTCACTAACGACTCTATTCCGATCATTTTAGGGCGTCCTTTCTTGGCAATTGCCAACGCACTCATAAAATGCCGCAATGGTTCTATGTCCTTATCTTTTGGCCATCTTTTTGTTGAGGTAAATGTTTTTAAAATGATGAAACAGTTACCAGATTAGTCTGTAGATGAGGAGGCTAGCATGATCGAGATCTTAGCTCAAGATTACTTTAGTAACACGTTTCCAGAAAACCATATGCATAAATTCCTTTCTTTTCGAAGTTCAGATTTTGTCGATGACTCCTACTTAGAGGAAGTCAACACCAACTTCGAGTCTACACAAATCATAGACCCTTCTATTGCTCCATCTACAGAGTTTGAAGACCTGCTGCCTAAGCAAGTATTCATTACTCAAGATGAGGACCCTCTAGAAGCATTTATCGATATTCCTTCCACCCCGGTGCTTAAACCTCTTCCTCCTAAGTTAAAGTATATTCAACTTGATCCGGATGGTAGTCATCCGGTAATAATATCTTCTCTGTTATCTAAGGAGGAAGAGACATGTTTGATCAGAGTGATTAGGGAACATCATTCTGCGATTGGTTGGTCCCTAGCCGACATTAAGGGAATTGACCCTAATGTGTGCACTCATCGTATCCATTTAGAGGGTAATGCAAAGACTTCTTGCGAACCTTAATGTCATTTGAACCCTTCCATGAAAGAAGTGGTCAGGGAAGAAGTCTTACGGTTACTCGTTGTGGGTATCATATACCCAATCTCTGATAGCGAATGGGTAAGTCCCATTCATGTAGTTCCTAAGAAATCAAGGATTACTATGGTATGTAATGCCAAGGGTGAATATGTTGCCACACATGGTCCTATGAAATGGAGGATCTGTATTGATTACAGACGTTTAAATGCCATGACACGAAAGGATCATTTTCCTTTACCCTTTATAGATCAGATACTTGAACGTCTAGCTGGTCATGCTTTTTATTGTATTTTGGGTGGCTACTCTGGCTATTTCAAAATTATTATTGATATTGAGGACCAAGAAAAGACTACTTTCACATGTCCTTTTGGAACATACGCCTATAAACGAATGTCTTTTGGCCTTTGTAATGCTCCTGGTACCTTACAACGGTGTATGGTTCATATATTTAGTGACGTGGTTGAGCGTTTCATGGAAATATTCATGGATGATTTTTCTATCTATGGAGACTCTTTCACTGACTGCCTATCTAACCTGCCTAAAGTTTTGACACGATGTGAAGAGAAGAGTCTTGTTTTAAATTGGGAAAAATGTCATTTCATGGTGAAAAAAGGCATAGTACTTGGTCACATCGTATCTAGTAATGGCATCGAAGTAGATAAGGCCAAACTAGATAAGGTAGCGACTCTACCTATACAATAGACTGTTCGTGATATTAAAGCCTTTCTAGGCCATGCAGGTTTTTATAGACGCTTTATAAAAGATTTTTCAAAAATAGCTAGGCCGTTAACTAATCTGCTTTTAAAGGATGCCATTTTTTATTTTAATTTTAACTGTAAACAGGCTTTTGAAACTTTAAAAGTCTCCTTAACTTCTGCACCCATTATACAACCTCCCGATTAGTCTAAACCTTTCGAACTTATTTGCTGCTAGTGATTATGCAGTTGGTGCTGTCTTGAGACAAAAACTAGATAATAAGTCCACTGTTATTTATTATGCTAGTAAAACTCTAACCGATGCTCAAAGGAATTAAACAACTACTGAAAAAGAATTCTTAGCTGTCGTTTATACTGTAGATAAGTTTCGTCCTTATTTGGTTGGTTCTAAGACTCTAGTTTACACGGACCAAGCAGCCCTTAGTTACCTTCTCGCAAAGAAGGATGCTAAGCAAAGATTAATCTGATGGATTCTTCTCCTGCAAGAGTTCACATTAGAAATAAAGGTCGAAAATGTAGTTGTCGACCACTTATCTAGACTTACAAACGACAATGATAGTGATTCTGAGTCCATAACAGACTCTTTTCCTGATTAGCATCTGTATGCTATTTTTTCTGCACCATGGTATGCTGACATTGTGAATTATTTAGTGTCTGATGTTATTCCTTATGATTAGTCAAGAAATGAACATAAGAAGTTCTTGGCCAGAGTTAAGCTATACTACTGGGATGAGCCATACCTTTTCAATTATTGTGTGGATCAGATTATTCGTCGTTGTATTCCCCAATGGGAATATAATGAGATTTTCTCATTCTACCATGACAAAGAGTGTGGTGGCCATTTTAGTGGTATGAAAACAGCTACTAAAATTCTTTAATGTGGGTTTTATTGGCCTACTCTCTTTAAAGATGCCCTAGTGCATTGCAAGATGTGTGTTCGTTGCCAACAACTTGGGCGAATCACAAAGCGTAATATGATGCCATTACCCACGAAAACTTAAAGGCAACTAGACTAAGGTGGAATCAAGTGTAAGTACTCTAAACTTAAAGTCTAATGAGAGATTTACGAAAAAGGCAACTAGACTACGATGCAACTACCCACGAAATGCAACTAGTCGACGATGGGAATAACTAAGGGAATGCTACGTTGATTCTATAATAAGGAGTTAGAGGGGGATTGATTCCACCTTAACTCGACTTAAGTTCCTTTTAACGACGAATCGTCGTAATCCGAATTGAACTGCTTCGCAGAACAATTGGTTCTTCCTAATCCCTAATTACACATGGCATTCCTACCAATTCATAACTAGCATATGAACGATTAAACCCATTCTCATGGTGAACTAATCGTTTCTAGAGTGGAAAGGAAATTACGACGATTCTACGATATTCGGAATCAAGCTTTCATCAAGGCTTCTCAACCCCCTCTAATGGAGGTTTAGCCGAGAATCATTACGCAATCATTTCCGATTACATTTAAACTAAACATGATATAAAGAATTGAAATTTACTTAATTAAACAATAATGAAATCTAATTTAATGACTCAATTGAAATAAAGACAGGAATTGAAATTAGATCTAGGAATGGAAATGACAAAATCAAAATTGATAAAAAATACTACTTTATTGATCTAATCAAAATGAAGAACAAGATTCAAAGGTTTAATCTAATACAATAATTGAAATGGAACTAAACTTATTTAATCTACATGAAAAACTAGATCTAGAATTCATTAATGGAGGCTAACTAATCTAAATCTAATCTATGTCTAACTATCTACCATTAACAAAGAGCTAAGCTTTTGTTTTTATACATTCAGATCTAAAAATCGTGCATGGGCTTGGAGCCATGTTTTGGGCCAGAGAATCAGGCCCAAAACCCAATTCTTTCAGTCCAAAAAGGCCTCTTCAGCTGCAGTTGGCTTCAACAGATTTTCTGTCCAGTTTTGCTCTTCTGATTAGGTCAAGGCTTAGACCATTGGAAAGCTCTTTCCGAGCCGGTCGTTTTGACATAAGGTAGGCCCCATTCCGAGGTCTGAGTCCAAAGATATGTCCTTCGGAAGTTATGCTAATTTTGTGTGCTGTTTCTGCCCGCGTCGACTTTTCAGCTTTTGACCGGGCTTTTAGAAAGGCTTTGTCTTCTCGAAACTTGGCCTTTAATCACTGAATTCCTTAGTAACCGACCTTTGCTCCTTTATCTCGCTAAAGTGGCACATTTCTGCACATAATGGACTTTGAAGCCTGAAATGCATAAAAACACGTAATCAGTGTTAACTCTTAATTATTACTCACATAATTGGTCTAAAAGTATGACTGTTAAAGGGTTAAAACTATAGTTTTGGGCTCTTATCACCGCGCAGCCACCGCGCCACCAAAACATTTGAAAATTTCACATTATTTCCTACACCTTCTATAAACCCTCAAATCAGTTCAAACTTCCAATGGCTCAAAGACAGAGAATTTTGCTGAAGCAAGCGTTTACGGCCGACCACTTTGCGTTGTTTTACAATGATGAGATGGTTAGGATAGATTGGAGTGGTTTGTGGTACTCGACAAACGATTTTTACCACGAAGATTTGGTCCGACAGTTTTATAGGACGAGGGAGTTGGATGGGATTATAATTTTTGTTAAGGTGGCCAGGAGGAGGAGAGAAGTATCTACTGGGTTGTTGGTTGAGATTTTAGGCATTCTGCCTAGATGCCATCTCGATGCCACATTACATGAATCCCAATTTACTGGGATCGAGCCTTTGATGAATGCGACTGTTTTGGAAGGGAACTACAATACAAGCTCGCATTGTGTTCGCCAGTCGTCTCTGCGAACCAACCAACTGGCTGTAGCTCAGTGGATTGGTAAGAATGTCATCGGGAAGGAGAAGGTTAGTGACATCAGTCTGAACTGCCTTCACGTTCTATGGATACTCCAAGAGGAAAAGTATGAATTCTATATTCTTGAGTTTTTGAGTAATATGATTAGGGGAGTTGGGAAGAGTATTGCACCTCTCCTTGTTTTGATAACAAAGATCATGATGACCTTGAGAGCGACTCCGACGTCTAATAGGATTTGGCTGAAAGAGCACAAAAATCCTTCTATTTATACGGAGTGTATCCAAAAGACGTGGAGGTTGTCTGAAGAGAGGGTAGTTGAGGAGGATGAGGAGGACACGTCATGTCTTGATGTCGATGCCTTGGAGAGGTGTAGGTCGGATGCAGAACGCATGTCGGTGCTTCATCGTGGCATGTGTTCCCTCAATACTATTTGCAAAGATCTTTGGACTCGGCAGCCTACGATGCATCATAACTTTGAGACTCGTGCCCAGCGCGAGGATAAGCATTGGGAGGAGATGAAGGCCGAGATGGATGCACAGTCCAAGTTCCGAGAAGATATGTTTGCATGCTTCCCACCCCATGGGGGTTCTTTTTCTGAGGAGGCTTCTGTGAGGCATGAGCGTCGTCGCTGCAAGACGGATGGCTCTGGCCCATCGGGAGCTCAGGGCCCATCCTCATCTCATGCTCCATCCTCTACCAGTAGCGCGTGGTTTAGGGATATTATGAATTGACATTATTTTCTATTTGTTTTTTTTTCGTTCGGATGTTAAGTTTTTTTTTAATTCAGTTATTAGATTTGTATTCGGTAGTTAATTGTTGTTTGAATTTCAATTTTAATATAATATGGTTCTTTTCAAATTGTGCATTGTTTTTATTGTTAATCTCACATTCCCGAATTGTTTGGGGGTGGTATTATTTACTCTAGCATGATTTGTTATAGGATGCTCCATTTTAGAAGTTGTTTTGGAGTGATGGTTGAGAATATTGCCAATATGGGCATACCTATGATTAGATGTTGTGGTATGATGAAATCTAAAAGAGTTTAGAAGTTACTATTCTAAATTCAATCTAAAACATATTAGGTTTGTTTTAGAATTAAGAATATGGGTTGTTTCCGTTTTCGATTTTGGAAATTTTTTGTTTCCGGCAATTGTGTTAAAGCATTTTCGCAACTTCCTGATTCGTTTTGGAAAATTAAAACCTATATAAACTTCCTTCATTCTACACTCACAACCCACACTACACCTCACATTCATCTCTCACCTTTCACTCCCAACTTTTCCTTCTTTTTCCTTCTCACTTCCACATTTTAGCACCTTGGAGAACACCTGCGCCCTAGGCACTGTCAGTAAAAATTTCATCAGAGCGCGACCCACGCCCTTCCAAGACTCCTAGTGATCGCGCCCAGCACTAAATTGCTTTGAACTCGAAATTCACCAAGGTGCATCTCGCGCCCTACCCATGCATAGGTTGAGTGCACACTGCGCCCTGACCCCCGTGGGCACGAAAAATTCTGATTTTTTGTGGGTTGTTCCAGGATCGTTTGCAGCTGTTCCAGCGAGTAGATTGGTGATGACATCCCTTCGTATCATACTAAAACAGTGTTTTGAAGACTTGTTCCAAAGTAACACCTATGGTGCGTGGTTTTGCGAAGTGATCATTCTAGCAGGCTGGGAGCCACTATTGGTAAGTCCTGATGAACTTTATTCTCCCGCACTTATATCTTATTTTTATGATAATTGTAAGTTCTTTGATAGACCAGATGGAGAACAAGTGTTCTCCATCACCATCGGGGATGAACTATTGGAAATTTCCAGGTTCTTGCTAGCCTTTGTGCTTGGACTTGCTATGCCCGCCGAAATACAAGACTCATGGGCCTATTTGGTAGAAAATATGTACATGTATAACTATGAGGATTTGCATGAGCATTACGGGGCAGGAATCTTTAGGATAGAAGACCAAGGGGATTATAACGTCGCCCTTGGTAGCCTATCTATGAATGTGGGCACTGTTATGTTTTGGATCATGCTAAACATTAGAGGGGAATGGCGTTATTCTTTTGTGAACGACGAGACTTGTGATATTTTCCTTGCTTTAGCTGGGGGACGTACACTCTATGATATTCCCTAGACACTAATGTCTAGTTTAGCCTGAACCCATAGCAAGAGGCATAACTACCTTCTTATGCCTGTTTTAATTTGCTGTATTATGCTATGTTTCTTCCCTATTTTTTGTGCCTGTTTCACGGATTGGGTTGGGGTCGACATTGTGAGACCCACTAATTGTATTATTTGATCGTTCCGTGCAATGACTTGGCAAGGGTGGAGGATACAACCTCATCAGGTTGCACCTTACACCCTATCCGACCAAGTGGCGCTTGACAGGTTAGCTATAATAGACAATAAGTGGTGTGAAGCCTGGCAAATTACCATGGCATGGGAGGATGCGAATGACCCTCATTTCTTTATTGAAGATGAGGAGGATGAGCCTTAAATGGGAGTTAAGGTTAGTTTTTATTTTAGTTAGTGTCTGTTTATGTCCCAAGCAATTTGATTCTTGTTAACCCCATAACGGGTGGAACTCATATCTAGTTGCATCAGTTTTTATTTTCTATATTCAGATGTTCAAGAATTTCATGCGTTTTCATGGTATTTCTCTACCCTTTTTATTTAAATACTTTGAGGACAAAGCATGCTTCTTGTTTGGGGGCATAGAAACACGTGTAATTAAGGCATCTGTTAGGATATGGATATGTATAATATGCACTTGCTTTCTAGTTAAAAATTCAAAATTTTAAAAATATTAATAAAAAGTTTATGCTGTACACTTAGGAATATTAGTATTGTTTTCCTTCTCTAGGCCCTTGATAATCTAGAAATCTCACGTAGCTTTTGCATTAGAATAGTTTTTAGAAACTTAGGTTAATATGTAGGTAATAATCCTTGCATCTATCTATAAATATGTTACATGAGTATCTATGATTGTTGGCAGTAAGTTTATGAAAGGCTAGAGTACTTATTCTACAAATCCTGTGAGAATATATCCTAAAGCCTTATATGAGTTAAACATTTGAGAAATGACACAAGGGAAAAGTAAAATCCGAATAGAGAAATTACACGTCCACTTGCTTGATCACTATACCATATCCTAAGCGAGAATTTAGTCCTTCGTTGGATTGATATAGCTAGAAATTCAAACCTATGAATTATTTTCCGCTAGCCGCCCCTCTGATCCTTTCTTTAGCCTTTCATAAACCGCAAATCCATTACCCTATTACAAAAACAAAACAAAAAATAAAAATAAAAATAAAATAAAAAAATCAACCTACCCATTGTAGAATGAGTCTGAGAATAGAGATAAAGAATAGAAAAGAGAAAGACCTTTGGAATTAAGAATTTGTTAGTCGGTTCAAATAAGAAAAGAAAGTTTCCATCCAAAAAAATAAATAAATAAATAAAAGAAAATAAAGAGTTAGAACTCCAAAAATAAAATCGAATGAGTCAAAAGCTAAAGAAAAAGGAAAAAAATATGGCTAAAGATGGAAACAAAGTGTAGATGCAAAAGTAAAGAACAAGGTTTTCTTTAGTTACATAATATGAAGACTCTATTATCTCAGACTTGTCCTTTTTGAATATCCATTTCCTTCCTTCTTAAACCATCTCTTAATCCCTGCAACACCTAATAAAGACATCTAGCTCAATTATGAATAGGTTAGTGTGATAGTAATTGGCAGATGTTTTTGATCGAACCCGACTTCCTTGTGTGTCATTGAGATTATAAGGTAAAGTGTTCCCACTGTACAATGGAGTAGCGAAACTTGAGAGGAAAAATCAGAGTGGTTTTTGTCTTGACATTTATGTGAGGACCTACTTAAGGACGCTATTCCGAGTTTTCATAAACGAACTTGCTAGTTCATTTCATAGTATTACTCATTGTATATATGTTTATTCATAGATGATTGATTATTATGCATATATTAGCTTAGGTTTCTACTTGATTATTCCGTAGTCATTGCTAGTGTGTATAGATAATTGAGGCATAAATAAGGAAATAATAGTTTTATTTCTTAGTCGTTGTAGTATAGATGAAGTTTGTGAGTACCTTCACTGGAAAACTCTCACGAGGCTATAACTCGCCCACTAGGGACTTCCTAGTGGTTTAAGGCCTTGTTGCATATGGTCAATGCAATCACACTCGGCGAAACGAGATTAGTTAGAACTCCATTTTTTGTCACTTATGCTAATTTCTCATATTTGCTTAAGGACAAGCAAAATGATATTTGGGGGTGGTTTGATAAGAGCCCAAAACTATAGTTTTAACCCCTTAAAAATAATACTTTTAGACCAGTTATGCGAATAATAAATAAGTGTTAATGTTGATTACGTGCTTTTATGTATTTCAAGCATTGAAGTCAATTATGTGCAGAAATGTACCACTTTGGCGAGATAAAGGAGCAAGGGTTGGTTGCTAAGAAGTTCTACCATTAACCTTGACCCAATCAGAGGAGCAGAAGTAAACGAAAAGCCTGCTGAAGTCAGATCCAGCTAAAAAGGTCCTTGTGGATTGAAGAGATTGGGTTTTGGGCTCGATTTTCCACCTAAAACATGGCTCCTCAGCCCATGCAAGAAAATGTGGATCTGATCTCCTCCATTTGAAGACACGATAAACTCTTAAGAAACAATTAGGTTAGGTAGCAAGTAGCCATTAGAGCATATTTTTCTAGATCTAGATTTTATATTCCATTAATTAGTTTTCAATTATTGTTTTAGATGTAGTTTTTACTTTGCAATAGATTAGTTAGAACAAGTAGATTGTTATTTTAGAATCAAATATTAGTTTCATAATAAAGTATTCATTTTCATTTTAATTTAGTTTATCAATTAAATTCTTATTTAGTTTTAATATTGTTAAATTTGATTGAAATCATTACTATTGTAGTTTATATTAGGAAAGTTAGAATCTTTATATGATGTCTAGTTTAAATTCATATGAAAATGATAGTTTGATGAATCAAGGCTAAACCTCCATTAGAGGGGTTTGATGAAGCCTTGATGAAAACTTGATTGTGTAGTGTAGAAATAATTGTAAGAGTTTATTGCACTCTAGAAGGTAGTTGATTTGCCATGAGAATGGGTTGAACTTCCTCACATGCTAGTCATTAGTTGGTAGAGATTGCCATAAATGATTAGGGATTAGAACGACCAATTCTTATCGTAAGAATGTAAAAATTGGATTACAACAATCTATGCTAGTTTATTAAGTTGGATTCAAGGTGGAATCAAATTCCCCTAATTCTTTATCTAGATTCAACCCTTAGTATTTCCGTCATTTCGTTATTCGTATTTTGTTAGCATAGTTTGCATCGTAGTATAATTCCCACCATTACTCTTACTAACTTTGGATAGATTGATAATTTTAGAAAGGATTGAGTACTAAAGAACTAAGAGTGGAACGAATCTTTTATTCCAACTCTATTTCGATAGATTTGAGAGTAAAATAATCTTTGATAAATAAATACACGAAGTTCAGTCACAGTTTTACTTGCGTTGAGTTTTCGTATCTTAATCGTAGGTAAAACTACATTTTTACATTTATCACTAGTATATAAAATTAAAAGCAAGTGAATCAAGAAGGGTATATTGCACAAGTAAGAAAAAAAAATCGATAAGAAAAGTAAATATACATAAAGAAAGGGAAAATATGGAAGCCCAGTTACATAATAGAGAATAAGTATATTATTAAAATAGATCACACCTCAACTTGAATAAAATACTGACCTATACAGTGTCATACTTTTGGGGGATGTAAGTAGCTCTGTCAGGGATATGTTAATTATGTAGATACATCCTTGGCGGAAAAACTCTTGGGAAAAGCCAAAAGCTTCCAATAATTTAGATGGTGAACTAGTGGTCCTCTATTTTGCACTAAGTCATTAGTCTGACCAAAGTAGCTTGTATCAAAAAGGAGATAGAAAGAAAGAGACAACAGATCAAACTCATCTATATCACAGCACAACTTCGCTCTCTCATCAAATCAATCCGAAAGAGAATCTTATTGACAAAAAGATATATTAAAACTTTACACCTAAGGACAGGCCCAACAGAACATGACAGGACATTGACATTACCTATCGATTTTTTTTTTTTGTTTCTCAAAACCAACAGTCCTTACATGGTTTATACGCTCAGGACAAAGGGAAAATACCATAATCGCACCAATCGTTGCCAATATAACAAGACTCACACAAAACCACCAATGTTAGCATTATCCAGTCCCTCGTATAAACACAATGCTGATGATAAATGCACATTTGGAGCAACAATAGTATGTACTAATATGCAAGACCTAGTTTCACTTAGTACACTGATAAGAGCCCAAAACTGTAGTTTTAACCCTGTAACAGTCATACTTTTAGACCAATTATGCGAGTAATAATTAAGAGTTAACACTGATTACGTGTTTTTATGCATTTCAGGTTTCAAAGTCTATTATGTGCAGAAATGTGTCACTTTAACGAGATAAAGGAGCAAAGGTCGGTTACTAAGTAGTTCCGTGATTAAAGGCCAAGATTCAAGAAGACAAAGCCTTCCTAAAGCCCGGTCAAAAGCTGAAAAGTCGATACGGGCTGGAACAGCACACAAGTCAGCAGAACTTCCAAAGGCCGTATCTTTGGACTCAGACCTCAGAATGGGGCCTACCTTATGTCAAAACGACCGGATCGGAAAGAGATTTCCAATGGTCCAAGCCTTGACCCAATCAGAGGAGCAAAAGTGGACGAAAAGTCTGTAGAAGCCAACTGCAGCTGAAGAGGCCTTTTTGGACTGAAAGAATTGGGTTTTGGGCCTGATTATCTGGCCCAAAACATGGCTCCAAGCCCATGCACGATTTTTGGATCTGAAAGTATAAAAACCAAAGTTTAGCTCTTTGTTAATGGTAGCTAGTTAGACCTAAAATAATATAGATAATTCTAGATCTGTTTTCATTAATTAAATTAAGCTTTAGTTCCATTTTCAATTCTTGTTTTAGATTAAGTCTTTGAATCATTGTTCTTGATTGATTAGATAAATAAAATAGTTATTTTCTCAATTTCGAATTGTGTTATTTCAATTTATAGATCTGATTTTAATTATTGTTGATTATCATTCCGTAGTTTAAATAGATTGAACCATTGTTAGTTAATTTAGTTAAGTTAGAATTTTAATATGATTGTAGTTATAATGAAATGGGAAATGATGGTTTGATGACTCAAGGCTAAAACCTCCATTAGAGGGGTTGATGAAGCCTTGCTGAAAACTTAGTGGTATAGTGTAGAAACATTGTAGAATCTATTCCAATCTAGAAGGTCGTGATTCACCATGAGAATGGGTGGACGACCTCACATGCTAGTTAGTACTCGGTAGAAATGCCATGAACACTAGGGATTAGAACTCGAATTTCTTGCCGTAAGAACGTAAGAATCGAGATACAGAATCTATGTTAGGCTATTAAGTTAGATTCGAGGTGGATTCAATTCCCCTCTAATCCTTTATCTAGATTCAAACATAATCATATTTCCATAGCATTCATAGTTAAATTCAAGTAATCAAATTCAGTAAGTATCGTAGTATATCACCTTCGTAAAGCTCTCATTGACTTAAGACTGAGTAATTAGATTAGAAAACAATTCCATGCTAGAGCACTAGGAGTGGAACGAATTCGTTACTCCACTCTATTTCGATAGACTTGAGAGTAGGAAACTTTGATAAATAACATAGCATCATAAATAGTTCTAGTTTACTTACGTTTTGAGTTCATCGTTCATTTCGTAGGTAAGCTATTCATTTTATGTTTATCATACACCAACCATTTGAGCAAGCTTAATTAAATAGGTGTGCTTAATTTGGAAGAAACTCAAATATAATCATGAACTTCAACTTTTATGACTGAACTCTTTACGAAAAAAATAATAAATAACATAATGATTATAAGAACGAAAGGATTTGAGGTTAAAGAAACGGTAAGAATACCTTTAACCGTTATCACCGAGCCGGTGTAACCAAACTATAGTAGCCTGATGCTTCCCTTTGGGCCTGACCACATGGGTTCTTCTAAACTCTTCTCGTCCAGAATTTCTACTACCTAACCATTTTAATGAACAGAACTCACTAACAGAGGAATACATTTGCCACTCAATGACCAATAGAGATATAAAGTATAAATAAAACCATACTGAAAACTGTACATGAAAGAAAAAAGAAGAAACCAGAAGCCACAATGAGATTCCCAATACTAACAGAAACTTTATGTCTCAATACAAAACAAGCTAAATAAGAAAAATGAAACTAACCAGAACCCATTGTGGGGCTATTAAAGCTCATCTTGAAGGGCTTAAGAACTGAACTAACACACCCTCCTATTGCAATGTTCTACAAAGAGCTCTTGCAAGGCAGAATCAATCAAACTAACAATCTCTATTTATAGAAAAACTGAGGATTCAAATGGAATAAAATCATGTATCTGCATCATCTATTCTCTGCTTAAACCAGCTCAAAACTGACCCTGAAAACAGCCTAGAAACCCAGAAAGTGAAAGGGAACCCACAAAAAAAGTTAACAATCTTTATTTGCAGAGAATCCGCAATAAGTATAGCATGAATGTGACCAACACTAGCAGCTAAGAGGGTCACCTAGATTTGCATTACCGCAGAGAATCTATGCTTGTGAAAAGTGTTGGCAAATTAAAAAAGCAATGTTCAACAATTCAACTACAACAATAACACCAAGAATATTTCCAAACTAAAATAAAATTTCTACATAAATAAGGTGCAAAACTTTCAGTACTTGAAATAATAAGTTAAACTGGAAAAAAAGGGTTGCTCAAAAATGCTGAAAGCTTTTTATACTAACCTGAAGTGGACTTGCTTTTGAGTTTAAGAAAGCAACTGAGCTTTACTCCCTCCCTCACCTCTATCTTTCTTGATTCTTTTTTCACTCCTTTTATTCACCTTTTGTGTTTGCTTGTATGTTTGATGCATGTTTTGTTTATTGTTCTTGTTAAGAGACATTACAAAAAACATAGATATCAAATAAGAGCATATAACTCCAAAACCAGTCCTTTCATACCAGATACTATGAATTGACTAAAATGCCTCTTTCTATCATATCAATAACTTCTCATAAGGTATTTCTGCAATTCTGCACCCATATAAATCACAAAAGTCCACAAACTCAAAATTCTATTCATTCAATATTTCAAACGGTACAATTAGCTAAAGACTAACATCAAAAAAATTAAATTTCCCACCTACCTTTGTGTTTCTTGAAACAATGCAAAGAAAAATTGCAAAACAAACAAAAAAGAAAAAAAGAGGGATTAATTAAAAACCAAACATGACTCATGGAATTTTAAGTTGTTGAGTTTTCTGACTTACTAAGGAGTAAAGCATGTTGGGCACTTGTATTTGGATTGTGATTCTTTGCATACTTCACATTTTCTCCTTCACTAACTTGTGGTAATATGGCTTACGTCATTCCAAATGAAATTTCTCATTAGTTGAGTAAGGACCACATAAAAATGGAAGTAGCCACATCCATCTTATAAAATGAAGCTTCAAATGACACCCACGATTCTCCATAAAGAAAAGGAGGCATACAAAGAAGAAGAAGTTTAGAATCATTTACCATACAGATGAAAAAACTCAGATTACCAAGACCCCAGACATGAAGAAAACCCCAATTTCCACCAAAATTTACTAGTTGTCATGCTAAAACTGTAGACACCCCATTTTTGCACCCTAGGCATAATTCATTCACGATTTTGCCTTGAATTAAATTTGATCATATAAAGTGATTTGTTTTCTAGAGTCTTTATTTCTACATCAAACTTCTTTCTTTTCATCTTATTTTAGTGTCTTTAGACTCTCTTCATCATGTTCTAGCTATGGCTGAAGTTTCGTTGCTTTCTGAGTTTTGAGCTGAAAATGACCAAAATGCCCCTGTAACCCTTTGGAGCCCAAATCTCATTTTTTCCACTCTTTCTTTGGAAGAGATTATTTCATATTTGAATTCCCCTTGAAAAATCCTTTGAAATTAGTACAAGCTTGCCTAGGTTCCTTTTGGATTTCAGAAACCCTAATCTTACCCTATCCCATTCCAACCCGTTGTGCGCGCTGTTCAGTGCAATATATTATTGGAGTAAGTTTTGGACCCAAGGGTATTTTTAAGAGTTCATGGGAATTCCTAATGGATTCATGAACAACTTTTGTAAAGAAGAGTTTTCCTAATTTTGACCCGGTCAAAGGGGACTTGCAACGTTGAAAATATGGTCAAAATGGGCCTTTTTTGTTGATTTTGGACCCGTGCTCGTGGGCTGTGGATCCAGCTCGTGTCATGCCATATCTGAAATAGCTTGTTTTTGTCAGTGGCTTGAGCTTTTGGTAGCAAATTTACTAATAATGTTCTTTACTTTGTTTCTTAGGTTTGACAATGTTTGATCGATCGATAGATAATACTTAATTTGTTGATGATGGAGTTTATTAGAATGATTTTTAGTTTGGTTGAATGTGTTATCAAATAAATGTATCTAGTATTTTTCAATAATGTTGGATAAAAGATAATAACTTGCTATTTTTTCTTGTTGAATAAATTGATGTAAGGAACAAGTATTTTCCGAATGGTTTGAAAATATATGGGGTTGAAGTTATTGTGGATGTTATAATTTTATTTTTGAGAATTTTATAGTTGTTTTATTGGTGAAATAAGTTTATAGGTTAGGAATTGAATTACAGGTTATTATGCAGTATTTTTAGCAGGAAAAATATTTTTTTTTTAAATAAATAAATTAGATGACGGTTTTTGAAGAACTATCAGAGTGTAAACTATTTGTTCACGTATTTTGTTCAATAAAATGACTGTTCCACAGTAGTCAATGGGCATTTCTTGACGGTTCTAACTATAATTTATGACGGCTACATATGAGGTGTCATAATCAAATTTACTTACTATAACGTTTTAAAGGCTAATATATATCATAATGGGAGGAAATTTTAAGACGCCTTTCTATGAATCGTCATAACTTTAATGATGGTTCTGGTTGACTTTTTATGACACCCACAGTAATGACAGCTAGTTTTTCAATCAGAAAGTGTCATGATATGTATTTCATGACAGCTAAAAGCTGTCATAAAAAGCCTGTCATAAAAAGCCTTTTTTAGTAGTGTGAATCTATCAGAGAGTTGTGATTGCAACACACTCCTGTGAGAACCCACCTTAAAGAAACTCTCCAAAAACCTCGAAAACAACTCTGCTTTTGCATTTTGATAAGACGATAAAATTGAATATAACTCTACTTACGAATAAAATGATGAATTTCAAAACGCAAGTAAAATTATTTCTTTTACGAATACAGTTCTTATCAAAGATTTCTACTCTCGATACTATTGAAATAGAGTTGGAATAGAAGATTCATTCCACTCCTAGTTCTTTAGCATTCAATGTTTTCTAATATTGTCAGTCTATCAAAAGTTTAATGAGAGTAATGGTGGGATTATATTACGATGTGAATTCTAAGAACAAGATACGCTAATTCAAACTACGGAATGTTACAGAATACTAAGGTTTGAATCTAGATAAAGAATTAGGGGGGATTGAATCCACCTTGAATCCAACTTAATAAACTAGCATAGATTGTTGTAATCCAATTCTTACGTTCTTACGGTAAGAATTGGTCGTTCTAATCCCTAATCAATCATGGCAATCTCTACCAAATAATGACTAGCATGTGAGGAAGTCCAACCCATTCTCATGGCGAATCAACAACCTTCTAGAGTGGAATAGACTCTTACAACGATTCTACACTACACAATCAAGTTTTCATCAAGGCTTCATCAAACCCCTCTAATGGAGGTTTACCCTTGATTCATCAAACTATCATTTCCATATGAAATTGAATAAAGCATAATATAAAGATTATAACTGTATTATATCAATCTACTCAAGAATTCAATTCGAAAGTTAACAACTAAGAAATGAATAACAAACAAGAATTGAAATTAGAACTAAGCAATTTTAAATAGAAAAATTGAAATTATCAAGAACTAACTATTTTATTTATCTAATAAATGATAAACAATGATTCAAATAACACTACTAAAAGAAGGGCTTTTTGTGTCACTTATTTTTTTTGTCTCGTGTCACTTACTAGAAAAAAGTGACACACAGAGTTTTGATGTGTCACTTTTTTATGGAACGAGGGCTGATGTGTTGCTTCTAGGAAAAGTGACACAAGTAATTTTATTTTTTGTGTCCCATTCTTTGAACGTGACATTAGTGGTTTGCCTTGTTGTGTCACTTCTGGGTGTAAAAAAATCAAAAACAAAATTAACAAATTATCAAAATATATAAGCGACACGAGTAAGTGTTTATGCCATGAAATTCGAAGTCGTGATTTGGAAAATAACACTTAGGGTTAAAAAAGGAAAAAACACAGAAGAAAAAAAATAAAGTGCGTCTCAAAAAAGCGCTGAAGAGACCTCACCGTTCTTCCTCCCAACTAATTCTCACCAACATTCTAACACCAAGCGCGCTCTCCCACCCAGCGGTCTCTCGTCCATCCCTCGTTCTCCGTCCCAATTCCCTTTGCAGCTATCTCTCTCTCTCACGAGCAAGAAAATAAAGGTAATATTTTTTTCGTTTTTATTTAATTTTATTGACCAAGTACTGATTTATCTCTTGCGATACCTTAGTTTGAGAACTTGTCTGATGTTTTGGATGCTAATTATGGATCATATTACCAACCATTTATTCGCAATAGAAAATTATTATTTGGTACATCTTAGTAAGACAGTGGAGGATTGATAATTTTTATGGTTCAGAGGATGAGCGGTTGGAGGAACAAGTTATTCAATTTCAAACATGATGAAGGAAAGAACTCTTGTTACAAGGCTTCCTCCATGAGTACCTCTAAAGATAATTACTATATGGAGGTTGATGGTAGTGATGCTTTAAAGAATAGAACATCTAAAGATAAATCCTATTTGGACGTTGTTCCTAAGGATGCTTTAAAGAATAGTTCTCCGCACCTTGATTACAAAGTCTTGACCGACCGGTTGGTTTGTGTTCTTTGAAAATGAAGTTCACAATCAAGAGAAAATTTTGCCGAAGTACAATGTCCTCCATCACATTGATGGATATTGCCAACGATGAGAAGAAATCGTTTCTCACAAAGGTGAGTCTTGTTATTAGTTATATGATCTTTGAACATGTATGGATTCTACTATGAATGCACGTTCTTCCATCTTCAACTGTTCAAGAAATCCAACTTATTTATATACTACATTGGACAAATTATGTTTGTGATATATTCGGCGCAACTCATACTAGGATGCTTTTGGAGATAAGAAATTAGCACTTTTGTGGTAAAAGCAACAACCACATTGCCTTGTCGAAGTTATTTGGCTGAACATATCTTGTTAGACCAAAATTCAAGATCCTAGAATCTAGATCCTTATTTAAGTCTCATTTTGGTTCCTTCCAAGTTCCAACATATTGATTGCATATCACGAGTTTTATTACTTAATATTATATGAACCAAATCAGCTTTGCCCTTGTCATAGCTTATTTTAGTAGTTAACTTATTGTGGGATCTCGTAAGTAAAGTGGTTGACAGTTGCATGCTTCAATGCATAAATTCGATATAAAAACTTTTGATTGAGTCTTGTAGGAGCTATATAAATTGTATATTATTTGTGGATTAGATTTTTTATTAGTTGAATATCTTAAGAAACCATTGTTCCTTATAAATTGGAATTTAGTTTCCATGTATATATATATCTCTGGATTTGTGTTCTTTTCGACCAACAATTTCAATTGATAATGACACCGGATAATTGGAAATCTTGGTGGTGATATAACCTCGGATGGTAGTGTCAACACACATGTTATTACTGAGGGAAAGCAAGAATGACTCGTAATTTACGTGTTGCTCTCTGTTCTAGATTAGTCTATTTAACCTGTCTTTAGCTATCGTTATTATTAAGAAAAAAATGGTGAACTGCTATGCCCATAAAAAGATCTAACTGACTTCATATTTCTTGTGTCTCAAACTGCATTGTGATTGAGGCTTAATATAATAACGTCTTAACCCAATTATAACTTATTTTCAACTAATACATCTGCACTTTTTTTTTTACGAGAAGGTGCTTGGTCTTCATGGCGTCCTTGCTAATCCTTTTTTTTTTTTTAGAAAAAGACATTGTTGAAAGTTTATCAACTTTGTTAAACATGATTCACCACAATCGAACAAAATATCTTCTATCTGTGTTTAAAAGTAGGACACCTTGTATGGGAGGTGTGTTATAGAATAATACTCTGCATTTCTAGTCACTATAATTAGAATACAATCATGTAATGAAGAACGTGTTTTGAGTATGTATAGAACTGCGTCCTTAATATCGCGGAATATGTTTGTTTTAAGCCCTTGCGAGGACTAACACACTTTAATTTGAATTTTTCACCCCATTTATGAAGAGCTTGGGTAGTCTCAACTAACTAGTTAAAAGAGAGTTCGAGGGGAAAGAATATTTCTTGGTGAGTGAAGACAACTATATTACACAATGTTTAACAAGTTTCTTGTGAATATTTTTATCTTTCCTCAAGTTTGCGGATGAATTACCTTTTATTTTGCAAGATGAAGATTATGTATCGAAATGCATATCAAAACTGAAAGATGTTGTTCTTAGAGCAAAAGCCTGTCCTCAAGCATTGCTAAAAGGTTATGACATTCACCTTGCTAAGCATGTCCAACCGTCGATCAACACCCTTTTGGATATTGTCGAGGGCCAAAAGATTTCCTTTATGTTAGAAAGTTTTTTTTGAGTCAATCTTACGGGTATAGGGCATTTGGGTTTTGTCAAGCATATTTTCTTCATTTAAAACTTTTATATATAAAATCAGAAAGTCAAATGTTTGCATGTGATTACCTTTTTTTTCACACCATTTAAGAAAGATTTAGTGTGAAATTTACATTTGCCCGTATGTATGGATGCCCCATATAGTATGTGCATGCATGCCCGGTCTGGTAGCACTAGGTTTCAGGATATATATGACCTTATATCTCGCCTTTCGGTGTCAATTTGTCATAACGTGTTATTGTGGTGCCATTCTTGGTTTCTAATCTTTAACACCTGATTCTTTTTTGGAATTTATACATCGATGATTGTTTAGGACATTATATCCTTAAATTTTGGTGTTGTAGACATTTTAAATTGCCTTGCTAGGACAGACCATCTTCCCATGATATGATATCTACTTGTCAAATATCCATCATTTTTTTTAAATATTTTTTTTTAATCTGAAAGGAAGGAGTGTTTATTAACTTCATATGCATGTATGCCGCTCAAATCTTGAGTCTCCCCGTTTGGGAAAATGGTAAGTTCAAGGTGCCAAAATATAATAGAAAGTGTTAATCACCAATATATTCACTGTCACTCCTCAATTTCACTCTTGCCAAAATTATCAATTCGATTGGCTCTAGTGAAACATAATCACCGATAGAATGGTTCTTGTTTATATTTCTTTACACAAAGCGTGATTAATGTAGCTTAAGCGCTACTTGTTTGTAGGTTATCGAACAACGGGCAAAGTCGTGAGCCATTGAGAACAATCTTTGTTGCATGTGAAGAGGGACATGGAGCCGAGGAGGATTGGGTGGTGATCAACTGTTGGGGGGGTGATAAGATAGGTGATGTTAACTTAGTAGTTAATTTGGGTAAAGTGGGCTTCCATATTTTCCCTTTCTTTATGTATATATACTTTTATTATCGATTTTTTTTTTTTTCTTACTTGTGCAATATACCCTTCTTGATTCACTTAATTTTTAATTTTATATACTAGTCATAGTGGAATGGCGACTTCATGATATGATGCGAGGTGCATAGATCGATTAACGAGATGAATAGATGGCAGCTAGGTTTTTGGTGTTGGAAGTCGTCTAACAAGCTAAGATATTGTTAGGATAAGCGTTGGCGTCATGTAGTTTTTTTGTTTTTTTTTTTGCACAATTTATTGTGATTATTTTGGTATTGGAATGACTTATTTTGTTGGGAGTCAAACCGGATAATAGATTCTAGGTTTGATCCATGAAATCAATAGAAGTTAATTGTTTTGAATGTTTTTTCTTTTTTTTCCCAGTGGATGTTGTTTCCATATCATAAAAGCGAGGTTAAAGTGATTTTGGTTGTGATGTTTTGTTAATGTATGTGGATGTTGTTTTACATCATAAAAAGCAGGTTAATGGGGTTTTGGTTATGACGTATAGGATGTATGTTGAGAAATGAATACGATCGAATACAAAAATGAGAAAATATTTAAAAAAAAAATTATTTTCATTTGTTTCACTTTTGGAAAAAGTGACATAATATCTATTAAAAGTGACACAACTGACTACTCTTATGTGTCGCTTTTGACATACTTGTGTCACGCTCTAGTCCAAAAGTGACACAACTAGTATACTTAATGTGTCACTTTTGACGTATTTATGTCTTGTTAGGTCCAAAGTGACCTGACTAGTATACTTAATGTGTCACTTTTGACGTACTTATGTCTCGCTCTGGTCCAAAAGTGACACAACTAGTATACTTAATGTGTCACTTTTGACGTACTTATGTCTCCCTATGGTCCAAATGTGAAACAACTAATATACTTAATGTGTCACGTTTGACATATTTATGTCTCGCTCTGGTCCAAAAGTGACACAACTAGTGTACTTAATGTGTCACTTTTTTTGCATACATATATCTCACTCTAGTCCAAAAGTGACACAACTAGTGTACTTAATGTGTCACTTTTCACAAAATTATGTCCCACTCTAGTCCAAAAGGGATACAACTAGTGTCACTTTTGACAAGCACTGTGACACTCTTTCTTAAAAGTGATACAAGAGGCTATTCTTAAGTGTCATTTTATTAACAAAAAGTGACACATTTAGTAAGGCTTTTGTGTCACTTTTGGTAGAACTTTATGTGTCGGGGGCTATTAGGTCACTTCAGAATTAGTTTCAAAAGTGACACAAGTGACTTCTTCTGTCACCTAAAAAGTGACACAAAAAGCCCTTCCTTTAGTAGTGTAACTAATCTAAAACAAGGAATGAAAAAACTAATTAATTAACTAATATAAATTCTCAAAACTAGATCTAGATTTTTCTCTAATGGCTACCTTCTATCCTAAGCTAAGTGATACTTAAGAGCTAAGTCTTGTGTGTGGAAATGGAGGAGACCAGATCCACATTTTCGTGCATGGGCTGAGGGTCCATGTTTTGGGACGAAAAATCAAGCCCAAAGCCCAATTTCTTCAGTCCACAGGGCCCTTTTCAGCTGGCTTTGATTTCAAAAAGCTTTTTATCCACTTTTTTTCCTCTGATTGGGTCAAGGTTTGGACCATTGGAAATCTCTTTCCGAGCCGGTCGTTTTAACATAAGGTACGCCCAATTCCGAGGCCTGAGTCCAAAGATAAGGTCTTCGGAATTTTTGCTGACTTTTGTGTGTTGTTTCTGCCCACGTTGACTCTGACTTTTCAGCTTCTGACCAGGCTTTACAAAGGCTTTTTCTCCTTGAATCTTGGCCTTTAATCACATAACTTCTTAGTAACCAACCCTTGCTCCTATATATCGCCAAAGTGGCACATTTCTGCACATAATTGACTTCAATGCCTGAAATACATAAAAGCACGTAATTAGCATTAACTCTTATTTATTACTCGCATAATTGGTCTAAAAGTATTATTTCTAAGGGGTTAAAACTATAGTTTTGGGCTCTTATCAAACCACCCCCAAACAGTATTTTGCTTGTCCTAAAGCAAATATGAGAAATTAGCATAAGTGACCAAAAATAGAGTTCTAACTAATCTCGTTTTGCCGAGTGCGATTGTATTGACCATATGCAACAAGGCCTTAGACCACTAGGAATTCCCTAGTGGACGAGTTATAGCCTCGTGAGAGTTTCCTAGTAAAGGTACTCACAAACTTCATCTATACTATAACGACTCAGAAATAAAACTATTGTTTCCTTATCTATGGCTCAATTATCTATACATATCACTAGCAATGAATACAGAATAATCAAGTCGAAACCTAAGCTAATATATGCATAATAATCAATCATCTACGAATAAACATATACAATGAGTAATACTATGAGATGTACTAGCGGTCCGTTTGAAAACTCGAATAAGCGTCCTTAAGTAGGTCCTCACATAAATGTCAAGACAAAAACCACTCTAATTTTTCCGCTCAAGTTTCGCTACTCCAATATGTAATGGGCACACTTTACCTTACAATCTCAATGACACACAAGGAAGCCGGAGTTGATCAAATACATCTGCCACTTACTATCACACTAACCTATTCCTAATTGAGCTAGAGGTCTTTATTAGGTGTTGCGGGGATTAGGAGATGGTTTAAGAAGGAAGGAAATGGATATTCAAAAAGGACAAGTCTGAGATAATAGAGGCTTCATATTATGTAACTAGAGAAACCCTTGTTCTTTACTTTTGCTTCTACACTTTGTTTCCATCCTTAGCCATATTTTTTTTCTTTTTCTTTAGATTTTGACTCATTGATTCTATTTTTGGAGTTCTAACTCTTTATTTTCTTTTATTTATTTTTATTTGGATGAAGACTTACTTTTCTCATCTGGAGCGACTAACGAATTCTTGATTTCAAAGGTTCTCCTCTTTTCTATTCTTCATTTCTATTATCAGACTTATTCAAAGAACTGGGTAGGTTGATTTTTTTATTTTGTTTTGTTTTGTAACAGAGTAAAGGATTTGCGGTTTATGAAAGGCTAAAGAAAGGCTCAGAGGGGCGACTATCGGAAAATAATTCATAGGTTTGAATTTCTGGCTATATCGATCCAAAGAGGGCATAAATTCTCGCTTAAGATATGGTATAGTGATCAAGCAAGTGGACGTGTGATTTTTCTATCCGGATTTTACTTCTCCTTTGTGTCATTTCTCAAATGTTCACTCATATAAGGCTTTAGGATATATTCTCACAGGATTTGTAGAATAAGTACTCTAGCCTAGATTTCAGAAACTTACTGCCAACAATCATAGATACTCATGTAACATATTTATAGATAGATGCAACGATTATTACCTATATATTAACCTAATTTTCTAAAAACTATTCTAATGCAAAAGTTACGTGAGATTTCTAGATTATCAAAGGCCTAGAGAAGGAAAACAATACCAATATTCCTAAGTGTACAGCATAAACCTTTTATTAATATTTTTAAAAAAATTTGGTTTTTTTTTTACTAGAAAACATGTGCATATTGTACATATCTATATCCTAACAGATGCCTTAATTACACGTGTTTCTATACCCCCCACCCCCCCCCCCCCCCCAAACAAGAAGCATGCTTTGCCATTAAATAAATAGGGTACATAAATACCATGGAAACGCGTGAAATTCTAGAACATCTACAAAACAAGGTAAAACATAATAATATAGAAAATAAAAACTGATGCAACTCTATAAGAGTTCCACCCGTTATGGGGTTAATGAGAAATAAATTGCTTGGGACATAAGCAGACACTAACTTAAATAAATACTAACCTTAACTCCCATTTAAGCATTTTCCTCCTCATCCTCAATAAAGAAATGAGGTTCCTTCGCATCCTGCCAAGCCATGGTAATTTGCCAGGCTTCATGCCACTTATCGTCTACAATAGCTAACCTGTCAAGCGCCACTTGGTCAGATGGGGTGTAAGGTGCAACCTGATGAGGTTGTATCCTCCACCCTTGCCAAGTCATTGCACGGAATGATTGAATAATACAATTGGTTTGTCTCACAATGTCGACCCCAACCCAATCCATGAAATGGGTACAAAAAACAGGGAAGAAACATAGCAAAATACAGCAAATTAAAACAGGCATAAAAAGGTACTGATGCCGCTTGCTATGGGCCCGAGCTAAACTACACATTAAGGTCTGGGGAATATCATAAAGTGTACGTCCCCCAGCTATGGCAAGGAAAATATCACAAGTTTCGTCATTCATAGAAGAATACCGCCATTCCCCTCTAATGTTTAGCATGATCCAAAACATAACAGTGCTCACGTTCATAGACAGGCTACCAAGGGCGACTTTATAATCCCTTTAGTCCTCTATCCTAAAGATTCTTGCCCCGTAATGCTCATGCAAATCATCATAGTTATACATGTACATAATATCTACAAAATAGGCCCATAAGTCTTGTATTTCGGCAGGCATAGTAAGTCCAAGCACAAAGGCTAGCAAGAACGTGGAAATTTCCATTGGTTCATCCCCGATGGTGAAGGAGAACACTTGTTCTTCATCTGGTCTATCAAAGAACTTACAATTATCATAAAAATAAGATGTAAGTGCAAGAGAATAAAGTTCATCAGGACTTACCAATAGTGGCTCCCAACCTGCTAGAATGATCACTTCACGAAACCACGCACCATAGGTGTCACTTTGGAAAAAGTCTTCAACAGACTGTTCCGGTATGATACGAGGTGATGTCATCACCAATCTACTCGTTGGAGCAGCTGCAAACGATCCTGGATCAACCCACAGAATATTGGATTTTTTTCGTGCCCACGGGGTCAGGGCGTGGGGTGCGCTCAACCTATGCCTAGGATGGGTGTGCGCCTTGGTGATTTTTGAGTTCCAGGCACTAGGGTGCAGGGCGCGCTCACTTTTTGCTTGGGATGGGCGCGGGTTGCACTCAGGATGAAAACTGGAATTCCAGTGTTTTGGGCTCAGGTCGCGCTCAGCTCTGGGCTTGGTAAGGCGCGAATTAGGGTCTCGATGAAATTCTGGGCCGACAATTTTTAGAAGCTGGCTGGCTTCCAGAGTTTGAGTTGCTAAAATGGAGAAGAAAAATGGGAAACGTGGGAGTGAAAGGTGAGAGATGAAAGTGAGGTGTAGTGTGGGTTGTGAGTATAGAATGAATGAAGTTTTTATAGGTTTTAAGTTGCTAAAACGAATCAGGAAGTTGCCAAAAAGCTTTAAGGCAATTGCCGGAAACAAAAAATTTCCAAAACCGAAAATGGAAACAACCCATATTCTTGATTCTAAAACAACCCTAATATCTTTTAGATTGAAGTTAGAATAGTAACTTCTAAATTCTTTTAGATTTCATCTACCACAACATCTAATCATAGGTATGCCCATATCTGCAATATTCCCAACAATCATCGCAAAATTATATAATAAATTGGGTTATTTAGGGATTGGTCCTACTTATTTAGGGGTATTTAGGGATAGGTCCTAAAATTATCGATTATTAGGGATTGGTCCTACTTCTATCGATTGACCTTGAGTCGTCTCAGTTGACCGTGGTCAACCCATTTTATAATAATAAAATTTTCGTTTTTTATCAAAATGGCCAAACTACCGCCCAAATGCTTGACACGCTTACATTATATTGAATTGTTTGTGAACACCACGTGTCGAACAGTGAGGAATGAAATTATGTAAGCCTTTTGATCATTTCGTATTCGTATCTCGAGGAAATAAGTGAGATAGAGGGGGAAAAATCTACACACTCCCCCCATTTTGTCCACTTACGAATCTTAGTTACAATAGTTAAGTCTTCACTCCGCGAATCTTAGTCTTAATCTTCTCCATTATAAATGATAACTTGAAGATCTCTCTTGTTTGCTACCAAACGCTTAACCTTCACTCACGAATCTTAGAAAGAAACTTCAACTGTAATTGTTTGCTTTGAAAAAACTTCAACTGGAAATGTTTGAAAAACTTCAACTGAAATTGTGAGTGTTAGCTAGCTGGTCGTCGAATTTTGTTCGTGGACATCTCTCTTGTGGTAGTCGTGGATTTTTTTGGAGTTGCTCATTGTAAGTCAGTTCAAACTTTGTACGTTTACATGTCAAAACATGTGTTTTTAAAGTGAAAAGCATGGATCTTTAGGATTGTTTAAAAAAGTTGTGTTTTTATTCCATTATTTGTTTGTATTGATTGAACCCTATGTTTAAAAAACATTTTTTGTAAGAAGATTGTTGTGTGGGTGGTTGGGTGGATATATATGCATGTATTTTGTTCTTAGGGTACTCTTGTTATTGCATGTTCTTAAAAGTAGGACTATTTTATTGTGATAAGTGTATAATGTCAACATTTTTGTTGCTTTGTTATGTCCAGTACTATTATGAACTATGGCCAGTACGGTGCTAGGTGTAAAACAGTTTGTTGTACATTATGGGGGTTCTTGGGGGACAACTACCCCTGGGAAGATTAAGGGTAGTGATTACAAAGGTGGTAGGAGAAGCAGTACTATGGAATTTGATGGGGATGAATTCTGTATGTTTGATTTGAAAAAGGATGTGCAAAACTTGGTTGGTGTGGGAGTTGAATTTCAAATGGCAAGTATCATTCAAGGGTATATTTGCAGGTTAACAAAAGATGAACACCTATTACATATGTGGCATGAGCTTAAACCTGATAGAGACAAAAAATACCACCTGTATGTCTTTCCAGCTCCAACAACTTCTAAACCCACTAGAGCTCCTATAATCCCCACCACATCGCTTCGACAACAAATCTCCCCCCAATGAAGTCACCAAGAAAGGCCCAACCAAGAAAAGCCCAACCAAGAAAGGCCCAACCAAGTAAAAGCTCAACCAAGAAAGGCCCACCCAGATTAAGTCCACACCAAGAAGGCCCACCCATTACCCACTACCCCCAAAAAGAAAAGTGTCCAAGTAAGTGCTAGTGTTAGAAAATCCCCTAGATTTACTCCCACCACTCCTATACCACCACCAAGTCCTATACCACCACCAACTCCTATACCACCACCAAGTCCCATACCACCACCACCAAGTAAGACTATCACCACTTCTATACTTCCAACAACCCCCAACAAAAGTATAAAAATGGGTGAGGCAGTTAGAGTTAGAAGATCCCCTAGGGAACCCAGATTCCCTGTATACAACCAAAGTTCTTCAAATAATGTCCAACCTACTGAGAAACCCCTTACTGAGAAACCCCTTAGTGTGAAACCCTCTACTGTGAAACCCCCTACCAAAAAGCAAGAAAAACCTTTAAGAAGGTCAGGTAGGCTGCAGAAGTTGAAACCACTTGTAGGCCCTAATGGAGAGACTTTGATGTTGGACCTTGTGTCTTCTTCTGATGATGAAGTAGAGAAAATAGTTGAAGTTGAGCATGTTGTGGAAGTTGCTGAACCTGAAGTTGCTTACACTGTCAATGATGTTGTGGATGATTGGGAACATGTATTGGGTTCACTTGATCCAGAAACATTTGATGAGGTTACTTTAGGTGAGACTTTTACAGATGGTGATGGTGATGCATTAGATGACAAGGATAGAAGTGATGATGGAGGTGACAAGATGTATGAATATGGTTATAGTTTTGGACCAGTTTTTGGTACTGTCACAAATAATGATGAGTGGAGTGTTGAAGATGAGGATGAAGAAGATTACAACTACAATCCTTCAGATAGTGACTACTCAGTATGTGGTACTGATGATGAGGCCTTGGATGACATGGAGCCAATGGAGGAAGAAGTACAAAATTTAGAAGAAGAGATACAAGGTAGTGACTCTAGTGTTGTGAGGGTCAGTACAAACATATTTGAGGCAGAGGAGATGGCTAAACTTGCGGGACCAAAAAAAGTTGAGAATGTTTTTGTGTGTGACTTGAAGCCTAAAATGTCTTGGCCAACAACAGGCTTGTAGGGATTTTTTCATAAATTTGGCAATTAGAAAGAAGTTTAGCTATAGACATCTGAAGAATGACAAGGAGAGGCTCATTTTAGAATGTAAAGATTTCAATTGTCAGTGGAAAGTAAGTGCCTCTGTTACCAAAAGAGACAATCACACATTCATTCTTAGGAAGTTTTGGACCAAAGATTCATGTGAGGCTGATGATGAAAACAAGTATGCACAGGCTACATCACCATGGGTAGCTAAAACACTTGTTGACAAAATGAGAGATCATCCTGATTACAAACCAAGGGATATACAGAAAGAGATTTTTTGTGAGTTTGGAGTTAGTATATCTTATTGGATTTGCCGTCTAGTAGAGTTTTGATGCTAGAAAAATTAATGGAAATTATGAAGTTGGGTATCAAGTAGTCCCGAGATGTGTAGACAGATAGAGAAGTCCAATCCCGGTAGCCTTGCTAAATGGTTTGTGAAAGATAGCAATCGGACATTTGTTGGTGTAGTCATTGCATTCAAGGGTTCAATTGGATGGGTGGGTGGTTGGGTGTAGACCCGGTGATTGGGCTTGATGGCTGTTTTCTCAAAGGTAAGTATGGTGGGTGTTGTTTGATTTGCTATAGAACTTGGATGCCATGAATGGGCTTTTCCCTATTGGTTTTATGTGTGCAAAGGTGAGAACAAAAGATACATGGAGGCTTTTTTTGTCCGAATTGAAGCCACATCTCATCAAGCACAAGGAAAAGTTGACATTCATTAATGACAAAGTGAAAGGGATTGGTACCATTTGTTGCTGCGAGAATACTTCCCGATTCTAATCACGTGGTTGTTGTTTTAACTTATACATGCATTTTGTTATAAATCTCATCAAGCCATATCTAATGTTTTGGACATGTGTATTTCTTGTTGCAATGTTGTTTTTGGACTTTGTTATAATGTTGTTTTAACTTGTACATGTATTTCTTGTTGCAGATTTTGTTTTAGGACATATGTATAAAAATTTTAAAGCTAAGTTTCCGGTGAATTATGGGAGAGTCTTGCTTGGGAAGCTGCAATGACATACAAGCTACCGTAAATTGACTAGGATCTTAGGAACCATAAACAAAACCGATAGTGCGGCATTGGATTGGTTAGATAATGAGCCAAGGGAGTGTTGGGCTAGAGCACACTTTGATTGGACATCAAAGTGTGATGAGTTGACTAACAATTTCAGTGAGTCTTTCAACTCATGGATTTTGAAAATAAGAGATAAACCTTTGGTCCAGTTTATAGACATGTATAACCTGCTTTTTGTGAAGTCCATCTATGATAGGAGAATGTTGTCAATGAAGTCTTTTGAACATGGTGTTGTTCCAAATGTTTTGTACATGATTAAGAAGAGAGAGAGAGAGGTATAACAATTATGAGATCGAGGTGTAATGCGAGACTCGATGTTTAGCAATAAGCCACCTAACTGGGAAGAAGTATAATGTGGAAATCCAAAAGCAAGAATGCTCTTGCATTGAGTGGCAAATGTCAGGAGTGCCCTGTGTGCATGCAGTTGCAGTACTCAGGTCAAGGAGGGAACCATGGTCTAGGTAAATCACTTGTGTCTATACTTGTGTCTATATGTGCATTCTCTTGGGGTACTTTCTTTACATTTTTTTCATTATATGGCAGGTATTGTAGTCCTTATTTTAGTGCTGAGGCCTTCAAAGCAACTTATGCAAGTTATTTGTATCCACTTGATAATATAGAGGATTGGCCAGAAATAGTGAGTGATGCCCCTTTCCTAATACTTTTGTTATTTAGCAATTTATTTATTTTATTTGTATGTAATTTGTAATGTATTTTTCTTAACAGACCTTGGACAAAGAATTGGTACTGCCTCCTGAAGTCTCCACACAACCAGGAAGACCAAGAAAGCAGAGAATTAGGGCAGAAGATGAAATGCCCAAGTCAAAAAAGAAATGTGCAAAGTGTCAAGAAGAAGGTCACAATTCCAGATCATGTGATGCAAGGAAAAAAGGAGAATTTGGCAAGAAGAAGAAAAGAAAAGGTATCCTTCAATGTCTAATGATACTCATGATGTCATAATTGGTTATAATGTGATTGTGATGTATCCTTCAATGTCTAATGATACTCTCATGATGTCACAAGAGCCCAAGTGCAAGATGGACTGCAAGATGGACCTCGATGCAACAACAAGCTCCTCCAATGCAAGAAGATGGACCTCGATGCAACAACAAAGAAAAGGGAAGCAAGAAAATGGATGTTAGTTGAATATTGAAAGCAAAATGCATGAGTATGGTTAGTGCATGACTGCATAAACCTTACCTTATGCAAACACTAATTCAATAAGTGAGCAGGTGCCCAAACAGAGAGCAAGAAGTAAGTCAAAGCAACAGCCACCACCCCAAGTACAACAACAACAAGAGGCACCAAAGACAAGGTAGGGAAGGAGAGGCAGGGGGGAAAGGAAGAGGAGCCCCAAAGTGCAAGAGGCAACTCCAGTGCAAGAACCACAAGCAGAACAACCCCCCCAGGGGGAGGTAGAGGAAGAGGAGCCCTAGTGCAAGAGGTAGCTCCAAAGGTAAGAACCACAAGCTCCAGGCGGGGAGGGAGAGGAAGACCAAGAGGAGGCGAATCAGGGAAGAGGAGGGAATGGAAAGGGGAAGGGGTAGAGAATTCTCTGGCTTGTATGGCTTGTTGTTTGGTGATGACAATGTAGAAACTCCATCAACTCCTCCAAATGAATGCAAATCGAGAGCGCGGGAGAGCCACTTACACAATAGTTGGTTTTGAATCATTTTGGGGATTGTCGGTGAATATTTGTCCATATTTTGTTGTTTGGGTTGTTTTGTGTTACATATACTTGAGAAATGGTCTATATGATGTTGTTCATTTTGGGTCGGTTTATGTATGAGTCCATATATATCTTTTGATTGTTATCGATGTCTTGACATTGTTTTGGTACCCTTGTGAATATTGTCGAGTGACATTGCTGAGTTTAAGATTTAGATTTGAATTGTTGTAGGTAAATCTATATTTCATAACCAAGAACTTTTATTTCATAACCAAGAACCTTTATTTGAATCCTTTTCAATGAGGCCTTACATCAGATAGAACCTCACTTGGGATACCCTATTCAATAACACAACAACACTCATTGCCACACGCATTACAATCTAGGACAAGTGTAGTCTTGTTTTCAATAGGCAGCATAGGTTGGTTGCAGTCAATGTATTGCATCTCCCTACTAAAACATCCAACCCAGTCGCATTGCAACCACATTCCAATGACTTTGCCTGTTGTTTTATCCCAACTCTTGAACAAATACATGATCCCCTTGCAATTATCCTCCCTGCATCTCCTATTAAGGTATGGACAAGTTGGAGCAAAGTGGCCTTTTGCTCACATAGGCCGATGTGATCTGTCAATAAACCAAGTTAAAAAAAGTTAGAATTTGATACAACATAGAATTAGTCTTTTAGGATTTAACCCTCCTCAGTATTTGAGTTAATTAGGCTTTCATCCTACTTTTTGCCATTAAAGGAGTTTCAATTTAAGTTCGTGAAATACTTTTGGTGAATTTACCATTTAAGTTGATTTCATACCTTTGGTACAATGAAAGTTTGAACAGGAGCTCCACCCATGTTTTTGCTTCAGTGTCCAGGTTGTTGAGTGAAGAGTGTGAGTGTTGAACGCCTTCTCTTATAGTACAGCAAAGAGACAACTTCCAACGACTCTATAATTTTGGCCATTGGATCAAATGCTTTAGATTTTTGACACGTGGCCATTTTAAACGTCTCTCTAAAGTCACATGCAAAGCACATGTGAAGGGTAGTTTGGCCATTTTGATAAAAAACGAAAATTTTATTATTATAAAATGGGTTGACCACGGTCAACTGAGACGACTCAAGGTCAATCGATAGAAGTAGGACCAATCCCTAATAATCGATAATTTTAGGACCTATCCCTAAATACCCCTAAATAAGTAGGACCAATCCCTAAATAACCCTAATAAATTTGTGGATCATATAAAAATCATGCTAGACTAAATAATACCACCCCCAAACAATTCTGGAAGGTGGGATTAACAATAAAAACAATGCACAATTTGAAAAGAACCATATTATATTAAAAAATGAAATTCAAACAACATTTTAACTACTGAATTTAAAAAAAAACTTAATATCCGAACTAATAAAAACAATAAAAACAACTAAATAACATTGAAACACAAAAAATTTCGAAACACCTAGCCACATGATTAAGTTGGACCCTGAGATGGAGATTGGGCCTGGGATGAAGATGGGGCCTAAGATGAAGAAGGGCCCGAGCCATCTGTCCTTTAACAACGACGCTCATGCCTCTCAGACTCATCTAAAACAGAACCTTCCAGGGGTGGCATGCGTCGTAGAATCTCTACTTGGAACAGGTGTTGTGCTTCCATTGTTTCTTTCATCTCTGTATATTGCACCTTGTGATGCTGAAGGAGTGTCTCCATGTTACACAAGAGATCCTCTTGACCCTTTTTGAGGTTTTCAAAACTAGTCTGAAGGTTCTTTTGTTTATTTCAAATTATAATATGCATATCCCGTACATCTTCACAAATAGCATAAATGCAGCGCACACCAGTATGTAACACTGACATGTGTTCTGACTCAGATGTACACTTTTCCAAGGCATCTTCATCCAAACATGTCATGTCCTCCATTTCCTCATCCGAATCAACCACCCTATCTTCCGACAACATCCAAGTCTTTTGGAGGCACTCCGTATAAATAATTTTATTTGAATTCAATTTCAACATAGTCCACTCAGTTCTTGGTCCCCCCCCCCAAGACAACATTATCTTCGTAATTAAAGCAGGGAATGGTGCAATACTCTTTCCAACTCCTCTAATCATATTTATCAAAAATTCGAGGATACAGAATTCATACCTCTTCTCTTGCAATATCCAGATAACGTGCAATGACGTTATCTGGATATTCATACTGATGTCACTCACTTTCTCCTTCCCAATGATGTTCTTTCCAATCCAATATCCATGAGAGTGTCGTTCATCAATGCAGGAACTCCAGTATACTAGGATTCCTGCAATGTGGCTTTGAGGTGGCGTTCAGGCATAATGCCTAGAATATTAGCGAACTTCTCTCTCGATAATTCTCTCCTTGCCCCAGCCACCTTCATGAAAAATTTTCAACCATCCAACTCTCTCTTCTTATAGAATTGTTTGACCAAATCGGAGTGGTAGAAATTATCTGTCGAGTACCACAACCTATTCCAATTCCTCCTAATCATCTTGTCACGAAAAAATGGCGCGAAGCGGTCGGCCGTAAAAGCTTGTTCTGACAAAATTCTTCGTCTTAGAGCCATTGGAAGTTTTGAACTGATTTGAGGGTTTGTAGAAGGTGTAGGAAACAATTTGAAACAACCTTATTTAAAAAAACGATGGTGGTGGCGCGGTAGTTCGAGTTTTTTCAAATTTTTTACTGTTTTGGTAGTTGCAATCGTTGGAGATGGCAGTGGGGAGGTTATGAGGAAGGTTTGGAGTGGGTTTATTTAGGTTTCTTTTTTTTTAAAAAAATTTTGGTTAGGGCTTGGAAACATGTTAATGGTAGTAGTGAAGGTGAAACGCGAACTGTTGGTTTGAAGATGGAGACACACGTGCGTGCGAGATTGGGCCCAAGCCCAATTTGATTTTTCGATTTTTGTCGATTTTTTGCGCAACTTCAAACTAAAATTGTCGCTTCGTTACCGGTCTGATTTTTGCGAATGAGCTATAGAAATGATCAGGAAAGAATTTCCAATCCAATGATCTATAAAACACTCTATTCCGACTATGGATGACATATAAGAAGATATAAAATGCCTCGAAGTGTGTGCATGATGTAAGTTATGCAAACGAATGAACTCTAAATTAATTGATCATGTCAGCCCGAGTCGGAATATGATTAAATGGTCTAAGCAACACAAATGGAAAGTTGAACAATCCAGTACGAAAAACAAACACCTCACCCCGAAACAAATTTTTGGTAACGAAGTTTAGAAAATTTGTTTTGAAAGTGGGTCTTTTAAAGTCAGATTCCCGAGACTTCCTAAATTACTATTTTTATGATTTTAACAATTTTTATTTTTTTATGAATAAGATTTAATATAAGAAAAACAAGAAAGCAATAAATGCATAATTCACACCATAGAGGAACATGACTCAAAAACCGAGATAACATGCACGAGTGGAAAATGTGAATTATGTTAAACGTGGACTTAGGATCTGGTACTTACAGCCACACACTCCTTAAGGAGGCCGGTTACCTGAGTGGTGCACTTACCAATATATGGAATTATAAGGAAGTACACCAAACAACAAAATAATCCGTTTATAGTCAGATACTCGAGACTTTAACAAATGACTTGATATATAAATATATATACACTGCAGTTTTCCATATATCAACAACCTAAAGAGTTGTTGGTCTTTCCATATATAAATAACATAGAATGCACCCCCAAACAGAATCAAACACCAAGATTTTCTACGACGCAACTTAGTGAAATAGAAACGAAGTCTGATAGATCTAGAATGTAACCGCGCATGCACCTTCTTTTTCATCTTTGAACGAGAGGGTGTCCAAGTGAATGATCATGAGAAAATGGATGTTTGTGGAAGATATGGTGGATATGGATGAATTTTAGACGTAAGGAATAGAAGAAATGAGAATGTGGGTTTGGCACAAAACTCATTCATGGTGTAGGTGGGAACTGTCTCAATTCTAAAAATGAAGGTGGTAAGTACCTTTCCCTTGGGAATTATTTCTGTATTAAGAGGATTTAGAAAATCATTAAGTACAGAAAAAACAAAAAGGTCAAGCGCAAACTCCAAGTTCCATTGAAAAGGTGGAAGGTGGGGAATATTGGTGAGGGAAGATGAATGAGTGTCAGCTAGAGCTCTCAGGTCTAGATCATTAGAAGCCTTGAGATATGCCAGACATTCCTCAATAGGTGGGTCAAAAGAATCACTGGGATAGAGGGTGAAAAATTCATCTTCCGTCATAGCGTCAAGGGATAAATGGATATTGGCAGGGTGGGACTCGCGAGGTGGTAGGGAAGAGTTGCAGAAGAGTTGAAGGAAATCTTCCTCAATTTCCTCTACATCTAATGAGTATTTGTCGAAGTTGGAACTTCCAAAGGAAAGGAATTTGTGCATTTGGTCATTCGGAAATGTGGTTTTGAAATAATCATGAGCTAAGCTCTCGATCATGTTAACCTCTCCATCGATATTCATATAAGGCAACTGTTTGATCATTTTAAAAACATTTACCTCAATGGAAAGATGGCCAAAGGATAAAGACATCGAACCATTGCTGCAGTTTATAAGCGTGTTGGCAGTTGCCAAGAAAGGGCGCCCTAAAATGATCGAAATAGAATCGTTAACAACTTTTGTATCGAAGATAACAAAATCTACAGGATCATAGAAATCCTGAACCTTAACCAGCATATTTTCCACTACACCCTTAGGATACTTGATAGACCTATCAGCTAATTACAACGTCATTGTTGTAGGTTGCATTTCCTGTATACCTATTTGTTTATATAAATAATAAGGGAGTAAGTTAACACTCGCCCCGAGGTCTAATAAAGCAGTGGTCGTGTGAGTATCCCCTAAGGTGCATTGTATAGTAGAACGACCAGGGTCCTTGTACTTAACGACTCCATTTTGTTTCGTTAAAGTTGGAAACTGTTTAGTTAAAAAGGTGTCTTTAGGAATCATTGTCTTACGCCTAATAGTGCATAATGTAATTTTTTAATCGCTTCAAGAAAAGGTAAGTTTATCGTTAGATTTTTAAAAACGGCCCTAATCTCGTCAAAATTTGTATCCTTGTTTAACATAGCTAATTTATGAGGAAACGATGGTTTCTCTCTATATTTAGCATATGGATCAACAAGATGGTTAACCTTGCTTTTCTGTTTCTTAGGCTGTGGTTTAACTAGTACCTCTACAGGGGTAGGATCTTCAGTTTCTATTTCGGTATGTAGTGTAATATCTGGTGTAGGGACTACTGGTAGGGGTAACTATAGACATAGTTACTTTGTTATCTAACACTCTGCCTGAATGGAGAGTGGTGATGGAATTTATCTCACCTACGTTTGCATTTTCATTACTAGTATTACCGTTTACCTCAAAGGCTGTGTTTGGTGTTTTAGGATTAGGTATCGCTTGTCCTGGAAATACACCTTTGGGTTGTACTTTCTCTTGAGCTAACTGCTGTAAGGAAAGTTGGATGGCTTGTAAAATCTGTTGTTGAGATTGCATAAAGGTATCAAAACGATCCGGTTGTGACGTAGTATTTGTTACTGGTTGTGTGACACGAACTATATCACGTTGATTATTAATGGATGGATTTTGGTAGTTATTATTTATCAGAACGATACCTCTATTAGTATTATAATTATTATTGTTATAATTATTATAATTACCTTGACCTTGTCCTTGCCTTGGTGGACCTTGGTTGTAATTGTTTGTTGGCCTAATGATAATCCGTAAAAAGATAGTCTTACTCACGAATAAAGCGATGAACTCTAAACGAAAGTAAAACTATAAACTATTTCTTATACTAGACTTATCAAAAATATTTGTTTTCTACTCTAGAATCTATTGACGTAGAGTTGGAATAGAACATTCGTTCCACTCCTAGTCCTTTAGCATTCAAGTTTTCTATAATTGATGGTCTATCCAAGGTCAATGAGAGATTTACGAGGGGAATTTATACTACGATGTGAATTCAAATAACAAAATACAAATAACGGAATGCCATAATGCTAAGAGTTGAATCTAGATAAAGAATTAGTGGAATTTGATTCTACCTTGATTACCAACTTAATAAACTAGCATAGATTTGTTGTAAACCAATTCTTACGTTCTTATGGTAAGAATTGGTCGTTCTAATCCCTAAATATACATGGCATTTCCAATTGAATTAAAACTAGACATAATATAAAGATTTGAACTTTACTAATTTAACTACTCAAGAATTGAAATCCAAATTAATAACTACGAAATGAATAACAAACAATAATTGAAAGTAGATCTAAACAAATTTAAATGACAAAATTGAATTTAACAAGAACTACTATTTTTTTTATCTAATGAATGAAGACCAATGATTCAAATAACTAATCTAAAACAAGGAATGAAACTAATTAATTATTCATTGGAATTCAAAAACTAGATCTACAAGCTATTCTAATGGCTACTTTCTATTCTAAGCTATCTAACTATCTCTTTCTTAAAAGCATAGTCTTGTTTCATGTAAAGCAGGAGACCAAATCCACAATTTCGTGAATGGGCTGAGGAGACATTTTTGGGCCACAAAATCGAGCCCAAAGCCCACTTTTCTTCAATCCATAGAGTCCATTTCAGCTGGTTTTGACTTCAGAAGACTTTTTGTCCACTTCTACTCCTCTTATTGGGTCAAGTCTTCGACAATTGGAAAGCTCCTTCCGAGCCGGTCGTTTTGACGTAAGGTAGGCCCAAATCCGAGGCCTGATTCCAAAGATATGGTCTTCGGAAGTTCTACTGACTTGTGCACTGTTTTTGCCCGTGTTGACTTTTCAGCTTTTGACCGGGCTTCATAAAGGCCTTGTCTCTTTGAATCTTGGCCTTTATCACAGAACTTCTTAGCAACCAACCTTTTGCTCCTTTATATTGCCAAAGTGGCACATTTCTGCACATAATTGAGTTCCATGCCTGAAATACATAAAAGCACGTAATTAACATTAACTCTTATTTATTACTCGCATAATTGGTCTAAAAGTAGTATTATTAAGGGCTTAAAACTACAGTTTTGGGCTCTTATTAAACCACCCCCAAACAACATTTTTCTTGTCCTCAAGCAAATATGAGAAATTAGCATAAGTGACCAAAAATGGAGTTCTAACTAATCTCGTTTCGCCGAGTGTGATTGCATTGACCATATGCAACAAGGCCTTAAACCACTAGGAATTCCCTAGTGGACGAGTTATAGCCTCGTGAGAGTTTTCCAATGAAGGTACTCACAAACTTCATCTATACTACAACGACTTAGAAATAACTATTGTTTCCTTATCTATGTCTCAATTATTCACACATCTCACTATCCATGAATACAGAATAATCAAGTCAAAACCTAAGCTAATATATGCATAATAATCTATCATCTATGAATAATCATATTTACAATGAGTAATACTATGAGATGAACAAGCAGGTCCATTTCTGAAAACTCATAATAGCGTCCTTAAGTAGGTCCTCACATAAATGTCAAGACAAAAACCACTCTGACAAGATTCGGAAGTTCTCACAAGATTTGTAGAATAAGTACTCTAGCCTAGATTTCAGAAACTTACTGCCAACAATCATAGATACTCATGTAACATATTTATAGATATATGCAAGGATTATTACCTACATATTAGCCCAAGTTTCTAAAAACTATTCTAATGCAAAAGCTATGTGAGACTTCTAGATTATTGAGAGCAGAGAGAAAGAAAACAATACCAATATTCCTAAGTGTATAACATACTTTTTATTTATATTTTTAAAATTTTTGAATTTTTTTAGCTAGAAAATAAGTGCATATTAAACATATCTATATCCTAACATATACCTTAATTACACGTGTTTCTATGCCCCCCCAAACAAGAAGCATGCTTTGTCCTCAAAGTATTTTAAATAAAGAGGGTAGGAAAATACCATTGAAATGCGTGAAATTCTGAAATATCTGCAAAACAATGTTATAACATACTAATATAGAAAAACTGACACTAATTGAAAGAGTTCCATCTGTTATGGGGTTAATGAGAAATAGATTGCTTGGGACATAAGTAGACACTAACTGAAACTAACACTTACTATCACTCCCGTTTAAACATTTTCCTCCTCATCCTTAATGAAGAAATGAGGTTCCTTCACATCCTGCCATGCCATGGTGATTTTCCAGGCTTCATGCCACTTATCGTCTACTATAGCTAACCTGTCAAGCTCCACTTGGTCGGATGGGGTGTAAGGCGCAACCTGATGAGGTTGTATCCTCCACCCTTGCCAAGTCATTGCACGGAATGATCGTATAATACAATTGGTGGGTCTCACAATGTCGACCCTAACCCAATCCGTGAAACGGGCACAAAAAATAGAAAAGAAACATAGCATTATAGGGCAAATTAAAACAGGGATAAGAAGGTACTCATGCCTCTTGGCATGGGATCAGGCTAAACTAGACATTAAGGTTTGGGGAATATCATAGAGTGTACGTCCCCCAGCTAAAGCAAGGAAAATATCACAAGTTTTGTCATTCACAGAAGAATAACGCCATTCCCCTCTAATGTTTAGCATAATCCAAAACATAACAGTGCCCACGTTCATAGACAGGCTACCAAGGGCGACGTTATAATCCCCTTGGTCCTCTATCCTAAATATTCCTGCCCCGTAATGCTCATGCAAATCATCATAGTTATACATGTACATATTATGTACCAATTAGGCCCATGAGTCTTGTATTTCGGCCGGCATAGCAAGTCCAAGCTCAAAGGCTATCAAGAACCTGGAAATTTCCATTGGTTCATCCCCGATGGTGATGGAGAACAATTGTTCTCCATCTGGTCTATCAAAGAACTTACAATTATCATAAAAATAAGATGTAAGTGCGGGAGAATAAAGTTCATCAGGACTTACTAATAGTGGCTCCCATCCTGCTAGAATGATCACTTTGCTAAACCACGCACCATAGGTGTCACTTTGGAATAAGTCTTTAAAAGACTGTTCCGGTATGATACGAGGGAAAGTCATCCCCAATAAACTTGGTGGAATAACTGTGAAGGATCTTGGAACAATCCTCAGAAAACTGGAAATTTTTGGTGCTCACAGGGGTCAGGGCGCAGGTGTGCCCAAGGTATGCCTGGGATGGGCGCGGGTTGTGCTCTATTGGATTTCAAGTTCCAGGCACTTGGGCGTAGGGTGCGCTCACTTTTAGCTTGGGATGGGTGCGGGTTGCGCTCCGAATGAAAACTGGAATTCCAGTGTTTTGGGCGCAGGTAGCACTCAGGTTTGGGCTGGAGAGGGCGCAGGTCGCACTCAGGGTAGAATTTCTCTGACAGTGCTGAGGGCGCAGGTGCGCTCATGGAGCTGTTAGGCCGAAGTGCGAAGGAAAAATAAGGTAGAGCGGGAATGAAACGAGAGAGATGAATGTGAGATGTAGTTGGGTTTGTGAGTGTAGAATGAATGCAGTTTTTATAGGTTTTAAATTGCTAAACCGAATTGGGAATTTGCCAAAAAGCTTTAAGGCAATTTTCGAAATAATAAAATTTTCAAAACCGAAAACGGAAACAACTCATATTCTTGATTCTAAAACAACCCTAATATATTTTAGGTTGAATTTAGGATAGAAACCTGCCTAACTCATCTAGATTTCATCCTACCACAATATTTATTCATAGTGATGCCCATATCGGCAATATTCTCACCCCTTACTCCAACACAACTACTAAAATGGAGGATCCTATAACAAATCATGCTAGAATAAATAATACCACCCCCAAACAATTCAGGAAGGTGGAATTAACGATAAACAATGCACACTTTGAAAAGAACCAAAGTATATTAAAATTCAAATTCAAATACAATTAACTGTCGAATTTAAATTTAACTACTGAATGTAAACAACTTAATATCCGGACTAAGAAAAACAATAAAAACAACTAAATAACATCGAAACCACATATTTTTAGAAAACCTAGCCACGTGATGAACATGGATCCTGAGATGGAGATTGGGCCTGGGATGAAGAAGGACCCGAGCTATCCGTTCTTTGGCGATGATGCTCATGCCGCTCAAACTCATCTGAAACAGAACCCTCCAAGGGTGGCATGTGTCGTAGAATCTCTACTCGAAACAAGCGCTGTACTTCCATCTCAGCCTTTATTACTGTATACTGGGCCTGGTGACGCTGGTGGATAGTCTCCATGTTACACAAGATATCTTCCTGACCCTTTTCGAGCACTTCTAAACTTGTCTGAAGGTTCATTTGTTTATTTCGAACTATAATTTGCCTATCCTGTATATTGATAAGAGCCCAAAACTGTAGTTTTAACCCTTTAACAGTCATACTTTTAGACCAATTATGTGAGTAATAATTAAGAGTTAACACTGATTACGTGTTTTATACATTTCAGGCTTCAAAGTCCATTATGTGCAGAAATATGCCACTTTAGCGAGATAAAAGAGCAAAGGTCGGTTACTAAGGAGTTCCATGATTAAAGGCCAAGTTTCGAGAAGACAAAGCCTTTCTAAAAGCCCGGTCAAAAGCTGAAAAGTCGACGCGTAAACAAAGACACAAAGTCAGTAGAACTTCCAAAGGACATATCTTTGGACTCAGACCTCGGAATGGGGCCTACCTTATGTCAAAACGACCGGCTTGGAAAGGGCTTTCCAATGGTATAAGCCATGACCCAATCAGAGGAGCAAAAGTGGACGGAAAGTCTGTTGAAGCCAACTGCAGTTGAAGAGGCCTTTCTGGACTGAAAGAATTGGGTTTTGGGCCTGATTCTCTGGCCCAAAACATGGCTCCAAGCCCATGCACGATTTTTGGATCTGAAAGTATAAAAACAAAAGCTTAATTCTTTGTTAATAGTAGATTTTTAGGTTAGAAAATAAAGGTAGCTTAGAATAGAAAGTAGCCATTAAAATAGCTTCTAGATCTAGTTTTATTTAATTGTTTTTGATTAAGTGTAGTTTCAAATCCAATTATTGTATTATATTAAACCTTGGAATCTTGTTCCTCATTTTGATTAGGTCAATAAAGTAGTATTTCTATCAACTTCGATTTTTGTCATTTCCATTTCTAGATCCAATTTCAATTCCTGTCCTTATTGCATTTTAGTCATTAAATTAGATTTCATTATTGTTTAATTAAGTAAATTTCAATTCTTTATATCATGTTTAGTTTAAATTTAATCGGAAATGATTGCATAATGATTCTCGGCTAAACCTCCATTAGAGGGGGTTGAGAAGCCTTGATGAAAGCTTGATTCCGATTAACGTAGATTTGTCGTAATTTCCTTTCCACTCTAGAAACGTTTAGTTCACTATGAGAATGGGTTTAATCGTTCACATGCTAGTTATTAATTGGTAGAAATGCCATGTGTAATTAGGGGATTAGGAAGAACCAATTGTTCTCATGGGCGTTCAATTCGGATTACGACGATTTGTAGTTAATAGGATTAAGTCGAGTTAAGGTGGAATCAATTCCCCTCTAACTCCTTATCATCGAATCAATGTAGCATTCCCTTAGTTATTCCCATCTTCGACTAGTTGCATTTCGTGGGTAGTTGCATCGTAGTCTAGTTGCCTTTTTCGTAAATCTCTCATTAGACTTTAAGTTTAGATTACTTACACGTGAGAACACAGCATGCGGAAGGACTAGGAGTGGAACGAATCACTCTACTCCACTATATCTCATAGACTTGAGAGTAGAATCTTTGATAAACATAGACCCATAAGATAAATAGTTTAGTTTACTTACGTTTTGATTTCATTGTTCATTTCGTAGGTAAGCTATTCATTTTATGTTTATCAAATGGCGCCGCTGCCATCTTAGTTTCATTTTCGTATTGTTTTCGTAGTGTTAGTATTGTTCTTAAAGTCCCATTTCACCCACCCACCCTTGTTTGATTCATACTGTGGTTGTCCATTTCAGAGTTGAAAAATTCGGTCGGGAATAACGACTTTGCCAAGCCTTTACTTGAGCCGACCACCTAACTCATCGACCCACGAGCGCGACCGCCCCATGTGGAGCGACCATTTAAACTCTGAATTCTAAGATACAATGAGCGACCGACATCTTCTATGTGGCGACCAGGCTTTTATCAAATTTTTTCGGATTTCGACAGTTTTGATTCGAACTTTGATCTTTCATATTTTTCAGTGTTCTAACCCCCGTCATGAATGTCAACTCCAATCCATGTAGTTTCTGTTGGAGCCCTGAGCATCCCGACTCCCACTGTCCTATAGCCTATAAACAGGCTTGTTCCATTAATAGTGAACCTAACGCCCCTTGGAGACAAAATCCCAACTTCGGTTGGAGAAATAACCAAAACGTCACACCTCAAGGGTATAATAACCAATACGTTAGGCCTATGCACAGCTTTAACCAAGCCCCACTACGACAAGGACAGGGTCAGGGGAATTTTAATAATTATAACAACCAAGTGCAACCTCGACAAGGTCAAGCACAAGGTCAAAGTAGTTATAATAATTGTAATGCTAGTAGAGGTATCGTTCCGGTAAATAATAACTACCAAAATCCACCCATAAATAATTCACGTGAAATAGTTCCAGTCACACCACCCGTGACTACTACACCCACACAACCGGATCGTCTTGACACCTTCATACAAGTGAGCCAAAAATTTTTCCAAACCATGGCTCAATCTAACCAACGGCTTTCTACAATCCGTTAATAATTTAACCAAACAAATGGCTCAAGATAAAGCCCAACCCAAAGGCGTTTCCGTGTCACGAAATACCTAATCCTAAAACAACAAATACAGCCTTTGAGGTAACCAATAATACTAGTAACGAGTATGAAAATGTAGGTGAGCTAAAGGCCATCACCACTCTCCGGATTATGGCAGAGTGGTTGATAACAAAGTAACTATGCCTATAGTTACCCCACCAGTAGCCCCTACACCTGCTATATTACTAGATACCGAAATAGAAACTAAAGAGCCTACCACTGTAGAGGTACCAATTACAACACAACCTAAGAAACAAGAAGCCACGGTTAAACACCCAGGTAATACCATTGCTAAATATAGACAGAAACCACCGTTTCCACAAAAATTAGCCATGTTAACTAGGGATACAAATTACGAGGAGATTAGGGATGTTTTTAAGAATCTAACTATAAACCTTCCCTTCCTCGAAGCTATAAAAAAGCTATCACACCATGCTAAGTTTCTTAAGGAATTGTGTACTACTAGGCGTAAGACCAATATACCAAAAGATGCCTTTTTAACAGAACAATTCCCAACTCTATCTGAACATAATGGAATTGTTAAGTACAAGGACCACGGTTAGCCCCCTCTTGTACAATGCACCTTAGGAGATTCCTATACGACGACCGCGTTATTAGACTTGGGGGCTAGTGTAAACTTACTCCCGTTTTATTTGTATAGACAAATAGGTCTAGACGAGATGCAACCCACTAAAATGACGTTGTAATTAGCTGATCGGTCAATTAAGTATCCTAAGGGTGTCGTCGAAAATGTTCTTGTAAAAATTCAGGATTTTTACTATCCGGCTGATTTTGTCATCCTCGTCTGAGTAAGTCGTTAACGACTCTGTCCCCGATCATCTTAGGGCTTAACCTTTTCCGCAAATCCAATGCGCCATTAATTGCGCGATGGTTCAATGTCCATGTCTTTTGGCCATCTTGTTGTTGAAGTCAATGTTTTTAAAACAAAGACACAGTTACCCGATTCATCTATGGATGGAGAGGTTAGCATGATCGAGAGCTTTGTTCGAGATTATTTCAACAACATGTTCCCTGATAATCATGTGCCCAAATTTCTTTCCTTTGGAAGATCAGACTCCAACATTTCCATTCCTACACTAGTCGATACACATATTATGGATGAGGAGGAGATAGATGATTTTCTCAAAGATATAGAGGACTATCATAGTAACGTGGATATGACTAATCTAGATGAGCAATTCGATGAGTTTCTTAGAGCAGGTGATGATTCACCCTATCAAGAACTACTTTGCACAACATCCACCTCGACTCCCCTCCTTCCGCCCTTTCAAAGGAATCTCGAGTTTGCACTCGATCCTGTTGTTTCTTCGGTGCTTCATAATTTTTTAAATTCACCTAGTAAACAAATACTTGAGACAACAAAGCGTGTGACACCTTCATTTTCAGACTTGAGATAAATCCCTACCTACACTATGAATGAGTTTTGTGCTAAACCCACATCCTCATTTTTCCATGCTTTCCCTCTACAACTTATCCATATCCACCATATTCTTCACAACCATTCACTTTTCCACACTTATTTACTAGAACACCCACTCATTCAAAAATGAAAAATAAGGTGCATGATAGGTTACATAATAGGGTTATCCGACTTCGCTTTCATTTCACTAGGTTGAGTCATAGGAAATCTTGGTGCATGATTGTGTTTGGATATATTTTCTGTGATATTTATTTATGGAATGATCCACAATTATTTCGGTTGTTGATGTATGATAAACTGCATGTTCATACATACGTCTAGATAAAGTCTCGAGTATCTGACTATAAACGACTCAACTTTTGTGTTTGGTGCATTTCCTTTCATTTCTATATATTGGTGAGTGCACCATTAAGGTAACCGGGCCCTCCCTATGGAGTGTGTGGCTGTAAGTACTGGATCCTAACTCCAAGTTTAAACATAATTTACGTTTTCCACTCTTGCATGTTTTCTCGGATTTTTTTGAGTCATGTTTCTCTATGGGGTGAATTATGTCTTTATTGTTTATTGTTTTTCTTTTTAAAATTAAAAAAATATATATATATATTAAAAAAAAAAAAAATAAAAATAAGCATAGTAACCTAGGAAGTCTCGGGAATCTGACTTTAAAAGACCCACTGCTAAAAACAAATTTTCTAAGCTTCGTTGTAAAAATTTGTTTGGGGGTGGGGTGTTCATGTTTCCGTACTAAATATTTATGTCCCATTAGAGTTGCTTAGGCCGTTTTATTGTATTACGATTTGGGTTGACATAATCCATGAATTTAGAGTTCAATTGTTCGCATAACGTACGTCATGCACGCACTTTGAGGCATTTTCTACTATATTATATGTCATCCACGGTCGGAATAGAGTGTTTTATGGATCATTGGATTGGAAATTCTCTCCTGATCATTTCCATATCTCATTCAAAAAAAATCGGACCGATAACGGCGGCAATTTTGATTTGAAGTTTCGCGAAATATCGGAAAAAAATCACAAATTTCGATTTTGGGCTTAGGCCCAACCCGCGCCCACCGACAGCGCGACCGCGCCCTTACCTTAACCAATAGTCGCGATCTTCTTCTCCATCCGCCATTAACGCCCAAGCTCCAAAAACCTAAAAAACAAAATCAAAATAAAAAGAAAACAAAAATTAAACCACGCCAAAAATAAAAACCAACCCAAATCGACTCCAAACACCACCGACCACCATTACCACCAAATTACATAACCAAAAATCCACCAAAATATCAAATTTTGGTGCTACCGTGCCACCACTCCACCACCACCACGGTTTGCATCAACCGGTCTATTAAAATCCCACCACCACATCACATTTAAACCCCCACTACATTCCAAACTTCCAATGGCTCAACAACGCTGAATTTTACCGGAGCAAGCTTTTACTGACGACCACTTCGCGCCGTTCTATGGTGACGAGATGATCAGTCGAGACTGGAATAGCTTGTGGTACTCGACTGAAGCCTATTACCACGAGGATTTAGTCCGACGGTTCTACGATACGAGGGAGTTGGAAGGGACGAGGATTTTTGTTGTTGTGGCAAAGAGGAGGAAGGAGGTGACGACTGGTTTGTTGGCTGAGATTCTAGGCATTCCGCCTAGAATCCATCTGATGTCAACTGCGCAGGAGTCCCAACATAATGGGGTAGAGCCATTGATGCAGAGACAGTTATTAGAGGCGACTACAATGCGAGATCGCATTGTGTTCGATTGAACTTCCACTATGACCAACCAACCGCTACATTTCGGTGGATTGGTCGGAACATCCAGGGGAAGGGGAAGGTCAGCGACATCGGCCTGAACTGCCTCCACATCTTATGGATACTCCAGGAGCGGAAGTATGAATTCTGCATCTTAGAGTTTTTACTGAGCATGATTAGGGGAGTAGGGAAGTCTGTTGCCCCTCTCCCTGTGTTGATAACAAAGATCATGCTGAAGTTGAGAGCAGCTCAGGCGACTGATCGGACATACATCAGCCTCTACCGTAACCCTCGCATCTATAAGGAGTGTGTCCAACGGGTTTGGAGATTGGCTGAGGATAGAGAAGAAGAAGAAGAGGATGGTGGAGCTGAGAATGAAGAGGAGGCTGGGGGAAATCAGGATGCCTCAGAGGATGAGGAGGACTTGGCGTGTTTTTTGACGAGGATGCCTTGGAGAGGTCTTTGGTCGGATCTGAACGCATGGCAATGATCCATCGTGGCATCGCGTTAAACTCAACACTATCTGTGAAGACCTCCGGACTTGACGAGCAACGATGCATCATAACTTCGAGTCCGCACCCAAAGAGGGCGAGAGGTGGGAACAGATGAAGACCGAGCTAGAAGAAGCGGCGCCCGGATTCGGGGCGAGATGTCGACACGATTCCCACCTCACGGGACTCTCCTTCGAGGATACACCCTCGACACGAAGCGTCCGTCGCCCGAAAAGACGAATGGTGCTGGTCCATCGAGGAGCTTCGGGAGAGCGATCTCGAGGCGTGTGCCTTCCGCCACCATTCGGAGTAGCTAGGGATAGTATAGTTTGATGTTTTATGTTTTATTTGTAGTTTCATTACTGTCATTTATTTTTATGTAAGTTTCTTTCCGTAAGTTGAATTTTGTAGTGAAATGTACTCCGCATGAATTATTTTTAATATAATGGGTTATTTTCATTATGCGTGGTTGTTTAATATTGACCCCACCTTCCCAACTTGTTTGGGGGTGGTTTTATCTATTCCAGTATTATTTTTATATAACCCTCGTGTTAGAATTTATTGCGGAGTCAAGGTGAAAATATGGTTGTTTAGGCATATATATGAATAAGTATTGTGGTAGGATGAAATCTAGATTAAATAGGCACATTCTATCATAAAATCAACCAAAAAGATACTGGGTTTGAATTAGAATCAAGGAAATGAGTTGTTTCCGTTTTCGGGTTTGGAAATTTTAGGATTTCCGGAAACTGCCGTAATTAGTTTTGGGCAACTTCCCGATCCATTTTAGCAACTTTAAAACTATATAAACTTGATACAATCTATCCTCACAACTCACACTACACCTAAACTCCATCACTCACCTTTCACTCCCGCGATTCCCTCGTTTCGGCTCATTTTCCGAGTTTTACGCAACTCCGAAGCGCTCTTCGCCCTCAGGGGCGCTTTTCGAGCTCAAACACTAGAAATTTCAATTTCTTCAGAGCGCGACCGCGCCCTATCAGAGCGCACTCGCGCCCTGACTTCCGTGGACCAGGAAATTTCCAGTTTTTCGCGCGTAGTATCCGGATCATTCGCAGCTATTCCAAAGCGTAATTTTGAGATGACATCTCCAACATTGATACCGGAACAGTCTTTCGAAGATTTGTTCCAAAGCACTACTTATAGTGCTTGGTTTCGCGAAGCGATCACATTCGTTGACTGGGAGCCGCTTATGGTAAGATCTGATGCACTTTATTCTCCGACTCTAGCATCTTATTTTTACAATAACTGCATTTTCTTTGAAAGACCAGATGGAGAACAAGTGTTCTCCATCAACATTGATAATGAACCAATGGAAATTACCCGGTTCTTGCTAGCATTTATTCTTGGACTTGCTATGCCCGCTGAAATACAAGACCCATGGTGCTATTGGGTAGACAATATGTATGTCTACACTTACGAGTTTTTGCATGAGTCGTATGGCGCAGGCATTTTCTGTATCGAGGACCAAGGGGAATATAACGTCGCCTTTGGTAGCCTCTCCATGAACGTAGGAACTGTTATGTTTTGGATCATTCTAAACATTTTAGGGGAATGGCGTTTTTCTTCTGTGAATGATGCCCACTTGCAGTTTCTTCCTTGCTCTAGCCACGGGATGTATGTGTCATGACCTTCCCCGAACCTTGATGTCTAGTTTAGCTCGATCCCATAGCATGAGGCATAAGTACCTCCTTATGCCCGTTCTAGTTTCCCGTAATATACTATGTTTCTTTCCTATTTTTTGTACACGCTTCACGGATTGGATTACGGTCGACACTGTCCGACCCACCAATAGTATCATTCGATCTTTCCGTGCAATGACTTGGCAAGGGTGGCGGATACAACCTCATCAGGTTGCGCCCTACACCCCGTCATACCAAGTGGCTCTTAATAGGTTAGCAATCATAGATGATAAATGGCGAGAAGCCTGGCAAATTATTCAGGCATGGCAGGACGCAAAGGAACCTCACTTCTTTATGGAAGAAGAGGATGAGTAAGATGATGAGTAATGCGGGAGATAAGGTAAGTTTTCATTCTAGTTAGTGTCTGCTTATGTCCCAAGCAATTTCATTCTTGTTAACCCCATAAAGGGTAGAACTCGTATAGAGTTGTGTCAGTTTTTATTTCCTATATTAGTACGCGTTCTAACCTTGTTTTACGATGTTCCTGAATTTTCACGCTACAATGGTATTTTTCCTACCCTCTTTATTTAATTGCTTTGAGGACAAAGCATGCTTTTTGTTTGGGGGGGGGGGCATAGAAACACGTGTAATTAAGGCATCTGTTAGGATATAGATATGTATAATATGCATTTGTTTTCTAGTTAAAATTTCAAAAATTCAAAAATTCAAAAATATAAATAAATAAGTTATGCTATACACTTAGGAATATTGGTATGGTTTCTTTCTCCATGCTCTTAACAATCTAGAAGTCTCAATGAGTCTGTTTTGCATCGAATAATTGTTAGAAACTTAGGTTAATATATAGGTAATAATCTTTGCATCTATCTATAAATATATTACATGAGTATCTATGATTGTTAGCAATAAGTTTCTGAAATCTAGGCTAGAGTACTTATTCTACAAATCCTGTGAGAATATAGCCTAAAGCCTTATATGAGCGAAACATTTGAGAAATGACACAAAGGGAGAAGTAAAATCCGGATAGAGATATCACACGTCCACTTGCTTGATCACTATGCCATATCCTAAGCGAGAATTTAGGCCCTCTTTGGATCGATATAGCCAGAAATTCAAACCTATGAATTATTTTCCGCTAGTCGCCCCTCTGAGCCTTTCTTTAGCCTTCCATAAACCACAAATCCTTTACCCTGTTACAAAAACAAAACAAAATAAAAAAAAAAATCAACCCACCCAATTTAGAATAAGTCTGAGAATAGAATGAGGAAGAAAGAAGAAGAGAAAAACCTGTGCAAACAAAAGTTAGTTAATTGCTTCAGAAAATAAAGAAAAGAAGTTTCCATCCAAGGAAAAGAAAAATAAAAATAGAAATAAAATAAAAACTCCAAAAATAGAATAATAGTGAGTCAAAAGCAAAAGAAAAAAAAAAGAAAAGAAAAGAAAAAGAAAAATATGGCTAAGGATGGAAACAAAGTGTAGAAGCAAAAGTAAATAACAAGGTTTTCTCTGGTTACATAATATGAAGACTCTATTATCTCAGACTTGTCCTTTTTGAGTATCCATTTCCTTCCTTCTTAAACCATCTCCTAATCCCCGTAACACCTAATAAAGACCTCTAGCTCAATTAGGAATAGGTTAGTGTGATAGTAAGTGGCAGATGTGTTTGATCGACTCCGGCTTCCTTGTTGTCATTGAGATTGTAAGGTAAAGTGTGCCCACTACCCATTAGAGTAGCGAAACTTGAGTGGAAAAATCAGAGTGTTGTATCTTGACTATTATTGTGAGAACCTACTTAAGGGCGCTATTCCAAGTTTCAGAAACGGACCTGCTATTGCATTTCATAGTATTACTCATTGTATATATATTTGTTATAGATGATTGATTATTATGCATATATTAGCTTATGTTTTTGACTTGGTTATTCTTGTTTATAGCTAGTGAGATGCATAGATAGTTTGGAGCATGAATAAGGAAACAATAGTTTTATTTCTTAGTCGTTGTAGTATAGATGAAGTTTGTGAGTACCTTCACTGAAAAACTCTCACGAGGTTATAACTCGTCCACTAGGGAATTCCTAGTGGTTTAAGGCCTTGTTGCATATGGTCAATGCAATCGCACTCGGCGAAACGAGAAGTAGATAGAACTCCATTTTTGGTCACTTATGTTAATTTCTCATCTTTGCTTGAGGACAAGCAAAATGCTGTTTGGGGTGGTTTGATAAGAGCACAAAACTGTAGTTTTAACCCTTTAACAAATCATACTTTTAGACCAATTATGTGAGTAATAATTAAGAGTTAACAATGATTACGTGTTTTTATGCATTTCAGGCTTCAAAGTCCATTATGTGCAGAAATATGCCACTTTAGCGAGATAAAGGAGCAAAGGTCGGTTACTAAGGAGTTCCGTGATTAAAGGCCAAGTTTCGAGAAGACAAAGCCTTTCTAAAAGCCCGGTCAAAAGCTGAAAAGTCGACGCGGGCAGAAATAGCACACAAAGTTAGCAGAACTTCCGAAGGACATATCTTTGGACTCAGACCTCGGAATGGGGCCTACCTTATGTCAAAACGACCGGCTCGAAAAGTGCTTTCCAATGGTCTAAGCGTTGACCCAATAAAAGGAGCAGAAGTCGACAGAAAGTCTATTGAAGCCAACTGCAGCTGAAGAGGCCTTTCTGGACTGAAAAAATTGGGCCTGATTCTCTGGCCCAAAACATGGCTCCAAGCCCATGCACGATTTTTGGATCTAAAAGTATAGAAACAAAAGCTTAATTCTTTGTTAATAGTAGATTTTTAGGTTAGAAAATAAAGGTAGCTTAGAATAGAAAGTAGCCATTAAAATAGCTTCTAGATCTAGTTTTATTTAATTGTTTTTGATTAAGTGTAGTTTCAAATCCAATTATTGTATTAGATTAAACCTTGGAATCTTGTTCTTCATTTTGATTAGGTCAATAAAGTAGTATGTCTATCAACTTCAATTTTTGTCATTTCCATTTCAAGATCCAATTTCAATTCCTGTCCTTATTGCATTTTAGTCATTAAATTAGATTTCATTATTGTTTAATTAAGTAAATTTCAATTCTTTATATCATGTTTAGTTTAAATTTAATCGAAATGATTAAGCGTAATGATTCTCGGCTAAACCTCCATTAGAGGGGTTGAGAAGCCTTGATGAAAGCTTGATTCGATTAACGTGATTCGTCGTAATTTCCTTTCCACTCTAGAAACGTTTAGTTCACCATGAGAATGGGTTTAATCGCTCACATGCTAGTTATTAATTGGTAGAAATGCCATGTGTAATTAGGGATTAGGAAGAACCAATTGTTCTCATGAAGCAGTTCAATTCGGATTACTGACGATTTGTAGTTAATAGGATTAAGTCGAAGTTAAGGTAGAATCAATTCCCTCTAACTCCTTATCATCGAATCAACGTAGCATTCCCTTAGTTATTCCCATCTTCGACTAGTTGCATTTAGGTGGGTAGTTGCATCGTAGTCTAGTCTAGTTGCCTTTTTCGTAAATCTCTCATTAGACTTTAAGTTTAGATTACTTACACGTGAGAACACAGCATGCGGAAGGACTAGGAGTGGAACGAATCACTCTACTCCACTATATCTCATAGACTTGAGAGTAGAATCTTTGATAAACATAGACCCATAAGATCAAGTTTAGTTTTACTTGCGTTTAGAGTTCATCACTTTATTTCGTAGGTAAGACTATTCAATTATATCATTTATAATATATCTTCACAAATATCGTAAATGCAACGCACGCTAGTGTGCAATAATGACATGCATTCTGAATCAGACGTACACCTCTCCAAGGCATCTTCATCCAAACATGTCATGTCCTCCATTTCCTCATCCGAATCCACCACCCTATCCTCCGGCAACATCCAAGTCTTTTCGATACACTCCTTATAACTGATTTCATTGCATGCAATTTCAACATCCTCCGCTCAGTTTTTGGTTTATTCCCCCAAGACAACATTATCTTCGTAATTAAAACAGGAAATGGTGCGATACTCTTCCCAACTCCTCTAATCATATTTAGCAAAAACTCAAGGATATAGAATTCATACCTCTTCTCTTGCAATATCCAGAGAACGTGCAGACATGTGAACCTGATGTCGCTCACTTTCTCCTTCCTAATGATGTTCTTACTAATCCACCGAAGCTCTGACCCGGTTGGTTGGTTCGGCAGAGATGATCGAGAGCACAATGAGAAGTCGTATTATATTGACCCTCCATGAGGGTGTCATTCATCAATGCAAGAACTCCAGTATACTGAGATTCCTACACGGTGGCTTCTAGGTTGCGTCCAGGCGGAATGATTAAAATATCAGCCAACTTCTCTCTCGATAATTCTCTCCTAGTCCTAGCTACTTTCATGAAAATTTTATGACCGTCTAACTCTCTCTTCTTATAGAACTGTTCGACCAAATCGGAGTAGTAGAAATCATTTGTCGAGTTCCACAACCGATTCCAACCCCTTCTAATCATCCGTCACAGTAAAACGCAAGGCAGCGGCTGTCGGTCAAAATGCTTGTTCCGCAAAATGCCTTCGCCTTTTTGAGCCATTGATATTTTAGAACGATTTGGGATTTAAAAGGGTTATGGGAATGGAGTTTGAGACTCCCTTACTAACAAAACAGTAGTGGTGGCGCGGGGGTGGCACGGCAGTTCAAGTTTCTTTGAGTTTGGGGTGTTTTTCGGTGGTGGAAATTTTTGGGATTGGTGGAGGAGTGTTTTGGAGAAGATTTGAAGTTTGGAATTGTATTGTGGGCGTGGGTGTATTGAGGTTTATTTTTACTTATTTTTTTGGTTAGGTTTTTGAAATTGGTAATGGCAGAATTGGAAAGAAATCGCGATTCTGTTTGTTTGGGATGAAGGAGACGCACGCGCGTGCATTGGGCCCAAGCCTAAAATGATTTTTCGATTTTTTTGTCGATTTTAGTAGAACTTCAAACTAAAATTCCCGCTTCGTTACTGGTCCGATTTTTTCGAATGAGGTATGGAAATGATCAGGAGAGAATTTCCAATCCAATGATCTATAAAAATGCTCTAGTCCGACCGTTGGTGATATGTAAGAAGATGGAAAATTCCTCGAAGTGCGTGCATGATGTAAGTTATGAGAACGAATGAAATTTAATTTCATAGATAATGTAAACCCAGATCAGAATACGATTAAACGGTCTAAACAACATAAATGGAAAGTTTTACCATCAATGAAAGAAACCTGAACACCCCATCCCCAAACAAATTTTAGACAACAGAGTTTAGAAAATTTGTTTTAACAATGGGTCTTTTAAAGTCAGATTCTCGAGACCTTTAACAACTAATTGGATATATTAATATATATATACCATGCAGTTTTCCATATATTAACAACCTAAAGAGTTGTGGGTCTTTCCATAAATAATTACCATGGAATGCACCCCCAAACAGAATCAAGTACCAAGATTCTTTACGACACAACTTATTGAAATGAAAGCGAAGTCGGATGGATATAGAATGTAACTGCGTATGCACCTTTTTTTTCGCCTTTGAACGAGAGGGTGTCCAAGTGAATGATCGTGAGAAAATAGATGTTTGTGGAAGATATGGTGGATATGGATGAATTTTAGATGTAAGGAATGGAAGAAATGAGAATGTAAGTTTAGCACAAAACTCATTCATGGTGTAGGTGGGAACTGTCTTAATTCTGAAAATAAAGGTGTCAAGTGCCTTTCCCTTGGGAATTATTTCTGTATTAAGAGGATTTAGAAAATCATTAAGTACAGAAGAAACAAAAGGGTCAAGCGCAAACTCTAGGTTCCTTTGATAGGGTGGAAGGTGGTGAATATTAGTGAGGGAAGATGAATGAGTGTCAGATAGAGCTCTCAGGTCTAGATCATTAGAAGCCTTGAGATATGCCTGACATTCCTCAATAGGTGGGTCAAAAGAATCACTGGGATAGAGGGTGAAAAGTTCATCTTCCGTTATAGCGAGGGATGAAGGGATGTTGGCAGGGTGGGACTCGCGAAATGGCAGGGAAGAGTTGCAAAAGAGTGGAAGGAAATCTTCCTCACTTTCCTCTACGTCCAAGGAGTATTTGTTGAAGTTGGAACTTCCAAAGGAAAGGAATTTGTGCCTCTGGTCATTCGAAAACGTGGTTTTGAAATAATCATGAGTTAAGCTCTCGATCATGCTAACCTCTCCATCAATATTTGTATAAGGCAACTATTTGATCGTCTTAAAAACGTTAACTGCAATGGAAAGATGGCGAAAAGGCAAGGACATCGAACCATCGCGGCAGTTTATAAGTGCGTTGGCAGTTGCCAAGAAAGGGCATCCTAAAATGATTGGAACAGAATCGTTAGCGACTTCAGTATCGAGGATAACAAAATCCATAAGATAATAGAAATCCTAAACCTTAACCAGCACATTTTCCACTACACCCTTAGGATACTTGATATACCTATCAACTAGTTGCAAGGTCATTGTTGTAGGTTGCATTTCATGTAGACCTATTTGTTTATATAAATAATAACGGAGTAAATTAACACTCGCCCCGAGGTCTAATAAGGCAGTAGTCGTGTGAGTATCTCCTAAGGTGCATTATGCAAGATGGGGCTACCCGTCCTTGTACTTAACTATTCCATTGTGTTCTGTTAAAGTTGGAAATTGTTCTGTTAAAAAGGCGTCATTAGGAATCTTTGTTTTACACCTAGTAGTGCACAACTCTTTAAGAAACTTAGCATGGTGAGGTAACTTTTTAATAGCTTCAAGGAAGGGTAAGTTTATCATTAGATTTTTAAAAACTTCCCTAATCTCGTCAAAATTTGTATCCTTGTTTAACATAGTTAATTTCTGAGGAAACAATGGTTTCTCTCTATATTTAGCGTATGAATCAACTGGATGTCTAACCTTTGCTTTCTGTTTCTTAAGTTGTGGTTTAACTAGTACCTCTACAGGGGTAGGATCTTCAGTTCCTGTTTCGGTACCTAGTATAATATCTAGTGTAGGGACTACTGGTGGGGTAACTATAGACATAGTTACTTTGTTATCCACCACTCTACTTGAATAGAGAGTGGTGATGGAATTTATCTCCCCTACGTTTGCATTTTCGTTACTAGTATTTCCGTTTACCTCAAAGGTTGTGTTTGGTGTTTTCGGATTAGGTATCGCTTGTCCTGAAAACACACCTTTGGGTTGCACTTTCTCTTGAGCTAACTGCTGTAAGGAAAGTTGGATGGCTTGTAAAATCTGTTGTTGAGATTGCATAAAGGTATTAAAACGATCCGATTGTGGAGTAGTATTTGCTACTGGTTGTGTGACCGAAACTATGTCACGTTGATTATTAATGGGTGGATTTTGGTAGTTAATATTTACCGGAACGATACCTCTATTTAGTATTATAATTATTATAATTACCCTGACCTTGTCTTTATCGTGGTTGAGCTTGGTTGTTATAATTATAATTACCCTGACCTTGTCCTTGCCTTGGTGGACCTTGGTTATAATTTTTGTTGGCCTAACATTTGGGTTAAACAACCTTGGAGGTTGTTGATTATTTCACCAACCGAAGTTTGGGTTTTGTCGCCAAGTTGCGTTAGGTTCGCTATTAATGGAACAAATGTTATCTTGTTGTGATTGTTGTTGTTCATAGGCAAAAGGACAATAGGAGTCGGGATGCTCTGGACTCAAACAGAAATTACATGGATTGGAGTTGACATTCATGACGGGGATTGGAGTTTGTTGAACAGAAATAGCCTCTACCTTTTTAGTTAGAGATTCGATTAAATTTTTTATTTCCGGATCGGGTTTCATCTCAAACATACCGGCGGCCTTTACTGTTGTAGAAGAACTAGCGTTGCAGGAGATATCGTCACTACCCCCCTAATTATTATTACGCTTACTAATAACCGTAAAAATAATAGAAATCCGTAAATATTAATGTTAACAACACTAATACGTAATCCTACCGTTCTTACGTTTAAATCAATTCTTCTTACTCTCAAAACATAATCATGCAATATAATGAGTAAGGATTCGTTCCACTCTTAACTCTCAAGACTTAAACAAATTCAATTAATCAAACCCAAAAGGAACAATGGTGAGAGTAATGATTTGATGTGAAATTTCTATACTGCCATTCCCAACAGAAGAACAATGATAAGAACATGTCATTATTGTAACAGAAATATTATAAAGATGATATGATAATATGATAATATGAAGCACAATTAAACTGGTACGTACTAACTAACACAAACTCTACTGGAGTAAATATGACAAACTTAGGGTGGCAACATGATTTGAAATGAATACCAAAATACGCCACCCCTAAACAAAATTGGAAAACTCTTTTTAAGTTTGAAAATTTTGTTTGGCCTATACTCCAGAAAGTTTGTATTGTACGAAAACTTGGGTCTTTTAAAGTCAGATTCCCTAGACTTACTAATATATGTTTATGTTTTTATTTTATTTAGTTTTTATATGTTTGATTTTTAGAAAAACAAAACAAAATTACGATAAAGAAATAAAAATGAAACTCACTCCATATGGAAACACTACTCATCCACGAGAAAAAGTGCAAGAGATAAATCGTGAGTCACATGAAACGTAGACTAAGAATCCGACACTTACAACCACTCACTCCAAAAGAGGGGGTCCGGTTGCCTTAATGGTGCACTCCCATAACATAAGATTGGAATGGAGTACACCAAAGAATAAAATGATTCTTTTATAGTCGATACTTTCGAGACTTTATCTAATATATATGTATTAAAATGTAGTTTATCATATATCAACAATCGAAAAAGTTGTGGGTCTTTCCACAAATAATTAACATGGAATGCACCATCAAACAGAATTAAGCACCAAGATTTCCAATGACGTAGCTTAGTGGAATGAGAGCAAAGCCTTATAGATCTAAAACCTAATCGAGCATACAGTTTCTTCTTTGTCCTCCTACGACGGGGATGCCAAGTAAATGAACGTGAGAAAATTGATGGTTGTGGAAGATACGTAGGATGTGGATAATTTTGAGAAGGAAAAAATGGAAAAAATGAAAAAGTGTCAGGTGGCTTGTCCTTGGGTGTTACTTCTTCACCAGTTGGTTTTAGATAGTTATGAAGCATAGGAGAAACGCCAAGGTCAAGTACAAACTCAATGGTTCTTTGAAAAGGTAGAGGGCGAGGAACATTCGTGATGGAAGGTGAATGAGTGACATGAGGATGTGAGGTGGGTGAATGGTGTTCAACTTGTGTTCTTAGGTCTATATCATCAGAGGCCTTGAGATATGCAAGACATTCCTCAATAGGTGGGTAAGAAGAATCACTGGGATAGAGGGCGAAAAATTCTTCTTCCGTCATGGCGTCAAGAGATGAATGGATGTCAATAGGAGAGAACTCGCGAGGTGGCAAAGAAGGGTTACAAAAGAGTCGAAGGAAATCCTCCTTGATGTTATCTACGTCTAGGGAGTAGAAATTATGATCCTTGTCTTCTTCCATATGAGGGGTATCTACTAGTGTGGGGACTAAAGTGTCAGCCGCACTAATGTGAGGTACAAAACTCTCAATGGACTTCACTTCCCCTTCTACAGGCAAACCTAGTTGTCCCTGTTTTTGTCTAAACATGTTAACTTCTACAGAAAGATTTCCAAAAGAAAGAGTCATTGAGCCATCCCGACAATTGATTTGTGCATTGGCGGTTGCCAAGAAAGGACTCCCTAAGATGATGGGAATGGAATCATGAGCAACTTCTGTGTCAAGAATAACAAAGTCGGCTGGATAGTAAAAATCCTGAACTTTAACGAGAATATTTTCAACTACACCCTTGGGATACTTAATAGAATGATCGACTAACTGCAAAGTCATTTTTGTTGGTTTAAGTTTTGTTAGACCTAGTTGTTTATATAAATAAAAAGGGAGTAAGTTAACACTCGCCCCAAGGTCTAATAAAGCAGTTGTTATGAAGGTATCACCTAAGGTGCATTATACATGGAGACTAATTCGTGGTCCTTGTACTTAACAATTCAGTTATGTTCGGATAAAGATGGATATTGTTCGATTAAGAATGCTTCGTGGGGTATGTTGGTTTTCCTCTTCCCGTGTGCACAACTCTTTTAGAAACTTAAGCGTGTCCGTGTAGACTTTTATAGCTTCTAGAAAAGGTAGGCTTATAGTCAAATTTTAAACACTTCCATAATCTCATCAAAATTCTCGCCCTTTTTAAACACAACTAGTCTTTTGGGGATTTTGTGCTTTATCGCTATTTTTAGCGTAAGGGGATAAAAGTATTATTAGTCTTTGCTTTATCTCTAGCCGCTTTTCATCTAGGTGTCCATATTGGAACCTCTACGTGTAGGTCTTCACTTTCTATTATCGGGCCTTGTAATGTTTTCCCTTTTGTTTGTGGTTTAACCGGGTACTTCTACGCTTGTAGGTCTTCGTTTTATTATAGTATTTGGTATGGTATCATTTTTAGTTTGGGGGTAATCTTTAAGGCATAGTCACTTGTTATCAATTACTCACCAACGGGCGGTAGTGGTAGTCGACCCATAGTCCCCTCGTTTATATTACCATTACAAAGAAATACCGCTTTATTTTGAAGGCAATAACGTTTGTTGACTTTAGGATTAGGCAATCGACTTGGAAACATGCCGGTTTTGGTTATTATTTTGGTTAGAAGACATGTCAATAACCTTTTTGGCACAAAAGACCCATCATTTGCATCGCTTGTTTCATCATATTGAGTTTTGGATCACGATCTTTCACCAAGTCGAGTTTTGTCAGATATCGATAAGAGCCCAAAATCGTGTTTTAACCTCTTTCATATCGTTAGACCATTATGAATATTAGAAAGATTACGCAGCGATGATTTTCAAAATTCAAATTTTATGCGTTACGAACAGTCAATAACTTTATGCGAAAGTCTGATAACTTGAAATCGTCCGTTTTGACCTCGTCGCATTAAGCATATTAAAGCCCGTTCTTTGGACGGACACCGAAAGAAAGTTTAATTCGACCCTCAGAGGCCCAAAACCGATTTTGTAATTTCAAAGAGGCCTTTGATCCGAAGAATATAGTTCGAAAATCGTTTTAAAAATGTCAGTTTACGCACGATTTTGATCCTTTTTTAAGAACAAAGGGTTTGTTCATTTTATAAGATAAAGTTCATTTTTAATTGAATGGGAAGAATTGTTTTCAGTTTTATATTAAAGCAATTATTAGGTTACCAATCTTTTATTCTGTTTTTAAATTAGTATCAAATTAAACCTTAATTAGATATAGTTTTATTGATCTCCTTTAATTGTTTAATTCTTCACAATAAATTTACCATTTAATGATTATTTCCCTTTAATTAGATGTTAATAGTTAGCTATTGATTAACAGATTTGTCAATTAAAGTTTAGAATTTTATTTACTTTTAGTTTAGATTCAATGGGAAATGTTACATTAATCGAAAAACCTCCATTAGGTATGAAGCCTCGATGAAAACTTGCATGTGATTAGAATGTAGATTCCAGTTAGAATACTATTATGAGAGTTTAGATTCAATACGAAATGTTAATGAATCAAGGCTAAAACCTCCATTTTGTCGTTGATTCAAATGAAAGATATTATTAGGTTGTATATTCGGTGGATTGATTCACCTCTAATCTCTTTATTCTAGATTCAAACAAGTTATTAGCTTTCATTCAACGAATTTTTTTTATCATCGTATATAACACTTTTCGTAAAGTATTTCATTGATTTCTTGATTTACCAGTTAGACTTAGAATTCTACTTCGATTCTAACTTTAGCATCCATTTCAGCATTTGATAACTATAAAATGAGTAGTTTACCTACCTAAAATGAACGATGAATCCAAACGCAAGTAAACTAAACTTATCTTTTACCAGCCCATATCAAAGCTTCAACTCTCATGCGATCGCACTAAATGGAAAGTACGGTTCGCTCCACTTCTAGTTCCCCTAGCATGGATTGTTTTCTAAGTCTAACTAGTCGCTTTAAGTCAATGAGAGCTTTTACGTGGGGTGTTATACTACGATGAAACTAAAATGAGTCTACGCTTGAATTTAACTACTAATACTATGGAAATATGCTTGTTTTTGAATCTAGATAAAGGATTGTAGGGAATCAATCCACCCTAATCCAACTTAATAACCCAGTATAGATTCTTGTATCTCGATTCTCACGCTTCTACGCAAGAAATTCGAAGTTCTAATCCCTAGTGTTCATGGCATTTCTACCAGTAAGTACTAACTAGGCATGTGAAGTCGCTCACCCATTCTCATGGCTAAACACGACTTTCTAGAAAGGAATAGAATCTACAAACAATTCTACACTAACAACTAAGTTTTCATCAAGGCTTCATCAACCCCTCTAATGGAGGTTTTAGCCTTGATTCATTAAACTAACATTTCCCATTGAATCTAAACTAAAACATAATATAAAAAGATTCTAACTTTATGAAATTTAACTAATCTAAATTAAACAATAACTAAAAATCTAATTAACAACTAAGCATCAATAACAAGTAGTAAATGAAATTAGATCTAACAATTGTAATTGACAAATCGAATTGAATCAAGAACAACTATTTTATTATCTAATTCAAGGAGAACAATCATTCAATACTAAATTTAAAAACAAGAATAAAACTAATTACTTTAATATAAAAACTAGATCTAGAACTAAGGTTTAATGGAGGCTAACTAATCTAATTTATTTTCTAACCTAACTATCTACCATTAACAATGAACTAAGCTTTTGTTCTTATACATTCAGATCCAAAAATCGTGCATGGGCTTGGAGCCATGTTTTGGGGCCGCAGAATCGCCCAAAACCCAATTTTCAAATCAAAAGGCCTCTTCAGCTGCAGTTGACTTCCACAGACTTTTCGTCCACTTCTGCTCCTCTGATTGGGTCAATGCTTGACCATTGCAAAGCTCTTTCCGAGCCGGTCGTTTTGACATAAGGTAGGCCTCAAACCGAGGTCCGAGTCCAAAGATATGGCATTCGAAGTTCTCTCACGACTTTTGCTCCTTTATCTCGCTAAAGTGGCACATTTCTCGCACATAACGGACTTTGAAGCCCCGAATGCATAAAACACGTAATCAGTATTAACTCTTACTTATTATTCACATAATTGGTCTAACAAGATGATTATTAAGGGTTAAAACTACAGTTTTGGGCTCTTATCAAACCACCCCCAAACAAAGATTTTGCTTTGTCCTCAAGCAAATATGAGAAATTAGAATAAGTGACCAAAAACGAGTTCTAACTACTCGCTTTCTTAGTGCGATTGCATTGACCATATGCAACAGGTCTTTAAACCACTAGGAATTCCCTAGTGGACGAAGTTATAGCCTCGCGGAGAGTTTTCCAGTTGAAGGTACTCACAAACTTCATCTATACTACAAATCGACTAAGAAAAAAAACTATTGTTTCCTTTATTCATGCTCAACTATCTATACATCTCTAGCAATTACATAAGAATAACCCAAATAACCCTAAGCTAATATATGCATAATAATCAATCATCTAAAATAAACATATAACAATGAGTAATACTATGAAATGTAATAGCAGTCCGTTAAAACTCCTAATAGCTGGCTCCAAGTAGGTCCTCACATAAATGTCAAGACAAAACCACTCTGATTTTTCCACTCAAGTTTTCACTACTCCAAAAGTAGTGGGCACACTTTACCTTACAATCTCAATGACAACAAGGAAGCCGGGTCGATCAAACACATCCGCCACTTACTATCACACTAACCTATTCCTAATCGAGCTGAGGTCTTTATTAGGTGTTCCTGGGATTAGAGATGGTTTTAAGAAGGAAGGAAATGGATATTCTAGAGGACAAGTCCGAGATAATAGAGTCTTCATATTATGTAACTAGAGAAAACCTTGTTATTTTACTTTGCTTCTACACTTTGTTTCCATCCTTAGCCATATTTTTCTTTCTTTGGGCCTTTTGACTCCCTTTTATTCTATTTTTTGAGTTTTTATTTATTTCTATTTTTTTTTCTTTTTTTTTTTTTTCTTTTCTTTTTGGAAACTTCTTTTCTTTATTTTTTCTGAAGCAACTAACTAATTTTTGTTTACACGTGTTTTTCTCTTCTTCTTTCTTCCTCATTCTATTCCTCGTGACTTATTCTAAATCGGGTAGGTTGATTTTTTTATTTTTTGTTTTGTTTTTGTAACAGGTAAAGGAATTGTGGTTTATGGAAAGCTAAAGAAAGGCTCGTGAGGGGCTAATAGCGAAAATAATTCATAGGTTTGAATTTCTATATCGATCCAAAGAGGGCCTAAATTCTCGCCAGATATGGCATAGTGATCAAGCAAGTGGACGGTGATTTCTCTATCCGATTTTACTTCTCCTTGTGTCATTTCTCAAATGTTTCGCCCATATAAGGCTTTTAGGCTATATTCTCACAGGATTTGTAGAATAAGTACTCTAGCCTAGATTTCGAAACTTACCGCTAACAATCATAGATACTCATGTAATAAATTTATAGATAGATGCAAAGATTATTACCTACGATAACCTAAGTTTCTAACAATTATTCCGATGCAACAACTATGTGAGACTTCTAGATTGTTAAGAGCATGGAGAAAGAAAACAATACCAATATTCCTAAGTGTATAGCATAAACTTATTTATTTATATTTTTAAATTTTTGAAATTTTAACTAGAAAACAAATGCATATTATATATATCTATATCCTAACAGATGTCTTAATTACACGGATTCTATGCCCCCAAACAAGAAGCATGCTTTGTCCCTCAAAGCATTTAAATAAAAGAGGGTAGAAAAATACCATGGAAATGCGAAATTCCGAACATCCGCAAAACAAGGTTAGAATATACTAATATAGGAAATAAAAACCGACGCAACTCTATAAGAGTTCCACCCATTATGGGGTTAATGTAATTAAATTGTTTCGGGACATAAGCGCACACTAACCAAACTAAAAAACTTACCTCCACTCCAAATAAGCACTCACATCCTCCTCTTCTATAAAGAAGTGAGGTTCCTTTGCATCCCCGCCATGCCATTATAATTTGCCAAGCTTGCAGCCATTTATCATCTACGGATCCTAACCCGTTTTCCACTTGGTCGGATTTCGTGTGGTGCAACCCGATGAGGTCAGATCCTCCACCCTTGCCAAGTCATTGCACGGAAAGATCGAATAATAGAATTGGTGGGTCTCACAATGTCGATTCTAACCTAGTCCGTGAAACGGGCACAAAACAAAGGGAAGAAACATAGTATAATACGGAACTAATATAGGCATAAGAAGATACTTATGCCTCATGCTACGGGCTCGCTAAACTAGACATTAAGGTCTTAGGAATCATATAGCAGCGCTCCTCAGCTAAAAGCAAGGAAAACATCGCAAGTGGCATCATTCGCAGAAGAAAATGCCACTCCCCTAATATGTTTAGCATGATAAAGAACATTACCAGATCACATTAAGGGACAAGCTACCAAGGGCTACGCTATATGTCCCTTGGTCCTCTACACGAAAATGCCTGACCCATAAGCCTCATGCAAAAGTCATAAGTGTAGACATGCATATTATCTACCCAATAGCATCATGGGTCTTGTATTTCAAATGGCATGGCAAGTCCAAGAACAATTTCTAGCAAGACCCATAAGCGTTCCTAGCCTACGTGTGATCACCCCCGCGGAGACTAACCAATTCTAAGTAGTGCTTTGGAACAAATCTTTGAAAGACTGTTCTCGTATTATTATAGAGGTGTCATCTCAAAACTATGCTCGAACACCGCAAAAACAACCGGCACAACTCGCTGGAAAACCGAATTTTTCTAGCATATTAGTTACCTATTTAAATGTACCACTTTTTGCTCCCGTATTTCGCTAAAGTGGTACATTTCTGCACATAATGGACTTTGAAGCCCGAAATGCATAAAAACGCTGAAATCGTTAACTCTTACTTATTATTCACATAATTGGTCTAACAAGATGATTATTATTAAGGGTTAAAACTACGCTTTTGGGCTCTTATCAAACCACCCCCAAAACAAAGATTTTGCTTGTCCTCAAGCAAATATGAGAAATTAGAATAAGTGACCAAAAATGGAGTTCTAACTACTCGCTTTCACTGAGCGCGATTGCATTGACCATATGCAACAGGCCTTTAAACCACTAGGAATTCCTAGTGGACGAAGTTATAGCCTCGCGGAGAGTTTTCCAAGTGAAGGTACTCACAAACTTCATCTATACTACAACGACTAAGAAAAATAAAACTATTGTTTCTTTATTCATGCTCAACTATCTATACATCTCTAGCAATTACATAAGAATAACCAGTCAAAACCCTAAGTTAATATATGCATAATAATCAATCATCTACAATAAACATATATATACAATGAGTAGTACTATCAAATGTTTAGCAGTCCGCTTCTGAAAAACTCGAATAGCCGCCCTTAAGTAGGTTCTCACAATAATAGTCAAGAAACAACACTCTGATTTTTCCACCAAGTTTCACATCCAGCAGTACAAATAACACACTTTACCTTACAATCTCAATGACAACAAGGAAGCCGGGTCGATCAAACACATCCGCCACTTACTATCACACTAACCTATTCCTAATTGAGCTAGAGGTCTTTATTAGGTGTTACGGGGATTAGGAGGTGGTTTAAGAAGGAAGGAAATGGATATTCAAAAGGACAAGTCTGAGATAATAGAGTCTTCAGATATGTAACTTAGAGAAAACCTTGTTATTTTCTTTTTGCTTCTATACTTTGTTTCCATCCTTAGCCATATTTTTTCTTTTTCTTTTCTTTCGCTTTTGACTCCCCTTTTATTCTATTTTTGGAGTTTTTATTTTATTTCTATTTTTCTTTCTTTGGATGGAAACTTCTTTTCTTTATTTTCCAAGCAACTAACAATTTTTTTGTTTACACAGTTTTTTTTTTTTTCTTCTTCTTTCTTCACTCATTCTATTCTCGCACTTATTCTAAATCGGGTAGGTTGATTTATTCTTTTTTTTTTTATTTTGTTTTTGTTTTTGTAACAGGGTAAAGGAATTGTGGTTTATGGAAGGGCTAATGAAAGGCTCAGAGTGGCTTAATTAGCGGAAAATAATTCATAGGTTTGAATTTCGCTATATCGATCCAAAGAGCGCCTAAATTCTCACTTTCAGGATATGGTATAGTTGATCAAGCAAGTGGACGGTGATTTCTCTATCCGATTTTACTTCTCCCTTTGTGTCATTTCTCAAATGTTTCACTCATATAAGGCTTTAGGCTATATTCTCACAGATTTGTAGAATAAGTACTCTAGCCTAGATTTCAGAAACTTATCACTAACAATCATAGATACTCATGTAATAAATTTATAGATAGATGCAAAGATTATTACCTACATATTAACCTAAGTTTCTAACAATTATTCCGATGCAACAAAATTTATGTGAGACTTCTAGATTGTTAAAAGCATGGAGAAAGAAACAATACCAATATTCCTAAGTGTATAGCATGACTTATTTATTTATAATTTTAAATTTTGAAATTTTAACTAGAAAACAAATGCATATTATGTCTATCTATATCGTAAATGACATGTTCTTAATTACACGGTTTCTATGCCCCCAAACAAAAAAGCATGCTTTGTCCTCAAAGCATTTAAATAAAGAGGGTAGGAAAAATACCATTGAAACGCTGCGAATTTCAGAACATCCGCAAAACAAAGTTAGAACGCATCTAATATAGGAAATAAAAACCCATTACACAACTCTATAAGAGTTCTACCCATTATGGGGTTAACCTAATTAAATTGCTTGGGGACATAAGCGCATTACTTTACGTAAACTAAAACTTACCTCCACCCCGCTGTTATTCGTCATTTTCGCCATCCCTACTTCTATAAAGAAGTGAGGTTCCTTCGCCCCGCCCCGCCATGCTATGATAATTTGCCGTGCTTCACGCCATTTATCATCTATGGTTGCTAACCTATTAAGTGCCACTTGGTCTGATGGGGTGTAGGGTGCAACCCGGGTGAGGTTGTATCCGCCACCCATGCCAAGTCATTGCACGGAAAGATCGAATAATACTATTGGTGGGTCGCACCGTCTACCTTTAATCCAATCCGTGAAACGGTACAAAAAAAATGCGAAAGAAACATAGCATAATACGCGGAATTAAAACAGGCATAAGAAGGTACTTATGCCTCATGGTATAGGCTCGTATAAACTAGACATCAAAGTCCCGAAGGTCATAGAACCGGCGGCCCATTGGCTAAAGCAAGGAAAACGGCCGCAAGTGGCGCCATTCACGTAAGAAAAACGCCATTCCCCTAAAATGTTTAGCATAATCCAAAACATAACAGCTTCCTATGTTCATGGACAAAGCTACCAAGGGCAACGCTATAGTCCCCTTGGTCCTCAATACGGAAAATGCCCCGCCCCATAAGCCTCGCGGCAAAGACTCATAGGTGTAGACATGCATATTATCGAATCTAATAGCACCATGGGTCTTGTATCTCAAATGGGCATAGCAAGTCCAAGAACAAATGCTAGCAAGAACCCGGGTAATCTCCATCGTTCATCACACGTTGATGGAGAACACTTGTTCCTCCGTCCGTCTCAAAGAAAATGCAGTTATTATAAAAATAAGATGCAAGTGCCGGAGAATAAAGTTCAGCCGGTCTTACCATAAGAGGTTCCTACCAACATATGTGATCACCTCACAAACCAAGCACCGTAGTAATGCTTTGGAACAAATCTTCGAAAGACTGTTCCGTATCAATATTGAGAGATGTCATCTCTAAATTACGCTTTGGAATAGCCGCGAATGATCCGAAACTACGCCAAAAAACGGAAAATTTCTAGTCCAGAGAAGTCACGCTGGCGCCATTAACTTAGGCAGCTGCCAGCTTCTTTGTATTTTGAATTCCAAAGAACTTAGCTGGTCGCTTTGACTAGCGCCGGGCGCCTCACCAAATTTTTCCGACAGAATTGGCAGCGCGAAAGGCCAACTAGGCTATGCTAGGCCATCCCGGTTGCATAATTGGCGAAAATGAAGTCAAAACGGGGAATCGCTGGTTTGAAGGGGTGAGTGATGGAGTTTAGGTGTAGTGTGAGTTGTGAGGATAGATTGTATCAAGTTTATATAGGTTTAAAGTTGCTAGAATGGATCGGAAAGTTGCCAAAACTAATTACGGCAGCCCGAAATCCTAAAATTTCCAAACTCGAAAACGGAAACAACTCATCTCCCCGGATTCTAATTCAAACCCAAGATTCTTATTTGGATTTTATGACTGAATGTACCTATTTAATCTAGATTTCATCCTACAATGATTCTCAATCACGATATGCCTAAACTACCATATTTTCACCTTACTCCGCAAAGAAATTCTAACACTAGGGTTTTTATAAAAAATACAAAATTTGAAATAATCAAACCACCCCCAAACAAGTTTGGAAGGTGGGTCAATATGACACAAGCACACAAAACCTGAAAATAACCCCTTATATTAAAAATTTCATTCGAGTATCACTACAAAATTCACATTATCAAATAAAAATTACATTACAATAAAGACAACAAAAGTAAATAAAACAACAACTACTAAAACATAAATAACAGACTATCACTCCTCATCCTCCCCTAAACACCTCGCCACCGGTGGCGGAGGGCACACTCGAAAGTGGTGGCTCCCGGGTCCGTATATCCAAAGAAGCAGCCGCCCTTCGCCGACGACGCCATGCCTAGTAGCCGGGTCCTCGAGGCGTAGTCCCAGATGAGGTGGGAAGCGCTAGCATCTCTACTCTGGTGGCGCTGGGTTCCATCTCAGCCGCCCCCATCTCTCATCCTCCTCCGGCGCGGATCTCGGTTGTGGTGAATGGTCGCCTCGTCGAAGTCCGGAGGTCTCAGACAGAAAGAGCCGTTGAGTGAACGATGCCCCTATGAAGAAGCATAGCCATGCGCCAAAGATCGACCAACACCTCCGAAGGCATCCGACAAAGCAGGTGCCATCCTCCTCATCCTCCTCCGACTCATCCTCATCTACCTTCGCCCTCCTCCTCACCGCTCCCTATCCTCGGCAATTTCCAACTTGTTGGACACACTCCTATAGATACGCTGGTTCCCGCGGTGTGGTAATGTAAATCCTCCTCGGTTTGAGTTGCCTTCATCTTCAACATGATCTTAGTGATAAGCACAGTGAAGAGGTGCCAACGACCGTCCGAACCTCCCCGATCATGTTCAAAGAAAACCCGTGATACGTAAATCGCATTTCCCCCCGAGTATCCATAGACGGGAGGCAGGTCGACCGATGTCACCGACCTTTGTCCTTGCTCTAGACATTCCGACCAATCCATCGGGTCAGAGCCGCTTGGTTGGTCCTCGTGGATGCCCGGGCGACAAATGGAGTTTGATTGTAGCCCCATTGATGACAAGAACGCATCAAAGGCTCTCGACCCTCACAACCGGGATCCCAGTGAAAACGGCATTTCAGATTGATTCTAGGCGAATGCCTAGAATCTCACCAACAAATTCCATAGTCAACTCCTCCTCTTCTTCCTCACCAACACAAAAATCTTACTCCCTCCAACTCCCTCGGTGTTATAGAACCGTCCTCACCAAGTCTTCGCGGATAGAAGTCCTCTACCGAAAGTACCACGACTACTCCAGCCTTTACTAGCCATTTCACACCGTGAAAACGGCGCCAAATGGTCGGCAAAAGGAACACTTGTTCTAATAATTCTTGGCGCTGAGCCATCTAGTGTTTGAATAAGAATCGGGGTTTAAATAAGATGTGGTGGTGGTGGTTTTACTTGACCGACTTTTGAAGAACAAAGGAGGTGGTGGAGTGGTGGCGGCAGCACCAATTGGTTTGATTTTTCGTGGTTTTTCGAAGTTTTAAATTGGTGGAGTTTGTTTTGATTGGTGTTTGCAAACAAAAATGGGTCAGATATGATTTCGCGCGGGTTTATGGTATTTCTTTTAAATTTTGATTTTTTAGGTTTTGAGGTTGTTAATGGCGTGGAAGATGGAAAAGATGAACTGTTGCGGAGAATGTAAGAGCTGAAGGCCGCTTCCATGGGCTGGTGGGCGAAGTTGGGGCCTAAGCCCAAAATCGAAATTTTCGATTTTTTCGATTTTTTCTTGAATTTCAAATCAAAATTCCCGCCATCGGGTCCGATTTTTGAATGATATATGGAAATGATCAGAGAGAATTTCCTATCCAATGATCCATAAAACACTCTATTCCGACTTCGATGACATATGAGATAGTGGAAAAACGCCAAGCGGCGCGCATGACGACGTTATGCTTATGCAACTAATGAACTCTAAATTAATAGATCATGTCAATCCTAATCGTAATACAATAAAACGCCTAAGAAACTCTTAATGGGACATAAAACCTTTTAGTAATGAAAAAACACGACATCTTCACCCCCCAAACAAATTTTTACAAGAATTTTAGAAAATTTGTTTTAGCAAATGGTCTTTTAAAGTCGATTCCCGACTTCATAGATTACTATGTTTATTTTATTTTTTTATTTTTTATTTTAGTTTTAGAAGGAAAACAATAAGCAATAAAGACATAATTCACACCATAGAGAAACATGACTCAAAAACCCGAAAACATGCAAGAGTGGAAAACGGAACTATGTGAACCGTGGACTTGGATCCTGTATTTACAGCCACACACTCCATGGAGGGTCCTACATCTTAATGGTGCACTCACCAATATATTGAATGAAAGGAAATGCACCAACACAGAAATTTGAGTCGCTTATAGTCGATACTCAAGACTTTATCTAAAACATATGTATGAACATGCAAATTTGATCATATATCAACAACCAAATAGTCAGGATCATTCCATAAATAAATATCGAGGAAACATATCCAAATACAATGAAACACCAAGATTTCCTATGACACGCCTCTAGTGGAATCCAAACGGTTGATAACCCTATTGTGTAACCTATCATGCACCTTCTTTTTCATTTTGAATGAAATGGGTGTACTAGTAAATAAGTGTGGAAAAGTGAATGGTTGTGAAGGATATGGTGGATATGGATAAGTTTTAGAAAGGCGGCATGTATAATAATGAGGATGTGGTTTTAGCATCTAACTCATTCATTGTGTGTGTAGTGGACCGCCTCAATTCTGAAAATGAAGGTGTCAAATAGTTTGTCCTTCAAGATCCGCTTGCTAGAGGATTTAAAAAATTATGAGAGCACGAAGAAACAACAGATCGAAAGTGCAAACTCGGGTTCCTTTGAAAGGGTGGAAGGAGGGGCATCGAGGTAGTTGTTTGTGCAAGTTAGTTCTTGATAGGTGAATTGTCACCTACCGAAGAAACTCATCAAATTCCCCATCTAGATTGGTCATATCCACATTACTATGGTAGTCCTCTACGCCTTTGAGAAAGTCATCTATCCCATCCCTCGCCAATAACATGTATCGACTAGTGTAGAATGAAAATATTGAGTCCGACTTTCCAAAGGAAAGAATTTTGGGCATATGACTATCGTGGAACGGTTGTTGAAATAATCTCGAAAAAAGCTCGATCATGCTAACCTCTCCATCCATGATCGATCGGGTAACCGGTCCTTGTTTTAAAACATTGACTTCAACAGCAAGATGGCCAAAAAAGACATGGACATTGAACCATCACGCAATTAATGAGCGATTGACATTGGCAGCCCGAAAGGACGCCTCTAAATAATCGGACAGTCAGTCGCTTAATTTCCTCAGATCGAGGACTACAAAATCAGCTTCTGATAGTAGAAATCCCGAACTTTTACCAACACATTTTCGACTACACCCTTAGGATACTTAATAGACCGATCAGCTAATTGCAACGCCATTTTAGCTGGTTGCATCTTGTCTAGACCTATTTGTCTATACAAATAAAATGGGAGTAGTTAACACTAGCCCCCGTGTCTAATAACGCTGGGTCGTCAGATAGAATCTCCTAAGGTGCATTGTACAAGGGATCTACCGTGGTCCTTGTACTTAACAATTCCATTATGTTCAGATAAGGTTGGGAATTGTTCGTTAAAAAGGCGCCTTTTGGTATATTTGTCTTACCTAGTAGTACACAAAATCCTTAAGAAACTTAGCATGGTGTGGTAGCTTTTTATAGCTTCGAGGAAAGGAAGGTTTATAGTTAGATTCTTAAAAAACATCCCTAATCTCCCCATAATTTGTATCCTTAGTTAACATGGCTAATTTTTGTGGAAACGGTGGTTTTCGGCTATATTTAGCAATGGTATCACCGATGTTTTACCGTAGCTTGCTTCTCGTCAGGTTGAATCGGTACCTCTACAAAGGTAGGCTCTTCTATTTCAAGATTCAGTAATATAGCGTAGGGCTATCGCGGGGTAACTATAGGCATAGTTACTTTATTATCAACCACTCACCAGTAACGGAGAGTGGTGATGGCATTTATCTCACCTACATTTTCAAATTCATTACTAGTATTATCCGCTACCTCAAAGGCCGTGGTTTGTTGTTTTAGGATTAGGTATTATAAGCTCTGAAACACACCTTTGGTTTGGGCTTTATCTTGAGCCAACCGTTGGTTAAATTATTTACTGGATTGTGTCCGCTATCGGATCGAGCCATGGTTTGAAAAGTTTTGGCTCACTTGTATAAAGGTGTCAAGACGATCCTGCCGTGCTTGGTGTAGTAGTCAATGGTGGTGTTACCGAACTATTTCCGTGGAATTATTTATCGCGGATTTTGATAGTTATTATTTACCTAACGATACCTCTATTAGCATTATAATTATTATAATTACCTTGACCTTGTGCTTCGACCTTGTCGAGGTTTCACTTGGTTGTTATAATTATTAAAATTACCCGACCGGCCCCTTTTGTCGAAGTGGAGCTTGGTTAAAGTTCAAGGCCTAACATATTGATGATTGTACCCCTCGAGGTGTGACGCTTTGGTTATTTCTCCAACCGGTCGATTTTGTCTCCGCGGGCGCTAGGTTCACTATTAATGGAACAAGCCCGCTCATAGGCTATGACAAAATGGGATTCGGGTGCTCGACTCCAACGTAAACTACATGGATTTGAATTTACATTCATAACGGGATTGGCTTTTGTTGTACGATATGGCATCTACCTTTTTAGAGGGATTCAATAAGAGTTTTAAGCTCGATCCGATTTAACCTCAAACATACCGGGGTAGCCTTTTAACCGGGAAGAAGAACTAGCGAGAGGAGTAATCGCCACTACCCCCACCATTATTACGCTTTAGTTTGGTCCTCTAAAATTTATAAGCCTCCGAGGCCCTTTGTTTAAGAAACTACCCCGTTTCATTATGTCAAGGACTTCTTTATGGTGATGTTGAAGTCCTTTGAAAAGGCAATGGAACTAACGCGGTCTTTTCGCTGCTAAGTTATGATGTGGACACTCTATAAGCGATCGGTGAAACGATTCCAAGCCTCCAAAATGTTTCATGAGGATTTTGGTCGAAAAGAAATGAATCTTAGAAAGCATCTCATCCGTTTAGGGGGTAAAATGTTCCATAAACAGTACAACAAGTTTAGCCCCACGAGTCCACGCAATTAGGGCTTTGGGCGCTAACTAAGACGCCTTTATCGGGTTAAGGTGAAAGGGAATACCCTTAATTTAATTTGTTCAACCAACCGTAGGGATGGTGGAATGTTGTTAGGACTTGTTCAATCCCACGATAGCCGGAAGGTTTTTCATGGTCTAAACCATGAAAACGGGTAACAAATTAAAAATATTTGAGGGATAGACTTAAATAGAATTCAATTATTCAAACACAAGGAAAAAGGAGAGTGATGTGTTTGGTGTTTAAACTAAAACTAATTATAAATTTAAGACAACTAAATCTAAAAATTCTAACTTTATGAAATTTAACAAACAATAATTAAAATCTAACATCAATAACTACTTAAATGACTAACAACCAAGAAATGAAATTAGATCTAAGCAATAGATAAATGACAAAATCGAATTTGATCAGTAATAAACTACTTGATTTATCTAATGAAGCAATAACAATATTTTAATACTTTAAATTAAAACAAGGAAATGAAAAACTAATAAAAATGGAGATTCAAAACTAGATCTAGATCTAAAAACTAATCTAGATCTATCTTTTTCTAACCCTAAACTCCATTAACATTAGCTTCCTAACCTAACTGCCATTAACAAAGATTCAAGCTTTTGTTTTATACTTCCAGATCCAAAATCGTGCATGGGCTTGGAGCCATGTTTTGGGGCGGAAAATCGGGCCCAAAACCCAATTTCTTTAGTCCAAAATGGGCTCTTCAGCTGCAGTTGGATTCAACAGATGCTTCGTCCACTTCTGCTCCTCTGATTGGGTCAAGGCTTGGACCATTGCAAAGCTCTTTCCGAGCCGGTCGTTTTGACGTAAGGTAGGCCCAATTCAGGTCCGAGTCCAAAGATATGACACTTTCGGAAGTTCTGCACGACTTTTGCTCCTTTATCTCGCTAAAAGTGGCACATTTCTGCACATAATGGACTTTGAAGCCTGAAATGTATAAAACACGTATGTCGATTATTAACTCTTACTTATTATTCACATAATTGGTCTAACAGTATGATTATTAAGGGGTTAAAACTACAGTTTTGGGCTCTTATCAAACCACCCCCAAACAAGCATTTTGCTTGTCTTCAAGCAAAGATGAGAAATTAGAATAAGTGACCAAAAATGGAGTTCTAACTACTCGTTTGAGCGCGGATTGCATTGACCATATGCAACAGGGCTTAAACCACTAGGAATTCCCTAGTGGACGAAGTTATAGCCTCGAGAGTTTTCCGGTGAAGGTACTTTCACAAACTTCATCTATACTACAACGACTAAGAAATAAAACTATTGTTTCCTCATTCATGTCTCAACTATCTATACATCTCACTAGCAATTCATCTGAATAATCATGTCGAAAACCTAAGCTAATATATACATAATAATCAATCATCTCTGAATAAACATATATACAATGAGTAATGTTATGAAAATGCTTAGCGAGGTCCGTTCTGAAAACTTCGAATAGCGTCCTAAGAAGGTCCTCACATAAAAGTCAAGACAAAAATCACTCTCGATTTTTCCTCAAAGTTTCGCATTTACTCAGGTGTGCGGTGCACACTTTACCTTACAATCTCAATGACACACAAGGAAGGTTCTCAGAGTCGATCAAACAATCCGCCACTTACTATCACACTAACCTATTCCTAATTGAGCTAGAGGTCTTTATTAGGTGTCATGGGATTAGGAGATGGTTTAAGAAGGAAGGAAATGGATATACAAAAGGACAAGTCCGAGATAATAGAGTCTTCATATTATATAATTTAGAGAAAACCTTGTTATTTTCTTTTGCTTCTATACTTTGTTTCCATCATTAGCCATATTTTTCTTTTTTCTTTTCTTTGGCTTTTGACTCCCTTTTTATTCTATTTTTGGAGTTTTTATTTATTTCTATTTTTTTTTTTTTCTTTTCTTTTCTTTGGATGGAAACTTCTTTTTATTTTTCTCAAGAACTAACTAATTTTTTGTTTAATGTGTTTTTCTCTTCTTCTTTCTTCACTCATTCTATTCTCAGACTTATTCTAGATTGGGTAAGTTGAATTTTTTATTTTGTTTTGTTTTGTAACTTTTGGGGTAAAGGAATTGTGGTTTATGGAAGGCTAATGAAAGGCTCGTGGGGGCGACTAGCGGAAAATAATTCATAGGTTTGAATTTACGGCTATATCGATCCAAGAGGGCCTAAATTCTCGCTTTTAGGATATGGTTTAGTGATCAAGCAAGTGGACGTGTGATTTTCTATCCGGATTTTACTTCTCCTTGTGTGTCATTTCTCAAATGTTTCGCTTCATATAAGGCTTTAGGCTATATTCTCCGGCAGGATTTGTAGAATAAGTACTCTAGCCTAGATTTAGAAACTTATCTTTGCTAACAATCATAGATACTCATGTCGATATTTATAGATAGATGTAAAGATTATTACCTATGTATTAACCTAAGTTTCTAACAATTATTCCGACGCTAAACGCAAATATTTCGTGAGGCTTCTAGATTGTTAAGAGCATGGAGAAAGAAACAATACCAATATTCCTAAGTGTATAGCATAACTTATTTATTTATATTTTTAAATTTTTGAAATTTTAACTAGAAAGCAAATGCATATTATACATATTTATATCCTAGCAGATGCCTTAATTACACGTATTTCTATGCCCCCCCCCCCAAATAAGAAGCATGCTTTGTCCTCAAAGCATTTAAATAAAGAGGGTAGAAAAATACCATGGAAATGCGTGAAATTCGGAACATCCGCAAAACAAGGTTAGAAACATACTAATATAGGAAATAAAAAACCGACGTAACTCTATAAGAGTTCCACCCATTATGGGTTAAGTAATTAAATTGCTTGGGACATAAGCGCAGACACTAACTGAAACTAAAACTTACCTCCACTCCAGTTTTCGTCATCCTCCTCTTCTATAAAAGAAGTGAGGTTCCTTTGCATCCTGCCATGCCATTATAATTTGCCAAGCTTGCCGCCATTTATCATCTACGGATCCTAACATGTTAAAGCCACTTGGTCGGATGGGGTGTAAGGTGCAACCCGATGAGGTTGTATCCTCCACCCTTGCCAAGTCATTACTTTCGGAAAGATCGAATGATAGAATTGGTGGGTCTCACAATGTCGATTCCCAACCTAGTCCGTGAAACGGGCACAAAAACAGGGAAGAAACATAGTATAATAATGGCAAACTAATATAGGTATAAGAAGATACTTATGCCTCATGCTATGTGCTCGTGCTAAACTAGACATTAAGGTCTTAGGAAGGTCATATAGCAGGGTTCCTCAGCTAAAGCAAGGAAAACATCGCAAGTGGCATCATTCGCGAGAAGAAAAATGCCACTCCCTAATATGTTTAGCATGATAAAGAACATTACCAGATCACATTAAGGGACAAGCTACCAAGGGCTCGTTATATGTCCCTTGGTCCTCTATTACGGAAAATGCCGACCCATAAGCCTCATGCAAAAGTCATAAGTGTAGACATGCATATTATCTACCCAATAGCATCATGGGTCTTGTATTTCAGCCGGGCATGGCAAGTCCAAGAACAAATGCTAGCAAGAACCATAAGCGGTTCCCAAACTACGTGTGTGATCACTCGCGAAACCAAGCACCATAAGTAGTGCTTTGAAACAAATCTTTGAAAGATCGTTCGTATTATTGTAGAGATGTCATCTCAAAATTACGCCTGGAATAGCTGTGAATGATCCGGAAACTACCGTAGAAAACTGGAATTTTTGTGGTCCATTTGGTCAGGCGAAGGCGCTTTCGAAAGGCGCTGGCGGCGCGCTCAAGTTTTAGAATTTCAGTTTTGAAGCTGCGTCTTCCGCTTAACAGAAGCGCTGGCGCCATTTGAGTCCAGTTAGATGAGGGCGGTCGCTTCGTATGAGGGCGGTCGCACTGAATAAATTTTCCAAAAATATGAAGGCGCAGCGGCCTCGATGGGGCACGGCGGGCCTGGAAGAAATCAAACCGGAGTTTAGATGAAAAAGAAAGTAAAACTTGGAGTGGATGGTGCTTGGGATGATGGTGGAATGTATTGTGGTTTGTTAGTGTAGAAAAAGGAGTTTTTATAGGTTTTAATTGTTAAACGAATCGGTAAGTTGCCAAAAAGTTTTAAGGCAATTTCCGGAAACAATAAAATTTCCAAAACCAAAAACGGAATAAACTCATATTCTTGATTCTAAAACAACCCTAGTATCTTTTATATCTTTGGATTTAGACTAGTAACTTCTAAACTCTCTTATATTTCATCCTACCACCACATCTAATTATAGGTATGCCAATTACGACAATATTCTCAACCTTCACTCCAAAACAAACTTAAAATGGAGGATCTTCTACAAATCATGATAGAATAAATAATACCACCCCAAACAATTCGGAAGGTGGGATTAACAATAAAATCTATGCACAATTTGAAAAGAACCACATTATATTAAAATTGAAATTCAAACAACATTTAACTACCAAATTCAAAGTTAACTACGGAATTTAACAACGTAACATCCTATCTACTAAAAATAATAAAAACAACATCAAAACGACAAACAAGAAGAAATCTAACTACTCTTCAAGGGAGTGAGGTGGGGGTAAGAATAGGAATTTGAGTGATCAAGAATGGAAAAACCAAACACTTATTCCCCAAAAACAAATTTTTGAAAACAGGTTTGTAAAAATTTGTTTTAAAACGCGGGTCTTTTAAAGTCGATTCCCTAGACTTAAAGTGATATATATGTATTTACATGCAGTTTCCCATATATCAATAATCTAAAAGTTGTGGGTCTTTCCACAAATAATTAACATGGAATGCACCATCAAAACAGAATTAAGCACCAAGATTTCCTATGATGTAGCTTAGTGGAATGAGAGTAAAGCCTTATAGATCTAAAACCTAATCGAGCATACAGGTTTCTTCTTTGTCCTCCCAACGAAGGGAATGCCAAGTAAATGAACATGAGAAAATTGATGGTTGTGGAAGATAATCGTAGGATGTGGATAATTTTGAGAAGGGAAAAATGGAAAAATGAAAAAAAGTGTCCGGTGGCTTGTCCTTGGGTGTTACTTCTTCACTAGTTGGTTTTAGATAGTTATGAAGCATAGGAGAAACACCAAGGTCAAGTACAAACTCAATGGTTCTTTGAAAAGGTAGAGGGCGAGGAACATTCGTGATGGAAGGTGAATGAGTGACATGAGGATGTGAGGTGGGTGAATGGTGTTCAACTAGTGTTCTTAGGTCTATATCATCGAGGCTTTGAGATATGCAAGACATTCCTCAATAGGTGGGTAAGAAGAATGTTGGGATAGAGGGCTTAAAAAATTCTTCTTCCGCCATGGGCCAAGAGATGAATGGATGTCAATAGGGAGAGAACTCAAGGAGTCGAAGGAAATCTTCCTCGATATTATCTACGCCTAGTGGGGAGTAGAAATTGTGGATCCTTGTCTTCTTCCATAAGAGGGTATCTACTAGTGTGGGGACTAAAAGTGTCACCCGACTAATGTGAGGTACAAAACTCTCAATGGACTTCACTTCTCCTTCTATAGGCAAACCTAGTTGTCCCCTGTTTTTGTCTAAACATGTTAACTTCTACGTAAAGATTTCCAAAAGAAAGAGTCATTGAGCCATCCCCGACAATTGATTTGGGCATTGACGGTTGCCAAGAAAGGACGCCCTAAGATGATGGGAATGGAATTATGAGCAACTTCGCGTGTCAAGAATAACAAAGTCGGCTGGATAGTAAAAATCTTGAACTTTAACGAGAATATTTTCAACTACACCCTTGGGATACTTAATAGAACGATCGGGCTAACTGCAAAGTCATTTTGGTTGGTTGAAGTTTTGTTAGACCCAGTTGTTTATATAAATAAAAAGGGAGTAAGTTAACACTAGCCCCCAGGTCTAATAAAGCAGTTGTTATGAAGGTATCACCTAAGGTGCATTGTACAAGATGGGGCGACCGTGGTCCTTGTACTTAACAATTCCGTTATGTTCGAGAAAAGAGGGATATTGTTTGGTTAAGAATGCTTCGTGGGGTATGTTGGTTTTCCTCTTCTTGGTGCACAACTCTTTTAGAAACTTAGCGGTCCAGGTAGACTTTTTATAGCTTCTAGAAAAGGTAGGTTTATAGTCAAATTTTTAAACACTTCCCTAATCTCATCAAAATTCTCGTCATTTTTAAACACAACTAGTCTTTGGGGATATGGTGCTTTATCGCTATTTTAAATGTAGGGATAAAAGTATTATTAGGCTTTGCTTTATCTCTATCCGTTTTCCATCTAGGTATCCATATTGGAACCTCTAAGGTGTGTAGGGTCTTCACTTTCTATTATTGGATCTTGTAATGTTTTCCCTTTTGGTTGTGGTTTAACCGGGTACTTCTACAGGTTGTCTTTGAGTTTCTATTATAGTATGTGGTATGGTATCATTTTTAGTTTGTGGGTAATCTTTAGGCATAGTCACTTGGTTATCAACTACTCGCATACGAGCGAAGGGTAGCGATCACCTGTAGGTCCCCTTTGGTTTATATTACCATTTAATCAATACTTTTTATTTCAAGGTGTTGTTTGTTGACTTAGGATTAGGCATTGCTTGACTTGGAAACACGCCGGTTTGGTTATTATTTTGGTTAGAAGACATGTCAATAACCTTTTGGCACAAAGACTGCATCATTTGCATCGTTTGTTTCATCATATTAGAGTTTTGATCATGCTGATCTTTCATCAAGTTGGAGTTTTGTTGCATAATTTGATTTTGTTTCTCCAACAAGGTCACTACTACTTTGTCTGTAGATGGTTGTATTGGAATTAAAGCTTGTTGAGCGTTCATGTCTTGATGTTGATAGTTCTGGGTTATGGGTACTAAACCTCTATTCTGGTCCTCTAAGTTCCCTTGTCCTTGATGTTGAGTTAACTGGTTGAAGTGTGGTGGTTGTGGTGGTGGTTGTGCATAGACAAGAGGACAATAGAAGTCGGAATGCTCAAGACTACAACAGACATTACAACGAGTAGAGTTAATGTTCATGACTGGAGTGGGTTGTTGTTGAACAGAGATGGCATCTACCTTTTTAGTGAGGGCATCGATAAGAGTTTTAAGCTCGGGATCATGTTTAACCTCACGAGAAGAAGGAGAGGAGCGGGAGGAATCGTTACCTCCCCAATTGTTGTTCCTCTTAGATTGATCTTCTAAGAATGTATAAGCCTCTAAGGCTCCTTTACTAAGAAAACTACCCCCAGTCATGATATCTAGAACCTCCTTATGACGATGTAAAAGCCCCTTGAAGAAGGCACGAACAAAGCGTTTTTTTGGAAGATTATGATGTGGGCATTCAATGAGAAGATCAGTGAAACGATTCCAGGCCTCTGAAAAGGATTCATGAGGATTCTGGCGGAAGAAATGAATCTTTTGAAGCATTTCATCTGTCTTTAGTGGTGGGTAAAATTGTTCCATGAACAATTGAACAAGTTGAGCCCATGAGTCCACGAGAGTTTGGCGTTTGGGCAGCTTAACCAAGACGCCGCTTTGTCGGCTAGGGTGAAAGGAAACACCCTAAGTTTAACTTGATCTGGACTTACGCTAGGATGATGGAATGTAGTGAGAACTTGGTCTATCCCCACGATGTGCTGGTAAGGCTTCTCGTGGTCTAAACCATGAAAACCGGTAACAAGTTAAATATATTAGGGGATTCAAAATCCCCCACTAGGTCTGCAAGAACGATGCACGACTTTAGGCCATCGTTTAGGGCTTTATAAAAATCAGAGAGAGGAGTCTCTTTGTTCTTTAGCCATTGATGCAGGTGTAGTGTGTGAAATTCTAGATAGGCGTGTTATATTTATTTCTACTGAAAAACAAGCCTGATTATACTAGAATTAAAACTCCTCGGACGTAAGAGGAGGAGTGGAAGAAGGAGTACTGAATGCCTCCTTGCTACGCGTTTGAATAGCGTCTTGTATACGCGATTTCAGTGTATTTAACAAGTTAGAAACACTAAATAACTTTAAGGAATAAAAATTTGCATTTTTCTGTGAAAATTGGGCTGTTCACACTGAATTTTCCCTTGAGGGCGCGAGTGCCCTCTGTTTTGTCGAATGTCCAGTGTTTTGGGCGCGGGTCGCGCTCCAGGGTTTTCAGGTTTTAGGCCTTTTATCGTACTCCAAAAAATCTGAAATTTTTACAGTAATTTGCTAAGACGTCTATCAAGTAGCCTGTAAAATTTCAGATCAATCGGAGCTGTGAAAGTCCCTCTACTGCCCTTCAAAGTTTGCGAAACGGTTTTCAGACACAATACAAACAACCGAATGGTTAACCCATCAAAACAAATCTAAAAATTGCCAAATTTTTCCTGAAGACTCCTGACAGATCCTAATTGTTCCTGTAAAAATTTTAGAGTAATTGGAGTCCTACAACCTCTCCTTATTGGCTGGTGTTCCAGATATTAAGTGTTTGCAACAACATTGCAGGAAAACACACTTCACCAAGCAGTTGTTTTTCTCGGTGAATCCGCGACCCCTATGCCCTGAAAACAATTGAAGCGGTTCCGAAAATTCAAGAAACAAGAATGAAAAAAATTAAAAGGGTGGGTGGGTAGAGAATGGGGATTGCCCTTGGATTCAAGCAATTGAATTCTTGTCATGAACGAGATTAAGATGGCGGTGGTCGCTGACTAACTCAAGCGCTGGGCGGCGCTAGGTCGATAGATGAGTATGGTGGCTCAGCTTGGCTTGCTGGCGCCTCTGAGCAAAATTCAGAACAAAATATACAGAGAGCTGAAAAGGAGTGGCTCCTCAGAAAGGTGCGAAAGCGCCGGAGTTCTTGAAAATTGAAAAATGAGGCTAAACGTGGGAGTGAAAGGTGAGTGATGGAAGTTAGGTGTAGTGTGGGTTGTGAGTGTAGAATAAATGAAGTTTATATAAAATCATGCTGGAATAGATAACACCACCCCCAAACAGTTTGGGAAGGTGGGATCAACATTAACTAATCACGCGACAATGAAAATAACGACATTATATTCATATTGTCATTCAAACAACATTTCACTACAAAAAGTCAAAATTAACTACGGAATTTAACAACGTAACATCCTATCTACTAAAAATAATAAAAGACAACATCAAAACAACAAACAAGTAGAAATCTAGCTACTCTTCAAGGGAGCGAGGGTAGGGGTAAGAATAGGAATTTGAGTGATCAAGAATGGAAAAACTAAACACCTCCCCAAACAAATTTTTGAAAACGGGTTTGTAAAAATTTGTTTTTAAAACGGGTCTTTTAAAGTCAGATTCGAGACTTGCTAGATTACTATTTTTATATATCTTTAAACTTTTTTACTTTTATGAATTAGGTTTAATATAAAGGAAAACAATAATAATAAAGACATAATTCACACCATAGAGAAACATGACTCAAAAACCGAGAAAACATACAAGAGTGGAAAAGCGTGAATTATGTGAAAGCGTGGACTTAGGATCCGGTACTTACAGCCACCACAGTCCATAGGGAGGGCCCGGTTACCTGAATGGTGCACTCAATAATATATTGAAATGAAAGGAAGTGCACCAAACACAGAAATTGAGTCGTTTATAGTCAGATACTCGAGACTTTATCTAAACATATGTATGAACATGCAGTTTATCATATATCAACAACAAAATAGTTGTGGATCATTCCATAAATAAATATCACAGCAAACATATCCAAACACAATCAAGCACCAAGATTTCCTAGGACACAGCCTAGTGGAATGAAAGCGAAGCCGGATAGACCTATAACATAACCGAGCATACACCTTAGGTTTCATCTTTGAACGAGAGGGTGTCCTAGTGAATAAATGTGGAAAAGTGAATGGTTGTGGAAGATATGGTGGATTGGGATAAGTTTTAGAGAAAAAGCATGGAAAAACGAGGATGTGGGTTTAGCACAAAACTCATTCATGGTGTAGTTAGGGATTTGTCTCAAGTCTGAAAATGAAAGTGTCAAGTGGTTTATCCTTGGGAAGTATTTGTTTACTAGGTGGATTTAAAAATCATGAAGCACGGGAGAAACTAAAGGATCGAAGTGCAAACTCGAGGTTCCTTTGAAAAGGTGGAGGGTGGGGAATATTGGTGATGGAAGGTGAATGATTCTCAGCTAAGCGCCTCAAGTCCATATCATCGAAATCTTGATATATGCAAGACATTCCTCAATAGGTGGGTCAAAAGGATCACTGGGATAAAGATTGAAAAATTCATCTTCCGTCATAGCATCAAGGGATGAATGGTTGTTGGCAAAGGGGACTCGAAGTGGTAAAGAAGTGGTGCAAAAAAGAGTTGCAGGAATTCTTCTTCGATTTCGCCTACTACCGGGGAGTCATTGTTAAAGTCGAAATTTCGAAGGAAAGGAATTTGTTGTCGTTTTTCTCCGAAACATGTTTTTGAAGTAATCTTGAGCTAAGCTCGATCATGCTAACCTCTCCATTTGTAGGTGAATCGATCTTGTGTCCTCGTTTTGAAAACATTTACCTCAACGAGAAAGATGGCCAAAGGACAAGGACATCGAACCATCGCGGCGCAGTTTATGAGCCGCGTTGGCAGTAGCCAAGAAAGGGCGCCCTAAAATGATAGGTACAGAAGTCGTTAGTGACTTCGTGTCTAGGACAACGGTCGGCCGGTAGTAAAAATTTTGGACTTTAACCAAAGACGTTTTCAACCACACCCTTAGGATACTTAATAGACCGTCCAGCTAATTGCAATGTCATTTTAGTAGGTTGCATCTCCTCTAGACCTATTTGTTTATACAAATAAAATGGGAGTAAGTTAACACTAGCCCCCGTGTCTAGTAGCTGGTCGTCGTGTGAGAATCTCCTAAGGTGCATTATCAGATAGAGGGATCCGGGGTCCTTGTACTTAACAATTCCATTATTTTTCGGATAAAGTTGGGAACCGCTCGGTTAGAAAGGCGTCTTTAGGTATGTTGGTCTTACGCCTAGTAGTGCACAACTCTTTAAGAAACTTAGCGTGGTTAGGTAGCTTTTTTATAGCTTCGAGAAAAGGAAGGTTTATCGTTAGATTTTGAAAACGCGTTCCTAATCTCCTCAAAGTTAGTATCCCCGGTTAGCATGGCTAATTTTGAGGAACGGTGGTTTAGCTCTATATTTAGCGTATGGCTCGACTTGATGTGTAACCTTGGCTTTTCGCGTTTCTTAGGTTGTGGTTTAACCGGTACCTCTACAATGGTAGGTTCTTCGGTTTCTATTTCGTATCTAGTTCGATATCCGGTGTAGGGGAGTATTGATGGGGTAACTATAGGCATAGTTACTTTGTTATCAACCACTCTTCCAAGCGGAGAGTGGTGATGGCATTTAGCTCACCCACGGTTGTAGTTTCGCATACTAGTATTACCGCTTTTACCTCAAAGCGCCGGTTTGCCGTTCTAGGGTTGGGTATCGCTTTGGCCGGAAACACGCCTTTTGGTTGGGCTTTTTCTTGGGCTAACTGTTGGTTTAAATTATTAACAGATTGTAGAATGTGTTGGTTAGATTGAGCCATGGTTTGGAAAAGTTGTTGGCTCACTTGTATGAAGGTGTCAAGACGATCCGGTTGTGTGGGTGTAGTAGTCACGGGTGGTGTGACTGGAACTATCTCGCATTGATTATTTATAGGCGGATTGTGATAGTTATTATTTACCGGAACGATACCTCTATTAGCATTATAATTATTATAACTATATTGACCTTGTGCTTGACCTTGTCGAGGTTGTGCTTGGTTGTTATAATTATTATAATTACCCCGACCGCCCTTGTCACGGTGTAGCTTGGTTAATCGTGTGTGGTGGCCTAACATATTGATTATTGTACCGGAGGTGTGACTTGTTGGTTATTTCTCCAACCCAAGTTGGGATTTTGTCTCCAAGGGGTTAGGTTCACTATTAATTGAACAAGAATGTTCATAGGCTATAGGGGCTGTGTGAGTCATGATGCTCGGGACTCAAATGCCGAAACTACATGGATTTGAATTTACATTCATGGCCGAGGGGATAGGCTTTTGTTGTACGAAATGGCCTCAACCTTTTTAGTTAGAGATTCGATTAAATTTTTAAGTTCTAGATCGGGTTTAACCTCAAACATACTTGGTAGCCTTAATCGTGGAAGAAGAACTAGCGGAGCGGGAGTAATCGTCACTACCCCCCGGTTGTTATTTTCTTTTAGTTTGATCCTCTAAAAATTTGTAAGCCTCATTGGCTCCTTTACTTAGGAAACTACCCCCATTCATTATGTCAAGGACTTCTTTATGGTGGTGTAGAAGTCCTTTGAAAAAGGCACGAACTAACGTGTCTTTAGCTAAGTTATGGTGTGGACACTCTATAAGCAGATCGGTGAAACGATTCCAAGCCCTTTAAAATGATTCATGAGGATTTTGTCGGAAAAAATGAATCTTGGAAAGCATTTCATCCGTCTTTAGGGGTGGGTAAAAATGTTCCATAAATAGTTGAACAAGTTTGGCCCACGAGTCCACAGAATTAGGCGCTTGGGCAGTTAACCAAGACGCCGCCTTTATCGACTAAGGTGAAAGGAAATACCCTGGAGTTTAATCCATTTCCGCACCAACGGTAGGATGATGGAATGTTGTAAGGACTTGTTCAATCCTACGCATGTGTTGGTAAGGTTTTCATGGTCTAGACCATGGAAAACGGGTACAGATTAAATATGTTGGGGAATTCGAAAATCCCCGTTGGTCCGCTAGCTTAGAACGATGCAAGATTTAGGGCTATCGCCAAAGCTTTATAAAAGTCGAGAGAGGAGTCTCTTTCTTCACCATAATGTCGTGTAGTGTGTGAAATTCTAGATAGGCGTGTTGTATTTATTTCTACGAAAAACAAGCCCGATTATACTAGAATTAAAACTCTCCTGACAGAAGATGCGAGGTGGAAGAAGGAGTACTGAATGCCTCCTTGCTACGCTGGCGTTTGAATAGCGTCTTGTTTACGCGTGTTCGGTGTATATAAGAGATTAGAACACTGAAAAACTTGACAACTCGAAGTTCGAATCAAACCCGTGGAAACCGAATTTTCAGCTGCTGGCGGTGGCTTATATTAAGCGGAAGCGCTTCGGTGTAAATTCGAAGTTCCAAGAACTTTAGCTGGTCGCGCTTCCTTGTATTCAGCCTCGTGGAAGAAGAAAGTTACAGAACTTAGCGGGGTCGCGCTCTTTCTTTCGGCCAGGCGCTCAGGTATATTTTTTCCGAATTTTTCGACGCTCTTAAAATGAATAACCACAAAGATGAATCAAACAAGGGTGGGTGGGTTTAATGGGACTTAAAATGACTACTTCTACAAAGAAAACAATGCTAAAGTGCAACTAAGCCGGCAGCGGCGCCATTTGATAACTATAAAATGAGTAGTTTACCTACGAAATGAACGATGAATCCAAACGTAAGTAAACTAAACTTATCTTTTTACGAGTCTATATCAAAGCTTCAACTCTCGATGCAAATTGCACTAAATGGAGTACGAAGTTCGTTCCACTCCTAGTTCCATAGCATGGATTGTTTTCTAAGTCTAACTAGTCGCTCTTAAGTCAATGAGAGCTTTATGAAGGGTGTTATACTACGATGAAACTAAAATGAGTCTACGTTGAATTTAACTACGAATACTATGGAAATATGCTTGTTTTGAATCTAGATAAAAGGATTAGAGGGAATTGAATCCACCTCGAATCCAACTTAATAACCTAGTATAGATTCTTGTATCTCGATTCTCACGTTCTTACGGCAAGAAATTCGAGTTCTAATCCCTAGTGTTCATGGCATTTCTACGAAGTACTAACTAGCATGTGAAGTCGTCTACCCATTCTCATGGCTTAAACCACGACTTTTTAGAGTGGAATAGAATCTACAAACAATTCTACACTAACAACTAAGTTTTCATCAAGGCTTCATCAACCCCTCTAATGGAGGTTTTAGCCTTGATTCATTAAACTAACATTTCCCATTGAATCTAAACTAAACATAATATAAAGATTCTAACTTTATGAAATTTAACTAATCTAAATTAAACAATAACGAAAAATCTAATTAACAACTAAGCATTGAATAACAAGTAGTAAATGAAATTAGATCTAACAATTGTAATTGACAAATCGAAATTGAATCAAGAACAACTATTTTATTATCTAATTCAAGGGAGAACAATCATTCAATACTAAATTTAAAACAAGAATAAAACTAATTACTTTAATATAAAAACTAGATCTAGAACTAAGGTTTAATGGAGGCTAACTAATCTAATTTATTTTCTAACCTAACTATCTACCATTAACAATGAACTAAGCTTTTGTTCTTATACATTCAGATCCAAAATCGTGCATGGGCTTGGAGCCATGTTTTGGGCGCAGAATCGGCCCAAACCCAATTCTTTCAAATCCAAAAGGCCTCTTCAGCTGCAGTTGACTTCCACAGACTTTTCGTCCACTTCTGCTCCTCTGATTGGGTCAAGGCTTAGACCATTACAAAGCTCTTTCCGAGCCGGTCGTTTTGACATAAGGTATGCCCAATTCGAGGTCTGAGTCCAAAGATCTGGCTTTCGGAAGTTCTCACGACTTTGCTTACAGATCTCGCTAAAGTGGTACATTTCGCACATAATGGACTTTGAAGCCCGAAATGCATAAAACACGTAATCAGTATTAACTCTTACTTATTATTCACATAATTGGTCTAACAGTATGATTATTAAGGGGTTAAAACTACAGTTTTGGGCTCTTATCAAATGGATTCGTAGTTCATTTCGTAGGTAAATTAGTCATTTTTCATTTATCAAATGGCGCCGCTGCCATCTTAGTTGCACTTTAGCATTGTTTTCATAATATAATTAGTTATTTTTAAGTCCCATTTCACCCACCCACCCTTGTTTGATTTGTACTGTGGTTGACGTTTCAGTTTTGGAAAAATTCGAGAAAAACGCGACCGAAGGCCCGCTTCAAAAGAGCGCGATTCGCTTATCTTATCTTCGACTTCGTTTACGACCGAAGGCGCCTGCGCCAAAGAGAGCGCGACCAGCGCTATCTTACTGGACTTCTCATTTATACATCGAAGCGCCACGCTTCAAAGAAAGCGCGACCAGCTATCTTATCGAGCTTCGACTTTGCCTTGGAAGCGCCCGCTTTAAGATAGAAGCGGCCAGCCTCCCTCGAAATTCCGGGATTTCCACAGTTTGATTTAAACTTCGAATTGTCAAGTTTTTCAGTGTTCTAATCTCTTATTACACCGAACACGCGAACACAAGACGCTATTCATAAGCGAAAGCAAGGACTTATTTATCGTATTCCTTTCTTCCATACCTCGCATTTTCAGTTAAAGGTTTTCTACTAGTATATCAGAATTGTTTGGAGTGTTGCATGTTTAGTTGCTTAACTTAGTCTTGCATGAGATTAAGGTGCGGTCGAACAAAACAACAAACGTAATTACACCACAACAAACAAGTCTATCTAGTACACCACCCACCTTACACCTCTAACTACTATCACACACACCATACCCGACATAATGGTGAAGAAAGAGAGACTCCTCTCCGACTTCTACAAAGCTTTGAGCGATAGCCCTAAGTCTTGCATCGTTCTAGTAGACCAACGGGGATTTTGAATCCCCAAATATATTTAATTGTTACCCGCTTTTCATGGGTTAGACCATGAAAAACCCTATCAAGACACGCGTAGGGATTGAACAAGTCCTCATAACATTCCACCATCCTACGGTTGGTGCGGAACAGATTAAACTAAGGGTATTTCCTTTCACATTAGCCGATAAAGCTGCGTCTTGGTTAACTGCCAAAGCCTAATTCATCGTGGACTCGTGGGCTAAACTTGTTCAAATTTGTTTATGGAACATTTTTACCCACCCCTAAAGACGGATGAAATGCTTTCCAAGATTCATTTCTTCCGGCGTAACCCTCATGAATCATTTTCTCGAGGCATGGAATCGTTTCAACCGATCTCCTTATAGAGTGTCCACACCATAACCTAGCAAAAGACACGCGTTAGTTCGTGCCTTTTTCAAAGGACTTCAACATCACCATAAAGAAGTCCTTGACATAATGTTGGGGGTAGTTTCCTAAGTAAAGGAGCCACGGAGGCTTACAAATTTTTAGAAGACCAAACTAAACGGAATAATAATGGGAGTGATGATATCCCCGGCTCGCTAGTTCTTCTTCAACGGTCAAGGACGCCCGGTATGTTTGAGAATAAAACCGATCGAACTTAAAAATTTTTCGAATCTCTAACTAAAAAGTGGAGGCTATTTCTGTTCAACAAAAGCCTATCCCGTCATGAATGTAAACTCCAACCCATGTACCTTTCTGTTTGAGTCCAGAGCACCCTGACAATTATTGTCCTCTAGCTTATGAACAACAACCACCGGAGAACGGGATAATGTTTACTCTATTAATAACTATCCTATTCTAACTTTGGAGACAACATCCCAACTTCAATTGGAGAAATAATCAACAAGTTACACCTCCAGGGTACAATAATCAAAACGTTAGGCAAGCAAACAATTATAACCAAGCTCCACCTAGGCAAGGACAAGGACAAGGTCAAGGGAATTATAATAATTATAACAACCAAGCTTAAACCACACGACAAGGTCAAGCACAAAGTCAGAATAATTATAATAATTATAATACCAATAGAGGTATCGTTAGGTTAATAATAATAACTATCACAACCCACCCATAAATAATCAACGAGAGATAGTTCGGTCGCATACCACCCCGTGACTACTACACCTACACAACCCGGATCATTATCGGCGCCTTTATACAGGTTACCCAACAACTTTTCCAATCAATGACTAAATCAAACGAACAGATCTTACAATCAATAAATCGGGGCATACAACGGTTAGCCCAAGAGAAAGCCCAACCAAAAGCGTGTTTCGGTCAAGCTATACCAAACCTAAAACAAGCAAAACACGGCCTTTGAGGTAAGCGGTAATTCTAGTACGGACACTACAATCGTAGGTGACCTAAATGCCATCACCACTCTCCGATTACGGAAGAGTGGTTGATAACAAAGTAACTTACGCTGTAGTACCCCATCGATACTACTCTACACCGGATATTGAACTAGATACCGAAATAGAAACTGAGGAGCCTACCACGGTAGAGGTACCAGTTAAACCACAACCAAAGAAACCGAAAGCCAAGGTTACACAGCAAGTAGAGCCATATGCGAAATATAGAGCTTAAAACCACCGTTCCCTCAAAAATTAGCCATGCTAACTAGGGATACAAACTTTGAGGAAATTAGGAACGTTTTCAAGAATCTAACGATAAACCTCCCTTTTCTCGAAGCTATTAAAAAGCTTCCTAACCACGCTAAGTTTCTTAAAGAGTTGTGCACTACTAGCGTTAAGACGAACACACCCAAAGACGCCTTTTAACCGAGCGGTTCCCAACTTTATCCCAAAAATAATGGAATTGTTAAGTACAAGGACCACGGTCGCCCCATTGTAAAATGCACCTTAGGAGATTCCCACACGGACCGCTTTATTAGACACGGGGCGAAGTGTTAACTTACTCTCAGATTACTTGTATAAACAAATAGTCTACAGGAAATGCAACCTACAAAAATAACGTTGCAATTAGCGGACAAGTCAATTAAGTATCCTAAAGGTGTAGTGGAAAACGTGTTTGTTAAGGTTCGGATTTCTACTATCCTGCTGATTTTGTTATCCTCGATGAAAGTCGCTAATGACTCATTACCGATCATCTTAGGGCGCCTTCTTGGCAACCGCCAATGCGCTTTTATAAATTGTCGCGATGGAAAGATGTCCTTATCTTTTGGCCATCTTTCTGTCGAGGTAAATGTTTTTAAAATGATGAAACAGTTACCAGATTCGTCTATAGATGGGGAGGTTAGCATGATCGAGAGTTTAGCTCAAGATTATTTTAACAACACGTTTCCTGAAAACAATATGTACAAATTCCTTTCTTTTGGAACTTCTGATTTTGTAAATGACTCCTACTTAGAGGAAGTCAACACCATCCTAGAGTCCACACCAATTGTAGACCGTCGGTTGCTCCATACACCGATTATGAAGACTTGCTACGGCGGTATTCATTATGCAAAAAATGAGGACCGGACCGAAATATCTATTGATTTTCCCCCACCCGGTGCTTAAACCTCTTCCCGGAATTAAAATATACAACTTGATCCGGATGGTAGTCATCCGGTAATTATATCTTCTTTGTTATCTAAAGATGAAGAGACATCTTTAATAAGGGTGATTAGGGAACATCGGTCGCGATTGGTTGGTCCTTAGTCGACATTAAGGGCATCGACCTAATATGCGCACTCATCGTATCCATTTGGAGGATAACGCGAAGACTTCATGAACCTCACCGCCGCTTAAACCCCGCCATGAAAGAGGTGGTTAGGGAAGAAGTCTTGCGACATCGGATGCGGGTATTATATACCCAATCTCCGATAGCGAATGGGTAAGTCCCATTCATGTAGTTCCTAAGAAATCGGGAGTTACCATGGTACGTAACGGGAAGGGTGACTATGTTGTCACTCAAGGTCCTATGAAATGGAGAATCTGTATTGATTACAGACGTTTAAATGCTATGACACGAAAGGATCACTTTCCCTTACCATTTATAGATCAGATGCTAGAACGTCTAGCCGGTCATGCCTTTTATTGTTTTCTGGATGGCTACTCTGGCTATTTTCAGATTATTATTGATATTGATGACCAAGAAAAGACAACCTTCACATGTCCCTTCGGAACATATGCCTATAAACGAATGCCTTTTGGCCTTTGTAATGCTCCCGTACCCTCCGGTGATTGTATGCTTCATATATTTAGTGACATGGTAGAGCGCTTTATGGAAGTTTTCATGGATGATTTTTCTATCTATGGAGACTCCTTCACAGACTGTTTGTCTAACCTGTCTAAGGTCTTGACACGGTGTGAAGAAAAGAGCCTCGTTTTAAATTGGGAAAAGTGTCACTTCATGGTCAAAAAGGGCATAGTACTAGGTCATATTGTATCTAGTGATGGCATCGAAGTAGATAGTTAGGTTAGAAAATAAATTAGATTAGTTAGCCTCCATTAAACCTTAGTTCTAGATCTAGTTTTTATATTAAAGTAATTAGTTTTATTCTTGTTTTAAATTTAGTATTGAATGATTGTTCTCCCTTGAATTAGATAATAAAATAGTTGTTCTTGATTCAATTTCGATTTGTCAATTACAATTGTTAGATCTAATTTCATTTACTACTTGTTATTCAATGCTTAGTTGTTAATTAGATTTTCGTTATTGTTTAATTTAGATTAGTTAAATTTCATAAAAGTTAGAATCTTTATATTATGTTTAGTTTAGATTCAATGGGAAATGTTAGTTTAATGAATCAAGGCTAAAACCTCCATTAGAGGGTTGATGAAGCCTTGATGAAAACTTAGTTGTTAGTGTAGAATTGTTTGTAGATTCTATTCCACTCTAGAAAGTCGTGTTTAAGCCATGAGAATGGGTAGACGACTTCACATGCTAGTTAGTACTCGGTAGAAATGCCATGAACACTAGGGATTAGAACTTCGAATTTCTTGCCGTAAGAACGTGAGAATCGAGATACAAGAATCTATACTAGGTTATTAAGTTGGATTCGAGGTGGATTCAATCCCCTCTAATCCTTTATCTAGATTCAAAACAAGCATATTTCCATAGTATTCGTAGTAGTTAAATTCAACGTAGACTCATTTTAGTTTCATCGTAGTATAACACCCTTCGTAAAGCTCTCATTGACTTAAGAGCGACTAGTTAGACTTAGAAAACAATCCATGCTAGGGAACTAGGAGTGGAACGAACTTCGTACTCCATTTAGTGCAATTCGCATCGAGAGTTGAAGCTTTGATATAGACTCGTAAAAAGATAAGTTTAGTTTACTTACGTTTGGATTCATCGTTCATTTCGTAGGTAAACTACTCATTTTATAGTTATCAAATGAAGCGCTGCGGCTTAGTTGCACTTTTAGCATTGTTTTTTCTTTGTAGAAGTAGTCATTTTAAGTCCCATTAAACCCACCCACCCTTGTTTGATTCATCTTTGTGGTTATTCATTTCAGAAGCGTCGAAAAATTCGGAAAAAAAAATACGGGAGCGCTTCAAAAGAGAGCGCGACCCGCGCTAAGTTACTGTAACTTTCTTCTTCCACGAGCTGGCGCAAGGAGAAAGGAGAGCGACCAGCTAAATTCTTGGAACTTCGAATTTTTAATCGGCGCCGCCGCCAAGATAAATGGCGCCACGCCTTTAGCTGAAAATTCCGGATTTCCACAGGTTTGATTCGAACTTCGAGTTGTCAAGTTTTTCAGTGTTCTAATCTCTTATATACACTGAACACGCGTAAACAAGACGCTATTCAAACGCGTAGCAAGGAGGCATTCAGGTACTCCTTCTTCCACTCCTCGCATCTTCCGTCAGAGGAGTTTTAATTCTAGTATAATCCAGGCTTGTTTTTCGTAGAAATAAATACAACACGCCTATCTAGAATTTCACACACTACACCCGACATTATGGTGGGGAAGAAAGAGAGACTCCTCTCTCGACTTTTATAAAGCTTTGAGCGATAGCCCTAAATCTTGCATCGTTCTAGCGGACTAACGGGGTTTTCGAATTCCCCAAACATATTTAATCTGTTACCCGTTTTCCATGGTCTAGACCATGAAAAACTTACCAACACATGCGTAGGATTGAACAAGTCCTTACAACATTCCATCATCCTACCCGTTAGTGCAGAACAGATTAAAGCGAGGGTATTTCCTTTCACCATAGCTGATAAGGCGGCGTCTTGGTTAACTGCCCAAAGTTAATTAATTAATGGACTCGTGGGCCAAACTTGTTCAACTATTTATGGAACATTTTACCCACTTTAAAGACGGATGAAATGCTTTCCAAGATTCATTTTTCCGACAAAATCCTCATGAATCATTTTCGAGGCTTGGAATCGCTTTCACCGATCCGCTTATAGAGTGTCCACACCATAACTTAGCTAAAGACACGTTAGTTCGTGCCTTTTCAAAGGACTTCTACACCACCATAAAGAAGTCCTTGACATAATGAATGGGGGTAGTTTCCTAAGTAAAGGAGCCAATGAGGCTTACAAATTTTTAGAGGATCAAACTAAAGCGAAATAACAACGGGGGTAGTGACGATTACTCCCGGCTCCGCTAGTTCTTCTTCCACGATTAAGGCCCGGTATGTTTGAGGTTAAACCCCATCTAGAACTTAAAAATTTAATCGAATCTCTAACTAAAAAGGTTGAGGCCATTTCTGTACAAACAAAAGCCTATCCCCGTCATGAATGTAAATTCAAATCCATGTAGTTTCATTTGGAGTCCCGAAGCATCGACTCACACGGCCCTATAGCCTATGAACATTCTTGTTCAATTAATAGTGAACCTAACGCCTTTGGAGACAAAATCCCAACCGGTTGGAGAAATAACCAACAAGTCACACCTCCGTGGTACAATAATCAATATGTTAGGCCACCACACGCTTACAACCAAGCTACACCGGGACAAGGACGGTCGGTAATTATAATAATTATAACAACCAAGCACAACCTCGACAAGGTCAAGCACAAGGTCAATATAGTTATAATAATTATAATGCTAATAGAGGTATCGTTTAGGTAAATAATAACTATCACAATCCGCTTTATAAATAATCAATGCGAGATAGTTCCAGTCCACACCACCCGTGACTACTACACCCACACACACAACGGATCGTCTTGACACCTTCATACAAGTGAGCCAACAACTTTTCCAAACCATGGCTCAATCTAACCAACACATTCTACAATCTGTTAATAATTTAAACCAACAGTTAGCCCAAGAAAAGCCCAACTAAAAAGGCGTGTTTCCGGGCCAAAGCGATACCCAACCCTAGAGCAAACAAACACAGCCTTTAAGGTAAACGGTAATACTAGTACGGAAACTACAACCGTAGGTGAGCTAAATGCCATCACCACTCTCCGTTCTGGAAGAGTGGTTGATAACAAAGTAACTATGCCTATAGTTACCCCATCAGTACTCCCTACACCGGATATCGAACTAGATACGAAATAGAAACCGAAGAACCTACCACCGCGTAGAGGTACCGGTTAAACCACAACCTAAGAAACGAAAAGCCAAGGTTACACATCAAGTCGAGCCATACGCTAAATATAGAGCTAAACCACCGTTCCCTAAGAAATTAGCCATGCTAACGGGGATACTAACTTTGAGGAGATTAGGAACGCGTTTTCAAAAAATCTAACGATAAACCTTCCTTTTCTCGAAGCTATAAAAAGCTACCTAACCACGCTTAAGTTTCTTAAAGAGTTGCACTACTAGGCGTAAGACCAACATACCTAAAGACGCCTTTCTAAGCGGTCCCAACTTTATCCGAAAATAATGGAATTGTTAAGTACAAGGACCCGGTCGCCCCTCTTTACAATGCACCTAGGAGATTCACACACGACGACCGCTTACTAGACCTGGGGGCTAGTGTTAACTTACTCCCATTTTATTTGTATAAACAAATAGGTCTAGAGGAGATGCAACCTACTAAAATGACATTGCAATTAGTCGACGGTCTATTAAGTATCCTAAGGGTGTGGTTGAAAACGTCTTTGGTTAAAGTCCAAAATTTTACTACCCGGCCGACCGTTGTCCTAGACACGAAGTCACTAACGACTCTGTACCTATCATTTTAAAGGCGTCCTTTCTTGGCTCGCCAACGCGGCTCATAAACCGCGCGATGGTTCGATGTCCTTGTCCTTTGGCCATCTTTTCGTTGAGGTAAATGTTTTCAAAACGAGGACACAAGATTCCGATTCACCTACAAATGGAGAGGTTAGCATGATCGAGCTTAGCTCAAGATTACTTCAAAAACATGTTTCGAGAAACAAATTTTAACAAATTCCTTTCCTTCGAAATTCCGACTTTAACAATGACTCCACGGTAGTAGATTTAAATCGAAGAAGAATTCCGCAACTCTTTTGCACCACTTCTTTACCACTTCGCGAGTCCCCCTTGCCAACAACCATTCATCCCTTGATGCTATGGCGGAAGATGAATTTTTCAATCTTTATCCCAGTGATCCTTTTGACCCACCTATTGAGGAATGTCTTGCATATATCAAGATTTCGATGATATGGACTTGAGAGCACTAGCCGAGAATCATTCACCTTCCATCACCAATATTCCCCACCCTCCACCTTTTCAAAGGAACCTCGAGTTTGCACTCGATCCTTTAGTTTCTCCCCGTGCTTCATGATTTTTAAATCCACCTAGTAAACAAATACTTCCCAAGGATAAACCACTTGACACTTTCATTTCGGACTTGAGGCAAGGTCCCTAACTACACCATGAATGAGTTTTGTGCTAAACCCACATCCTCTTTTTTTTCCATGCTTTTTCTCTAAAACTTATCCCAATCCACCATATCTTCCACAACCATTCACTTTTCCACATTTATTCACTAGGACACCCTCTCGTTCAAAGATGAAACCTAAGGTGTATGCTCGGTTATGTTATAGGTCTATCCGGCTTCGCTTTCATTCCACTAGGTCAGGTCCTACGAAATCTTGGTGCTTGATTGTGTTTGGATATGTTTCTTTGTGATATTTATTTATGGAATGATCCACAACTATTTCGGTTGTTGATATATGATAAACTGCATGTTCATACATATGTTTAGATAAAGTCTCGAGTATCTGACTATAAACGACTCAATTTCTGTGTTTGGTGCACTTCCTTTCATTTCAATATATTATTGAGTGCACCATTCAGGTAACCGGGCCCTCCCTATGGACTGTGTGGCTGTAAGTACCGGATCCTAAGTCCACGTTTCACATAATTCACGTTTTCCACTCTTGCATGTTTTCTCGGTTTTTGAGTCATGTTTCTCTATGGTGTGAATTATGTCTTTACTGCTTATTGTTTTCCTTTATATTAAACCTAATTCATAAAAAGTAAAAAAAGTTTAAAGATATATAAAAATAGTAATCTAGCAAGTCTCGGGAATCTGACTTTAAAAGACCCACGTTTTAAAACAAATTTTTACAAACCTGTTTTCAAAAATTTGTTTGGGGGTGGGGTGTTTGGTTTTTCCATTCTTGATCACTCAAATTCCTATTCTTACCCCCACCTCGCTCCCTTGAAGAGTAGCTAGATTTCTACTTGTTTGTTGTTTTGATGTTGTCTTTTATTATTTTTAGTAGATAGGATGTTACGTTGTTAAATTCCGTAGTTAATTTTGACTTTTGTAGTGAAATGTTGTTTGAATGACAATATGAATATAATGTCGTTATTTTCATTGTGCGTGATTAGTTAATGTTGATCCCACCTTCCCAAACTGTTTGGGGGTGGTGTTATCTATTCCAGCATGATTTTATATAAACTTCATTTATTCTACACTCACAACCCACACTACACCTAACTTCCATCACTCACCTTTCACTCCCACGTTTCGTCTCATTTTTCAATTTTCAGCAACTCCGAAGGCTCCAAGGCTTCTACTGAGAGGCGCTTTTCAGCCTCAGATATTTTGTTCTGAATTTTGCTCGAAGGCCAGCGCCAAGCTGGAGCGACCGCCCTCATCTATCTGGACCTAGAGGCGGCGCCTTCAAGCGAAAGGAGCGACCAGCGCTAAAACACTGGAATTCTAAAATTTCAGGCGCGACTCAGCGCCCTATCTGAAGGCCGGCGCCCGACTCCGTGGACGGAAAAATTCCGGTTTTCCGCGAGTTGTGCCGGTTGTTTTGCAATTTGTTCCGAGCATAGTTTTGAGATGACACCTCCTATAATAATACCGAACAGTCTTTCAAAGATTTGTTCCAAAGCACTACTTAGGGTGGTTAGTTTCACGGGGGTGATCACACACGAGGCTAGGAACCGCTTATGGGTCTTGCTAGAAATTGTTCTTGGACTTGCCATGCCCGCTGAAATACAAGACCCATGATGCTATTGGGTAGATAATATGCATGTCTACACTTATGACTTTTGCATGAGGCTTATGGGTCCGGCATTTTCCGTGTAGAGGACCAAGGGACATATAACGTAGCCCTTGGTAGCTTGTCCCTTAATGTGATACGGTAATGTTCTTTTCATGCTAAACATATTAGGGGAGTGGCATTTTTCTTCCTGCGAATGATGCCACTTGCGATGTTTTCCTTGCTTTAGCTGAGGAACGCCTGCTATATGATTCCTAAGACCTTAATGTCTAGTTTAGCACGAGCCCATAGCATGAGGCATAAGTATCTTCTTATGCCTATATTAGTTTGCCGTATTATACTATGTTTCTTCCCTGTTTTTGTGCCCGTTTCACGGACTAGGTTAGGGGTCGACATTGTGAGACCCACCAATTCTATTATTCGATCTTTTCCGTGCAATGACTTGGCAAGGGTGGAGGATACAACCTCATCAGGTTGCACCTTACACCCCATCCGACCAAGTGGCTTTTTAACAAAGTTAGGATCCGTAGATGATAAATGGCGGCAAGCTTGGCAAATTATAATGGCATGGCGGGATGCAAAGGAACCTCACTTCTTTATAGAAGAGGAGGATGGTGCAAACGCTGGAGTGGAGGTAAGTTTTTAGTTTCAGTTAGTGTCTCCTTATGTCCCAAGCAATTTAATTCTGTTAACCCCATAATGGGTGGAACTCTTATAGAGTTGCGTCAGTTTTTTTTATTTCCTATATTAGTATATTCTAACCTTGTTTTGCAGATGTTCCAGAATTTCACGCATTTCCATGGTATTTTTCTACCCTCTTTATTTAAATGCTTTGAGGACAAAGCATGCTTCTTGTTTGGGGGGCATAGAATCACGTGTAATTAAGACATCTGTTAGGATATAGATATATATAATATGCATTTGTTTTCTAGTTAAAATTTCAAAAATTTAAAAATATAAATAAATAAGTTTATGCTATACACTTAGGAATATTGGTATTGTTTTCTTTCTCCATGCTCTTAACAATCTAGAAGTCTCACATAGTTGTTGCATCAGAATAATTGTTAGAAACTTAGGTTAATATGTAGGTAATAATCTTTGCATCTATCTATAAATTTATTACATGAGTATCTATGATTGTTAGCAGTAAGTTTATGAAATCTAGGCTAGAGTACTTATTCTACAAATCCTGTGAGAATATAGCCTAAAGCCTTATATGAGCGAAACATTTGAGAAATGACACAAGGAGAAGTAAAAATCGGATAGAGAAATCACACGCCCACTTGCTTGATCACTATGCCATATCCTAAGCGAGAATTTAGGCCCTCTTTGGATCGATATAGCCAGAAATTCAAACCTATGAATTATTTTCCGCTAGTAAGCCCCTCTGAGCCTTTCTTTAGCCTTCCATAAACCACAATTCCTTTACCTGTTACAAAAACAAAACAAAATAAAAAATCAACCTACCCAATTTAGAATAAGTCCGGAGAATAGAATGAGGAAGAAAGAAGAAGAGAAAACCTGTGTAAACAAAAAATTAGTTAGTTGCTTCAGAAAAATAAAGAAAAGAAGTTTCCATCCAAAGAGAAAAGAAAAAAAAAAAAAAAAAAAAAAAAAAAAATAGAAATAAATAAAAACTCCAAAAAAAATAGAATAAAAGGGAGTCAAAGGCCAAAGAAAAGAAAAATATGGCTAAGGATGGAAACAAAGTGTAGAAGCAAAAGTAAATAACAAGGTTTTCTCTAGTTACATAATATGAAGACTCTATTATCTCAGACTTGTCCTCTAGAATATCCATTTCCTTCCTTCTTAAACCATCTCCTAATCCCCGCAACACCTAATAAAGACCTCTAGCTCAATTAGGAATAGGTTAGTGTGATAGTAAGTGGCAGATGTGTTTGATCGACCCGGCTTCCTTGTTGTCATTGGAGATTGTAAGGTAAAGTGTGCCCACTGCACACTGGAGTAGCGAAACTTGAGTGGAAAAATCAGAGTGGTTTTTGTCTTGACATTTATGTGAGGACCTACTTAAGGACGCTATTCCGAGTTTTCAGAAACGGACCTGCTATTACATTTCATAGTATTACTCATTGTTATATGTTTATTTTAGATGATTGATTATTATGCATATATTAGCTTAGGGTTACATTTGGGTTATTCTTATGTAATTGCTAGAGAGATGTATAGATAGTTGAGCATGAATAAGGAAACAATAGTTTTATTTTCTTAGTCGTTGTAGTATAGATGAAGTTTGTGAGTACCTTCACTGGAAAACTCTCACGAGGCTATAACTCGTCCACTAGGGAATTCCTAGTGGTTTAAAGCGCCTTGTTGCATATGGTCAATGCAATCGCACTAAAAAGTAAACGAGTAGTTAGAACTCCATTTTTGGTCACTTATTCTAATTTCTCATATTTGCTTGAGGACAAGCAAAATGCTGTTTGGGGGTGGTTTGATAAGAGCCCAAAACTGTAGTTTTAACCCCTTAGCAGTCATACTTTTAGACCAATTATGTGAGTAATAAGTAAGAGTTAATACTGATTACGTGTTTTTATGTATTTCAGGCTTCAAAGTCAATTATGTGCAGGAATGTGCCACTTTGATGAGATAAAGGAGCAATGGTTGGTTACTAAGGAGTTCGGTGATTAAAGGCCAAGATTCAAGAAGACAAAGCCTTTGTAAAGCCTGGTCAAAAGATGAAAAGTCAAAGTCCACGCAAAAGTAAGCTTGAAAGGCACAAAGACAAAGAGAACTTCCGAAGACCATATCTTTGGACTCAGACCTTGAATTGGGCCTACCTTATGTCAAAACGACCCGGCTCGGAAAGAGCTTTCCAATGGACCAAGCATTGACCCAATCAGAGGAGCAGAAGTGGACGAAACATCTGTCGAAGCCAACTGCAGCTGAGGAGCCCATTTTGGACTAAAGAAATTGGGTTTTGGGCCCGATTTTCCGCCCAAAACATGGCTCCAAGCCCATGCACGATTTTTGGATCTGGAAGTATAAAACAAAAGCTTGACTCTTTGTTAATGGCAGTTAGGTTAGGAAGCTAATGTTAATGGAGTTTAGGGTTAGAAAAAGATAGATCTAGATTAGTTTTAGATCTAGATCTAGTTTTGAATCTCCATTTTATTAGTTTTCATTTCCCTTGTTTTAATTTAAAGTATTAAAATATTGTTATTGCTTCATTAGATAAATCAAGTAGTTTATTATTGATCAAATTCGATTTTGTCATTTATCTATTGCTTAGATCTAATTTCATTTCTTGGTTGTTAGTCATTTCGTAGTTATTGATGTTAGATTATAATTATTGTTTGTTAAATTTCATAAAGTTAGAATCTTTAGATTTAGTTGTCTTAAATTTATAATTAGTTTTAGTTTAAACACCAAACACATCACTCTCACTATTCCTTGTGTTTGATAAATTGAATTCTATTTAAGTCTTGAAGGTTTAAGAGTGGAACGAATCCTTACTCGTTGTATTGCATGATTATGTTTTGAGAGTAAGAAGAATTGATTTAAACGTAAGAACGGTAGGATTACGTATTTGATCCCACCTTCCCAAACTGTTTGGGGGTGGTGTTATCTATTCCAGCATTATTTTATATAAACTTCATTTATTCTACACTCACAACCCACACTACACCTAACTTCCATCACTCACCTTTCACTCCCACGTTTCGTCTCATTTTTCAATTTTCAGCAACTCCGGAAGGCTTCGCGCCTTCTGAGGAGCGCTTTTCAGCGCTCTGTATATTTTTGTTCTGAATTTTGCTCAGAGCGCGCCCGCGCCCAAGCTGAGCGCGACCCGCCCTCATCTACTGGACCTACCTGGCGCCAGCAAGTTGGCGACCAGCTAAAACACTGAATTTAAAATTTCAGAGCCGACTCGCGCCCTATACGGCTTTCAGCGCCCTGACTCCGTGGACCAGAAAAATTCCAGTTTTCCGCGAGTTGTGCCCGGTTGTTTTGCAGCTGTTCCAGAGCATAGTTTTGAGATGACACCTCCTATAATAATACCAGAACAGTCTTTCAAAGATTTGTTCCAAAGCACTACTTAGGGTGGTTAGTTTCACGGGGTGATCACACACGTAGGCTAGGAACCGCTTATGGGTCTTGCTAGAAATTGTTCTTGGACTTGCCATGCCCGCTGAAATACAAGACCCATGATGCTATTGGGTAGATAATATGCATGTCTACACTTATGACTTTTTGCATGAGGCTTATGGGTCCGGCATTTTCCGTGTAGAGGACCAAGGGACATATAACGTAGCCCTTGGTAGCTTGTCCCTTAATGTGATACGGTAATGTTCTTTATCATGCTAAACATATTAGGGGAGTGGCATTTTTCTTCTGCGAATGATGCCACTTGCGATGTTTTCCTTGCTTTAGCTGAGGAACGCCTGCTATATGATTCCTAAGACCTTAATGTCTAGTTTAGCACGAGCCCATAGCATGAGGCATAAGTATCTTCTTATGCCTATATTAGTTTGCCGTATTATACTATGTTTCTTCCCTGTTTTTGTGCCCGTTTCACGGACTAGGTTAAAATTCGACATTGTGAGACCCACCAATTCTATTATTCGATCTTTCCGCGTGCAATGACTTGGCAAGGGTGGAGGATACAACCTCATCGGGTTGCACCTTACACCCCATCCCAACCAAGTGGCGCAACGGGTTAGGATCCGTAGATGATAAATGGCGGCAAGCTTGGCAAATTATAATGGCATGGCAGATCGAAGGATCCTCACTTCTTTATAGAAGAGGAGGATGACGAGTAAAATTTGGAGTGGAGGTAAGTTTTTAGTTTCGGTTAGTGTCCGCTTATGTCCCAAGCAATTTAATTACATTAACCCATAATGGGTGGAACTCTTATAGAGTTTCGCGTCGGCTTTTTTATTTCCTATATTAGTATATTCTAACCTTGTTTTGCGGATGTTCGAATTTCACGATTTCCATGGTATTTTTCTACCCTCTTTATTTAAATGCTTTGAGGACAAAGCATGTTTCTTGTTTGGGGGGGGGCATAGAAACACGTGTAATTAAGGCATCTGTTAGGATATAGATATGTATAATATGCATTTGTTTTCAAGTTAAAAATTTCAAAAATATAAATAAATAAGTTTATGCTATACACTTAGGAATATTGGTATTGTTTTCTTTCTCTATGCTCTTAACAATCTAGAAGTCTCACGTAGCTTTTGCATCAGAATAATTGTTAGAAACTTAGGTTAATATGTAGGTAATAATCTTTGCATCTATCTATAAATATATTACATGAGTATCTATGATTGTTAGTAGTAAGTTTCTGAAATCTAGGCTAGAGTACTTATTCTACAAATCCTGTGAGAATATAGCCTAAAGCCTTATATGAGCGAAATATTTGAGAAATGACACAAGGGAGAAGTAAAATCCGGATAGAGAAATCACACGTCCACTTGCTTGATCACTATGCCATATCCTAAGCGAGAATTTAGGCCCTCTTTGGATCGATATAGCCAAAAATTCAAACCTATGAATTATTTTCCGCTAGTCGCCCCTCTGAGCCTTTCTTTAGCCTTCCATAAACCACAATTCCTTTACCCTGTTACAAAAACAAAACAAAATAAAAAATTCAACTTACCCAATCTAGAATAAGTCTGAGAATAGAATGAGTGAAGAAAGAAGAAGAGAAAAACCTGTGTAAACAAAAATTAGTTAGTTGCTTCAGAAAAAGAAAAGAAGTTTCCATCCAAAGAAAAGAAAAGAAAAAGAAAAATAGAAATAAATAAAAACTCCAAAAATAGAATAAAAGGGAGTCAAAAGCCAAAGAAAAGAAAAAGAAAAATATGGCTAAGGATGGAAACAAAGTATAGAAAAAAAAGAAAATAACAAGGTTTTTCTAAGTTACATAATATGAAGACTCTATTATCTCAGACTTGTCCTTTTGTATATCCATTTCCTTCCTTAAAACCATCTCCTAATCCCGCAACACCTAATAAAGACCTCTAGCTCAATTAGGAATAGGTTAGTGTGATAGTAAGTGGCAGATGTGTTTGATCGACCCGCTTCCTGTTTGTCATTGAGATTGTAAGGTAAAGTGTGCCCACCGCATTAATCGGAGTAGCTTAAACTTGAGTGGAAAAATCAGAGTGGTTTTGTCTTGACATTTATGTGAGGACCTACTTAAGGACGCTTATTCGAAGTTTTTTGAAAACGGACCTCGCTATTACATTTCATAGTATTACTCATTGTTATATGTTTATTTTAGATGATTGATTATTATGCATATATTAGCTTAGGGTTCTGACTGGGTTATTCTTATGTATTTGCTAGTGAGATGTATAGATAGTTGAGATATGAATGAGGAAACAATAGTTTTATTTCTTAGTCGTTGTAGTATAGATGAAGTTTGTGAGTACCTTCACTAGAAAACTCTCACGAGGCTATAACTCGTCCACTAGGGAATTCCTAGTGGTTTAAGGCCTTGTTGCATATGGTCAATGCAATCGCACTCAGCGAAACGAGAGTAGTTAGAACTCCATTTTTGGTCACTTATTCTAATTTCTCATCTTTGCTTGAGGACAAGCAAAATCTTTGTTTGGGGTGGTTTGATAAGAGCCAAAACTGTAGTTTTAACCCCTTAATAATCATATTGTTAGACCAATTATGTGAATAATAAGTAAGAGTTAATACTGATTACGTGTTTTTATACATTTCAGGCTTCAAAGTCCATTATAATGCGAGAAATGTGCCACTTTAGCGAGATAAAGGAGCAAAAGTCAGCAGAACTTCCGAATGCCATATCTTTGGACTCAGACCTCGGAATTGGGCCTACCTTATGTCAAAACGACCGGCTCGAAAAGAGCTTTCCAATGGTCCAAGCCTTGGCCCAATCAGAGGTGCAGAAGTGGACGAAACATCTATCGAAGGCAACTACAGCTGAAGAGCCCATTTTGGACTAAAGAAATTGGGTTTTGGGCCCGATTTTCCGGCCCAAAACATGGCTCCAAGCCCATGCACGATTTTTGGATCTGGAAGTATAAAAACAAAAGCTTGACTCTTTGTTAATGGCAGTTAGGTTAGGAAGCTAATGTTAATGGAGTTTAGGGTTAGAAAAAGATAGATCTAGATTAGTTTTTAGATCTAGATCTAGTTTTGAATCTCCATTTTATTAGTTTTCATTTCCCTTGTTTTAATTTAAAGTATTAAAATATTGTTATTGCTTCATTAGATAAATCAAGTAGTTTATTATTGATCAAATTCGATTTTGTCATTTATCTATTGCTTAGATCTAATTTCATTTCTTGGTTGTTAGTCATTTCGTAGTTATTGATGTTAGATTTTAATTATTGTTTGTTAAATTTCATAAAGTTAGAATCTTTAGATTTAGTTGTCTTAAATTTATAATTAGTTTTAGTTTAAACACCAAACACATCACTCTCACTGTTCCTTGTGTTTGATAAATTGAATTCTATTTAAGTCTTGAAAGTTTAAGAGTGGAACGAATCCTTACTCGTTGTATTGCATGAATATGTTTTGAGAGTAAGAAGAATTGATTTAAACGTAAGAACGGTAGGATTACGTATTAGTGTTCTTGTAGCATTAATATTTAGGATTCTACTGTTTTACAGTTATCACATAATTTGATTTTGTTTCTCCAACAAGGTCACTACTACTTTGTCTGTAGATGGTTGTATTGGAATTAAAGCTTGTTGAGCGTTCATGTCTTGATGTTGATAGTTCTGGGTTATGGGTACTAAACCTCTATTCTGGTCACCTAAGTTCCCTTGTCCTTGATGTTGAGTTAACTGGTTGAAGTGTGGTGGTTGTGGTGGTGGTTGTGCATAGACAAGAGGACAATAGAAGTCGGAATGCTCAAGACTACAACAAACATTACAACGAGTAGAGTTAATGTTCATGACTGGAGTGGGTTGTTGTTGAACAGAGATGGCATCTACCTTTTAGTGAGGCATCGATAAGAGTTTTAAGCTCGGGATCATGTTTAACCTCAAGAGAAGAAGGAGAGGAGCGGGAGGAATCATTACCTCCCCAATTGTTGTTCTTCTTAGATTGATCTTCTAAGAATTTATAAGCCTCTAAGGCTCCTTTACTAAGAAAACTACCCCTACCATGATATCTAGAACCTCCTTATGATAATGTGAAAGCCCTTGAAGAAAGCACGAACAAAGCGTGTCTTCGAAAGATTATGATCTTGGCATTCAATTAGAAGATCGCTTAAACGAATCCGGCCTCACGAAAAGGATTCATGAGGATTCTCGGGTGAAGAAATGAATCTTGTGAAGCATTTCATCCGTCTTGAGTGGTGGGTAAACTGTTCCATGAACAATTGAACAAGTTGAGCCCATGAGTCCACAGAGTTTGGCATTTGGCCAGTTAACCAAGACGCCGCCTTATCGGCTAAGGTGAAAGGGAATACCCTCAGTTTAATTTGTTCCGCACCGACCGTGGGATGGTGGAATGTTGTTAGGACTTGTTCAATCCTATGCATGTTCTGATAAGGTTTTTCATGGTCTAAACCATGAAAAACGGGTAACAAATTAAAAATATTTAGGGGGATTTGGAAATCCCCCACTGGGTCTGCTAGAACGATGAAAGATTTGGGGCTATCGCTCAAGGCTTTGTAGAGGTCAGAGAGAGGAGTCTCTCTTTCTTCAACCATTATATCAGGTGGTGTGTGTGAAATTCTTAGATAGGTGTGTGGTATTTATGTCTACGAAAAACAAGCCTGATTATACTAGAATTAAAACTCCTCTGATAAAAGAAACGAGGAGTGGAAGAAGGGAATACCTGATTGCGTCCTTGCTTCGCTTATAAATAGCGTCTTGTTCACACGTGTCCAGTGTATATAACAAGTTAGGACACTGAAAAACTTGAAAATTGAAAATTTGAATCAAACCTGCGGAAATCCGGCAAAATCAGCTGAGGGCGCAGGTGCGCTTTACTTGGGCACAGGTGCGCTCAGTGCAAATTCGAGTTCCAGTGTTTTGAGCGCGGGTCGCGCTTGGAATGGGTGCAGGTCGCGCTCAGTGTAAACTTCGAGTTACATTGTTTGAGCGTGGGTCGCACTCAACTTCCAGTGTTTTGAGCGCAGCTGCGCTTGCTTAGGGCGCGGGTCGCGCTCCGTGCAATTTTTTATTTTTTTTTTTCAAGGAAGTTTAATGCTTCACCGCAGTGTTTTTCTCTGTGAATCCGCAGCCCCTATGCCTAAACAGTGAACAGTTCCAAAAATTCAAGAAATAAGAATGAAAAATTAAAAGGGTGGGTGGGTAGAGAATGGGGGATTGCCCCTTGGATTCAATCAATTGAATTCATGTCTTGAACGAGATTAAGATGGCAGCGGCTCCATTTGATAACCATAAAAATAATAGAAATCCGTAAATATTAATGTTAACAACCCTAATACGTAATCCTACCATTCTTACGTTTAAATCAATTCTTCTTACTCTCAAAACATAATCATGCAACATAATGAGTAAGGATTCGTTCCACTCTTAACTCTCAAGACTTAAAAAAAATTCAATTAATCAAACCCAAAAGGAACAATGGTGAGAGTAATAATTTGATGTGAAATTTCTATACTACCATTCCCAACACAAGAACAATAAAAAGAACATGTCATTATGGAATAAGTAATTAACTTTATAAATCTAATAGAACAATAAAAACAAGATATGATTGAATGAATAACAACTACTTATTAATCTAATGAGCAATAAAAACAATGATTCAATACTCAAGAAATAAACTAATTAATTAATCTAAAACTAGATCTAGAACTAAGGTTTAATGGCTACTTTTCTTATCCTAACCTAATTTATTTTCTAACCTAACTATCTACCATTAACAAAGAGTCAAGCTTTTGTTTTTATACTTTCAGATCCAAAAATCATGCATGGGCTTGGAGCCATGTTTTGGGCCGGAAAATCGGGCCCAAAACCCAATTTCTTTAGTCCAAAATGGGCTCTCCAGCTGCAATTGACTTCGACAAACATTCTGTCCACTTTTGCTCCTCTGATTGGGTCAAGGCTTGAACCATTGAAAAGCTCTTTCCGAGCCGGTCGTTTTGACGTAAGGTAGGCCCAATTCCGAGGTCTGAGTCCAAAAATATGGTCTTCGGAAGTTCTGCTGACTTTGTGCACTATTTCTGCCCGCGTGGACTTTGACTTTTCATCTTTTGACCGGGCTTTACAGAGGCTTTGTCTTCTTGAAAATTGGCCTTTAATCACAGAACTCCTTAGCAACCGACCTTTGCTCATTTATCTCGCTAAAGTGGCACATTTCTGCACATAATGGACTTTGAAGCCTGAAATGCATAAAAACACGTAATCAGTATTAACTCTTACTTATTATTCACATAATTGGTCTAAAAGTACGATTGTTAAGGGGTTAAAACTACAGTTTTGGGCTCTTATCACTTACTCTGATCTTCTAAAAATTTATAAGCCTCTGAGGCTCCTTTACTTAAGAAGCTACCCCCATTCATTATGTCAAGGACTTCTTTATGGTGGTGTAGAAGTCCCTCGAAAAAGGCACGAACTATCGTGTCTTTCACGAGGTTATGATGTGGACACTCTATAAGTAGATCGGTGAAATGATTCCAAGCCTCTGAAAATGATTCATGAGGATTATGTCAAAAGAAATGAATCTTGGAAAGCATTTCATCTGTCTTCAGTGGTGGGTAAAAATGTTCCATGAATAGTTGAACAAGTTTAGCCCACGAGTCCACAGAATTTGGCGCTTGGGCAATTAACCAAGACGCCGCCTTATCGGCTAAAGTGAAGGGAAATACCCTTAGTTTAATTTGTTCAGCACCAACCATAGGATGGTGAAATGTAGTAAGGACTTGGTCAATCCTACGCATGTGCTGATAAGGCTTTTCATGGTCTAACCCATGAAAAACGGATAACAAATTAAATATATTCGGGGGAATTCGGAAATCCCCACTGGGTCTGATAGAACGATGCAAGATTTAGGGCTATCGTTCAAGGCTTTGTAAAAGTCAGAGAGAGGAGACTCTCTTTCTTCAGCCATTGCTTCAGGTGGTGTGTGTGGTATATTAGTTAGAGGTGTAGTCGATGGTATACTAGAAAGGTGTGTTTGTTGCCGTTGTTTGTTAATTACGTTAGGCGTTTTTCTTCGGCCTGACCTTAATCTCATGCAAGGCTAAAACCAATCTTAATGAAACACAACAACACTCCAAACAATCCTGATATGCTAGTATGAACCTCTAATAGAAGATGCGAGGTGTTTGAAGAAAAGAGTACCTGAAAGCCTCCTTGCTTCACTTATGAATAGCGTCTTGTTTACGCGTGCTCAGTGTATATAACAAGTTAGAACACTGAAAATCTTGAAGAAATGGAAGTTTGAATCAAACCTATGGAAATTGGGTAGTTTCAGCAGAGGGCGCGGTCGCGCTCAGAAAAGGCCTAGGTTGGGCGTAGGTCGCGCTCAAGTCAAGTTGGAGTTCCAGGCGTGTGGGCACAGGTCGTGCTCCAAGTTAGCCTTAGTAGGGCACAAGTCGCGCTCAGGCTTGAAGTGGAATTCTAGGCGTGTGGGTGCTGGTCGCACTCAAAGTTAGCCTTGGTAGGGCGCAGGTCGCGCTCTGGCTTGAAGTGGAATTCCAGGCGTGTGGGCGCAGGGTGCGCTCCAATTTGGCTTGCCAGGGCGCGGGTCGCTCTCCGAGTAATTTTCTGAGGAAAATTTCAGTGCTGAAACGGACAACCACAGTGAGAATCAAACAAGGGTGGGTGGGTTATGGGACTTTGAAAAAATATCAATTCTAAAGAAAACAATATTAAAGAGTACTAAGATGGCAGCGACACCATTTGATAATCCGTAAAAAGATAGTCTTACTCACGAATAAAGCAATGAACTCTAAACGAAAGTAAAACTATAAACTATTTCTTATACTAGACTTATCAAAAATATTTGTTTTCTACTCTCGAATCTATTGATGTAGAGTTGGAATAGAAGATTCGTTCCACTCCTAGTCCCTTAGCATTCAAGTTTTCTATAATTGATGGTCTATCCAAGGTCAATGAGAGATTTACAAAGGGAATTTATACTACGATGTGAATTCAAATAACAAGATACAAATAACGGAATGACAGAATGCTAAGAGTTGAATCTAGATAAAGAATTAGGGGAATTTGATTCCGCCTTGATTACCAACTTAATAAACTAGCATAGATTTGTTGTAAACCAATTCTTACATTCTTACGGTAAGAATTGGTTATTCTAATCCTTAATTATACATGGCATTTCTACCAATTCATAACTAGCATGTGAGGTCGTCTACCCATTCTCATGGCGAATCAATGACCTTCTAGAATGGAATAGATTCTTACAACGATTTTATACTACACAATCAAGTTTTTATCAAGGTTTCATCAAACCCCTCTAATGGAGGTTTAGCCTTGATTCATCAAACTATTATTTCCAATTGAATTAAAACTAGACATAATATAAACATTTGAACTTTACTAATTTAACTACTCAAGAATTGAAATCCAAATTAATAACTAGGTAATGAATAACAAACAATAATTGAAAGTAGATCTAAACAAATTAAATGACAAAATCGAATTTAACAAGAACTATTATTTTATTTATCTAATGAATGAAGAACAATGATTCAAATAACTAATCTAAAACAAGGAATGAAACTAATTAATTATTCATTGGAATTCAAAAACTAGATCTACAAGCTATTCTAATGGCTACTTTCTATTCTAAGCTATCTAACTATCTCTTTCTTAATAGCTAAGTCTTGTTTTATGTAAATTAGGAGGCCAGATCTGAAATTTTGTGCATGGACAGAGGAGCCATGTTTTGGGCCGGAAAATCGAGCCGAAAGCCCACTTTCTTCAGTCCACAGAGCTCGTTCCAGTTGGCTTTGACTTCAGTAGAATTTTCGTCTACTTCTTCTACTCTTATTGGGTCAAGGATTAGACCATTAGAAAGCTCTTTCCGAGCCGGTCGTTTTGACATAAGGTAGGCTCAAATCCAAGGTTTGAGTCCAAAGATATGGTATTTGGAAGTTCTACTGACTTGTGCACTGTTTCTGCCAGTGTTGACTTTTAGCTTTTGACCGGGCTTTCATAAAGGCCTTGTCTCCTTGAATCTTGACCTTTATCACAGAACTTCTTAGCAACCAACCCTTTGCTCCTTTATATTGCCAAAGTGGCACATTTCTACACATAATTAAGTTTCATGCCTGAAATACATAAAAGCACGTAATTAGCATTAACTCTTATTTATTACTTGCATAATTGGTCTAAAAGTAGTATTATTAAGGGCTTTAAACTACATTTTTGGGCTCTTATCACCTAACATTTGGGTTAAACAATCTTGGAGGTTGTTGATTATTTCGCCAACCGAAGTTGGGGTTTTGTCGCCAAGCTGCGTTAGGTTCGCAATTAATGGAACAAACATTATCTTGTTATGATTGTTGTTGTTCATAGGCGAGAGGATAATAGGAGTCTAGATGCTCAGGACTCAAACAGAAATTACATGGATTGGCGTTGACATTCATGACGGGGATAGGCGTTTGTTGAACAGAAATTGCCTCTACCTTTTTAGATAGAGATTTGATTAAAATTTTAAGTCCAAGATCGTGTTTCATCTCTAACATACCAGCGGCCTTTACTGTTGTAGAAGAACTAGCGTTGTGAGAGATATCATCACTACCCCCTTAGTTATTATTCCGCCTAGTTTGATCTTCTAAAAATTTATAAGCCTCTGAGGCTCCCTTACTTAGGAAACTACCCCCATTTATTATGTTAAGGACTTTTTTATGGTGGTGTAAAAGTCCTTTGAAAAAGGCACGAACTAACGTGTCTTTTGCTAGGTTATGGTGTGGACACTCCATAAGAAGATCGGTGAAACGATTCCAAGCCTTTGAAAATGATTCATGAGGATTATGTCAAAAGAAATGAATCTTGGAAAGCATTTCATCGGTTTTCAGTGGTGGGTAAAAATGTTCCATAAATAGTTGAACAAGTTTAGCCCGCGAGTCCACAGAATTAGGCGCTTGGGCAATTAACGAAGATGCTGCCTTACCGGCTAAAGTGAAAGGAAATACCCTTAGTTTAATTTGTTCAGCACCAACCGTAGGATGGTGGAATGTAGTAAGGACTTGGTCAATCCTACGCATGTGCTAATAAGGCTTTTCATGGTCTAACCCATGAAAAACGGGTAACAAATTAAATATATTTGGGGGGATTCAAAAATCCCCCACGGGGTCTGATATAATGATACAAGATTTTGGGCTATCGTTCAAGGCTTTACAAAAGTCAGAGAGAGGAGACTTCCTTTCTTCAGCCATTATTTCAGGTGGTGTGTGTGGTATATTAGCTAGAGGTGTAGTGAGTGGTATACTAGAAAGGCGTGTTTGTTGACGTTGTCGGTTGATTACGTTAGGCGTTTTTCTTCGGCCTGACCTTAATCTCATGCAAGGCTAAGCCAATCTTAATGAAACACAACAACACTCCAAACAATCCTGATATGCCAGTATGAACCTCTAACAGGAGATGCGAGGTGTGGAAGAAAAAAGTACCTAAATGCCTCCTTGCTTCGCTTATGAATAACATCTTGTTTACGCGTGTTCAGTGTGTATAACAAGTTAGAACACTGAAAACCTTGAAAGAAATGGAAGTTTGAAACAAAACTGTGGAAATCGGGCAGTTTCATCAGAGGGTGCAGGTCGTGCTCAGGATAGGCCTTAGTAGGGTGCAGGTAGCGCTCAGGTCAAGCTGGAGTTCCAAGCGTTTGGGCACGGGTCACGCTCCAATTTAGCTTTTGTAGGGCGGGTCGCGCTCTGGGCAAAACCCAAGGTCCAGGCGCTTCAGCGCGGGGGGCACTCTGGTTTTGCCTTGGTAGGGCGCGAGTCGCGCTCAGCTAAAAAGTGGAGTTCCATGCGCTTGGGCGCGGGTGACGCTCCAATTTAGCTTGCCCAAGGCACGGGTCGTGCTCCGTGTAATTCTGCGAGGAAAATTTTTATTGCTGAAATGGACAACCACAGTGAGAATCAAAGAATGGTGGGTGGGTTATGGGACTTTGGAAAACTAACAATTCTAAAGAAAACAATAAGGGAACTAAGACGGCAGCGGCGCCATTTGATAAGACGATAAAATTGAATATAAATCTACTTACGAATAAAATGATGAATTTCAAAATGCAAGTAAAACTATTTCTTTTACGAATACAGTTATTATCAAAGATTTCTACTCTCGATACTATTGAAATAGAGTTGTTCCACTCCTAGTTCTTTAGCATTCAATGTTTTCTAATATTGTCAGTCTATCCAAAGTCTAATGAGAGTAATGGTGGGATTATACTATGATGTGAATTCTAAGAACAACATACGCTAATTCAAACTACGGAATACTACAAAATACTAAGGTTTGAATCTAGATAAAGAATTAGGGGGGATTGAATTCACCTTGAATCCAACTTAATAAACTAGCATAGATTGTTGTAATCCAATTCTTACGTTCTTACGGTAAGAATTGGTCGTTCTAATCCCTAATCAATCATGGCAATCTCTACCAAATAATGACTAGCATGTGAGAAAGTCCAACCCATTCTCATGTCGAATCAACGACCTTCTAGAGTGGAGTAGACTCTTACAACGATTCTACACTACACAATCAAGTTTTTATCAAAGCTTCATCAAACCCCTCTAATGGAGGTTTAGCCTTGATTCATCAAACTATCATTTCTATATGAGATTGAATAAAACATAATATGAAGATTATAACTTTACTATATCAATCTACTCAAGAATTCAATTCGAAAGTAAACAACTAAGAAATTAATAACAAACAAGAATTGAAATTAGATCTAAGCAATTTTAAATAGAAAAATCAAAATTATCAAGAACTAACTATTTTATTTATCTAATGAATGATAAACAATGATTCAAATAACTAATCTAAAACAAGGTATGAAAAAACTAATTAATTAACTAATAAAAATTCTCAAAACTAGATCTAGATTCTTCTCTAATGGCTACCTTCTATCATAAGCTAAGTGATACTTAAGAGCTAAGTCTTTTGTGTGGAAATGGAGGAGGCTAGATCCATATTTTCGTGCATGGGATGAGGGTCCATGTTTTGGGTTGGAAAATCTAGCCCAAAGCCCAATTTCTTCAGTCTAAAGGGCCTTTTTCAGCTGGCTTTGACTTCAATAGGCTTTTTGTCTACTTCTGCTCCTCTGATTGGGTCAATATTTGGACCGTTGGAAAGTTTTTCCAAGCCGGCCGTTTTGACATAAGGTACACCCAATTCCGAGACTTAAGTCCAAAGATATGGTCTTTAGAAGTTCTGCTAACTTTTGTGTACTGTTTTTGCCCGCGTTGACTCTGACTTTTCATCTTCTGACCAGGCTTTACAAAGGCTTTTTCTCCTTGAGTCTTGGCCTTTAACCACATAACTTCTTAGCAACCAACCCTTGCTCCTTTATATCGCCAAAGTGGCATATTTCTGCACATAATTGACTTCAATGCCTGAAATACATAAAAGCATGTAATTAGCATTAACTCTTATTTATTACTCGCATAATTGGTTTAAAAGTATTATTTTTAAGGGGTTAAAACTATAGTTTTGGGCTCTTATCACATTTCATTTCTCTTGTTTTGTACAAATTATCTTTAGATGCTTAAATTACTGTACATATGTTATTCAGAGTTCAAAGGAGCTTGTCCTTATTCACCGCTAATGAGATGTATAAACTTCTGAGAATAAATAAGGAAACAAGACCCTTTGTACTAAATAGAAGAAGTTTGTGAGTACCTTCACTGGAAAACTCTCATGAAGCTTAAAACTCGTCTACTAGGAAATTCCTAGTGGTTTAAGGCCTTGTTCCATATGGTCAATGCAATCGTACTCTGCGAAACGAGATTAGTATAACTGATAATAAATCACTCATTTTTTATCTTAGTTTTTTCTCTCATCCTTACTTGAGGACAAGCAAGATGATATTTGGGAGCTCAGCTAGTGTCAAGCATGTCTATACCTTGTATGAGCGAGTATATCCTAATTGTTGAAGACCTGGACAGAAAGGTGTTTGACAACGCATATACCGCCCCATCCTTCGCGCACGTCGTTTATGAGCGAAAGTACTACGACCATTACCTATCTGTGATGAGTGAGACTTACACCAAATGATTAGTTGAATTTCACGAGGAATAGAATAAAAAATGGAAGAGAAGGAAGGAGGAGAAATTTTAGGTACCCATCGCATACTAGAAGAAACGTTTGCTCGATTATCAGAAGACATTTATACTCAGTTCTGAAATAGAGTTGTTGTGGACTATGGTTCCAGCGCTTGCAACCACATACGTCAAGTGATATGAAAGAAGAAAAGGAAAGAGGAGCTGGCTACTGAAATGGTGTACTCCCTTATTTTAAAACACAATGAATGAAGTACACTAGTAAATCCATTAGTCTATGTAGACTGGATCTTGCAAAAGTGTTTTTTCGACATCAGGAGAGCGTAACTCGTGGTAATGTTTGAGGCGTTGCCCATTTACTTGAAATTCACTGTTATCCCCATTTGTAAGATCCAACGGTCAGATTTCTTCATCTGAAAAAAAAAATATCTCATAGCCGTTGGATCTTGCAATTGGTATCATCTAATATTTTGAAAATGGGGGGGTAACACTAATTGCAACTATTAATGGGGGGGGGGGTAAGTCTAACTAACCCTTTAGATTTTTCAAAGAGATTGCCCCATAAGGGGTGACATCAGAAACAATGAAAGGACCAGACCATCGTGTTTTCAGTTTTCCTGGAAAAATGTGCAATCTTGAGTTGTAAAGCAAAACTTTTTGACCAATTTTGAAATCCTTCCGCAAAATGTATTTGTCATGCACTCTTTTCATGTTGGCTTTATAGTTCGAGAGATCATATGCATCACTTCAAATTTCCTTAAGCTCATTTATTTGCATCTTTCGCTTCTCACCTACCGCATTGATATTATGATTGAGGCTTTTGATGGCCCATATAGCACGATGCTTAATTTCAACTGGCAGATGACAAGGTTTTTTGAAAATGAGGCGGTAAAGAGACATCCCTATAGGTGTCTTAAAGGTCGTTCTATATGCCCACAAGGCATCAGATAATTGGAGAGACTAGTCTTTCATATATGGATTAACTGCTTTCTCTAAAATGGATTTAATCTCTTTATTAGATACTTTCACTTGGCCACTGGTCTGAGGATGATATGGAGTTGCCACCTTGTGGGTTACTCCGTATTTATTTAATAACGACTCAAAAATTTTATTACAAAAATATTTCCCCCCATCACTAATGATAACTCTGGGAACACCGAAACTAGAGAAAATATTTTCTTTGACAAAAATGATGACGGTCTTATGGTCATTAGTCCGACATGCTATTGCCTCAATCCATTTTGACACGTAGTCAACAACTACCAGAATGTAGGGAAAACAATGATAATTTGGGAAGGGACCCATGAAGTCGATGCCCTACACATCAAATATTTCCACAATTAGAATTGGATTTAAGGGCATCATATTGCGTTAAGTAATGCGACCCAGCTACTATCAGCGGGTGCATGCTTTGCAATGCTTATGTGCATCTCTAAACAATGTTGGCCACTAAAAACCACATTTCAAAACCTTGGCTGCAGTTTTCTTTCCATTGAAATAACCACCATAAAATTGTTCATGGCAGAAGGATAACACTTCATTGTGTTCCCAATCGGGAATGCAACGGCGTATGAGTTGGTCTAAACAATACTTGAAGAGGTATGGCTCATCCCCAAAATAATATTTCACAATGGAGAAGAACTTTTTATGGTCAGAACGAGACCAAGAGAAAGGGACTTCCTTTGTGATAAGGTAATTCATTATATCAGTGTACCATGGTGAAGAAAAGACTGAGTACAAGTGCTTGATAAGAGTAGAATTTTCATGTGAGGATAGTAGATTTAATCATGATATTATCAATTAATATACTCTCTAAACATGTTGATATAGAAGAGTACTCGTGTTCGGTCCACTCTTGTTTGCACATACTCAAATATGAATCTAGTCTAAACTAATTATTCACTAATGAGAGTAATAATTGTGCTGGAAAACAATAATTAAAAAATGATAAAACATTGATGTAAATGATATAAGAAGGATATAGAGAGGGGTAATTCACCATGTAATTCGATTGGCTATTAGTTTAGTCATTGAATCGCTTTTCTTGATCCCTAGTAGCATGGGAACTAACTTTAGGGAGAATGGGTGTGTTATAACATAAGTTGCTCTAATGATCTAGTACTCTATTTCTTTCTACTTTTAGTAAAAAAAAGGTGGTAGATAATTCGTATCTTCTTTAACCCTCATGTTCTATTCCATTTCTGGTAAAATCCTCCACTGCTAACAGTGTTAAGTTCATAAACGGAATTACTCCTTCTCTTCTCCAATCCTCAAGTTTTGTTCCCTTTTCGTTTAAATCTTCCACTGATAACAGTGCCGAGTTCGGAAAAGAAACTAATACTTATTTTCTCCAAACTTTATGTCTTGCTCCTTCTCAGGTAAAATCCTCCACTGCTAACAGTGTGAGTTCCAAAAATAAACAACAAAGAATGGATCTTTATAAATTTGATAGTCCTTTCAGTGGTAGTAGAAACAACCAATCTCCTCCACAAACTACCCAGGAAATTACCATTGGAAAGGAACAAAATGCAATAGACCAATCTATGGTACAAAGCAACATCTAGAAAATCTCTTATGTAGAGGCAACAAGAGAATCCACACAGCAACAGGTGGAATTTCAAGAGCTCCTAACTCCTGAGAAGATGTGGGATTACCCAGCCATTACTATCCCAGAAAAAAGCATACAAGAAAGGTCTACTATATTGCAAAGTTTATCTGGTGGGTAGAATCGATTTGCAAAAAATCCCAATCGAAAAAGTTTGCACACTTGCAAAGAAAATATGGCAGCCTACAAGTGAATGGTTAATTACTCCCATAAGAAAAGGCTACCTGAATTTTTAGCTAGTGGTGAGTATACTTCAAAAAGTTTGTTTAAGAGTGAGGTTCATCCTAAATTATTTAGAGTATGAGTGAGGGAGATGTAAAGAAGAAAGGTAGACTCTTGTATGGATTAGAATGGTTCTAAGTTAAGGAAAATATTGAAAGTATTGGTTGTTGTATTGAAATGACTTGAAAACATGAAGGAAAGATTGACTAAAACTTGAAACAAGAACAAGTAAACAAGATTGAAGATTGAAAACAAGAACAAGTAAATAACAAGTGATAGAAACGAAAAAAAACAACAAGAAATTAAAAACATGAATTGAAAAACAAGACAAGAAATTAAAGAAACCAAATGGTTTGGATCTTAAGACAATGGATGGTTTCTCTCTCCCTTTCTTTTTGATTATATACCCCTTACTTTTACCTTTTACAGATTTGCCCTTCTCCATTATAAATTAGACACCTCACGCTTCACTTTTGCTTTTGCTTTTTGGTTTCTTCATGACCAAGGTAGGTTTAGGGAGAAAATCATATTTAAAGATAAGGGCATCCATCTCTGGTCTTCTTGACTTGAGGGCTTTGACTTTTGACTTTGACCAGTTGACTTTAACTTTTTCAGCACTTTCATAGCATCTTTTAGTCTTCATAATAAGCGTGATTAAGGCTTCTTTTGGTGCGAAAATGCAGCTTTTATGATAAGTGGTCTGAAATACTCCTTAACTTGAAAAAGGCAGTAAAAGCTATGAGTTGTCTTTTCGTTAAGCGTAAGAGGGACTGTAATGCAGCAATATAAGAGTAATAAAATGCACATTTGGGAGCTGATCACCACCCCCGAATTGCATCTTGTTTGTCTTCAAGCAAGGATGACAGAAAAAAAACTAAGATCAGAAATGAGTGATTTATTATAAGTTATACTAATCTTGTTTTGCAGAGTGCGATTGGATTGATCATATGCAACAAGGTTTTAAACCATTAGGAATTCCCTAGTAGATGAGGTTTAAACCTCATGAAAGTTTTCCAATAAAGGTACTCACAAACTTCTTCTATTTAGTACAAGGGTCTTGTTTCCTTATTTATTCTCAGAAGTTCATACATCTCATTAGTAGTGAATAAGGACAAACTCTTTTGAACTTAGAATAACATATATACAGTAATTTAATCATCTAAAGATAAATGTGCAAAACATGAGCAAAAGCAGAGTTGTTTCCGAGGCTTTTGGAGAGCTTCCTTAAGGTGGGTTCTCACAGGGGTGTGTTGCAATCATAACTCTCTGATAGATTCATTCAAGGTTCGTTCTCTCAAGTGCAGTGGCCACTTATATTCCTTGCATACTCAAATGATGTCCAAAGAAACCGAGGTCGATTGGTCACGCTTGCAACTTACTATCACACCATCCTATTCCTAATCGAGCTAGAGGTCTTTTAGTAAGAGTTATGGGGCAAGGGTGACGGTTTAGAAAGAAAACATAAAGGAAAAACAAAATTTGATAAGTCGAGAAACTGGGTCTTCAAGATACTTGTAACTAGAGAAGAACCTCGTTTTGTTCTTTTGCTTCAGAATTGTGATACATTCTTTTAGCACTTTGGCTTTGTGACTCCGTATGATTTTGAATTTAGGAGTTCTAACTTTGGTTTTGTTTCTGATATCGTCTCATTTTGATTTTGAACTTTTGGGAGATTCAATTTTTGACTCCTTTGATTTTTTTGGAGTTTTTGGTTTTTGATGGGTCTTTCTTTTCTTCTCTTTCTTTTCTTTTCTTTTTGAAGAAAATAAATGTTCTATTTTTGTACAAGGTCCTCTTTTCTCTTTTTTTTTTATATCCATCCAGTTCTCAACTTGTCACTTGGGTAAACTTTTTATTGGGTGTTGTAACGGATTAGGAATTTTTGGTAAATAATAAAAAAGCTTTTAAAAAAGGTGAAGGCTAAATAGGGGTAACTAGAGGAAAACTATCTTTTTGGGGTTTTAACATTTATTTGGTTATGTCAATCCAAAAAGGGCATAAATTCTCTCTTAGGATATGGCGTGGTTATCAAGTAAGTGGACATGGGGTCTTTCTATCCGGACATCCTTTGTGTCATCACGCAATAATCATTCAGATGAGGCTTTTGGCTAGATTCTCACAGGATATGGAAGTTAATTGTTCTAACCTTGGCTTCGGAAACTCACTGCTATATACAACAAATACTAGTGCATGCCATTCATGAAAAGATGCAGAAACTATTGTACGTATATTAGTCCAAGTATGAAGAACAAGTCCTTACTCTATTGCTATAATGAGACTTCTAAACTTTTTATTCATCATAGAAAAAGGAAACAAGACTTTTAAATACTAAACAGAAAAATATTTTTAGTATTTTTCCAAAAAAAAATTTAGAAAGGAAGAAATATACTATTATATAGAAAATACCTAGTTTTTGCAAAATGTTACTAGAACACCCACAAATAAGACTATATTTTGTCCTCAAAGTATGAAGAGATAAGAAAAGAGATTACCATAAAATCATGAGCAAAAACGACGATACACCTATATTCTGTTCTTCATGATGAAAATACGCCACCCCAAATAAGTTTGGGGCATGGGTTGTTTGATATAGAACAAGAAATACATGGTTTATTATACTAAAGATATTTATTCTACTATGAAATCTGTTTGGGTTTCTGTATTTTTGAAAGCATATATGAAATGCATAAAAGAAAAATGGAAAATTTTGGTATGATGTATCTGTTTTACCTTCAACTTATGATTAAAGAAAAACAAGGAAATAATATTAAGCATATGATTAAAGTTATACCACGTCATACATGTAAGAAAGAAACTGAAAAATAAATAAATCCAACTATATGGACACTAGGAATCCTAGTCAGAATCCATGCGTGACTCATCTTGACGCCTAGAAGATCCTTCTCCTTGCTGACGTCGGGACCTAGCATGTCTACCACTACGCGGGTGTGCGTTGATAAGAGCCCAAAACTGTAGTTTTAACCCCTTAACAATAATTCTTTTAGACCAATTATGCGAGTAATAAATAAGAGTTAATGCTAATTACGTGCTTTTATGTATTCCAGGCATTGAAGTTAATTATGTGCAGAAATGTGCCACTTTGGCGATATAAAGGAGCAAGGGTTGGTTGCTAAGAAGTTCTGTGATTAAAAGCCAAGATTCAAGGAGAAAAAGCCTTTGTAAAGCCCGGTTAGAAGCTGAAAAGTCGGGGTCAACGCGGGCAGAAACAACACACAAAAGTCAGCAGAACTTCCAAAGACCGTATCTTTGGACTCAGGACTCGGAATTGGGCGTACCTTATGTCAAAACGACCGGCTCAGAAATATCTTTCTAATGGTCCAAACCTTGACCCAATAAGAGGAGAAAAAGTGGATAAAAAGCTTGTTGAAGTCAAAGCCAGCTAAAAAGGGCCTTGTGGACTGAAGAAATTAGGCTTTGGGCTCGATTTTCCGGCCTAAAACATTCCCCAGCCCATTCACGAAAATGTAGATCTGGTCTCCTCCATTTCCACACACAAGACTTAGCTCTTAAGTATCAAGGAGGTGAGGATAGAAAGTAGCCATTAGAGATAATGCTAGATCTAGTTTTGAGTTTATTCAATTAATTAGTTTTCAATTATTGTTTTAAATCTAGTTTTTACTATACAATAGATTATTTAGAACAAGTAAATGATTAATTTAGAATCACATTTAGTTTTATAATAAAGTATTCATTTTTAATTCCGATTTAGTTTATTGATTCAATTCTTGTTTAGTTTTAGTATTGTTAAATTCATAAATTAGTTATCTTCAATTGCTAATTAGTTAATCATAATCTAGTTTTAATTATTTAGTTATTAATTTCATTTCTTAGCTGTTAATTTAGATTTGAATCTATTAATTAGTTAAATTAGTAAGATTAGAATCTTTATATGATGTCTAGTTTTAATTCATATGGAAATGATAGTTTGATGAATCAAGGCTAAACCTCCATTAGAGGGGTTTAATGAAGCCTTGATGAAAACTTGATTATGTAGTGTAGAATCATTGTAAGAGTCTATTTCACTCTAAAAGGTCATTGGTTCGCTATGAGAATGGGTTGGACTTCCTCACATGGTAGTTATGAATTGGTAGAGATGCCATGTATAATTAGGGATTAGAACGACTAATTCTTACCGTAAGAACGTAAATATTGGATTACAACAATCTATGCTAGTTTATTAAGTTGCATTCAAGGTGGATTCAATTCCCCCCTAATTCTTATTCTAGATTCAAACCTTAGTATTCTGTAACATTTCGTAGTTGAATCATTATAGTTAGTATCTTGTTCCTAGAATTCATATCATAGTATAATCCCTTCGTAAAACTCTCATTGACTTTGGTAGGATTGATAGTTGTAGAAAACTTTGAATGCTAAATAACTAGGAGTGGAACGAATCTTCTATTCCAACTCTACTTCAATTGTATTGAGAGTAGTAATCTTTGATAATAGTATTCGTAAAAGTTTAAGTTTTACTTGCGTTTTGAGACTTCATCGTTTATACATAAGTAGAGTTATATTCACTTTTATCCTGTTATCAAATGGCACCGCTGCCATCTTAGTTCTCTTTAGTATTGTTTTCTTTAGAATTGTTAGTTTTCCAAAGTCCCATACCCCACCCACCCATGTTTGATTCTCACTGTGGTTGTCCATTTCATCACTGAAAATTTTCCTCGCAGAATTACACGGAGTGCGACCCGTGCCCTGGGCAATCTAAATTGGAGTGCCACCCGCGCCCAAACGCCTGGAACTCCACTTTTTAGCTGAGCCCGATCCACGCCTTGCCAAGGCAAAACACGAGCGCCCCCCGCGCTGAAGCACCTGTTCCTTGAGTTTTTCCCTGAGATCGACCCGCGCCCTACCAAGGCTAACTTCGAGAGCGACCCGCGCCCAAACGCCAGGAACTCAGCGCGACCACGCCCTACCTAGGCCTATTCTGAGCGCGACTTGCGCCATCTGCTGAAACTGCCCGATTTCCACAGGTTTGTTTCAAACTTCCATTTCTTTCAAAGTTTTCAATGTTCTAACTAACTATACACACAGAGCTCGCGTAAACAAGACACTATTCATAAGCGAAGCAAGGAGGCATTCAGGTACTCTTTTCTTCCACACCTCGCATCTCCTGTTAGAGGTTCATACTAGCATATCATGATTGTTTGGAGTATTGTTGTGTTTCATTAAGATTGGCTTAGCCTTGCATGAGATTAAGGTCAGGCCAAAGAAAAATGCCTAACGTCAACAAACACGCCTTTCTAGTATACCACTCACTACACCTCTAGCTAATATACCACACACAACACCTGAAATAATAGCTGAAGAAAGAGAGTCTCCTCTCTCTGAATTTTACAAAGCCTTGAACGATAGCCCAAAATCTTGCATCGTTCTCTCAGACCCAGTGGGGGATTTCCGAATCCCCCCAAATATATTTAATTTGTTATCCATTTTTCATCGGTTAGACCATGAAAAGCCTTATCAGCACATGGGTAGGATTGACCAAGTCCTTACTACATTCCACCATTCTACAGTTGGTGCTAAACAAATTAAACTGAGGGTATTTCCCTTCACCTTAGCCGATAAGGCGACGTCTTGGTTAACTGCCCAAGCGCCAAATTCTGTGGACTAAACTTGTTCAACTATTTATGGAACATTTTTACCCACCACTGAAGACCGATGAAATGCTTTCCAAGATTCATTTCTTTCGACAGAATCCTCATGAATCATTTTTAGAGTCTTGGAATCGTTTCACCGATCTACTTATAGAGTGTCCACACCATAACCTCGCGAAAGACACGCTAGTTCGTGCCTTTTTCAAGGGACTGTTACACCACCACAATGAGGTGCTTAACATAATGAATGGGGGTAGTTTCCTAAGTAAGGGAACCTCCGAGGCTTATAAATTTTTAGAAGATCAAACTAAGCGTAATAATAACTGGGGGGGGGGGGGGTAGTGACGATTTCTCCCGTAATAATAACTAATCAAAATTCACCAATTAATAATCAACGTGACATAGTTCCTGTCACACAACCAGTAGCAAATACTACTCCACAACCGGATCGTTTTGATACCTTTATGCAATCTCAACAACAGATTTTACAAGCCATCCAACTTTCCACAGCAGTTAGCTCAAGAGAAAGTACAACCCAAAGGTGTGTTTCTAGGTCAAGCGATAGCTAATCCTAAAACGACAAACACAGCCTTTGAGGTGAATGGTAATACTAGTATAGAAAATGCAAACGTAAGTGATCTAAATGCCATCACCACTCTCCGTTCTGGGAGAGTGGTTGATAACAAAGTAACTATGTCTATAGTTACCCCACCAGTTATCCCTACTCCATAGATTGAACTAGATACCATAATAGAAACTGAAGAGCCTACCCCTGTAGAGGTACTAGTTAAACCACAACCTAAGAAATAGAAAGTAAATGTTAGACATCCAGTTGATCCATACGCTAAATATAGAGAGAAACCACAGTTTCCCCAGAAATTAGCTATGCTAAATAGGGATACAAACTTTGACGAAATTAGGGAAGTTTTTAAAAATCTAACGATAAACTTACCTTTTCTGGAAGCAATAAAAAAATTATCTTACCATGCAAAGTTTCTCAAAGAGTTGTGCACTGAAAGGCATAAGACAAATATTCCTAAAGACGCCTTTTTAACTGAACAGTTTCCAACTTTAACGGAACACAACAGAATCGTTAAGTACAAGGACCCTGGTCGTCCCACTATACAATGCACCTTAAGAGATTCCCACACGACGACCGTTTTACTAGACCTGGGGGCGATTGTTAACTTACTCCCGTATTATCTATACAAACAAGTAGGTGTACAGGAAATGCAACCTACAACAATGACATTGCAATTAGCTGATAGGTCTATCAAGTATCCTAAGGGTGTAGTGGAAAACATGCTGGTTAAAGTTCAGGATTTCTACTATCCTGCGGATTTTGTTATCCTCATTACAGAAGTCGCTAACAATTCTGTTCCGATCGTTTTAAGGCGCCCTTTCATGGAAACTACCAACACGCTTATAAACTGCCGTGATGGTTCGATGTCCTTGCTCTTTGGCTATCTTTCCGTTGAGGTAAACATTTTTAAAACGATCAAATAGTTGCCTTATACGAATATCGATGGAGAGGTTAGCATGATCGAGAGCTTAGCTCATGATTATTTCAAAACCACGTTTCTGAATGACCAGATGCACAAATTCCTTTCCTTTGGAAGTTCCAACTTCGACATATACTCCTTGGATGTAGAGGAAATTGAGGAAGATTTCCTTCAACTTTTTTGCAACTCTTCCCTGCCACCTCGTGAGTCCCACCTTGCCAACATCCATTTATCCCGTGACGCTATGACAGAAGATGAATTTTCACCCTCTATCCCAGTGATTCTTTTGACCCACCTATTGAGGAATGTCTGGCATATCTCAAGGCTTCTAATGATCTAGACCTGAGTGCTCTAGCTGACACTTATTCATCTTTCCTCACCAATATTCCCCACCTTCCACCTTTTCAAAGAAACCTGGAGTTTGTGCTTGACCCTTTTGTTTATTCTATACTTAATGATTTTCTAAATCCTCTTAATACAAGAATAATTCCCAAGGGAAAGGCACTTGACACCTTCATTTTCAGAATTGAGACAGTTCCCACCTACACCATGAATGAGTTTTGTGCCAAACCCACATTCTCATTTCTTCCATTCCCTACATCTAAAATTCATCCATATCCACCATATCTTCCATAAACATCCATTTTCTCACGATCATTCACTTGGACACCCTCTCGTTCAAAGAAGAAAAAGAAGGTGCATGTGCGGTTACGTTCTAGATCCATCAGACTTCGCTTTCATTTCAATAAGTTAAATCGTAGAAAATTTTGGTGCTTGATTTTGTTTGGGGGTGCATTCCATGTTATTTATTTATGGAAAGACCCCCAACTCTTTAGGTTGTTGATATATGGAAAACTGAAGGGTATATATATATATAGATATATATATCCAGTTATTTGTTAAAGTTTTGGGAATCTGACTTTAAAAGACCCGCTTTCAAAACAAATTTTCTAAACTTCATTGCCAAAAATTTGTTTGGGGGTAGGGTGTTCGTTTTCTATACTGGATTGTTCAACTTGCCATTTGTGTTGCTTAGACCGTTTAATCATATTTCGACTCGGGTTGACAATCTCTATGAAATTAGATTTCATTCGTTCACATAACTTATGTTATGCACGCACTTCGAGGTGTTTCCATCTTCTTATATGTCATCCACAGTCAGAATATAATGTTTTATGGATCATTAGATTGGAAATTCTTTCCTGATCATTTCCATAGCTTATTCGCAAAAATCAGATTAGTAACGAAGCGGCAATTTTAGTTTGAAGTTGCGCGGAAAACTCGACAAAAATCGAAAAATCAAATTGGGCTTGGGTCCAATCTCGCGCGCACGTGCGTCCCTTTCCTTCAAACCAACAGTCGCAATTCCATTCCCCATCACCATTAACAACCTTTAAACCCTAGAACAAAATTAAAAAAAAAAAAAAAAAAAAAAAAAACCCAACTTAACCCACGCTCAAATTCATTCCCACCACCATCCCCAACATTTGCAACCATCGAAAATTAGAAAAAAAGCACAAAATATTTGAACTGCCGCGTAACAGCTACCCCACCACCATTGTTTTTTTTTAAGTAAGGTTGTTTCATATTGTTTCCTACACCATATACAAACCCTCAAATTAGTTCAAAACTTTCAATGGCTGTAAGACGAAGAATTCTGCCGGAACAAGCTTTTACGGCCGACCACTTCGCACCGTTTTATGGTGATAAGATGATTAGGAGGAATTAGAATAGGTTGTGGTACTCGACAAATGATTTTTACCACTCCGATTTAGTGGAACAATTTTATAAGAAGAGAGAGTTGGATGGTCAGAAAGTTTTTATGAAGGTGGCTGGGGCATGGAGAGAATTATCGAGAAAGAAGTTGGTTGCAATTCTAGGCATTACGCCTGAACGCCACCTCGAAGCCACATTGCAGGAATCCCAATATACTGGAGTTCCTACATTGATAAACGACACTCTCATGGAGGGTCAATACAATTCGAATTCTCATTGTGCTCGACAGTCATCTCTGCGAACCAACTAACTGGTTGTAGCTCAGTGGATTGGTAAGAACGTCATTGGGAAGGAGAAAGTGAGCGACATCAGTTTGACATGTCTGGACGTTATCTGGATATTGCAAGAGAAGAGGTATGAATTATGTATTCTCGAGTTTTTGATAAATATGATTAGAGGAGTTGGGAAGAGTATTGCACCATTCCCTGCTTTAATTACGAAGATAATGTTGTCTTGGGGAAACCAAGAACTGAGCGGACTATGTTGAAATTGCATTCAAATGAAATTATTTATACAGAGTGCATCCAAAAGACTTGGATGTTGCCGGAGGATAGGGTGGTTGATTTGGATGAGGAAATAGAGGACATGACATGTTTGGATGAAGATGCCTTGGAGAAGTGTACGTCTGAGTCAGAACGCATGTCGGTGTTGCATACTGGTGTGCGTTGCATTTATATTATTTGTGAAAATGTACGGGATAGGTAGATTATAATTCGAAATAAACAAAAGAACCTTCAGAAAAGTTTTGAAAACCTCGAAAAGGGTCAGGAGGATCTCTTGTGTAACATGGAGACACTCCTTCAGCGTCTCGATGCACAATATAAAGAGATGAAGGCAGAGATGAAAGCAGCAATGGAAGCACAATGCCTGTTCCAAGTAGAGATTCTACGACGCATGCCACCCCTGGAGGTTTCTGTTTCAGATGAGTCTGAGAGGCATGAGCGTCGTCGTCAAAGGGCCGGATGGCTCGGCCCATCGAGAGCTTCGGGAGCCATCACCTTCCCATGTGCCTTCCACTACCAGAAATGAAAGTGGTTTAGGAATATTATGAGTTGATGTTGTTTTGTATTTGCTTTTTATTCCGTTCGGATGTTAATTTATGAATTCCGTAGTTAAATTTGAAATTGGTTGTTAAATGTTGTTTGAATTTCAGTTTTAATATAATATGGTTCTTTTCAAATTGTGCATTGTTTTTATCGTTAATCCCACCTTCTCGAATTGTTTGGGGGTGGTATTATTTACTCTAGCATGATTTGTGATATGATCCTCCAGTTTAGAATTTGTGTTGGAGTGAGGGTTGAGAATATTGCCGATATGGGCATGGCTATGAATAGATATTGTGGTAGGATGAAATCTCGATAAGTTAGGAAGTTTCTATCCTAAATTCAATCTAAAAGATATTAGGGCTGTTTTAGAATCAAGAATATGAGTTGTTTCCGTTTTCGGTTTTGGAAATTTTGTTTGTTTCCGGCAATTGCCTTAAAACTTTTTGGCAACTTCCCGATTCGTGTTAGCAACTTAAAACCAATAAAAACTTCATTCATTCTACACTCACAACCCATACTACACCTCACTTCCATCTCTCACCTTTCACTCCCACGTTTCCCATTTTTCTTCTCCATTTTAGCAAGTCAGCAGCTCGGAGCGTGCCTGCGCCCTAGGTACTGTCAGCCAGAATTTCATCAGAGCGCGAACTGCGCCCTACCAAGCCCAGAGCGGAGCGCAACCTACGCCCACAACACTAGAATTCCAGTTTTCATCTTGAGCACGACCCGCGCCGATCCCAGGAAAAAAGTGAGCGCGCCCTGCGCCCAAGTGTCTGGAACTCGAAAATCACCAAGGCGCACGCGCCTACCCCTACATAGGTTAGGTTGAAGCACCTGCGCCGAACCCCATGGGCAAGAAAAATTTCAATTTTTTGTGGGTTGTTCCAGGATCGTTGCAGCTGTTCTAGAGAGTTGTTTTGTGATGACTTCTCCTATAGTAATACCAGAGTAGTCTTTCGAACACTTGTTGGGGAGCGAGACTTATGGACATTGGTTCCGTCAAAGGATCATGCAGTTCGGATGGAGGCATCTTCTGGTAAGTGAAGACGACTTGTATTCACCTAAGCTTACTGGATTTTTTTACAATAATGTTAAGTTCTATTGTAACCAGGATGGAGAACAAGAATTCTCCGTCACGGTTGATGACACACCACTAGAATTCAATAAGTATGTGGTAGCATTACTTTCGGGAATACTAATACCTGATCCTATTCACACGTGGGGATATATGACCGATAATGCATACCTCTATGACTATACATATTTCTATGAGTATTATGGGGGAGGGGTATTTCGTATAATGGACCAAGGGTGTTACAACATAGCCCTTGGTAGCCTGTCCCTAAATGTAGGCACCACTATGTTATTCATCCTAATGAATATTTTAAGGGATTGGCAGTTTACCTCTGCAAATAGTACTGCTGGTGACATTTTCCTTGATTTAGCTGAGGGACGTCGCCGATATGACATTCCCCGAGTATTAGTGGCTAGTCTTAAGAGAGCCCAAAGCATGCGGCATAAGTATCTTCTTATGCCTATTTTGGTTTGCCGCATCATGCTCAGTTGTCTACCTGAATTCTGTACCCAGTTCACGGATTGGAAAATGGTTGAAGTCATGAGACCCACCAATTGGGTGGTTCGCTCATTTTGAGTAATGACTTGGCCGGGATGGCAGGTGCAACCTTATTTGGTTGCTCCTTACACCCCATCCAACATAGTAACACTTGACAGGTTAGCATAAGTTGACGACACACGGCGGCGGGCTTGGCAAATTATCATGGCATGGCAGGATGCAAAGGAACCTCCTCTCTTTGGAGAGGGAATTGAGGATGAGGATTAAATGGGAGTTCAGGTTAGTTTTTAGTTTCAGTTAGTGTCTCCTTATGTCCCAAGCAATTTATTTCTCATTAACCTCATAACGGGTGAAACTCATATAGAGTTGCGTCAGTTTTTATTTTCTATATTAATATATTTAACCTTGTTTTGCAGATGTTCCAAAATTTTACGCGTTTCCATGGTATTTCTCTACCCTATTTATTTAAATACTTTGAAGACAAAACATGCTTCTTGTTTGGGGGCATAGAAACACGTGTAATTAAGGCATCTATTAGGATATAGATATGTACAATATGCACTTGTTTTCTAGTTATAAAAATTAAAAACTTTTAAAAAATATTAATAAAAGGTTTATGTTGTACACTTAGGAATATTGGTATTGTTTTCCTTTTCTAGGCCCTTGATAATCTAGAAATCTCACGTAGCTTTTGCATTAGAATAGTTTTTAGAAACTTAGGCTAATATATAGGTAATAATCCTTGCATCTATCTATAAATATGTTACATGAGTATCTATGATTGTTGGCAGTAAGTTTTTGAAATCTAAGCTAGAGTACTTATTCTACAAATCCTGTGAGAATATAGCCTAAAGCCTTATATGAGTGAACATTTGAGAAATGACACAAGGGAGAAGCAAAATTCGGATAGAGAAATCACACGTCCACTTGCTTGATTACTATACCATACCCTAAGCGAGAATTTAGGCCCTTTTTGGATCGATATAGCCAGAAATTCAAACCTATGAACTATTTTCGGCTAGTCTCCCCTCTGAGCCTTTCTTTAGCCTTTCATAAACCACAAATCTTTTTTTACCCAAAACAAAAAAAAAAAAAAAAAAAAAATCAACCTACCCAATTCTTTGAATAAGTCTGAGAATAGAGATGAAGAATAGAAAAGAGAAGAACTTTTGAAATCAAGAATTCGTTAGTCACTTCAGATGAGAAAAGTAAGTTTCCATCCAAATAAAAAAAAAAAAAATAAAGAGTTAGAACTCTCAAAAATAGAATCAAGGAGTCAAAAGCAAAATAAAAAGAAAAATAAAATATGGCTAAGGATGGAAACAAAGTGTAGAAGCAAAAGTAAAGAACAAGGGGTTCTCTAGTTGCATAATATGAAGCCTCTATTATCTCAGACTTGTCCTTTTTGAATATCCATTTCCTTCCTTCTTAAACTATCTCCCATTCCCCGCAACACCTAATAAAGACCTCTAGCTCAATTAGGAACAGGTTAGTGTGTTAGTAATTGACAGATGTGTTTGATCAACTCTGGCTTCCTTGTATGTCATTGAGTTTGTAAGGTAAACTGTGCCCACTACACACTGGAGTAGCAAAAGTTGAGCTAAAAAATCAAAGTGGTTTTTGTCTTGACATTTATGTGAGGACCTACTTAAGGACACTATTCCGAGTTTTCATAAACGGACCAGCTAGTTCACCTCATAGTATTACTCATTGTATATATGTTTATTCGTAGATGATTAATTATTATGCATATATTAGCTTAGGTTTCGACTTGATTATTCTATATTCATTGCTAGTGAGATGTATAGATAATTGAGACATAGATAATGAAACAATAGTTTTATTTATGAGTCGTTGTAGTATAGATGAAGTTTGTGAGTACCTTCACTAGAAAACTCTCACGAGGCTATAAATCGTCCACTAAGGAATTCCTAGTGGTTTAAGGCCTTGTTGCATATGGTCAATGCAATCGCACTCGGCAAAACGAGATTAGTTAGAACTTCATTTTTGGTCACTTATGCTAATTTCTCATATTTGCTTGAGGACAAGCAAAATGTTGTTTAGGGGTGGTTTGATAAGAGCCCAAAACTATAGTTTTAACCCCTTAATAATAATACTTTTAGACCAATTATACGAGTAATAAATAAGAGTTAATGCTAATTACGTGTTTTTATGTATTTCAGGCATTAAAGTCAATTATGTGCAGAAATGTGCCACTTTGGCAATATAAAGGAGCAAGGGTTGGTCGCTAAGAAATTCTGTGATTAAAGGCCAAGATTAAAGGAGAAAAAGCCTTTGTAAAGCCCGCTCAGAAGCTGAAAAGTCAGAGTCAACGCGGGCAAAAACAACACACAAAAGTCAACAGAACTTCCGAAGACCATATCTTCGGACTCAGGCCTCGGAATTGGACGTACCTTATGTCAAAATGACCGGCTCGTAAAGAGCTTTCCAATGGTTCAAAAGTTGACCTAATCAAAGGAGCAAAAGTGGAAGAAAAACCTATTGAAGTCAGAGCTAGCTGAAAAGGGCCCTGTAGACTGAAGAAATTGGGCTTTGGGCTCGATTTTTCGACCCAAAACATGGACCCTCAGCCCATGCACGAAAATGTGGATCTGGTCTCCTCCATTTCCACACACAAGACTTAGATCTTAAGTATCAAGGAGGTGAGGATAGAAAGTAGCCATTAGAGATAATTCTAGATCTAGTTTTCAGTTTTATTCAATTAATTAGTTTTCAATTATTGTTTTAGATCTAGTTTTTATTATGCAATAGATTAGTTAGAACAAGTAAATGATTAATTTAGAATCACATTTAGTTTTATAATAAAGTACTCATTTTTAATTCCGATTTAGTTTATTGATTCAATTCTTGTTTAGTTTTAGTATTGTTAAATTTATAAATTTGTTGTCTTCAATTGCTAATTAGTTAATCATAATCTAGTTTTAATTATTTAGTTATCAATTTCATTTCTTAGTTATTAATTTAGATTTGAATCTATTAATTAGTTAAATTAGTAAGGTTAGAATCTTTATATGATGTCTAGTTTTAATTCATATGGAAATGATAATTTGATGAATCAAGGCTAAACCTCCATTAGAGGGGTTTGATGAAGCCTTGATGAAAACTTGATTGTGTAGTGTAGAATCATTGTAAGAGTCTATTCCACTCTAGAAGGTCGTTGATTCGCCATGAGAATGGGTTGGACTTCCTCACATGCTAGTTTTGAATTGGTAGAGATGCCATGTATAATTAGGGATTAGAACGACCAATTCTTACTGTAAGAATGTAAGAATTAGATTACAACAATCTATGCTACTTTATTAAGTTGGATTCAAGGTGTATTCAATTCCCCCCTAATTCTTATTCTAGATTCAAACCTTAGTATTTCGTAACATTTCGTAGTTGAATCATTATAGTTAGTATTTTGTTCTTTGAATTCACATCGTAGTATAATCCCTTCGTAAAACTCTCATTGGCTTTGGTAGGATTAATAGTCGTAGAAAACTTTGAATGCTAAAGAGCTAGGAGTAGAACAAATCTTCTATTCTAGCTCTACTTCAATTGTATCGAGAGTAGAAATCTTTGATAAGAACTGTCTACGTATAAAGTTATAGTTTTACTTGTATTTTGAGACTTCATCGTTTATTCGTAAGTAGAGTTATATTCACTTTTATCCTGTTATCATGCGTCTCTGATGTTCTGTAGTGTTCTAGTGGCACTATATATGCTGAAAACATCATTGCTCCTGCTGGAAGGACCCTGCTCCTCTCTGATGGTTCGTTGTTTCGCTATAATGTTTCATTATTGGAGATACGAATGCAGAGTCCTCTGGTCACCATGGATGAAGTGAATTCCGTCCCTGGGTTGAGTGAACTGTCGAGTGGCATCTTCAGCGAAGTAATCTACCTTCGAGCATGCTTGCTCAGGGGCTCTGTCTTCAAGTGGAAACCATAAGTTCTGGACGCAATTGGCATAGATAGGACATGTGATAGCGTCCTTAACCTCCACTAGGGTGTCTGTGGCTTAGAACCCCTAGTGTTGCATGATTTTGGTAACTAGCACTAGTAGAGGGGTGGTTGACTTCTTCGGTTTACAGAGATGCTCGAAGATAAAGGAGATGATGCAAAAGCTATTATTTTGCTCTTGAAGAATCCATTAAAGATGAAGCATCGCCTTACCTATATCTGAAGGCTTAGCCTATATTCTCATAGGATTTGTAGAATAAGTACTCTAGTCTAGATTTCAGAAACTTACTGCCAACAATCATAGATACTCATGTAACATATTTATAGATGGATGCAAGGATTATTTCCTACATATTAGCCTACATTTCTAAAAAACTATTCTAATGCAAAAGCTACGTGAGACTTCTAGATTATTGAGAGCATAGAGAACAAGTGCATACTTTTTTTAAAATTATATGTACAATACCAATGTATATATGTACAATACCAATGTTCCTAAGTGTATAACATACTTTTTTTTTTTATATTTTTAAAATTTTGAATTTTTTTAGCTAGAAAACAAGTGCATATTATACATATATATATCCTAACAGATGCCTTAATTACACGTGTTTCTAGCCCCCAAATAAGAAGCATGCTTTGTCCCCAAAGTATTTTAAATAAAGAGGGTAGGAAAATACCATTGAAACACGTGAAATTCGGAACATCTGCAAAACAAGGTTATAACATACTAATATAGAAAAGAAAACTAATGCAACTCTATAAGAGTTCCACCCGTAATGGGGTTAATGAGAAACAAATTTGCTTGGGACATAAGCAGACACTAACTGAAATAAAAACTTACCTGCACTCACGTTTACACATTGTCCTCCTCATTTTCCTAATCAAAGAGATGAGGTTCCTTCAAATCTTGCCATGCCATGATAACTTGCCAAGCCTGCGCCGTGTGTCGTCAACTTGTGATAATCTGTCTAGTGTTACTATGTCTGATGGGGTGTAAGGAGCAACCAAATGAGGTTGCACCTGCCATCCCGGCCAAGTCATTACACGAAATGAGTGAACCACCCAATTGGTGGGTCTCATGACTTCAACCCTTTTCCAATCCGTGAACTGGGTACATAATTCTGGTAGACAACTGAGCATGATGCGGCAAACCAAAATAGGTATAAGAAGATACTTATGTCGCATGCTTTGGGCTCTCTTAAGATTAGCCACTAATACTCAGGGAATGTCATATCGGTGACGTCCCTCAGCTAAAGCAAGGAAAACGTCACCAGCGCTACTATTTGCAAAAGTAAAATGCCACTCCCCTAGAATATTCATCAGGATGAATAACATGGTGGTGCCTACATTTAGGGACAGCCTACTGAGGGCTATGTTGTAACGCCCTTGGTCAATTATACGAAATACCCCTCCCCCATAATACTCATGGAAATATGTATAGTCATAGAGGTATGAATTATCAGTCATATATCCCCATGTGTGAATAGGATCAGGTATTGGTATTCCCGAAACTAATGCTACTACATACTTGTTGAATTCTAGGGTTGTGTCATCAACCGTGACGGAGAATTCTTGTTCTCCATCCTGGTTACAATAGAACTTAACATTATTGTAGAAAAATTCAGTAAGCTTAGGTGAATACGAGTCGTCTTCACTTACCAGAAGATGCCTCCATCTGAACTGCATGATCCTCTTGCGGAACCAATGTCCATAAGACTCGCTCCCCAACAAGTGTTCGGAAGACTGCTTCGGTATTACTTTAGGAGGAGTCATCACAAAACTACTCTCTAGAACAGTTGCAACTATCCTAGAACAACCTTCAGAACTGGAAATTTTTTGTGCCCACAGGGGTCAGGGCGCAGGTACGCTCTAGGTATGCCTAGGATAGGCGGGTGCGCTCTGATGAATTTTGAATTCCAGGCACTTGGGCGCAGGGTGAGCTCACTTTAAGCTTGGGATGGGTGCGGGGTACGCTCCGGATTAAAATTGGAATTACAGTGTTTTGAAGCAGGTGGTATTTCAAGTTTGAAAATTTGTAGAGGGCGCAGTTCGATTGTAGAATTTCTCGACAGTCTCTTTGGTGGAGGTGCGCTTCGAGGGGAGCTGTTAGGCCGAAGTGCAAAGGAAAAATAAGGTAAAGTGGGAATGAAACGTGAGAGATGAATATGAGATGTAGTTGGGGTTGTGAGTGTAGAATGAATGCAGTTTTTATAGCTTTTAAATTGCCAAACCGAATCGGGAATTTTCCAAAAAGTTTTAAGGCAATTTCCGGAAATAATAAAATTTCCAAAACTGAAAACGGAAACAACTCATATTCTTGATTCTAAAACAACCCTAATATCTTTTAGGTTGAATTTAAGATAGAAACTGCCTAAGTCATCGAGATTTCATCCTAACACAATATCTATTTATAGCGATGCCCATATCGGCAATATTCTCAACCTTCACTCCAAAACAACTTTTTAAAATAGATGATCATATAATGAATTATGCTAGGCTAAATAATACCACCCCCAAACAATTCGGGAAGGTAGGATTAATGATATAAACAACGCATAATTCAAAATTAACCAACTTATATTAAAATTGAATTCAAATAACATATGACAACCAAATTCAAATTTAATTACTAAACTAATCTTTTTACATCCGTACTAAATAAAAACAAATACAATAAAACAAATCAACTCATTAGATCCCTAAACCACTCGCTGCTAGTAATGGAATGCGCTGGAGAAGCAGATGGCCCTTGGGCTTCGATGATGGGCGAGCCGTCCGTCTTCGCGGGCGACGGCCTTCGTGCCTCACTGGACTGCTCCTCCTCCGAAGAACCCCCTGGGGTGGGAAGCGTGCAAGCATGTCGTCTCGAAACTGGCGCTGAGCTTCCATCTTGGCCCACGTCTATTCCTACCGCTCATCTTCGCGCCGAGCACGAGTCTCGAAGTTATGATGCATGGTAGCCTACCGAGTTCGGAGGTCTTCACAAATAGTATTGAGAGAACGCATGCCATGGTGAATCACAGCCATGCGTTCTACATCCGACCTACACCTCTCCAAGGCATCAACATCAAAACATGCTGTGTCATCCTCATCCTCCGAGTCATTCTCCTCGACTATCGTCTCTTCAGGCAACCTCCAAACTCTCTGGATACACTCCGTATAAATATGATGATTTCGGTGCTCCTTCAGGCAAATCCTATCAGACCTCGGAGTCGCTCTCAAGGTTATCATGATCTTCGTTATCAAAACAGGGAAATGTGCAATACTCTTTCCAACTCCGATAATCATGTTACGCAAAAATTCCAAAATACAGAACTCATACTTCTGCTCCTGGAGTATCCATAGAACGTGAAGCCAGTTCAGACCGATATAGTTGACTTTCTCCTTCCCTAAGACATTCCTACCAATCCACTGAGCTACAGCTAGGATTTGGTTGGTCGAGAGACGACGGCGGCAAACACAATGCGAGCTCGCATAGTTAGTTCCCTTCCGATCAGCGTTCATCAAAGGTTCTACAGTGATGGCTGGGAATCCTGTAATGTGGCATCGAGATGGTATCTAGGTGGAATGCCTAAAATCTCAGCCAACAACCCAGTAGTAACGTCTCTCCTCCTCCCAACCACCTTAACAAAAATTCGATTCCCATTTAACTCCCTCGTCCTATAAAACTCTCGGACCAAATCTTCATGGTAAAAATCGTCTGTCAAGTACCACAAACCACTCCAGTCTCTCCTAACCATCTCGTCACCGTAAAACGGCGCGAAGTGATCGGCAACCAAATTTTTTGAATTTGCAGTGGTTTTTGGTTGTTTAAGTTGGTGGAGGTGGTGGTGGTTGTAGTTAGGAGAAGATTTGGGGTGGGTTTTAACTTTGGGCATGGGTGTATTTAGGTTTTTTTTTTTATTTATTTAGGTTAGGTTTTTGAAGCTTTGGTGTTTGGTAATGGCGGTTTGGAGAATGAAACACAACTGTTGGTGGAAGAAGGAGACGCACGTGCGCGCGAGGTTGGGCCCAAGCCCACTTGATTTTCCGATTTTGATTTTTCGATATTTCGCGCAACTTCAAACATAAATTTCCGTTTCGTTACCGGGCCGATTTTTGCGAATGAGGTATGGAAATGATCAGGAGACAATTTCCAATCCAATGATCCATAAAATGCTCTAGTCCGACCGTTGGTGACATGTAAGAAGATGGAAAATACCTCGAAGTACGTGCATAACGTAAGTTATGTGAACGAATGAAATCTAATTTCATAGATAAGGACAGCCCGAATTGTAATACGATTAAACGGCCTAAAAAACACAAATGGACAGTTGAACAATCCAGGATGGAAACCAAACATCCCACCCCCAAACAAATTTTAGACAACGAGTTTAGAAAATTTGTTTTAAAAAGCGGGTCTTTTAAAGTCAGATTCGAGACTTCTTAACTTACTATGTTTGTGATTTTAACAAAATTTTTTTTTTTTTTTTTTTTTTTATGAATAAAATTAAGATAAGAAACAAGAAAACATTAAATGCATAATTCACACCATAAAGGGACATGACTAAAAAACCGAGAAAATATGCAAGAGTGGAAAAGGTGAATTATGTTAACCGTGGACTTAAGATCCGGTACTTACATCCACACATTCAATAGGGAGGGCCCGGTTACCTGAATGGTGTGCTTACCAATATATGAAAATGAAAGGAAGTACACCAATGAAAAAGGTCAGTCCTCATAGATAGGGTCCTTTAAAAGGACTTCCTCTACATCAAGGGACAATAGCTCGTGAAAATGTTTCAACCGTTGGCCATTAACTTGAAAGGTACTTTTATCCTTGGGATTTACCAAGGTGATTGCCCCGTAAGGGGTGACTTCAGTAACCAGAAAAGGACCAGACCAGCGGGTTTTTAATTTCCCTTGAAAAATATGTAGACGAGAATTGTACAGTAAGACCTTTTGACCTACCACAAACTCTTTGCGCAAGATTTGCTTATCATGAACCCATTTCATGTTGGCTTTATAATCCTTTGCGAGATCATAAGAGTCGCTACGGATTTCTTCAAGCTCATTCAATTGCAACTTGCGCTTGACACCCGCCTTATAAAAATTGAAGTTAAGGCTTTTTATAGCCCACATAGCACGGTGCTCCAATTCAATAGGCAAATGACAAGGTTTCCCAAATACTAGTCTAAAGGGAGACATACCTGTAGGAGTTTTGAAAGCAGTCCTATACGCCCATAAGGCATCAAATAGACGCTTCGACCAATCTTTCTTATCAGGATTTACAGTTGTTTCTAAGATCTTTTTGATTTCCCTATTAGAAACTTCCACTTGTCTGCTTGTTTGTGGATGATATGGAGTTGCTACCTTATGTGTAACTCCATACTTTTTTACTAGTGATGCAACAACTCTATTGCAAAAATATGTTCCACCATCACTAATGATGGCCTTGGGAATGCCAAATCGATAGAAAATATACTCTTTTACGAAAAACACAACTGTCTTATGGTAATTGCTACGGCAAGCCATGGCTTCTATCCATTTAGACACGTAGTCCACGACAACTGGAATATAAATGAAACCGTGGGAAACTGGAAAAGGACCCATGAAATCAATGCCCCATACGTCAAAAATTTCTACCACCATGATTGGATTCAATGACATCATATTACGCTTTGTGATTCGCCCAAGTTGTTGGCAACAAATGCACGCCTTGCAATGCACTTGGGCATCTTTAAAGATAGTAGGCCAATAAAACCCATAATGTAGAATTTTAGCAGCTGTTTTCATACCACTGAAATGGCCACCACACTCTTTTTCATGGCAGAATGATAGTACCTCATTATATTCCCACTGGGGAATACAACGACGAATAATCTAATCCGCACAATACTTAAAAAGGTAGGGCTCATCCCAGTAGTATAGCTTAACTCTGGCCAAAAACTTCCTACGTTTTTTTTCTTGACCCGATCATAAGGAATAACATCGGATGCTAAATAGTTGGCGATGTCGAAGATACCATGGTGCAGAAAATATAGCATACGGATGCTCATCCGGAAAAGAGTGCGGTATGGAGTCGAGAATCACTATCATCGTCGTTTGTAAGTCTAGATAAGTGGTCTGCAACTACGTTTTCGACCCCTCGTTTGTCCTTTATTTCTAATGTGAATTCTTGCAGGAGAAGAATCCATCGGATAAACCTCTACCTAGCATCCTTCTTTGCGAGAAGGTACCTAAGGGCTGCATGGTCCATGTAAACTAGTCTTAGAACCAACCAAATAAGGACGAAACTTATCTAAAGCATAAACGACAGCTAAGAATTCTTTTTCAGTAGTTGTATAATTCCTTTGAGCAGTGTTTAGCATTTTACTAGCATAATAAATAACGGTGGATTTATTATCTAGTTTAAATCCCAAGAAAGACACCAATTTGCATAATCACTAGCATCACACATGAGTTGAAAGGTTTAGACCAATCGGGGAGGTTGTATAATGGATGTAGAAGTTAAAGGCGGCTTTCAAAGTTTCAAAAGCCTATTTACAGTTAAAATTAAAATCAAAGATGGCCTCCTTTAAAAGCAGATTAGTTAAGGGTCTAGCTATTTTCAAAAAATCTTTGATAAAACGCCTATAAAAACCTGCATGGCCTAGAAAGGCTCTAATATCACGGACAGTCCGTGGTATAGGTAGAGTCACTACCTTCTCTAGTTTGGCCTTATCTACTTTGATGCCATCACTAGATACGATGTGACCTAGTACTATGCCTTTTTTCACCATGAAGTGACATTTTTCCCAATTTAAAACGAGACTCTTCTCTTTACATCGCGTTAAAACTTTAGACAGGTTAGACAGGCATTCAGTGAAGGAGTCTCCATAGATGGAAAAATTATCCATGAACACTTCCATGAAACGCTCTACCATGCCACTAAATATATGAAGCATACACCACTAGAAGGTACCAGGAGCATTACAAAGGCCAAAAGGCATTCGTTTATAGGCATATGTTTCAAAAGGACATGTGTAGGTAGTTTTTTCTTGGTCATCAATATCAATAATAATTTGGAAATAGCCAGAGTAACCATTCCAAAAACAATAAAAAGCATAACCAGCTAAACGTTCAAGCATCTGATCTATAAATGGTAAAGGAAAATGATCCTTTCGTCTCATGGCATTTAAACGTCTGTAATCAATAAAGATCCTCTATTTCATAGGGCCATGCGTGGCAACATATTCACCCTTGGCGTTACGTACCATGGTAATCCCTGATTTCTTTGGAACTACATGAATGGGACTGACCCATTCGCTATTAGAGATTGGGTATATGACACCCGCATCAAGTAACCGTAAGACTTCTTCCCTGAACACTTCTTTCATGGCAGGGTTTAAACGACGCTGAGGTTCGCGGGAAGTCTTTGCGTTATTCTCTAAATGGATACGATGAGTGCACACATTAGGGTCAATTCCCTTAATGTCTGCTAGGGACCAACCAATCGCAGAACGATGTTCCCTAATCACCCTGATCAACCATGTCTCTTCCTCCTTAGATAACAGAGAAGATATAATTACCGGATGACTACCATCCGGATCAAGTTGAATATACTTTAACTCAGGAGGAAGAGGTTTAAGCACCGGGGTGGGAGGAATATCGATAAATGCTTCTAGAGGGTCCTCATATTGAGTAATGAATACTTGCTTAGGCAGCAGGTCTTCAAACTTTGTATATGGAGTTGACTTCCTCTATGTAGGAGTCATCAATAAAATCTGAACTTACAAAAGAAAGGAATTTATGCATATGGTTTTCTGGAAACGTGTTATTAAAGTAATCTTGAGCTAAGCTCTCGATCATGCTAACCTCTCCATCTATTGACGAATCTGATAACTATTTCATTAATTTAAAAACATTTACCTCAACCGAAAGATGGCCAAAAGACAAGGACATCGACCTATCACGGCAGTTTATAAGCGCGTTGGCAGTCGACAAGAAGGGACGCCCTAAAATGATCAGAACAGAGTCGTTAGCGACTTCTGTATCGAGGATAACAAAATCAGTAGGATAGTAGAAATCCTGGACCTTAACAAGCACATTTTCAACCACACCCTTAGGGTACTTAATTGATCGATCTACTAATTGCAACGTCATTTTAGTAGGTTGCATCTCTTGTAGACCTATTTGTTTGTATAGATAATACGGGAGTAAGTTAACACTCGCCCCCAAGTTTAGTCAAGCGTTCGTCGTGTGGAAATCTCCTAAGGTGCATTGTATAGTAGGACCACTAGGGTCCTTGTACTTAACGATTCCATTGTGTTCCATTAAAGTTGGAAATTATTTAGTTAAAAAGGCGTCTTTAGGAATATTTGTCTTACGCCTAATAGTGCACAACTTTTTAAGAAACTTAGCATGGTGAGGTAATTTTTTTATCGCTTCAAGAAAAGGAAGGTTTATCATTAGATTTTTGAAAACTTCCCTAATCTCATTGAAATTTGTATCCTTAGTTAACATTGCTAATCTCTGGGGAAACGGTGGTTTCTCTCTATATTTAGTGTAATGATCAACAGGATGTTTAACCTTGGCTTTTTGTTTCTTAGGTTGTGGTTTAACTAGTACCTCTACAGGGGTAGGCTCTTCAGTTTCTATTACGGTATCTAGTACAATTTGCGGTGTAGGGACAACTGGTGGGGTAACTATAGGCATAGTTACTTTGTTATCAACCACTCTCCCAGAACGGAGAGTGGAGATGGCATTTAGCTCACCTACATTTTCATTTTCCATACTAGTACTACCATTTACCTCAAAGGCTGTGTTTGGTGTTTTCGGATTAGGTATCGCTTGTCCTGGAAACACACCTTTGGGTTGTACTTTCTCTTGAGCTAGCTGCTGTAAGGAAAGTTGGATGGCTTCTAAAATCTGTTGTTGAGATTGCATAAAGGTATCGAAACGATCCGGTTGTGGAGTAGTATTTGCTATTGGTTGTGTGACAGGAACTATGTCACGTTGATTATTAATGGGTGGATTTTGGTAGTTATTATTTATCGGAGCGATACCTCTATTAGCATTATAATTATTATTGTTATAATTATTATAATTACCCTGACCTTGTGCTTGACCTTGTCGTGGTTGCACTTGGTTGTTATAATTATAATTACCCTGACCTTGTCCTTGTCGTGGTTAAGCTTGGTTATAATTGTTTGCTTGCCTAACATTTTGATTATTAAACCCTGGAGGTGTTACTTGTTGATTATTTCTCCAACTGAAGTTGGGATGTTGTCTCAAGAGGCGTTAGGAATAGGAAAACTATTAATCGAGCAAACATTATCTTGTAGTGACTGTTGTTGTTCATAGGCGAGAGGACAATAGGAGTCGGGATGCTCTAGACTTAAATAGAAATTACATGGATTGGAGTTGACATTCATGACGGGATCGGCTTTTGTTGAACAGAAATAGCCTCTACCTTTTTAGTTAGAGATTCGATTAAATTTTTAAGTTCCGAATCGGGTTTCATCTCAAACATACCGGCGACCTTTACTGTTGTAGAAGAACTAGCGTTGCGGGAGATATCGTCACTACCACCCAAGTTATTATTACGCTTAGTCTGATCTTCGAAAAATTTATAAGCCTCTAAGGCTCCTTTACTTAAGAAACTACCCCTATTCATTATGTCAAGGACTTCTTTATGGTGGTGTAGAAGTCCCTTGAAAAAGGCACAAACTAACATGTCTTTCGCGAGGTTATGATATGGCCACTCTATAAGTAGATTGGTGAGACGATTACAAGCCTCTGAAAATGATTTATGAGGATTCTGTTGAAAGAAATGAATCTTGGAAAGCATTTCATCGGTCTTCAGTGGTGGGTAAAAATGTTCCATGAATAGTTGAATAAGTTTAGCCCACGAGTCCACAGAATTAGGCGCTTGGGCAGTTAACCAAGACGTTGCCTTATCGGCTAATGTGAAGGGAAATACCCTTAGTTTAATTTGTTTAGCACCTACCGTAGGATGGTGGAATGTAGTAAGGACTTGGTCAATCCTACGCATGTACTGATAGGGCTTTTCATGGTCTAACCCATGAAAAACGGGTAACAAATTAAATATATTTGGGGGGATTTGGAAATCCCCCACTGGGTCTAATAGAACGATGCAAGATTTAGGGCTATCGTTCAAGGCTTTGTAAAAGTCAGAGAGAGGAGAAACTCTCTTTCTTCAGCCATTACTTCAGGTGGTGTGTGTGGTATGCTAACTAGAGGTGTAGTGAGTGGTACTAGAAAGACTTGTTTGTTGCCGTTGCCGTTGTCAGTTAATAACGTTAGGCGTTTTTCTTCGGCCTGACCTTAATCTCATGCAAGGTTAAGACCAATTTTAAGGAAACACAACAACATTCCAAACAATCCTAATATGCTAGTATGAACCTCTAACAGAAGATGCGAGGTATGGAAGAAAAGAGTACTTGAAAGCCTCCTTGCTTCGCTTATAAATAGCGTTTTGTTTACGTGTGCTCAATTTATATAACAAGTTAGAACACTGAAAATCTTGAAGAAATGGAAGTTTGAATCAAACCTGTGGAAATCGGGCAGTTTCAGAGAGGAGCCGGTCGGTCAGCTTTCGAGAATAGGCCTCCAGGTGAAGCAGTCGCTTCAGTCAAGCTGGAGTTCCAGGCGTGTGGGTGTAGGTCGCGCTCTAAGTTAGCCTTGGTAGGGCGCAGGTCGAGCTCAGGCAAAAAGTGGAATTACAGGCGTGTGGGCGCAGGTCGCGCTTATGGTTTGCCTTGGCAGGGCGCAAGTTGTGCTCAGCCAAAAGATGGAATTCCAAGTGTTAGGGCGCAAGGTGCGCCCTAATTTGGCTTGCCCAGGGCGCAGTCGCAGTATCGCTCCGAGTAATTTTTTCGAGGAAAATTTAAGTGCTGAAACAGACAACCATAGTGAGAATCAAACAAGGGTGGGTGGGTTATGGGACTTTGAAAAACTATCAATTCTAAAGAAAACAAGACTAAAGAGTACTAAGATGGCAGCGGCGCCATTTGATAAACATAAAAAGATAGTTTTACTCACAAATAAAGCGATGAAACTCTAAATGCAAGTAAAACTATAAACTCTAACCTCATTCTTACATTATCAATCATTTATATCCTACTCTCACATATATATTCATGCAATATATATAGAGTACGGATTCGTTCCACTCGTAACTCTCAATTGAACAAATACAAAGAACAATGGTGAGAGTAATGTGTGATATTAAATTTCTATACTATCATTTCCAACATAAGAACAATAATAACAAGTCATAATTTAATAACTAATTTAAACTTTATAAATCTAATTTAAACAATAATGATAATGATTCAAAATGAATTAAAACTAAAATTAAAACTAATTTAGAACTAAGATTATGAATAACTACTTATCAAATTAAAACAAACTAATTAATTGAATGTAAAAACTAGATCGAAACTAAGTTATTTGAACTTATTAATGGAGTCTAACCTAATTTTCTAATCTAGATCTAGGTATTCTTAAGAGCTAAGTCTTCTCCATACAATTGGAGGAGACCAGATCCACATTTTCATGCATGGGCTGAGGAGCCATGTTTTGGGCCGGAAAATCGTGCCCGGAACCCAATCTCTTCAATCCACAGGGCCCTTTTCAGCTGGATCTGACTTCATCAGGCTTTTCGTCAACTTTTACTCCTCTGATTGGGTCAAGGCTTCAACCATTGGAAATTTCTTCCCGAGTCGGTCGTTTTGACATACGGTAGGCCTAATTCCGAGGAATGAGTCCAAAGATACGGTCTTCGGAAGTTTTGCTGACTTTTGTGTGCTGTTTTTTCCCGCATTGACTCTGACTTCTCAGCTTCTAACCGGGCTTTACAAAGGTTTTTTCTCCTTGAATCTTGGCCTTTATTCATAGAACTTCTTAGCAACCAACCCTTGCTCCTTTATATCGCCAAAGTGGCACATTTCTGCACAAAATAGACTTCAATGCCTGAAATACATAAAAGCACGTAATCAGCATTAACTCTTATTTCTTACTCGCATAATTGGTCTAAAAGTATTATTGTTAAGGGGTTAAAACTACAATTTTGGGCTCTTATCAGATATTAATGTACTAAGCGAGCGTAAAAACGTTCAAACTTAGACTGACGAAGCTAAATGTTGTAACTTCGCCAGATTTTGTCGTAGCGATAGTAACGTACTAAGCGAGCGTAAAAGCATTCAAACTTAGACTGACGAAGCTAAACGTGATAACTTCGCCAGATTTTGTCGTAGCTATAGTAACGTACTAAGCAAGCGTAAAAGCATTCAAACTTAAACTGGCGAAGCTAAACGTGGTAACTTCGTCAGATTTTGTCGTAGCGATAGTAATGAACTAAGCGAGTGTAAAAATGTTCAAAGTTAGACTGACGAAGCTAAATGTGGTAACTTCATCAGATTTTGTCATAGCGATAGTAACGAACTAAGCGAGCGTAAAAGCGTTCAAACTTAGACTGATGAAGCTGAACGTGGTAACTTTGTCAGATTTTGTCGTAGCGATAATAACAAACTAAGCGAGTGTAAACGCGTTCAAACTTAGATTGACGAAGCCAAACGTGGTAACTTCGTCAGATTGTGTCGTAGCGATAGTAACGAACTAAGCACTACTAAAAAAAGGCTTGTTGTGTCGGTTTTTAAGTGACACAACAAGTCTGATGTGTTGATTTTTTTCAGATTTACAAAGCGACACAAGTAGTGATGACACAATAGGTTTTTGTCAAGCCGACACAATAGATATAATACTTGTGTCAGATTGTAGGTATACTACTTGTGTCCGTTTTAGCATTTCACAAGTGTAAATTTGCTTTGGGGAAAGCACAAATCGACACAAGAAATAACTTTGTTGTGTCGGTTCTTCTTTAAACCACACAAAATTGGATCCATTCTTGTGTTAGTTTTGGTAGATCACCTATTCCGAAAAAAAAATACATGTAGAAACATTGCCATCCACATCAATATAACACAACTAACAATCTCAAAAACAATTTCATTTCATTACTAAATTATTCAATTATCCAACATCAATTTATAACCAACCAACCAACTATCCAAAATACAAAATGTTCACAAAACCCGCAAAATAAAACCTAAAAAGCCTGGTCTAACACCATACAAGAAAATGATTTTACGTCTAGCTTTTATCCATCCATTTAGCCATCATAGCCGCGTTCTATTAAGTTCAATCTACAAAAAACAAAAATAAACAAAACAAAAGAAGTAGTTACGTTCAATATATCATAAAGCAACAAAATTCATTATAGTACAAAATGCAAATACGCTACATGTTCACATGGCATAACCTCAAATATGTGATTTTTAAGTCAGGGTAAGCAAAAAACAATATAATTAAAACCAACAAAATCTAAAAAACACACCATCCATTGATGAGTACGTACAGGTGATCTAAAGCGTATATTCTTTCACCTTCAACCCACTTTCCAATAGCTGCATAACCTTGTCACCTCTAACAATAACATAACAAGTACTACTAGTTTGGTCAACTGGTATATACCATTGTTCCCCTAATAACAATGGCTTATAGTTATTTACCATGATACAAACACTACAAAAGAAGTCACTTTACCCGACTGACGGTGACTGTCGCCAAAGGTATTACCTGACAGACCAAAACTACCGCACGACCGTCGGAAAATGCTCTGTCGGCATAGATTTTGGACAGTTATGAACAGTCAGAATAGGCCATCGGGTTTGATGATCTTTGTCGATGGATATTCTCACTTCTTTGGATCGTCGGGTATTACTATTGCCAAGAACCGTCGAATATGGAATTCTGTTGTTAACTGTCGGATATGCCTAATGTCACTAGCCGTCGGATAGGACAAGTGTTATAGGCCATCGGATATACCTGTTGTCACTAGCCGTAAGATAGGACACGTGTTATAGGCCGTTGGATAGGTCCGTCAGGGTAGTTTACTACTAGACAGTTGGTATCCGTTGGGTATTAGTTTTTTGTTTAAAAACAAATATTGGTTGTAATAATTCTTTCAGGTATCCCAATCCCAACGCTACATTCTTTCCCCTCCAATTACATCTTGCAGGTTCCCACTCAAATGCTACAAGCACCAATGTATTCATAAAGAAACAATTAGAACAACAAAATGCTAAAATTAAAGTACTCTGCTCAAAAACATTGAATAGTTTGTGACTTGCATGACTACAATAATCTTGCCTCACATGACTGATCAAAGGAGTAATGAGACTTCAAGCTAAGATAGGACCAATATCGGTGCAAAATTTAAATTTAAGACTGAACAAACATCCCTTAATGTATTGCTAAAGCTATTCCCAATAACTTACAAGGAAATGGTTTTACTAAAACTAACATTTACAAAGCATGAAATTAAATCTAAGACAACACTCACCCTATATCACATAGCAGATTGATAAGAGCCCAAAACTGTAGTTTAAACCCCCTAATAATAATAGTTTAAGACCAATTATGCGAGTAATAAATAAGAGTTAATGCTGATTACGTATTTTTATGTATTTCAGGCATTGGAGTCAATTATGTGCATAAATGTGCTACTTTAGCGAGATAAAGGAGCAAGGGTTAGTTGCTCAAAAGTTCTATGATTAAATGCCAAGGTTCAAGGAGAAAAAGCCTTTTTAAAGTCTAGTCAAAGCTAAAAAGTCAAAGTTAATTAACGCGGGCAGAAACAGCACACAAAAGTTAGCAGAACTTTCGAAGACCATATCTTTGGACTCAGACCTTGGAATTGGGCCTACCTTATGTCAAAACGACCGGCTTGGAAAGATTTTTCCAATGGTCCAAGTCTTGACCCAATAAAAGGAGTAGAAGTGGACAAAAAGCCAGTTGAAATCAAATCCAATTGAAAAGGCCTTGGTGGATTGAAGAAATTGGGTTTTGGGCTCGATTTTCCGACCCCAAACATGGCTCCTCAGCCCATGCACGAGAATGTGGATCTGGTGTCCTCCATTTGAACACACATGACTTAACTCTTAAGCAATCTTTAGTTTAGGTAGCAAGTAGCCATTAGAGAATAGTTTAGATCTAGATTTAGTCTCCATTTTAATTAATTTGTTTTTAATCTTGTTTTAAATGTTATTGAATTATTGTTATTGCTATTCATTAGATCAATAAAGTTAATTAGTTCTTGATAATCTAGTTTCATTTTAATTAAATCATTATAGTTTCAATTAATAGATTTAGTTATTTATCATTATTAGTTTCAATTAAATCTAGCAAATTTAGATTTCCATTCGAGTTGAAATAAACAAAGTTATAATCTTTATATCATGTCTTGCTTAAATTTATATATTAATGATAGCATAATGATTCTAGGCTAAACCTCCATTAGAGGGGGTTGAAGAAGCCTTGATGAAGTTGATTTTTGTTAAGCGTAGAATAGTCGTGATTTCCCATTCCATTCTAGAAAACAATTAGTTCACCATGAGAATAGGTTTGATTGTTTTACATGCTAGATGTTAGTTGGTAGAGATTACCATGAACAATTAGGGATTAGGAAGAACCAATTGTTATGCGAAAGCAGTTCAATTTAGATTACGACGATTCTTCGTTAGTAAACTAACTTGAGTTAAGGTGGAATCAATTCCCCCTAATTCCTTATCATAGATTCAATTTAGCATTTCGTAGTTGAATTATCCTATCTCGTTACTATAATTTGCATCATAGTATAATTCCGTAAAACTCTTATTAACTTTTGATAGATTGATAATCTTAGGAAACACAAATTCTAAAGAACTAGGAGTGGAACAAATCTTTTACTCCAACTCTATTTCGATAGAATCGAGAGTAGAAAACTTTGATAAATTAGACACAGAAATAGTTTTACTTTTACTTGCATTTAAGTCTCGTAACTTATTCGTAGGTAAAACTGTCATTTTACCTTTTATCAAATGGCGCCGCTGCCGAGGAAACTCGAGGGAAAGTTGAGTTACAGTGATTTGGGCGTGGGTGGCTCCGAATCGAGGAGAACGCAGGCGTGCTCACGGTATTCAGCGATGTCATGATTTGATTTGGTAATCGTGGCTTGCGAAGCCAGGCTCTAGTATTCACTGATGTCCAGTGATTTGGGCATGGGTGGTGCTCAATTTTAGCCAACCAAGGGCGCGGTCGCGCTCCATGTAATCCTGGGAGGAAAATTTCAATTCTGAAATGGACAACCACAGTTAGAATCAAACAAGGGTGGGTGGGTTTAATGGGATTTTGGAAAAACTATCTTTATACTAACGAAAAACTTTGATAAACCCTTAGCATAAATTAGTTTTAGTTTTACTTGCGTTTGAGTTTCATAACTTATTCGTAGGTAAAACTATATTTTTACGTTTATCAAATGGCGCCGCTGCCATCTTAGTTCCCTTTAGAATTGTTTCGTTAGTATAATTAGTCTTTCCAAAGTCCCATTAAACCCACCCACCCTTGTTTGATTCTAACTGTGGTTGTCCGTTTCAGAACTGAAATTTTCCTTGTAGGATTACACGGAGCGCGACCGCGCCCTTAGTAGGCTAAAATTGAGCGCCACCCACCCCCAAATCACTGGATATCGGTGAATACCGAGAGCACGCCTGCGCCTCAGTGGAGCGCCACCATGCCCAAATCACTGGACATCAGTGAATACCAGAGCGCACCTGCGCCTCAGTGGAGTGCAACCCGCGCCCAAATCACTATAACTTGAGTTTCACTTGGGAGCAACCCGCGCCCTCCCAAGGCTTAACCAGAGTGCGCCCCCCGCCCTTTTCTAAAAATGCCCGATTTCCACAGGTTAGTTCAAACTTTCATTTCTTCAAGTTATTCAGTGTTTCTAACTTGTTATATACACTGAGCTCGCGTAAACAAGACACTATTCATAAGCGAAGCAAGGAGGCATTCAGGTACTTCTTTCTTCCGCACCTCACATCTCCTGTTAGAGGTTTATACTAGCATATCAGGATTGTGTTTAGTGTTGTCTTGTTTAGTTAAGATTGGTCTTAACCTTGCATGAGATTAAGGTAAGGTCGAAGAAAAACACCTAACGTACTCAACCAGCAATGTCAACAAATACGCCTTTCTATTATACCACTCACTACACCTCTAGCTAATATACCACACACTACACCTGAAATAATGGTTGAAGAAATAGAGTCTCCTCTCTCTGACTTTTACAAAGCCTTAAACGATAGCCCGAAATTTTGCATCGTTCTAGCAGACCCAGTGGGGGATTTCCGAATCCCCCTAAATATATTTAATTTGTTACCCCTTTTTCATGGGTTAGACCATGAAAAACCTTATCAACACATGCGTAGGATTGAACAAGTCCTTACAACATTCCACCATCCTACAGTTGTTGCTAAACAAATTAAACTAAGGGTATTTCCTTTCACCCTAGCCGACAAGGCGTCATCTTGGTTAACTGCCCAAGCGCCTAATTCTGTGGACTCGTGGGCTAAACTTGTTCAACTATTTATGGAACACTTTTACCCACCTCTGAAGACAGATGAAATGCTTTCCAAGATTTATTTCTTTCGACAGAATCCTCAAGAATCATTTTCAAAGGCTTGGAATCGTTTCACCGATCTTCTTATAGAGTGTCCACACCATACCCTCGCGAAAGACACGTTAGTTCATGCCTTTTTCAAAGGACTTTTACACCACCAAAAAGAAGTCCTTGACATAATGAATGGGGTTAGTTTCCTAAGTAAAAGAGCCTCAGAGACTTATAAATTTTTAGAAGATCAAACCAAGCGTAATAATAATAATAGGGGGTAGTGACAATATCTCCCGTTCTGCTAGTTCTTCTACAATAGTTAAGGCTGCCGGTATGTTTGAGATGAAACCCGATCCTAAGCTAAAAACTTTAATAAAATCTCTCACGAAAAAGGTAGAGGCTATTTCTGTTCAACAAAATCTCATCCCCGTTATGAATGTTAACTCCAATCCATGTAATTTCTGTTTGAGTCCTGAACATCCCGACTCCTATTGTCCTCTAGCATATAAATAACAAACATCACAACAAGATAATGTTAGCTCAATTAATAGTTATCCTATTCCTAACGCCCCTTGGAGACAACATCCCAACTTCAGTTGGAGAAATAATCAACAAGTAACACCTCCAGGATTTAATATTCAAAATGTTAGGCAAGCAAACAATTATAACCAAGCTCCACCATGGCAAGGACAAGATCAGGGTAATTATTATAATTATAACAATAATAATTATAATGCAAATAGAGGTATCGTTCCAGTAAATATAACTATCACAACCCACCCATTAATAATCAACGTGACATAGTTCCTGTCACACAACCTGTAACAAATCCTACTCCACAACCAGATCATTTTGATGCCTTTATGCAATCCCAACAATAGATTTTACAAGCCATCCAACTTTCCACAGCAGTTAGCACAAGAGAAAATACAACCCAAAGGTGTATTTTCGGGTCAAGCAATACCTAATCCTAAAACAACAAACACAGCCTTTGAGGTAAACGGTAATACTAGTACGGAAAATGCAAACGTAGGTGAGCTAAATGCCATCACCACTCTCCGTTCTGGTAGAGCGGTTGATAACAATATAACTATGCCTATAGTTACACCACAAGTAGTCCCTACACCGGATATTGAACTAGATACCGAAATAGAAATTGAAGAGCCTACCCCTTTAGAGGTACCAGTTAAACCATAACTTAAGAAACAGAAAGCCAAGGTTAGACATCCAGTTGATCCATACGCTAAATATAGAGAGAAACCACCGTTTCCCCAGAGATTAGCAATGTTAAACAAGGATACAAACTATGACGAGATTAGGGAAGTTTTCAAAAATCTAAAGATAAACCTACTCTTTCTTGAAGCAATTAAAAAGTTACCTCACCATGCTAAGTTTCTTAAAGAGTTGTGCACTACTAGGCATAAGACAAATAGTCCTAAAGACACCTTTCTAACTGAACAATTTACAACTTTATTATAACATAATGGAATCGTTAAGTACAAGGACCATGGTCGTCCTATTGTATAATGCACCTTAGGAGATTCCCACACGGCAACCACTTTATTAGACCTGGGAGCAAGTGTTAACTTACTCCCGTATTATTTATACAAACAAATAGGTCTACAATAGATGCAACTTACTCAAATGACGTTGGAATTAGCGGATCGGTCTATTAAGTATCCGAAGGGTGTGGTTGAAAACGTGCTTGTTAAGGTTCAAGATTTCTACTATCCTGCTGATTTTGTTATCCTCAATACGGAAGTCGTTAATTACTCTGTTTCGATCATCTTAGGGCGTCCCTTTTTGGCAACTGCCAACGTGCTTAGAAATTGCCGCGATGGTTCAATGTCATTGTCTTTTGGACATCTTTCTGTTGAGATAAATGTTTTTAAAATGATGAAATAGTTACCAGATTCGTCTGTATAGATGGGGAGATTAGCATGATCGAGAGTTTAGTTCAAGATTATTTTAACAACACGTTTCCAGAAAACCAAATGCATAAATTTCTTTCTTTTGGAAGTTCAGATTTTGTCGATGACTCCTACTTAGAGGAAGTCAACACCATCTTTGAGTCTGCACCTATCATAGACCCTTCTGTTGCTCCATCTACTAAGTTTGAAGACCTTCTACCTAAGCAAGTATTCATTACTCAAGATGAGGACCCTCTAGAAGCATTTATCGACATTCCTTCCACCCTGGTGCTTAAACCTCTTCCTTTTGAGTTAAAATATATTCAACTTGATACGGATGGTAGTCATCCGGTAATTATATCTTCTCTGTTATCTAAAGAGGAAGAGACACGTTCGATCAGGGAACATCGTTCTGTGATTGGTTGGTCCCTAGCCAACATTAAAGGAATTGACCCTATTGTGTGAACTCATCGTATCCATTTGGAGGATAACGCATAGACTTCTCGCGAACCTCAGCGTCGCTTAAACCCTGCCATGAAAGAAGTGGTCGGGGAAAAGTCTTACAATTACTCGACGCGGGTATCATATACCCAATCTCTAATAATGAATGGGTAAGTCCCATTCATGTAGTTCCTAAGAAGTCAGAGATTACCATGGTACGTAATACCAAGGGTGAATATGTTGCAACGCATGGTCCTATGAAATGGTGAATCTATATCGATTACAGACGTTTAAATTCCATGACATGAAAGGATAATTTTCCTTTACCCTTTATAGATCAGATGCTAGAACGTCTAGCTAGTCATGCTTTTTACTGTTTTTTGGATGGCTACTCTGGCTATTTCCAAATTATTATTGATATTGATAACCAAGAAAAGACTACTAATAACTGCTCAAAAAGTGCTATTTAACCCTCGATTATGCCTCTTGTTTAGCCATCTTAGTTGACTAATAGTGTTTATAAGTTGTGTTTTAAGATTCTACAGGTGAAAAAGAGAGTTTTGTAGAATATTAGAGAAAATGGGGTAAAACGAAGCAATTCGGAGCATTAAGGATCACATGGGAGGCCCGTCGACAATCATGGAGAAGGCTAAGGAATTGGAGCTATTAAAGATGCGACTTGGACCTATTTTAAGCCTATTTGGAAGCCCAAGGCCAAAGAATTCGTTGCTTGGACCAAAGCCCACAAAAGAGGATAGAAGGATAGAGCAGAAGAGAGAAAATAGGCTTATGCGTCTAGGACGCATGGATCGAGCGTCCAGACGCATTGATCAAGTCTGGGACGCATGGATTGAGGATCCAGACGCATTGATTAAGTCTGGGACGCATGAATAGTACGTCCAGACGCATGAATTGACACTGTAGCCAATTCCTTCTCAGTTTTGAAGACGAAGTTGGACTCTGAAAGAAGTCTATTTGTATTAGGAAACAAATTGACGGTTTGAAATGCTTCTATAGCTTATTGAAACCCCTATAAATAGAGGACCTAAGTGCCTCATGTAATGGGCCAATTCACTTATATTCTTTTCTCCAGAACTTGAGGCAGAGAGAGATTAATAATAAAAGATCGGTTTTAACTAGCTGAGTCTTAATAAATTAGTTTTTCTAGTCTTATGTTCTTTGACTCTTCTTTTTCTCGTTCTTCGTGTTCTTCCTTCTTTATGGAAGGCTAATCTTCTCCTTCAAGGGAGGAGATGAAGCCAGTGCTTAAGGTTTAATGATTCTTCTGGTTCATAGTGTTGTTCTTCAATCGAGGTTAGTTCTTTATGTTTTAGTTATTAGTTTCATTGCCCACACCGGGGGATGGAAGTATAGAATAGGGTTTATATTTTGCAATATTAATATCATGCTAGTGTTCTTTACTTTTCTTCTAGTAGTATAGTTCTTAGAGTTAGGAAGTATTCTTTGTGTTGCCTTAGAAGGGGTAGCTCGGGAGTGGCTGCCTAGGGGAAGTATTCTTTGTGTTTGCCTTAAGTGGTGATTTATTGAATGGCCGCCCTATTAGGAAGTACTCCTTGATGTTGCTCTTGGTAATACATTGAATGGCTGCCCGAGCTTACATAAAAGGAAAGAAGATATTAATAGCATAAACATAGGAACAACCTTAAGTAGAGTTAATTGTTAACGATGTTTCGTCCAAGAGGGCATCGACACTTGCTCGATTGCCTAATTGTAGTCTACTTGTAAGAATAACCATAAAGCAGAAGGTTGATAACCGTAAAAATAATAGAATCCTAAATATTAATGTTAACAACACTAATACGTAATCCTACCGTTCTTACGTTTAAATCAATTCTTCTTACTCTCAAAACATAATCATGCAATATAATGAGTAAGGATTCGTCCACTCTTAACTCTCTAGACTTAAATCGAATTCAACTAATCAAACCCAAAAGGAAGAATGGTGAGAGTAATGATTTGATGTGAAATTTCTATACTACCATTCCGAACACAAGAACAATAATAATAATAAGACATAATTAAATTAAACTAAAATTAAAACTAATTTAGAACTAAGATTGTGAATAACTAATTATAAATTTAAGACAACTAAATCTAAATAAAAATTTAAGCAATAATCTAAATTGAAATGAAGAACTAATACTTTATTCTAAAAACTAAAATATGATTCTAAACTAACTAATTGAATGAATGTAAAAAAACTAGATCTAGATCTAAAAACTAATCTAGATCTATCTTTTTCTAACCCTAAACTCCATTAACATTAGCTTCCTAACCTAACTCCCTCTAACAAAGAGTCCAGCTTTTGTTTTTATACTTTCAGATCCAAAAATCGTGCATGGGCTTGGAGCAATGTTTTGGGCCGGAAAATCGGGCCCAAAACCCAATTTCTTTAGTCCAAAATGGGCTCTTCAGCTGTAGTTGTCTTTGACAGATGTTTCGTCCACTTTTGCTCCTCTGATTGGACCAAGTCTTGGACCATTGGAAAGCTCTTTTCGAGCCGGTCGTTTTGACATAAGCTAGGCCCGATTCCGAGGTTTGAGTCCAAAGATATGGTCTTTGGAAGTTCTGCTGACTTTGTGCACTGTTTCTGCCCGCGTGGACTTTGACTTTTCAGCTTTTGACCGGGCTTTACAAAGGCTTTGTCTTCTTGAAAATTGGCCTTTAATCACAGAACTCCTTAGCAACCGACCTTTGCTCCTTTATCTCGCTAAAGTGGCACATTTCTGCACATAATGGACTTTGAAGCCTGAAATGCATAAAAACACGTAATCAATATTAACTCTTACTTATTATTCACATAATTGGTCTAAAAGTACGATTGTTAAGGGGTTAAAACTACAGTTTTGGGCTCTTATCAAACCACCCCCAAACAGCATTTTGCTTGTCCTCAAGCAAAGATGAGAAATTAGAATAAGTGACCAAAAATGGAGTTCTATCTACTCTCGTTTCGCTGAGTGCGATTGCATTGACCATATGCAACAAGGCCTTAAACCACTAGGAATTCCCTAGTGGACGAGTTATAGCCTCATGAGAGTTTTCTAGTGAAGGTACTCACAAACTTCATCTATACTACAACGACTAAGAAATAAAACTATTGTTTCCTTATTTATGTCTCAATTATCTATACATCTTACTAGCAATGAATACAGAATATCATGTCGAAACCTAAGCTAATATATGCATAATAATCAATCATCTACGAATAAACATATATACAATGAGTAATGCTATGAAATGCAGTAATAGGTCTGTTTCTGAAACTTTGGAATAGCGTCCTTAAGTAGGTTCTCACATAAAAGTGAAGACAAAAATCACTCTGATTTTTCCACTCAAGTTTTGCTACTCCAAATGCAGTGGGCATACTTTACCTTACAATCTCAATGACACACAAGAAAGCGAAGTTGATCAAACACATATGCCACTTACTATCCCACTAACCTATTCCTAATTGAGCTAGAGGTCTTTATTAGGTGTCATGGGGATTAGGAGATTGTTTAAGAAGGAAGGAAATGGATATTCAAAAGGGACAAGTCCGAGATAATAGAGTCTTCATATTATGTAACTAGAAAAACCTTGTTATTTCCTTTTTGCTTCTACACTTTGTTTCCATCCTTAGCCATATTTTTTTTTTTTTTGGCTTTTGACTCCTTTTATTCTATTTTTTGGAGTTTTTATTTTATTTCTATTTTTTTTTATTTTTCTTTTCTTTGGACGGAAACTTCTTTTCTTTATTTTCTGAAGCAATTAACTAACTTTTGTTTACACATGTTTTTCTCTTCTTCTTTCTTCCTTATTCTATTCTCAGACTTATCTAAATTGGGTAGGTTGAATTTTTTTTATTTTGTTTTGTTTTGTAACAGGGTAATGGATTTATGGTTTATGAAAGGGCTAATGAAAGGCTCAGTAGGGCGACTAGCGGAAAATATACTTAGGTCGGAATTTCTAGCTATATCAATCCAAAAAGGGCCTAAATTCTCTCTTAGGACATGGTATAGTGGTCAAGCAAGTGGATGTGTGATTTCTCTATTCGGAATATACTTCTCCCTTGTGTCATTTCTCAAATGTTTCACTCATATAAGGCTTTAGGCTATATTCTCACAGGATTTGTAGAATAAGTACTCTAGCCTAGATTTCAGAAACTTACTACCGAACAATCATAGATACTCATGTAATATATTTATAGATAGATGCAAAGATTATTACTTACATATTAACCTAAGTTTCTAAAAACTATTCTATTGCAAAAGCTACGTGAGACTTCTAGATTATTAAGAGCATAGAGAAAGAAACAATACCAATATTCCTAAGTGTATAGCATAAACTTTTTATTTTTATTTTTATTATTTTTAAGACAAATAATACGTAATATACAACCTAATATGTGCTTAACATTTACATCGTATTTCTATACCACCCCCAAACAATTTGGGAGAAGGGGCTTCATGAAACAATTCAATAGCACAATTAAATTATGTAACTAACTAATTTTTATAATTTTTAATATTTTATAAATAAAAGTGCGTAATTTACATCCTAAAAGTGTCTAATTTTTGCAAATGTTTCTATCCCACCCCCAAACAATCGAACACTTTGTCCTCAAAGTGTAAAGAGATAAGGAAAGAATTTACCATAGAAGCGTGGCAAAAATGGCGTGCACATGTGAATGAAATATTGTAAAGATGATATGATAATATGAAGCACAATTAAACCGGTGCGTACTAACTAACACAAACTCTACTGAAGTAAATATGACAGGCTTAGGGTGGCAACATGATTTAAAATAAATACCAAAATACGCTACCCCCAAACAAAATTGGAAAACTCTTTTTAAGTTTGAAAATTTTGTTTGGCCTATACTCCGAAAGTTGGTATTGTCACTAAAACTTGGGTCTTTTTAAAGTCAGATTCCCTAGACTTACTAATATATATGTATTAAAATGCAGTTTACCATATATCAACAATCGAAAAAGTTGTGGGTCTTTCCACAAATAATTAACATGGAATGCACCATCAAATAGAATTAAGCACCAAGATTTCCTATGACGTAGCTTAGTGGAATGAGAGCAAAGCCTTATAGATCTAAAACCTAATTGAGCATACAGTTTCTTCTTTGTCCTCTTACGAAGGGGATGCCAAGTAAATGAACGTGAGAAAATTGATGGTTGTCGAAGATACGTTGGATGTGGATAATTTTGAGAAGGAAAAAATGGAAAAAATGAAAATGTGTCAGGTGGCTTGTCCTTGGGTGTTACTTCTTCACCAGTTGGTTTTAGATAGTTATGAAGCATAGGAGAAACGCCAAGGTCAAGTACAAACTCAATGGTTCTTTGAAAAGGTAGAGGGCGAGGAACATTCGTGATGGAAGGTGAATGAGTGACATGAGGATGTGAGGTGGGTGAATGGTGTTCAACTAGTGTTCTTAGGTCTATATCATTAGAGGCCTTGAGATATGCAAGACATTCCGCAATAGGTGGGTAAGAAGAATCAATTTGGGATAGAGGGTGAAAAATTCTTCTTCCGTCCATGGCGTCAAGAGATGAATGGATGTCAATAGGAGAGAACTTCTTGAGATGGCAAAGAAGGGTTGCAAAAGAGTCGAAGGAAATCCTCCTTGATGTTATCTACGCCTAGGGAGTAGAAATTGTGATCCTTGTCTTCTTCCATAAGAGGGTATCTAGTAGTGTGGGGACTAAAGTGTCACCGCGACTAATGTGAGGTACAAAACTCTCAATGGACTTCACTTCCCTTCTACAGGCAAACCTAGTTGTCCCTATTTTTTTGTCTAAACATGTTAACTTCTACGAAAGATTTCCAAAAGAAAGAGTCATTGAGCCATCCCGACAATTGATTTGGGCATTGGCGGTTGCCAAGAAAAGGCCCTAGGATGATGGGAATGGAATCATGAGCAACTTCGTGTCAAGAATAACAAAGTCAAATTTGGATAGTAAAAATCCTAAACTTTAACGAGAATATTTTCAACTACACCCTTGGGATACTTAATAGAACGATCGGCTAACTGCAAAGTCATTTTGGTTGGTTGAAGTTTTGTTAGACCTAGTTGTTTATATAAATAAAAAGGGAGTAAGTTAACACTCGCCCCCAGGTCTAATAAAGCAGTTGTTATGAAGGTATCACTTAAGGTGCATTGTACAGTGGGACGACCAGGGTCCTTGTACTTAACAATTCCGTTATGTTCAGATAAAGAGGGATATTGTTCAATGAAGAATGCTTCATGAGGTATGTTGGTTTTTCTCTTCTTGGTGCACAACTCTTTTAGAAACTTAGCGTGTTCAGGTAGAATTTTTATAGCTTCTAGAAAAGGTAGGTTTATAGTCAAATTTTTAAACACTTCCCTAATCTCATCAAAATTTTCGTCCTTTTTAAACACAACTAGTCTTTGGGGATATGGTGCTTTATCGCTATTTTAGCAGAAGGGATAAAAGTTTTATTAGTCTTTGCTTTATCTCTATCCGTTTTCCATCTAGGTGTCCATATTGGAACCTCTACAGGTGTAGGGTCTTCACTTTCTATTATTGGGTCTTGTAATGTTTTCCCTTTTGGTTGTGGTTTAACCGGTACTTTATACGGTTGTAGGTCTTGGTTTCTATTATAGTATTTGGTATGGTATCATTTTTAGTTTATGGGTAATCTTTTAGGCATATTCACTTAGTTATCAACGACTCACCCCTGAGCGAAGGGTAGTGATTTTGTAGGTCCCCTTGGTTTATATTACCATTACAAGATAAATACTGTTTATTTTAAAGGGGTGTTTGTTGACTTAGGATTAGGCATTGCTTGACTTGGAAACACGCCGGTTTGGTTATTATTTTGGTTAGAAGACATGTCAATAACCTTTTGGCACAAAGACTGCATCATTTGCATCGTTTGTTTCATCATATTAGAGTTTTGATCATGCTGATCTTTCATCAAGTTGGAGTTTTGTTGCATAATTTGATTTTGTTTCTCCAACAAGGTCACTACTACTTTGTCTGTAGATGGTTGTATTGGAATTAAAGCTTGTTGAGCGTTCATGTCTTGATGTTGATAGTTCTGGGTTATGGGTACTAAACCTCTATTCTGGTCACCTAAGTTCCCTTGTCCTTGATGTTGAGTTAACTGGTTGAAGTGTGATGGTTGTGGTGGTGTTTGTGCATAGACAAGAGGACAATAGAAGTCGGAATGCTCAAGACTACAATAGACATTACAACGAGTAGAGTTAATGTTCATGACTGGAGTGGGTTGTTGTTGAACAGAGATGGCATCTACCTTTTTAGTGAGGGCATCGATAAGAGTTTTAAGCTCGAGATCATGTTTAACCTCCAGAGAAGAAGGAGAGGAGTGGGAGGAATCGTTACCTCCCCAATTGTTATTCTTCTTAGATTGATCTTCTAAGAATTTATAAGCCTCCAAGGCTCCTTTACAAAGAAAACTATCCCCAGTCATGATATCTAGAACCTCCTTATGATAATGTGAAAGCCCCTTGAAGAAAGCACGAACAAGCATGTCTTTCCCAAGATTATGATGCGGGCATTCAATGAGAAGATCAGTGAAACGATTTCAGGCCTCTGAAAAGGATTCATGAGGATTCTGGCTGAAGAAATGAATCTTGTGAAGCATTTCATCTGTCTTTAGTGGTGGGTAAAATTGTTCCATGAACAATTGAACAAGTTGAGCCCATGAGTCCACAGAGTTTGGCGTTTGGGCAGTTAACCAAGACGTCGCCTTGTCGGCTAGGGTGAAAGGAAACACCCTAAGTTTAACTTGATCTGGACCTACGCTAGGATGATTTAATGTAGTGAGAACTTGGTCTATCCTACGCATGTGCTGGTAAGGCTTCTCGTGGTTTAAACCATGAAAAACCGGTAACAAGTTAAATATATTAGGGGGGATTCGAAAATCCCCCACTAGGTCTGCAAGAACGATGCACGACTTAGGGCCATCGTTTAGGGCTTTATAAAAATCAGAGATAGGAGTCTCTTGTTCTTTAGCCATTGATGCAAGTGTAGTGTGTGAATATCTAGATAGGCGTGTTGTATTTATTTCTCTCGAAAAAAACAAGCCTGATTATACTAGAATTAAACTCCTCCCTACGTAAGAGGCGCAGGAGTGGAAGAAGGAGTACCGAATGCCTCTTTGCTACGCGCGTTTGAATAGCGTCTTGTATACGTAATCTCAGTGTATTTAACAAGTTAGAAACACTGAATAACTTGAAGAAATAAAAATTTGAACTAACCTATGAAAATTGGGCTGTTCACGCTGAATTTTCCTTCGAGGGCACGCGGGTGCCCTCTGTTTAAAGCCTTGAAAAAGCTCGGGTTTTCGAATGTCCAGTGTTTTGGGCGCAGTCGCGCTTGATTTGGGCGCGGGTCGTGCTTCAGGGTTTTCGAGTTTTAGGCCTTTTATCTTACTCCAAAAAATTTAAAATTTTTACAGTAATTTTCTAAGACATCTATCAAGTATTCTGTAAAATTTTAGATCAATCGGAGCTATGAAAGTCCCTCTACTTCCCTGCAAAGTTTGCAAAACAGTTTTCGGACACAATACAAACAACCGAATGGTTAACCCATCAAAACAAAGCCAAAAATTGCTAAATATTTACTGGAGACTCCTGACAGATCCTACTTGTTCCTGTAAAACTTTTAGAGCAATTGGAGTTCTACAACCTCTCCTTATCGGCTAGTGTTCCAGATATTAAGTGTTTGCAACACTGCAGAAACACACTTGAAACACTCTACTATTTAGGTGGTCAAAACAAATAAAAAACTCGTCAAATAGTTTACTACAAACTCCTGACTTAGGATAGATACTCCTGTAAAAATTATAGAATTTTTAGAACTCCCTAAGTAACCTTACTTGTCTGTTTTTCAAGAACATACGGTGTGAAAACTGAAATGTAGCACTGTAAAGATCTTATTTTTTTCACAAGGTAAACCAACTTTGAAAAATCTGAAAATATTCCAGTAAATCAACAACACATTATATATTATGTCTAAAAATTTTCAGAATTTTCGAAAATTTAGAAATACCTTCACCGCAGTGTTTTTCTCTGTGAATCTGCAGCCCCTATGCCTAAAACAATGAACAGTTCCAAAAATTCAAGAAATAAGGATGAAAAATTAAAAGGGTGGGTGGGTAGAGAATGGGGGATTGCCCCTTGGATTCAAGCAATTGAATTCTTGTCTAGAACGAGATTAAGATGGCAGCGGCGCCATTTGATAACCGTAAAAATAATAGAATCCTAAATATTAATGTTAACAACACTAATACGTAATCCTACCGTTCTTACGTTTAAATCAATTCTTCTTACTCTCAAAACATAATCATGCAATATAATAAGAAAGGATTCATCCACTCTTAACTCTCTAGACTTAAATCGAATTCAACTAATCAAACCCAAAAGGAAGAATGGTGAGAGTAATGATTTGATGTGAAATTTCTATACTACCATTTCCAACACAAGAACAATAATAACAATAAGACATAATTAAATTAAATTGAAATTAAAACTAATTTAGAATTAAGATTGTGAATAACTAATTATGAATTTAAGACAACTAAATCTAAATAAGAATTTAAGCAATAATCTAAATTGAAATGAAAAACTAATACTTTATTCTAAAAACTAAAATATGATTCTAAACTAACTAATTGAATGAATGTAAAAAAACTAGATCTAGATCTAAAAACTAATCTAGATCTATCTTTTTCTAACCCTAAACTCCATTAACATTAACTTCCTAACCTAACTCCCTCTAACAAAGAGTTCAGCTTTTGTTTTTATACTTTCAGATCCAAAAATCGTGCATGGGCTTGGAGCCATATTTTGGGCCGGAAAATCGAGCCCAAAACCCAATTTCTTTAGTCCAAAATGGGCTCTTCAGCTGTAGTTGGCTTCAATAGATGTTTCGTCCACTTTTGCTCCTCTGATTGGGCCAAGGCTTGAACCATTGGAAAGCTCTTTTCGAACTGGTCGTTTTGACATAAGGTAGGCCTAATTCCGAGGTCTGAGTCCAAAGATATTGTCTTCGGAAGTTCTGCTGACTTTGTGCACTATTTCTGCCCGCGTGGACTTTGACTTTTCAGCTTTTGACCGGGCTTTACAAAGGCTTTGTCTTCTTGAAAATTGGCCTTTAATCACAGAACTCCTTAGCAACCGACCTTTGCTCCTTTATCTCGCTAAAGTGATACATTTCTGCACATAATGAACTTTGAATCCTGAAATGCATAAAAACACGTAATCAATATTAACTCTTACTTATTATTCACATAATTGGTCTAAAAGTACGATTGTTAAGGGGTTCAAACTACAGTTTTGCGCTCTTATCAAAGGTCATAGATTAAAAGTATTGGTGGATTCTAATCTCTTGAATTCCCTCTTTTAGAAATTCCCAATAGTTTAGTTAATTTAGTTTAGTTTAGCATTAGAATCTAAATCTTTATAATCATAGTTTTTTATCCCTTAAACCCCCTTTCCAGTCCTGTCCTTCACATAACATACACTTAAAAATGGAACGATACCCTACTCATCCTTTACTTATTAAGGGATAATTAGGTTTTGATACGCTTCTATCTTGTTCAACGACCATCATCTATCTACATCAACCATCATCTATCTACATCACCCATCATCTCATCTACACACACAAAAAGAACCAGTGTCAAATGGCGCCGCTGCCATTTTAAGTTGTTTATGTTTAACGTTTTCTTTCAAGATTAGAATTTTGGATCTTGAGGTAATTTTAGCCGCATCATCTATCTTTTTAAGAAAGAAAGAAGCTTGAAGGACATCTTGAAGACAAGATCTACCATCCAAGTTAGTCGAATCTTCATTCTTTTTATTGCTTTCTTAGTATAGTTACATCATAGTTTAGTTTTATTGCTTTCTAGTATAATTGCATTTAGGACCTTTTCAACAATTGAAGTTGTAAGCCAACATAGTGAAACATCAAACTCTAGTGTTTCTTGTCTGAATCTTGACAAACGGACTATCGTCTTTGGGCAGTGGTACTTAAGCAATCCAAGTGATTCACCATAACCCTAGAAGAGACAGCTTTAGACAACGGGCGAGATACTAGTTGCAAAGCCCAACCGAGTTGAAGAAAAGTAGTTTTACATTCTAGTATAATTTAGAATAGTTGCATATTAGTTTAATTGCATTCAATCATAGTAGGATAGTTTTTTCCTAGTGTATGCCTTGTCGTCCATATCATCGTCCGGTAAGAACACAACAGTGGACAAGGTTTAACAACCGACTCACAAGAATACTAGACGAGATTGATACAATGGCCGCAAGCAATGATGGAGGTGTTTTGGACACCAATAATCCTGAAGCTATCCCTCCCATGCAAGCACAACAGAGGAAGAAGTTGAGTGATTTCTATTCACCAATCATTGGAGACCCACCAAGCAGTATTGTTTTTCCAGAGACAGAAGCTAACCAGTTTGAACTTAGAGCATCAGTAATCTCTATGCTTCCAAAGTTCAATGGTTCGCATAATGTTCACCTTATGTTCACATAAACAAATTTCTATCGATCCCCTCGAGAACTTTCAAGAACCAGAATATCAGGGATGAGAGTATCAAGTTAATTCTTTTTCCACTCTCACTTGAAGGTAAAGCATCCGAATGGTTAACTGCACAGCCGATCAATTCAATCAACAACTGGGAGAAGTTGAGAACAAAGTTTATGAACAAGTTATACCCACCCCAGAAGACAGATGCCATGCAGCAAGCCATCATCAATTTCAAAGGGAAGGTGACTGCAGAATATCATCAAAGCTGGGAGAAATTCAATAATCTACTAGTCTCATGTCCACATCATGGTTATGATAATAGCACACTGGCTCATTTTTTCTTTCGAGGACTTTCTACTATGAACAAGCAGATGATACACTCAATGCATCAAGATAAGTTTACATCATTGGATGGAGAGGAAGCCTACAACTTTCTCGAGAATTTAGCTGAAGACACTCAACAATGGAGTACTAGCAACGAGGACGTAGCTAGAGTGGAGGGGCTGCCGAAGAAATTTGGCAACCAAATTCAAGAAGACCCAAATCAAGCAATGCTATCAATTATGGCAAGCCTATCAACAGGACTTGAAAATCTGAACAAGAAGTTTAATCAGTTCTCCATGAATCCTCCAAAACCAAATAATTTCCAAGCTAAACCTCAGCCATCCAAGCCTTGTTATACCATTTGTGAGCTATGTTCTGATGAAGGCCACACCACTGAAGAGTGTTTGTACTATCTGGATACTAATGCAGAGGCATGTAGTATCAACTCTTTAGGAAGAAATAACCAGTTCAATCAGGGACAGAATTATTGGAAGCCACAAAATACAAATCAGAGGAATTTTCCTCTAGGATTTCAGAATAAGTCAAATCAGTTCCAGAATAACCAGTATCAGTTCTAAAACCGCCAGCAACCATACATAAATCAACAGTCATACCAGAACCAGCAATACCAATCCAACACAAACAGAGAGTTAGTACCAGATCTTATGAGTGGATATATTGCCCCTACGCCTCAGTTGAGCAAAGCAGTTACCCCACATCTGGAAGATGCTATCACCACCATTGTCAATGAGCTGAAACAGACAAATAAAAGAACTTAGAAGTTGGAGAATAACTTTAGTGTCATTCAAGGCCAGATAGGGCAAATCGCTGCCGCCTTGACAGAGAGATCAAAATGAGCATTACCAAGCCGGCCGAGCCAAACCGAAAAGGAAGAGGTGTCTTGGGTGGATAACCGGAGATTACTCGGGTTGAATGCCCAAGTTAATTCTGTCACCACCACTCGAGGTCAGGCAAGAAAGTTGATAACAAGGATTGTCTATGAACCGGGGAAAAGATTCTCGCGGAGCCTAAGGTAACTTATGTCCCCACCATCCCACCCAGGTTCTAACATTCCGGATATATCTAGTGTCAGGCCACCCTCAAGAAACTGTTGCAAAAGAAGTTGAAGGAACTACTGTGGAAGTAAGTAAGAAGAAGCCATCACGAGTGACTCCACCTGTCACTCCACTATTTGTTACCAAGCCAACCGAAGCCGAAAGAAGAGAACCGATATTGAAGAATCCGCCAGCACCGTTTCCTTCGAAACTAGTGAATACCAGAAAGGATGACCAGTACAAGGAGATTTGGGATGTATTTCAGAATTTACAGTTGGGCTTGAAGGATCTAAAACCGACTGATGTTACTTTACAGTTGGCAGATAGATCAATGAAGATACCTAGAGAAATCATTGAAGACGTCATAGTCAAGATCGAAGATTTCTATTATCCTGTTGATTTCATAGTACTGGACACAGAACCTACATCTGGTAGGCAGATACCAATCATTCTAGGCAGACCATTCTTGGCCACTGCAAATGCACTCATCAACTGTCGAAATGGTAATATGACGTTATCATTTGGTAATATGAAAGTCGAGACCAATGTTTTCCATATGTTACAGCAACCACAGGAGGTATGTGCTGTGAACGAGGTATGCATGATTGAAGCGTTAGCATAAGATTATCTGACTCATTCATATCCTACTGACGAGTTATTGAAAGCTTTGACAGACTCAGATTGTGAGGAACTTAGTGTTGAGTCAATCATTGCGATTTTGGATTCATCACCTGTCATGGATGACATCAAGTTCAAAGAAAAGCTTGAATTGCCAATGCTTGATGGACCACCTAAAGAGCTTAAGAAGGAGCCACCTAAGCTAGAATTGAAGCCTTTACTGTCTACACTCAAGTATGTTTTCTTGGGAGATTTGGGAACCTACCCAGTAGTCATTGCATCGATTTGATCTGCGGGAGCAGAATCCGTGTTAGTAGCACTTTTAAAGGAACACAAGTCAGCTATAGGTTGGACAATTGATGATATCAAGGGGATCAGCCCAATGATAGTTCAACATAGGATTCATTTGGAAGAGGATTCCAAGACTTCTAAGCAAGAGGTTGTCAAACTCCTTGACGCCGACATTATCTACCCTATTTCTGATAGTCAATGGGTTAGTCCAGTTCAAGTTGTGCCGAAGAAGTCTGGAACCACAGTAATCGAGAATGAGAACGATGAGTTGATTCCAACCAGGATTCAGACTAGATGGAAAGTTTGCATCGATTACAGGAAGTTGAATAGCGCATCGAGGAAAGATCATTTTCCATTGCCTTTCATCGATCATATATTAGAAAGATTAGCTGGACAAGCTTACTACTGCTTTCTTGATGGTTACTCAGGATACTTTCAGATCCATATTCACCCTAAGGACCAAGAGAAAACATTCACATGTCCTTTTGAGGATTATCTGCATCATCTCTCCTTAGTCCTTAAACGTTGTTGCGATACCAACTTAGTTCTGAACTGGGAAAAGTGTCACTTCATGGTAAAGGAAGGGATATTCTTTGGAAGGAATTCTAGTAGATCGGTTTTAAAATGTCTACAGGAAGTAAGCATGTTGTCAAAAGATCAGTTTTGAGATGGAAACCTAAGTATTCCCCACCTGTTAGTTTATGGGATTTCCTCCCTGTTGACCTTCAAAGGAAGATTATTTCTATGGCTCGTGTATGGTTCGGTAAAAGTCCATTTGCACATAAGAGGAGAGTGCGTAAGCTAGGTTGCTATAAGAATTGCCATTCTGAAACTTGTCCTGGGTTACAGCCATTAAGAGAAAATTGTTGGTACAAGGTATACTTTTGTCAATCACATGCTGAGAGAGATCAGAAGAATTCCTACAAAGTGGAACCGAGTTGGTGGGAGTACTAGTCTTGAGGATCTGACTATAAAGGACTCAAAAGTCTTGAGGATCTAACTTTAAAAGACTCACATTATGTCTTGAGGATCTGACTTTAAAAGACTCACATTACGTCTTGGGGATCTGACGTAAAAAGACCTAAAAATTTGTTTCTTGAACTAATTTCGATATTCGCATCAATGGTAATATCCTACCTTTTTCTCATCCATTTTATTTACTTCTTTATACATTGAGGTCAATGCATGCATAAGTAGGGGGAGGGTGTACTTGAGAAATGAATTTCGAAAATTAGTTTTCAAAAACAAAAATATTTTTGTTTCTATATCAGTAGCATGAGAAAAATGAATTTTAATGAGGAGTCTGGGATATATATTCTATACTGCTTAGTGCTGAGTTTGATAGATAGTTGATATTATTGATTTCATTACCGCTTATACTATTTATTATGCTCGGACATAGTTCTTGTTGATAAAATTCTTTATCAAGGTACCACCATAGTACTTGGTCAGTTTTGTGTACTTTTGCTAGTAAACTGGAAGTAGAATTTTTAGACTTGCCCGTGAGACTTGAGCTTTATACCCATTTTTTGGAGAGTTCTTACGAAAAATCCGAGTCTTAGTGACTCATCATCTTTCAGTTCTTTATGTCGTTGTAATATAGTCTCATTATTCTTTGATTTGGTTAATCATGAAGTGACATCAACTGGGGAGATAGTCATTAGGTCTTGTAGTCTATTCAAAACAGAGTATCATACTGATAAGTCAAGTAGTGAACCCATTCAGCCTTTATCCCACCTAGTAGGACCATCATGTTAAACCCTTTTGCGCCTTACAATAAGCCATTTTCTTTCATAAAACCCTCTACCCTTCACCCAACTCCAGACAAGGAGTATAGCCAAAATCTTTATCAGCCATACCCATATGTTTCTGAGAATACGAGGGGCACAAGGAGGAAGAAAGACCACAAAAGGAAGATTACAAGGAAATATCAGAGAGATACAATGAAGTCCATCATTCTGTTCAAAGTGAAAGAAGCTAGTGGAAAACAAGCATATCCAGTACTAATCAAGGATATACCACTGAGCTTTAAAAAAAAAAAAAAAATTTTGAACAGAATGGATGGAAAAGCTAAGATAAAGGTAGAATTTTCTCTGCAATACAGAATTTGAAGAAATCTTCCAAAGAAAGAAGCAAAACCCTTAGTGTTTTTCAGAAACAACCTTAGAATCTTTTTACCTTTCCTTCATAAACCAATACCCAAGCCAAGTTACAACCCATGACTTATCACTACAGTATGGTACAAAGTCTAGAATAGGTGAGAGGATGCTAAAGTGAAGGACCCGACACTTCATATGTGATTGACATTCTTTCCATGAGACTACTTTTATTCAGAAGTCTGTTTTTCAAGGTAGTATGTGGGATGTTCGTATGCATTATTCTTTTCCCCACATACATGAGGTAAAATAGTAGACCATCTTCTGAGAGATTCTTTGTTGAGAGTATGACTAGTGAGGATTGAAAGTTGAGATTATCTGTCTAAAGGTAAACTAGGGATTCCGTTTCTTGGATAAGAGAGTAAAAAAAATTGACTAAGTACACACATAAGCCTTGATTGAGAATTTTGTCAATTTTTACTATCTCCCATCATAATTTATGAGTCTTTGCAGCAATGTAGTTAGCAATGGAGACTGTTTGTTGGAGTAAGCACGAAGTGGGTAAGGAATTTCCCTCTCTGAAAAATATCATCATTCTTGAACATGCTATTGATTGATTTTGTGGGTATATCAACTGAAAACCCTCACGAGACTATAACTCGTCCTTTTTGGGGAACTTAAAGGTTTAAAGTCTTGTTGCATATGGTAAATGCAATCGTGATGCCTGCGAAAATGAGTTAGAATTTTATTTTTGTTATTAGGATGTGATTTTGATCACTTATCTATTTTTTTATTTGCTAAGAGACTAGCAAAAGGCTAGTTGGGAGTTGTGATAAGTGCTCAAAAAGTGCTATTTAACCCTCGATTATGCCTTTTGTTTAGCCATCTTAGTCGACTAATAGTGTTTATAAGTTGTGTTTTAAGATTCTACAGGTGAAAAAGAGAGTTTTGTAGAACATTAGAGAAAATGGGGTAAAACGAAGCAATTCGGAGCATTAAGGATCACATGGGAGGCCCGTGGACAATCATGGAGAAGCCCAAAGAATTGGAGCTATTAAAGATGCGACTTAGACCTATTTTAAGCCTATTTGGAAGCCCAAGGCCAAATGATTCGTTGCTTGGACCAAAGCTTGCAAAAGAGAGAAAATAGGCTTATGCGTCTGGGACGCATGGATCGAGCGTCCAGACGCATTGATCAAGTCTGGGACGCATGCATCGAGCGTCCAGACGCATTGATTAAGTTTGGGACGCATGAATAGTACGTCCAGACGCATGAATCGACACTTTAGCCAATTCTTTCTCAGTTTTGAAGACGAAGTTGGACTCTTAAAGAAGTCTATTTGTATTAGGAAAAAAATGACGGTTTGGAATGCTTCTAGAGCTCATTGTAACCCCTATAAATAGAGGACCTAAGTGCCTCATGTAATGGGCCAATTCATTTATATTCTTGTCTCCAGAACTTAAGGCATAGAGAGATTAATAATAAAAGATCGGTTTTAACTAGCTGCGTCTTAATAAATTAGTTTTTCTAGTCTTATGTTCTTCTACTCTTCTTCTTCTCGTTCTTCGTGTTCTTCCTTCTTTATGGAAGGCTAATCTTCTCCTTCAAGGGAGGAGATGAAGCCAGTGCTTAAGGTTTAATGATTCTTCTGGTTCATGGTGTTCTTCAATTAGGTTAGTTCTTTATGTTTTTAGTTATTAGTTCCATTGCCCACACCAGGGGATGGAAGTATAGAATAGGGTTTATATTTTGCAATATTAATATCATGCTAGTGTTCTTTACTTTTCTTCTAGTAGTATAGTTCTTTAGAGTAAGGGAAGTATTCTTTATGTTGCCTTTGAAGGGGTAGCTCAGGGAGTGGCTGCCTAGGGGAAGTATTCTTTGTTTTTGCCTTAAGTGGTGATTCATTGAATGGCCACCCTATTAGGAAGTACTCCTTGATGTTGCTATTGGTAATACATTGAATGGCTGCCCGAGCTTACATAAAAGGAAAGAAGATATTAATAGCATAAACATAGGAACAACCTTAAGTAGAGTTAATTGTTAACGATGTTTCGTCCAAGAGGGCATTGGCACTTGCTCGATTACCTAATTATAGTCTACTTGTAAGAACAACCATGAAGGAGAAGGTCATAGATTAAAAGTATTGGTGGATTATAATCTCTTGAATTCCCTCTCTTATAAATTCCCAATAGTTTAGTTAATTTAGTTTAGTTTAGCATTAGAATCTAAATCTCTATAATCATAGTTTTTAATCCCTTAAACCCCCTTTCCAGTCCTGTCCTTCATATAACATACACTTAAAAGTGGAACGATACCGTACTCATCCTTTACTTATTGAGGGATAATTAGGTTTTGATACGCTTCTATTTTGTTTAACGACCATCATCTATCTACATCAACCATCATCTATCTACATCACCCATCATCTCATCTACACACACACAAAGAGGCAGTGTCAACTACCTTCACATGTCCTTTTGGAACATACGCCTATAAACGAATGCCTTTTGGCCTTTGTAATGGTCCTGGTACCTTCCAGCCATGTATGCTTCATATATTTAGTGACATGGTAGAGCGTTTCATGGATGATTTTTCTATTTATAAAGACTATTTCACTGACTACCTGTCTAACCTGTCTAATGTTTTGACACGGTGTGAAGAGAAGAGTCTGGTTTTGAATTGAGAAAAATGTCATTTCATGGTGAGAAAGGGAATCGTGCTAGGTCACATTGTATCTAGTGATGGCATCGAAGTAGATAATGCCAAACTAGATAAGATAGCGACTCTACCTATACCACGGACTGTCTATGATATTAGAGCCTTTCTAGGCCATGCAAGTTTTTATAGGCACTTTATGAAAGATTTTTCAAAAATAGCTAGGCCTTTAACTAATCTGCTTTTAAAGGATGCCATCTTTGATTTTAATTTTAACTGTAAATAGGCTTTTGAAACTTTAAAAGCTGCCTTAACTTCTGCACCCATTATACAATCTCCTAATTGGTCTAAACCTTTCGAACTCATGTGTGATGCTAGTGATTATGATGTTGGTGTTGTCTTAGGACATAAACTAGATAATAAGTCCAATGTTATTTATTATGCTAGTAAAACTTTAAACGATGCCCAAAGGAATTATACAACTACTGAAAAAGAATTCTTAGCTATCGTTTATGCTTTAGATAAGTTTCGACCTTATTTGGTTGGTTCTAAGACTCTAGTTTACACGGACCATGCAACCCTTAGGTACCTTCTCGCAAAGAAGGATGCTAAGCAGAGATTAATCCGATAGATTCTTCTCCTGCAAGAGTTCACATTAGAAATAAAGGACAAAAGAGGGGTCGAAAATGTAGTTGTCGACCACTTATCTAGACTTACAAATGACGATGATAGTGATTCTGAGTCCATACCTGACTTTTTTCTTGACGAGCATCTGTATGCTATTTTTTCTGCACCATGGTATGCTGACATTGTGAAATATTTAGCATCTAATACTATTCCTGCTGATTGGTCAAGAAATGAACGTAAGAAGTTCTTGGCCAGAGTTAAGTTATACTACTTGGATGAGCTCTACCTTTTTAAGTATTGTGCAGATCAGATTTTTCGTCGTTGTATTCCCCAGTGGGAATATAATGAGGTTCTCTCATTCTGCCATGACAAAGAGTGTGGTGGCCATTTTAGTGGTATGAAAACAGCTGCTAAAATTCTTCATTATGGGTTTTATTGGCCTACTCTTTTTAAATATGCCCAAGTGCATTGCAAGATGTGTGTTCGTTGCCAACAACTTGGGCGAATCACGAAGCATAATATAATGCCATTACATCTAATCATGGTGGCAGAAGTTTTTGACGTATGGGGCATTGATATCATGGGTCCTTTTCCGATTTCCCACTGTTTTATATATATTCTAGTTGTCGTGGACTACGTGTCTAAATGGATAAAGGTCATGGCTTGCCGTAGAAATGACCATAAGACAGTTGTGTTCTTTGTTAAGGAGTATATTTTTGTCAATTTGGTAATCCTAAAGCCATCATTAGTGATGGTAGAACACATTTTTGCAACATAGTTGTTGCATCTCTAGTGAAAAAGTATGGAGTTACACATAAGGTAGCAACTCCGTATCATCCACAAACTAGCGGACAAGTAGAAGTTTCTAATAGGGAAATCAAAAAAATCTTAGAAACAACTGTAAATCCTGATAGGAAAGATTGGTTGAAGTGTCTATCTGATGCTTTATGGGCATATAAGACTGTTTTCAAAACTCCTATAGGTATGTCCCTCTTTAGACTTGTATTTGGGAAACCCTATCATTTGCCCGTTGAATTGGAGCACCGTGCTATGTGGGTTATAAGAAGCCTTAACTTCAATTTTGATGAGGCAGGTGTCAAACTCAAGTTGCAATTGAATGAGCTTGAAGAAATCTATAGTGATTCTTATGATCTCGCAAAGGACTATAAAGCTAACATGAAACGTGTTCATGATAAGCAAATATTGTGCAAAGAGTTTGTAGTATATAGGTCAAAAGGTTTTGCTTTACAACTCACGTCTACATATTTTTCCAGGGAAATTAAAAACCCGTTGGTCTAGTCATTTTCTAGTTACTGAAGTCACCCCTTACGGGGCAATCACCTTGGTAAATCCCAAGGACAACAGTACCTTTCAAGTCAGTGGCCAACGGTTGAAACATTTTCATGAGCTATTGTCCCCTGATGTGGAGGAAGTCCTTTTATAGGACCCTGTCTATGAGGACTGACCTTTGTAGGTTGGTGTACTTTATTTCATTTCCATATATTGGTAAGTGCACCATTCAGGTAACCGGGCCCTCCCTATAGAGTATGTGGCTGTAAGTACTGGATCCTAAGTCCACGGTTAACATAATTCACATATTTCACTCTTGCATGTTTTCTCGGTTTTTTAGTCATGTTCCTCTATGGTGTGAATTATGCATTTATTGCTTTATTGTTTTTCTCTATTAAATCTTTTTCATAAAAAATAAAAATAAATTCTAAAATCATAAAAATAGTAATTTAGGAAGTCTCGGGAATCTGACTTTAAAAGACCCACGTTTAAAACAAATTTTCTAAACTCTGTTGTCTAAAATTTGTTTGGGGGTGTTTTTCCATCCTTAATTGTTCAAATTCCATTTGTGTTGCTTAGGCCATTTAATCGTATTTCGATTCGGGTTGACATTATCCTTGAATTTAGATTTCATTCGTTCGCATAACTTACTTCAACCATGCACTTCGAGGGATTTTCCATCTTCTTATATGTCACCCACAGTTGGAATAGAGTGTTTTATGGATCATTGGATTGGAAATTCTCTCCTAATCATTTTCATATCTTATTCGCATAAATCGAACCAGTAACGAAGCGGCAATTTTAGTTAGAAGTTGCTCAAAAAAACGAAAATTTCGAAAATCGAATCGGGCTTGGGCTCAAATCTCTCACGCACGTGTGTCTCCTTCCTTCAACCAAAACTTTAATGCGAATGAGATATGGAAAGAAACTTTAATCATGAGTTTTCATTCTCACTTCCGCCATTAACAAACTTTAAACCCTAACCAAAAATAATAAAAAAAAGAAAAAAAAAAAGAAAAAGAAAACCTAAATGCACCCACGCCAACAGTTTAAAACAATTTCAAATCTTCTCCAAAACATTGCCCCACCAATCCCAATCTTTTGGAATACCAAAAACAAATACAAAAATTTACAATAAATTTAAATCACCACGCCACCTCCAAAATATTTAGTGAGTTTGTTTTTAAACTCTTTCCCCACCTTATTGAAACCCACAAATCCTTTCAAAACTTCAATGGCTCAAAGACGGAGAATTTTGCAAGAACAAGAATTTATGCCTGCCCACTATGCGCCGTTTTACAGTGACGAGATGATTCGTAGGGATTGGAAGCATTTGTGGTATACGACGAACGATTTTTATAACGAAGATTTGGTCCAACAATTTTATAGGACGAAGGAGTTAGTTGGGAATAAGATTTTTGTGAAGGTGAATAAAGTAAGGAGAGAAGTGGATAGAAATTTTTTGGCGCGTATCTTCGGTATGGAGGAAGGACGCACTCTTGTGGCCACATTGTAGGAATCCCAAGTTAGTGGGATCCAGCCTTTGATGAACGAGACGGTTTTGGAGGGTAACTACAATGCAAGTTCGCATTGTGTTCGCCCGACCGTCCCCTCGCTGAATCGAACGAGCCGGGTCAGAGCTTTCGATGGATTGGGAGGAATGTCATTCGAAAGGAGAAAGTCAATGGCATCAGCCTGAATTGTCTTCACGTTCTATGGATACTCCAGACGAGGAAGTATGACTTCTGTATTCTCGAGTTTTTGATAGCTATAATTAGAGGAGTTGGGAAGAGTATTGCCCTCTCCTTGTTTTGATAACGAAGATCATGATGACCTTGAGAGCGATTCCAAAATCTGATAAGATTTCCCTGAAGAGGCACCAAAATCCTACTATTTACATTAAGTGTATCCAAAAGACGTGGAGGTTGCCTGAAGAGAGGGTAGTGGAAGAGAATGAGTCGGAGGATGGGGAGGACACGGCATGTTTTGATGTCGATGCCTTGGAAAGGTGTACGTCCGATGTAGAACGCATGTCGGTGCTTCATTGTGGCATGCGTTCTCTCAACACTATTTGTGGAGATCTCCGGACTCGGCAAACTACCATCCATCGTAACTATGAGACTCGCGCCCAGCGCGAGGATGAGCATTGGGTGGAGATGAAGGCCGAGATGGAAGCTCAGTGAAAGTTCCGTGAAGATATGCGTGAACGCTTCCCACCCCAGGGTGGTTCTTCTTCTGAGGAGGCGTCTGTGAGGCATGAGTGTCGTCGCCAAAGGACGGATGGCTCTAGCCCATCGGGAGCTCAGGAGTCATCTCCTTCTCATGTGCCATCCACTACCAACAGCGCATTGTTTAGGGATCTTATGAGTTGATGTTGTTTTGTATTTGTTTCTATTAGTTCGGATGTTAATTTTTGAATTCCGTAGTTAAATTTGAATTCGTAGTTAAATTGTATGTGAATTTCAATTTTAATTTGGTTCTTTTTAAATTGTGCGTTGATTTTATTGTTAATCCCACCTTCCCGAATTGTTTGGGGGTGGTATTATTTATTCTAGCATGATTTTTATATGATCCTCAATTTTAAAAGTTGTTTTGGAGTGATTGTTGAGAATATTGCCGATATTGGCATGTCTATGATTATATGTTATGGTAGGATGAAATCTAAAAGAGTTTAGAAGTTACTATTCTAAATTCAATCTAAAAGATATTAGGTTTGTTTTAGAATCAAGAATATGGGTTGTTTCCGTTTTCGATTTTGGAATTTTTTTTGTTTTCGGCAATTGCCTTAAACCTTTTTGGCAACTTCTCAATTGGTTTTGGAAACTCAAAACCTATATAAACTTCATTCATTCTCCACACAAAACTCACATCTCTCACCTTTCACTCCCAAGTTTTCCTTCTTTTTCTGCTTCACTTCAGCGCTCAGCAGCTCGGATCGCGCCTGCGCCTCAGTTGAGCGCCACCCGCATCCAAAACACTGTCAATCCATTTACTCCTGAGCGCGACCCACACCCAAAAAACTGTAAGTCCGATTGCTCTGAGCGCGACCCGCGCCCATACAAGGCTTAGGTTGAGCGCACCCCGCACCTTGACATCCGTAGGCACGAAAAATTCCAATTTTTTATGGGTTGTTCCAGGATCGTTCCAGTTGTTCTAGAGAGTAGTTTTGTGATGACATTACCTATAGTCATTGATAAGAGTCCAAAACTGTAGTTTTAACCCTTTAACAGTCATACTTTTAGACCAATTATGTGAGTAATAATTAAGAGTTAACACTGATCACGTATTTTTATGCATTTCAGGCTTCAAAGTCCATTATGTGCAGAAATGTGCCACTTTAGCGAGATAAAGGAGCAAAGGTCGGTTACTAAGGAGTTCCGTGATTAAAGGCCAAGTTTCTAGAAGACAAAGCCTTTCCAAAAAGCCCGGCCGAATTTGAAAAGTCGAAGCAAAAGTAAACAAAGACACAAAGTCGTGAGAACTTCCGAAGGCCATATCTTTGGACCCAGACCTTGGAATGGGGCCTACCTTATTTCAAAACGACCGGCTCGGAAAGAGCTTTCCAATGGTCTAAGCTTTGATCCAATCAGAGGAGCAAAAGTGGACAAAAAGTTTGTTGAAGCCAACTACAACTGAAGAGGCCTTTTTGGACTGAAAGAATTGGGTTTTGGGCCTGATTCTCCGGCCCAAAACATGGCTCCAAGCCCATGCACGATTTTTGGATCTGAATGTATAAAAACAAAAGTTTAGCTCTTTGTTATTGGTAGATCTTTTAGTAAAGAATAGTAGATTTTTAGGTTAGAAAATAAAGGTAGCTTATAATAGAAAGTAGCCATTGAAATAGCTTCTAGATCTAGTTTTTCATATAGATTAATTAAGTTTAGTTCCATTTCAATTATTATATTAGATTAAACCTTTGAATCCTATTCTTCATTTTGATTAGATCAATAAAGTAGTATTTTTATTAATTTTGATTTTTTGTCATTTCCATTTCTAGATCCAATTTCAATTCCTGTCCTTATTGCATTTTAGTCATTAAATTAGATTTCATTATTGTTTAATTAAGTAAATTTCAATTCTTTATATCATGTTTAGTTTAAATTTAATCGGAAATGATTGCGTAATGATTCTCGGCTAAACCTCCATTAGAGGGGGTTGAGAGGCCTTGATGAAAGCTTGATTCCGATTAACGTAGATTCGTCGTAATTTCCTTTCCACTCTAGAAACGCGTTTAGTTCACCATGAGAATGGGTTTAATCGTTCACATGCTAGTTATTAATTGGTAGAAATGCCATGTGTAATTAGGGATTAGGAAAAACCAATTGTTCTGCGAAGCGATTCAATTCGGATTACGACGATTTGTAGTTAATAGGATTAAGTCGAGTTAAGGTGGAATCAATTCCCCTCTAACTCCTTATCATCGAATAAACGTAGCATTCCCTTAGTTGTTCCCATCATCGACTAGTTGCATTTTAGGTAGGTAGTTGCATCGTAGTCTAGTTGCCTTTTTAAGTAAATCTCTCATCGGACTTTAAGTTAGAGTACTTACTTACACTTGAGAACATAGCATGCGGAAGGACTAAGAGTGGAACGAATCACTCTACTCCACTATATCTCATAGACTTGAGAGTAGAATCTTTGATAATATAGGCATTTAAGATTAAGTTTAGTTTTACTTGCGTTTAGAGTTCATCGCTTTATTTCGTAGGTAAGACTATTCATTTTATGTTTTATCAGTCATACCGGAGCAGTCTTTCGAAGACTTGTTAGGAAGCGAGACTTATGGACATTGGTACCGTGACAGGATCTTGCAGTTAGGATGGAGGCATCTACTGATAAGTGAAGCCGGCTCGTATTCACCTCAGCTTACTGAATATTTTTACAATAATGTTAGTTTCTATTGTAACCAGGATGGAGAACAAGAATTCTCCGTCGTGGTTGATGACAATCCACTAGAATTTAATAAGTATTTGGTATCGTTAGTTTCGGGAATACTAATACTTGATCCTATTCACACGTGGGGATATATGACCGATAATGCATACCTCTATGACTATACATATTTCAATGAGTATTATGGGGGAGGGGTGTTTCGTATAATGGACCAAGGGCGTTATAACATAGCCCTTGGTAGCCTGTCCCTTAATATAGGCACTACCATGTTATTCATCCTGATGAATATTTTAGGGGATTGGCAGTTTACTTCAGCAAATAGTACTGCTGGTGATGTTTTCCTTGCTTTAGTTGAGGGACGTCACCGATATGACATTCCCCGAGTATTAGTGGCTAGTCTTAAGAGAGCCCAAAGCATGAGACATAAGTATCTTCTTATGCCTGTTTTGGTTTGTTGCATCATGCACGGTTGTCTACCTCAATTCTATACCCAGTTGATGGATTGGAAAAAGGTTGAAGTCATGAGACCCACCAATTGGGTGGTTTGCTCATTTCTAGTAATGACTTGGCGGGATAGGAGGTGAAACCTCATTTGGTTGCTCCTTACACCCCATCAGACATAGTAACACTCGACAGGTTAGCACGTGTCGAAGACACATGGCGATGAACTTAGCAAGTTATCATGGCATGGCAGGACGCGAAGGAGCCTCATCTCTTTAAGGAGGATGATGAGGAGGATGACGAGTAAACGAGAGTTAAGGTAAGTTTTAGTTTCAGTTAGTGTCTGCTTATGTCCCAAGCAATTTAATTCTTGTTATCCCTATAATGGGTGGAACTCCAATAGAGTTGCGTCAGTTTTTATTTTCTATATTAGTATGTTTTAACTTTGTTTTGTAGATGTTCCAGAATTTCACGCGTTTCCATGGTATTTTCCTACCCTTTTTATTTAAATACTTTGAGGACAAAGCATGCTTCTTGTTTGGGGGTGGCATAGAAACACGTGTAATTAAGGCATCTGTTAGGATATATATATGTATAATATGCACTTGTTTTCTAGTTAAAATTTCAAAAAAATTCAAAATTTCAAAAATATAAATAAAAAGTTATGTTATACACTTAGAAATATTGGTATTGTTTTCTTTCTCTATGCTCTTAATAATCTTGAAGTCTCACATAACTTTTGTATTAGAATAATTTTTAGAAACTTAGGTTAATATGCAGGTAATAATCTTTGCATCTATCTATAAATATATTACATGAGTATCTATGATTGTTAGCAGTAAGTTTCTGAAATCTAGGCTAGAGTACTTATTCTACAAATCCAGTGAGAATATAGCCTAAAGCCTTATATGAGTGAAACATTTGAGAAATGACACAAGGGAGAAGTAAAATCCAGATAGAGAAATCACACGTCCACTTGCTTGATCACTATACCTTATCCTAAGAGAGAATTTTGGCCCTTTTTGGATCGATATAGCCAGAAATTCAACCCTTATGAAATTATTTTCCGCTAGTCGCCCCTCTGAGCCTTTCTTTAGCCTTTCATAAACCGCAAATCCTTTAACCTTTAGAAAACAAAATAAAATAAAAATCAGCCTACCCATTCTTTGAATGAGTCTAAGAATAGAGATGAAGAATAGAAAAGAGAAAGACTTTTGAAATCAAGAATTTGTTAGTCGCTTCAGATAAGAAAAGAAAGTTTCCATCCAAATAAAAAAAAATATAGAAAATAAAAGAAAATAAACAGTTAGAACTCCAAAAATAGAATCGAAGGAGTCAAAAGCTAAAGAAAAAGAAAAAAAATATGGCTAAGGATGGAAACAAAGTGTAGACGCAAAATTAAAGAACAAAGTTTTCTCCAGTTACATAATATGAAGACTCTACTATCTCATACTTGTCCATTTTGAATATCCATTTCCTTACTTCTTAAACCATCTCCTAATCCCTGCAACACCTAATAAAGACCTCTAGCTCAATTAGGAATATGTTAGTGTGATAGTAAGTGGCAGATGTGTTTGATCGACTCCGGTTTATTTGTGTTTCATTGAGATTGTACGGTAAAGTGTGTCCACTGCACACTGGAGTAGCAAAACTTGAGCAGAAAAATCAGAGTATTTTTGTCTTGACATTTATGTGAGGACCTACTTAAGGACGTTATTTCTAGTTTTCAGAAACGGACCTGCTAATGCATTTCATAGTATTACTCATTGTATATATGCTTATTTGTAGATGATTGATTATTATGCATATATTAGCTTAGGTTTCGACTTGATTATTCTGTATTCATTGCTAGTGAGATGCATAGATAGTTGAGGCATGAATAAGGAAACAATAGTTTTATTACTTAGTCGTTGTAGTATAGATGAAGTTTGTGAGTACCTTCACTGGAAAACTCTCACAAGGCTATAACTCGTCCACTAGAGAATTCCTAGTGGTTTAAGGCCTTGTTGCATATGGTCAATGTCGCTCTCTCGGCTAAACGAGTAGTTAGAACTCCATTTTTGGTCACATATTCTAATTTCTCATATTTGCTTGAGGACAAGCAAAATGCTATTTGGGGGTAGTTTGATAAGAGCCCAAAACTGTAGTTTAAAACCCCTAACAATAATACTTTTAGACCAATTATGCGAGTAATAAATAAGAGTTAATGTTGATTACGTGCTTTTATATATTTCAGGCATTGGAGTCAATTATGTGCAGAAATGTGCCACTTTGGCAAGATAAAGAAGCAAGGATTAGTTGCTCAGAAGTTCTGTGATTAAAGGCCAAGATTCAAGGAGAAAAAGCCTTTTTAAATCCCGGTCAAAGCTGAAAAGTCAAAGTCAATGCGGGCAGAAACAACACACAAAAGTCAGCAGAACTTCTAAAGACCGTATCTTTGGACTCAGATCTCAGAATTAGGCCTACCTTATGTCAAATCGACCGCCTTGGAAAGAGATTTCCAATGGTCTAATCGTTGACCCAATCAGAGGAGCAGAAGTTGATGAAAATTCTATTGAAATCAAATCTAGCTGAAAAGGGCTTGGTGAACTGAAGAAATTGGGTTTTGCGCTCGATTTTCCGGCCCAAAACATGGCTACTCAGCCCATGTACAAAAATGTGGATCTGGTCTCCTCCATTTGAACACACAAGACTTAACTCTTAAGCAATCTTTAGTTTAGGTAGCAAGTAGCCATTAGAGAATAGTTTAGATCTAGATTTAGTCACCATTTTAATTAATTAGTTTTTTTATCTTGTTTTAAATTTAGTTATTGAATTATTGTTATTGCTATTCATTAGATCAATAAAGTTAATTAGTTCTTGATAATCTAGTTTCATTTTCATTAAATCATTATAGTTTCAATTCATAGATTTAGTTATTTATCATTATTAGTTTCAATTAAATCTAGCAAATTTAGATTTCCATTCGAGTTGAAATAAGCAAAGTTATAATCTTTATATCATGTCTTGCTTAAATTTATATATTGATGATAGCATAATGATTCTAGGCTAAACCTCCATTAGAGGGGGTTGAAGAAGCCTTAATGAAGCTTGATTTTTGTTAAGCGTAGAATAGTTGTGATTTCTCATTCCATTCTTGAAAGCAATTAGTTCACCATGAGAATGGGTTTTATTGTTTCACATGCTAGATGTTAGTTGGTAGAGATTACCATGAACAAATAGGGATTAGGAAGAACCAATTGTTATGCGAAAGCATATCAATTTGGATTACGACGATTCTTCGTTAGTAAATTAAGTCGAGTTAAGGTGGAATCAATCCCCCCTAATTCCTTATCATAGATTCAATTTAGCATTTCGTAGTTGAATTATCGTATCTTGTTAGTATAATTTGCATCGTAGTATAATTTCGTAAAACTCTCATTAACTTTGGATTGATTGATAATCTTAGAAATGCGAATTCTAAAGAACTAGGAGTGGAACGAATCTTTTACTCCAACTCTATTCGATAGAATCGAGAGTAGAAAACTTTGATAAATTAGACACGAAAATAGTTTTAATTTTACTTGCGTTTGAGTCTCGTAACTTATTCGTAGGTAAAACTGTCATTTTACCTTTTATCACAGGCCTCCTCTACCATGTTGCTACCACTTTTAGGGCAAATAGAACACCCCCTACAGGTGAGCGGAAAGCAGCACATACACCTGAATCTACTCCACATGTAATCAGATCCCTATGGTCCCCGTCGTTATTGAAGTAACGTAACCAATGCCATTTTAAGGAGTGTTTGTCTGGTCCACCTTGGCCTAGCAAGGAAGCAATGCAGGAACCGATGTGCACCAGTGGCCCTTTTTTCCCCAGATCTAGGCTACTAGAGACAGCACAAATGCTTCCAATTATCTGCAAAGATGAGTAAGAAAAGGTTTTTTGAGATCATTTATATCTAATTATCCATTTTTTGAATTTAATGTCAATATCCTTTGCTGTGTATTTCTTCTTAAGCCATTTATAAAAATGTACTTGTTTATCAGGTTTAAGGTTGTTTCGGACTCTTGAAACTTGCTTTTACAAAACACAAAGCTGATGTTATCATAGTGGTAAACTTTTGCCCACTAAAATTATTTTGATTTAATCATTTCACTATCCGGAAATTGCTGACAGAAACAGGAATCAAGTTAGGAAGTGGTTAACTCACCTTCACAACTAATTGAGGAGCACCGAACATGTTGGGTGTGTCAACTCCGGTATGCTTGACCCTGCAACAGTAGGCGCAAACATCACACAAAGAACAGCCCCTACTAATGAGGCAACCAGATTAGCCACGGTGAAATATATGAAACCCATGAGATACCTGCAGCAATCATCAGAATGTACATTTCAAACTTCTGGAGACAAAAGACCAAGAAAATGAAGTTGTTGACACCCTACTAAAAAGATTTGATAATAGTATAATACTGGTCCTACATAAAGCATGCACACCTTTTCTCCTCAACAAAACAAGCCACTGCAAAAAGCTTGAATCCAGCAATGTTCTCTATTGAAAGGTTGGTAAGGGTGGCAATAACCCCAGTTAGCAGGCCAATGTCCATTTTAGAAAAATAAGGAAAGCCAATTCTTGATCGACTCCTCCAATCATGTTTGAAGAGATCATTCTCATTGATCCTACATCAAGAAGGACATTAGAAAAAAGAATCATTTGAGCATGATAGTATTACAAGAAGGAATATTAGCAATGATTTATGGAATAAGATGACCATACTCTAAGTCCAAGCTCTCCATATGAGAGACCTTAGACCCAACCATGGCTAGTGGGTTGGAGGAGTGTGTTCTATTTTTCTTAAGAAGTGGCTGCTGCAGAGAGTTGCTTTCTGGGTCATTTTCTTATGCTTTTTCTCCTTCCATGTAATGAGCTTTTGTTGAGTCTTTTGATAACCATAAAAAGATAAAGTTTACCTACGAAATGAACGATAAAACTCAAAACGTAAGTAAACTAAAACTTAATTACGTGCCTAAATTTATCAAAGATTGTTCTACTCTCGATCTATTGAACAGATATAGTGGAGTAGGAAGTTCGTTTCCACTCCTAGTCCTTCCCAGATTTGTGTTTTCTAGTCTAATTACTCTACTCTAAGTCTAATGAGAGATTTACGAAATGATAACTAGACTACGATGCAACTACCCATAAGATGCAACTAGTCGACTATTTAAACAACTATGGGAATACTACGTCGATTCTATGATAAGGAGTTAGAGGGGATCGATTCCACCTTAGCTCAACTAATCCACTAACCAGATTAATCGTCGTAATCCGAATTGAGCGCTTTGAGAACAATCTGGTTATTCCTAATCCCTAATTACACATGGCATTTCTACCAATTCATAACTAGCATGTGAACGATTACACCCATTCTCATGGTGAACTAATCATTTCTAGAGTGGAAAGGAAATTACGACTATTCAACATTAACACTAATCAAGCCTTCATCAAGGCTTAGCAACCCCCTCTAATGGAGGTTTATCCGAGAATCATCACGCTATCATTCCCAATCAAATTCGAACAAGACATGATCTAAAGATTGAAATTTGCTTAATTTAAACTCCGATAGCAACTACTCATGCAAGAATTATTTCAATCTAATTAAGACGACTATTGAATCTAAGAATTAAACTAATTAAGTAAAGGAAATGAACTAGATTATCAAGAACGCTAATTTATTAATCTAATAAAAATCAATACAATAATGTAATACTGAATTTAAAACAAGAATAAAGACTAATTAATTTAATCTAAAACTGGATCTAAAACTAAGGTTTAATGGATACTTTCTATTCTAAACTCATTTATTTTCTAACCTAACTATCTATATCTACAAAGAATCAAACTCTTGTTTTTATAATTTCAGATCCAAAAATTGTGCACGGGCTTGGAGCCATGTTTTGGGCCGGAAAATCGGGCCCAAAACCCAATTCTTTCAGTCTGAAAAGGGCTCTTCAGCTGGATTTGGCTTCAATAGAGTTTTCGTCCACTTTTGCTCCTCTGATTGGGTCAAATCTTAGACCATTGGAAATCTCTTTCCGAGCCGGTCGTTTTGACATAAGGTAGGCCCAATTCCGAGGTCTGAGTCCAAAGATACGGTCTTCGGAAGTTCTGCTGACTTTGTGTGTTGTTTCTGCCCGCGTCAACTTTTCAGCTTTTGACCGGGCTTTACAAAGGCTTTGTCTTCTTGAATCTTGGCCTTTAATCACAGAGCTCTTTAGCAACCGACCTTTGCTCCTTTATCTCGCTAAAGTGGCACATTTCTGCACATCATGGACTTTTAAGCCTAAAATGCATAAAAAAACATGTAATCAGTATTAACTCTTAATTATTACTCACATAATTGGTCTAAAAGTATGATGGTTAAGGGGTTAAAACTACAGTTTTGGGCTCTTATCAAACCACCCCCAAACAGCATTTTGCTTGTCCTCAAGCAAAGATGAGAAATTAGAATAAGTGACCAAAATGGAGTTCTATCTACTCGTTTATTTGAGTCGCGATTGCATTGACCATATGCAACAAGGCCTTAAACCACTAGGAATTCCCTAGTGGACGAGTTATAGCCTCGTGAGAGTTTTCCAGTGAAGGTACTCACAAACTTCATCTATACTACAACGACTAAGAAATAAAACTATTGTTTCCTTATTCATGCTCTAAATTAACTATACCTCTCACTAGCAATGCATATAGAGTAATCAAGTCGAAACCTAAGCTAATATATCCATAATAATCAATCATCTACAATAAACATATATACAATAAGTAATACTATGAAATGCCTAGCAGGTTCATTTCTGAACCTCGAAATAGCGTCCTTAAGTAGGTTCTCACAATAATAGTCAAGATACAACACTCCGATTTTTCCACTTAAGTTTCACTACTCGAGTGTGCAATGGGCACACTTTACCTTACAATCTCAATGACAACCAAGGAAGCTGAGTCGATCAAACACATCTGCCACTTACTATCACACTAACCTATTCCTAATTGAGCTAGAAGTCTTTATTAGGTGTTGCGGGGATTTGAAGATGGTTTAAGAAGGAAGGAAATGGATATTCAAAAAGGACAAGTTTGAGATAATAGAGTCTTCATATTATGTAACTAGAGAAAACCTTGTTATTTACTTTTGCTTCTACACTTTGTTTCCATCCTTAGCCATATTTTTTTTTCTTTTTCTTTGGCTTTTGACTCCTTTTATTCTATTTTTTTTGGAGTTTTTATTTTATTTTTATTTTTATTTTTCTTTTCTTTAGATGGAAACTTCTTTTTTATTTATTTTCTGAAGCAATTAACTAACTTTTGTTTACACAGGTTTTTCTCTTCTTCTTTCTTCCTCATTCTATTCTCAGACTTATCTAAATTGGGCAGGTTGAATTTTTTATTTTTTTTTGTTTTGTAATAGGGTAAAGGCTTTGTGGTTTATGAAAGGCTAAAGAAAGGCTCAGAGGGGCGACTAGCGGAAAATAATTCATAGGTTTGAATTTCTGGCTATATCGATCCAAAGAGGGCCTAAATTCTCGCTTAGGATATGGCATAGTGATCAAGCAAGTGGACGTGTGATTTCTCTATCCTGATTTTACTTCTCCCTTGTGTCATTTATCAAATGTTCCACTCATATAAGGCTTTAGGCTATATTCTTACAGGATTTGTAGAATAAGTACTCTAGCCTAAAGTTCAGAAACTTGCTGCTAACAATTATAGATAGTCATGTAATATATTTATAGATAGATGCAAAGATTATTACCTACATCTTAACCTAAGTTTCTAACAATTATTCTAATGCAAAAGCTGCGTGAGACTTCTAGATTATTAAGAGCATAGAGAAAGAAAACAATACCAATATTCCTAAGTGTATAGCATAACTTATTTATTTATATTTTTGAATTTTTGAAATTTTAACTAGAAAACAAGTGCACATTATACCTATCTATACCCTAACAGATGCCTTAATTACACGTGTTTCTATGCCCCCCCCCCCCTCAAATAAGAAGCATGCTTTGTCCTCAAAGCATTTAAATAAAGAGGGTAGAAAAATACTATGGAAACGCGTGAAATTCTGGAACATCTGCAAAACAAGGTTAAAACATACTAATATAAAAACTGGCGCAACTCTATAAGAGTTCCACCCATTATGAGGTTTAACAAGAATCAAATTGCTTGGGACATAAGCAGACACTAACTAGAATTAAAACTTACCTTATCTCCCACTTTATTCATCATCCTCCTCATCCTCTTCTTCTATAAAGAAGTGAGGTTCCTTCGCGTCCTGCCATACCAAGATAATTTGCCAGGCTTCCCGCCATTTATCATCTATTATTGCTAACTTATTAAGTGCCACTTAGTATGACGTGGTGTAGGGCGCAACCTGATGAGGTTGTATCCTCCACCCTTGCCAAGTCATTGCACGGAAAGATCGAATAATACTATTGGTAGGTAAAATGCGATTGTCGGCCGTAATCAATCTGTGAAACGTGTACAAAAATAGGGAAGAAACATAGCATAATACGGAAATTAGAACAGGCATAAGAAGATACTTATGCCTCATGCTATGGGCTCGTGCTAAACTAGACATCAAGGTTCTTGGAAGGTCATAGAACATCGTCCCGTGGCTAAAAGCAAGGAAGACGCTGCAAGTGGCATCATTCATAGAAGAAAAACGCCATTCCCCTAAAATGTTTAGCATGATCCAAAACATAATAGTTCCTATGTTCATGGACAGGCTACCAAAGGCTACGTTATATACCTCTTGGTCCTCAAACCGGAAAATGCCTGCCCCATACGACTCATGCAAAAACTCATAAGTGTAGACATACATATTATCTACCCAATAACACCATGGGTCTTGTATTTCAGCGGGCATAGCAAGTCCAAGAACAAATGCTAGCAAGAACCTGGTAATTTCCATTAGTTCATCATCAATGTTGATGGAGAACACTTGTTCTCCATCTGGTCTCTCAAAGAAAATGTAGTTATCGTAAAAATAAGATGCTAGTGTTGGAGAATAAAGTTCAGCAGGTCTTACCATAAGCGCTTCCCAGCCTACGTATGTGATCACCTCGCAAAAGCAAGCACCATAAGTAGTGCTTTGGAACAAATTTTTGAAAGACTGTTCCGGTATTAATGTAGGAGATGTCATCCCAAAATTACGCTCTGGAATAGCTGCGAATGACCCAGGAACAACCCGCAGAAAACTGGAATTTTTCTGGTCCACGGAAGTCGAGGTGCGGTCGCGCTCCACTTGAAGCCTTGAGTCGCCTCTCGGGTTTTGACTTACAGTGTTTTGGGCGTGAATGCGCTCAGCTTGGCGAGTGCACTCGTGCAAAATTTCAGAAAAATGAGTAGGCCGCGAGTGTGCTCCTCTGGGGCGCAGGTGCGCTCCGATGTTTTGATAGTTGAAAAATGAGACGAAACGTGGGAAACGTGGGAGTGAAAGGTGGGTGATGGAAGTTAGGTGTAGTGTGGGTTGTGAGTGTAGAATGAATGAAGCTTATATAGGTTTTAAGTTGCTAAAACGAATCGGGAAGTTGCCAAAAAAGCTTTTACGGCAGTTTTCGGAAATACTAAAATTTCCAAACCCGAAAACGGAAATAACTCATATTCTTTATTCTAAAACAACCCTAGTATCTTTTAGGTTGAATTTAGGATAGAACCTACCTATTTTATCGAGATTTCATCCTACCATGATATTTATTCATAAATATGCCTAATCGGCAATATTCTCACCCTGACTCCGAAATAACTTCTAAAAAAAAATGGGGGTCATATAAAAATCATGCTGGACTAAATAATACCACCCCCAAACAATTTGGGAAAGTGGGATCAGCATTAAACAACCCATACGATGAAAATAACGACATTATATTAATATTGGCATTAAATGCCCTTTCACTACAAAATTCAAATTACGGAATTAAAACTTACATTAAAATAACTAACAATAAAAAACTACAAATAAAAATCATCAAGCTATACTATCCCTAAACACGTTGGTGCTTGGTAGCGGAGGGCTGCCTTCGAGGAGATGGCTCGAGCCCCGATCAGGCCAGCACCATTAGATCTTTCGACGACGCTTCGTGCCTCGATGATGTATCCTCATAAGGAGAATCCTGTGAGGTGGGAAGCGTCTGCAAGCATATCTGCTTTCGGAATGGCGAGATTCCAACTCAGCCCCTCATCCATTCCCCACCGTTAGTGCGGTAATTTTTGTTACCCGTTAGTGCGGCCCTTTTTAAGTTCTTGAAGTCACCCCTTACGGGGCAATCACCTTGGTAAATCCGAATGACAACAGTACCTTTCAAGTTATTGGTCAACGGTTAAAACATTTTCTGAACTTACGTCACGATGTAGAAATTTTCGGTTATTGGAAACTGTTCAGTTAGAAAGGCATCTTTAAGAATATTAGTATTACGCTTAGTAGTGCACATCTCTTTAAGAAACTTAGCGTGGTGAGGTAATTTTTTACTTTCTTCGAGAAAGGGTAGGTTTATCGTTAGATTTTTGAAAACTTCCCTAATCTCGTCGAAGTTTGTATCCCTATTTAACATAGCTAATTTATGGGGAAATGGTGGTTTCTTTCTATATTTAGCTTATGGAACAACTACGTTTCTAACCTTTGCTTTCTGTTTCTTAGGTTGTGGTTTAACTGGTACCTCTATACGGGAAGGCTCTTCAGTTTCTATTTAGGTATCTAGTTCAATCTCCGGTGTAGGGACTACTTGTGAGGTAACTATAGGCATAGTTACATTGTTATTGGCATTTAGCTCACCTACATTTGCATTTTCCATACTAGTATTATCGTTCACCTCAAAGGCTGTGTTTGTTGTTTTAGGATTAGTAATTGCTTGACCTGGAAACATACATTTGGGTTGTACTTTCTCTTGAGCTAACTGCTGTAAGGAAAGTTGGATGGCTTGTAAAATCTGTTGTTGAGATTGCATAAAGGCATCGAAACTATCCGGTTGTGGAGTAGTATTTGCTACTGGTTGTGTGATAAGAACTATGTTATGTTGATTATTAATGGGTGGGTTATGATAGTTATTATTATTAACCAGAACGATACCTCTATTAGAATTATAATTATTATTGTTATAATTATTATAATTTCCTTGACCTTGTCGTTGTGGAGCTTGGTTATAATTGTTTGCTTGCCTAACATTTTGATTATTAAACCCTAGAGGTGTTACTTGTTGATTATTTCTCCAACTGAAGTTGGGGTTTTGTTGCTAAGCTGTGTTAGGTTCGCTATTAATGGAACAAATATTATCTTGTTGTGCTTGTTTTTGTTTATAAGCGAAAGGACAATAGGAGTCGGGATGCTCCGGACTCAAACAGAAATTACATGGATTGGAGTTGACATTTCATGACGGGAATAGGCTTTTGTTGAATAGAAATAGCCTTTACCTTTTAGTGAGAGATTCAATTAAATTTTTAAGTTCAAGATCGGGTTTCATCTCAAACATACCGGGCGGCTTTAAGCGTTGTAGAAGAACTAGCGGAACGGGAGATATCGTCACTACCCCCCCAGTTATTATTACGCTTAGTTTGATTCTATAAAAATTTGTAAGCCTCTCGAGGCTCCTTTACTTAGGAAACTACCCCATTCATTATGTCAAGCACATCTTTGTGGTGGTGTAACAGATCCTTTGAAAAAGGCACGAACTAACGGGTCTTTCGCGAGGTTATGGTGTGGACACTCTATAAGAAGATCGGTGAAATGATTCCAAGCCTCTGAAAATGATTCATGAGGATTCTGCCGAAAGAAATGAATCGTGGAAAGCATTTCATCGGTCTTCAGTGGTGGGTAAAAAATGTTCCATAAATAGTTGAACAAGTTTAGCCCACGAGTCCACGAAATTAGGCACTTGGGCAATTAACCAAGGCGCCACCGTTGGCTAGGGTGAAAGGAAACGCCCTCAATTTAATTTATTCAGTACCAACCGTTGGATGGTGGAATGTAGTAAGGACTTGGTCAATCTACGCGATGCTAAAAATGTTTTTCATGATCTAACCCATGAAAAGCGGGTAACAAATTAAATATATTTGGGGTAATTCGAAATCCCCATCAACGATAGAACGATGCAAGATTTAGGGCTATCGTTCAAGGTTTTGTAAAAGTCGAGAGAGGAGACTCTATTTCTTGACCATTATTTCAGGTGTGGTGTGTGGTATACTAGCTAGAGGTGTAGTGAGTGGTATACTAGAAAGGAGTGATTGTTGGCGTTCTTAGATTGATTACGTTTGGCATTTTTCTTCGGCTTGACCTTAATCTCATGCAAGGCTAAGACCAATCTTAACAAAACACAACAACACTCCAAACAATCCTGATATGCTAGTATGAACCTCTAACAGGAGATGCGAGGTGTGGAAGAAAGGAGTACCTGAATGCCTCCTTGCTTCCCTTATAAATAGCGTCTTGTTTACGCGTTCTCAGTGTATATAACAAGTTAGAACACAGAAAACCTTGAAGAAATGGAACTTTGAAACAAACCTGTAGAAATCGGGCAGTTTCAGCAGAGGGCGCGGATCACGCTCAGAATAGGCCTATGTAGGGCGCGGGTCGTGCTCAAGTCAAACTGGAGCTCTAGGCGTTTAGGCGCGGGTGGCGTTCGTACTTTGCTTTTAGTAGGGCTGGTGTATTTCGGGTAAAACTCAAGTTCCAAGTGCTTCAACAAATTTCGAAGTTTTGCCTTGGCAAAACGCTGGTGGTCGCTTCGAGTAAAAACTGGAGTTCCAAGTGTTTGGGCGTGGGTGGCACTCCAATTTAGCCTGCCTAGGGCGCGGGTCGCGCTCCGTGCAATTCTGCGAGAAAAATTTCAGTGCTAAAACGGACAACAACAGTTATAATCAAACAAGGGTGGGAGGGTTATGAGACTTTGGAAGACTAACAATTCTAAAGAAAACAATACTAAAAGGAACTAAGATGGCAGCGGCGCCATTTGATAAACGTAAAAATAATAGTTCTACTCACAAATAAGCTATGAAACTAAATGCAAGTAAAACTAAAACATAACAAAGACTATATTTATCAAAGATTATTCTACTCTCGAATCTATCGAAATAGAGTGGAGTAAAAGATTCGTTCCACTCCTAGTTCTTTAGCATTCATTGTTTTCTACGACTATAGATCTATCCAAAGTTAGTGAGAGTAATGGTGGGAATTTATACTACGATGTGAATTCAACTAACAAGATACGAATAACGAAATGACAGAAAATACTAAGGTTTGAATCTACATAAAGAATTAGGGGGGATTGAATCAACCATGAATCTAACTTAATAAACTAGCATAGATTGTTGTAATCTAATTCTTATGTTCTTACGATAGGAATTGGTTGTTCTAATTCCTAATCATTTATGGCAATCTCTACCAACTAATGACTAGCATGTGTAGAAGTTCTACCCATTCTCATGGTGAATCAACTACCTTCTAGAGTGGAATAGACTCTTACAATAATTCTACACTACACAATCAAGTTTTCATCAAGGTTTCATCAAACCCCTCTAATGGAGGTTCAACCTTGATTCATGAAACTATCATTTCTCATGGAATTCAAACAAGACATAATGTAAATATTGTAAATTTACTATATTGAATAATGACAGAATTCAAATCTAACTTAACAACTACGAAATGATTAACACCTAAGTAATTTAATTTATAGCTAAGTACTTTAATAAATCAAAACCAAAATTATGAAGAACTAACTATTTTATTGATCTAATGAATAATAAAACAATGATTCAAATAACTAAGTTCAAACAAGATAATAAAAACTAATTAATTTAATGTAAAAACTAGATCTAAAAATATGCTCTAATGGCTCCTTGCTACCTAACCTAAGTATATCTTAAGAGCTAAGTCTTGTGTGTTGAAATGGAGGAGACCAGATCCACATTTTCATGCATGGGCTGAGGAGCCATGTTTTGGGCTGGAAAATCGAGCCCAAAACCCAATCTCTTCAGTTCATATGGCCCTTTTAAGCTAAATCTGAATTTAGTAGGCTTTTCATCTACTTTTGCTCCTCTGATTGGGTAAAGGTTTGGACCATTAGTAAGCTCTTTCCGAGCTGGTCGTTTTGACATAAGGTAGGCCCAATTCCGAGGCCTGAGTCCAGAGATACGGTCTTCGGAAGTTCTGCTGACTTTTGTGTGTTGTTTCTGCCCGCGTTGACTTTGAATTTTCAACTTTTAACCGGGCTTTATAAAGGCTTTTTCTCCTTGAATCTTGGCCTTTAATCATAGAACTTTTTAGCAATTAACCCTTGCTCCTTTATCTCGCCAAAGTGGCACATTTCTGCACATAATTGACTTCAATGCCTGAAATACATAAAATCACGTAATCAGCATTAACTCTTATTTATTACTCGCATAATTGGTATAAAAGTATTATTGCTAAGGGGTTAAAACTACAGTTTTGGGCTCTTATCAGGGGGAGACTAAGTTTTTATTAATTATTCAAAGTTAGTCGCTAGCCACTTTGAATGATAATATATAGCTCGCGATAATAGAATGGTAGTTTATTTGGAGTTAATTGAACAAATTGCATGAAATTTTACATCTATCAGTATTGTGTAGTATCCACATTATGATGTAAGACATTCTAATTCTATTGTAACTTATTTGTGGAAATTAAGTCTTCGCTGCCAAGACAACACCGGATTAACGACTTTTGCTGTTAGATGATTCCAATGAGCTTAGCACTGATAATGTCTCGGTATCTACCAACGACGATCATGCAGCTGATAATGCTCTGGAATTCCTAATGACCAAAGCGGCACAAGTATCAATCCTCTCCTTCGTTGTTTGGGCAGAACGAATGATTTACTAGGCATCGAAGAAACTCATTCAGGACTATGTGAACACCACTACCTGGGAGAATGAAGTCTACGCTCACATAGCAATGACCCAATGGTATTGGTGGCCATACATGCCAAAAGATGTTAAGCATTTGTTCGAGAAGTGTATGCCTTGTCAAAAACATGATATATGATATGGGTCAAACTTTTAATTATGAAGCATTATCTAATCCATAAACCTTGGTCATTTGCAAAATGGGGCCTTGACATTGATGATTTATTTCCGATAGCCCATGGCAGTGTTCGTTTCTTGCTCGTCCTAATAAATTATTTTACTAAGTGTGTGGACAACATAGACAAGTTGAACAAAAAATCGAACAAAAATTTGTTAGTCTGTTTCCCATTCAATAATTTCTTTTCTTGTATTATCTGTGCACTTTTTCAAGATTTGGTGATCAATAAAATATTTCTTTCACTTCAGTTCTAATGGTCTAATTTTGTTTCCATCACAACATTACTATCGCTATGACAAAATCTGATGAAGTTACCACGTTTAGCTTCGTTAGTTTAAGTTTGAATGCTTTTACGCTCGCTTAGTTCGTTACTATCGCTACGACACAATCTGACAAAGTTACCACGTTTAGCTTCGTCAGTCTAAGTTTGAATACTTTTTACGGTCACTTAGTCCGTTACTATCGCTATGACAAAATCTAACGAAGTTACCACGTTTAGCTACATTAGTCTAAGTTTGAATGCTTTTACACTTCGGCAATGCGTTACTATATCGCTACAATAAATCGACAAAGTTACCACGTTTAGCCGCCATTCTAAGTTTGAACACTTTACGCCGCTTCACTACTAAAAAAGGCTTGTTGTGTTGGTTCTTAAAACCAATTATGGCCAGTTCTACCCAAAAGTGACACAACAAAGTCTCTTGTGTCGGTTTTGTTTAGAGAAGGGTTTGTTGTGTGGAGTTTTGAAATGGGTGACACAAGATAATTTGTTATTGTCGCTTTTTTTAGTTGGGCGACACAAATAAATAAATTTGTTGTGTCACTTCTTTCTTTTTCTTGTCTGAAGTTTACAAATTTTCAGCAAACCGACACATCAAATAAAATGGATTATGGGCTAAGGCCCAAATAAACCGAAGGGCACCTTTTCTCTCGCGTGGATGGTCTGTCTTCAAGGAAAATGTCAAGACAAAGCAGCCCCAATTGATATATGAATCGAAGTTGTACCTAATACTTCAGGGAGGAAGTAATTATAATTCTTCACTCCTTTGTTTGTCCGTTATCTGACTCACTACATTTTCTTTGTTTGATATCATCTCATTATCTTCAACTTTTGTGTTGGGATTCTGAATGTAAGGTGGTTTGGCATTGAAGGAGATTACAATGTTCTTGTGATGGATTTGCTTGGACCTACTCTTGAAGATTTATTTAACTTCTACGGTAGAAAACTTTCTTTAAAGAAATTTGTTCTTATCTTTGTGAGATCAAATGGTAGGTGCAATATTTTGTTCGGTCTTTGTTATTCTATATTAATGGTATACAAGATTTCTCATGTGCATATGTTCCCAATTCTTTCATCAGATTAACCGAGTTGAGTTTGTTCATACTAAATCTTTTCTACATTGAGATATCAAGCCAGACAATTTCCTAATGGGCTTAGGGAGGCAAGCGAATTAGGTATGTTTTACCTCTTCATTGATAATTTTTCTTTTTTCTTCAAAGTGATTCCTTGTATGTGATATAATGTGTTTGTTCTCTTTAAAACCTACTCTACTATATCACATTTGAGATTTTTAGTAGAAAAGGAGTTGAGAGCTGATTCTATAATCGTAGGTGGTGAGGGTTTTCGATAGCACTTAGCACTCAACATATTTTGTTTCGTCATCTGGTATGTTGGATATGTAAGCGAAATTTAGATAAGGTGCATGGAGAAGAAATGGATGGGAATCTTGGTTGAAGAATCACGAGCTAGTTTAGTAAAGATTATGAGGTGTGTCATGTGTTTTTTTTTCTTTTTGGTTCAGTGGAGAAATGAGTTTTGTTTATGTTTTTTAATTCCTACTTACATGGATAATGATTCAAACCTGTGTAAAGATGATAAGAGCCCAAAACTGTAGTTTTAACCCCTTAACCATCATACTTTTAGACCAATTATGTGAGTAATAATTAAGAGTTAATACTGATTCACGTGTTTTTTATGCATTTCAGGCTTCAAAGTCCATGATGTGCAGAAATGTGCCACTTCAGCGAGATAAAGGAGAAAAGGTCGGTTGCTAAGGAGTTCCGTGATTAAAGGCCAAGATTCAAGAAGACAAAGCCTTTGTAAAGCCCGGTCAAAAGCTGAAAAGTTGGCGGGTAACAACACACAAAGTCAGCCAGAACTTCGAAGGGCGTATCTTTGGACTCGGATCTCAGAATTGGGCCTACCTTATGTCAAAACGACCAGCTCGGAAAGAGATTTCCAATAGTCTAAGCCTTAACCCAATCAGAGGAGCATAAGTGGACGAAAAGTCTGTTGAAGCCAAATCCAGCTGAAGAGCCCTTTTCGGATTGAAAGAATTGAGTTTTGGGCCCGATTTTCCGGCCCAAAACATGGCTCCAAGCCCATGCACGATTTTTAGATCTGAAAGTATAAAAATAAGAGTTTGATTCTCTGTAGATATAGATAGTTAGGTTAGAAAATAAATGAGTTTAGAATAGAAAGTATCCATTAAACCTTAGTTCTAGATCCAGTTTTAGATTAAATTAATTAGTTTTTATTCTTGTTTTTAAATTGATTATTACATTATTGTATTGATTTTTATTAGATTAATAAATTAGTGTTCTTGATAATCTAGTTCATTTCCTTTACTTAATTAGTTTAATTCTTAGATTCAATAGTTGTCTTAATTAGATTGAAATAATTCTTGCATGAGTAGTTGCTATCGAAGTTTAAATTAAGCAAATTTCAATCTTTAGATCATGTCTTGTTTGAATTTGATTGGGAATGATAGCGTGATGATTCTCGGCTAAACCTCCATTAGGGGGTTCTGAAGCCTTGATGAAGGCTTGATTCGTGTTAATGTTGAATAGTCGTAATTTCCTTTCCACTCTAGAAATGATTAGTTCACCATGAGAATGGGTGTAATCGTTCACATGCTAGTTATGAATTGGTAGAAATGCCATGTGTAAGTAGGGATTAGGAATAACCAGTTGTTACGTGAAGCGAGTTCAATTTGGATTCTGACGATTCGTGGTTAGTGGATTAAGTTGAGCTAAGGTGGAATCAATCCCCTCTAACTCCTTATCATAGAATCGGCGTAGTATTCCCATAGTTGTTTAAATAGTCAACTAGTTGCATCTTGTGGGTAGTTGCATCGTAGTCTAGTTATCATTTAAAGTAAATCTCTCATTAGACTTAGAGTAGAGTAATTAGACTTGAAAACACAGACCGGAAGGACTAGGAGTGGAGCGAACTTCCTACTCCACTATATACGTTGATAGATCGAGAGTAGAACAATCTTTGATAAATTTAGGCACGTAATTAAGTTTTTAGTTTACTTACGTTTTGAGTTTTATCGTTCATTTTGTAGGTAAACTTTATCTTTTTATGGTTATCAAATGGCGCCGCTACCATCTTAGTTACCTTTAGCATTGTTTTCTTACTATAATTAGTCATTTTAAGTCCCATTAAACCCACCCACCCTTGTTCGATTCTAAGCGTGGTTGTCTTTTTCAACATTAAACTTACTCGAAAAAAAAAATTGCCGCGGGCTTCCTCGCTTCAAAAAGCGCACTGCGCTTAAAGTTATTGAATTTGTGGCGACCGGCTCAAACACTTGTAACTTCAAAGTTTACAGCGAAGCACTTGGCGCCCAAAGTGGCCTTACCGTGCCCGAGCTGAATTTTTTTGGATTTCCACAAGTTTGTTTTGAACCCGATTTTTCAAGTTTTTAGGTGTTCTAACTTGTTATACTTGCGAACATGTAAACAAGACACTATTCATAAAGCGAAGCAAGGGCCTTAATCAGGTATTCCTTTCTTCCACACCTCGCATCTCTGTTAGAGGTTTATACTAGTATATCGAGGATTGTTTGGAGTGTTGGCGTGTTTAGCTAAGTTTGGTCTTAGCCTTGTATGAGATTAAAGTGCAGTCGAACAAAACACCGAGCGTAATTACGACAGCGTCAACAAACAAATCTATCTAGTATACCACCCACTACACCTCTAGCTACTATTTCACACACACACCACGATATAATGCGAAGAAGGAGAGACTCCTCTCTCGACTTCTACAAAGCCTTGGCGATAGCCCCCAATCTTGCATCGTTCTAGCGGACCCAGTGGGGATTTCCGAATCCCCCCAAATATTTTTACTTTGTTACCCGTTTTTCATGGTTTAGACCATGAAAAACCTTATCAGCACATGCGTAGGATTGAAGAAGTCCTAACAACATTCCACCATCCTACGGTTGGTGCGGAACAAATTAAACTGAGGGTATTCCCTTTCACCTTAGCCGATAAGGCGGCGTCTTGGTTAACTGCCGAAGCACCTAATTCTGTGGACTCGTGGGCTAAAATTGTTCAGTTGTTTATGGAACATTTTTACCCACCCCTAAAGACAGATGAGATGCTTTCCAAGATTCATTTCTTTCGACAAAATCCTCATGAATCATTTTCAGAGGCTTGAAAATCGTTTCACCGATCTCCTTATAGAGTGTCCACATCATAACCTAGCGAAAGACACGTTAGTTCATGCCTTTTTCAAAGGACTTCTACACCACCATAAAGAAGTCCTTGACATAATGATTGGGGGGTAGTTTCTTAAGTAAAGGAGCCACCGGAGGTTTATACATTTTAGAGGATCAAACTAAAGCGAAATAACAATTTGGGGGGTAGTGACGATATATCCGCTCCGCTAGTTCTTCTAATACACTTAAGGGCGCCGGTATGTTTGAAATTAAACACGATCCCGAGCTTAAAACTCTAATCGAATCACTCACTAAAAGGTAGAGGCCATTTCTGTTCAACAAAAGCCTATCCCGTCATGAATGTAAATTCAAATCCATGTAGTTTCTGTTGGAGTCCTGAGCATCCCAACTCCCATTGTCCTATAGCCTATGAACAGGCTTGTTCCATTAATAGTGAACCTAACGCCCTTTGGAGACAAAGTCCCAACTTCGGTTGGAGAAATAACCAACACGTCACACCTCTAGGGTACAATAATCAATATGTTAGGCCAACGCACAGTTATAACCAAGCTCCACCACGACAAGGACAGGGTCAGGGTAATTATAATAATTATAACAACCAAGTGCAACCTCGACAACGTCAAGCACAAGGTCAAGGTAGTTATAATAATTATAATGCTAATAGAGGTATCGTTCCGGTAAATAATAACTATCAAAATCCGCCCATAAATAATTCACGCGAGATAGTTCCCGTGACTACTACACCCACACAACCGGATCGTCTTGACACCTTCATACAAGTAAGCCAAAAACTTTTCCAAACCATGGCTCAATCTAACCAACAGCTTCTACAATCCGTTAATAATTTAAGCCAACAATTGGCCCAAGATAAAAGCAACCGGAGGTGTGTTTCCAGTCACGCAATACCTAATCCTAAAACAACAAACACGCGGCTTTGAGGTAACCGATAATACTAGTAATGAATATGAAAATGTAGGTGAGCTAAATGCCATCACCACTCTGGATTCGGCGAGTGGTTGATAACAAAGTAACTATGCCTATAGTTACCCCACCAATAGCCCCTACACTGCTATTTTACTAGATACCAAAATAGAAACTGAAGAGCCTACCCTTTACGTAGAGGTACCAAGTTACAACACAACCTAAGAAACAGAAAGCCAAGGTTAAACATCCGGTGATACATATGCTAAATATAGGGAGAAACCACCGTTTCCACAAAAATTAGCCATGTTAACTAGGGATACAAATTATGAGGAGATTAGGGGCGTTTTCAAGAATTTAACTATAAACCTTCCCTTCCTTGAAGCTATTAAAAGCTACCACACCATGCTAAGTTTCTTAAGGAGTTGTGTACTACTAGGCGTAAGACCAATATACCAAAAGGCGCCTTTTTTAACAGAACAATTCCCAACTCTATCGAACATAATGGAATTATTAAGTACAAGGACCACGGTCGATTTCTCTTGTCTACAATGCACCTTAGGAGATTCTATCTGACGACCACCGCGTTATTAGACCTAGGGGCTAGTGTTAACTTACTCCGTTGTATTTGTATAGACAAATAGGTCTAGGCGAGATGCAACCCACTAAAATGGCGTTGAAATTAGCTGATCGGTCTATTAAGTATCCTAAGGGTGTGAAATTGAAAATGTCTTTGGTAAAAGTTCGGGGATTTCTACTATCCGGCTGATTTTGTCATCCTCGATACAGAAGTCGCTAACGACTCTGTCCCAATCATCTTAGGGCGTCCTTTCTTGGCAACTGCCAATGCGCTCATTAATTGCCGCGATGGTTCAATGTCCATGTCCTTTGGCCATCTTGCTGTTGAAGTAAATGTTTTTAAAACAAAGACACATTTACCCGATTCATCTATGGATGGAGAGGTTAGCATGATCGAGAGCTTTGCTCGAGATTTTTTCAACAACACATTCCCTGATAATCATATGCCCAAATTTCTTTCCTTTGGAAGTTTAGACTCCAACATTTTCATCCCTACACTAGTCGATACACATATTATGGATGAGGGACGAGATAGATGACTTTCTCAAAGATATAGAGGACTACCATAGTAATGTGGATATGACCAATCTAGATGAGGAATTTGATGAGTTTCTTAGAGCAGGTGATGATTCACCCTATCAAGAACTACTTTGCACAACATCCACCTCGACTCCCCTCCTTCCACCCTTTCAAAGGAATCTCGAGTTTGGACTCGATCCTTTTGTTTCTCCTGTGCTTCATAATTTTTTAAATCCACCTAGTAAACAAATACTTGGAAGGACAAACCATTTGACACCTTCATTTTCAGACTTGAGACAGGTCCTACCTACACCATGAATGAGTTTTGTGCTAAACCCACATCCTCATTGTTTACATGCTTTCCTTCTACAACTTATCCATATCCACCATATCTTCCACAACCATTCACTTTTCCACACTTATTCACTAGGACACCCTCTCGTTCAAAGATGAAAAAGAAGGTGCATGCTAGGTTACGTTATAGGTCTATCCGACTTTGCTTTCAGTTCACTATGTTGCGCCTTAGGAAATCTTGGTGCTTGATTGTGTTTGAATATGTTTTCTGTGATATTTATTTATAGAATAAACCACAACTATTTTGGTTGTTGATATATGATAAACTGCATGTTCATACATATGTTTAGATAAAGTCTCGAGTATCTGACTATAAATGACTCAATTAACCAAGACGCCGCCTTACCGGCTAAGGTGAAAGGGAATACCTTTAGTTTAATTTGTTCCGCACCAACCGTAGGATGGTGGAATGTTGTTAGGACTTCTTCAATCCTAACGCGTGTCTTTGATAAGGTTTTCATGGTCTAAACCATGAAAACGGGTAACAAAGTAAAATATTTGGGGATTCGAAATCCCCTTAACCGGTCCGCTAGAACGATGCAAGATTGGGGGCTATCGCTCGAGGCTTTGTAGAAGTCGAGAGAGAGTCTCTCTCCTTCTTCGAGCATTATATCGGTGGTGTGTGTGAAATAGTAGCTAGAGGTGTAGTGGGTGGTATACTAGATAGATTTGTTTGTTGGCGTTGTCGTGTAATTACGTTCGGTGTTTTGTTCGACCGGACCTTAATCTCATACAAGGCTAAGACCAAACTTAGCTAAACCGTCAACACTCCAAACAATCGATATACTAGTATAAACCTCTAACAGGAGATCGCGAGGTGTGGAAGAAAGGAATACCTGATTGCGTCCTTGCTTCGCTTATGAATAGTGTCTTGTTTACACGTGTTCAGTGTATATAACAAGTTAGAACACTGAAAAACTTGAAAAATCGAAGTTCGAAACAAACTTGTGGAAATCCAGCAAAATTCAGCTCGGAACGCGTGTCGCTCACTTTGAAGCAAAGTCGCTCGGTGTAAACTTTGAGTTCACGATGTTTGGCCGGCTGGTTGGCGCTTCGACTTAATAACTTTAAGCAGCAGTGCGCTCTTTTTTGAAGCGAGTGCGCTCCGTGCAATTTTTTTTTGAGTAAGTTTAATGTTGAAAAAGACAACCACAGTTAGAATCGAACAAGGGTGGGTGGGTTTAATGGGACTTAAAAATGACTAATTATAGTAAGAAAACAATGCTAAAGGTAACTAAGATGGTAGCCATTTGATAACCATAAAAGATAAAGTTTACCTACAAAATGAGCGATAAAACTCAAAAGCGTAAGTAAACTAAAACTTAATTACGTGCCTAAATTTATCAAAGATTGTTCTACTCTCGATCTATTGAACAGATATAGTGGAGTAGGAAGTTAGTTTCCACTCCTAGTCCTTCCGCGTCTTTGTGTTTTCAAGTCTAATTACTCTACTCTAAGTCTAATGAGAGATTTACGAAATGATAACTAGACTACGATGCAACTACCCACAAGATGCAACTAGTCGACTATTTAAACAACTATGGGAATACTCGTCGATTCTATGATAAAGGAGTTAGAGGGGATTGATTCCACCTTAGCTCAATTAATCCACTAACGATTTAATAATCGTAAGTAATCCAAATTGAACTGCTTCACGTAACAAGAACAATGCGGTTATTCCTAATCCCTACTTACACATGGCATTTCTACCAATTCATAACTAGCATGTGAGCGATTACACCCATTCTCATGGTGAACTAATCATTTCTAGAGTGGAAAGGAAATTACGACTATTCAACATTAACACTAATCAAGCCTTCATCAAGGCCAACCCCCTACTTCTAATGGAGGTTTAGCCAAGAATCATCACGCTATCATTCCCAATCAAATTCGAACAAGACATGATCTAAAGATTGAAATTTGCTTAATTTAAACTTCGATAGCAACTACTCATGCAAGAATTATTTCAATCTAATTAAGACAACTATTGAATCTAAGAATTAAACTAATTAAGTAAAGGAAATGAACTAGATTATCAAGAACACTAATTTATTAATCTAATAAAAATCAATACAATAATGTAATACTGAATTTAAAACAAGAATAAAAACTAATTAATTTAATCTAAAACTGGATCTAGAACTAAGGTTTAATGGATACTTTCTATTCTAAACTCATTTATTTTCTAACCTAACTATCTATATCTACAGAGAATCAAACTCTTATTTTTATACTTTCAGATCTAAAAATCGTGCATGGGCTTGGAGCCATGTTTTGGGCGGAAAATCACCCCAAAACTCATTCTTTCAATCCGAAAAGGGCTCTTCAGCTGGATTTGGCTTCAACAGACTTTTCGTCCACTTATGCTCCTCTGATTGGGTTAAGGCTTAGACTATTGGAAATCTCTTTCCGAGCTGGTCGTTTTGACATAAGGTAGGCCCAATTCTGAGATCTGAGTCCAAAGATACGTCCTTCGGAAGTTCTGTTGACTTTGTGTGTTGTTTCTGCCCGCGTCAACTTTTCAGCTTTTGACCGGGCTTTACAAAGGCTTTGTCTTCTTGAATCTTGGCCTTTAATCACGGAACTCCTTAGCAACCGACCTTTTCTCCTTTATCTCGCTGAAGTGGCACATTTCTGCACATCATGGACTTTGAAGCCTGAAATGCATAAAAAACACGTAATCAGTATTAACTCTTAATTATTACTCACATAATTGGTCTAAAAGTATGATGGTTAAGGGGTTAAAACTACAGTTTTGGGCTCTTATCATCTTTACACAGGTTTGAATCATTATCCATGTAAGTAGGAATTAAAAAACATAAACAAAACTCATTTCTCCACTGAACCAAAAAGAAAAAAAAACACATGACACACCTCATAATCTTTACTAAACTAGCTCGCATTCTTCAACCAGTACTCCCATCCATTTCTTCTCCATGCACCTTATCTAAATTTCGTTACATATCCAACATACCAGATGACGTAAACAAAATATGTTGAGTGCTAAGTGCTATCGAAACCCTCACCACGACATAGAATCAGCTCTCAACTCCTTTTCTACTAAAATCTCAACAGATATAGTAGAGTAGGTTTTAAAGAGAACAAACACATTATATCACATACAAGGAATCACTTTGAAGAAAAAAGAAAAATTATCAATGAAGAGGTAAAACATACCTAATTCGCTTGCCTCCCTAAGCCCATTAGGAAATTGTCTGGCTTGATATCTCAATGTAGAAAAGATTTAGTATGAACAAACTCAACTCGGTTAATCTGATGAAAGAATTGGGAACATATGCACATGAGAAATCTTGTATACCATTAATATAGAATAACAAAGACCGAACAAAATATTGCACCTACCATTTGATCTGCCAGCATAAGAACAGTCTTTAAAGAAAGTTTTCTACTGTAGAAGTTAAATAAATCTTCAAGAGTAGGTCCAAGCAAATCCATCACAAGAACATTGTAATCTCCTTCAATGCCAAACCACCTTACATTCAGAATCCCAACTGTCAAAGTTGAAGATAATGAGATGATATCAAACAAAGAAAATGTAGTGAGTCAGATAACGGACAAACAAAGGAGTGAAGAATTATAATTACTTCCTCCCTGAAGTATTAGGTACAACTTCGATTCATATATCAATTGGGGCTGCTTTGTCTTGACATTTTCCTTGAAGACAGACCATCCACGCGAGAGAAAAGGTGCCCTTCGGTTTATTTGGGCCTTAGCCCATAATCCATTTTATTTGATGTGTCGGTTTGCTGAAAATTTGTAAACTTCAGACAAGAAAAAAGAAAGAAGTGACACAACATCTTATTTATTTGTGTCGTCCAACTAAAAAGCGACACAATAACAAATTATCTTGTGTCACCCATTTCAAAACTGACACAACAAACCCTTCTCTAAACAAAACCGACACAAGAGACTTTGTTGTGTCACTTTTGGGTAGAACCGTCATAATTGGTTTTTAAGAACCAACACAACAAGCCTTTTTTTTAGTAGTGAAGCGAGCGTAAAAGTGTTCAAACTTAGAATGGCGAAGCTAAACGTGGTAACTTTGTCAGATTTGTTGTAGCGATAGTAACGTACTAAGCGAGTGTAAAAGCATTCAAACTTAGACTAATGTAGCTAAACGTGGTAACTTCGTTAGATTTTGTCATAGCGATAGTAACGGACTAAGTGACCGTAAAAAGTATTCAAACTTAGACTGACGAAGCTAAACGTGGTAACTTTGTCAGATTGTGTCGTAGCGATAGTAACGAACTAAGCGAGCGTAAAAGCATTCAAACTTAAACTAACGAAGCTAAACGTGGTAACTTCATCAGATTTTGTCATAGCGATAGTAATGTTGTGATGGAAACAAAATTAGACCATTAGAACTGAAGTGAAAGAAATATTTTATTGATCACCAAATCTTGAAAAAGTGCACAGATAATACAAGAAAAGAAATTATTGAATGGGAAACAGACTAACAAATTTTTGTTCGATTTTTTGTTCAACTTGTCTATGTTGTCCACACACTTAGTAAAATAATTTATTAGGATGAGCAAGAAACGAACACTGCCATGGGCTATCGGAAATAAATCATCAATGTCAAGGCCCTATTTTGCAAATGACCAAGGTTTATGGATTAGATAACGCTTCATAATTAAAAGTTTGACCCATATCATATATCATGTTTTTGACAAGGCATACACTTCTCGAACAAATGCTTAACATCTTTTGGCATGTATGGCCACCAATACCATTGGGTCATTGCTATGTGAGCGAGACTTCGCCTCCGGTAGTGGTGTTCACATAGTCCTGAATGAGTTTCTTCGATGCCTAGTAAATCATTCGTTCTGCCAAACAACGAAGGAGAGGATTGATACTTGTGCCGCTTTGGTCATTAGGAATTCCAAAGCATTATCAGCTGCATGATCGTCGTTGGTAGATACCGAGACATTATCAGTGCTAAGCTCATTGGAATCATCTAACAGCAAAAGTCGTTAATCCGGTGTTGTCTTGGTAGGGAAGACTTAATTTCCACAAATAAGTTACAATAGAATTAGAATGTCTTACATCATAATGTGGATACTACACAATACTGATAGATGTAAAATTTCATGCAATTTGTTCAATTAACTCCAAATAAACTACCATTCTATTATCGCGAGCTATATATTATCATTCAAAGTGGCTAGCGACTAACTTTCAATAATTAATAAAAACTTAGTCTCCCCCTGATAAGAGCCCAAAACTGTAGTTTTAACCCCTTAGCAATAATACTTTTATACCAATTATGCGAGTAATAAATAAGAGTTAATGCTGATTACGTGATTTTATGTATTTCAGGCATTGAAGTCAATTATGTGCAGAAATGTGCCACTTTGGCGAGATAAAGGAGCAAGGGTTAATTGCTAAGAAGTTCTATGATTAAAGGCCAAGATTCAAGGAGAAAAAGCCTTTATAAAGCCCGGTTAAAAGTTGAAAATTCAAAGTCAACGCGGGCAGAAACAACACAAAAGTCAGCAGAACTTCAGAAGACCGTATCTCTGGACTCAGGCCTCGGAATTGGGCCTACCTTATGTCAAAACGACCAGCTCGGAAAGAGCTTACTAATGGTCCAAACCTTTACCCAATCAGAGGAGCAAAAGTAGATGAAAAGCCTACTAAATTCAGATTTAGCTTAAAAGGGCCATATGAACTGAAGAGATTGGGTTTTGGGCTCGATTTTCCAGCCCAAAACATGGCTCCTCAGCCCATGCACGAAAATGTGGATCTGGTCTCCTCCATTTCAACACACAAGACTTAGCTCTTAAGATATACTTAGGTTAGGTAGCAAGGAGCCATTATAGCATATTTCTAGATCTAGTTTTTACATTAAATTAATTAGTTTTTATTATCTTGTTTGAACTTAGTTATTTGAATCATTGTTTTATTATTCATTAGATCAATAAAATAGTTAGTTCTTCATAATTTTGGTTTTGATTTATTAAAGTACTTACCTAAAATTAAATTACTTAGGTGTTAATCATTTCGTAGTTGTTAAGTTAGATTTGAATTCTGTCATTATTCAATATAGTAAATTTACAATATTTACATTATGTCTTGTTTGAATTCCATGAGAAATGATAGTTTCATGAATCAAGGTTGAACCTCCATTAGAGGGGTTTGATGAAACCTTGATGAAAACTTGATTGTGTAGTGTAGAATTATTGTAAGAGTCTATTCCACTCTAGAAGGTAGTTGATTCACCATGAGAATGGGTAGAACTTCTACACATGCTAGTCATTAGTTGGTAGAGATTGCCATAAATGATTAGGAATTAGAACAACCAATTCCTATCATAAGAACATAAGAATTAGATTACAACAATCTATGCTAGTTTATTAAGTTAGATTCCTGGTTGATTCAATCCCCCCTAATTCTTTATGTAGATTCAAACTTTAGTATTTTCTGTCATTTCGTTATTCGTATCTTGTTAGTTGAATTCACATCGTAGTATAAATTCCCACCATTACTCTCACTAACTTTGGATAGATCTATAGTCGTAGAAAACAATGAATGCTAAAGAACTAGGAGTGGAACGAATCTTTTACTCCACTCTATTTCGATAGATTCGAGAGTAGAATAATCTTTGATAAATATAGTCTTTGTTATGTTTTAGTTTTACTTGCATTTAGTTTCATAGCTTATTTGTGAGTAGAACTATTATTTTTACGTTTATCAAATGGCGCCGCTGCCATCTTAGTTCCTTTTAGTATTGTTTTCTTTAGAATTGTTAGTCTTCCAAAGTCTCATAACCCTCCCACCCTTGTTTGATTATAACTGTTGTTGTCCGTTTTAGCACTGAAATTTTTCTCGCAGAATTGCACGGAGCGCGACCCGCGCCCTAGGCAGGCTAAATTGGAGTGCCACCCACGCCCAAACACCTGGAACTCCAGTTTTTACCTGAGCGCGACCCGCGTTTTGCCAAGGCAAAACTCGAGCGCCCCCCATGTTGAAGCACTTGGAACTTGAGTTTTACGAAGTAGCGACCAGCGCCCTACTAAGGCAAAATACGAAGCCACCGCGCCCTAAGCGCCCTAGAGCTCGGTTTGACTTGAGCACCGACCAGCTCTACATAGGCCTATTCGAGCGTGATCCGCCTACCGCTGAAAACGCCCGATTTCCACAGGTTTGTTTCAAAGTTCCATTTCTTCAAGGTTTTCTGTGTTCTAACTTGTTATATACACTGAGAACGCGTAAACAAGACGCTATTTATAAGGGAAGCAAGGAGGCATTCAGGTACTCCTTTCTTCCACACCTCGCATCTCCTGTTAGAGGTTCATACTAGCATATCAGGATTGTTTGGAGTGTTGTTGTGTTTTGTTAAGATTGGTCTTAGCCTTGCATGAGATTAAGGTCAAGCCGAAGAAAAATGCCAAACGTAATCAATCGGCAACGTCAACAATCACTCCTTTCTAGTATACCACTCACTACACCTCTAGCTAGTATACCACACACCACACCTGAAATAATGGCTGAAGAAATAGAGTCTCCTCTCTCTGACTTTTACAAAACCTTGAACGATAGCCCTAAATCTTGCATCGTTCTATCAGACCCAGTGGGGGATTTCCGAATTACCCCAAATATATTTAATTTGTTACCCGTTTTTCATGGGTTAGATCATGAAAAACATTTTTAGCACATGCGTAGGATTGACCAAGTCCTTACTACATTCCACCATCCAACGGTTGGTACTGAATAAATTAAATTGAGGGCGTTTCCTTTCACCCTAGCCAACAGGGTGGCGTCTTGGTTAACTGCCCAAGTGCCTAATTCTGTGGACTCGTGGGCTAAACTTGTTCAACTATTTATGGAACATTTTTACCCACCACTGAAGACCGATGAAATGCTTTCCACGATTCATTTCTTTCGACAGAATCCTCATGAATCATTTTCAGAGGCTTGGAATCATTTCACCGATCTTCTTATAGAGTGTCCACACCATAACCTCGCGAAAGACCCGTTAGTTCGTGCCTTTTTCAAAGGACTGTTACACCACCACAAAGATGTGCTTGACATAATGAATGGGGGTAGTTTCCTAAGTAAAGGAGCCTCAGAGGCTTACAAATTTTTATAGAATCAAACTAAGCGTAATAATAACTGGGGGGGTAGTGACGATATCTCCCGTTCCGCTAGTTCTTCTACAACAGTTAAGGCCGCCGGTATGTTTGAGATGAAACCCGATCTTGAACTTAAAAATTTAATTAAATCTCTCACTAAAAAGGTAAAGGCTATTTCTATTCAACAAAAGCCTATTCCCGTCATGAATGTCAACTCCAATCCATGTAATTTCTGTTTGAGTCCAGAGCATCCCGACTCCTATTGTCCTTTCGCTTATAAACAAAAACAAGCACAACAAGATAATATTTGTTCCATTAATAGCGAACCTAACACAGCTTAGCAACAAAACCCCAACTTCAGTTGGAGAAATAATCAACAAGTAACACCTCTAGGGTTTAATAATCAAAATGTTAGGCAAGCAAACAATTATAACCAAGCTCCACAACGACAAGGTCAAGGAAATTATAATAATTATAACAATAATAATTATAATTCTAATAGAGGTATCGTTCTGGTTAATAATAATAACTATCATAACCTACCCATTAATAATCAACGTAACATAGTTCTTATCACACAACCAGTAGCAAATACTACTCCACAACCGGATAGTTTCGATGCCTTTATGCAATCTCAACAACAGATTTTACAAGCCATCCAACTTTCCTTACAGCAGTTAGCTCAAGAGAAAGTACAACCCAAATGTATGTTTCCAGGTCAAGCAATTACTAATCCTAAAACAACAAACACAGCCTTTGAGGTGAACGATAATACTAGTATGGAAAATGCAAATGTAGGTGAGCTAAATGCCAATAACAATGTAACTATGCCTATAGTTACCCCTCACAAGTAGTCCCTACTACACGGAGATTGAACTAGATACCTAAATAGAAACTGAAGAGCCTTCCAGGTATAGAGGTACCGGTTAAACCACAACCTAAGAAACAGAAAGCAAAGGTTAGAAACCTAGTTGTTCCATACGCTAAATATAGAAAGAAACCACCATTTCCCCATAAATTAGCTATGTTAAATAGGGATACAAACTTCGACGAGATTAGGGAAGTTTTCAAAAATCTAACGATAAACCTACCCTTTCTCGAAGAAAGTAAAAAATTACCTCACCACGCTAAGTTTATTAAAGAGATGTGCACTACTAAGCGTAATACTAATATTCTTAAAGATGCCTTTCTAACTGAACAGTTTCCAACTTTATCAGAACATAATGGAATCGTTAAGTATAAGGACCCTGGTCGTCCTACTGGACAATGCACCTTAGGAGATTCCCACATAACGACCGCTTTACTAGACCTGGGGGCGAGTGTTAACTTACTCCCATATTATCTATACAAACAAATAGTTCTTCAAGAGATGCAACCTACTAAAATGATGTCGCAATTAGCGGATCGATATATTAAGTACCCTAAGGGTGTGGTTGAAAATGTGCTTGTTAAGGTTCAGGATTTCTACTATCCTACGGATTTTGTTATCCTCGATACAGAAGTCGCTAACGACTTTATTCCGATCATTTTAGGACGCCCTTTCTTGGTAACTGCCAACGCGCTTATAAATTGCCGCGATGGTTCGATGTCCTTGTCTTTTGGCCATCTTTCCATTGAAGTCAATGTTTTTAAAACAATAAAACAGTTTCCTGATATGAATATTGATGGAGAGGTTAGCATAATCGAGAGCTTAGCTTATGATTATTTCAAAATCACATTTCTGGATGACCAAATATACAAATTCCTTTCCTTTGGAAGTTCCAACTTCGACAAGGACTCCTTGGATGTAGATGAAATTAAGGAAGATTTCTTTCAACTCTTTTGCAACTCTTCCCTGGCACCTCGCGAGTCCCACCCTGCCAACATCCATTTATCCCTTGTTGCTATGACGGAAGATGAATTTTTCACCCTTTATCCCAGTGATTATTTTGACCCACCTATTGAGGAATGTCTGGCATATCTCAAGGCTTCTAATGATCTAGATCTGAGAGCTCTAGCTGACACTCATTCATCTTCCATCACCAATATTCCCCACCTTCCACCTTTTCAAAGGAACTTGCGTTTGACCCTCTTGCTTTTTCTGTGCTTAACGATTTCCTAAAACCTCTTAGTACAGAAATAATTCCCAAGGGAAAGGTACTTGACACCTTCATTTTCAGAATTGAGATAGCTCCCACCTACACCATGAATGAGTTTTGTGCGAAACCCACATTCTCATTTTTTCTATTCCTTACTTCTAAAACTTATCCATATCCAACATATCTTCCACAAACATCCATTTTCTCTTGATCATTCACTTGGACACCCTCTCGTTCAAAGATGAAAAAGAAGGTGCATGCTCGGTTATGTTATAGATCTATCAAACTTTGCCTTCATTTGGTGTACTTCCTTACAATTCCATATATTGGTAAGTGCACCGTTCAGGTATCTGGGCCCTCCCTATGGAGTGTGTGGCTGTAAGTACCGGATCCTAAGCCAAATTTTAATATAATTCACGTTTTCCACTCTTGCATGTTTTCTTGGTTTTTGAGTCATGTTCTTCTATGGTGTGAATTATGTATTTATTGTTTTTCATTTTTCTTATATTAAATCTTATTCATAAAAAGTAAAAAATACCAAAACCATAAAAATAGTAATTTAGGAAGTCTCAGGAATCTGACCTTAAAAGGCCCACGTTAAAATAAATTTTCAAACTTCATTGCCAAAAATTTGTTTGGTGGTGGGGTATTCATTTTTCTGTCTAGGATTGTTCAACTTTCCATTTGTGTTGCTTAGGCTGTTTAATTGTATTACAATTTGGGTTGACATTATCTATGAAATTAGATTTCATTTGTTCGTATAACTTACATCATGCATGCACTTCGAGGCGTTTTCCATCTACTTATATGTCACCATAAGTTGGAATAGAGTGTTTTATGTATCATTGGATTGGAAATTCTCTCCTAATCGTTTCCATTTCTCATTCGCATAAATCGGACAGGTAACAAAGTGGAAATTTTAGGTTGAAGTTGCGCAAAAAATCGATGAATTTCGAAAATCGATTTGGGCTTGGGCCCAAGGCACGCATGTGTGACACACGTGTGTCTCCTTCCTCCAAACAAAACAGAATCGTGATTTCTTTCCAATTCCGCCATTACCAAATTCAAAACCCTAACCAAAAATTTAAAAAAAAAAAAAAAGAGAAACTTAAATACAACCCAGCCAAAAAACTTCCCCAAAACACTCCTACCACCATCTCTAACAATTTCAACCACCGAAAACATCCAAAAATCTAAAAATTTGAACTGCCACCGCGCCTCCTCCCATTCTTTTAAGTGAGTTTGATTTTAACTCCATTCCGCACCTTATTCAAACCCACAAATCCACGCAAAACTTCAATGGCTCTAAGACGAAGAATTTTGCCGGAACAAGCTTTTACTGCCGCCCGTTATACGCTGTTTTTTTGTGACAAGATGATTAGGAGGAATTGGAATAGGTTATGGTACTCGACAGATGATTTCTACCACTCCGATTTGGTCGAACAATTCTATAAGAAGAGAGAGTTGGATGGTCAGAAAATTTTCATGGAGGTGGCTGGGACTAGGAGAGAATTATTGAGAGAGAAGTCAGTTGAGATTGTAGGCATTATGCCTGAACGCCACCTCGAAGCCACCGTGCAGGAATCCCAGTATACTGGAGTTCCTGCATTGATGAAAGACACTCTCATGGAGAGTCAATACAATTCAAATTCTCATTGTGCTCGACAGTCATCTCTGCGAACCAACCAACTGGCTGTAGCTTAGTGGATTGGTAAAAACGTCATTGGGAAGGAGAAAGTGAGCGACATCGGTTTGACATGTCTGCCCGTTTTCTGGATATTACAAGAGAAGAGGTATGAATTCTGTATCCTCGAGTTTTTGATAAATATGATTAGAGGAGTTGGGAAGAGTATTGCACCATTTCCTACTTTAATTACAAAGATAATGTTGTCTTGGGGGGTGGGAAACCAAGAACTGGCGGACTATGTTAAAATTGCATTCAAATAAAATTATTTATACGGAGTGCATCCAAAATACTTAGATGTTGCCAGAGGATAGGGTGGTTGATTCGGATGAGGAAATGGATGACATGACATGTTTGGATGAAGATGCCGTGGAGAGGTGTATGTCTGATTCAGAACGTATGTCAGTGTTGCATACTGGCAAGCGTTGCATTTATGCTATTTGTGAAGATGTACGGGATAGGCAGATTATAATTCGAAATAAACAAAAGAACCTTCAGACGAGTTTTGAAAACCTCGAAAAGGGTCAAGATGATCTCTTGTATAACATGGGGACACTCCTTTAGCGTCACGATGCACATTATAAAGAGTTGAAGTCAGAGATGAAGGCAACAATGGAAGCACAACGCCTGTTCCAAGTAGAGGTTCTACAATGCATGCCACCCCTAGAGGTTTCTATTTCATATGAGTCTGAGAGGCATGAACGCCGTCGTCAAGGGACGGATGGCTCGGGCCCTTCTTCATCTCAGGCCCCATCTTCATCCCAGGCCCAATCTCCATCTCAGGGTCCATCTTCATCACGTGGCTAGGTTTTCAAAAAATTGTTGTTTCGATGTTAATTAGTTGTTTTTATTATTTTTATTAGTTCGAATATTAAGTTTTTTTTAATTCAGTAGTTAAATTTGAATTTGGTAGTTAATTGTATTTGAATTTGAATTTTAATATAATTTGATTGTTTTTCAAATTATGCTTTGATTTTATTGTTAATCCCACCTTCCCGAATTGTTTGGGGGTGGTATTATTTTAGTCTAACATGATTTTTTTATGATCCAAAATTTATTATATAATTTTGCGATGATTGTTGGGAATGTTGCCGATATGGGCATGGCTATAAGTAGATATTGTGGTAGGATGAAATCTCGATGAGTTAGGCAGTTACTATCCTAAATTCAACCTAAAAGATATTAGGTTTGTTTTGGAATAGAGAATATGGGTTGTTTCCGTTTTCGGGTTTAGAAATATTTTGTTTCCGGCAATTGCCTTAAAACTTTTTGGCAACTTCCCGATTCGTTTTGGAAGCTCTCAACCTATATAAACTTCCTTCATTCTACACTTACAACCCACACTACATCCCACTTTCATCTCTCAAATCTCTCACCTTTCACTCCCAATTTTTCCTTCCTTTTCCTTCTCACTTTCGCATTTTAGCACCTCGGAGCGCACCTACACCCCAGTGGAGCGCCACCTGCGCCCTAGGCACTGTCAGTAAAAAATTTCTTCAGAGCGCGACATGCGCCCTACCAAGCCCAAACTTGAGCGCGACCCACGCCCAAAACACTGGAATTCCAGTTTTCATCCTGAGCGCGACCCGCACCCTACCAAGACTACAAGTGAGCGCGCCCCGTGCTGAAGCGCCTGGAACTCGAAATTCACCAAGGCATACCCCGCGCCTTACCCAGGCATAGGTTGAGCGCACCTCGCTACGACCCGATAAAGGTGGGAAACGAAAAATTCGATTTTTGTGGGTTGTTCTAGGATCATTTTCTGATCGTTCCATTTCAGTAGTAGATTGGTGATGACATCCCTCAGATTATCATACCGGAACAGTCTTTTGAAGACTTGTTCCAAAGTGACACCTATGGTGCATGGTTTCGCGAAGTGATCATTCTAGCAGGCTGGGAGCCACTATTGGTAAGTGATAAGAGCTCAAAACTGTAGTTTTAACCCCTTAATAATACTACTTTTAGACCAATTATGTGAGTAATAAATAAGAGTTAATGCTAATTACGTACTTTTATGTATTTTAGGCATGGAACTCAATTATGTGCAGAAATATGCCACTTCGGCGATATAAAGGAGGAAAGGGATGGTTGCTAAGAAGTTTTGTGATAAAGGCCAAGATTTAAGGAGACAAAGCCTTTATAAAGCCCAGTCAAAAGCTAAAAAGTCAACACAGGCAGAAACAGTGCACAAGTCAGCAGAATTCCGAAGATCATATCTTTTGACTCAGGCCTCGGATTTGGGCCTACCTTACGTCAAAACGACCGGCTCAGAAAGAAATTTCCATTGGTCTAAGCCTTGACCCAATCAAAGGAGTAAAAGTGGACGAAAAGTCTGCTAAAGTTAAAGCCAGCTGAAACGGGCTCTGTAGACTGAAGAAATTGGGCTTTGGGCTCGATTTTCCGGCCCAAAACATGGCTCCTCAGCCCATGCACGAAATTATGGATTTGGTCTCCTCCTTTACATAAAACAAGACTTAGCTCGTAAGAAAGATAGTTAGATAGCTTAGAATAAAAAGTAGCCATTAAAATAGCTTGTAGATCTAGTTTTTAAATTCAATTAGTTAAATTAATTAGTTTCATTCGTTGTTTTAGATTAATTCTTTGAATCATTGTTCCTCATTGATTAGATAAATAAAATAGTTTATTCTTATTTATTTCAAATTTGTCATTTAAATTTGTAGATCTAATTTTAATTCTTTTTGTTATTCAATTCTTAGTTATTAATTAGATTTGAAGTATTGTTTAATCAAAATTAGTAAAGTTCAAATCTTTATATTATGTCTAGTGTTAATTCAATGGGAAATGATAGCTTGATAAATCAAGGCTAAACCTCCAGTAGAGGGGTTGAAGAAGCCTTGATGAAACTTGATCTTGGTTAACTTAGAAATCGTCGTGAGAGTTTATTCCACTCTAGAAGGTCGTTGATTCGCCATGAGAATGGGTGGACGACCTCACATGCTAGTTATTAATTGGTAGAGATGTCATGTATAATTACAGATTAGAATTACCATTTTGATATGCAAAGCATTGCAATTTGGATCATGACGACTCTTTGTTAGTTGATTAAGTAGAGTTAAGGTGGATTCAATTCCCTTTAATTCTTTATCTAGATTCAAACCCTTAGCATCCTGTCATTTCGTTATTTGTATCTTGTTATTTGAATTCACATCGTAGTATAAATTCTCTCGTAAATCTCTCATTGACTTTGGATAGACCATCAATTGTAGAAAAATTAAATGTTAAAGGACTAGGAGTGGATCGAATCTTCTATTCCAACTCTACGTCAATATATTCGAGAGTAGAAAACAAATATCTTTGATAAGTCTAGTAACAATTCAGTTTATAGTTTTACTTGCGTTTAAAGTTCATCGCTTTATTTATTAGTAAGACTATCTTTTTATGTTATCAAATGGTGTCGCTGCCATCTTAGTGCTCTTTAGTATTGTTTTATTTAGAATTGATAGTTTTTCAATGTCTCTTAACCTACCCACCCCTGTTTGATTCTCACTGTGGTTGTCGGGCCAAAGACTTAAATTTTCCTCGAAAAAATTACTTTCTGGGCGTGTTTTCGCTCGGCAAGCCAAATTGAGCGCACTTCGCTACCAACCACCTAGAATTCCATCTTTTAGCTGAGTGCCACCTGCACCCTGCCAAGGCAAAACACGAGCGCACCCCGCGCTCACACGCCTAGAATTCCAACTTTTGCCTGAGCGCGACCTGCGCCCTACCAAGGCCAACATGAAGCGCGACATGCGCCCACTGATAAGAGCCCAAAACTGTAGTTTTAACCCTGTAACAGTCATACTTTTAGACCAATTATGTGAGTAATAATTAAGAGTTAACACCGACACGTGTTTTATGCATTTCGAGCTTCAAGTACAAGATGTGCAGAAATGTGCCACTTTAGCGAGATAAAGGAGCAAAGGTCGGTTACTAAGGAGTTCCATGAGTAAAGGCCAAGATTTAAGAAGACAAAGCCTTTCTAAAGCCCGATCAAAAGCTGAAAAGTCGACGCGGGCAGAAACAGCACACAAGTCAGCAGAACTTCCGAAGGCCGTATCTTTAGACTCAGACCTCGGAATGGGGCCTACCTTATGTCAAAACGACCGGCTTGGAAAGAGCTTTCCAATGGTCCAAGCCTTGACCCAATCAGAGGAGTAGAAGTGGACGAAAAGTCTGTTGAAGCCAACTGCAGCTGAAGAGGCCTTTTTGGAGTGAAAGAATTGGGTTTTGGGCCTGATTCTCTGGCCCAAAACATGGCTCCAAGCCCATGCACGATTTTTGGATCTGAAAGTATAAAAACAAAAGCTTAGCTCTTTGTTTATGGTGGATAGTTAGGTTAGAAATTAAAGGTAGCTTTGAATAGAAAGTAGCCATTAGAATAGCTTCTAGATCTAGATTTAATTGTTTTTAATTAAGTTTAGTTTCAAATCCAATTCTTGTTTTAGATTAAACTCTTAGAATCATTATTCTTAATTAGTTTGATAAATAAAATAGCTATTTGTCAATTTCAATTCTGGTCATTTACAATTGTTTAGATCTAGTTCCATGTTAAATTAATTACTTTAGAACAAGTAGATTATTAATTTAGTATTTGAATCATTGTTTTATTATTCATTAGATTAAGAAAATAGTGTTCTCCATAAGTTAGTTTCATTTCCATTAATTGTTTAATTTCAATTCGTAGATTCAATTAATTATCATTATTAGTTTAATTCAATTATTGCATTAGTAGTTTTGAATTAGGTTTAAACAAGCAAAGTTTCAATCTTTATATCATGTCTTGTTTGAATTCCATTGGGAATGATAGTGTGATGATTCTCGGCTAAACCTCCATTGAGGGGGTTGAGAAGCCTTGATGAAAGCTTGATTCCGATTATCGTAGAGTCGTCGTAATTTTCCTTCCACTCTAGAAACGATTAGTTCACCATGAGAATGGGTTTAATCGTTCACATACTAGTTATGAATTGGTAGGAATGCCATGTGTAATTAGGGATTAGGAGTAACCATATTGTTCTGCGAAGCATTTCAATTCGGATTACGACGATTCATCGTTACTAGGATTAAGTCAAGTTAAGGTTGAATCAATCCCCCTCTAACTCCTTATCATAGAATCAACGTAGCATTCCCATAGTTGTCCTAATAGTGGACTAGTTGCATCTTGTGGGTAGTTGCATCGTAGTCTAGTTGCCATTCGTAAATCTCTCATCAGACTTTAGAGTTAAGAATACTTATACGTAGAGAACACAGCATGCGGAAGGACTAGGAGTGGAACGAATCACTCTACTCCACTATATCTCATAGGATTGAGAGTAGAAATCTTTGATAAAATATAGGCACATAACAAAGTTTTAGTTTACTTACGTTTTGAGTTTTATCGTATATTTCGTAGGTAAACTATTCAATTTTATGTTTTATCAAATGGCGCCGCTGCCATCTTAGTTTCACTTTCTCATTGTTTTCGTAGTGTAAGTACTTTTCTTAAAGTCCCATTAAACCCACCCCACCCTTGTTTGATTCATACTGTGGTTGTCCATTTCAGCATTGAAAACTTCCGAAAAAAAAAAAAAAAAAAAAAAAGACGCGGCGACTCGCACTTCAAGTGGAGTTTCAACTGAGCCTCGCTTCAAGTTATACAAAGCCGAGCGTGACCCGCGCAAAAAAAGACTGTAACACTGAGCACAACCCGCCCCCATGTGGAGCGCAACCCCCCCTAAAACACTGTAATTTCAAGATTACACAGAGCGCGACCGCGCCCTAAGTGAGCGCACCCGCGCCCTAAGCTAGAGTTTTCCGGATTTCTACAGTTTTGATTCGAATTTTGATTTTTCAAGTTTTTCAGTGTTCTAACTTGTTATATACACTGAACACGCGTAAACAAGACGTTATTCATAAGCGAAGCAAGGGCGCAATTAGGTATTCCTTTCTTCCACACCTCGCATCTCCTGTTAGAGGTTTATACTAGTATATCAGAATTGTTTGGAGTGTTGATGGTTTAGCTAAATTTGGTCTTAGCCTTGTATGAGATTAAGGTCTGGTCGAACAAAAACACCAAACGTAATCACACAACAACGTCAACAAACAATTCTATCTAGTATACCACCCACTACACCTCTAGCTACTATTTCACACACACCACCTAACACAATGCCCGACGAAGGAGAAACTCCTCTCTCGGACTTTTATAAAGCCTTGAGCGATAGCCCCAAATCTTGCATCATTCTACGTAGTTGGGGATTTTCGGAACAAAATTTTAAACTTTTCAAAGGAAAAACCTTATTCCCTTTCTAACAACATTCCAAAGATCCTACGGTTAAAAGGAACAAATTAAACTAAAGGTATTCCCTTTCACCTTAGCCCGGTAAAGGCCTCTTGGTTAACTGCCCAAAGCTAATTTGTGGACTCATGGGCTAAACTTGTTATTTGTTTATGGAACATTTTTACCCACCCCTAAAGACGGATGGGATGCTTTCCAAGATTCATTTCTTTCGACAAAATCCTCATGAATCATTTTCAGAGGCTTAGAATCGTTTCACCGATCTCCTTATAGAGTGTCCACATCATAACTTAGAGAAAGACACGTTAGTTCGTGACTTTTTCAAAGGACTTCTACACCACTATAAAGAAGTCCTTGACATAATGAATGGGGGTAGTTTCTTAAGCAAAGGAGCCACGGAGGCTTATAAATTTTTAGAGGATCAAACTAAGCGAAATAACAACTGGGGGGTAGTGACGATATCCACCGCTCCGCTAGTTCATCAAATATAGTTAAGGCCACCGGTATGTTTGAAATTAAACACGATCTCGAGCTTAAAACTCTAATCGAATCACTCACTAAAAAGGTAGAGGCCATTTCTGTTCCACAAAAGCCTATCCCCGTCATGAATGTAAATTCAAATCCATGTAGTTTCTGTTGGAGCCCTAAGCATCCCGACTTCCACTGTCCTATAGCCTATGAACAGGCTTGTTCCATTAATAGTGAACCTAACGCCCCGTGGAGACAAAATACCAACTTTGGTTGGAGAAATAACCAACACGTCACACCTCCAGGGTACAATAATCAATATGTTAGGCCAACACACAGTTTTAACCAAGCTCCACCACGACAAGGACAGGGTCAAGGTAATTTTAATAATTATAACAACCAAGTGCAACCTCGACAAGGTCAAGCACAAGGTCAAGGTAGTTATAATAATTATAATGCTAATAGAGGTATCGTTCCGGTAAATAATAATTATCAAAATCCACCCATAAATAATTCACACAAAATAGTTCCAGTCACACCACCCATGACTACTACACCCACATAACCGGATCGTCTTGACACCTTCATACAAGTGAGCCAAAAACTTTTCCAAATCATGGCTCAATCTAACCAACAGCTTCTACAATCCATTAATAATTTAAGCCAAGAGTTGGCCCAAGATAAATCCCAACCCAAAGGTGTGTTTCCAGGTCACGAAATACCTAATCCTAAAGCAACAAACACAGCCTTTGAGGTAACCAATAATACTAGTAATGAATATGAAAATGTAAGTGAGCTAAAGGCCATCACCACTCTCCGTTCTGGCAGAGTGGTTGATAACAAAGTAACTATGCCTATAGTTACCCCACCAGTAGCCCCTACACCTGCTATTTTACTAGATACCGAAAAAGAAACTCAAGAGCCTACCCTTTGTAGAGGTACCGTTACAACACAACCTAAGAAACAAAAGCCACGGTTAAACATCCAGGTGATACCATTGCTAAATATAGACGAAACCACCGTTTCCACAAAAAAAATTAGCCGTTGTTAACTAGGGATACTAATTATGAGGAGATTAGGGACGTTTTCAAGAATCTAACTATAAATCTTCCCTTCCTCGAAGCTATTAAAAAGCTACCACACCATGCTAAGTTTCTTAAGGAGTTGTGTACTACTAGGCGTAGGACCAATATACCAAAAGACGCCTTTTTAACAGAACAATTCCCAACTCTATCTGAACATAATGGAATTGTTAAGTACAAGGACCCTGGTCGTCCTACTGTATAATGCACCTTAGGAGATTCCTATACGACGACCGCGTTATTAGACCTGGGGGCTAGTGTTAACTTACTCCCATTTTATTTGTATAGACAAATAGGTCTAGACGAGATGCAACCCACTAAAATGACGCTGCAATTAGCTGATCGGTCTATTAAGTATCCTAAGGGTGTCATCGAAAATGTTCTGGTAAAAGTTCAGGATTTTTACTATCCGGCTGATTTTGTCATCCTCGATACAGAAGTCGTTAACAACTCTGTCCCGATCATCTTAGGGTGTCCTTTCCTGGCAACTGCCAATGCGCTCATTAATTGCCGCGATGGTTCAATGTCCATGTCTTTTGGCCATCTTGTTGTTGAAGTTAATGTTTTTAAAACAAAGACACAGTTACCCGATTCGCTTATGGATGGAGAGGTTAGCATGATCGAGAGCTTTGCTCGAGATTATTTCAACAACACGTCCCCTGATAATCATATGCCCAAATTTCTTTCCTTTGGAAGTTCAGAGTCCAACATTTTCATCCCTACACTAGTCGATACACAAATTACGGATGAGGATGAGATAGATGACTTTCTCAAAGATGTAGAGGACTATCATAGTAACGTGGATATGACCAATCTAGATGAGGAATTCGATGAGTTTATTAGAGGAGGTGATGATTAACCCTATCAAGAACTACTTTGCACAACATCCACCTCGACTCCCCTCCTTCCACCCTTTCAAAGGAATCTCGAGTTTGCACTCGATCCTTTTGTTTCTTCTGTGCTTCATAATTTTTTAAATCCACCTAGTAAACAAATACTTTAGAAAGACAAACCATTTGACACCTTCATTTCCAGACTTGAGATAGTCCCTACCTACACTATGAATGAGTTTTGTGCTAAACCCACATCCTCATTTTTTCCATGCTTTCCTTCTACAACTTATCCATATCCACCATATTCTCCACAATCATTCACCTTCCCACACTTAGTTACTCGAACACCCTCTCATTCAAAAATGAAAAAGAAAGTGCATGCTAGGTTACGTAATAGGGTTATCCGACTTCGCTTTCATTTCACTAGGTTGCGTCATAGGAAATCTTGGTCCTTGATTGTGTTTGAATATGTTTTCTGTGATATTTATTTATGGAATGATCCACAACAATTTCGGTTGTTGATATATGATAAACTGCATGTTCATACATATGTTTAGATAAAGTCTCGAGTATCTGACTATAAACGACTCAACTTTTGTGTTTGGTGCATTTCCTTTCATTTCCATATATTGGTGAGTGCACCATTAAGGTAACCGGGCCCTCCCTACGGAGTGTGTGGCTGTAAGTACCGGATCCTAAGTCCACGTTTAACATAATTCACGTTTTCCACTCTTGCATGTTTTCGGATTTTTTGAGTCATGTTTTCTATGGGGAATTATGTTTTTCTTGTTTATTGTTTTTCTTTTTAAAAGTAAATATATATATATATATATATATATATATATATATATATATATATATATATATATATATATTAAAGAATAAACATAGAAATCTAGGAAGTCTCGAAATCGACTTTTAAAAAAAGACCAAAAAAAAAAAAAAAAAAAAAAAAAAAAAAAAAAAAAATTTCTAAGCTTTGTTGTAAAAAAATTTGTTTGGGGGTGGGGTGTTCGTGTTTCCGTCCTAGAATGTTTTATGTCCCATTGGAGTTGCTTAGGCCATTCAATTGTATTACGATTCGGGTTGACATAATCCATGAATTTGGAGTTCAGTCGTTTGCATAACGTACGTCATGCACGCACTTTTAGGCATTTTCCACTATCTTATATGTCATCCACGGTCGGAATAGAGTGTTTTATGGATCATTAGATTGGAAATTCTCTCCTGATCATTTCCATATCTCATTCACAAAAATCGGACCGGTAACGAAGCGGCAATTTTGATTTGAAGTTTCACGAAAAACGAAAAATTCAAAAATTTCGAATTGGGCTTGGGCCCAACCCGCGCCCACCGACAGTGCACTTGCGCCCTTACCTTTGCCCAACAGTCACGTTCATCTTCTCAAAACTGCCATTAACGCCCACCAAAGCTCTAAAAACCTAAAAAAATAAATAAATAAATAAAACCAAATTAACCCACGCCCACAGTTCAAATCTACTTCCAATCTAATCTAAAAGCTTTCCACCACCACCTCCACCAAATTAAATAACCAAAAACCACCGAAAATTTCAAATTTTGAACTGCTGCGCCACCACCACAGTTTGTTTCAGTCCGTCGATTCAAATTCCAACACCACATCCCATTTAAACCCCCACTACATTCCAAAAACTAAAATGGCTCAACAACGTCGAATTTTGTCGGAGCAAGCTTTTACTGGCGACCACTTCGCACCATTTTACGGTGACGAAATGATCAGTAGAGACTGGAATAGCTTGTGGTACTCGACTGAAGCCTTTCACCACGAAGACTTAGTCCGACGGTTTTACAACACGAAGGAGGTGGAGGGGACTAGAATTTTTGTTATGGTGGCGAAGAGGAGGAAGGAAGTAACTACTGGGTTATTGGCTGAGATTCTAGGCATTCCGCCTAGAATCCATCTAGATGTCACGTTGCAGGAGTCCCAATATAATGGGGTAGAACCATTGATGAACGTGACAGTTACAGAAGGGAACTACAACGCGAGATCGCATTGTGTTCGCCAGGGCATCCTCGAGAACCAACCAACCTGGCGGCTCGATGGATTGGTCGGAACGTCCCGGCAAGGAGAAGGTCAAGAACATCGGTCCGAACTGCCTCCACATTTTATGGATACCCCAGAGCGTATACGAAGTTTTGTATCTTGGAGTTTTTCCTTAGCATGATTAGGGGAGTAGGGAAGGCTGTTGCACCTCTCCCCCGTGTTGATAACCAAGATCATCTTTGAAGTTGAGAGCAGCTCGGCATCCGATAGGTCTTACATCACCCGCACCAAATCCTCGTGATTTATAAGGAGTGTGTCCAACGAGTTTGGCGGTTGCCCGAGGATAGGATAGAGGACGAGGAGTATGGTGGAAACGAGAATGCCGAGGAGGATGGGGGAAATTAGAATGCCGAGGAGGATGAGGAGGACTTGACTTGTTTTGATGCGGATGCCTTGGAGAGGTGCCGGTCGGATCTTTGAACGATGGCTGTGATTTATCGTGGTGGCGTTCGCTCAACACTATCTGCGAAGACCTCCGGTTCGACAGCAACTATCCATCATAACTTCGAGATCCGATCCCAGCCGGGAGGACGAAGCGGTGGGAACAGATGAGGGCCGAAGCTAGAAGCTCGGCGCCGGCCGACGACATGCTTGCACGATTCCCACCTCACGGGATTCTCCTTCCGAGGACACACCATCGAGGCACGAGCCGCCGCCGAAAAGGCTAATGGTGTGGCCCATCAACAGCTTCGGGGAGCCATCTCCTCGACCAGGTGCCCTCCGCTACCAAAGATCGGAAGTAGTTAGGGATAGTATTGTTTGATGTTTATTTGTAGTTTCATTATTGTTGTTTATTTTAATGTAAGTTTAATTCGTAATTTGAATTTTGTAGTGAAATGTACTTGAATGAAAATTTTAATATAATGAGGTTATTTTCATTGTCGTGGTTGTTTAATATTGATCCCACCTTCCCAAATTGTTTGGGGTGGTGTTATCTATTCCAAAGATGATTTTTATATGACCCTTGTTTTAGAATTTATTATGGAGTCAAGGTGAAAATATGGCCGTTTAGGCAAATCTATGAATAAGTATATGAAATCTCGATTAAATAGGTAGATTCTATCCTAAATTCGACCTAAAAGATACTAGGTTTGTTTTAGAATCAAGGTAATGAGTTGTTTCCATTTTCGGGTTTGGAAAGTTTAGGATTTCCGGAAACTGCCGTAAAAACTTTTTTGCAACTTCCCAATCTGTTTTAGCAACTTTAAACCTATATAAACTTCATTCATTCTACACTCACAACTCACACTACACCTAACCTTCATCACTCACCTTTCACTCCCACGATTCCCACGTTTCGTCTCATTTTCCGAAGTTTCAAGACCTCCGAAGCCGCCGCTTCAAGAAGAGCGCGACTCAAGCTTCTGCAATTTTTTCAGATTTTTTGTCAGAGCGCACTCGTGCCCAAGGTGAGCGCGACCCGTGCTCAAACACTGGAATTCTTAAAACTTCGAAGCGCCGCACCCAAGGAGAGCACATTCATACGACTTTTCGTGGACCAGAAAAATTCCAGTTTTTCTGCGGGGTGTTCCTGGATCATTCACAGCTATTTCAGAGCATAATTATGAGATGACATCTCCTACATTGATACCGGAACAGTCTTTCAAAGATTTGTTCCAAAGCACTACTTATGGTGCTTGGTTTCGCGAGGCGATCACATACGTTATTTTGGGAGCCGCTTATGGTAAGACCGATGCACTTTATTCTCCAACACTAGCATCTTATTTTTTGATAACTGCATTTTCTTTGAAAGACCGGATGGAGAACAAGTGTTCTCCATCAACATTGATAATGAACCAATGGAAATTACCGTGTTCTTGCTAGCATTTGTTCTTGGACTTGCTATGCCCGCTGAAATACAAGACCCATGGTGCTATTGGGTAGATAATATGTATGTCTACACTTACGAGTTTTTGCATGAGTTGTATGGCGCGAGCATTTTCCGTATCGAGGACCAAGGGGAATATAACGTCGCCTTTGGTAGCCTGTCCATGAACATAGGAACTGTTATGTTTTGGATAATGCTAAACATTTTAGGGCAATGGAGTTTTTCTTCTGTGAATGATGCCACTTGCAGCGTCTTCCTTGCTTTAGCCACGGGACATATGTGTCATGACCTTCCCCGAACCTTGATGTCTAGTTTAGCTCGATCCCATAGCATGAGGCATAAGTACCTTCTTATGCCTGTTCTAATTTCCCCGTGATTATGCTATGTTTCTTTCCTCTTTTTGTACACGTTTCACGGATTGGATTACGGCCGACATTAATCGCACGACCCACCAATAGTATTATTCGATCTTTCCGCGTAATGATTTGGCAAGGGTGGAGGATACAACCTCATCAGGTTGCACCCTACACCCCATCAGACCAAGTGGCTCTTAATAGGTTAGCAAAAATAGATGATAAATGGCGGGAGGCCTGGAAAATTATCATGGCATGGCAGGACGCGAAGGAACCTCACTTCTTTATAGAAAAAGAGGATGAGGAAGATGATGAGTAAAGCGGGAGATAAGGTAAGTTTTAATTCTAGTTAGTGTCTGCTTATGTCCCAAGCAATTTCATTCTTGTTAACCCCATAATGGGTAGAACTCGTATAGAGTTGAGTCAGTTTTTATTTCCTATATTAGTACATTCTAACCTTGTTTTGCAGATGTTCCTAAATTTCACGCGATTCAATGGTATTTTTCCTACCCTCTTTATTTAAAATGCTTTGAGGACAAAGCATGTTTCTTGTTTGGGGGGGGGGGGCATAGAAACACGTGTAATTAAGGCATCTGTTAGGATATAGATAGAGATAATATGCATTTGTTTTCTAGTTAAAAATTCAAAAAAAATATAAATAAATAAGTTCATGCTATACACTTAGGAATATTGGTATTGTTTTCCTTCTCTATGCTCTTAATAATCTAGAAGTCTCACGTAGATTTTGCATTAGAATAATTTTTAGAAACTTATTAGGTTAATATATAGGTAATAATCTTTGCATCTATCTATAAATATATTACATGAGTATCGATGATTGTTAACAGCAGTAAGTTTCTGAAATTTAGGCTAGAGTACTTATTCTACAAATCTTGTGAGAATATAGCCTAAAGCCTTTTATGAGCGAAACATTTGAGAAATGACACAAGGGAGAAGTAAAATCCGGATAGATATATCATACGTCCACTTACTTGATCACTAAACCATATCCTAAGCGAGAATTTAGGGCCTCTTTGGATCAATATAGCCAGAAATTCAAACCTATGAATTATTTTCCGCTAGTCGCCCCTCTGAGCCTTTCTTTAGCCTTTCATAATCACAAATCCTTTACCCTGTTACAAAACAAAACAAAAAAAAAATTCAACCTACCCAATTTAGATAAGTCTGAAAATAGAATGAGGAAGAAAGAAGAAGAGAAAAACTTGTGTAAACAAAAGTTAGTTAATGGCTTCAGAAAATAAAGAAAAGAAGTTTCCATCCAAAGAAAAGAAAAATAAAAATAGAAATAAAATAAAAACTCAAAAAAATAGAATAAAAGGGAGTCAAAAGCCAAAGAAAAGAAAAAAAAAAAAATAATATGGCTAAGGATGGAAACAAAGTGTAGAAGCAAAAGTAAATAACAAGGTTTTCTAGTTACATAATCGAAGACTCTATTATCTCGTGACTTGTCCTTTCTGAATATCCATTTCCTTCCTTCTTAAACCATCTCCTAATCCCCATGAACACCTAATAAAGACCTCTAGCTCAATTAGGAATAGGTTAGTGTGATAGTAAGTGGCAGATGTGTTTGATCGACTCAGAGCTTCTTTGTTGTCATTGAGATTGTAAGGTAAAGCGTGCCCACTACACACCTGGAGTAGCAAAACTTGAGTGGAAAAATCGAGAGTGTCAGATCTTGACTATTATTGTGAGAACCTACTTAAGGACGCTTATTCGAAGTTTCAGAAACTAACCCGCTAGGCATTTAATAGTATTACTCATTGTATATATGTTTATTGTAGATGATTGATTATTATGCATATATTAGCTTAGGTTTCGACTTGATTACTCTATATGCATGCTAGAGAGAGGAATAGTTAATTTAGAGCATGGATAAGGAAACAATAGTTTTATTTCTTAGTCGTTGTAGTATAGATGAAGTTTGTGAGTACCTTCACTAGAAAAACTCTCACGAGGCTATAACTCGGCCCACTAGGGAATTCTTAGTGGTTTAAGGCCTTGTCAGATATGGTCAATGCAATCACACTCGCTGAAACGAGTAGTTAGAACTCCATTTTGGTCACTTATTCTAATTTCTCATCTTTGCTTGAGGGCAAGCAAAATGCTGTTTGGGGGTGGTTTGATAAGAGCCCAAAACTGTAGTTTTAACCCTCAGAATATCATACTTTTAGACCAATTATGTGAGTAATAATTAAGAGTTAACACTGATCACGTGTTTTTATGCATTTCAGGCTTCAAAGTCTATTATGTGCATAAATGTGCCACTTTAGCGAGATAAAGAAGCAAAGGTCGGTTACTAACGAGTTCCGTGACTAAAGGCCAGGATTCAAGAAAACAAAGCCTTTCTAAAGCCCGATCAAAAGCTGAAAAGTCGACGCGGGCAGAAATAGCACACAAGTCAGCAGAACTTCTGAAGGCCGTATCTTTGGACTCAGACCTCGGAATGTGGCCTACCTTATGGAAAAACGACCGGCTCGGAAAGAGCTTTCCAATGGTCCGAGCCTTGACCCAATTAGAGGAGCAGAAGTGGACGAAAAGTCTATTGAAGCCAACTGTAGCTGAAGAGGCCTTTTTGGACTGAAAGAATTGGGTTTTGGGCCTGATTCTCTGGCCCAAAACATGGCTCCAAGCCCATGCACGATTTTTGGATCTGAATGTATAAAAACAAAAGCTTAGCTCTTTGTTTATGGTGGATAGTTAGGTTAGAAAATAAAGGTAGCTTAGAATAGAAAGTAGCCATTAAAATAGCTTGTAGATCTAGATTTAATTGTTTTTAATTAAGTTTAGTTTCAAATCCAATTCTTGCTTTAGATTAAACTCTTAGAATCATTATTCTTAATTAGTTTGATAAATAAAATAGCTATTTGTCAATTTCAATTCTGGTCATTTACAATTGTTTAGATCTAGTTCCATGTTAAATTAATTACTTTAGAACAAGTAGATTATTAATTTAGTATTTGAATCATTGTTTTATTATTCATTAGATTAAGAAAATAGTGTTCTCCATAAGTTAGTTTCATTTCCATTAATTGTTTAATTTCAATTCGTAAATTCAATTAGTTATCATTATTAGTTTAATTCAATTATTGCATTAGTAGTTTGGAAATGGGTTTAAACAAGCAAAGTTTCAATCTTTATATCATGTCTTGTTTGAATTCCATTGGGAATGATAGCGTTATGATTCTCGGCTAAACCTCCATTGAGGGGGTTGAGAAGCCTTGATGAAAGCTTGATTCCGATTATCGTAGAGTTGTTGTAATTTCCCTTCCACTCTAGAAACGATTAGTTCACCATGAGAATGGGTTTAATCGTTCACATACTAGTTATGAATTGGTAGGAATGCCATGTGAATTAGGGATTAGGAGTAACCATATTGTTCAAATGAAGCGATTCAATTCGGATTATGACGATTCGTCGTTAGTAGGATTGATCGAAGTTAAGGTGGAATTAATCCCCTCTAACTCCTTATCATAGAATCAACGTGAAGCATTCCCATAGTTGTCCTAATAGTTAACTAGTTGCATCTTGTGGGTAGTTGCATCGTAGTCTAGTTGCCATTCGTGGAAATCTCATCAGACTTTAGAGTTAAGAATACTTATACGTAGAGAACACAAAGATGGGAAGGACTAGGAGTGGAACTTAATCACTCTTACTCCACTATATCTCAGGATTGAGAGTAGAAATCTTTGATAAAATATAGGCACATAACAAAGTTTTAGTTTACTTACGTTTTGAGTTTTATCGTTCATTTTGTAGGTAAACTATTCAATTTTATGTTTTATCACCCACACACCTAGAATCCCACCTTTTGCAGGCCGACGACTACCTACCTAGGCATATTTGGAGAGCTTACTGCGCTTTGCTTTAAAAGCACCTGATTTCCTTTAATGTTTTAAGTGTTCTAACTTGTTATATACACTGAGCACGCATAAACAAGGTTCAGGTACTCTTTCTTCCACACCTCGCATCTTCTGTTAGTGGTTCATACTAGCATATCAGGATTGTTTGGAGTGTTGTTGTGTTTCATTAAGATTGGTCTTAGCCTTGCATGAGATTAAGGTCAGGCCGAAGAAAAATGCCTAACGTAATTAACCGACAACGGCAACAAACAAGTCTTTCTAGTATACCACTTACTACACCTCTAGCTAGCATACCACACACACCACCACCAAGTAATGGTGAAGAAAGAGAGTCTCCCTCTCTCGACTTTTACAAAGCCTTGAACGATAGCCCTAAATCTTGTATCATTCTATTAGACCCATGAATTAAGTTTGGGGATTTTAGATTGAATTCCCCCAAATATATTTAATTTGTTACCCATTTTCATGGGTTAGACCATGAAAAACCTTATCAATGACAAGGAAGCTAAACCTCGTGATGAAAGGATTGACCAAGTCCTTATTACATTCCACCATCCTATAGTTATATCTGAACAGGTTGGTGTTGAACAAATTAAACTAAGGGTATTTCCCTTCACTTTAGCCGATAAAGCGTCTTGGTTAAGATTGAGGCCTACTGCCTGCTCGGAAAATTAATTGGTAGGACTCGCTGGGCTAAACTTATTCAACTATTCATGGAACATTTATACCCACCAGTTTAGTTTAAGACCGATGAAATGCTTTCCAAGATTCATTTCTTTTGACGTAATCCTCATGAATCATTTTTGAGGCTTGGAATCGCTTTCACCGATCTACTTATAGATCTCTTATCCACATCATAACCTTCGCGAAAGACACATTAGTTCGTGCTTTTTCAAGGGACTTCTACACCACCATAAAGAAGTCCTTGACATAATGAATGGGGTAGTTTCTTAAGTAAAGGAGCCTCAGAGGCTTATAAATGTTTAGAAGATCAGACTAAAGTTTTAATAATAATAATCATGGGGACGATATCTCCTGCAACACTAGTTCTTCTACAACAGTAAAGGCCACCGGTATGTTTGAGATGAAACCCGATCCGGAACTTAAAAATTTAATCGAATCTCTAACTAAAAAGGTAGAGGCTATTTCTGTTCAACAAATGCATATCCTCGTCATGAATGTCAACTCCAATCCATGTAATTTCTGTTTGAATCCAGAGCATCTTGACTCCTATTGTCCTTTCGCTTATGAGCAACAACATTCACAACAAGATAATGTTTGCGCAATTAATAGTTTTCCTATTCCTAACGCCCCTTGGAGACAACATCCCAACTTCAGTTGGAAAAATAATCAACAAGTAACACCTCCAGGGTTTAATAATCAAAATGTTAGGCAAGCAAACAATTATAACCAAGCTCAACCACGACAAGAACAACAAGGGGTAATTATAATTATAACAACCAAAATAAACCAACCACGTTTAATAACAAGGTCAAGCACAAGGTCAGGGTAATTATAATAATTATAACAATAATAATTATAATGCTAATAGAGGTATCGTTCCGGTAAATAATAACTACCAACATCCACCCATTAATAATCAACGTGACATAGTTCCTGTCACACAACCTAAAGCTAACACTCTTCCACAACCGGATCTTTTCAATACCTTTATGCAAATCTGAACAACAGATTTTATAAGTCATCCAACTTTCCTTACAGCAGCTAGCTCAAGAGAAATTATAACCCAAAGGTGTGTTTCCAGGACAAGCGATAGCTAATCCGAAAACACCAAACACAACCTTTGAGGTAAATGGAAATACTAGTACGGAAAATGATGCCTTTTTAACTGAACAATTTCCAACTTTAACGGAACACAATGGAATCGTTAAGTACAAGGACCCTAGTCGTCCTACTATAGAATGCACCTTAGGAGATTCCCACACGACGACCACTTTACTAGACCTGGGGGTGAGTGTTAACTTACTCACGTATTATCTATACAAACAAATAGGTCTATAAGAGATGCAACCTACTAAAATGATGGTGCAATTAGTAGATCGATCAATTAAGTACCCTAAGGGTATGGTTGAAAATGTGCTTGTTAAGGTCCAGGATTTCTACTATCCTGCTGATTTTGTTATCCTCGGTACAGAACGTCGCTAACGACTCTGTTTCGATAATTTTAGGGTGTCCCTTCTCGGCAACTGCCAACGCTCTTATAAACTGTCGCGATGGGTCGATGTCCTTCTTTTTGGCCATCTTTCGGTTGAGGTAAATGTTTTTAAACTAATGAAACAATTACCAGATTTGTTTATAGATGGAGAGGTTATCATAATCGAGAGCTTAGCTCAAGATTACTTTAATAACACGTTTCCGGAAAACCATATGCATAAATTCCTTTCTTTTGGAAGTTCAGATTTTGTCGATGACTCCTACATAGAGGAAGTCAACACCATCTTCGAGTCTACACAAATCGTAGACCCTTCAGTTGCTCCATATATAGAGTTTGAAGACCTGCTGCCTAAGCAAGTATTCATTACTCAAGATGAGGATCCTCCAGAAGCATTTATCGATATTCCTCCCACCCCGGTGCTTAAACCTCTTCCTCCTGAGTTAAAGTATATTCAACTTGATCCGGATGGTAGTCATCCGATAATTATATCTTCTCTGGTATCTAAGGAGGAAGAGACACGGTTGATTAGGGTGATTAGGGAACATCGTTCTGCGATTGGTTGGTCCCTTGCCGACATTAAGGGAATTGACCCTAATATGTGCACTCATCGTATCCATTTAGAGGATAACGCAAAGACTTCAAGCGAACCTCAGCGTTGTTTAAACCCTGCCTTGAAAGAAGTGGTCAGGGAAGAAGTCTTACGGTTACTTGATGCGGGTATCATATACCCAATCTATCTCTGATAGCGAATGGGTCAGTCCCATTCATGTAGATCCAAAGAAATCAGGGATTACCATGGTACGTAATGGCAAAGGTGAATATGTTGCCACTCATAGTCCTATGAAATGGAGGATCTGTATTAATTACAGACGATTAAATGCCATGACATGAAAGGATCATTTTCCTTTACCCTTTATAGATCAGATGCTTGAACATCTAGATGGTCATGCTTTTTATTGCGTTTTGGATGGCTACTCTGGCTATTTCCAAATTATTGTTGATATTGATGACCAAGAAAAGACTGCCTTCACATGTCCCTTTGGAACATACGCCAATAAACGAATGCCTTTCGGCCTTTGTAATGCTCCTGGTACCTTCCAGCAGTGTATGCTTCATATATTTAGTGACATGGTTGAGCGTTTCATGGAAGTGTTCATGGTCGATTTTTCTATCTATGGAGACTCTTTCACTGAATGCCTGTCTAACCTGTCTAAAGTTTTAACGCAATGTGAAGAGAAGAGTCTCATTTTAAATTGGGAAAAATGTCACTTCATGGTGAAAAAAGGCATAGTACTAGGTCACATCGTATCTAGTGATGGCATCGAAGTAGATAAGGCCAAACTAGATAAGATAGCAACTCTACCTATACCACGGACTATCTGTGATATTAGAGCCTTTCTAGGCCATGCAGGTTTTTATAGGCGTTTTATCAAAGATTTTTTGAAAATAGCTACACTGCAAAGATTTTTATAGGAGGCCATCTTTGATTTTAATTTTAACTGTAAAGGGGCTTTTGAAACTTTGAAAGCCGCCTTAACTTCTGCACCCATTATACAACCTCCCGATTGGTCTAAACCTTTCGAACTCATGTGTGATGCTAGTGATTATGCAGTTGGTGCTGTCTTGGGACAGAAACTAGATAATAAATCCACCGCTATTTATTATGCTAGTAAAACTCTAAACGACACTCAAAGGAATTATACAACTATTGAAAAAGAATTCTTAGCTGTTGTTTATACTTTAGATAAGTTTTGTCCTTATTTGGTTGGTTCTAAGACTCTAGTTTACACAGACCATGCATCCCTTAGGTACCTTCTCGCAAAGAAGGATGCAAAGCAAAGGTTGATCCGATGGATTCTTCTCCAGCAAGAATTCACATTAGAAATAAAGGACAAACGAGGGGTAGAAAATGTAGTTGACGACCATTTATCTAGACTTAGAAATGACGATGATAGTGAGTCTGACTCCATACCGGACTTGTTTCTGGATGAGCATCTGTAGCGACTCTTATGATCTCGCAAAGGATTATAAAGCTAACATGAAACGTGTTCATGATAAACAAATCTTGCGCAAAGAGTTTGTGGTAGGTCAAAAGGTTTTACTGTACAATTCCCGTCTACATATTTTTCCAGGGTACTTCCTCTCATTTCCATATATTGGTAAGTGCACTACTCATGTAACCGGGCCCTCCCTATGGAGTGTGTGGCTGTAAGTACTGGATCCTAAGTCCACGGTTAACATAATTCACTTTTTCCACTCTTGCATATTTTCTCAGGTTTTGAGTCATGTCCCTCTATGGTGTGAATTATGCATTTAATGCTTTCTTGTTTTCTTATATTAAATTTTATTCATAAAAAAATAAAAAAAATATTGTTAAAATCACAAAATAATAAGTTAGGAAGTCTCGGGAATCTGAATTTAAAAGACCTACTTTTAAAAACAAATTTTCTAAACTCTGTTGTCAAAAATTTGTTTGGGAGTGGGGTGTTCGGTTTCCATCCTGGATTGTTCAACTGTCCATTGGTGTTGTTTAGGCCGTTTAATCGTATTCCGATCCGGATTGTCATTATCTATGAAATTAGATTTCATTCGTTCGCATAACTTATGTCATGCACGCACTACGAAGCATTTTCCATTTTCTTACATATCACCAATGGTCGGACTAGAGCATTTTATAGATCATTGGATTGGAAATTCTCTCCTGATCATTTCCATACCTCATTCGCAAAAATCGGCCTGGTAACGAAGCGGCAATTTAAGTTTGAAGTTGCGCAAAATTTTGAAAAATCAAAATCCGAAAATCAAGTGGGCTTGGCCCAACTTCGCGCGCACGTGTGTCTCATTCTTCCACCAACAGTCGTGTTCCATTCTAAAAACCGCCATTACCAAAGTTAAAACCCACCCCAAATCTCATCCTAACTACAACCACCACCACCTCCACCAAATTAAACAACAAAAAACCACTGAAAATTCAAAAATTTCGATTGCCACCACCACCACCGCATCTCCTACCATTATTTTTAGTTAGGGTGTTTCAAAACAAGTCCCCCTACCTTATTCGAACCCACACATCTTATAAAAACTCCAATGGCTCAAAGACGTCATATATTGCCGGAGCATGCTTTTACTGCCGACCACTCCGTGCCGTTTTACGGTGACAAGATGGTTAGGAGAGACTGGAGTGGTTTGTGGTACTCGACAAATGATTTTTACCATGAAGATTTGGTTCGAGAGTTTTATAGGACGAGGGAGTTGAATGGGAATCAAATTTTTGTTAAGGTGGCTGGGAAGGGAGAGAGGTTACTACTGGGTTGTTGGCTGAGATTTTAGGCATTCCACCTAGACACCATCTCGATGCCACATTATAGGATTCCCAGTTTACTGCTGTAGAACCTTTGATAAACGCGACTGTTGCGGAAGGGAACTACAATGCGAGCTCGCATTGTGTTCGCCAGTCGTCTCTCCAAACCAACCAACTGGCTGTAGCTCAGTGGATTGGTAGGAATATCATAGAGAAGGAGAAAGTCAATGATATCAGTCTGAACTGCCTTCACATTCTATGGATACTCCGGGAGCAGAAGTACGAGTTTTGTATTTTGGAGTTTTTGCGTAACATGATTATGGGAGTTGGAAAGAGTATTGCACCTCTCCCTATTTTGATAACGAAGATCATGATAACCTTGAGAGCGACTCCGAGGTCTGATAGGATTTATAGAGAGTGTATCCAGAGAGTTTGGAGGTTGCGTGAAGAGAGGGTAGTCGCGGAGACTAACTCGGAGGATGAGGATGACATGGCATGTTTTGATGCCGATGCCTTGACGAGGTGTAGGTCGGATGCAGAACGCATGGATATGATTCACCATGGCATGCATTCTCTCAATACTATTTGTGAAAACCTCCGAACTTGACAGGCTACCATGCATCATAACTTTGAGACTCGTGCCCGGCGCGAGGATGAGCGGCGGGAACAGACGAGGGTGGAGATGGAAGCTCAGCGCCAGTTCCGAGACGACATCCTTTCACGCTTCCCACCCTAGGGGGGTTCTTCTTCGAAGGGGCAGTCTGTGAGGCACGAGCGTCGTCGCTACAAGACGGATGGCTCTGGCCCATCGGAAGCCCAAGGGCCATCTGCTTCTCGAGCGCATTCCACTACTAGCAGCGAGTGGTTTAGGGATCTAATGAGTTGATTTGTTTTATTGTATTTGTTTTTATTTAGTACGGATGTAAAAATATTAGTTTAGTAATTAAATTTGAATTTGGTTTGTCGTATGTTATTTGAATTCAATTTTAATATAAGTTGGTTAATTTCGAATTATGCGTTGTTTTTTTCATTAATCCCACCTTCCCGAATTGTTTGGGGGTGGTATTATTTAGCCTAGCATAATTCGTTATATGATCATCTATTTTAAGAAGTTATTTTGGAGTGAGGGTTGAGAATATTGCCGATATCGGCATCGCTATAAATAGATATTATGTTAGGATGAAATCTCGATAAATTAGGCAGTATCTAACCTAAATTCAACCTAAAAGATATTAGGTTTGTTTTGGAATAGAGAATATGGATTGTTTTCATTTTCGGTTTTCGAAATTTTATTATTTCTGGCAATTGCCTTAAAACTTTTTGGTAACTTCCCAATTCGTTTAGCAACTTAAATCCTATAAAAACTGCATTCATTCTACACTCACAACCCCAACTACATCTCACATTCATCTCTCTTGTTTCATTCCCACATTACCTTATTTTTCCTTCAAGACCCGGCCTCACGCCTCCTCGAAGCTTTTGCACCAGGTGGAGTGCTACTGCGCCCTCAAAGATCGCGTGGAGAGAAATTCTACCCGTAGCGACTGCACCCTCTCCAAAGACAAACATGAGTGCCACCTGCGCCCAAAACACTGGAATTCCAGTTTTCATCCTGAGCGCACCCCGCGCCCATCCCAGGGTAAAAATAAGAGCACCTTGCGCCCAAGTGCCTGGAATTCGAAACTCAACAGAGCGCACCCGCGCCCATCCCAGGCATACCTTGAGCGCACAATTTCCAGTTTTCCAAGGGTTGTTCCAGGATAGTTGTAGCTGTTCTAGAGAGTAGTTTTGTGATGAATTCTCCTATAGTAATACCAGAGCATCTTCAAACTTGTTGTTGGGAGCGAAGTCTTAGACATTGGTTCCGCAAGAGGATCATGCAGTTCGGATGGAGGCATCTTCTGGTAAGTGAAGACGAATCGTATTCACCTAAGCTTACTAAATTTTTCTACAATAATGTTAAGTTCTATTATAACCAGGATGGAGAACAAGAATTCTCCATCACGGTTGATGACACACCCCTAGAATTCAATAAGTATGTGGTAGCATTAGTTTCGGGAATACCAATACCTGATCCTATTCACACGTGGGGATATATGACCGATAATTCATACCTTTATGACTATATATAATTTCATGAGTATTATGGGGGAGGGGTATTTTGTATAATAGACCAAGGGCGTTACAACATAGCCCTTGGTAGCCTCTCCCTAAATGTAGGCACCACTATGTTATTCATCTTCATGAATATTCTAGGGGAGTGGCAGTTTACTTCTGCAAATAGTACCACTGGTGACGTTTTCCTTGCTCTAGCTGAGGGACGCCACCGATATGACATTCCCGGAGTATTAGTGGCTAGTATTAAGAGAGCCCAAAGCATGCGCCATAAGTATCTTCTTATGCCTATTTTGGTTTGCCGCATCCTATTCAGTTGTCTACCAGAATTATGTACCCAGTTCACGGATTGGAAATGGGTTGAAGTCATGAGACCCACCAATTGGGTGGTTCTCTCATTTCGAGTAATGACTTGGCCAGGATGGCAGGTGCAATCTCATTTGGTTGCTCCTTACACCCCATCAGATATAGTAACACTAGACAGGTTAGCACAAGTTGACAACACACGGCGGCAGGCTTGGCAAGTTGTCATGGTATGGCAGGATACGAAGGAACCTTAACTCTTTGAAGAGGGAAATGAGAAGGACAATGTTTAAATGGGAGTGCAGGTCAGTTTTTATTTCAGTTAGTGTCTGCTTATGTCCCAAGCAAATTTGTTTCTCATTAACCCCATTACGGGTGGAACTCTTATAGAGTTGCGTCAATTTTATTTTCTATATTAGTATGTTATAACCTTGTTTTGCAGATATTCTAGAATTTCACGTATTTCAATGGTATTTTCCTACCCTCTTTATTTAAAATACTTTGAGGACAAAGTATGCTTCTTGTTTGAGGGGGGGGGGGGGGCATAGAAACACGTGTAATTAAGGCATCTGTTAGGATATAGATATGTATAATATGCACTTATTTTTTTTTAGTAAAAATTTAAAAATTTCAAAAAAATATAAATAAAAATTTTATGCTATACACTTAGGAATATTGGTATTGTTTTCCTTCTCTAGGCCCTTGAGAAATCTCACGTAGCTTTTGCATTAGAATAAATTTTAGAAACTTAGGTTAATATGTAGGTAATAATCTTTGCATCTATCTATAAATATATTACATGAGTATTTATGATTGTTTGGCAGTAAGTTTCTGAAATCTAGGCTAGAGTATTTATTCTACAAATCCTGTGAGAATATAGCCTAAAACCTTATATGAGTGAACATTTGAGAAATGCCACAAGGGAGAAGTAAAATCTGGATAGGGAAATTATATGTCCACTTGCTTGATCACTATACCATATCCTAAGCGAAAATTTAGGCCCTTTTTGGATCGATATAGCCAGAAATTCAATCGTATAAAGCATTTTACGCTAGTCACCCCTCTGAGCCTTTCTTTAGCATATCATAAACCGCAAATCCTTTACCCTGTTACAAAAACAAAATAAAAAAGAAATATGTATCAACCTACCCATTCTTTGAATGAGTCTGAGAATAGAGATGAAAAATAGAAAAGAGAAAGACCTTTGAAATCAAGAATTTGTTAGTCGCTCCAGATAAGAAAAGAAAGTTTCCATCCAAATAAATAAATAAATAAATAAACGAAAATAAAGAGTTAGAACTCCAAAAATAGAATCAAATGAGTCAAAAGCCAAAGAAAAAGAAAAATATGGCTAAGGATGGAAACAAAATGTAGAAGCAAAAGTGAAGAACAAGGTTTTCTCTAGTCTTAAAAATCATCTCCTAACCGCCGCAATACCTAATAAAGACCTCTAGCTTAATTAGGAATAGGTTAGTGTGATAGTAAGTGGCAGATGTGTTTGATCGACTCCGGCTTCCTTGTCTGTCTTTGAGATTGTAAGGTAAAGTGTGCCCACTACACACTAGAGTAGCAAAACTTGAGCGGAAAAATCAAAGTGGTTTTTATCTTGACATTTATGTGAGGACCTACTTAAGGATGCTATTCCAAGTTTTCAGAAACGAACCTGCTAGTGCATTTCATAGTATTACTCATTGTATATATGTTTATTTGTAGATGATTGATTATTAAGCATATATTAGCTTAGGTTTAGACTTCATTATTCTTTCTTTATTGCTAGTGAGATATATAGATAATTGGGAGCATAAATATGGAAACAATAGTTTTATTTCTTAGTCGTTGTAGTATAGATGAAGTTTGTGAGTGCCTTCACTGGAAAACTCTCACGATGTTATAACTCATCCACTAGGGAATTCATAGTAGTTTAAGGCCTTGTTGCATATGGTCAATGCAATCGCACTCGGCGAAACGAGATTAGTTAGAACTCCTTTTTTGGTCACTTATGCTAATTTCTCATATTTGCTTGATGACAAGCAAAATGCTGTTTGGGGGTGGTTTGATAAGAGCCCAAAATTGTAGTTTTAACCCCTTAACAATAATACTTTTAGACCAATTATGTTAGTAATAAATAAGAGTTAATGCTTATTACGTGCTTTTATGTATTTCAGGCATTAAAACCAATTATGTGCAGAAATGTGCCACTTTGGCGAGATAAAGGAGCAATGCTTGGTTGCTAAGAAGTTCTATGATTAAAGGCCAGGATTCAAGGAGAAAAATCCTTTGTAAAGCCCGGTCAAAAGCTGAAAAGTCAAAGTCAACGCGGGCAGAAACAATATACAAAAGTCAGCAGAACTTCCGAAGATTGTATCTTTGTACTCAGTACTCGGAATTGAGCCTACCTTATGTCAAAATGACCGTCTCGGAAAGAGCTTTCCAATGTTTCAAACTTTGACACAATCAGAGTAGCAAAAGTGGATGAAAAGCCTACTAAAGTCAAATCTAGCTGAAAAGGACCATATGAACTGAAGAGATTGGGTTTTGGGCTCGATTTTCCGGCCCAAAACATGGCTCCTCAGCCCATGCACGAAAATGTGGATCTGGTCTCCTCCATTTAAAAACACAAGATTTAGCTCTAAGATATACTTAGGTTAGGTAGCAAGGAGCCATTAGAGCATATTTCTAGATCTAGTTTTTACATTAAATTAATTAGTTTTTATTATCTTGTTTGAACTTAGTTAATTAAATCATTGTTTTATTATTTATTAGATCAATAAAATAGTTAGTTCTTCATAATTTCGGTTTTGATTTATTAAAGTACATAGCTCTAAATTAAATTACTTAGTTGTTAATCATTTCATAGTTGTTAAGTTAGATTTGAATTCTGTCATTATTCAATATAGTAAATTTACAATCTTTACATTATGTCTTGTTTGAATTCCATGAGAAGTGATAGTTTTATGAATCAAGGCTAAACCTCCATTAGAGGGGTTTGATGAAGCCTTGATGAAAACTTGATTGTGTAGTGTAAAATCTTTGTAAGAGTCTATTCCACTCTAGAAGGTAGTTGAGTCGCCATGAGAATTGGTAGAACTTCCTCACATGCTAGTCATTAGTTGGTAGAGATTGCCATAAATGATTAGGTATTAGAACAACCAATTCTTATCATAAGAACGTAAGAATTAGATTATAACAATCTATGCTAGTTTATTAAGTTGGATTCAAGGTTGATTCAATCCCCCCTAATTCTTTATCTAGATTCAAACCTTAGTATTTTTTTTCATTTCGTTATTCGTATCTTGTTAGTTGAATTCACATCGTAGTATAAATTCCCACCATTACTCTCACTAACTTTGGATAGATCGATAGTCGTAGAAAACATTGAATGCTAAAGAACTAGGAGTGGAATGAATCTTTTACTCCACTCTATTTCGATAGATTCGAGAGTAGAATAATCTTTGATAAATAAATATAGTCTTCGTTAAGTTTTAGTTTTACTTGCATTTAGTTTCAGAGCTTATTTGTGAGTAGAACTATTATTTTTATGGGTTATCAAATGGCGCCGCTTCCATCTTAAACTCTTTCAGGACAAGAATTCAATTGCTTGAATCCAAAGGGCAATCCCCCATTCTTTACCCACCCACCATTTTAATTTTTCTTTCTTGTTTCTCATATTTTCGTTATTGTTCATGCTTGAAATTCACTGTTTTATTCCGCTCTCCCTTTTGCCTTCCACAAAGCGCACCCACGCTCCCTTAAGATTGCGGAAGGACAGTGACGAATACTGCGGTAAAGGTATTTCTAAATTTTTGAAAATTCTAAAACTTTTCAGGCATAATATATAAGGTGTTATTGATTTAGTGGAATATTTTCAGAATTGTCCTAATTGTTTTACGTTATGAACAAATACGATATTTACAGTGCTGCATTTCAGTTTTCAAACCGTAAGTTCTTGAAAAATAGATGAGTACGGTTACTTAGGCAGTTCCAAAAATTCAAAACTTTTTACAGGAGTATCTATCCTAAGTCAGAAGTTTTCAATAAAAATTTGATGAATTTTTTATTTTTTTTGACTTCCTAACTAGTGGAGTGTTTTTAGTGTGTTTCTGCAGTTTTGCAACACTTAATTTCTGGAACAATAGCCAATAAGAAGGATTTGTAGATCTCCAATTTCTCTAACATTTTTACAGAAATACGCATGATCTGTCAGAAGTCTCCAGTAAAATTTTGGAGATTTTTGGCTCTGTTTTGTTTGGTTAACCATTCGGTTGTTTGTAATGTGTCTGAAAACTATTTCGCAAACTTTACAGGCCAGTAGAAGAACTTTCATAGCTTCAATTGTTCTGAAATTTTACAGGCTACTTACTGGACGTCTTAGCAACCTACTGTAAAAATTTCAAATTTTTTGGATAGCACAACCCACGCCCATACAAGGCAAAGTTTGAGTGCGACCCGCGCCCTTCACAAGCAAATTTTGAGCGCCCCCCGCGCTCAACTCAATGAAAATTGCGTCAGGAACGAGCGCGACCTGCGCCCTTCACAGGAAAATTCTGAGCGCACCCCGCGCCCTCTTTTGAGAGCAGCCTGATTTTCACATGTCAGTCCAAACTTCCATTTCTTCAAGTTATTCGGTGTTTCTAACTTCTTCAATACACTGAGATTGCGTGTACAATACGCTATTCATACGCATAGTAAGGAGGCATTCAGGTACTCCTTCTTCCATTCCTCGCCTCTTCTATCAGAGGAGTTTCAATTCTAGTATAATCAGGCTTGTTTATCATAAACATCAGCGTACATGCCTATCTAGAAATTTCTAGTTCGAGTTTTGGTTGCATATTAATTGTCCTATAATATATTTGTAAAAGCAATATGGCATATCAATATGTAGACCAACAATCATATGATTATTATGCAAACCCTTCACCATGTTCATGCTGTGGTAGTCCTTACCATTGGGCTTCTCATTGCCCATCATATCAAAAGTTTGGGCCTACTATAGGATATAATAATAATTATGAACCTCAATTTTCAAATTTTTATAGTGACCCATGCAATCAAGAGTTTTCTCGTCATCCAAACTATATAGGGAGTCAACCAGTGTTGTATAATTCTAGTTCCGAAATGAGTGTGTATAACGAACCAAACACTTTTTTGTGCACAATTTGTTCAGATCCAGACCACACTGCCCATTCATGTCCCATATTTATTCAACCTCAACCTATCCCATCACAATACGAGATTAACCAGAGTCACTCAAATGCCAATAACTATGACTATCAAACACCATACCAACAAGACATTTCCACCATGCCAGAAATCACCCACCCATCTAGTTCGCCACCCTTCCCAGACCAAATTTCCTAAACTATGTTTCAGAACCTAACTATGCTTCAGAACATAGCCCAGATGATTTCCATGATCTCCTTGCCTAACAAAGAACTTTCAACCTTGCCAGAGATCGACACACAACTAGAACAACCTATTCCCATAACCACACCATTCGACCTAGTTAAGACTTACCCTAAATTTCATGAATAATGACCTTCCCATGACCCTCCCATTAACCATTATGTTGACTCCACACCCCACCTGGATGAGGAAATTCTTGAAGACGACTCTTTAGGACATGTTTTGGATGACCACTCAAATTCAATAGATGCCTCCGAGGAACCTCCCACTGATCTATCTGAAGATGAATATAATGATGACACATTAGAAGATATTTATAAAGATGTGACGGATGAAGAATTTGATAACTATTGGCATTCTCTTAATATGGACCCTCCGGTTGAGCATGTCCAGGCCTTTGTGTTTGCTAACCGCACTCGGCTAGATGATTCCTTGACACATTCGAATAATGCCATTGAGGATACTTATAATGTTTTAGAGGAAGAGGGTGAGGAAATAGAGATTAACAATTATAATATAAGGCATGAACAAGGTCATGTGCAGGAATTAAAGGAAGTAACTTATTTATCGCAATGTGAATCTCAATTTAGTTTGGCAGTTGAGGAAATAACAATGAAAAAAATAGATGAATTTCTTAAAGATAAAGCCACGAACCATAACTTTATGGATTCAACTAAGCTAGATGAAGAGTTCTATGATTTCTTAAGAGCGTGTGAGGATCCACCAACTGATGAACCACCAACCAACCACCATCCACCTGAGTTACCACCTCCTATAATCCAACCATCTACCATAACTAAGTCATCCATTCACCCATCATTTCAAAGGAACCTCGATTTTGCCCTTGAGCCAATTGCCTCAGACCCTCTATAATTTTTTTAACCCTCACGGTGAAGAGTGTTTGCCTACCACACAGTCCTATGAGGACACCATTTTTGTAGTTAAGAACCAAGATTTGACCGAGTGTAGTGAGACACCTAGTTTATCTTATTTTTCCTCATCTGAGCCTCATGAAAGACATCAGGATCCATACTTCATTCCTTTCTCACCTAAAGTATCGCTAATTCATCTTTTGGGTCATTCTAACTTTTTAACACAGCTACAACATGATGGTTTGCATATGTTCTTTGATGAGTTGCATAAGTTTTCTTTCATTTTTCTACATGATTGCTTCCAATTATACAACTTCATTCTATTTGGAGGTGTATTTAGTATCATGTTTTTATGGCTAGATTTCTTGTTGTTTGTTGTTTTGATGTTGTTTTTATTATTTTAAGTAGATTGGATGTTAAGTTGTTAAATTCAGTAGTTAATTGTATTTGAATTTCGATTTTAATTTAATTTGGTTCTTTTCAAATTATGCGTTGATTTTAGTGTTAATCCCACCTTCCCAAATTGTTTGGGGGTGGTAATATTTCTTTTAGCATGGTTTTTATATGATCCACAATTTATTATGTAATTTTGCGATGATTGTTGGGAATGTTGCTGATATTGGCATGGCTATGAGTAAATTTTGTGGGAGGATGAAATCTCAATGAGTTAGGCAGTTACTACCCTAAATTCAACCTAAAAGATACTAAGTTTGTTTTAGAATCAAGAATATGGGTTGTTTCTGTTTTTGGTTTTGGAAATTTTGTTTTAGCAATTACCTTAAAACTTTTTAGTAACTTCCCAATTCGTTTTGGAAACTAAACTTCATTCATTCTCCACACACAAGTCACATCTCTCACCTTTCACTCCCAAATTTTCCTTCTTTTTCCTTCTCACTTTAGCATTTCAAGACTGAGTGCGCAAGGCTTTAGTGGAGCCACCTGCACCCATAACATTGCGCCAGCCTAGTTTACCCCCGAGTGCGACCAGCGCCAAAAACATCTGTGAAGTCCAAATTCTCCGAGCGACCGGGCTTCCATACAAGGTTTCAATTGAAGCACCCGCACCTGACCCGGGTAAATACGAAAAAATTCGATTTTTTTGTGGGTTTTTCCAGGATCATTTGTAGCTGTTCTAGAGGGTAGTTTTGAGATGACATCTCCTACAGTCATACCAAAACAGTCTTTCGAAGATTTGTTCCAAAACACCACCTATGGTGCTTAGTTTCGCGAGGTGATCATAGACGTAGGCTGGGAACTGATAAAAGTAAAATGAATAGTTTTACCTACGAGATAAAGTGATTAAACTTCGAAACGTAAGTAAAACTAAAACTAGACTTGTGAGCCTTTGTTTTATCAAAGATATTTTCTACTCTCAATCCTATGAGATATAGTGGAGTAGAGTGATTCGTTCCACTCTTAGTCCTTCCGTATGCTTGTTTTCTAGTCTCAATACTCTACTTAAAGTCAATGAGAGATTTACTTAATTACTTAACTAGACTACGATGCAACTACCCACCTAAATACAACTAGTCGATTATCGACAACTAAGGGAATGCTACGTTGATTCGATGATAAGGAGTTAGAGGGGGATTGATTCCACCTTAACTCAACTTAATCCACTAGCGA